>NW_024881316.1:19578818-20931318 GCF_018691265.1 Tyto alba
CCCTGCTCTCAGTTATGACCTCAGAAATCCTGGAGCACAAACTAGGTACATTTCAGTTGTGTTTGATCCTGAATCTGTACCGGGTGCAGGTGCCTGGGGTCTGGCAGCGGGGCTGCAGAGCTGACCTCTGTGAGGGGAGGCCGGGGCTGCCCCGCGCCGGACACAGCCGGTTCCAGCCGGCTCCAACCCACCCACCGCAGGGCACGGCTCGGCCCCACAGACACCGTGGGGGTGCCTCGGGGGAAATGCATTTAAGAACAGGTGAAACGCTGCACAACAGAGAGAAGTGAGTTAAAAAAAGAAACCGAGGAAGAGCACTGTGAACACCAAGGTCAAAGAAGGAGGAGGTGGGGGTGAGGGAAAGGTGGTTTAGTTTTTGTCTCTGTTTCTCACTATCCTACTCTATTTTAATTGGCAAGAAATTAATTTTTTTTCCCCAAGTCAAGTCTGCTTTGTCTGTGATGGTAACTGGAAAATAATGTCCCTGTCCTTGTCTCATCCCATGAGCTTTTAATCTTATTTTCTCCCCCTATGTCCTGGTGAGGGGGAGTGATCGATAAAAGAGGCTGGTGGGGGTCTGCAGCCATCCCAAGGTCAACCCACCGCCTGTCACAGGTATTCACATGTGATTTCAGCAACCCCAGGTGCACATATCTGGGAGTTCAGGTCCAGGAATACTACCTAGGCATGAGTGAGCACTAACTTTTAGGAAAAATGAGTTGGCTGCTTCCTTGGGAACCGTACAAGCTAAGTGCATTATGCAGTCAGGGTCACAGAGGAGGTGGAGGCTAGGTGGGCAGAAGGCAAGGTTCACTGTGACATTATGTGTGTACATGTTATGATGCTTTAGGATTTTTTTAAAATTAATTTAAACATAAAAAACTAAATCCCTTGAAGGCACAAAATATAAATTCTTCAGTGAAATGAAATCTCATGCTACCTGCTGTTATGGATTAATTGCTCACAATCACTAACTTATCTTTTTCATTTCAAAATTATTAGTATTACTTTGGTTATTAGTCTAATTTGGTGTTATCCTTTTTTCTTTCCAAATTAAAATACACCATGATATGCTCTAAAATGACTAAGAAGTTTAATTATTTTTCCAAGGGAAAACATTTAATTTACTTTTATACTCGATACTCCTGTAGAATACAACAATGTAATCATAAAAATGCAATTTTGGTGTGTGAACAAAATAACTGAAAAATATGCTGGATGTATATGGTTAAAATACTTGTCTGGCAGTAAGTTGATACAGTAAGAATTCATCGATATCTCACAGTCCATATTTTTTCTCCCCTCATTCCTGGTATTTCAACTTAGTCCATTGATTTGATTTCTGAATCTCCCGTTTAATAATTGGTCTCCTCTTTAACTCAACTTTCCTTTTGCTAAGCCATTCCCTGCTTCTGTTTGATCCCTCAGACACTTCATTAGATATCTGGCCTCTGAATCTTTATCTAATCACCGATTCCCTTTTGAATAATAGGCAAGGTTCCCACACTCAATGGGTCTGTCTCTACCCACTTTTCCTTTGGCTTATCAAAACAATACATCTAGGTATGTATTAGCTTCATTCAAATTCCTTCTGAACAAACACATTTTAATCTTCATAGTCTTTCAGCTGAGATTTTCCCATTTCTAAACTATCCTTTTCAAACAAGTTTATAGAATCACTAGAGAAAATGCCGTTCTTTTCCTTCATATTTGTTTTTGGATGGTCTTCCAAGCTATTTTGAATGTCACTACTGAGCCTTCATAAAACATAGATCTTCTGATTTTGTTTGACAGATATTCAGAGTATTTGTTTAAAATTTTCAAATTTAAAGCTACTCTTCTATCTTTGCATATTTTTTAAAAGATAACAATACTTAATTTCCTACTTTGAATTTTGCTTTTATGCTGATCTTTTTTTTTTATTATTATTATTAATTTTAAATGTGACTTTACAGCTTTTTCTCATCTACACTACCCCACAATGCTGCCTACTGCGAAACATCTTCATTTGTTCATTTCAGTCTTGGTTGTTTTATGATGGAGAACAGCCAGTCTGTATGGAAGTCAAACATCATTACACTCAATTCTAATTAGTCTCTTCTTCCACTTTCACAAGAATGTACCTCATTCATTTTCATTATTTGACTGCATGTAGCATTCATATTTGGTCCTTCAGGATGAAGTATCTCTGGCTATGAGATTAATTCCATTAGGACTTTTCTTGATCTTGACCTTTACATTGTTCCCAGATCAACTTTCTGATATTTAATTCTGAACCTTCTTGGTTTTGCTTATATGTACACCTAATTTTCCACCTTTGGATCACTGTCAAAATATTAAACTTCCTGTCACAGTAATTGTAACTCCGTCTCTTTAACATATATTTTTCTACATTCTGCATTCTGTAAAATCTAAGCCAGTGAAGCACTTAAAATCCAAGTGGTAAATATCTCACCACTATCGTGACCCTGTATGGTTTTGCAGTTTCAATTAGGCATTTGGACAGTTCACTGAATTTTCCCTTCACTACACCCTGCAGCTATAAATTGTCTCAAAGGAGCTGGAAGGGAATAAGAAAAACTTTGTTCCATAAAATCAGATGGTTATATTTGTTCAGAAATCTGTAAGTTGGAAACATCATGAACCAGAAAGTTTCTCTGCCTTATGTCTGGGCCAGTGTCTCTACAATATGCATCTCATGAACCTGTTCCATACCGTTTGAATCATTGCACTCTATCAATGATAGTAAGGTGAGACTAATGATGTGAAGGAAACAGGTTATTTAAATTAAGTCTTGTACATATAAGCTTCAATTTACTTGTTTTGAAATATCCTAATTTCTTAAACCTAGATAATTTTTATTGTAATGGAACTAGACAGGACTGTTTCTGAGAAGTGATTTTCTGTGGCCAAGTAAGGATTTATTTGCAAGTAAAAGAGATAAATATTTTAGGAAATGTTGAGAAAATGAAGACATAACTAGATATGTGCAAAATATAGATTAAGTTAAAAATTGTACTGACTAGGTCATTAACCATAATGAGAGTGTATAGGAAGCTAGAGGAGTGTACATTATCTGCATTCCAGCTGTTTCTCAGTGAGGATCAAGGAAAATGAAACTTCACCTGGGAAGCTGTTTCTTTTCTCTCATGATATGTTTAAAGCACATCTGTTACAAAGTTTAAAAGGATATTATGTCAGAATTGCCAGGAGAAAGATCTGATTGTACTTTTAATTTTACAGTGACTGCAGGTAAAGTTTGATCCTTCAGCCTGGTTTTAAACATGGTTTGTGAGAGAATTAGGTGTTCTGTTCCATTTGTACAGAAGTTCTTCAGAGAGTTACCGTTAAAAAAAAAAAACAAACAAACAAACCAAAATCCAAAACCAGCCTAGAATCACAAATAAAGTGAAAGACAGAAGAGACATCATACTTATCAGGACTACTATAAAGATGATCCATAATCTGATATTTTATTATCCTAAAGCTAGTCTGAAAGGTGATCATCACCCACAGGATATACTTACTTTTGCACACAGGAAATGGAAGTATGTATGGAAAATGGAAGTACATAAAATGGAAGTACTTGCTACCTTCTTTGAATCATCTTTTCTGGTAAAGACTGGTCTTGGGCCTTCTAGATCTCTGTGCCTTGTATTTGAGCTTGAAAGAGGGAGGTCCTATCCATACTGGAGAATAATTTGTGTTAGGTACTGTTTAATCCAGCTGGATATGCACAAGTCCATGCAATCAGATGGAATGCATCCAAGGGTCCCGAGGCAGCTGGACAATGTAATTCTGAGGCCTTCCCCTGTGGCGTTTAAAAGGTTGTGGTGACTAGTAGGTTTTTCCTGCTGACTAGAAAATGGCATCTTCAAAAATAACAAGAAGGAGGACCTAGGGAACAACAGGATAGTCATCCTCACCTCTATCCCTGGACAGTTAAAAGCAAATCCTTCTAGAAGCAAGTTCAAAATTCATAAAGTCCAAGAAGGTGATTTGGAACAGGTAGCATAGGTCTAATAAGGGCAAACTGTGCCATAACAATGATTATGCCTCCTTTGAGAAGATGGCTGGCACTCAGGAGAGCAGTGAATGACACTTTTTTTATCAGTGTCTAGGCTTTTGACAGTGTCTCCCATAACATTGTTCTATCCAAGCTGGGAAAATATGGACTGGATGAGTAAACTACAAACAGAAAAAAAATTGGCTGGGCCCTTAGGCTTAATGGTTCAAAACCTAACTGGCAACTAGTTATGAGTGGTTTTCCCTGGGTGATACTGAAGTTGATGCTATTTAACATCTTCATCAACAGCCTTGTTAGAGGACAAAATATTTCTTCATAAAGTCAAAGTGAGACCTCAGACCGGGAGGACTGCTTAATACAGTGGGTGACAGGGTTGACATTCAGAGAGGCCTTGACAAGCTGGAAATAGAGGCCAACAGAAACTCAAGAATTCATCAAAGACAAATAAAAAGTCCTGCCATCTGAGATGGAATAAGCTCATCGAACATTTCAGCCTGCCAGCTAGGAAGATGCACTGCAGAAAGGGATTGTGCATCCCTGGTGGACAAAACAGCCTTGCAGCAATGAAAGCTAATTGCATACTGTCTTAGTAGCAGGGTAGTCAGCAAGTCAATTATTCCTTTCTCTTTGAGACTTTGAGACCATACATATGATTCTGTGCCCAGTATCTTCCCCTCCTGTACAAAAGAGAGATTGACAAGCTTCAGAAAGTCCAACAACTGACTGCTAAAATGATTAAGGGCTAGAGCATATGATACAGGAGGTGAAGATGTCTGAATAGGAGCTATTCAGGATAGAGAAGAGACAACCAAGGATATCTAACTGCAGCCTAACAAAAGCTAAAGGGGTTTATAGCAAAGACAGAATCAGACTTTTGTCAGCCATGCACAGTGAAAAACAAGAGGCACTGGACACAAATTGCAACATGAGACCTTCCAGCTGGATACATGAAGGAAAAATTAAAAAACATCGAGGGTGATGAAACACTAGAGTAGGCTGCCCAGAGAGGCTGGAAGAACTCCATCCTTGGAGGTATTCAGAACTTGACTGGACATGGCCCTGAACAACCTGACATAACTTTGTTGTTGATCCTGCTTTGAGAAGCATGTAGTTGAAATGATTTAGAAAGAGCCCTTGAAAGCTAAAGTATTTTATGCTTCAAAAACATTTCAGGATCATTGTCTACCATTATTTGTGGTGTAGTCAAGCTGCGTGTTTTTTCCTGGGGTTGAATTTGTTCAGCTTCCCATCTGGACCACACTCTGAGTTACTACAAAGCCAATTATGTCCCATTTAGTCTTCTGTTGCTTGATTAACTGTTTCCACAGAAGTTGCTCTTGTGATAGCTGATAAGCCTGGGCTTTCAAGCATTTTATATCAATTATACCCCTGTACCCCGTATAAATAAGTGGTCTGAGTGTTACTCTTTGAGTGACTCGTGTCTCCATGAGTTGTCATACTACTGTGTGAATGGATGGGGTCCTGCACCTACTGCTTGAACTAGGATCTGGACTGAGTCTTTGATCCAGGCCACTGCCCTATATAAGCCCTTACTGCACAACCAGATGCACATATAAATGTGGAATTTTGCTACATTGTCCAGCCCTTTGCTTTTCTTTCTGGTGTCTGAAAGGCTCCTCTTGCTCACCCCCTCTAGGCCAAGCATCCTAAGGGGATGCCTGCCTCTGTCTGTGGTTTGTTTCTGTATTCCTTTAGAGAATTTCCTAGATCTGAATAGGAAGAGGTAACTTGACCACACAGCACACTGCAAAATAAGTGCTCATTTTTTAATAACACTTTTAAAACTATGAATGTCCATGCTTCTATGTAATAGATATGCAAATGCAACCTCAGATTACCCTGAATTGTAAAAGGGCATGTGCAACACCAGCTCAGAAGTAGGTAAAACTAATAAGTATAATCATTCTGTATCAGAATTAAAGCAAAGGTTTAAATATCAGTCAGCCAACAGATTACAGATTTACAGGGTCTAATTCCTATATCAGAGAATGACTCCTTAGGTTAGTACAATTAGTACTTTGTAGAAATCATTCATGTGTTATACTATTTGCTTGTTTTCTTGTATCAGTTACTAGCTTTCAAACTGATCAATGAATTCTAAGCACAACCCTTAACTGAGGTTCCATTTTCACAGAATCACAGAATTACAGAATCATAGAATGGTTTGGAGTGGAAGGGACCTTTAAAGGTCATCTAGTCCAATGCCCCTGCAATGAGCAGGGACATTTTCAACTAGATCAGGTTTGTCAAAGCCTCGTACAACCTGGCCTTGAATGTTTCCAAGGATGGGGCACCTACAGCGTCTCTGAGCAACCTGCTCCAGTGTTTCACCACCCTCACTGTGAAAAAATTCTTCCTTATAACTAGTCTGAATCTACCCTCTTTTAGTTTAAAACCATTACCCCTTGTCCTATCAGTACAGGCCCTACTAAAATGTCTGTCTGCAAGGGACTGGGAAACATCATCTAGTTCACCTGTTTCAACCATTCTGCTCACAGCCAGGATCAGCTGCCACAGCATGTCTAGTTGTGTTCTGAATATCTCCAGGGATGGAGGCTCCATAACCTTTCTGGGAAATCTATTCTAGAATTCAATCACCTCAGAAAAAAAAAACAAAAACAAAAACAAACAATAAATGGAATTTTTTGTCTTTCAGTTTGTGCCCAGTGCTCCTTGGCCTGTCACTGTGTACAGCAGAATAGCATCTAGTTCCCTCATCTTCACTCCTCTCATCAGGTATTTATAAGCATTGATGAGATCCCCTCTGAGCCTTCTCTTGCCCAGGCTGAAAAGTCCCAGCTCTTTTAGCCTCCCCTCATACATCAGGTGTTCCAGTCCTTAAACATCTCCATGTCCCTTCACTAGATTTGCATTATTATGTCCATATCTCTTGTACTGTGGAGTCCAGAACCAGACCCAGTACTTCTGATGTGAGTGAGATGCTGAGGGAGGTAAAGGATCCCCTGCTGGCAATGTTATTCCTCAGGCAGCCCAGGATGCTATTGACCTTCTTTCCTTCAGAGCACATTGATGACTTATTTTATTAAATCCTTATTACATTGGGGTGCTTAGTTAAGAAATTAATGTATTAGAATATGGTGCCTTACTAATTGGTAATAAAAGTCATAAACAACATTCCTGTATTTTTCTTCAAAATTGCAACAAGGGCTCTGAGAGTTATCCATTACTATATTTACAATCAGCTGTATTTTTTTCCAGGGTTGTCTGTTTTAAAGTTTCTAAAGGATGAGTCAGTGTCAGGGGAATTATATATCATGCATGAACTTAGAGAACCATGCATGGCACCCAGGTTTTAGCTTTAACATTTAATATGATGTTTTGACAAAGTTTTTATTTCTCCATCTGGCTTTTTATTGACATATTGCTCAATCGGTGCATTTACCTGCAGTAACTGTGATGGTGGTCACATTGGTTGTAATGACATGTCTTCCTTGATGAAGGAAGGCACGTCACAGACACATTTCATAGGAGATGTTTTGGACTGGACAGAGCGATATAAATTTCAAATTGATAGCTTCACTCCTGCCACATAACACATCTTTCTTACACTAAAACATTTCTTTATCCTTCACATATCACTCTTGTTCCATCACTTGGGAATTCCTTACTGACCCATTCAAGACTGAAAACTGCAGTTATTCAGATACTTGTACTAGTAAAATGTGATAAAATAACCAAACTAAAGTGCCATTATTTTTCATCCCTGCATATATCCAATATAGAATGTCCTCTATGTTTCATGAAATCTATATTTATGGATCAGAGATTTATTTTATTTTTCTTTTATTTTTTTGAAAGGGGGTAGAAAAAAGAAAACTCTTAGCCAAATCTTGTCACTATTTTACTGACAGCATGAAATTGTCTTGCTGTCCCAGAGGTTAATAAGGAAAAAAATCTCTTATCAGACATCAAAGAAAATGCAGAATTATCGCAACAGCAAGCAATATTATTTCATTCTTTAATAATAAACAGTGCATGTTGCTAAAGGAAACAAATGTACCCTACTGAATAGATAAATCCATAAATAAGAGCGGATTTTTTACTTTAGCTAAGAAACAAACTGAAAAATATTCTGTATGTGGCTGGAGCCAAGCTATATTAGTAATAGTGATCTTTACTAGAAACCACACTGCTTCTAGTGGTCCTTTAGTACTATCCCCTAACACATTATGGGAACTTGTAATAGAAAGTAAACCCCTGGTTGAAGATCTCTCTGTTTTAAGAGAATAGGAATACAAAACACTGACAATATTTTCAGTTTAACTTCATAGCTAGAAAAGAAGCAGAAATTATTAGGATCCAATAAAAGTGTTCAGGACCTTTCAGCAGGCTTTAGAGAGAATGTATTGTCTAAATCCAAAATGATGTTGCTGAGAAACCACTCAATTGCTGCTTCAATTCTCAGTGCATACAGGCCTTAAAAAGATCTGACTTGTTTTCCTGTTATAAAAAGCCTAATAAACTTTATTTTTTAATTCAAGGATTTTATTTAATTTCAGATTTCTCACTTCAAAAATGCTATATTAATTTAACTTAATTTTGGTTTGCTGACATTTTGCTTCTCAGTTCCATTTAGCATCAAAGAAAACACTAAACAAGCAATCAGGAATTATCCTGAACTTTCAATAATAAGAATTTTTTAAAAATCCTATCCCTTGTAATGCCAGAAATAAGCTAGGACTTCACTTTGCTAGTGCTAATACTTTTTTATCTTTAATGCAAACAAAGTCTCTGAGCTTTTTACTCTATAATTGTGATATTTAACATTGTTATCACACCAAGAAATAAACAATTGTTTAAGGAAATGGGTGAGAGTTGTTCTCAGTGCTACAGTGCTGAGTCAGTCATGCAGAACTAATTTCCTGGCTGTCTCTGAATGCACATAAAGCTGCTCTGTAGCTGCTTCTGACAATGAACTAGTGACTGGAAAAAGGAATCTTAAACACAGTCACATCTCTTGACTGTTAAAATCCTTTACACAAAGCATGCTGATCTAATGTACTGTAGTAAGCAGGATCCTTTTTTTTGGAGTGTTAGTAAAAGAAGTTTTAATACCTGAAGATGTTGCTAAGTAACCAAATGCTTCCAAAATATATCTTTTTTGCTAATAAACTGTTGTGGTTTTTTTTTTGTTGTTGTTTTTTGTTTTTTTTTTCTCTGCTAATGAATATACTTACATAGGAAATGCAACACTGATATTGCATAAAGGGAAAAATGTATTAACAATGAAAGATTATCATGCATAACTGAGCATGTCTCATTCATGTGGGTAGCATATTACAAGTCACTTAATCAGAAAATCTATATTTGAATAAAACTGGCCAACATTTTAGAAACAAGATGTAAATGGCAGTAAGCTGTCTTTGTGAAAAGGGACTCTCTTGTTTCTTTAGCTACGTCATATGGTGCAGAAAAAGAGAACTGATGACTGCTCTTAATACATGATATTTAAAACAGGCTCTCAGATATTTCTGCTCTCAGAAATAAATTTCATAAAATGGTGTTCCAGCACAAAGATCCTCAGAACAAGCAAACAAACAAAAATCCCCGAACAATCCACCAAAAGTAAGAGAAAAAATAAATGCATTCATGTACATAAACTAAGACTGCAAGAAAACAGCGGATGCCCACAAGTAGCAATACTGCTTCTAGCTTAATGTAGATCTAGTGTTATTCTTCAGATAAACACTAATGGCTGGGTGAAGATAAAGGTGGGAGGACAGTGCACTCAAATCCAAGTTTGCAATGTTACAGCCCACACAGGGATGTAAATGAAGATTTGGACACAGGATCTGCTCAGTGAAGCAGAAGGTTTTACTGCCCTCTAGTAAAATGCAGTTACAAAACTGTCTTTTAAAATGTATGCATGCTGAGTAAACCTATTCAGTTATTGTTACTGAAAATGTGATTAGTCTTGGATTGTCACCTCATTGTTTCCACAGTCAAAGAATAAAACATTTAGGCTCAATCTAGAATGACTTATTTTTGAATTAAGGAAAATAGCAATAATGAAGCACAAAAGCAAGGTCTCTGTGGCTGCTTCTGCATGAACAAATCTTATGCCAAATTTTCAACATTGTTATTAGCAAAAGCCTAAGTGGTGGCAACCCCTGGAAAAGAACAGAGTTTTCCTAGTGCAGTGCAAAAATTCCTGAGTCCTAACTACAGGGGAACTTACCCTGTCATTAACATTGTACCAGCACTAAATTAGCAGCTCAAGAGTGAGCACAATTTGTGTCCTTTAATTTCTGGCAGCAGCAACTCTGAGAATGAAATGACAGCTGAACACTTTACATGGTGCTTAGATAGAACTGTAGAAGACCGGAAGATAGCTGCAAGGAAGTTGTAAATATTTAAAGGTGCAACACAAAGGAAAAAAGAAATAAAATCATAGTTTTGTTGCCACGCGCAGAGCTGTACCATGCAGTGCTGTACTGGCCACACACATAGCTATACCATGCAATGCTGTACCGCTGGGTTATTACTAACAAGGATGACATGAAAGGATCTGTGAGGCTGTCATCTTAAATAGTCTGACACCAACGGTGACTGTTTTAACTGTGTACACTGTCACTCGTTAGGCAGTGCAGTCTCTGCTTCTCAAATGGCAACAGGAAAAGTGATTGGGAAAGGGCAAGTACTAACTGCAGCCTCACAAAGTATTTAGTGCTTTCCTCCCTGCATCTTGGTTCTCTTTCTTTCTTTCTTTAATATTTCTTTCCTCAAATGTGAAGTATAAAACTAGCAGGTTTTTCAGTAGTCACATGGCCCCTCTGGGAAAATTATATTTGAAATTCTTAACATCAGTCACTGAAAGATACAAATATTCTGTCAATCCTACCACTGCTTTTGTATAAAGGAAAGCTCAGTCTCCATATATTCTTATTTATATAGCTTCATAAATATTCAAATGCCTGGGGAAAATGGGATTGGAAATGAAGGAGTACTTCTAAAGTAAATATAAATTAAAATAAACATGAGGAAACAGGGTTTATATTCATTCATAGAAAAGATCCAAATAGAGGGTAGTGTAGCTCATTTCTTCTCTTACCTCTTGCCCTCCTCTGCCAGGAACAGAGAGTGCAGGTGCACTGTCTTGTCCAAGGGCCACCACAGAGGAGATACTTTCCAACCTGTCACTCTACCACTGTATACTCTCTCAAGGTCAACATAGGACTTGAATTTAGAAACTCAGTCCAGTCCTGTCTTGTTCACTGGTGGTGGTCTGGAATCATAGAAACACAACTAGTTTCTGACATTCTTCTTTTCTCTTGAGACCTGATTGAATGTGGGTAAGAAGTCAGTCTCTCAAGTGCTCTAATACCTTATTCAACCTAGTAACATGCACAAAAATAACAATATTGTTGAAATATTTTTCAGCATTTTTTATGACAAGAAGACTCTTAGGTAATTTTCTAATCTAAATTCATGGTTTCCTAGAAAAAGAGGTCTGGAAAGGGCTGTGGGAGACAACCTAATGCAAACTCCATATAGAAAGCAGAATCACTTGTTCCTCAGCCATTGTTGACAAATGCTGACACTTACTAACTTGTCCTTGAAAACCTCAAATAACAGTTACTCCAGGTACTCCAAGGCCTTTTCTGTCTTCATTAGGTAAGATCCCTGATGAATCTTTCCTTTTTACTGCTCTCCTGTTTTCTAGATACTTGGCTCTTTTTCATTAACTCCTTGGCTGAGTCCTGTTCCCTTAAAGGTTGTTTTACATTTAACTGTCCTAATGATTTATACACTAAAAGAATATGGGGGAAAAAAGATATTGTTTGAGCTTCCTGGGAATAGCTATCTTACTTGTTTGATCATCATAGTTTTATTTAATATATATTTCTCTCCTTTCACTTAAAATTTTTTAAATAAAGAAAACAAACTATTGATTTCAATTTGGCAATTGTTAATTTATTGTGAATATTTACACTGCCTTGTGCACAATACAGGTATTGCATTATGATAATTTGAAATTCTATGGTACATTTGGTAGCATTATTTATTATTCTTTTGTTGATTTATTCTAATTCTAGTACTGTAAGCATGTTTGGATTTTTGAGATATATGAGTGCTTGGTCAGATTTATTTCTATTGAGTTTTGTGCAATTAGGTAGGATATGTGTTTTGTGTGTGTGAAAGAAATTTACTCTTATATTAGGCACATAGACAGATAAAAAATACATTTCATGATTGTGCGTGCACCTTAGACAACTCTGTGATGTCGTATTTCACCTGAATTCTGAAAGGACCTATATGTTCAGTGGTGAAAAGCAAAGACTTCACAGAAAGCCCTCTGAATAAGTAATACAACTACAGCTCTCAGTACAGTTTCCTTTAGGATACCTGTTATTACAGCCAAAATATTTTCCTCATAGCTCCATTCCAAGATATGGCCCATATGTCTACATGTATTGTGTGGTAATATAAAGAAAAAAGATAGATCATAATGGGTGTTTTCAGCTGAAAGAATTGTAGGTATAAGCATCCTAAGTGAAAAGGTCTCACTGTGTTTGAGTTTGAAGTCCAAACCTAAACACTGCATTGATAAAATGTGCTGGTGAAGTTTGGATGTCTTTATTTAGTTGCATTGGTTTTGGAAGTCACCATCAGTTTTGGATGCATTTACAAATCTGTACTTCTCTCCCCTTTTCTCCAAAACCAAATTCTATAACTAGAATAAGTAAATAATTAAAAATTTGAAGAATCTAAAGAAATTCCAGGAATACTTTATGTTGTAACCACAATGTGGCCCATACATTTCTTGTCCTTGAAGATCTTGTAGTTTCTAAGCCCTTACCAGATCAAATTGTGACAAGGTCATAACTAGATCTGAATGACAAACAGGTTTCTATCCATGTGTCATAAAGATATAAATTTTTTCCCATTGTGAATCATATGAAATTACAACCTTTGAATTTTTTTTTTTAGGAAAATAAAACTGCAAGGATATTTTGCTGCCCTCATGGTTGCTGCATAAGCCACAGTTTCCTCCCTGCCTATTGACTAATTTATTCATAATCTTGTCCTCATGTACAATCTCCTCCGTGAATATTTGATGACGAAAGCACTGCTGTGCAAATGGGGAAACACATATTTGCATCTCTGCTATGCCTGATTTAGACCAAAACAGTGATTTTCAGCCTTTTCTCTGTAGATCCCTGTGGTTTGCAAAACAGCAAATAAAAAGCCAAGTCCACATATGCTGTAGAACTGAACTGTACAGACATGTGAAATTTCTGAAGGGGTCCATATTTCCTTTGGGCAATTTATGCAGGTGAACAAACTGAAAAAGACTGAAAAACACTGGACTAGAAATTTGAACAAGTCACTCTCAATAGTGTCTTAGTTCTCACACTGTTTTGAAATTTGTGCGTTTTCCAGATGAAATTGTTTCATAGGAAGGATTATGTATACACTGAAGGGGCATGGGCAAAAGCTGATAATGTCCTTGTCTTTTAGTTCTCTGCAAAAAAAAAAAAAAAAAAGATATGGAAATATTTAGACAAAGTTGAACAGCTTGAATAGATGCTTATCTAGAACTTAGAGATTGTTATATTATTTTTAGTCCTTTTTTTTTTTTTTTTTAACTCAATGTTCATAATTATAAAAGGAAATATGTTAAAAAACAAGGGAATGTTGGAAATTAAATCACTTTCAGGAAAATGGGGAGATTAAGCTTTCTGTATATTTATGAATCCTGAAAGAATAGTTGGATGAAATCAGCATCACCGATTCACTCCCCTCATTCTCCCCCATACTGTGAAGTCTTTCTGAATCAGAAGCAAAAATAGGAATGATTGAATCAGTGCAGCTGTGAACATTACAAGATGCAAACTCCAACAAACATAAAATGCGTGAGTGCCTGGTAAGCATTAGGAAATCTGTCACTTTGAACAATTGAAGGTGACAAGTTTAAATAGACGGAGGAATTCTAATGTTAACTTACCTTCAAACGAGATATTTTCAAAATTGTCATGTTCATTTTTTTTTTTTTAACTGAAGATTAGCTGACTTAGAAATAAGATCATTTAAATTCTCTATAGGTAAATGCAAAAAAAAAAAAAAAAAAAAGAAGGATTCTGGGAAAGCTATTAAAAATGGAAACAGGGACATTTCTGCACTGATCAGTTGCTTTTTACTAGAACTTTCCATACTGTGAGTGCTGGATGACTAACCCAACATCACAGCCTCTAATGGAGTGATTAAGGCATCTCAGCGAAAAAGAAACCTGTTTTCTGCTGTCTTCATGAAAGAAAGGGAAAACTCTCTGTTTGAGAAGTCTAACTTTTTCATCAATAACTTTTGGGAATCCAATGTGTGACTGATTCCATTCTGAAAGAGTTCAAGCCTTGCATCAGGCAGTTCCAGGAGCACCTAGCATAGTGTCTGGCACAGCAAAGTGGCAAGCATGGGGGAGGAACCATTAAAAGCATTAGAAGCAGTTTAACTCCACAGTATTTTGTTCTTTCGTGAGGTATTTTAGCTTGTTTAATTAATGGAGAAGAAGATGGGAAATGATGATAGGGGCTAAGGAAAATGGGACTGTCTTGAGGTACCTAATACAACTCTTAGTGGGAAGATGCATGAACTGAAATGAGAAATAAAAAATACATTTTTTTCAAAGCAACTGTAAGCTTCAGGGAACTGAAAATTGTTTTGTTACATTTGTGGGCATAGTCTCATCTGCAAGGCATTTAAATATCTAGTACACCTTTAGCATGTAACTTCTGCTCATTTAGCTATCAAAATGGTTTTGTTGATTTTAGTCTTTAACCTTTATCCTAAATGGCAAAAATAGAATATCAGGGAAATCTTTGTAATGCCTGTGAACATAATAAGGGTAAAGCATCAGAAAGTAAGTGTCTCTCTTTCCTACCACTTAATGTATTCCAGTATAAACCCTTTGTAAGTGATCTGTGCACTTTAATATTTCAACTTTCTTACTTATGCTGCATATTAGCTGGAAGTGCTAACTTTAAAATTAGTCATCCTAATGTGCAAAGCACTGGAAAAAAGATGGATGTTTTGAACATAACAGGCTTTGCATTAAACTCCAGCACAGATTAGATGAATTGTGGAATTATGCCTAATACTCTTAAAGGGTTTTAGTGATCAAACATGCAGTAGACCCATGCTGGCATTATGTCTAACACATCTAAGGTATACATAATAGAGAACCAGGGCCATACAGAACTGCGATCCTACTAGTTTATATTTAAACTTTTACAATGTAGAAATGTTGACCAAAAATACCCATGTTTTTATACAGTCAGCAGTACCTCCAGTAGTATATCTGGACAGTTATGAGGGTCTGTTCTGTGCCTACATAGTCCCCATACTGTATGGTGCATGTATTTGCTGCAATACTGTGTAGACCTCTTACACTGTAAGTAGACTGGAGTGCCACTTCTGAGTTACAGCTTATTGTTGACATACTAATAATATTTCTGACTTCACCATAGGACTTTGACATGAAAACTGCTATGATAACATATAAACTTAAGTACATTTGTAATATTATATGTCTTGGGAGAATTAAAAGGATTTGTTTTATGGACCACTGTTTTCCTGGTGTTCACTTACCACTGAGGAAAGCTTTTTCCCATCCATAGTATGGATTTAATCTTAGAGTTTTAAAAGTTAGTCATCTTACCTAGGCTATTCTCATAGACTATTTCATAAGATGAGGCATCTAAAGCCCTTGGCATCTAAGACAGAAAAACTCCTCCGTGCAAGCTCCTGTCTCTGTCCAGGACTAGACTAGTCAGCTAAAGATATGTGAGATGAATGTCATGCATAGTGTGGAGGGCAGATACAGCAGAGCTTCAGATCCCTTCAGATGGGAAGTGTTCCTCATGCTTACAGAGGAATCGGAGAGCTTCGGCTGCTGCCAGAAGTCACTGGGAATAGTTCAATATGGCTAAGTACAATGAATCATGAAAAAGCTGGTAAGTTTGAGTTGCAAACAGATTAAGTCAGGAACTAGGTGTGAATTTTCGCAGCAAAGGATGAAATTATATGACCAATTTTACTAGCAGTCACACTGCATGAAACGACACTGTCGGGTGTTACAGTCTATGAATTTGTGTATTTTAGCTGTTACTAAACAGTTTTGTTGCATTCTACAGCCTTATTATGTAAGGAGAAACAAATTGAAGAAACAAATACGTGTTGAGTTTACACGACAAGATTTTGGTAAACCTTTGGTGCGGGGGGGTGCAGGTGTGACATCTGTGAGAAGACACCAGGAGCTGCCCCCCATGTCAGACGGAACCAGATCCAGCTTGGCTCCAAGACAGACCTGCTGTTGGGCAAAACTGAGCCCATCAGAAACAGTGGAAAATCCTCTGTGATAACTTATTTAAGAAATTGAAAAAACTGCTACGAAACAGCAGCTAGGAGAGAGGAGTAAGAATATGTGAGAGAAACAACAATGCAGGTGCTAAGGCCAGTGAAGGAGGAGCAGGAAGAGGTACTTCAGGTGCTGGAGCAGAGATTCCCCTGAAGCCTGTGAACTGTGGTGACACAGGTTGTTCTTTGCAGCCTGTGGAAATCTACTGTGGGGCAGATATCCACCTGCAACCTGTAGAGAACCTCATGCCGAAATAGGTGAATGTCCCTTAAACAAAGCTGTGATCCATGCTGTAACTCCTGACAGGAACTGTGGCCCATGGAGAGAAGCCCAGACAGGATCAGGTTTGCTGGCAGACCTGTGACCCCGTGGGGGGTCTGCGTTGGGGCAGTCTCTTCCTGAAGGACGGCAACCTGTGGAAAATACCCATGCCAGATCAGTTCTTAAGGAACTACAGCCCTGTGGGAAGGATTTGTTGGAGAAGTTTGTGAAGGACTGTCTCCCATGACACAGACCCCACGCTGGAGCGGGGGAAGAGTGTGAGGAGGAAGAATCAGCAGAGATGAAGTGTTATAAACTGATTGCAACTGACCACATTCCTCATCCCACTGCACCGCTTGAGGGGAGGAGGTAGAAGAATTGGGAGTGAAGTTGAGCCTGGGAAGAAAGGAGTGGAGGGGGGAAGGAATTATTTTAAAATTGTTCTCATTTCTTATTAACCTACTCTGCTTGATTGGCAATAAATTGAATTATTTTTTCCCAAGTTCAGTCTGTTTTCCCCATGACAGCAATTGGTAAGTGATGTCCCTGTACTTATCTTGACCCATGAGCTCTTCCTTGTATTTTCTCCCTCTATGCTCTTGAGGAGAGGGGGGTGATAGAGTGGCTTGGTGGGCCCATGGGAACCAGACAAGGTCAACCCACCACAAAAGAATAAAAAAAATTGTTTCCCGAACCTGAAACTGTGCAAAATAGAAGTCAGGCAGGAGACAGAAAACCAATTTATGGGGAATTGGAAACAAAGTCCCCAAAATTCTAAGGCCTCATCTATGCACAAGGTTACAGAAGTGTAATTAAATGCATGATTAATCATGGTTTAATTAACATTCTGAATCTGTCATGATGAAATTAGGTTTAAACTTGCATAAAAATGTGTGTACATAGGATACACTAGTTTAACTAAGATAAAAAGTAAAGAAAATCCAGTACAACTTGATGGCACAGATGATGAATTTCAAGCTAATGTAAAACTAGTCCTTCCATAGTGAGAGATATAGATGGTTTCCTTGATAAATTTCATAGGAAGTTGTTTGGTCAAAAATGTCTGTGTTTATTTCTATATTTTTTTCACATTTTGAAACTTCTAATTCTTTATTACTTTTATATTCACTTGGAGTACTCTATGACTCCTGATCATTCAGTCTGTGTAAGCCAGAGGAGATGTGACTGTAACATTTGAATAAAGAAATTGGAACATCTGAATTAGACTTACCCTTGCAGAAACACTTGTCAGTTACTGAACTGTTTCCCCTGTGAACTGATGCAATAAGGGATTTTAAACATATGCCATTGGAGTGCATTTTAAAGGCTGTTATTTCAGCAACTTTATGTACAACCCTCAGATGTATTTAACCTTCTCTTAATGCTGCTTTGTTGGGCACTTGCTGAAATAAATTTACAATACAACATCTATTACCTGCTTTAACAGTTTGGAATTTTGTCTATGTCTGGCATCCTAAGCACTGAGAAAACTGAGGATTTGCTAGGAAAAAGTTAAATTCTAAAGGCAATTTCATGCCTTTGATCTTTGCACACCAGTCCCATTAGTAGAGATAACAGTCTCAGTGAGGAATGGGAGTATGCTCCAACTCCAGCTTCATACTGTGAAACAAATTGAGGAAAAGGATTATGAAGAAATTAAGTAAAATAGGTTGATCTACAGAATATAATTTTGAACTCAATATATTATATTACAGATAATATATCACCTGCACTTTTTTGCCTGTTCCAGGAATGGCTCACTTACAGACCACAGCAATCTGTATCACCCAGTAACAGGAAGACTATGATTTCCTTAGAAGACAGTCAGGGGAGCTCTTCACACTCTGACATCATGGAAGTAGGTGCTTTAGGACTACTTCAGACAGGCAGTTAGATGAGATGGATTTTATAATTTTCAGAAAACTTTTCTGATCTTTTTTGAGTAGCTTTTCCGATATCAATGTCAGAAAAAAGAGAAGTGCTATTTCTGATGTCCATAAAAGAAATAAATGAGTTAAATCTGGCAGTTATTACTATTTCTAGACTGAATTTTGATCTTAGTAGTGTATTGCACTAGCTGTTTTGTAATTAGGTGCCATTAAAAGAGAATGTCTAACAAAATGTTAACAAGGATGGTGGTCAATCTCTGTCAGATTTATTGAAAGCAAATACATTTACAACTTCCATCATAAATCTAGGTCAAGTAATGAGATTCCCAACTTATTTTCCATAAAGTAGTTATTACATTATGCAGGCAAAATGGCATGGTACACAACAGTTCAACTTCATCAGCTCTTCACACAACAGTGAAATCACGAACCAGTGCTGTTTAAATTTTATTTCATTGTCATCTATTAACCTAAAATACATGGATAGATGAAATATTTAGGCAGAATATAAATTTTAAAAATTGAGAATTCTCTTATTTATTTTGAAATCCAAGCAATAACATGTTAAACTTCTTTAAGAACAAAATGAAGTATGTATATTTTTTTAATATTTAATTTTTAAATGCTGAAATTAATATTTTGAGCAGAAGTGCTTCTTGAATCTGCTAACTTCTAGTGAGCAGTTCTAAACATGAAGAAATTTCCTTAGGCTTGCTAAGTGTTTGGTAAAGGTTAGAACTTGTTTCCTCTGCATATCATGAAATAATTAACTCTTTAATGTAACTTTGAGCTCAAGGTGAACTTTCTAAGTGCTGGCCTACAGGATAATATTTGCCATCTATCTCAAAAATGTTTAGGTATTTTTTAAGACCAATTTTCAGTGTCTGAGGAAGCTATGTAATGATAGTTTTCTTGTGAGCATATTTAAAGCAGGGGTGCACCGATCAATGATTGAGCAACCAGTTGGTGTTTAGGGAATTCACCTAACTAATGTGAGATGTGGTTTCATATTTCCTCATCTGGAAAAGGGAACTGAACTTGTTTGTTGCTCTTGAAGGAATGCTCTGCTCCTAGAACAAATAAGAGGCATAACATCCTGCAGAATTTTATAACTAATTCATCATCTCATTTCTTCCACCTAAAATTATGCAGGAAATTTGGATTAAATCTGGGGAGAAAAGAGGTTGTTTAAATGATTGTGCTGTTCAAGAAGAAATTATTCCAAAATACAAGACCTGTATGGCTCTAGTTACATCTATACTGAATGTTAGGGTTAATTGTAAATTTACTTTTAAACCTACAGCTGCTGATCTTGTGTATTAAAAAAAAAAAAACAACAACTGGCCGTACCTCAAATTCAGCACTATGTGGAATGTCCAAATGTAAGGTAGTGATGTCTACTGGCCCTTCCTTCTGTGTATGAAATTTGTCTGTATACTGAAAGTTGTAAATGCAGTAAATCCAGCAATTATGATTCTGCAATTTCTTGGTCCATCATTTCTAGTCTTTTACAAATATTTACTTCTTTTTCTTTTGCTTGTGATTAGAGCAAGCAGGGAAAGAAAAAGGAGGTTCATTCCTAAAAGGACTCTAAGGAACAGAATGTGGACCACTGTAGGGTAGCCCCAAAGTAATGGATGCAAAAATGTGGAATTTGTGTCTTAAATCAGTTGAAGATAACCTTCAGATTAGACCCTGGAGATAGCTGTGTATGTCATTCAATGGATATTATTCCTCTAAGGTGTTACTGACTGATTTGCTCTGCTTAGGTGAGCAAAACAATCAAAATGAGGCTGATGTTTATGCACTATGTGTTAATTTTTGGCATAAATTCAGTTTAATGTTTCCATTGTATATATCTTTTCTGGACTTTTTGCATTCTGTATAAAGCGTGCACAGAAACAATATTGTGAAATTGAGGAAGAATAGTAAATCATGGGTTTTGATTTTGGCAGTTTCTATCCAGTGTATTTTTGGACTCTTGAATTAAGCATCTGAATGTAAGTTGTATTTTTTCTAGGCAGTTCTATGTTTGAAATGTTGCAAGCAAGACACAATTTTCTGAATTCACAGTGTACCACTACAGATCAATACTAGCCTGTCTGAATATATGTTATATCCTGGCTGACTACACAACACAGGTTGGAAGCTCTCCTACAACCAGATTCAGGCACAGGTCCCCATTTATCACATAGGTAAATACATCATTTGGGTTTAAATCATCATGTCTTTTTTTTTTTTTTTCTTCTTCTTCTTCTTTTTTTTTTTTTTTGTTTTTTTTTTTTGTTTCTTTTTCCTTTTTCCTTTTTTTCTTTTTTCTTTTTTCCTTTTTCTACTTGCCTAGGAAAGAGGAATTTGATGACTTGCTGAAGGTTTCAGGAAGCCCCACAGAAAGGACTGCTGTGCTTCATGATCAGGTGGTTTGGACACACAGGATTTATGTACTGTAATAAACATGATCTGGCTACCTGCTGTTTGCAGTTTTAATGGCTAAAGGGCAGGAGAAACTACAGGGCTTACAGAGTATATGATGGCATATTCTCAAACATATGGTGTCTTTTCTGTACATTATTCTTGAGTTTTGGTGTGAAGAAGATTAAAGGAGAAGAAAACGTATTTCCTTGGCAAAAATTCTGCTCACTTGTAAGGGAAAAAGTGCAGAATTATATCCTTTCCCTACTGACACAGCATTGTAATTCTACAGTGAGAAACTTGTGCCAAACATTGTTTCCATTGCACAGATTTATGAATAGTAAATCACAAGTTGATACTGGACACCTGAAACACAAGACTTGGTGGCATCTCTAGATAGCAAGAATTACAAAACTCAAGAAATTTTGCAGGAAGGTAGTAGTTAGACTTTTTCTTTCAAAACTCTGTAGTGGGGGAGAAAAGCAGAAAGTGGAGTCAGAAGGAACAGTGAAGTTATCAGGAATAAGGCTTGAGTGGAATAAAGTGATGTCCAAGAAAGAAACACAACTGATGTCATGTCACACTGTTACCCTCTCTCTGTAGCCCCTGCTGTCAGTTCAGCCCCCACTGCTGGGGTTTTAGCTGCTTGTGTAAGGGGTCCAGCTTTGATACACCCCATCTGTGTAACCTTGACTCAGACTGCTGAGACAGAGCTGTTAGACTGTCTGTACAGAGATAAGAAAGGTAAAAATTACAGAGAGTGGTAGGATTTCTGATCTGCAACTGTTAAGAGATCAAGGATTCAAGAGAGAAAAAATCAACATGAAAAGATAAAATTTTAAAGAAAAGAAATGAAGAGAGGGTAGCTGGAGTCTGATCTAGTCAAGGACAGTCAGGAACTGCCACATTGGGGTTCACCCATCAGGGCTGTCAGAGCTGACAGAGTACGAAGAAGATCACAGCTCTGCACCCCTGATGATGACTCTTGGGAGCCATGACCACTGGCCCTTCCCTCCTCACCAACACCTGCCTGGATGGTGAAGGCTCTCCAGGTATTGTATTGGTCTGTGGGTACACCAGTGTTTTATCTCATATCTCACTAAATACTAGCTGTCATTTATGTGCATTAGCCAATAAGTAATTACATTGTACTTATGAGTTATCCATATTCTGCTTTCAGAGTCTTTTTGTGCTAGGCTAATGATAACCAAACAAACTGACTATAAAAATATTTTGTAGAGGTTAAGAGGTGATTTTATTATTGTGCTGGGAACCTAACCTGTATATTCAAGAAAGCAGCATCCCCATGATCTTGGAAGATGTGATTTACATTTGTAGAATAAAAAAAAAAAAAAAAAAAAAAAAAGTATTTAATCTAGCAGGAGGTACAGTAAGTGTCCCTGGTACGGATGAAGCATCGTTTGCTGCAGCTATACATGTAGAAGAGCTCTGATGCTCAGAACTGTCTGACATTAAATCATGTCAGGCAGAAGCAAACACCAATTGACAAAAAAATCATTAATGTTTTTAATTAGGTTGTCTTGAATGCTCATCTGCATTCTGAAAGCGAAGGGCTTATTTCAGTAAAAATCATGGCCAGCTTCTGTAGCAAGGAAACTGGCTGTACTCTAACTGAATTGGGCCCTAAATTTGTTGCTTGGCAAGAGCAGGGAAGTGTTTTGATGTCGTGTCTGACTCCGTTGGCAGTGGTGCTTGTTAATCACACAACCCATTACAATGCATGGTACGAGGAAGAATCTCAAAAACACCTTATTGCTGAGCTAAAGGCTATAAAGTGCAGTCTTTTCTACTAACCAGATTTGTGCTCTGTTGTGGTTAATGGTAGTTGTGCCAGTCCATGATTACTCACAAATGGTGACTAGAGACTGTGGCTGAGAAACCTCAGTGTGAGTGCAAGAAGGGGAGAACCTCAGAGCTCATGTTTTGAAGCAATATTTAGGCTAGCTTAACACTGAGCAATAAAATGAAGACAAGAACATGGAAAACAAAGGCTAAAAATGTTTAATTACTTTATCCTGATCACCCTGCTCCCTTCCAAGTTGGCAAGTAGGAACTAGAACTTGCCAAACGTGGTTTATTTTTAAATCTTTTATTCATTGGCAAATTTGCATATTGCATCAGACCTCATAGATGTGTTTTACAATTTTGTAAGGTTTTCCACCCTGCACATACCCATGTGTTCATTCACACATGCTTAGAGAACTGACTCATGCAGGGGCAACTCTGACTGGGTTTTATGGGAGGGTCCATCCTCCACTGAATTTTGTAGCTCTAGGTAAAATCTGAGTCATACTTCCACCTTCACTCAGTGGAGCAGCAGCAATGCTAGCACTAAGACCAGCAGTGCAGCCTACTGGAGGAAGTATTTTGCACCCATGCAATAACCCTTGGAGGGAAGAATTTCCCACCCTCCAGCACCTTCTACCCCTCCAGTTAGAAAGCTCAGGAACCACCCACATGTCCAGTATTTTTGTGAGTATGTTGGATGCTCCCTCTAAACACTGCTCTAGGATCTCATTTGATGTGTCACAGAACATGTGGATTATCAATAATGTTGAAATATTGACAATAATAAGCAAATGGAGAATCAGTTTAGTCACATAAAGCCTCAAAATCTGGTAGTGGAATCAGAGCCCTGGCAAAGCACAGCCTGACTCCTTTTTGTCTGGGACACAGGCGTCACTGCAGCTGTGTACACTTTCATGTACACTGCCCATTTCCTGTGATACTTTCTAGCACACAAACAACCCAACTAGCAAATCTAATATTTTTTGTATATTGCGTTCTAGTGAGTGTGACTGATTTAAATTTGGGTATTGGTTAGTAGGCAGTGTTTGGTAGTACCTGATGGCTAGTAGCTCAATGAAGTGTAATCATATTCATATAGGTCTAGTACTTTCAGTTACTTTTCCATTTTTATATTCAGTGGGAAATAAATAAGAACAGTACCTGGTTTTTGAGGAATAAAGAATTTAAATCCCTTTTTTGGGTTAACACAGATGGATGTCACTTCATCACAGAAGAGGTCAAGCTAACGTTCTAGAAGGATTTGTGTGAACAAATTGTCAGTTTCATGCATCCTTGGATGTGCACTTCCACACAGTGTAGCATGGTCCAAAGGTGACAGTAATTCTTTGTTTTACTGTTTTGACCAAAATGTGCTTTCATCATTACTTTGTCCAAGCTGATCAGCAGAGAAATTAAGAAGTGTCACAGGCTGCAAAAAAGACCATAACTTAAAAATAAAACCAATGTACTTAGGACAGTGGGATCATGTATTGAAACATATTTTTATTTTTTACAAAAGCTAATTATTTACTATAAATATTTGGCTCAAAATACAATCTTACAAAATGAACCTTTCCCAATTTTAAATATTTGACAACTACAAATCAAGATTAACAAAGGGACCTTAATGACAAAAAACACAGACTTGTTTTGGAGGCACATGCTTTTCCCCTCAGATGAGAAAGGAAATCAGACATGTAGCTATGAATTTGATTTTAGTTTATTTTAAAAAAAAAAAAAAGTATATGTGTGTAGGTATATATATGACTGTATGTGGATTCATGCATATAGAATCTATATGTGATTTTTACATTATTTTGACTTTTATCTTTGATCTTAATGCAGTTCTTCTGCATATTTCATCAAATAACCAATGTATATTGCAGTCATGTCAATTCTATATCCGATTTATTTTTCAAATATTTGAAGTGCTGAATCATAGTTATTCCAAAGACCAAATTTCTTTTTATTACCTGTTAGATTGACTGTGCTCTGTAGGAGCAACATGGTCAACAGAGTCCAGGAAGAATGCATTTCTGTGCATTCCACATCATATTAACTGCTCTAAGACTATACTTTCTTAGATACTAATTACCTGCAAGTTTCAATCAGGTTCTATGGCCCTTCCTTTTCTGGTAATCTTTGTACAGTGAAGAGAAATATTGAACTATAGCATTTATCATTAACAAGTTAAATTAAATAGGGGAATGAGTGACCAAGAATCCAAAATAAAATAGTTAGATATCCATAAATTATTATTTTTTTAACTTCGTATAAGATAGGATTTCTTAGGTATAGATGAAAGTGATTTGATATATATAGATTAACAACATGCTTTGCCTTTAATGGATTTTGAAACAGATGAATTTGGATGTAAGGAAATAGAAATCTTGTCTTGTCATGAATTCCAGTGTATAACACAGGGAATACTTAGAATCTGTCAAAACTGAGATATCAATAAATCCTACTTGTAAAATAAATAGGTTAAAAAGCAGGGAAATTTTAAACTGCACATGGTATTCAAGAAGTAATAATTTTTTAAAGAGTCTTGAGTTCTTCCAGGCCTACAACTTAGTGAAACAAAACAAAGCAAATTTAATATGGACACAATATTGAGACATAATAAACAAAGAGTTTTAATTGCTCCTTTTACCAATATTTATCCTTTTTTGATGTGGTAGTTTAGACATAGGGTCATCTGAGATGTCTTAGAGTTGTTCAAGATTATGTTTAAGATTTCTTTGTGAAAGATTTGCTTTGAGATTTTCAGCTACTGGCCCAAAACTTGAGTCGGTCTCCTATAGGATCTGTGCATACCTGACAGTCCCATGTAGTTGTCTTGGAGACCATAGGATACTGCAAGTAGTGTTAGGAGCTGTGTTTAGTCAACAGTATTGTCTTTTTTTTTTGGATAGAATTTATGAACTTTAACTTTTGCCATCAGAAAGATAGAGGAAGGATTCAATTCGGTGTTGATACCTAAATTAGGTATCTACCTCTTTCATGTGACATAACTGTCATTCCTGTGAAGATATCTCAGACATCTTAGGACATCTCAAATGGCAATAGGTGTCATTTTGGCAATTGAATTTGTCAATTCAATTGCCAGGATTCTTAATGAAGTCGTGTTGATAGAGATTTAAGTGCAAGTCAGCACATACTAGTGCTCATTTACTTATTGGTTTCATTCTGTCCAATTTCAATATCTGATTTAGGCTGTCATTAGCTCTTTCTGGAGTCACCAGACTATGAAGAAAGCTTATATAATTAAAATTTCTCCAAGCCTTAAAAGTTTGAGATAAGTTTAAAGGTTTAAAGCAAAATACTTAGTTTTCAGGTAAGTTAAGAAAAATAAGATAAATTCTAATTTTCTGACTATTTCTTGTGTGATTAGAAAAGACAGTAACATTACCTGTAGGGGTTCATCATTAGTAAATTTACAAATTAGACCCAAATGTTATAATTTTCTAAGATTCAAGAGGTTTTTTTCAAAGTTTTTTTTTTTTTTTTTTGGCAAAATTTTAATCACAATAAATTATTTTTTTGTTTTTCCCCTTTTCTGTTCTGGCAAAAAGGAAATGTTTCCCTAAAAGAATAAAGACATCCCCACCCCCCACCCCCCCCATTATCATGAAATACCTCTATAAGAAAAGATGAGTGTGGCAAGCTGGAAATTGTAATTTTATAATAGGCACTTTAATGCCAGGACTGTTGGATGAAAAAAGTCTACTCTTGTAGTGGCTAAACCACTGACACTGTCAAAAGAGCAGATCTTCTGAATGCTGTTGCTGCTGTGATACTTCCAAAACATATCAGATATGTTAGTGTTCAGTCTCTTATCAGAAATTAAAAACAGAGGAATTAAAAATCAAGAGAAAGCATTCTTCTGACTCTGAGAAATTAATTCTTTATTATACTAAAGTCAACAGTTGACCTTAGATACACATAGAAAATTATAATTTCTGAGAGCTCTGACATGTTTTGTCATTTCCCACTGGTGCAGTGGATGAGGTTATTGCCCTATCTCTTTGTCCCAAGAAGGCAGTATATCTGTTTCTGACTGCTGCAGTTCGTAACCTGGTATATAAACTCAAGCGATCGCTGATTGCAGTTATCATCCTGGACTGAGAACTGCAATGCCACGTAATAGACCCATTGCCTATTCCGTGTCCCTTCAGTAGGGACACTGTTGAGTATTGTAACCTCTTAGTAAATCACAGCATAAATATAAAGATAACAGGTCAACCCCCTGACAGACATCTCACTTGAGGGAAAAAAGCAACTAAAAAAACCTAAGCCATACCAAAGCAATTAAGTGGCATATATATATATATATATATATATATCAGAAGGATCACATAAATTAACTTAATATTGTAGAAGATGATAATAAATGACAGATTATCTCTAGAAAGCTGGTGAGAAAGGTCATTCTCAAGTTCAGAGAATTTAAACCTGTAAGTCATACAATTTTCTCATATATCTTGATAACTCCTTTGAAATAAGACGTTTAGATTTGATGAATAACTTGGTAAATTCACAGAGACTGGACTTGCTCTTTCCAAAAGAGAATACTTTGAAATTTTTTATTTGCAGAATGTTTGGAAACTTGTACTCTTCAATCCCATTCAGACTAAAGGAGATTTCAAAAATATTTGAATTTTCTGTGAAACGTAAAATTTAATTTTGGACTGACCTGTTGAAAGCTACACTTAAAATATGATGTACCATGTTCTCACTACTGTGCTAAAAGTCAAGATCTGTTTTCAGTTATTACAGTTGTGGGAGCCACATAATCTCTTAAAAGTAAAAGTCTATACCCACAGGTATTTCACTGTACCCATGCCACAACTTACAATCTATCTGCAGGAGCACCCTTTTCAGGTTTAATATCAGTAAAGTAAGGCTGGACTGTCTTGCCATCCTCTTGGGAGTTTTATGCCATAACGTTTTATTCATTAAAGTAAAAAGGAATTAAGAGGTGACTTTATGAAAGATAGATGTCAGAAGACAAATGTGGGAAGCCCAGAAAGATGATGAGGACTTAATAAGAATAAACCCTCTATCCTCTATTTAATTATCGTTATTGTCTATTTTAATATAACTTCAGTTGAGCAAAAGGACAAAACTACATCTTTTACCCTTCTGTTTAAGAATGGTCTTTTGTGCTGGTTATTAATTATGGTTAGCATAATAAACATGCCTGGAAGAAACACCTCAAAAAAATGATCAGACACAGAAAAAAACCAAAACAAAACTAAACAACAAAACCCCAAAAAAACAGTCCTGTTTAAATGTCAAGAAATTGCACAATTAATTAACAAGCTTGTTATTTCTCACAAGGAATATTATCAGATGACAGCATTCATATTTTAATTATGAGAGAATACCTTTACACTCTTCCTCAGGCAGAGTAGGAAATTTATTATGCAAGCTATTTTCTTTGTGAACTGTTATGCTCTGACTGTAGGTCTGGACTCTCCAAGGCAAAACTGCACTGCAGTTGATAGCATGGGTATCTGAATAACCTGGAGAACCTTGGACACTTTCTTCGACAGGAAAATACATAGAAGACTGTCAGAGTGTGTCTTCTAGTTGAGGGAAGTTTTATTTATGATTTAACAGAGTGATAATCTTGACCATAATCCTAATTGTACTTCCAATCTGTACAGTATCATTTCAACTATGTAGTCATTCCAGTCAGAAGACTAATTCAGCACCTACTTTTGTTCCTGAAGATTTTAGTTGTCTTTGAATCCAGCAGAATGAAATGGCTGCGCACTTCCGTCATCTCCACAGCAACATCTGTTCACTCTTCTTCTTTAGTCTCTCTGGCTTATGTTCTTAGCTTTCTTCTGAGCCACATGTCTGTGCTCTTCTATTCAGACAACTAACAAGCCTTGTGGCCATTCATTTATTATGACACTGTTTGATGGATTTCACTTTGAAGACTTTAACTTCACTTTGTATTTTCAACATGAAATTGAATGTTCCACTCAGTCTAATACACCAAGTAGCTTTGATACTAGTGTTCATAATCTGTTGTGTTCAGCAATCAAGAGTTCTTGTTTAAAATATTAAAAAAAAAAAAAAGCAAACCACATTATCCTGATGACAGTGACTATAGTATCCTAGCAACAGCTTCCTTTTACGTTGAGTTGTTTTTCAAAGGACTAGAGTCCAGAATACTTCAAATAGACCTAATTCTCCATAGTTTCTCTAACTTCGTCATTCCATTTTGTAGGCAAAATGCCCTTGATAAGGCTATTGTAACAAACAAAATGTCATATAACCTAAGAGGTTTTAGTTTTTTTTTAAAGTCTGCATTTTTATAGTAAAGTAATAGCAAAGAAAAATGGAAGTTTTCCTCTTAGAAAATTCTCCATTGTAAATTATTTATAGGGAACTATTTAAATTGCTGAAGAGTTTTCTACAGAAATTATTTCCACAGGATGTGTTTTTTCTCTGGATTATTTTTTCATAAAATACATTGACTTTGTTTTTGAAAAATCCAAAAACCTCTTGGTGTTCCTCAAGGAGATCAGGATGCATCCTCTGTGCACTCTGTCTCTGCTCCCCAGACATTCCACTCTGCCCAGGGGCACAGCTTGCAACAGGGCATTCATTGGTTAATAGTCTGGGTGCCCAATTCTTGAGTTTGGACACCATTCCACCACTCGTGGTATGCTGGCACATAACTGGTAAATGACTGAATCAATAATTAGAGCTATCTTTCCTCTGACAAGATAAGGAGAGAGCCAGGGCAGCAGGGTGGAGGAATGCTGCTTTCAATGAGGAGACAATGCAGGGGAATAGATAGATTGAAAGCAATCAAGAAAAAAATCTGTTCTTATTCTCCAGACATATGGAAAACATTAATAAAAATTATATTAATGCTATATTAAGTAATAGTATTATTACTTATTTATAAAAGTTATTGTGATTGTATATTCTCTGTATCACATAGATTCCATTCTACCGTCTGGTTCTGTAAAACGTTGTGGAAAATATTCACCTCTATCAAGACTTTAAATAACTTGTGTTATGGTTATCACAAGACAGAACTAAATTTTATTTAGCTGGGAGTTTTAAATCTTTATTCAGTTCATTTTAGTCTCACGGAATGGCAGAAATGTAATCAGACTAGAGTGAGCTTTATTTAAATGTTTCATAGATAAAAGGAGAATTCATATAAGACATAATAGCAATTCTACAATTACATCTTTGACATTTTTTCTGTGTTGTTAATTTTTTGAGGTCTATTCTGTAAGAAAATAAACTGGATGAGATTTTTTTTTTGTGTGTATGTCTATGTGTTGATTTGTACTGTTGCTCCTGTAATGCTGATTTTGCCATCATTAGTTAGAATTTGGTTATTTACCTGTGGAATATGTCAGTGAAATTGTATAGATAACTCCAGAGAACAATGAGAGAAACACATTGCATTTATCATTGAGGTAGTAAGGCAGAGTCCTTATGGTGATGCCCCAATGACTCCCTGTGACAGAACACAGAAATATCGCTTTCCAACAAAGTAAAAGATAGAAGTGATGGGAAGGCTAGTGCAGTGGAATCTTTTAAATACTTTATACATCATAACTCATTTTCACACTCTTCATATGATTTCTAACATTTTCCTCCGATTTTGCCCTCCTTTGATCATTGGACTATGATATTCCTCAGGGAGATCATAATATTAGAGCACTGCCCATGCTGTGGAGGATATGCTGGGAAAATGAAGAGAGTTGCTGAGAGATGTTAAGGAACAGTTCAAAGCCTCATAGATTTTATGGTCAGAAGAGACTAGTGTGATCTTTTACTCTGACCTCTCCCATAAAACAGCCCTGGAAGCTTTAAGCCTGTTTTTCATCTGACTGAAAGCCCTATGAGAGGACACTGAGTACCAGACATCTGCTGCAACTAACCCTGAGTCAAGATAATTGCACATGCTTTAGTGAGGTTTTGTGAGAAGATGTAGACATGACTGAAAATCAGCAGTTGTGGCTGTAGTGCAGAAAATACACCGTTTATGTTCCAGTTACATCCATTTCCTTCAGACTTTATTCCCTAGATTTCAGAGGTTGATGTTTCAACATTCTCCGCACCCCAGAAAGAAATAAGAAAACACCAGACAGCTTAATCTATACACACATACATGTTTCTTCTGCAGTGGACTATAAGTTTACACTAGGATATCTTATTAAAAACATTTAATATTTTGCTTCTGGCTGGATGTGGTAGCATTTTTACAGAAACAAAGAACAAAATAACAACCCTAAACAAAACCACAGATCCTCTCTTAACTGTGTTAGGAAGGAAGGTGAGAGAGTTTAAAGAGAAATGAAGGTTTATGAGTCTTGCAAGGTATCTGTGAATCTCTTTCTATAGTGCCTAAGGGATAATGGTTCTGGTTTCTAACACTGGCCCATATCTCACAGTTTGTTATCCAAAGACCTCACATGCTGAGATTACACACATAATGAATAATCAGTGGCAGGGTTAAATTATGCACCACACAGTGCAAGTTCTCCAGGTTCCCTTTGGTGGAATTTTACTGTAGTTGGCAACGTTAGTGAAACAGAGAATGCATCTGCTGGCATACATGATTGCAACACCTGCTTTCTCAGGATTTGTCTCTAAATGCGACAGTGGCCATGCTATTTGTATGAGAAGCAGAAAGATAACAACACTTTACCCGCATAGCTGCGGGACCAATGAAAATGTAAGTTTTTTTCCTGCCAAATCAAAGTTAATCCCAGATCAAATACAAAAAAAAGTTTTTTCTTCTTGAGTCCTACTGACGAGGAATGCCAAAGCTTTGCAGGTCTTGAAAGATAGTTTAGCTGTGAAATGGGTGTTAAATTAAGATTTTAAAAATCACAGTTTCCTAAATACAGGAAACATGCTCTCTTCCATGTTTTCTGTGATAACAGTATTCCTGGAATTAAAAAAGAACAATACTCTCCTGAGGTGATGAGTGATAAGAGACAAATGCCTGGAAACAAAGAAGTAGATAATAGAAGCAGGGAAATAATTAAAACTACTATGGAAGTAGAAAAAGTATGCTTCTGCTTTATGTTAAAAATAAGCAAAGAACAAACTAGTAAGGATTTACATTAAATTCTCAGTAAAAAGGAAGTTAAAGAAGGTATTATCTCTGACTAAAAATATCTTTAGTTTTGCAGATGGTTACTTTCCTATTCCCTGCCTTTCAGCTATGTGGGAATAGAGTAAACGAGAAAGTAAATGAAGAGCAATACAATGAAAAGCTAAAAAAAAATTTACCACAAAGCATTACTCTAGTTCACATGGTGTATTGTTTTTGTAGTCAGCAAACTCTTAAGATTTTTAATGTGAAAAGAAAGTGACACATTTTGTTTATTATTATGCCAGCGGTTGTTCTGAGAAATTAAAAACTACACAGGACTGAGCCATTTATGATCTGATTTGAAAAAGAACAAAAAAGGTACAATTTACTTACTTCTATAATCTACTGCTTTTCAGAGCAGCCAATTGTTTCTCTGTAGCTGATGTGAAATCTAGATATTCCTAAGGGTGAGATACTATAGAAAATACAACACTGCTAACTTAGACATGCACAATGTGAACCAGTCATTTTGTGTTATAGTTGCTCAGCAAGCAAAAAAAAAAAAAGAAAAAAAAAGAAAAAAAAGGTAAAGTCTCAGAAAATCTTGTTTAAACTATTCCTAGGGTTCAACTGAGCAGAAAAAGAGTCAGACTGTATGAGTCTCACTAGCTATTGAAGTATACCAATAAATTTGGATTTTGCTGCAGTCCTTCAAAATGTTCTGTCTCTGATGAGTTTGATCCTAAAACCTCTTAGATGAAACATCAGTAATGACTGATAAAATTAAAGCCTGCTTTACTAAAGATAAGATTTGAATACAATGATCAAAAGCTTCCAATGTATAAGAAGAAAATAAATGTCTTCAAAATAATAACTATCTGAATGTTCATGCTGATACACTATTACTACTGAGAGAAGTATGGAATGATTCTCCACACAGAACACAATGGCAATGTTATAAATGTTTTTGTTTGTTTGTTTGTTTGTTTGTTTGTTTTTGTTTGTGTTTTTGGTTTTGGTTTTGGTTTTGGTTTTGGTTTTGGTTTTGGTTTTGGTTTTGGTTTTGTTTTTTTTTGTGGTGAAAAAATGGCCCTCAAAAGTTAAGTTATATTATTGGAAAATTTATTTGCTTCAAAAAATTGAACATACTGTTGCTTTCATGCTTAAAGGAACACCTATTTCCCAGCCAGACTCTACTGGCAACCACTTTTATGTAACAATGTTCTGCAAATGTAGCATATTAGGACATAAATACATTGCTAATAAACAGCAGTGACTCTGTCAATGGGCACCACTGCAATGAGACTGGCTCCTTCCTCTTTGAACCTAACTTCATCCCTGGATGCTTGGACAGTGTTTCTGTATTAGCCCCCAGGTTACCTGTCCTTGCTTCCACTCTCTTTATGTCTCCTTTTTGTGTTTGAGTTTGGCTAGGAGCTCTTTGTTCATCCACACGGGCCTCCTGGCATTTTTGCCTGACATAGTATCTGTTGAAATAGAATTGTCTTGAGCTTGGAGGAGGTGTTCCTTGCATATTAACCAGCTTCCTTGGCCCCACATTCCCTCCAGAGCCTTCTCCCACAGGATTCTTCCAAGCAGATCTTCGAAGAGGCCAAAGACTGCTCTCCTGAAGTCCAGGGTTGTGAGCTTGCTTTTCACCCTCCTCTTTGCCCTGAGAAACCTGACCTCCACCAACTCATGATCGTTGCAGACAAGGTTGCCTTTGATCTTCACATCCCCAACAAGCCCCTCTTTGTTGATGAGTATGAGGTCCAGCAGAGCACCTCCCCTCATTGGCTCCTCTGTCACTTGGAGGAGGAACTTATCATTGATGGCACTTCATGAGCCTCTGGGATTGCTTACGTCCTGATGATATCAGGTGGTCAAAGTCCCCCCTGAGGAACAGGACCTGTCCTTCCTAAAGAGCCTGTATCACTCCATTGCAACAATCCAGACATGGATGTCATCCCACAAAGTTTCACTGATCATAGCCCTGCAACTGCACACAGATCTTTAACTCATCATGTTTATTCCCCATAATTGTGTGCTTTAGTATACAGGTAATTTAGAGATGCACCCCAATGTGTTGAGTTCTTGGAGAGGGAATGACTTCTGGAGTAGTCAGAGGGCTAGACAGGCTTGGGCAGTCCTTCCACAACACCTGGATCCTGGCCCCTGAAAGGTAGCAAACGTCTCTAGGTGATTGGTTGGGTTGACAGATGTGTTCCTCTCTCCCCTGCATCATGGAGTCATTCATTATGATTACTCACCACTTCTTCCTGGCAGTCTTGCATGGTTTAGTGTTAGGTGAAAAAGGTTCTTTGATTGTAGGCACATCTGGCTTCTCATCAGCTTTGTGGGCTGAGAACCTATTTTACATTTGCAAGCCTTTAGGTATGACAAGATCCTTCATCTTGGTACCAGAAGTCACCAAGCTTCCATTCTTTTCTTCTCCAGAGGTTGCCTTTATCATGATAGTGGGGGGTTCTTTAGGATGTTGAGTCTCAGAGCAGATCTTGTCTATCTCCCTTTCACCTTCTCTGATGATGATTCATGGCATAGGAATTTCCATAAAGGAAATGCATGAATAGAGCACCCGGTTAATCCCATTGTCATATCTTTCTGTTCCTTGTGAATTTCCAAAGCAAAAACAGAGAACAAAATTACAGGTGAAAAGAAATGTACAGTTTCAAAACTGCTTAACTGGAAGACCTCCTTAAATATTAGTTGCAGGACCTTACAAAGTAGCTTACAAGTACACCTACATTGACATTGAATAGTTTTATGGTAGAAATCATAAACTATATTAAAATTTTATCCTCCAAAAAGTAGATAAAAAAATGCCCATTCTCTTTTAAAAATTGATTATGCCAATATATTTAGAGTTAGTAGAATTTTTTCTTGTTTGAATTGGAAGGAAAATGCCTTTTGTCAAGAGAGTAATTTTCAAATATCAGAATATGTATGATCTGAGACATTACTTAATTTAAAAGCATTGATGTACTGTACTTAAATAAGTCATACTTCTCTAGGAATATCTTTAACAGATTTGTTCATCAAAATTGCCTGTATTTCTTGTTCTGCAAGTTCATTATATAAATGGATAGTTATGTTATCAGTAGTAGCAAAAGGTAACTGGATGTTGGTAAATTGATTGGAATTGGTAGTTTAGTGGGAATGTGAAGAATTGATTAATTAACCATGTTAGTAAACATTTGAAATTTTTATTTTCTTTGACTGGCCAAAATGTATATATGTGTTCAAAATTGCTTGAACACTATCTAATCTTTTAAAAAATTATGTTTAAAGCCTTTAAACTGGCTTTCAGATAGAAGGTAAAGGACTTGCCAAAGCCCCAACGATCTGGATGCCAAAGGTTATATCACTTACTACTCTTTTTGTTTTGCGACTTTCATCTCCCTTACTATAACATAAAGTGACAGAAATTGGGTGATGTAGGCCAACTTTACAAATTCTCCTGAAGATCCTAAAAGCAGTCAGCACCAGAGGCAGAGTTCTGCTGCAGCAGGACCGTCACAGAATACAGTGGAGATCCTGTACATACCATAGAAATTGCTCTCAAAGTCTATTTATGAAAACTTGATTTTGACACAGGTGACCTTTCAAGATTTAAGTCAGACAAACCGCAAAGTAATATTAGTAATGTAGCTCCTGTATGGAAAAAAGACCTTAAAAAAGAGAAAACAGCAACACAGAGGGAAGAATGGTTTGAACTGCAGTTAAAATTATATTAGAAAGCCTATGTTAAAGGAATCATTTAAAAAGCTGTGTTATAGGAGTAAAAAAAGGTTGTCTGATATCATGATACAACTAATACTACTGATGTAAAACAAACCCTACATGTTACACCATCTGAAAAATAATGAATATGATTTGAAGATGCATGTGTCAGAAGCTGAAGGGCTAGTGAAGGCACAATAAGGATTTAGCCTCCTGCTTTGATAAGAACTTACTTTTACACGGATAAGTTTACTTTAGAATAGCTGTCTCCTCTCCTTGTTCTTGCCTTTTCCTTTGGGTTGAATGTGCTACAACACGCTGAAAATACTGTTGATCAATAGAAATTTTAAGGTAAAAAATAAAGTGTATGTTATGTAATGCTTTTCACCTAAATCACAGATATAATATTCCTATAAGTGGTGTAAAATTTTTATGGCTAAACCCTTTTTTATTAAAATAGTTGGGAATCTTTTCTACGAAGTGAAGATCTTTGAAATTTTGTTTAAAGTTTTAGTGCTCCTAATAGAAAAACCTCCCGGAGAAATGATTACTTGCCTTCCATATTCTACAATCATTGTACTAACATACCCCTAAATTTCAGATTAAATGTTTTCATAAATAATATATACAACTACATATTTGCCTTAGATATTGCTTTTTAAAATTCCAGTAGTTACTCACCACTCACTGAAGAAAATCACATCTCTTTGAGTATGTGTTTGAAACTGGCAGGCAGGGGGTTTCATAGGTTTCAGTTAAACATGAAGTATAGTCAAGATCTGCTTTTATATGCATTCTTTTCCTTAGTTTTGGTGTATAATATCAGAGAAAAATTTTTAAGCTTAAATATGACAGAAATATTTTTTTCTCATTATCAATCATTACATTATTTTGTTGTCTTGTGGAAAATAATAGAACAATTACATAATATTTTTCCCATGCTCGAATCCTTCCTATAATCATGTAGGTATATGATCTCAATAAAAAATTATTACTTATTACTCATGGAAGTAAAGCAAACACTTTAAAAAGGTTAGACTGTACTTCATATATGAAACTTATCTAATATTAAACCACACTACTTTGCCAAGCTTTTGAAAGACATGTTGATCAAAAATTTTTAACTGTTTAAATAAACCAAAGCCATCATTAGATGTAAAATGTAGATTTTTAAGCCAGGTGTTCAGTTTAGCCAAGTAAATGGCTCTGCCTCTTTCATAAAATAAGGTCTACTTTTCTTCATTTTATTGCAAGTGCATTTACAATCTCGAAACTTCTTTTGCCCCTTTAGTATATAATTAGATACAATGGAGGCCAATATATGTGACTTAGAATTGTCACCAATTAAGATCAAGATTGTGGTCAGCTGTCTCCGTTGCTAGGTAGTAGCTTGCTAAGCCATGGAAATACAAGTATATTTGATCATATGATCATACCCATAATATTTACCAAAAATATGCAGCAAAAGTTCTACAATGAATAGACAAAACCTTAACTGAATAAACACTCCACTTGTAGAGTTATTTAATTTAACACTTTAAAAATCACTGTTGAATAATTATTAACAGAATTTTTAAATACATTTTGTCCTGCTAGCATGTGATAGATTCACATAACATTGCTTATTACAGCTCAACCACCACAAAGAAAAGTTCAAATTTTGCTTTAATAAAACTGAACTATTTCCTCACCACTTTAAGCTTGCTACAGATGAATGTCTTTTCATTAAAAGTCTGTGTGATCAAATCTACTTAAGTCTATTTCTCTGATTCTCCACCCTTTTGTGTGAAAGTTTACGATGGGTGAGTAGCTAACAGCGAACAGCAGTCATAGTACACATTTTATTCATTCTTCCCATTCAAAGTGAAATTTTTGTCTTATTACAGTGCCAGTGAAGATCCTCATGGGAGCTTACATATGTGGCATAAATTTGACATCTGTGTAACTCAGGTGTGCTGTAACATGAATAAACATAACCCACTACTTGCAGAGTGCATTTTTGTCAAGGGAAGAACAAAAACTATTGAGCTCTTGACTGAAGAAGCTTTCCTGGGAACGCTTCCTACATCTAAAGCTGTCACTGATAAGTCACCTGAAAAAATATGAAATTCTTTAAATATTTCCTAACACTATTGTCCTCCTAGTTAAGGGGATGAGGACAAAGGAATTCAAAGCAAGTTACTACATTATAGCCATATGGAGAGGTTTCTGCATTTCAGAAATCTCATGGAAACAAACTGTACCTTAGTACCAGCTGTTCCAGATGATTAAGTTGAACATAACTTACATCAATAGGTACAAAGCTGTTGAAGAATGACAGGTATAGTGTGTATATATTAAATGACAGCAGTCTTCAAGGTTCAAACTTTATGAAAACAGTTTTAGTATAGGAAATGTGTTTTTGAATTGCTGTCTGCATACACCCTTCTGCAGGTATGTTCCACTTAAGTGGCACGTGTCACATGGCTGATTTTGATAGAGGTAGATATATATATTTACAATGACAATTGCATTCACCAGGGAGCAAACTTAAGCATCGAACCCTTGTCCATCCATAGTGCTTAATTGTCATCTTGCTTCCCGGCTGTCATCCAGGTCACTGCAATTAGCTTTCTTCCAGACAAGAGCTAGTTATATTTCTCCATTTCTTCTTAAAAAAAAAAAAAAAAAAAGTTAGAAGAGAAGACTCTGCACTAGTTTTGACTGTTCCTTCCTTCCTTCCATAGTGCTGCTATACTAACCCTGTAACAGATGCTAGAGCACCCAGCATGTGCATTGTTTTGTGCTACAAAAGCACAACTCTGGTTGCCTGCAACACACTTTTCATGTTGTTTCAAGCACTTTGAACTGAAAAAGCATAGGAACAAAAAATACACTTATGGGGACACCATAAGGCACCAGAGGAGAGCCAACTGCCATGGACTGTAACCTAGTTTGCTCTAGAGCAGGGCTAATCCTAGAAGGCATGGATGGGAGCCAGTCTAAGCCATTTGGCTTATGGGCCAAGGACTGGTCCATGATGTCTTGCATTCAACAGTGGTAGCTGTCTTACAGCAGAGCCGTGGTGTAATTCTGTGAAAGAGGCAATGCAGATTAACTGTAATAATTTTTTTCCTTCAGAAATTATCTGGACTTTGCTCAGAAATTAAATAAAGAAGGTTTATTTTTCTCTTCCAGGAAAGAGCACATTTCTTCTAGATTTCTCCATCCTTTCAGATGATTTCGCCCTCACACACTAGCACCAGGACATATAAAAGTAAATCTATCACAGATATATTATGAAACTCTTTATTCCTCCTATTCTTCCTATTACTTCTTGTAAAAGTCTGGTCAGAGCCCTTGATAGCTAAGTCAAAAGTACAGGATTTTCCTGAACCCCACACTACCTTCTCAAGATCATCTTGTGGGTTAACTCTGATAGGCAGCTAAGCACCCCAGAGCCTCTTGCTCATTCCCCCACAGTGGGATGGAGGAGAGAATCACAAGGGTAAAAGTGAGAAAACTTGTGGGTCAACATAAAGACAGTTTAATAGGGAAAGCAAAAACTGTTTGCTTAAGGAAAGCAAAATAAGAAATTAATTTGCTACTTCCCACCAGCAGGCAGGTCTTTAGCCATTTTGCAGGAAAGCAGGGTTTCATGAGACGTAAGAATTACTTGGGAAGACAAATACCATAACTCCTAATGTCCCCATTTCCTCCCTTTTCCTGCAGCTTTTATTGATGAACATGACACCATATGGTATGGGAAATCCCTTTGGTCAGTCGGGGTCAGCTGTACCAGTTGTGTCTCCTCCCAACTCCCCATGCACCCCCCAGCGCACTTGCTGACAGGGCAGTTCGAGAAGTGAAAAGGCCTTGATGTTGTGTGAAGACTGCTCAACAGCAAGTAAAACATCAGTGTATTATCAACACTGTTTTCACTGCTTTCATCACAAATCCAAAATGGACCACCCTGCAAGCTACTATGAAGAAAATTAGCTCTATCTGAGCCAAAACCAGTACAGATCACTTTTTTTTTTTTTTTTTTTTTTTTTTAGATCTCCCATTCTACATGTACAATTCATGGTCCTGTAAATGTACAAAACTCAAGATAATTTGTATAGCTGTAAAAAGACATCACATTTAATGGGTTAAAGGTGGGCAGTAAAGACATTTTATTAGACAATATATGTAGAGTTACTGGGGTAACATTATAGAAACAATAATTTAGTTAGAATACATGAAAAATGAAGCATTCTTCTGTAGAATTTAGATAAATACCAGATATTGTTGAGGTTATCTGTGTGAGAACTTGTTTGAACACTTAGAATTAAATCAAAATATGCTATAAGGGAGACAGCAGAAGAAAACAAAATAAGAGAAAGAAAATCTATGCTAAAGCATACCAAAAGTCTTTTGAGGAAAAAAAGGTGAAATCACTAATTGAGGAAAATATCCTGCCGTGGTCCCAGTTGATCTGGTTAGGTACACCGGTCTCTAACCAAAATGTGAAGTCAAAGAGAATAGTAAAACCTTAATGACTCATGCCTGAAGGAAAAAAGTTAAAGTAGATTTCATCATAATGAGGCTGAGGCACAGACTATATAAGACAAATAACAATGTGAAAACATGCTGAAAGAAGGAAATAAAAATGCTCCCTGCAAGGTTCAGGCATTAATGTGGCCAAGGAGAATCCATGTTTTCCAGAATTTGTCTGGTTCTTTGAGCTGTTGTGAAACGTCTATTCAACTAATAGTCTTGCATCCATTCCAGTCTAAGTAAGACAACAGGATCAAATGTTCTGAAAATAAGATGTAAGAACACAGGAAAAGAAAAGTAAGAGAGAGTTTTTAAAATCAGACTGAATTTCAGAATTTATATATTGGCTGATAGGCCAAGCTGACAGATCAACATCTGAGATGCTTAAATGAGAATGAGCAAAACACTAGAGGAAGCATTCAGGTGTGTAAGCACTGACTGTATCCTGGATGACCCCTGGTTGTCATCCCAGAAGAGCAAGGGTCTTCCTGCATATTTTACGTTGCACCTTCTACCCCCTTGGGGAGCTACACACCTGAATGTTTCAGATGCCCCAGTGAATACTAAGTGCACGTTGCTAGGTATTTACACAGATGACTCTCAGCCCAAGAGACATAATTTAGAAAGTAAGACCGTCTTGTTAGTAAAATAAGCAGTTTAAAGTGCCTTTTCCACCTGTGATTTATGGCTCTGATGTTTCATTTAACATTTTTTTTTTTTTTTACTAAACAAAAAGATCATTAGGTGGTCTACATCCATATAAGTTGAGAGTCCATCCCTTACTGTATAGAAAATCTTCTTTGCTTGAAGTATGTTTGTATCTTTGGTATTATATTTTCTATTGCTATCAACCAATTGAGACTGCACTGACTTCAATTAATTATTCAACATATATATATAGAAAGCAATGGTCATTTGTTGATCATTCTTACTCTCAGTAATCTCTCAGGATTAGCATCTGAAAAGACTGATTCAGTTGCCTGAATTAAAGAAATTTGTGCCAGGAAGCACAATATAGAATATCTTACTTGGACTTTAGTTGCAAAATGTAGCAAGCATTTTGTCACATCTGTTAGTTCTGGGTGAATATTTTAAATGCAGTAGCCCATATTTTTATGACAGTTACTGTCTCTGAGGTTTTGGGGAGGACACAACCAGGAAACTTCCCACTTTCTTTTAAAGGAAAGCAAATATCTTTAATTCCTATACTAATTTGAAAAAAAATCCCAAATTGCATTTTTATAAGAACAAAAAATGCTCACGCATTTTTTACTTCTTATTTCCCTTTTCACACTGTTTCTTACTCCCTCTTTTTTCTTTTTTGTACTATTCTGTACATTTTTGGGGTGTGTAAATGTATGAGAAATTTCAGTCCTAATTGTTCACTGGAGATCTGTGCACAGGATGAACATATGGCCATATCGTTTCTTTCTGTGTCACTGCCACACAGATTAAAAACTTTTCATAAAGCAAGCCAAACCAAATGCACAGTCGTGAAACCTTTGTGAGAAGATTTCAGAAGTATCAACACAGTGCAAGCTGCATACAAATTGTGTAATTCTTTTACATTTATAAATATACACATGCACCTACACCCTCCTCCAAAAATGTCTTCCAAGGACAAAACTTCAGGGTGACCAGAAGAGGCTGGGAAGCAGTGTGGTAGCATTATCACATTATGATGGTGACTCTTCTTTCACAGTCAAATTCGCAGGAAACTTCTCAAAAAGATGGTTATTCATTTGTCTTTCCACTAATGTTCCACTGTAAACAGAGTTATTTTGTCTGGTTATAGTTATGGGCAAGACAAGTGGATATATGTTCATTTCAGAAACAAAATTTTGATAAAAAAAGTAAACATATTACTTGTATCATAGAATAAATAATGCCAGGATCATTTTCCAACGACTGGCTTATATTTTACTTGTCTAGCAGGTTCAGTCAGTTTTACAGTCAAAAGAGCTTTAAAAATTAAGCTTAATGGTAAGTTCTTATAGCAACATCACAGTGTTTCATTTCTAAATTACTGATCATGTTTCCTCATCTAAACCTGACAGCTGGCAGGTAAGCCCAGTGAAGGCTGTTATTTGTGAGCTAACTAGTTGTATATTTTGCAAGCAATATTTTAAAGAAAGATATTGATTTTTTTCACTAAAATTGAAACGGCATAATGTTCCTGAATGTAAATTGCTCTCAAGAATTAAATTAGCAATTCACAAAAAGCAAGAAACATTTCTGACCTCATTACAATAACAAAGCTATCTAATTCTTCTACAAGTCTATGTGCCAGAATCTAATTTGGCTACCTTTAATCTTCTGAGATAAAAAGGTTTAATATTTTAGTAAACACCTTATAAATTATATCAGACAAAGAATCCGCAAGAAATTTTACAATACTGTCTGTTGATCTGTCTTCCATGCTTTCTGTCTCAGGATAAATCACTTACAGTCCTTGCCACAATGTTCTCACACTTCAGCAGATGCTATATATATGCATTTTGCTCAGCCAAGTTTGTACAGTATTGGGAGCAAATATATGATTTCTTTTTAATAAGATTACCCTATATACTTTTTTTTTTTTTTTTTTTTTATTTTTTTTTAATATATAGTTGCTATTGAAATAGTATCTTAGGTCAGAAGTAAGAGATTGTCTGATCATACCAATTGTGCACAGCCTTTTTTTGTGCTCAGCTAGATGGACAATCAGGAGCTACCTACCTTAGAGATAACCCTTGAAATCCATAATTTCTCAGAATACACCAGCATCCTTTTGGAATATATTTGGAACATTCTTTTATATAGTGTTTCATATTCCCTTAAATAGATGTGTTACAAATGAACTAATGTTATTCAGATATTTACCTGGGCGGGTATGTGAACAGCATCCCTGAAGACATTGAGAAGTTTGGGGTACATACATGCTTACACTAGTCACATTGCAAAAGCCTCTCCTTTGAAACTGAATTCTGTTCTATTATTTTGTTTGTTCTGTAATTATTTATTATTTATATTATGGTAAAATTTGTGTTCTCCAATTAAGCTTTAAATTCACTCTCTGAACAAGATTTATTTCCAATAAAAAATATTTATAATAAAATATAAAAACACAACAGCACTGATAACATTAAATCAGAATGGGGAACACAAACAAACAATTACGTATTATTGGTTTGCTTGCTAGTAATATCTAAGACATAATGATTTACTTCAAGGCCTTTAGTAACTTGGGAAAATGCTGGACAGCATCATTACAGTTATATGTCGAGAGTTCCTGGTAATTTACACCTATCTTTCACAAACATCTCTCTGTTAAGATCATTTTTTAATACATCTTGAAACATGCATCCAAAATACTGGAAAGTTTATAACCTTGTGTAAGTACTGAGAAAGGGCAAGCCAGATGATCAGCTCAAATACAAGCCAGTATTTTGGATGATAATACTTTAAAACAAACAAAAAATGATATGCTAAATGTGGTACTGGGTTGATGAGGAGCCAGACAACAGGCACTGTACTAAAGTGAGTCAGTAGGGCTTTGTAGGAAAAAAGTGTTAAGCAAATCTGATTAAATTATAAAATTGACTGAATATTAACAATATATTGAAGACTTCTGTTAACAGATAAGCAAGAAAATCACAGGGGTGGTTTCGTTGATATATTTGACCCTGATGAGACTGATTTTGGAGTATTGCATATATTCCTGATATGCATTTCTTCTGCCTATCCAAGACAAAGTTAATCACAATGATAAGTATCTTCACAAGGATAAAATTAGATATGGACACACAAGTACTCATTATTTTTTTCTGAGAAAGGCATAAAACAATCTAAGAATGGGAAGCTCACTAAAACAGAATAAGAGTGGAGTCACATTTTTGACAAAGACTGAAAATACAGAGAACTTGTCAAAATGGTGAGTTCTCTCTCTATCAAAATGGAATTTTCCAAGAAATACACTTTAGCTAAGCATGCAATTTGCAATAAGTAAGCTGAAGTAGTTAGGATGCAATTAGGCAGAAACAATGTGAAATTTAGTAGCCTATAATATACATGAGCTAATAGTCCGTTGCAGTATTAAACACAATCAAACCATGAGAAACAATGGTTTCATCACAATAGCTTACCTATATACAATAAAATATCTTGAAGAATTGACTAATTTTTAAGTTAACCATTTCGATAAAATTGAGTCAACAGTAGAATTCCTACTAAGTACATCCTTAAGAGCACTGACACACAAAAAATAAATAAAAAGTATTTGAAAATATATTGAAAATTGTGAAGCAAATACTCAAAAACTAGACTATTTTTCTTTGACTAATTCGTAGATTAGCAATTGAATAGGGAGAATATGATCATCTATAACAAGTATTATTTTAATTTCAGGTTTTAAAATATTTTTTCTGAAGTAATTGATTTACAGATTAACTTGTCATGTATATATTTGTTTATACACAAAAGCTCAGAGTGTAATCCAGCACTCACCAAAGACTATTAGAATCCTTCCATTAGAACAATAGACACTGTATCAAACATAGAAATTAGATAAAGTAACAAATAATAGGGTAGGAGGAAGCAGTGGAGGAGAAAATTCAGAATAAATATAGTGGATTATGGCTACAGTACAATTACTATGTGTGTGAAGCTGAATATTACACCAAAGGGCTGTTTATGAAAGACCTATTGTGAATATGACATAAATGTCTAACTTTTTTTAAATACAACTCTGAAATGAGTTAATAAAGTTACATAACCTCTTACAAAGGAAATACATATGCAGCATGCTATTATAGCTGTCAGACATGTTTCCGAACATACAATTCCATCAGTTTTATAATGCATTGGAAATAATTATTCAAAGTAGCTATGAAATAAATTCCTGAATTTATTGATTGAATAGTATTTGATCAATGTACATATTTATTATTGAAACGTGAGGTGTATCAAAATTAATAGCAAGTGTATGAATATCTGACAAACAGTCATTCTTTTCATCAGGAAAAACATGATCCCTAGTGCTGTAGGATTTGTTAAATAACAAACGTGGACCTATCAGTTTCTCATTACAAATATAAGAGATAGATTTACTATAATCCTTTCAACTTAATTTGAATTGAAATTCTGTTCCACTTTTCCTTCTTACCCCTCTCTTTTCTTGGAATGACTAAGACATACATTAGAAAATGGCTGTATAAATGGGTTCTGTTCACTTCCTACTTGGAGAGACAGACACTGTCTTCTCAGAGTTGTTTGTTTTTTGTTTTAGTTTTTTTTGTTTGGTTGGTTGGTTTTTCTTTTTCTTTATTTTTTTTTTTCCCCTTCATATTACTCTCTAAAACAAGCAGGAGGAAAAGTAGGACAGTCTTTTTAAAAATGATTATGCCAAATTTAACAGGCTTTAGGCCACTTTGATGGCAATTTCCATCACTGGATAGAATGAATGATTGAGAGCAGAAAGCCAAAATCTACTGTCTAATTTTCTGGAAGCCCAATGACTTTCAGCATCTTAGTTCTGCTGCTCTTTCCACTTCTTGTAATTAAGAAGACATCACACACCACTCCCCTCCTTACCCTTCTCTGCAGTACCACCATCCAACAGCTTGGTTTACTGTGGGAACTGGAGATGTCCATTAGAGAACAACAAAACCAGCTTTCTCCAACTTATCCCAGCAAGGATGGAGGACACTACGGACTCAAGTTATAGGAAATGAGGAGTATGAGCAAAACATAACAGAAAAAACATTCCTTCAGTAGAATATCTCCTACTGTGGAGGCATTCTTGGATTGTGCTTTTGTTTCTGCTATCATGGCAGTGAGAAGCCTAGCTTACTGCAAGTAATAAGCATGGACACCAATGGACATATATAAACACATGTGTATTAACGTGATGTTTGCAACTCCAGACCTACACTGGATGCCAGCAATACAGTCAACATTTGGTAAGAAACAAACGGAATATAATACAGATAGAGGAAGACCAAGTAAACAGCAGAGTAAACCCGATTAGATTATGAAGAGCAAAATTCAAATGACTGATGCAAAGGGAATAATAACGACCCCAAATGTCCAACTAGTTAAATCCAGCAGAGAAAGCAATTTCTCTAATTCATCCAGAGTCACTAGCATCATTCTCAGCAACATATTCCTTCACACATTCAAGTACTATTCAAGTGTTGTTCAGTTATAACTTATTTTGCTAGCTGATTAAAATGTTGAGTAATAAACTGGCACTGGTTCAACCATCACAGTTCATTAAATTACTTAGGAGACGTGGACTGCAGTAGGAAGGCCCATGTGGTAAAATGAAATGTTCTATTTATCTTATCATACCCTGCTGTGCTATTCATCTGGTAATAAAAACTTTATTTTCTCCACTTGTGTCCTCTCTCATTAATGAGATAAAAAGCACAGTCAGTTTACTGGCTTATATAAATACCTGAACAATCAATCGAAGACCAACAAAATATAGGTAAAGCTTCTCTGGAACAAAAAAAATAAGTGTTTATTTTTGGACAACTTAATATGTTTCTTTTTATAATTTCCTGGGCTTTGTAGCCTAATCAGTCTTCACATATACTAAGGTGATAAAAATCCAATATCTGATAAAGATATTTCTAATGACATAAAGTGCAGCTTGTGCAGCTCTGGTATGTTTGTTTTGCCTCTTTTCACAGGATTTTGCCTTGGTGAAAACAGTGTTATAAATACCTTGTCTTCAGTTTGGACAAAGAAAAACCTTGAGAAAGCTAATCACCATCTGGGCCATAGGTCCTGATCATGAGGCAATATATTTGCTATTCCAGTTCAGACTAGTGTCTCTGAGAAGCTACTCTTTTCGCTCACACGTTAGCACCTGGAACAGATTTAGTTATAGAAATTTCCTATCTGGGCAAGAAATTACCTGTTTGGACAAAGCAGCTAATAGCAGAACTAATTATGTTCATTCCATAATAACATATCTGAGCATGGCTAAGTCAATGGGAGTGGCTGTGTGTACACCTCAAGTGCCTCATGTTCACTTATTTAGTATAAATAGAAGTAGGTTATTTAATATTAAGACATCAATAAATATGAATAACTTCAGAATCTTAGAAAATACTGTTTTCTATTCAAAGTTTTGTTACAATATCTCTCTGGAATGTAGCCCTGCAGACCAGTAATAATGCATTGCCATTTCTAGTCACACGTGTATTTCATTTGAGTGGCAAGGTTTTGGTAGTAGGGAGGCTACACGGGTGGCTTATGCAAGAAGCTGCCAGAAGCTTCCCCCATGTCTGATAGAACCAATGCCAGCCAGCACCAAGATGGACCCACCGCTGGCCAAGGCTGAGCCCATCAGCAACAGTGGCAGTGCTTTTGGGATAATGTATTTAAGAATGGGGAAAAGTTGCTGTGAAACAGCAATTTCACCTGGAGAGAGGAGTAAGAATATATGAGAAAAACAACTCAGCAGACACCAAGATCAATGAAGAAGGAGGGGCAGGAGGTGCTCCATGCTCCAGAGCAGAGATTCCCCTGAAGCCTGTGGTGAAGACCATGGTGAGGCAGGCTGTGCCCCTTCATCCCAGGATGATCCATGGTGGAGCAGTTATCCACCTGCAGCCCATGGAGGACCCCACAATAGAGCAGGTGGATGCCTGAAGGAGGCTGTGGAAAACCTGTGCTGAAACACCATGGACTGAGAATTGAGGGGATCACAGGCTGGAGCAGGTTTGCTGGCAGGACTTGTGACCCTCTGAGTGACCCACACTGGAGCAGTCTGTTCCTGAAGGACTGCACCCTGTGGAAAGGACCCACACTGGAGCAGTTCATGAAGAACTGCAGCCCATGGGAGGGACTCACGTTGGAGAAGTTCATGAAGGACTCTCTCCCATGTGAGGGATGCTGGAGTGGGGGAAGAGCATGAGGAGTCCTCCCCCTGAGGAAGAAGGAGCAGCAGAGACAATGTGTGATGAAATGAACGTAACCCCCCCATTCCACATCCTCCTGTGCCACTCAGTGTGAGGAGGTAGAGAAGTCAAGAGTGAAGTTGAACCTGGGAAAGTGTTTCAATATTTGGTTTTATTTCTCATTATCCTACTCTGATTTGTTTGGTAATGAATTGAACTAATTTCCCCAAGTTCAGTCTGGTTTGCCCATGATCATAATTCGTGAATGATCTCTCCCTGTCCTTATCTCAACCTATGATCCTTTCATTATATTCTCTCCTCCCTGTCTAGATGAGGAGGAGGAGCCATAGAGGGGCTTTGGTGGGCATTTATCATCCACCACAACATGCCACAAACTTTGTAGTGAGTTGGCAAGACCTTAGGACTGCGGCTTGACAGGTTCCCTTGTCTGGTCCTGTCTGGAGCCTCATTTTTACTCGATTTACCTGTAACAGCAGTCTGTTGTTTTGTTAGGGTTTTTGTTTGGTTGGGGTTTTTTTTGTTGGTTTTTTTTTTTTTTTTTTTCCGAGGTGTCTGTCTAAGCAGTTTTACTTTTGTTTATCTTCGTGTGGTACTATGATACTTTTTATATAGGTAAGAGTAACAAGGAGTTATTCTGCGTAAAAAGAAAAAAAAATGACTGTAAATTAATAATGTAGTGTGGAGAGATATGCATCTCTTATAACAACAAAGACCTTGAGAAGTGGGAATACAAGATGCAGCATAGGGGAATACGGGTATGGGATGATATGAAATGGGACACAAGCTTGGCACTCATTATAACCCCATTGTTATAAATGACTCAATAGTGGTCAGTTAAAGAAGTGTGGACCTGTAACTTGATAAAAACATTCTGAGAGGTAACAAAGAGAGCAAAGAGCATATAGTGAATCTATGTAAAATGCATCACATCTAGCAAATTTGGGTGTAATGTGAACTTGCAGACTAATGAAGAAAGACTAAAGTGTAAAATCATGTTAGAAAATGGTAAAACGATCTCAAAGAGATCCTAGAGAGAGAAAGAAGAAACCATCAGCATCGTACTCATACTTAGTGAAGGGCAAGGGACACTGCTGAATCACTGCCCCCTACCCCAACAGATGGAAACCATCAAAGTTAGCAGCCCACAGAGAAATGAAAGGTAATAATAAAAAAAAAAAAAAAAAAAAAATGACAGGAAAGATAAACCCCAGGAACTGTGTGTAAAACAAAGTTAAGTGTGTTGCTATTATTACTTACAACTTTTCTATTCAGCAGGATTCTTTTTTTAAATTTTTCCTTCATGTGGTTGGTTGACCTTGGCTGGATGACAGATGTTCACTCAGCCACTCTCTCATTCCCCCTCCTCAACAGTACAGGTGAAGAAAATAAGAAAAAATATGATGAAATAGATGATGGGTTGAGATAGAGACAGGGAGATCACTTATCAAGTACTGTCATGGATGAAACAGACACAAGGAAAACTGACCTAATTTATTGCCAATTAAAATGGAGTTGGATGGTAAGAAAATAAACCAAAATCTAAAACACCCTCTCCTCAGCCCCCCCTTTCCCAGGCTCAACTTCACTCCTTCTTTCATGAATCTTCTACCTTCTCCTACCCAAGTAATGTAGGGTGGGAATGGGTGGTTGTGGTCAGTCTATAAGAGCTCTTCTCTGACGCTCCTTCTTCATGCTTTTCCCCTTCTCTAGCCTGGGATCTCCACAGGCTATAGTTCCTTCAGGAGATAGCCACATGCTGTGGTGTGGAGTCCTCCACAGGCTGCAGTGTGGATATCTGCTCACCGTGGCCTCTCCATGGGCTGCAGGGGAATCTTTTCTCCAGCACCTGGAGCACCTCCTCCCCTACTTCTCTCAATTTGGTGTTCCTTCTGCTGTTTCTCTTTCTTTTTGTTCCCTCCTCCTCCCTCTGTGTTTTTTTCTCCCCTTCCTTAAACACCTTCCCTCCGAGGCACCACCACGGTGTCTGTGGGGCCGAGCCGTGCCCTGCGGTGGGTGGGTTGGAGCCGGCTGGAACCGGCTGTGTCCGGCGCGGGGCAGCCCCGGCCTCCCCTCACAGAGGCCACCCAGCTGCCAGACCCGGGCACCTGCACCCCATACATTTATTTTTCTGTAAAATATAGACCTATATTAATAATGATTCTTTTACTGGACTATTAAGATTTTGTTTATACTACAAGAAAAATCTTGGGTTTCTATATAATGTATGCTTTCTTTCTGCCATAACAAAATTTTGAGCGGAAAAATAGAAGCAATAAAAAGTATAAAAAATTTTGACTGGTTTTACTTCAGGACTGCCTACAGTTTATCATGATAATAGCAGTTGAATTAACAATCAAATAAGGAGTTAATAGAGATCTGATTCCCTCATAAGCTTTCTACCTTGTCTCAGGGTCAGGCTTTGAGTTATAATAGAAATCAGTTATGAAGAAAAATATACTAAAAAGGTCATACAATTTGAAGCTTATAGGACATTAGAGAGCCTTCTGTTTTCAAAAGTGTCCCTTGTATTTCTAGCAAGAACAGTACCCCTTAGGTGAAGAAGAAAAATATCTAACTCTAATTTTCTAGGAAAAGAGACAGAAATGCAAGCACAGCAATAATAATAACTAAATAAAAAAAGCAAACAAAATGCTAACAGATCTTGGGAACTACAAAACCTTGAAATATTTTTATTCAATTTATGTAGCAGTCTCCAACAGGTGGACTGATTGCTGCCCCATCTCTTTCTAAATTTAAGATGAATAGAAGAGAAAGAGCTAATAAAATGTTTATACATGGTCTTGAACTACTGGCAAAGGCATATTCAGAAACTTATAATCCAAGCTGTCCATTCAGTGAAAAAACCTACATTTTTTTTCAGTTTAACCATTGCACTGGTTCCAGTGACTGCTGCCTCCTCTGCTCCAGCTTTATCTCTGGAGGTGGCCCTGCTGAGAACAGAGAGACACATGCCTCCCACCCCCCCCGGCCTCCGTCACTGCCTGGCACACCATAGTCCTTTGTATGTCTGGGGATCACTGCCCCCACTGAGAAGAAAGCAGAGTGCATTAAGGAAGTGTATAAAAAGAAACCCAAGCAAGCCCCGGGACTAAAGAAGAGGTAGCCACTGTGAACATGATACTCCTCCTGGTGAAGACCTTGAGGATGCTGGTGAATTCTTGTAAATATCCCCTCACATCATCCTTCTTTAGGATGACTATAATAGTTGACCTTGGGGTCCAGAGGGATGGTGGAAGGATAATACTGAAGAAAAGGGGTAGAAATTAATGTTTTCTTATATAATAAGTGTAAGGATATTTGGAAGTTTCTCTGTATTGATTGGGGTTATGAGTGCCAGTATCCCTCTAATTGAACTAATGATAGCTGGCTTCCTGTTTTGATGAGACTGCCAAGATTTTAATTAGGCTAATTAAATAAAAATTATTTGGTCTACAATATATAGTGTGTTTCACGTTGTCCATAATGAGATTTTGAGTGTAACAAGCTATGTTTGCGTTGTAGGGCAGATGATCACTGTGGGATTTACAGGTTGTAGATGTTGAAGTCTGACTCTGGTTTGCTTCCACAAATCAATGAGAATGCTCATTTTTTCTATGCCATTTTTCTATGGCATAGAAAGCCATTTTTCTGTGGAAGGAAACTGGTGTTTTGTATGCCAGGAAACTAGGGTGTGCGGGAAAGAAACTAGGGTGTGCGGGAAAGAACATATTCTAGTACATTCCTTAGGTTTGGACAGAGCGTATGCTTCAGGGGACCATCAACGAGCACACCCATCTCACAGTATCAAACATGGCCACAGAAATTTCTACTGGTCTAATGACAAGCACAATGCAGAATGGTATAACAATTATTTTGCTTTTCCTTGCTTTGGGTTTTTTGCTCCATCTGCTTAAACAGATAACTTGAAGTTATTGATTTAACACTGATACATTATGTGGAGATTCAGTGAAATAAATGAAGCAGCAATAGAAAAAAAGCTGATCACAATGAAAAACTCTTAATTATTGATAAAGTAGTGAAACAAATTAGAGACATATGATCTTTATGTTCACATTACATCAGTACTTACAGGTCCCAAACCAAAATGAGACCCCATTCTCTCATAAGTGGTATTTAGGTAAAGCTGAAGGCAGTATTTGTTCTAGAGAGTTCATACATTCATACATTTATAGGAAATACAGGAAGTACAGTTATAGGGTGCAAGGAAGAAAAGTAATTTCTATAATTAGGGATACCTGTAGCTAAGAATAACTAATTCATCATTTTATATAGGAACAGCAGTGACAGAAACATCACTGAATAACTTACTGGAAATCACACAAATATTAGAGTAAAAAATTAAATCCAACACTTTAAACTTCTAGCCCAGTGGCATAAACAAAACATACTCTGCCACTTTGCTAGTGTACCTGTACAGGGTCTGTTATTGATGCATTGCTCCCCTAGGATTATACACCACTCTCTGGGTATCACAAAAAAAAAGGTTATACATCTTTTAGTAGGAACTAGGTTACCTAGCCTGGAGCTTTAGCTTAGGTACTGTTGTCATGACACTGAATCATGTTATGCAGAGTTACCTTATGTTTTGGTGTACTGAGCTGCTCTAGGATCAGGTAGACACTGAATGATTTTGAGAAAGAAAAATTCCCTGTATTTCCAAACAATCTGTTATCTTGTAACATTAGGGGCAGCATAGCTGTATATAGTTTTGATGTAAGAAGATTGGGATGTCAACAAATCACTGTTACCTGATACTGGTTCTATAAATGGCAAACTTAAATTTCCATTTCTTTGCTGAATACTGCTAATTGTTTTGCCACCTACTTCTCCTCTTTCCTATATTATTTGTTTCATCTACTTGTAATGTTCTGTCTGTCATCAAACTGTGTAATAATAAGTTAAAACCTCTTCTCAGCTTTATTTACTATTGCAAATGTGAGAAATTCTCAAGAGGGGTGGAGAAGAGTGCAGTCACAGAAGATATCCTGAGGGAAGTAGGTAAGAATTTAGATATGCCTGGCTGAGGTTAGTTGATTCTTAGGTAGAAACATATTGGAAAACAGAAGGAGATTTAATTGCTTAAATATAGACTTTTGGGAACATTTTTCAGAATAAATATAAAATTCTACCTAGCATCCCATTGTTCAGAAGATGTCTCCTGTAGGTCACACTTCATACACAGAAATACCTTGCAGATACTTCAGATACTGTAATGTTTTTGAAAGGGTCCTAGAGTCAGAAGATTGTATTTGGCGCTCTCAATTTTACCTCAGGTGCTTTAGCTATTTTCTTTCAGTTTCTCCCACTTGACTATGTGCTGCAGTAAGGTAACAGGACTATTCAAAAAGCAGGGATTAGCATTTGCCTTGAGGTGTTTCTGGGGAGGGTCTGGTAGGTAAACTCTACAAAGTGGAGAGAATGATGCTTCTCACTGGTAGAAGTGCAGTCAGGAGATTAAAAGGAGAAAAAGCATGGATGTCTGTGTATTGGTGTGTGAGAGAGCTGGTGGTGGTAGAGAAAGACACTCAGATGACAGAGGGAAGCTTCACATGGAAAGGGTGAGAAGAGGATTCTGAGGCCTCGTTTTAACAGATAATAAAAATATATGATTTGGTGGGTTTGGGATATGAAAATCCATTTTTTCTCTTCATCAGGAAAACAGCAGTTTTCTCCAAAAGATTGCTCTTGCATCTTGACACCATCAACCAGTCAAACGTATTCAAGCCAAGCTTAAACTTCTATTTATAAGAATTAAAATATTTCTAAATGTATGCTGTTTTAAAATATCCGTCATCACTATCAAATGTCCTTGATTCAAGTGGGGGTGGAACCAAACCTCAAAATAAATATTCATTAGATATATTTGGGAGGCAGTCTTGCTATGAAGATGCATTTTAAATCTTCCAAATGAATTTAAGAATGTGGGAGAGACAAATTCAACCAGAGAGGAAATTAAACTAAATTCATATGGTTCCCTATTAATAATAGGAAAACCTATCAAATTAAAGTGGTTTATTGCAGTAGGGCTCACTAATTTAAGGATTTCCAAACCTATTAGTTGACATAAAAAATTCAGAATTATCTAGTTGTCATCCAGTTTAAGATTAAAAATTTGTTTTATTAAAATGGATTATTGACACATTCTTCCAGGAGACAGTGAAACATGATGAATGATAAAAGTCAGTGAAGGTACTTCACGCCCAAGTGAAGAATTGGTAGAAGATACTCAGAAAAAAAACACAGAAGCAGTGAAGAGGAAGGGTTAACAATGTGTTGCACCATAAAGTTGGAAGAAGAAATATCAGGAAGGATATATAGCACATGGCATGATGAAGGATACCCAAACTGTATTTCATCTGCTATTATGCAAACCATTCTGAGCATGAAACCTCGAAAGACAAAAATATCATACAGGATGATAAACCAACAGAGATTTTTTAGTGGCAAGAATGAGAAATAAAAGTGATTGGATTTTATGAGCAATCAGACAACAAACCTTGCAAAAGAACTAATGACTTCTTATGTTTCCTGGTTAATTACTAAATATAAACACCTACACACAGTCAGATAAATAAATGTTCATTCTTCACAATGCATCTTTAAGATGTTCCGTTATACATGGGGACAGATTTGCAACTCTGCTATAATGCATTTTATTGTCCAGTGCTAAAGTTATTTGTGTTCAGTGATAAAGTTATTTGATACATTGCTAAGAACTGGCAATAACAGAATCTCTTAAAATGTGACCCCAAAATATTTGTAATTCACTGAGTCTAGAAATACATTTAATTCAGTTTGACCACTTGTCATTGTGAGATATTTTCTTGATGGGAAGCTATAGGATGGTGTATTATTTAGCAGTTAATTTCAAGAGAAGATAATAGGAAAACACTATATATGAAAAAGGGTGCTAGTGAGCAGATTGATATAGCAACAGAGCTGAGAGGTGTTGGAAAGAAACAGATTTGAAAAAAAATAGAAGAGAAATCTCATGGCTTCCTAAGTAAAACTTATATCATGCCTAAAATGTTCTAAAAACGATGTAGAAAGAATAATATTTTTTCTCTTGAATTGAAGACTGCTTTATGTTTTGTAAATAAATGAGATTAAGTCATCTTGTGAAAAATCCTAATGCTCTTTTTTGACCTAAACATTACATTTGTCATACATTTTCTTGAGTTGTTCTTTATCCAAGTTTTAGCTACTAGAGGTTCAATTCAGTTGCCTAAACGTTACCATTTGAGGTGACCAAGAGCATCTCAACATCTACATGTGTTGGCAGTTATGGCAACATGCCTATGAAAGATTATGGACAAAAGGTCTTACTGACATAACAGATGAACACCAGGCAGCGTAGTCTATAGTGTCTCTAATCAAAGGAGAGATCTATTTTTATAGAATTAATTAAGCCCTATATCTCGATTTGCTATAGTGAGATCTTGGACACATAATGTGCTTGTAGACATCTACATAACTGTTTTTAGGGTATTTAGGTATCTTGATATCATATTGAGCCCCACCTTGACTGATGATTTTGGATTACCTTCCTAAAACAGTTATGACTGGAAAGAAACATATGGACATAATTCACTTTTTGGTAGAATTTGGGCATATAAGGTAGGCTTGAATGTGAAACAATGAATCCAATAATGGTTTGTTAACTGCCAGGTCCCCTTTGGTGATTCAAAAATGTTTTGGGGATATAACTCTTGAACAATGTGACTAGATTCAACAACTGTTTGTATCTATTTTTACCTGGAATCTATCACTGAGACAGAAGAAGCCCTCTTGGAGCTGTAAAATGATCGATTATTCAAGACAATACTTCCTGTTTACTGAAGTTCTGGCTTTCAGTCATTGGAGAATATCACTTGTTATAAGAACCTGTAATTAATGTATTCTCCCATGTCTACCTATGTATATGCAAGGGCCCTTTCTTTCTCAGTCTTCTTGAATAGCATATGGCAACTTTGCCTTCCAGACAACTCTGGAAGGCTGTCTCAGGTTTCACTCTAGGAAAGATTAGCTCTGTACTATTGTATGAATGAAGTAAATGAGAAGTATTTAAAATAATATACTAAACTGTTAAACCAGATTCAGATTAGTTGTTTTAGTTTGAACTAATTAAAAAAAAAATGGATTTAAAAAAGACATGTTTTAATAAATATCTAAAAGAAACTGTTAGATAAAATTGTCTGGATAAATGATTGTTTTAAGGGTAAAGAGAGTTAAGTTCCTCATAGGAACAGTAAAAACACAAGTACAAACTATCCAAATATGGAAGAAGGAGAGGAAGCACAGGTAAGAGTTAAATATGGTTAAGACATTTGTTCTTGATTAAACTAAAACATAAGAAGAGATCACATAGAAAGTAGAACCTAGTTCTAAGTATCAATGAGGTTTGTAAAAAAGTAGCACAAGCATGTAGGGATTTGGGTTAGAAAGGTTAAGATACAAAACAAGATGCAAGTAGTATGAGACATCAAAAGATGTAGTCATAACTTTACAAGTGGATTAGTATAGAATTGTGGGTCTACTGTTTGCTGGGGAGGGTGAATTGTAAACAGATGACACCAAGATAAAATGTTTAATGCACTTTTTTTCTTGCTTCTTTCTTCTCCAAAAGGTTAACTTGAGCTACTGACTACAGTAATCAGCGCCAGTGAATGCAGAATAAGACAATCAGTTCCATTATCCAAATACAGATTAAAATGTTGTTTGATAAGCTTTAGGATATCTGTGATATCTTCATGGACCTAGCAGTTGTGACACAAGCCTTCCTGGAGTGGTGTCTAGAGGTCAGTCGGGACACCTAGAAGCATCTTTGTGGCAATAGATAGTGTCTAGTCTGAGCAAGGACTACGTGTTTGAACTGAATCTAGATCAAGGCATCAGGCTACGATAGGGAATTTAGACTAGAGATTGTTTACATAACTCAGAAGTTTTGAAATCATCTCAGTGGAATTCATTGTCATCTCAAAGATGATCTACAACTGAGGTTGGGATTCAATTTGAGATTAGAACCCTTAAATTCAGAGTTTTGTATCTTGATGTTTGAAAGTGTGCCAGGTATTTGATTAAAATACTCACACTTAGGCATCTGGTGCCATCTGAAGTGCTCTTCAGTATCCAGACTTTCATATACTCCTTCCAGATATGATACTGCACCTGTGAATAGCCCAGGTCCTTTTGAAACACATACTTGGTGCAGGGTTAGAATACCCTACAGTATCTGAAATAGCAAGAGCTGGTATTAGTCATAAATTCCCACTGTAGGCAATGGAACTTAAATTATGCTTCAGTTCCTTAAATTTAAGCCTCTGGTACCATTTGAGATCTTCAGGTTAGCTAAGGAGGACATGGGTCTTACACTGACTGGTATTATATCCCTGGTGCCCATCTTGGAGACCCTCCATGACCTCAAACGATACTAGACACTTGTGTGGGTAATTCAATCAAATGAGGGATGTAAAGGAGAGAGACATAGAATTATACAGATAAAGAAAAAACTCTGAATTAATAGACTATGTCCAGCTTCTGAAGGACAATGGATAGATGAATTAATGAGTTTTCAAAAAAGTTACATCTGGTCCAACCCATCTAATTTTTTTTCCATTACAAGATCAGAGGCCCTGGGAATATGGAAAACTCTGAATATAAGTCAATGGGTTCTTGAATTTAGTATGGTTTTAACCTTTATATATGTATATATATTTTTTTAATAATCTAAGTAAGGAAATAGATTTTTGTTGACTCTTCTACAGGGGCTTTAAAGAGTGGTTGGGAAACTGTGCCTGGAGAATTGTTATTTGTGGTTCACTGCCAGAACAAAAAGATGTACAGAGAGGAGCTTCATTCAGTTTTTTTCATTAACAAGTAAGATGATGGAATCAGGAGCATATGATTAAATTTTCAGACAACACATATCTGGGAGGGACTGTAGGCATACTGGAGGATAGGATGAGAATTCAAAATTATCTTGACAAATTGGAGAAATGGTCTGGAAAAAAACCAGATGTAGTTGAACAGAGATAAGTGCAAGGAACTACATTTAGACAGATATAATTAACAGCATAAGTGGGAAGAAAAACATGGTTGAGAAGAATTTAATTCCCTACCTTTCCAAGGATTATAGTGGATCATAAACTGAGTTTGAATCTGTAAAGTCATCCTGTTGTGAAAAAAATCAAACACCGTACTCAAAGTTTAATCAAGAGTGTAGTCTACAAGAGGTATTAATTAAGCCTACTTACTTTACTCATTAGTGGGGCAACAGGTAGAGTACTGTCTGGGAAGATCCTTTAGAATCCCTTTCAACACCTTTGGTTCCTTCCTTAAACATCCCATAAGTCACACAATCCCCAGATGCTCTTGCCCTGCATCCCATAATGTGTCCCATACCCGTAGGCAGTCACCCCACTCTCTCCAAAAGGTGTTCCCACATTGACTCATTGTGATGGGTTTCACACCTGGACACTGAGGCTGAGGCTCTCCTGGGACAGCCCTGGGAGGGACACAGACAGTGTGTCCTTTCGTCTGAGTATGTAATTTGGGTTCCTGCCTGCCTTTTTGCTCTGTGCTCTTCTGGGACTGCAGAGGAGGCATCATGGCGTGGTGATGGCTCCTCGCATGGGCCTTGGAATAGCTGGTGTTATCTGGGCTTCCCCACCTGCCATTGTGTCTCTGTGCTCCTTTTTGAGTGCAAATGATTTTTTTATTACACAACCTAACAGTTATTATTAGGAAGAAAAGCTTGATCTATTCTCCATTTCTTTTTAAAGCATAAGAAGAGATGGCATGATTCAGTAACAAGAAAGACTTCCAAATGATACAGAACTCCTGAAGTCAATAGATGAGGGAAACTTGGAAGACTTTAAGAAACAGTTAAACAAATATCTCTTGGGAATGACATAGGACTAACTGATAATTTCTTTAGAGCAGGCTAATAGACTAGGTGGCTTTTCGCAGTCCTTCATGCATTTATTTTTCTACTTCTCTCAGTTAAACAATTAGACAACTTGAGAGACAAGTGTAAATACAAGGTACAAACTTGAAAGGGAGGGGAAAATGGTCCATTAGTCCAACACTGCAGAACAGATGGCTGATGAACTGTTAGGAAGTACAGTGAAATGAGGACTATAAAACAAAGCTAATGTCTCTTTTGAGCCCATAATTTTAGTTTTTCAGTAAAATTTAGTTTCGAGACATATCCTTTAAAAGTATATTGCAGACATCCATGGATGATGAGCACCAAAGACAGGGAGTATTGTTTTTTAAGTATAAGTAATATTAATCATAATTAATTGTAATTATTCATAATAATTTCTGCTTTCCTTTGCCCTATGACCCTGATAATCTGCACATGAGCTAAGACTTATATGCAGTTGTTTTCTGCTTTCCACAAGGGCACTTGGTGACCTGCATGACACACAGCAGCATTAAGGATACATATACACAGCATCTTGGGATGTCTCTGAAGGGACACATCTTACAGGAAAACTGTTGAGTTTTGTATTATATGTCCCAAGTTCTGGAATAACAGAAAGCAATATTTTTTTTTGAAAAGTTTTATAATAATTTTCTGTGGTTATGCTTATTTCTGCAAACATATGTGGATACATGTTTTCTTAAGATAGTAAGTTCCCAAGTGTAGTTACAGGAATGCTAATAAGGAATAACAAAGAAAGATATTGAAAGATTCATGGAAGAAATTTTCTAAACATGCAGACAGACACACAGAAACTCATGTGTTTATATACACTCATGGACAGTGAAGTGTGTATACACACACACATAGACACAAAGTGGTGTGGAGGACTGTCTCCTGTGAGAGGGGGACCACAATGGATCAGGGAGAACAAGTTCCAGAAGCTGCCCTCACTGAAGATGGAAGCAGCAGCAGCACTGACTGCACCCCCCACTCCCTGCCCCTGCGCCACTGGGGGAGGAGGTAGAGATATCGGGAGCAGAGCTGAGCCTGGGAAGAAGGGAGGGGTGGGGGGAAGGTGTTCTCAAGATGTGGCAATGCTTCTCACTGTCCTACTCTGTTAAGTGTTGTTAGTGTCTGTAATAAATGTATTTTCTTTTTTTTTTTCTCTTCAACTAATGAGTCTGCCTTTTGCTCGTGCCCATAAAAGGTGATTTTTCCCCATCCCAGTCCTGTCTCAAACCCCAAGCCTGGCTCTCTGTCCCTTCTTATTGCCAGAAGAGAAGGGAGGGAGAGTGGCTGCATGGTGTTAGGCTGCCAACCAGGTTTAAGCCACGACAAGTGGTTAAAGGGAAAGAATTGTAATGCATCGTTAATATTTGAGCACCAATGAAATCAAATGGTGAAAACCAGACATTAAGAAACTGGGAATAATAGTTATTTTTGTAATTTTACAACTACATTATTATTGTAGCTGTCAAATGACTTCAATGTTTGTGAACTATTTAATGTTGAGAAAGTTATCCATTGCTAAATTGCCTATTTTGATTGAATAGTTTCTGAATGTCTAGTCTGGATTTTTCCTTTTTTTTTTTTTTTTTTTTTTTAGATTCAGGCCATTACTTGGTTGTATCATTCACAAGAGTCTTCAGACATGTCTCCCATTGGTGAATGTTTTGCCAGAAGAGTAAAGAACAGGTGGCCGCTGATAGTCTCCAGTTGAAAGCCAAACCTAGAATATTTAATGGAGATACTAACTAAATTAAATAGTAAAATGCATGAGAATCTTCCTGAATGCGAACAATCATCAGCAGAAGACCAACTAATCAGCAATCAGCTGAAAGAAGAAAAAATGTTGCTGGTATTAACTCTTTTACGTGTTCAATAATATTGTACAGCTAGACCTGCAACAGATTTTAGCAGAATTAATCTCTAGACTTTCAAGATTGTTTCAGGTTACATACTAGGAGTGAAACTTTCAAAGGCAAGTTCCTTGCAATTACTATTGTCAGCAAATAAGTTTTCTTCTATAGCTTAGTGTTGCTTTTCAGCTTGCTGAACAGAGAGTTAGTTGTAAAATTTCTGTTTATGTAAACAATACTTATCCAGCTAATAGTCTGTACATAGCAATAACAATTTAGTCAAATTCTACATTTTCTAACCCCATGGAAAGAAATCTAGTGATATAATTCTCATTAGGTTATTCAGCCTTTTAATGCAAAATATGCACTAAGTAGTCAACATTAACAGAAGACAACAGAATAACCCCTGAAAATGTTTAGAAAAGTATCCATATCTGTGTTAACCATCATGGAATAATGTACATTTATTAAAAAAAAACCAAACAAACAACAACAACCATTTTTTTCTAATTAAAGTGCAAATAATAATAGAGTTGGGTTAAGATTTTTTTCTTTTTGTATTACACTTTTGAATAATTAACATTACACATAGTTATAAGAACAGAATACTCTTTCCTGTAACTTGATTGTACTGTGGTTAGATGTAATACTTGTTTGGAATTTTAATTGTTACATAATTTTGATGCATATGGAACAGAAATATTTATGTTTTTTTTTGAGGATGACCTAACAGTTAGAGAAGGAACTTCAGAATCCTCTGAGATCTTTGATTTCCTTTCTGAATTCTGCAGATGAATCACATTAGAGCATTTGCTCAAAAATCCCTATATGTGATGCAAATTTAATTATATTTATCAGTGTTGGTGTGTGGCAAAACTATTTAATTTTTATGTAGTACTTTGAGAAACTCACATAGTTTGCACTGTTTAATAAGTGCTTTATTTTTACTAGAAGCAAAATACTTTTTATTGTATTTGTGAAGACATCTATTTGAACAGTTTGAGATTTGTATTGATCCACTTAATACAAAATAACAAGGAGAAACATATTTGTGGATTTATCTATCTATCTATCTATCTATCTATCTATCTATCTATCTATCTATCTATCTATCTATCTATCTATCTATCTATCTATCTATCTATCTAATCTTTGAAAATGGTTATGACTTTCTTAAATGTTGCTATAAACAGAAACAGATCTCTCATCTGTGCTAGTTTTCTTAATAGAGGCCATCATTGAATGTCCTGAAATGTAAACACACTGCAGAGAACCTATTAATAAAGCTTCAGTTCAACTTTCTAGACATTATCATTTAATCTTTTGCAGTAACATAAGTTACTGCAAGTAATTTAAGAATTCAGAGTATCTAATAAAGTGACTGTTCACCCTTATTATAGCTCCTTTTGCCAGGAAAATTGTTCAGCATCAAGTTATAGAAATAACAGAATGTGTTATCAAATATTAAATCAATCTACGAAAGTTCAGGACAAATGTAATATTTTTTAAGATAAGATTCATGAGGAACCATTGATTTTAAAACATATTTAAGTAATTTTAACTAAATACCATTGTTGTTCTGTGTATAGAAATACCACTGTGACCAGCTGGGTTTTTTTTGCACAAAGGATGTTCTAAAACCTAGTTGTTATAAAGGCATCACACAGGGCCATAAAGCATGTAAGTACTTGAAAAAATATGGCAACATAGAATGTTTTGGTTTTCATAATAGACTGTAATATACAAAAAAAAAAAAAAAAAAAAGAGACAAGGAGATAAATAAATTAATAGCTTTGCCTTATTTAACATTTACTGTGTGAGTTCATGGTAATATTACCAATTATTAATAAAAAATGATTAAGGGCAAAAGTAATGCCAAATAACAGGCAAGAACATTTTACATAAATCAGGACTAATTGGTTGTTCATGTAAATTAAGAATCTTGATAATGAAGTTCAAAGGACATGAAAGACTTGATGCAAGATACACAAGAAAAATGGTCTGTCATTTTCTCCAACAACATAATAAAATTAATAATTACAAAATATCATTAGCAAAAAGTTGTTTGGTGCTGATTCCTTTTTTTGATCATTCTGCCAAAAAATTAAAGTTAATAAATTCTCTGTGTCTACTGGGTTAAAAAAAAAAAGACAGAAAGTCATAAACTCAAATGTCAGCTGATCTTGGATTGGGGCAGAACTGTTGACTAAAGAATCCTTTGAGGTTCCTCCCAGTCATATTTTATATGAGTACATAATTAAAAATTGGTAAAAGTTTTAGAAAATGTTTAGCTGAAGTAAGTAGAGCAGTCACACAATCTCGTGTTGCGTCTCCCTGGAGCTGTATGCATTTGTGGTAGTTCTGTGACACAGAACAGTCTTGCACCTGCTCAGTTTTTTTCTCTTACTCATGTCAAAGTGCATTATAAAGATAGCTGATTATATTGTCCTGATTTCTCAGACTGGATAACAGAGTCAATTAAAGGTTAATTGAGTTCTCCTAAGTCTGAGAGGAAGTTAGTAGCATTGGAATATAACCAATCTTTGCTGATTCCCAGATTTAACCACAAATGTATTATACCTAGTGGTGTTCATGATACTTTGAAAATAAACCTTGTATATATGATCAGTCACTGGAAAAATGTACTTGACATGTTTGTATGGCATACTGGCATATTGAAGTTCATGCAACATATAGTTATACTTAGAACACAAGGCCTATGTTTCTAATAGAAAGCTGAGGAAAATTACTCCCCAGTTTTTAAATCTATTTAATGATGAAAAACTTTTTTCTATATATTAGATTGTATTTTCATAGATCAAAAAGTATTAATCTAAACATATTAAACTAGGATTTCTGTATTATTTCTGCAATGCCACAGGTGTTTTCAACAATACTTGATTTTCAGAAACTTATTTTTAGACTGGTAGCTGAAAGTGGAAATTAGAAATAAAAAAGGGTATGTATGGCCATTTCTGTGCTGGAATCCTTTGAAATGCGTGTTGGGTAGGTGTGTGGCAGGGTTATGGTAGCAGAGGAGGGGGCTACAGAGGTGGGCCTTGTGAGAAATTTCTTGAAGCTGCCATGGATCCAAGTCAGACGCACCTCTGGCCAAGGCCGAGCCAATCAATGATGGTGGCTGTGACTCTTTGGTAACATAATTAAAAAGGGAAACTGGGGAGAAGGAGGAGTTGTGAGGGAAATACCTATGCAAACGCCGAGGTCAGTTGAAGAAAGCAGAAGAGGTGGAGGGAGAGGTGTGCCAGAAAAGAGACTCCCTTGCAGCTCATAGTGAGAGGGCAAGTTGTCCCTCTGCAGCCCATGGAGGGCCATGGTGGAACAGGAGTCCACCTGCAGCCCTTGGAGGACCCCATGCCAGAGCAGGTGTCTGCACCCAAAGAAGGCTCGGACTCTGAGGGAAGCCCGCTCTGGAGTAGTCTGTTGATGGGAGGACTGCAACGCACAGGAGGGACCCACACTAGAGTAGTTTGGGAAGATCTGCAGTTCATGAGAAGGACTCATATTGGAGAAGTTCATGGAGGACTGTGTCTCATGGGAGGGACCCCACACTGGAGCAGGGGAAGAGTGTGAGGAGTCCTCCCCCTCAGGAGGAAGGAGCAGCAGAAACAATAGGTGATGAACTGTGTTCAACCCCCATCCCCTGCCCCCCTACACTGCTGGAGTGAGGAAGTAGAGAAATTGGGAGTGAAGCTGAGACCAAGAAGAGAGGGTTGGGGGGAAGGTGTTTTTAAGATGTGGTTGTATTTCTCACTGTCCTACTCTGTTTGATTGGAAAATTAGTGTTGGTGGTGTCCAAATTAAATTGATGTTCTTTTTCTTCTCAATCAAGTTTGTATTTGCCCATGACCATAATTAGTGAACCATTCCTCCCTGTCATTGTCTTGATCCCTGAGCCTTATTTTTCATTCTTTCCTCCCCATCCTCAAGAGGGAAGGAATGAGCGAGTGGCTTTGTAGTGCTCAGTTGCCCTCTGGGCTTAAATCCAAGTGTAAATAGTTTGCTCATTGGACAAAACCAAGTTGAAAATATTGTTTTTTTTTTTTTTTTTTTTTTTTTATATTTGAGTGGTTTAAAGTGTTACAGACTACTCCAGCGTGGGCTTCCCTCAGAGTCCAAGCCTTCTTTGGCAAGGGATTTTTACAAACTTGACACATATAATATTGAAACACCAATGACATATAAACTAACATTACAAAGACAAAGAAGCAACAGTTATTTTCATGCCTATTGTTACTGACTTTTTAAATGGGTGTCATTTAAACAGTTACTTGGACTGATTCCACCTGGAAAGTAAATATATGTAAGTATTACAAAGAGTTATTTTATGTGATTGTACATGCTCAGATCTCAAAATATATGAATATGTTTAGCAGCTAATTAAACCACTTATGTCTGCAATAAAAATCACTATATATAGTTTATAATTTTTTCATTTTGTTATGTGATGCATTGTTGTCTTTTTCATTAAAAGTTATGCTATTTAATGCTTTATCCATGATTCGCCACTGACACATTACAACTAGTTTGTTGATTTGTTCTGGAAAGAATTTTAATTTAAGGCCACTATTAGCACAATTAATTAGTTCTTGAAATAAACAACAACAAAAATAATCTGTCCTCAAATTACATCAAGATTTTTGACTAGTTTCATTCAAGTCTCTGACTTACATATTTCCAACATCTTTAGAGCTATGCTGATTCTGAAAAGTGTCTCAAAAAGGGATAAAGACCACTTCACAGTTTCCTCCATTTTTTTCTGTTTCCATCCTACTATTCCACAGAAAGAAAGAAGTGGAGGGTTCCTCAAACATAAACATTGTATGCTTGGGGGACGGGTGGGTGTTATGTTTTTCTAATTATTATTTTTTTTCCATGCAGCATAAGTAACCCCATCTTTTACTGTGATTTCTTTAGTTAAGCGGTACAATCTGCAGACACAGACAGCTGTTTCCCCTTCAAAGTGAGATACACATCTTAAAGCTTTTCTTCCACAGATTAAATGGGAAGAACATGAGGCATTTCTCTTATCATAGTTATATGTTTATATATGCATTTTTATGATAAACTTATGTTGCTAGATATATAACTACACATCTAAACACCATCCTTAAACAAAGAAAAAAACGAATTCCAGATTTTAGAAAGTATTAGCGTGCTGTCGTGACTGGAAAGTTTAATGATTAAAAAACCCAAAATATCAGAGTTTTGGCTTTGTTGCCAAACCTTTTGTAAATAGATGTTAAAGTATCACACCGGTACTTTTCATTCAGACAGTACTTTTTTAGTGTGATAAAAATGATTATGTGTGTTACATCTTTGGACATTCATAATTTCAAAGCCTGTGCTGTGCAAAACCTGAATACGTTCAAAGTCATGGGCTAACAATATTCTTGCTTCAGTTAAGATCAGGAAAACACTACTGACTTGAATTTCTTGATTGTCTCCAGTGACATGCTTTTGTTCACTCTCCACACCACTCTTGGAGAACACAAGTTGAATTCCTTTCAGACAAAACTGAAGTGGAAGGTGTTTTGCAGGAGTGCACCTGATGTACTCCAACTTAAGTGACATAGGTATCAGTCAATGGGAACAGAATAGGGTTCATCAGAAGTTAGCTCCTTGAAGCATCTACAGTTCCTGGTACCACTGTTTCCACTCTGCTGATCCAATTTTCCTGGGCTGCCCACCCCGCTGGTGTAAGTGTAGCCTCTGTGGCCTGAAGTCCCCAATTCCATTTTCATTCTCAAAATATCTCCAGAGAAACTGTTCTATAGAAGGCCTACTTGAAAGTATGTCCTAGTGATAATGCTAATAACTTTAGTTCTACTATTATTTCTTCAGCTCAAATTAGAACAATTAAAATCCCAAATTATATTATATTTACACTATCTGGGAGGCATGGATGGCTTTTCATTTTTTTTGATAGAGGCTGAGCATCTGAATACATGTCTACCCACACATATAAGCATATGGGAAGCCAAGACAATAACAATCCCAACAGGAGAGTTTCCTGAAAATCACAGCTTTTCAAATTTGAACACCCAGAATGACAGCCTAGAGGTTATACCAGCATTCTTGGTTAGTATATAGTGGCAGGGTTTAATTTTATTTGAATTTAAAATCTATAATAAAAGAAGTTTCACAGACTTTTTTGCTTTGTACAAGAAAAAGTAAGTGAAAGTTAATTCAAGTAGGAAGTGGACTACAAGCCCTTCATTTCAGACTGGGAAGAATGCCAGTCAGGTAGGTAGACTTTAGTCAACAACGACAAAAAATTGTAGTAAACAAGCTGTGGGATTTAACAGATGGTGCAAAATGGTTTGTATGGCCTGGAAATAAATATTTTTTTCCATCTTGAATTAATTTTAATGCCTTTATTTCTGCGGGGGAAAACAGCTATTAACACAAAATATCCAGTAATTGGAATATTGACATTGGATGGAGAAGAATCAAATTTATGTTTCTTGTACAAACCAAGGAAAGAAAAGATTTAACTGTTCCCTTCTATTTTTTCCTCCATCAGACTACTGCTGAATCTTCAATACTCTGTCAGACTACTGGCTGTTTTAACACTCTTGATGTGGTTTTGTTTAGAACTCTAGAATGTAAATTTCCCTAATTTGTTTTTTTTTTCTCAAAATTAGAACATTGTGTCTCAAAACTGTAATTATACCTCAGTGAAGAAACTTTTCATTTAAAATTTATTATTAGCTCAGGTTATATATTTGTCATGATACACTTATTTTAATACGCTTATCTCTTGCTTACATCAATTTCTTAGTCATACAAAAAAGAATTAATAAATATTAAAAGCAGTACAGTAGGATGAATAGTAAGAAAGTAGACTTAAAACTCTTTTGAGCTGAAAACAGAAATAGTTTATGTCTTTGAAACACTCATAAAATAGTAACAAAAAAATCTTCAAAAACTTGACAATCACGTAGGGCACGTATGTTAAGAAGAATCTTGACAATGGCTATTATGAGAGAAAACATCAGAAAATGATGTGCTATTTGTATGTGTGTTTGTTTTTATATGTGTGTTTGTGTGCATATTATGATAAAATAATATTGCTTGGAGACAAGAGCTGTTAAATTGAGGAAATATTAATTTAAACAATGGCCAGTCCTTCCATTTCTTTTTAAAGAGAAATAGTGCCAAGTAGCAAACAATACAGTTTGAAGGTCATGACTGTAGAGACATCTCTGTGGAAAAAACATGTTGCGTTTGTTTTTCCCTTCTAATAGTGTTTCTAGCAAATACTGTTGAAAAGTCATATTTATGATGTCAAACTCTGGCTCTCATACTTCTTCATTCATTACTGCTGCTCAGTGTCATTATTTTTTCTTCCAGCAGCACTAACTTTACTTCTGTCTGTAAAAACACAGACTACTTTAGCTTGCAGATAATGATGAGTGGTTTCAGTGCACCCTTAGAGTTTAGATCATTATCTAGTGCATATTTCCCATTCCTCTGATTTCATTTTTAAGATATTTGTGTATATATTACCCTGACATTTCCCTTCCGATGCAATAGCATCCTCCACTGTAGTCCTCTTTCCTCAAGATATCACTATAACTTCTTCTGAGAGACACTTTTTAAAGAAATTTCAGCAAATCTAGGTTGCCAAGTCCAGACTGGTTGATCACCTAAAAGTGAAACTTCATCAGTGCTGTTTTCTGCCCATTTTTTCAGGCTTCTTATCCTTTCTAACTTCTCAAGAAAGAGTTGATAATTTCTTTCCAGAATTGCTATCAGTTTTTCTGATCTCACATAATAAACCTTGTCCCATAACGACCTAGCTTGTTTATGCACTCTTGGAACCTTCTCTGTTGACAAATCACAATTAGGTATCACCTTTTCAGTTCTACTGCCCCATTTCTCTGAAATTCTTCCTTTTCTACCACAATACACTGAACAGCATTCTACCTTATCTTCAACATTGTCTTCTCTGTGACTTTTTTTTTTTTTTTTTTCACTGTGAAGGTAATCATCTAACACAATTGCCTAAAATCTATCATGGCAGCAAATATTGTGCAACTTTCACATAACTATATCTGCATAGATTGTGAATGGAGACTAGATCTCTCCCAATTCGTTCAGCATTCTGTGACACATTATTTTCTGTCACAACAAATTTGTGCATTCCTTAAAGGTGATCCTTCAAGATACCTGGATCTATTTCCCTCAGTTTCAACTAGTCAGTTGTCAGTATGAGTATTTTTCATCAGGTGTGTACATTTCACTTTTAAAAAGCATGTCAGAGCATGTGGAATTTATTTCTGGATCATGAGCATTTTCTTTTGCTATGGCAAAAGTTTATTGAATGATACCATCAGAAAATCAAACAAATAGTCAGGGAAAAAAAAATCCATTAATGTTCAATTCATTGTAAGTGATAATTAGTTCTGGCCCCACTCATTTCCCTTTTGAATTTAATTTCTGTGGATGGTTAAAGCTAAGAATCATGGCTTAAATATCTCATGTTGGATATTCCAAAGCAAGAAACAGAATATACACATAAATTTAACAATTTAAAATAATGAATAAATACTGACTGAGAACACCTCTCAATCCTGAGTCTTTTAAAGGCTAGTAGTAGCCTGGAGCCAATGATGCAGCTAGATGTCAAAAAAGAACAGTTGTAGTGTAACGTCACCATGTTTTCTGGATAACCACCACTGCATGTACAAACATGTAAAATGTCACACTAAATGAAGATTATATGTGTTTGTCCACTTCCTAGGGTTATGCTTATCACTGGTATACCAAATTGTCTTTTATTATATGCAGAGAACTAACCTTACTCACTGTCACTCATTATCTCTTTTTTTATTTTACTAAAACTTTATGCTTTCCCTTAAGCAAACTGACTCAATATAACTTCTATCTATAAAGTTCACTTTTGTGAATTATATTTTTTTTCCACTAGCTACTTTTTTTAAAAATAAAAAATTCAGCATTTAAAAAATCTTTGTTCTTTGGTATCTTCATGCTCCCTGAACTTTATTCCTCAGTGTTATCCAATTTTAAAGTAGATACTTTACTTCTGAGTGTATGATGTGCCTACTGAGATAAAAATAATCCCACGCTAGTTCTATGAATAAACATTGAGCCGATTTCTTCTTCTTGTCTTTTGCAATCTGTAAGTTCATGAAAAAAAAAAAATGACAGGTCTAAGAAGAAAATTGTCATAAAAAAACCAATCTCCTCAAAGATTTATCCAAATGCTTTGTTTGCACAGTGGTGAACCCTATTCAACCCTCACACGGATGGGGTATACAAAGCACCAGGGTCTTCAGTTGTGAAACAAAGCCCTGAAACATTACTAGTGAGGATTCATCAAAGTGGTGCTAGCAGAGTTTCAGTTTGGCTGAAAATGTGTGTGGAAGCTGAAACTTTGTAGAATTTTTCCTGTACACTAATTTGCATTATGTTTCCATTAGAAGTCTTACAATGCTAAGATTTGGCAAACATATATTTCCCCTGTTCTGAGCACTCAGCTTCTTTGCCAGAGGGATGTGTTTTCTTTTTTGCATCTTTGAATGATTACTCTAGGATTCAGATGGGGCGTGCAAGTGACAAAAAGTGGATGTGCTCTGTTCTGTAGTTTGCAGTATGGAAGGCTTGTCAAAAATCGGACTAGTGACTACCATTTAATGATGTAGTTGTAGCATTTAAAGTGTCTCATTCATCTACTTAAAAATAGTTTTATATAACCTCCAGGGTACTTGCCTCCTTGTAAGAAATGTGTTATGAGTTACTTGTTCTATTTCAGTTGCATATGTTGTTTTATTACATCATAATGGAACATCTTAGAAGCTTTTTCAATCACAGTTCCAAACAATATTTTCTCACAAGTCCCACCTTTCAGACGTATAGGAGAGAAAAGCATATCCCACTTCCATGAGGGGTAGGGAGGAATACCCCTTTCAGCTAGTCCCGGTCCAACATATCAAATGGCTTTTAAGCAGGATTCAGGTATCTAATACATTTTTTTTATTGGTCTATAGTGTTACCTCCTATTTTTTGAAAGTTTCGTTAGTATTGCTTATAAGAAGTTTAGTATTTCAGTTTTTAATCATACTTTCCTATGTCTATGTATTTTTAATAATTTAATTTCCATGTAATTATTTTTTGCTTTCTCTTTATCCAGACCTTTATATTGTTTTTTCATTCTCTTCTCTCTCCTGCATAGGAATACTTAGTACTTTCATGTTACATTTTCTTAATGTTAAAAAGAACCTTCTTGCAAGAAAGCTTAAGTATAATTACCTCAATGTTCTATATAAGGAAGATATTAGTTAAAAAATGGAAAAATACAACTGCTCAGTGAATAAACATATATATATTGTGAGGGGGATTTGGTCTGTGGTGTACTCCATGACTGTGACACTTTAATTGTCCATCCTTGGGGACTTATTGGAGTGAACAGAAGCCTCTCTCTTCCTTTTTTAGGATTATTTCAAAGGAAAGCAGGGTGTGTCAGTGATGAAGATCTCACTAGGTCTGACATGGCCCAATATGCGGCATAGATAGGTTATACATGTCATTTTGAGATCAAAACATAACAGAAGGTCCAGAGGTGGAATGCTCTGCCCTGCACAAAAGAATTTCAGAAGCAGGAAGAGAACAGAATTTTCTGGTGCTCACTTGAATCACAGTGTCTCACATCCAGTTCCTCTTGCCAGATTTCCTCAGTGGAAGCTGCTCCTCTATTAGACAGTGCTAGATGAGTTTTCTACTAATATACTGTTATCTTCTTTGTTACCTGTTTAAATAGCCTCCTTAAAGAGGCTATGTAATGCTTTCAAGGCATGATTCAGCTTTCAATGCAATCACTGTAATGACTCACCAAGCTTTCTAATATAAAACTTATTCTATATTGTAACAGATGTCTACTGGATGAGTGGAAATTTGGGAGCTTGCAACTAAACAAAAGTATTATCCCAAAGTTAATACTAGTGCTGCCTGACCCTATACTGTTTAATGATTAGTAAGACAAATATTATTATATATGCCCTGCTACAGAACTGTATTGCATCAAGACATGAGAGGGTTTTTTTTAATTGTCTGGTTTTAGGTATTTATTCTGTAGAATTGATCTGTTCAGTCTGTGGACCATTTTTTCTAATATTTCTGTGGGTTAACCCCAGTAGGCAGTGAAGCACCACAGAGCTGCCTGCTCACTCCCCCTCAGCAGGATGTGTGAGAGAATAAGTAACTAGTACAAACATTCAATAAAAAAATTTCACAGTTGAAGGCAGACATTTCCCTTTTTGTCTCTCTCCCTTTCATCTCAAGATATTAGTGATTCCTATTCTTGATTAAATAAAACAATGTTTTAAATAAATTAATGCCTACCTGCTTTCATCAGACCACATGTAGCAAATAAACCTCATAAGCAATATACAATTCCCTCAGTAGGCCAGCTCAAGACAAGAATATTTTGTTTGCATTCCTAGAGAAATCAATAATTAAGGTTTCCTGAATTTTTCTTTTAATCTGAATTTTCAGAAAAAGTTAATTCAAGTTTTCAGAAGGTAGTTCTAGCGGTCAGGTCAAAACATTTAGTATGTGATGTATCAAGGAGAGAACCACCTGTTACTATAACTGAAGCCAACTGGAGTTATAGATGATCAGAAAATTAGAAAGGTTAAGGTATCTAAATTAATGAATTGTTTTGTAATCATATGTAGAAGATAATTTAATATACTTATAGAATTTATTTTATAAGTTCTTTTTCTCTCTTCTCCAGCTCCTAACCAGATATCATAAATCTTAAGGATCCTAAGTCCTTAATGGACTAGTTTTGTTTTATTCAACAATACACAGTTCTGTGAGGGAGCAAGGATTTCCACTAAGCCTTCCAAGTCTGAGGCTGCTGCCCTCTAGACTTTCTTTCCACTTACAACTTGACAGAAAAGGCAAGGGTCCAGATTTACTGCAACTTTATTCAGAGCAGATGGAAGCAGATGAAACTATAAACAGCAAAGTAGCTGAGCATAGAAGTTAACTAAAACACTAAGTGAAGCTGTTAAATCTGACACAAGGACTAAAGATACACTTCAGAAAACATTGTTGCTGAATTAAGTACTGCCAGAAACCAGGAGTTGATTTCAGAGGACAATGAAAGCCAAAAAACTTTTTTTAAAAAGTTAAAAAAAAAAAAAAAAGAAGATGCTGAGAAGTAACCAGTGCTATCTTAATTTAGAAAGACATCAGATTAGTTGCTCTAATGAGCCTTAGAAACTGCCAGTGTAATGTGTTCTTGATTTCCATCATAAAATAAAATGTGTAAATTTTGCCTTTGGTGAGTAAACTACCTTTGAACATGAGACAACTGTTTCCTTTTAGGGCCCATAAACCTGCCTTTTATTTTATCTGCATAAAACTGTATCATAAAAAGCCCAATTTTGGGGGGGGATATTTTTGGAAATGTTTTCAATAATCTTCACCACTAAGACGCATTCTATTTTAAGAAGTGTGGGCACTTACTAGTTGCTGTGATAGTGACAACTGGCTACAGTTGCTGCCTAAATGGGCTATAGCAAAAAACATGGTTGAGGTATAGTTCATTTTGCTCCCAGAATGCAAACTAAAATGGTGCAACGCTGTCTGCTTCTTTACACGTCTCCTCACCTCGCTCTCTAATTCTGATGACCAGGTTGATTCCCCCATGTGAATCAAGACTGGAGTAGGTGAAAGCCACTGTAATTTGTCATTAACCTATGGATGCCTTGAATTAGTAATGATACCATTAACATCAGTAAGACAGTGGTATCCAATTTAGTTCAATTATTTTTCATCTCAAGCATAACTTAAAGAAAAACTGTGACATCTCAATTGTTTTAAGTAATTATTGTTAGTGGGTTGGTTTTTATTATTTTTAAAATGATGGAAACTGTATTTATGACATAATTAATATTTGATTGTAATTTGTCTACAGTGGAGTGACCCCATCACTTTTTTAGTGATCATCTAATTGTGATTTACAAAAACAAAACAACAAAAAAAAAGCCCAAACCAAATAAAACAAAAAAACCCAAAGCAAAAGCTAACTAGAATAAAATTTTATGAGATCAAAAAGGGCACTCCAAATTTTAATAGCTCTCTTTGAAGTACTGTAAATATATTTAAACCAAGATGAGATCATTAAGAAATAAAGCTTCTTAGCTTTGGAATAGGTATACAGAAGAGGAAGAAGTTAATCAGATTTAACCCTGCAGGTTTCTTGGTGAACAAATGAGTGTGATGGGGTGACAGTAATTAACATCATCATGTGAAGAAATGACGCCATCCATGTTCTCATTTAGGGAATATAAAAATGGAATCTTGATTGTAAAACTGAGAAGCAGATGAGGGTATGGACGGAATGGCACTCCTGGTAGAGAAATTTTAAATCCCAGAGATCTCAAAAATAAAAGCCAGCTGAATAGCAACTGCAGATTGTTTAATCACAGGAACATATGGCATCATGCAAAATACTGAAACTGAATGATTAAACAGACAGACTGAACATTTATATGCAAGGTACAGGGCTTGTAGTCTATTTGAAGTCAAAGATGAGTACTAATTCTAAAAGATAATGAAATCAGAAGAATCAGAAGATCATTTCTGGAAGCAATAGGCACAATTTTATGATGCTGAGTACCTTGATTACCTCAATTAGTTGTATAACATGGATTCACCAGAACTTACTTGCAGGAGTCGTTCATGGCTAGAAAAATGTGCCAGGGTATATGTGAGTGTGTATGTGCATGTGTGCTTTAAATTATGCCCAACGGTATACTTATATAGGTAAGTAAAAAAATATTTCCTTTTGTTCATCCATAAAGATTGGTGTCAGTGATGCTGATGTTACAAATGAAAAGGGACTGTTTCCAGCAGGCATACCATGTACTCTAAATAGAATTTAGAATTTATTTAACCCTCATTATTGTGATATCTATATAAAACATATGAGAACCAACATTCTCTATTATAAATAAGTAATTGAAATACATTGCATGGGACAAGAGATGATCTTGTTTAGCGCAGACCTGTCAGTAAGATACTAATGCTTTCTAGTACTTACTGGACTGTAAAGTGAGCAATTCAGTCTGATTTTAACATAATTATAATCTGGGGTTTACTTCCCAGATTATGGGATTACTTTTTTTCCTTTAGTTCCTCTAATTTTCGTCTCTCAGTAAGCATGTGAAGTCAAGAAAAAGAATACAATAAAAGTAAGTGTGAAATATGTAAAGACAATTATTAATAATAATAAAAGTGTAGGTAATTTATTTTCTCTTAGGTGAAGCTCCGGCCCGTCTGAAGCCAGAAAACATTGTTTTATTCTTGTGTTTTTAGTTGAGATGTGTTTGCTTGGGAATTTTGTGAGAATATTCTTATTTGTACTGCTATTTAAATATTTATAACCATTTATAGGTGTATAGCTTTAGCCACAGGCTGTTTGTTGCAGTGACTGTTTGCATATGTACCATATGTTCTTTGTGACACATGGTCCTATAATATTATAGAGTTTTGTTCATGTTTACTGTTTGATTTCATATTCTTAATCTAGTTTGATTATGCTTACACTTTGTATAATTATGACAACAGAATGTTTTTTACATCAGCACAAACAAAATAACTTCTTGAGAGGCTGTGAGATAAGTGTTGATAATAAAATCAAATGGATTTTAAGATTTAATTGCTATAGTCAACATTTTGATGCCTCATATTCACTTTTAACATTGACTCTAGGATAACCTCCTGCTATTTACCCAACTGCAAATTTATGTATATCTGTGCTTTTCAATTTTAACTGCTTAAATTCTCATAAGTTTTTCAATTAAAACATACAGAATAAAATTTATGGTGCTCTAGTTAATTTATTATTTTTACCACTCCTTGTCAACATACCTAATTGTTTTTTTCAAACAGTAGATACCTTAGATCTGGATATTCCAATCAAACATTTTGCATAAACCTATGAGGAAATCTATCACTCAACATATTGTTTCCAAGAAAGAATTGAAAAAAATAAGAAAAAAAAAAAACAACAAACCACAAAAAAACATTAGTGAACAGGACAAATTTTATCTATATGTGTAAATGTGCTGAAAATAACAGCAAATATATATTAAAAATACCATAATTGCATTTCTTTATTCCAGTGTCACACCATTTTTCCTTAAGGGTAGGTACAATGAATGCGTTCTACTTCCAAAAGTAATATGACAAAGATCAAATAGACATCACACTTAAAGGGGTGCTTTTATCCCCACCAGCTGGGAAATTGTTTAAACTCTACACTTTCCAGCTGTGCAGATTAGAAAGAACATAGGAATTGGTTGGTTCAGTGCAGCTGACCTCTTTTGTGCCTTCTTCCATTGATCTACTTTCCTACCTCTCTACTGTAATTAGTTGAGCTGAAAACTGAAACTTGTGCAAGTGCTACTTAAGTAACTAAAAAGCTTATTCTGATCATTCCTTCCTTGAGCACTGCTCTGAGTGGAATATATGCAAATATGCATTAATGAACCCACAATGTATCTATCCAGTAGATCACAGTGGTCAGATGATAAGGATTTAGTGGCTACACTGGAAAACACAGGTTAATGGTGGTTATAATATGAGGTTGAGAAGATGAAACTGTGTCTTTCAGAATAGAATTAAATTGATTTAGAGAAGCTCTGAATAACTAATAGCAAAATTTTGGCCTACAGTGGTAGTCATTTTTCAAGAAAACTAATCTTATTATACCTCCATTTGTCAGAATCACAATGTGCTGACCAGAACAACACATCTCATTTGCTTTCTGCAATTTTAGCTCAAAATGTTAGACGAAAAGCTCTAATAATTTCCATACTATTGATTCTTTTCCTCTGTCTGAACCCTTCTCCTGATTCAGTTTCAAATACCAAATCAAAACTTAAGTAATCTCAACTTCTACTCAATAACTGTATATTGTTATCAATTTCTCTGTGGAGGAAAAAAGTATTCTTTGAATACTTAGGAAAGAGTTGCTTACAGTAGTCACGTTAGTATCACTTTCACTGCCAACATTTAGTGATGTCAACACTAGAAGTACAATTCATATGGATAATAATTGCAAATCCATTTAGCGTTCCTATACTACTCCCAAAACACCTTTTATTTTCTGTCAGCAACTAAACTATTATATAATACATGAATGACAATAGAGAAATTAATATTCTTTGTTCAAAATGTATGATTCAATTTTCTAAGTACCTATGTAACACCATGTGAAATTCAGCAGGGAATTGTTGCTTCAAGTGACGAATTATATCACACTCTAACTTTTTCTGCCATTTAGCTCCTTGAATGCATAACAATCAGCTTGCAACACTGGCAGATTTACGGCTATTTTCCATCCCAGTTTGCTGGCTAGTGAAGTTCATAAAAAAAATTTGCCACTGAATGCAGTGGTAACTGGACTAAGACCATGACATCTAGGATTGAAATACTGGTAACAAGAACTGGAAATTTATAAGTAAACAGTTCTTCTCCATGATCTTATTTGTTCATTCAACTGTGTACCATTTTAGACAAATTTATGTCAGCTAACAGCTAAATTAAGCAGCCATCAGGTTGCCCCAGTAATTAATAGAGCAAGTTAGGCTCCTCCAAGGGTCATGTCACTGATGATCTTAGCTGGGGTGAGTTACTCTTTGGAGATGTTCTTGGTCTTTGTTTAGTGTTAAAGTTCTTTTAGACATGCATATAAAAATAGAAGAAACAGGCTTGAGACCCAAAGAAGTTTAGGAGGTTAAAATTATTCAAGTTATTAATAATTAAAGTTATTAATAGTTTGCATCAATTTCAGTAAGAGCAAAGTATATCCAGGATCAGACACAGGATGGCTAATGGCAATGACAGAATGGAAATGGAAATTACCACATCTGAGGAAGAAACAGAACTTGGAGTTTAATGTGCTCAGATGATGACAGTTAATGATTGTCATTGAAGAATAATGAAAAAACTGGCACACTTTTAAATTTTGATAAGACTAGCTGATTTATCGAATTGGGAATATAACTATGTCTGTAAAATAATAAATATTGTACTATAATTAATAGAAAAACATAAACTAGAGAAATAAGAGCCTATCTCTTGATTTCAATAGAATAGAAAACTTTGGACTAAATTATGAAAACATTATTTATGGAAATAGAAATAAATGGAAAATCAACAACATGACTTTTTTTAAAAAGGTAGGTAATACCAAGATATCTTGGTATCTTTGATAGAATAACTGATTCCCTAGATAGAAGAGAAAAGGAAGATCTGGCTTATCTTTCAGTAAAGTACTTGAAATATCTAACTGTTGGAAATTATTAAACTACAGAAGATAAAATTAGTCAAGTAATTTTGATGTGGATAAATATTTAACTAAGGGGAAGAGGTCTTAAGTCTGTTATATGTTATACATTATTTTTATATATTTTGACTGTGATAAATTCTTTGATTACAAATGTAAACCCATTATTGATCTGAAGATTTTCAGTATAAAGTGTTTCAGATATTATTAGAAGAATCAGGGTGGACTATAATACAGGACTACTTCTTGTGTATTGAATTTTAAAGGCTGATGGTTAATTATAAAGGACTACCATAAAACCTCAGATAAAATGCACTAGAAAGTGTAGTCCAAAAGATAAGCATTTTAATTCTGTCAGATCATTCATGCTTACAGGCAATTTTTTTCTCAAACTCCTTGCCAACTTCTTGGTCTAGGCTTAGTCCTATAATCATTAGGCCCTACTCATATCCATGGTAAACTAGTATAGCTGCTCTGAAATCAGTGAATATGCACAGATTTATGGAAGTCTGGAGTCTGTCCAATATTGATTCTCCTTCCTCATGATAGATACAGTTCACATGCACAATACCCTTCAAATATTATCAAGCTCCTGGCTTCTCAAAGAAGAGTTGGTTAGAAATACTTTAAAATGAAGACAGAGAAGAGTTGCGCAATTGATTTCATAACTGATCCAAGTGTTATTGAAATAAAAGTTTTTCTTAGACATCCATGAGAATTACAAGAACTGTTCTTTCACATACAGCAAATTAGTTTTTCTTGGAGCTCTCACTCTTTACCATGTGGGAACACAACATAGACTAGCTTTCCTTCATTTCCCTATCAGTGCATCTTACTTTTAGGGATGAAACATTTGTTGCACCTGAACATGTCTGCATGTATGTACACACATACATACATGCACTATATACATAACATTTAGAGTTAGGGAATCAGATATCACCATAATGGGCATGTTTATAAAACTGATAGATCATGCCTGTAATGGTAAAACAAAGCTTTTCTAGATTTGTACACATTAAGAACACATTTCATGCAGATGGCTAGTTCTCATTGTCGACCATTATCATTACATACTCAGGGCCATCACTGCCTAGCAATCATACTCAGTGTTAGCTCTGAGTATCCAAAGAGCTGACACAGAGCTGACCTGTGTAATTAGCAGTGATGACAACAGTCCTTCATTTCCTTGATCACCATAGTGCAGGTGAGCAGGCCCAAGAGCTCTTCAAAATGAAAACTGTTGTGGTTTGAGCCTGGTCGGCAGCCAACCACCACATAACCACTATCTCTCACTTCTCTTCCAGCAATAAGAAGGGACAGAGAGCCAGGTTTGGGATTTGAGACAGGACGGGGATGGGGAAAAAATCCCCCCTTTATGGTCACAAGCAAAAGGCAGACTAATTAGGGGAAGAAAAAAAAAAGAACATACATTTATTACAGACACTAACAGCACTTAACAGAGTAGGATAGTGAGAAGCATTGCCACATCTTGAGAACACCTTCCCCCCACCCCTCCCTTCTTCCCAGGCTCAGCTCTGCTCCCGATATCTCTACCTCCTCCCCCAGTGGCGCAGGGGCAGGGAGTGGGGGGTGCAGTCAGTGCTGCTGCTGCTTCCATCTTCAGTGAGGGCAGCTTCTGGAACTTGTTCTCCCTGATCCATTGTGGTCCCCCTCTCACAGGAGACAGTCCTCCACAAACTTTCTCTGACATGAGTTCCTCCCATGGGCTGCAGCGTTCCACACACTGCTCCGTCATGGGTCACTAACTTTCTCCAACTGGATTCCCTCCCACGGCTGCAGCCCTTCCTGAGCTGCTCTGGCGTGGGTCACTCCCACATGCTGCAATCCTCCCAGCGCTGAATTACAGCAGTGGGGCTACCTTATCCCACAAGACCCCGGCCTTCTTCAGGCACAGCACCTTGATCATCCTATGGCAGAAGCTGCAGGCCATAAATCAGTGTCTGCTCCACCGTAGATCTTCATGGGTGGCAGGGGGGGTCCGCCCTGCTGTCTCACCACAGGATACCTGGGAGTCTCTGCTCCAGCACACCTCCCCCCTCCTTTCTTCCTCCATTCTTCCACTGACCTTGGTGTTCACGCAGATGCAGCAACTCCTTCTCACAAGTCCAACTGCTCATCACCATGCCCCTTCTTGAATACATTATCGCAGAGGTGCAGCTGATTGGCTCAGTTTCTGAACAGAAGTGGAGCTGACTTGGAGCTGGGGGAGCTTCAAGAAGCTTCTCATAGGGGGCCGCCCCTTTACCCCCTTCCCCTGACACCAAATAAACCCCACCACTCACTCAACCCAGGACAAGACCCAGAGCTGAAGTAAACATCTGCTTACCCATCCTCAAGTTCAGGATCTTGTCCTTTTATAAGGCAGTTGAATTTCAAGGCAATTCCCAGTCCTTGGCCTCCACCCTGATCTCCACACTGCCTGAACCTGGGGAAAAATTATTTTCTAGTCTGCAGCAGATGTCTCACCTTGTTGCTTGGCTTCTGCTCCCGTTCCTAAAGCAGAAGCAATCTTTTCATGGGTGCATTTTTTCAATGATGAGGAATGGTCCTTCAGTGAATTACTAGTTTTTCTGTGACTTCTTTCCTCAACCGGTGCCCATACTTTCAAGGCCTCTGTTGTTATCCCACTTTTAGACTGTGTGGGGTAAGAAGAGACAAATGTTGCCATGATAATCCAAGCAGAAATCTGATAACAAACCTAACAGGCTGGACAGGGTCCCTGCAGAGTTAGCAGGAGGCACAGTTAACATCAGCCCTGTGGCCTGTAATTAGCAATGGCAATACTATTTGTCTGGGCTGTTGGGTACATAAATGCTTTTACAGGTATGCTGTCATACTGTGCTGCTTCTTTTATGAGTGTGACATGCTATTTCATAGAGGTTCCTGATATTTCATTCTTCCTTCAATGCTTGACTTGTCTCTCAGGATATCAAACAAAACTCTTATTAAAGTGGGTTCCAATAGTAGTTTTAAAACATCATGAGGCTGAAAGCTTTTTATTATATAAATTATATTTGGGTATTTTTATTTTTACCACAACCTTCTTAAGGTCTTAATGTAGGGACTTTGTAACTTGCAAAATAGCAATGAAGACTTGCTAGTGCAATGGAATCTGTTTATCCAGTTCTGAATCAAATATAGTAAAATTGTTTCCCAGAATAGTAAATTGACTCTGACTTTGTCTTTACACACAGTATTTGCTTTTGTACTTTTTCATTATCATGGGCCATAAATACTGGTTTTTGACGTATATACCAATATGAAGGAATAGCTTCCCTGATCTATTGAAAGAATGCTTTTATAAAATGTATATTTCTTAATTCTGGCTTTTGGATAAATAAAAGCTGTCAAATAACTAGATTCTCTTCCCTCTATGCACAAAGGAATTGACTAGTGATTAAGTCTTTGTCTTTTTTCATTTTATTCATAGCTTCTAGTTATGTAGCTATTTCACTCAACCCTGATAGACTTCAAACACTTCACTTACTGTTGATTTAGCCATACACATACTTAATTGTATCTAAAGATTCTGAGGTCCCCATTGTTTTAAGTCCTTTACTGAAATGTGGCTGTTATATTGTGGAGAAACATCTATTTTTCATTAGTTAATACATTCTATGGATGAATAGCAGATTGTCATTCAAACAGATTGTTTCACTTAGAGTGTTAAACTGCTGAAGTAGATTGCTTTTGTACACCATATTCAATGCAGAGAATACACATTTTAGAAAGGATTTTAAATAGAAAGTAGTTAAATGTTAGGTAAATATGGACACCGCCCTACTTAAAAGGAAGGCCAAAGCCTGATGACTATTTTTGAAAATTACTCTGTTTATGAATATTCATACAAATCAGTGTAATGTAACTATTTTCCTTGCCACAAGGTACACCAGGTAACGGAAAGACGATAATTTCTTGAAAGATTTTATTTTTTTAATTATTATTACAGGCGTCTCTATTATAGGTGCATTGAAAAAATAATGTCGTGAATTAAACATATATTTGTTAGGTTAAGCAAAGAGAAAGATTGCCTCACCAAAGGCTCATATAAAACCTGAATACTTTTTTAAACACGTTTAAGTAAAAAAGTTGACACAAATCAAAATACAATTACATTAATAGATACTATTCTTTACAGGTAACTGCTGTAAATTAAAAATTATATTTAATTTAGCATTTTGGTCTGCTCAGAACCTGTTCCATGAAGGCAAAACTGTGAGGCATTCTATTACCCCATCTCCCATAGACATATATTTAGGAACTGAAGAAAAAGGAAACAGAAAAAGGAGCAGATGATAGTGTCAAAACTAGTAATAGTGGTACTGGTATTTACTGAGAGTTGTGTCTTAAAGTACAAACACAGAGAAATCCATGACCAAAAATTGCAATAAGACAAAAGGTGATGAGCTGTTGATGATAGAGTTAGACCACTGAAACTCCATCTATTTCTCTCTTTTTTTTTTTTTTTTTTTTTTATTTACCATTTTGTGAAAATTATAGATTTAGAAGTCTTTTACGTTATTTAGATTAGGATATTTTTACATCTGTTTCAATCCTGGGACTTGGTCCTTGAACAGGACCCCTAGATGCTCCAGAAAAAAAAAAGAAAAAAATAAAATTCACTATTAATTTTGTTTCAGAAATTACAGTCAGACAGTCAGGCAAATATTTAATTTACAGAATGATCTGTTATTGTTTTTGTCTTATTCATCTATCTTCAAGATCAAGGTAATGAGACAAGCTCTGTGGCTGGTAGTTACAGGGCACGAGATGAAGCATGACAGAAGACTGCATAACACCAAAAACATCCTGGATCAAAAGGAGTAAAGGGATGGCCTAAGATGACCTGCTCAAAGCAGCTATGATAGGGACAAGAATGAGAAACAATGGTTTCTAAAAGATACATCATTTATTTTAACCCTATTCCTCCAGACTTGATGTTCAAAGTGTCTATTTTTTGTGTGTGTGTGTGTATGTTTTTTTGTTTTGTTTTGTTTTGTTTTGTTTTGTTTTTTTTTTTTTAATTTTATTTTATTTTTTCCTTTTTTCTTTATTTTTTCATTTTTCTTTTTTCTTTTTTTCTTTCTTCCATGGAATCAACAGTCTCCTCAAACAGGCAAGCCCAAGTCTGTGTCTACAAAAGTCCAAAATCATTCTGTCACAATACTTTGAGCTGTTTTTACCTTCATCACTTTTCCTCTAACTGTACTTTTAACAGCCTTCTAATGCCTTTAATAGTTCTGTCTCTTCAACAATGAAGCTGTAAGTGTATTTTCATCCTGCTCTGAGACAGGAAAATGTGAGGTTCTCCTTCCTCACTCTGACAATAAGTGAAGTCCGGTTTCTGGAATAACATAGCTTTTTTATTTCTTTTTTTGTTCCCCTTGATGACTTTTCGTGCTAAACATTTTCATTAGATCCAGAAGGTCTAAATCTCTCTGTGATGGTGTGTCCTGTTCTGCTCTGAATGGGCAGATATCTCCAAAGCTGGAGACACTTGATTTTCTGACTGGCCTTGATGATGGCTTTTAATACAGTTTCATAAGCTGATGCAAGCATTTTGTTAACATCTATTCTTTGAAGAGTTCATCATCTTCTCTAACTGTGGAAGAATCTCTACTGTAATCTCGATTTTAGGGACCAAAGCAGTTTTAACTGTATTCTGTGACCTAACATTGTTTTTATAAACATGTGTTAAGTAGGGGCCAAGGATTAGATCTGATGTGATAGAGAACAGTGAGAAGGAAGGAGAGTTGAGATGAAGAGGAAGTACTCTCAAGATCTATGAAGTTTCCCTGAAAAGTGAATTGCATATTGTAAGTAGCACTTAGGCCCTCCCTGGCTGAGACTGTGGTTTTTCCTCAGGTGTTTATCTCTAGCAGACACTGTGACCAGTATTCAGCAACATTGATTGTACTTGCTGAATATAGAATCACAGAATGGTTTGGATTGGAAAGGGACCTTAAAGATCCTCTAGCTCCAACCCCCCTGCCATGGGCAGGGACACCTCCCACCAGACCAGGTTTCTCAAAGCCCCGTCCAACCTGGCCTTGAACCCTTCCAGGGAGGGGACAGCCACAAATTCTCTGGGAAACGTGTTCCAGTGTATCATCACCCTCACAGTGAAGAATTTCTTCCTTATAGATAACCTAAATCTACCTTCTTTCAGTTTAAAACCGTTACTCCTCATCCTATCACTGTACTCACTTATAAAGAGTCAGTCCCTTGCCATCTTTCCTGTAGGTCCCCTTGAAGTACTGGGAGACCTCTATAAAGTCTGTTCTCCAGGCTGAACAACCCCAACTCTCTCAGCCCGTCCTCATATGGGAGGTGCTCCAGCCCCCTGATTATCTTTGTGGCCTCCTCTGGATTTACTTGACCAGGTCCATGTCCTTCTTATGTTGGGGGCCCCAGAGCAGGACACTGTACTTCAGTTGGGGTCTCAGCAGAGCAGAGTAGAGGGGGAGAATCACCTTCCTTAACCTGCTGATCATGTTTGTTTTGATGCAGCTCAGGACACAGCTGGTTTTCTGGTCTGTGAGCAAACACTGCTGGCTCATATTCAGTTTGCCATCCACTAATACCCCCAAGCCCTTCTCTGCAGGGCTGCTCACAATCCACTCATAATCCAGCCTGTATTTGTGTTTGGGATTGTCTTGACCCGTGTTCAGGACCTTGCACTCAGCCTTGTTAAACTTCGTGAGGTTTGCACAGGCCAACCTCTGAAGTCTGTCAAAGTCCCTCTGGACAGCAATCCCTTCCCTCCAGCATGTCAACTGCACCACATAGCTTGTTGTCGTCAGAAAACTTGCTGAAGGTGCACTCAATCCCACCTTCTACGTCGCTGACAAAGATGTTAGACAGCACCACTCCCAATACCAACCCCTGAGTAACTTCACTTGTCACCGGTCTCCATTTGAACATCGAACTGCTGATGAAGAAAAAATGTAAACCTGAGCATCATCACTTTTACTTTAAATAGGGCATGATAGCATCCAAGACAGTGTCTCTTCTGGTGTACTGTGAACCACTGCTAGGTGTAATGTGGGAGCAAGTTCACACCTGGATCTAGAATACAGCTCTTAGTAAAGAGCTTTATTTCTTTTTTTTTGCCTTAAGTTAGTAGTTAACAAATTTACCTGGCTGGCATTTGTTTATTGACATAACAAATGGGATATAATAATGAGATGATTAAAAAAAAACCCCAAAACAAACAAACTGTATTTTTAGTGACACAGCTCAACTTTAGAGAGTCATTTAAGTACTACATAACTCATTATCTGTTTCCTTTTTTTTTCCTCATACGTGGAAAACAAGAAAAGGAACCTCTTTTGCAGTCTATTGCTTTTCCGGTGAAGCAGTAGATTAGTCAGGTCTAGGAGATTTCTTTTCCTTTTTCTCTACTTGATACATTTCTGCCCATGAACAGCACTTGCAACAATTTTTTAAGATGTTTTTTCTCAAAAATCTAAAGTGTTTATCTTGTGTTGAAACACCTAGATACCTGCATGTCACTAAGGACTAATATATCTAAGTCACTTTTGAAAGCAGAGCTTAGGTACTTCTGAAAATGTCAAAGAAATGCGCAAGACCAAGTTTTCTTAAAATGGCACAAGATTGGAAGGCTTAATTTAAAAAAGATAAAGATTCATCTATTCAAGGATCTTGTCTATGACAACTCATGTGGAGTATGACTGGGACAGGGTTTTCAAAATGCTGTTTTAACATATTCTGCAAAGTTCCAGCAATCTGTATATCAAGAAATAATATAGCAAAAGTTGACACTTGTAACTGTCCTTGAGCAAAGTTCCCTTTTTTGGCTGATTCTAGCTCAGTAGAACAATTAATCCTTTTCAGAATTGGATCTTTGGAGGGACAGCACAAAGTGGCATTTAATAGCAAGAAAATGTTTGAAAATGGAAGAGATTGGACAGTACCATGGAAGAAGAAGGGACTATGTCAGTTATTTACAAGTGCTTACTTATCCCATCATTTTACACTGGTGTGGTAACCCAGTTACCTTTGTCTTCCTAAGAATGATCAAAACAAATATTTATTTATTTATTTAATTTATACATAGATGACTCAGTTGCATTTTCAGGGTAAAATTTCTTAAGTATCTATTCTGAATACTAAAAAATAAAACACAAATATATTTCTGAAAAAAAATTTTGCATTCTGTAAGAACTATGAAACAACTGTTACATTAAACTGTATTATTAGAATTTTAAGTCTGTTGTATTCTATAATATTATGTAATAAATATTTAGAAAAACACAGTATTTTTATCTAGAAATATTATCCTTTTTGGTTTTATATCTATTTTATATAAATTCACCTGTGTCATATTAAAACTATATCACATTATTTACATGCTATTGATGAGGAACGAAAGCACGTATTAAGCTGTCCAACATAAGTTGGTTAAAGTTATAAAGATAGTCTGAACAGAAACAACTTGAAACACCAAGAACCAACAGTACCTAGCAACAGAACTGTCCTAAAGATAATTTCCGAAACTGCAGCATTTTATCTTGGTTTACTGAAACTCATTTTAATTTAAACACTGGTGCCCATTTGTGGCTTCAATGATTCCCACAAATATATTTATCAGATAATTCAGTATATTTCATGTACAGATTTGTAATGATTGGTTGAGCTAGAATGTTTTATTGCAATAAATAATACTATAACTGTACATGTAAAAGCTTTTATATTCAGTAAAAGTACTCAGCATTTTGAAAGGGAACATTTTCACCTGAAGTAAATACTACACTGTCTGATGAATGGAATGCTGGTTTGACATCCTGATTCAGAGCGCCTTAGCTAAACAGATGGACTTCTTGTCCAATCAGTAGAGAAAGTGGGTGCCTTTGAAGAACAATTTTAGACAGTTGCAGTGATAGTAACATCCATAGAGTGATATATACTTTCATAGACTGAACAGGGACCTGTCTAGACCCAGCCAATAGGAAACACAAGGTATTGAGTATATTAGAATTAACATATGGGAGTCTGGAGCAAATATTCCTCCTTCCATTCAGAATTTATTGATGACCTTGCTTTGGAGAAGAGATGCCTAGCAGTTTGAAATAATTTTCTGTGGGCCATTACATCAAGATAGGAAATCCAGATCCTTACTATATATCTTTTACTCCCATGTCAGGAAAGGATGGAGGAGAGTTAGAGCTACTACTTCATTAACGAAGAGCCAACACAAGGACAGAATGTAACAACTTGACTCTAGTGGCAGAACTATATGACTTCTTGTAGGAAAGAAACTGGGTAACATACTTGTATAAACCTGAGGAAAATTTTTTGTTGACAGAATGGAATGATAAGGACTAGAATTTGGCTTGATAATGTCTTCAGTTTGATTCTGTGCCATCATCTGTAGTGACTGCCACAAGAGCATTACTTTTGCATAACTTCTGAAAATTGGCCTAACTAAACATGATAGTACCTCTCCGATTTTGCTAAAGCCTTTCTTCAACGGTGTTTCAGAGAACAGATACCACATACTGAGTTACCATATCCTTCATGGAATGACCAATGATTTCCTTGGCTGTTCAATGTAGAAAGAAAGAGCGAAAGAAGGAAAGAAAGTGAAAAAATAGTGTATTTTGACTGTCTCCTTGACTCTTGTAGCAGAGGGACAGGAAACTAGAACAGAACCATTATACTGATTTGTCTTGGCTAGAAAATCCTCTAGAGAAGGCACAGATCTGGCATGGTGTAAAAGCTGCAAAATCAGGATATGAACAATGTTTAACACTGGGAGTGCACAGTGACAAGACACTATAAAGTGTTTTTTCTATGGTGTATTCAGATTCTTAACAACAAAGTAGTATTCAGTAGTCATTCATAGTGTCACTGTTTTGTGCAGAGATAATGCTCAGCTTTCTGAAAGTGCACCTTTGAAGTTATTTTAGAGCTGATGATTCTACCTATTTATTTACCTACTTTTAGGCATTTCTTAGCAATTTCCTCTGTAGCATCTGCCACATAGAAGGGCATCGTGATTTATCTGTAGCTCTGAATATATTACTTGTTAACCTTTACAAACACCTAGTGTGACTCATTCCATCTTATCACAGCAGACGTCAGTGGGAGTAAGCATCACTCAACAGGACAACCAGTTTGTACAAGATATTGGCACATGTACCAAATGTACCCAGATAAAAGAGTCAGTTAATTTTTAAAGTGTTAAAAAGGAACATGAATATAACAGTGCAGTTTGCTATGGGATTTGAGACATGTGCATTGGTAGTCATACTGAGGGGATCAAGAACCTAAGGATAGCCTAAATAATGAATGAGAGAAAGATCCATTGTAATTGTCACCTTTAAGTATATCTCCTAAAAAAAAAAAAAAAAAGCAGCTAGCTTTAGCTTTTTATGATTCTTCATCTTTTTTCCCAGGAACTCCAGCACTGTTAAACCAGTCACTGCAGGTCCCCATAGAATCCCTTTGTTGTGTTTCTCTGTCTAATGTTAACTTCCACAGACTTGGGAAATATTACACTTAAACAGTTTAACTTTCAAGGAGTTTGGTGATACTGCAACTTCTAAACCTGTCATGCTCATAGAGAGTGGAAATTTCCTAAGACATATACTTAGCTATGCAGACTGTCTTTTTGATTGATTTTTATTGTTGGATTCATACCTGTCTTAAGACCACCTTTGCTGTCACAAAACAAAATTTATGGCAACTTATACTAAAATGGGCAAAATAGCAAATAAAAAATAAATAATCCAAATGATCAGCCGAGTGAACTTAACCACACACAAGCAAGAAATAAAAGTTTAGGAAGAATGTTGTCTCTTTCTCTTTCAAGTCAAGATTACTCCATGAGGACAACTGTCTTAAAATTTCACTTTAGAAAGAGCCTTTATTAAGGTTTCCCAGGAGTTTTCTTTCTGAAATGGCTGGAATAATAAGAACTGTCCCAACCAAGCAGTTAAAAACCACGATCAGACATGATCATCATGCCGTCTTTTTTTTTTTTTAAAAAAAATAGAGATTTTTACATTTGTTGTCTTACTGAAGAAATGTAAAATTAAATATCTTTTTGTAATGTACTTGACATCCAGTGTCTCAAAACAAAATCTTTAAAGAAGGTTATACAGAAAGACTTTTTTTTTTGAAAGCATGCCAAATGAGATGTATTTGAATAAGGTTTTTCCTACATACTACAGTATTTCATCTTTGTAAAGTCTAAAAATTTTGTTAATAGAAAACCAAGAATTATCTTCCTTCAGGACTAACAAATCATCACAAGAGATATTAGAGGATGCTTAAGCATTTATCTAGGTGGCTGAATTAGGGGCCTTTGTTCCCTGTAAAGGCAATGGGGACTAAGAAAAGCAATAAGGTACTATGATTTTAGATTTCTAAATGAACTTTGGTTGCCTTAGAGACTCTATAAGCAGATTGCTGGTACCTAAAATAGCAACCAAGTTAAATGCCCCATACAAGGCTGTGTGAATATTTTCTTGTATTATTAAGGCAAGACTGTATTTGACTGTGCACAATTGTTAAACTTTTTTTTTTTTTTTTAAGTACATTTCTCCTAGTGTTGCATTGCTGATCCTAAGGATTTTTCATGTATGGTAAATGTTATGTTATCTCAATATTATATCTTACTATTTTGTTGTGTAAAGAAAAATCTACCTCCCTCCATAGACAAATAGTTCTGAGCATGGCATATAAATCACGATACTGCACCAAAGAAATAGAGGCTTTAAGACTAGAAGAAACCTTTGCAATCCTTAGCTAACATGTTTTTTCTGCACTGAATATTTTAGATAATGAAGTTGTCATAGACTGGATTATCTTGGTAATGATGTATCTGATTCTGACATATAATGTCAGGTTGCAGCATTTACTTAAAGTTACATTGTGCTTTGTATTCTGACATGATATGACTCACATAGCTTGACTTGATATGTCTTAAACTGACATCTTGCCACAGATATGCAAATGCTTCTATTTTCTGAAAAGAGCAATTAAAATACTCTTGATAAACCAAGAATTCTACAGAAAAATACTGATATTTTTCCATATCATCAGGATATAAATAGTATTATACAGAATTTGCTAGCACACTTTAGCATTTCTTTAAATGTACAGAGGTACTTGTGCAACAACAATTAAGTGATACTGTTCTGAAAACAATATTTTGTATAAGATTCTAAACATGTTGGTAAACAAAAATGCTATTTGAACACACACTTTACACTTATTTTTGAGGATATAACACACACACATATAAGCATAAAACTATAATATAATCCACATGTTGTATTTACTTCTCAATATACACATTTTTCATGTGCTTCTTGGTTTCTTTTCTACATGCAGAAGCAGTTAAGCTCAGCTATTGTTTATCCTTATCAAGACCAAAACCATGTTATTAAATATCTTCTGTACCTTGTTAACATTGTTTATTGACTTCTGTTCATTTCTAGGGTTGTCCAAAGTCCCGATTTTTGAAACTGTTTGAATATAATGTCATTCTTTGAAATTTTCTAAAGAATTAAGTTTGCCTTAGAGAATGTTCCAGACGAACAATATGAAAGCGGGAAGTAAACAAAGTCAGTTAAAGGGATTTGGAGGCAGAAAATGTTTCCATCAGAAATATTCTTGCCTAATTTAAGTTATAGTCTAACACATGCTTGTGCTTTATAACTAAAATGGTAAAGATGATAAGGTTGATATCCTGGTCTAAAAATTACAGTTCTTGTATTTATTGCTACAAACATAGGAGAGTAACTACTATACGTAGAAAGGCCAAACTATCAGCCGGCTGGTCTTCATTGGAATCATCAGAAGGGATTCAAAACATTTATCACCCCCTAAAGAAAGTCACTTAAGTCTCAGTTGCTCACATTTTCACTTCTGAGTGAAAATGAGTAATTGTTTTTTGAGGTACGCTATGGTCCCTCATACATTCAGGTGTTGTTGGCAGATAGGACACCTGTGTGAAACTGGAGTAGTAGCTGGGGAGAGATGGGATACCCTAGAGTATCTCTGACAGCAAGACACATCTGTATATGAGCAAGGGAATTCAGTCCTTAAATCAGGGTACTATGTGCAGCTGTCAGTGACTCTTCAGTAAGAAAACAAGGAGGTGAGGGGGTAAATTTAAGGGAAAGATTTTAAATTCTTCTTTGCCCACAGGCTCTGTCAGGTGCAGCACAGAGGCCATGTCCAGGTACTAGAAAGAAACGAGAATTTTTGTCTCTCTCGAGGTCTTGACTATTTGACTTTTTGAGTTCCTCCTCCTTTTTCCTATTTCCTCTCTGCATTCATGTTCCAATTTAAAGAGATCTTGAGTATGAGCCTATATAGGGATGACGGTGAGTTTAATTTCAGTGGCTGGGGGGAGATGATGGGGGTGGGGCAGACACGTGTCTTGGGTGCTCCAGCAGGCATTCTAGATGTGTCTTCAGTCCACTTAGGACCTACAGCTCTGCTAGCTCTTTCACAGCAGAGAAATCACAGTACTCCCACGTCAGCTTTTCATTTGAAAAGAGTCATGGTGTGAATTAATATTCTAGAGTTTTGTAACTATATTACTGTTGAATTTCTTTCTGTAGTACAAGTACTGAAGAAGAGATTCAGAGGACATACTGTGCTACTTGAAGCATGTTTCAAATGCCTACATGTTCTCGTAGTTCAGCGAGACTACCACTGCTGCTTACTTTACACCTGAGATACATTTTTCTTCCTCCTGCAAGATCCTAATATGTGTAAATAGAAGAATCTTTAATTCATCCCCATTGTGGGTGCTGCACATCCTCATCATGTAGCACTGTTATCAGTGTGTAAAGTATTTATTCTTAACCTAAAATTTCAGAGGGGCAAATCCATTAAACAATCTGTCTCACATACACAGATAAAATACTACTACTACTACTTCTACTACTACAGTGGTATGACAATTTTTTATCAATAAAAAAATTGCTCGGTGAATATATATTTTTACATGCTAATCCACTTGTTAAAATCTTTATTCAGAAGTTGGTAGACAAACACTTCTTATTGAAGAGCAACAAAACTCATATATTTCATGTCCAAAATACTTTCCTAACTACAGTCTTTCCTATACGTACCATGTGGAATAAAATTTATGTCCCACCAACTGAAGATGATATGTCACTATGAAGCAGAAAATGCAAATACATTTGGTCATAGAACAAACAGAAAGAACAGAAGAGAAAAGTCTATAGACTACCAGTTAGGTCATACCAGTTTTGGACAGGAAAGACAATGTCACTCTTGATATTTGAAAATCTTCTTTTACAGTTGGATAGATTTGTAATATGAGAAGTACCTTAAGACTGAGAAAGTATTAGCAATGGTGAACCTGACACTGTACTCCAGCGAGCATTATTATCTCCTGTCCGCTGATTATTACTTAAAGCAAATGCTATTTGATGAGCATATGTAATGTTTGCTATGTAATAAGAAGACCTCTCAGACTGGATATACTAGGTGGTCTATATATAAAATACAGGCATTACTAGCTGAGATTTTAATGGAAGAAAACCCAGTTGCTGTGTTTTATGGTTCATGTGTGTTACATGTTCAGTGTGGGTCTTGTGAGTTTTGTTTTGCTTTGTTTTTGTGAAATATGGAAATATGATTTTGTGGCAATTGTCTAGGAGACTGGAATTTGTTTTCCATAATTAGATAAGGCAAGAGAGAAGAATGCTTACAAAATCCATTATCTGGAAAAAGGATTAGGTCTCTGGGTTTAGAAAAATATGAGATCTCTAAAGTAAATAGAGAGAAAACTGACTGAATATTTGTAGCAGATTTTATCAATATACTATTTCTATTTTCTTTTTTTTTTAATTATGCTCAATAGAAAAATCTCTGTTATGTGGATCAGTCTAAATTTAGTGGCTTAGAGTTAGAAGTTTAACTCTTATTGTGTAACTTCTTATTGAGATTATGTATATAAATCTATGTGTGTTGACATAACTGTATATAACTTTATCATATTTCTCAGATGTCCCAAATTTTATGGAGTCTAAATAAAGTACAGTGTTATGAAAAAGTAAAAATTTTCAAGTTTTTCACTTCAATAATTATTAACAGAATTACTGAGTCAAAACTGAGACTATAGAATATTTTGTTTATATAAAATTTATTTTGCTTTATATTAAGCTTTCTATATGAAGTTTTTCTTGTATTTTACTGATACTTCACAACTGCCATTATTGAGTATAATTCTGTTTTTACTAAACTTCATATAATTTTGTATTAAATACAGATAGATCATGTTAATGTTAAAAATTATGTGAAAATTGAATTATTTCCCTCATTTTACTGGTATCACTCTCAATTTATCACTGTATTAATGAGCAGTGTTTATATCTCATTACAGAAGGATTGTATGTGTTACCAGAAAGATTGTGTAAGAAGCACTCCTCAAATGGATGATGCATGCAAGAGATGCTGAGGTGTCTTGGTGCTCTCAGCACAGCCCCTTCTGTAGGCTCTGCAGTGAGTTACAGCTCCTGTGACTGTGGGGCTCCTCTTCCTTTGCAGGTGAAGGAATGAGGGCAGTTAGGATTTGTTTTCACTCTGATATAGGTATCCCAGGCAGCTCAGACACCAGAACAGGTAAGGAAACAACCTCTTCTAGGTAAATGCCTAGCTCCCATTACTCTTCAACCTGGGTTAAAGTGAAATTAAGGATTACCATGTTATTCCTTGAATTGAATTTGTTTCTAGTCAGATAAAATTCAGAATACAATATCTGTAACCTAGCCCTTTATCAAGGCAATTTATTCTTTTGCAGTCTTTCAGGGAGTGCAATAAGTCAGAATTTTCAGCAGAGAATAGGTCTGTCTGTATCGCTAAGAGAGCATAACCTGCTGTTTCCTGTATTTTGGAGAAAAAAGCCAACAGTAACAAAGTGGTGGACAGAGCTAAGTATTCCACAGGTCCAACAGACGTTTTCAGAAACTCAAACAAAATAAACAAACAAATAAATAAAATGAGAGAAGCATATAACATTCTTCAGTAAGAGCAGGTGGGCAAGATAGTATCCAATAAGGAAAAATGGTTTGAAGCCCTACTTGCACAAGGAACTATTTAATAGAATTAAATTTTCAAACAAGAAATGAGAGTGATATAAATCTAGTGAATAGTGATGCTTCTACTGACCTCAGTAAAATAATATCTGCTAATGTAAAACCAGGTAATCATAATAGATAGACAGCAGTTGAATATAATTGTGACTTCACTCGTTATTAAAAGGAAACAGGACACTGAGGTTTGTTGAGTTAGTATAATGATTAAGATAATTTTGTAATATAAGAGGTTTCCTAAAAAATAAATTTGGAAAGGACCTACGTAGTGGATGGCTTGATTAAGCTTTCTGTATACTGAAATTTAAGAAAGAAAGAAAGGGAGAGGAAACTATAGTTTTCTAATGCAAATATGTTGAAGTTGTAAAAAACCCCTGACGTTATATGTAATTAGAGGTTAATCTGCGTTTTTGGATAGCAAGATGTGGACTGAAGATTTCAAAGCATTTGGTTTAGGTTATCAAATAAAAATGAAAACTGAATGAACATCACAATTCATATATTAGAAGAGAAAACAACAACAAAATAAAATATTTAAAAAGTCAGTAGAAACAAGGGAAATTTATCACCAGATTAAATATTTGCTTTAAAAATAATGATAGTGAAGTATCCAACAACCTTTTATCTGCTGAGACTGGCACTAAAAGTACTTAAAAAAAATCCTCACATAACATGTATTTCTCAAAAATATGCTCCAAATATATATACATGTTTAGATGAAATAAGGTCATACAAATCCCCATAAACCTAGTACATTCATATCTGTGTAGCTGCTATTTTGAATGGAATAGCAGAAGAGTCACAGCTTGACAAGATGGCAGGCTGCACTTCTATTCTCTGAAAAGTATGTGCTATATTTATATTAAGTAATATATAAATATATTATTTAGCAGTATTTTTATTATAAATTAACATGAATATTACTTGAAATATGCATTATCTAATATAAAGTCAATAAGGTGAATGTATTAAGTGGTTCATATATGAAAGCACCTCTGAAAACATGATTTTATTAAACATCACAATTTAAAAATGATACTAATATAAACTAAAGTAGGACAAACTGTTCTTAGACTAGGAATAATCCATGACAGATTGAGCATTCTAAAAAAAAAAAAAAATTGCAAATGCACAACACTAATTATCTTACAGATATAATATGAGAAACTCTACGATACGTATTAAAAAGGAGGAAAATTTGAAATAGATTTGTTGCTATAAAATTAAAGCTAAATTATTCTAACAGGAAAAAAATATATAGGTCCATTTTATGAGTCATTCAAAAGAATTTGGAGATATATTTAATTATTTTCTCCAGGTACATTTCTAGCTGAGCCCAAAAGCTTGCAGTGTGCTTCTGGAGCAAAACCACTAAAGTTTAAATTTGCAAATCTAGATGCTTCATGTGTCTGTAATGCTAGAGAATATAGATATTGCAAAATGGTATTTGTACCCAAAGAATATAAACTGCTTTGAATAGACTTAATGTCTGGTAAAAATCCACAAATGACTGTCAGAATGGTTAGTGATCTTTACTTGAAAAGTACTATATTTCAGGTTGAAGGAGAAATATAACTTTGTGAAGTTGTGGATTTTTTTTCCTACTGGGATTGAAGAGAGAAATACAATTCTGTTTGGGAGTACTTATATTTTACTGAGATAAAGTAACTTACAAATAACAATCAATAAATGGATTGTGGTTATCTATATCTCTAGTAGGACAGTAAACAGTCTATTTCAAAGGCAAAAAATAAGAAACAGCTATTACCATTTTTATGTAGTTCACAATGTCTTGTCTGTTTCTGGAAATTGTCATACCTGCTGATTTTTTAACTCTGTATAGATATAAAAATATTAAAAGATTGATTTCAATAGAGACTAAATGAGTGAAAGTGAATGCAAGAGATGATTGAAGAACAATCTTGTAAATACTGGATTCAGTGAGAAAGACAAACATCTGCCTTTGGCAGTTGAATAACTAAAGCCAGAGAAAGCCTTTGACAGTGTACAGTAAGAACTCTGAAAATAGTTCTGTGAGATTTCACTGATTGAAAACTACTGAAAATTATTGCTGTGATCTTTGGGCCGCAGTAAAGTCACCCGTGTTCTGACTGCTGACCCCATAATTTCTGTTAAAATAAATGTGCAATAGAATTTGAAAATAAAAGGTATATAATGGGTCAGCATAATAAACATACAATATAAACAATAAGGACCCAATATTGTTTTTTTCTGGAAGAGGTCATGGTGGATGAATAGTTGAGGTTTCATCTGAGTTTTTATTTAAAGCTTGCTTTTCTTTTTTTCTTCCATATTCTCTCCCGAATCCTCAAACTTGATGGTACCAAAATGCCTCTGGGTACAAATCTATGCAGGAGATGATATTCTAAAATGTTCACAATGGTTAATTCTTTTTTTTTTTTTTTTTTTTTTTTTTTTTAACTGAGCTCCAAAGGACAGGATCTGTTACTTATGGATATTTGCAACTCAAGGACCTATGCTGTTTTCTTAAAATTTGACAATATGAATAAATAAAAGATCGTCTGCAATTGTTCTTATACTGTATATGAGATAACTTTGCTTCAGAAAGGAGAATAATTACCTGAAATGAAAGGCAGAGCAGGTTAAAATCTAATCTGAAGATAATTTGCCTGTAAGTGATCTAGAAGAAATAAATCAGCAAATTATACGGAATAATGAAATAAAAAGTTTCAGAAACTTGAAAACTTACAAAGATATACTTACATGGAAGAAGGATAATGAAAAACTAAATGATGCATTAGGACCTCTTAATGATCTGTAAATAAAGAGAAAGCACGGATTAGTAAGAAGGTGTAACACAGTTGGCAGTGAGTGGGGAAGACTAAAAGGTTTTACAAAATCCAAAGCCATAAAAAAAAATGAAGGGGAAAAATGCACAGTACAGTAGTAAAATAAAAAGTGGGGACTAACTAGATAGGCAGTATTATGGCAGAGAAGAACTGGGTGTTTCAATGGACTGCAAACGTACTGTAAATTAGCGGCATTATTTATGCTTCTGTCCAAATAAATCAGGAATAAGTCATTTTTAAGGGAAAACTCTGCGGTGCATTACAAAAGTGCATAATGATACTATTGCAGCTGTGATAATCTAAATTATATTCATGGGGCTAATGAAACATCTTACCTTTCCCTACAACCTTTGCTTCATTAAGCAGAATAATGCATGTAAGACATAGAAGGTAATTATGATGTTTTGTTTGGCATGGGAGACATCTGGCATAATGCCTCTATGATTGGGCAGTGGACTTAAAGAAATGAAAGACTAATAGGAGAGATTTTAGAGGACAGCAATATAAATTATTAAGGATGGAAATGAAAACATCAAGGGAAAGAAGAAACAGGGGGAGCACACTAATATTTGGTTTATAATATTAAATAAAATGTAAAGGAAAGGAGGTGGAGATTAAGTATACTTCGTGACTACTAATGGTAGACTAAGAAATAATATGTTTGTTTTACAACTATATAATTTAATTATTTTGCTTAGATATTAACATGAATTTAACAAGTATCTTGGTGACTACCTGGGGAAGTTGTAGGGTCTCAATGCTAAGAGATTTTTTGGAATAGGAATCAGAGGTGGGATAACAGATCTTCAATACAAGCTGAGAAGTCATGCATCACAGAAAATTACAGCATTTTCCTTGGAGCATGACTGTTTGTTAGGCATCGTGTGCGGCTATGATGTGTCTCTGTCATCACAGTGTAATTCCAGAAAATTCCAGTGGTTGCCATAATGTCAGCCAGCTGACTTAGTGCCTGTGTCAACCGTTCACAGCTTCTGCTGGTTGTACAGTTTAGATGGGTTAACTGTGGCTGGCTGCCAGATGCCCACCCAGCCGCTCTCTCACTCCCCCTCCTCAAACAAGACAGGAGGAGAAAATGAGATGGGAAAGCTTCTGGGTCAACATAACGACAGAGATCACTTACCAATTGCTATCATGCGAAAAGTATATTTGAATAGGGGAAAATTAATTTATTACCAATTCAAATAGATTTTGATGATGAAAAGCAGAAAAAAAAATCTAAACACCTCCTTCCTATCCCTGTCTTCCCAGGTTCAACTCCACTGTCACTGGTGACTCCTCTACCTCCTTCCTCTACTGTGCAGAAAAGGAGGATGAGGAATGGTGGTTGGGGTCGGTTCATGATATCTCCTCCCTGCCACTTCTTCCTCTTCATGCTTTTCCTCTGTTCCAGCATGGGCTCTCCAACCCTCCACTGCCAGTACCTTGACAACTACACCAAATGTAGTAGACAAGACAGTCCTGGACTGTACTTACTGTCAGTTTTGTGGTATCTTAACAGCAGTATAGCTACAGGTCATCAGTAACATGTGTCATCCTGCAATAATAAAGGCCAAAGTACAGTGCCAGTCCCTTATGGAGAGGAAGTTGATTGACTTGGGGTGGGTGGATAGGGACTCTAAATTGCAACAGTACAGGTTCATATCTGTAAATTTTGTTGTCGTGTCTCTAAAGAGTTAATTAATACAACTAAAACCTTTCCTTTTGTTAGTCTATTATCTACATTTATTTTCATTGCATATCTGTTCATTTCTCCAAGGGCTGTTCAGCAAATCTATGTCCTCCATCAGAAAAGCCTATCTTAATCAGATAAAATCAGATAATCCAGACATCAGATAAACCTTTTAACTTAAATAATTGATCTATTTTACACATTCAGAGACAATGAAATCAAAGGTTATTCTCTGTTAAACAGGTATCAAAATTTAAAAAGATGTCTCAGAAGTCTAGGGAAACAAACTTTGGATTTTTCACCAGGACACTTCAGTTCCTGATAGTGATATTCCTGCAAAATCTGTGCCAGATTTTAATCAAAAACATTATTTTCTGAAAATTTAGGTGTTGTGGGTGATTTAGTAATTTCAATGGAATTATTATGATCCATATTGCTTTCTACTGTCCACATACATTCATGTCCATATGAGGAAGTGTATTATCCTTATAGATGTATCCATAAATCCTGAATAACTCTACTTTTAGCCAACTTCCCATACAATTATATGAAGTTTAATTTTGAGAAAAAGTTTAGGCTTTCACAGAAACAGAAAGGGGAGTAAGCCTGTTACAAATCCAATGTTAAATTCATAACACATTCTGAATTTATTCTTTTTATATTTTAAGGATTTGGATCAAATTTTCTTGTGTAAAACTAATGCTACAGTGTTTTTTTGAGTTAAGTAAAATGGGGAGTAGAATATTTTATGACTGGATCTCATGTTGAGGAAAATTTCAAAGTTCTCTGCATGTAAAAGTTCATCTAGGCAGGGCTTACTGCTAGGAGTAAATGATGAAATTACCAATGATAATATCTGAAGAGCACATTAGAACAAAGTAGAATAAACAGGTAAGTGTATGTATGAAAATGGCAAATTTTGGGAAAACAACAACTGAAGATGGAAATACTTTTTGAAGAAGGAATGTTTACTCTGGAAGTGATTTTTTTTATGATACAATCTTACTACATGATACTTTTGTTAAATACAAACTATATAAATACAGTGATACATCATCAGGCTAATGATTCTACTCTGAGAAAAATGTTAAACAGTTTACTAAGGGAGAATGATGCAATAATAAGGTTAAACAACATCCTTAAACAAGAAGAATCATTTGCTGTGTTTTTTTGACAATAAAGATAAGATTTTTCAGTGTTTTCCTCTAATGTGTATATTTGTATACTGAGTAATATTTTCTGTATGAAGTGTATAAATCTTGGAAATAAAAGAGAAATTAAAATTTTAACTTAAAATTAAGCTTTCCTTTTTGTTCATTTGTTGTTTTTCTAAATAAACACAGTATTTAAAAAAGGAAATTTCTTGATCAGTTGTTTAAAACATAAAGATTAGGATTAAAGTTTGGTTTTGCCTTACCTTCCTCTATATTCTTTCCTTTTTTTGGCAAGAAATATTCAAGAAATACTTGAATATCTTTTATCTATTCTGTGTTTAAGGTACTCAGTAAATTTCTTTTATGTGGAGACTTTGTAATGTGAGAATTTCAGCTATTTTAAAACCCATTCTCTTAAAAGAACTTCCCTATATATTTGCACTATAGAGAAAAATATCACTTTGGATCACAGCACCCAGCTATTAATTCTTACACTGTATTACACTGCAGACGGTTTAAGGTGAAGGGCTCAATTCTCTGCTGCAATGAGTCACTTAGTAGGTTAAGCAAACAAATCTTTATAGTAAACAGATTCTTGGCTTCTGAAAGAACAAAAGCTTTTCCTCTTTTTTCTCTATATCACTCAATTTTTCATTCTAAATTTTCAACCGATAAAACATTTTACTTCATTAGTCAGTTATGTTCCTACAGAGCTCTCCCTGTATTGTTATTCTTTGATTTCACAAGTCCTTTTTTTGAAGAGACATGAACAGGGGAAGTTGCTAGGGAAGGAGTGAGAACAGCCTCTATATTTAGTCTCAGAATCTCTTAGCGCTGTTCTAAACAACGGCAGATTTTAGTGGCCGTCATAAAGGGCATTTTTAATCCATATTTGTCCTACACTCTGTGTTCTCCCTTCTCAGATGTGCCTGCTATGTGTGGTGCAGTCAGGAGCATGGCAGTGGTGGTGAGAACATCTTACACAACTGATCCAGCTTCTCAACAATGGTTTGCTTGGAAAACACAATATTTCCCACTGATATGGCAGAGATAATGGGCGTGAGGAGTCTGTGTGACTGAGTAGCCTTTTTGTAAACTTTCCTAATTTGCACACTTCAATCTACATTGCCCCAATAGGTCCATCTTCAACTCTGAAAATTATTTTGAAAGTTGATTTATGAGGTTTTAACCTGTTATTGATATTGCTGCTGTAGCCTGATATTCTTCCCTCGTGTAGCTACAGAGAGTGAACAGTCAGCTATCTGCTGAGTGTCAGAAGGGAAGTGTGGAATTGGAAAATGTTTGCTAACTCAACATTTGTAAGTAAACCCCAGAACTTTCTGAGATTTACTATTATCTCATTGTGTGCAATGAAACTCTACTTTTATTATCTTATTTTTTAATGGTGGACAAGAATGCAGAATTATGATCATATTAGACAAGAATCTGAACACCTCTTAAGGTCAGGGGAAACTGAATGAAATTAATTCAACTGAAATAATACTTAGTATTTTTATAAACCCTTGAACTGTTTTTTGTAGAGGAACAACCTTTTCTAAGTACTTTGTCATATGTGCCAGCTTGTGATGGCTTCTTGGATAAGTATATATGATATACAGAATATATTAACAAGTTATATATGTTCTTTTTTTTTTTTTTTTTTTCCCCAGCTTTTTTTCTTTTTAAAGATGCTTGGGAGGTTACACTGCCAGAAATGAGTGTATTGTGAACTAAGTTCCACTTCTTTAATTAAGCAAATAGTTCCACCCATTTCACTAGCACAATTCATGAAATATAGAAAAATGTAATGAGAGCACAAAATTTGCACTGACTTGTACTATGTTTCACTTTTTATTTTGAGTATATTTTTATATTACTGACAGGAAATACTGCAAGAAATATCTTGCAAATTAAAAATTAGTCACTCAGGTTATCAAACATGTCAGTCTCCCATCTTTGTAACCTTTTCCTCGTTTTCTTGTCCCTCTTCAGTTTTACTTGGTAGCATAGCTCATATTCCATTCTACTACAGATTTAATTTAATGGCAATTCATTAGGAGTGAAAAATATTGTAATCTGAAATTTGTATGCAGGAAATATTTTATTGTCATCGAGCATAAGGAATAAAATTTATGCAAATTCTCAGCCCTCACTGATGAAGGACTTAATATCAATTGATCAAGTGCCTGTCTTTGAGGAGATTTGTGAAGTTTCAGTTCTGAAGGTAATGTACAAATGAGCAATTCCAAAAGTTAAGGTACTTAGATACAGATTAAATAAAAAATTGGATACTGCTACTATATTTAAGAGCTTGATCAAAACATTACTAATTTTAGTTATATATGAGATATTTATTTTAAAATGTCCCTGGAGAGAACCTGTGTATTTTTTTTTTTTTAATAAAATACTAATTTAATGGGCAGTAGGAACATGGTCATGATTAACAAAGGAAACATAGTGATATGTTAATATAATAAAGCTTGGTTTTACTTTAAACTGGCCTTGATTTGGAGGACCAGAACCTGAGATTCAGCACATAAATGTGTTTTTTACAACCTTTATGAGGAAAAATAAAATGTGACTTTCCTTGTTAATTTTTATTGCATCTGCCAGCCTGATGTTGGGCCCTGATAAGAATGGCAAAGAAAGAAACAAATATAGCTGACTTTCAAGAAGTAATGTGAAATAAGAATGGCAATACATTTGGTAGTAATTGTATAAAACAAACAAATTAGTAAAGGAACAAAGCAAGGTGAATAACACCCTTATGACTAAAAAAAAAGCTTGAAGTGGTAATGGGGGGGAGGGTCACACTGTGGAAAGGATGAAGAAGTGTGAACAGTATTCATGTCTGACTGAAGGCAAGTGACATTAGTGATATAACCTCTACAGGGATTTTTCAGTTAATTTTTGTTGAAATGAGAGATATGAATTTCCACCTAGATGGGGTAAAGTAAGTCAAGGCCATTTTCAGTGATAATATAGAAAATAGAATCATAGAATCATAGAACACTTTCGTTTGGAAGAAACCTTTAAAGATTATATAGTCCAAGCCCTCTACAATAAGCAGGAACATCTTAAACTAGATCATGTTGCTCAGTCCAACCTGGCCTTAAATGTTTCCAGGGTTGGGGCATTTACCACCTCTCTGGGTAAGATGTTCCTGTGTTTCATCAAGCTCATTGTAAACAATTTTTTCAGTCTAAATCTACCATCTTCTAGTTTAAAACCTTTATCCCTTGTCCTATCACAACAGACCCTTCCAAAAAGTTTGTCCCCATCTTTCTTATAAACCTTCTTTAAGTACTGAAAGTCTGCAATAAGGTCTCCCTTTTTTTAATATAATTTTCCTTACCTCTTAACACAAAACTGTTATATTTTAATACCCCTAATTCCTACTAATATATCAAGGAAAAGCAGAATCTATGACTCAATGAACCAACTTTGTGAGCCCTTATGTACATATATCTGTGTAACAGACAGAATGGACATGGAGGGAGAACAATAAAAACAGTACCTCATAAAGAAATAATATTTTTTTACTGGCGAATAGTGTCTAAAAATATTAGTTGAACACCAGGTTGGGCTTGTCTTTCTTCCTCCTTAAACTTAAGTCTACTCTTCCTAACACTTCTTAACCATCAATTGTAAGAAATTTAAGGGGTTATGAATGAATAAACTGTACAAGAATAAAAGTATATTTATAGAATACATTGCTTATTTTTGTAGTACATCAACAAACATGAATATGTATTATTTCAGTTTTTACTACTCTCTTTTTTAAATTATCATGAGGATAAACAAACACTGCACCCACAAGGCATTCCAGCTCCATTTTATTTTCAGCTTTACTTCTTGTTTAGCTTGAAGGTTCCTTATAGGTGTAAAGATCAAACCTCTTCTACAAGAATAATATGATAAAATACTTTAATTGCTTCTTATACAGTCAGAAAAAGCTGGAAACACTTAACATTTCAAAGCTTTTCTACAGAGGAAAAAGCAGAAACTTCACCTTATTTTAAGAAATACTGAGTTAGATGTACTGCATAACATATGTTCACTGGTATTTTGGCTTCTTCAAAAGCCAGAATGCCTGTAATATAATATTTTTTTGTTAAAAAAAAAAAAAAAAAAAAGGTGAGGGATGCAAATTGCTATCTAGAAAATCTGAGCAGAATGATTTTTGTTTAAGCGTTTATTTTCTTGCAGATTTGAAAAGAAAGAAAGAGAGAAGAACCTGAGGAGAACCATACGGGAACCAGTAAGTCACTAAACTGCTGAACAAAGGGCTCTAGTTCCTTTCCCAAATTTTTTCCATGCATGAATTTGTCACTCTTGTTTGATTTTCAGAAATAACCATTTTATTTACTAGCGATTTGGTGCATTCACAAACCAGTACAAAATGTGCCATGCCGAAAGGCAGCATTTTCTAAGTGATTTAGAATTTAACTCCTTGAAGTCTCTGAAAATCCCTTTGCTCTCTTATCTCTTCTATAAAAGTGCTTCTTGGACCTAGTCAATCTTCTAAGCAGCAGATTAGATTCCCGTTACCCGTCAGCAGAATTTTGACACTTATTTCAGATGAGAGCAGGACTAGGTCTGCAATCCTGTGGTAATGATGATTTTGAGGTCTTAAAAAACACCTTTCCATTGAGTATTATGGTCATCAGTGTTTTGGAGTCACCATTTCATAACTAGCTGTTTAATTTCTTAAAAGCCAGCCTTTAAGATATACTTTAGTATTTAGAAAGCTGAAATGAACTTTTGGGTATAAAGCTACATCCATCAAGTCTTACTGAATTACAGGTTGAAGCAGCAATTGGATCCTAAAGCACTGAATAGACTGGGGAGGAAAAAACACAAAATTTTACATTTTGGTGTTTATGTACTTATATACTACCTTCTCAAAGCCTCTGCAAATAGGACATGTATTTCTGTAAACATAAATATTGGCTACATATTTTTTTATAAACATCTTAAATAGGAAATTCATTGAATTCACATTGGCAAATGGTATTGTCTTTATCTATAAATGTCCAGAAAATGATAAAGGTGTTGCAATCTGAGATTTTTAGGAGCACAAAATTTTATGAAACATATTACTAGCATATGAGTTTATGGCAAAATTGTAAAGGATATGCTCTAATGTCATACCAAAATACTTCTACAAACATGCTCTTAAAATAAGCTGTTGGTGGCATTACCACCAGAGCACTGAGAAGATTATACTTCTTCCAGTGCCCACAGTTTTTCACTTGTAGTACACAGGGTAAACCGAGGCTTGGGCAGCTCTTTGAGCATAGGTTATCCAGCTAAAGCCAAATCTATTATTCTTTTTTCTGACATTATGTTCTCTTGGTATTAAAACACATATTCACAATCCAAATGACTGTGGCTCCTTGGGATTTAGAAGTACAGTTACAGTGAGAGCAAATTAGCACTGTTTCAATTAAAAGCATTAGTAAAATATGTGTGGGGGTTGCAGTGCTGAAATAATTATTATTTTGTCAAAGTTAACTTTGTTATTCCTTGTTATCAGAGGATTATAAATCTACAGTGAATACTGAGAAATTTTTGAACAAGTTTCTTTTGATTCATAAGCAATTTTCTTCACAAGTAAACAATTAAAACTGTACCCACTCAGTTGGTTGATGTACAAATCACTTGGAAAAAGAAATTTGAGACTTTGTGCCCTGGAAACATACTTTCTTGAAGAGAGGAAGAGGGAAAGGCAATGTCCCCTTCATATTAAAATTTTGGTAAATCTGTAAATACTATTGTTGGAATATATTCTGCTCCTTTTTTGGAGACAGAAAACATCATGTCCTGCCCAAAGCAATGAGATATATAATTTAATGTTATTCATCCTATTTCCACCATGACCTTTTCTGAAGATGGACACCATATGTGAGATAGTGTGCAATGGAAGTTTGTGCAGCTCATGCTGTCTCTGGACCATGGATGGACAGACTCCAGGCTCTTGAAGTAGGACAGTCTTCCAGACCAGAAAGGGGAGTTCCTGGAAAGGACCTCTGAGGGAGTGCTGGTACCTCAGTGCTCCAACTGGCATACATTAAAGTATTGCTTGCATTCCTGAGATAAAAAAATTAAGAGTGTAATCATTAGTGTAATACAGTTATAACACACATAAATTTGGTGTAACTATGGTGGTTTTATTCTCATATCACTGAAAGCACACCATGGCCCTTTGTTCTTTACATTTTTTCCTTTAAGTGATAAACTTTAAATTAGTCCTTAGACTATAAATGGTTTTGTTTGTTTACTTAATATATTTAGTCAGGTTCAGAAATATTTTGGTAACAAGTTAAGTGTCCTGTCATGATGAATGAATTTTATATGCATAGCAAAAGAACTGATCTGACTAAACAATTTTGTATTAATGCTGCTCCCACATGTATCTTTTTAGATGTTCTGCTTTAATCAAAGATTAATTTGGAGTTGGTAGACACTTCTTTTTTGATAACATTGTTTTGAGATTTCAGGCTGCAGTCATCCTTGGGGTCACTTTGGGCCAAATTTATGGCTTTGAACTTAGAACTCTACCAGAGATAAATGGAACTCTTACTGTTATTAGCTACTGTGGTAGTATCTATCAATACGATGAAGATTAATTAAACAAGAGATTTTACTTTTTAAATAGTTTCGACAGACAGCAGATGAAAGGGGGGAAGAGAGGTGGAGGTACCTAAATGTTACAGACTGGGCTTCTAAGTCCAAAATTTAGAGCTTTAAAATCACCACTCAGGAGCTCTCTAGATCTAAACAGGTTATGTGCTTTTCTCTTTTCCTTAGAAGAGAGTTTTTATGGCACTTAGCTATATGCTCCTAGGCTTTTGCCAAACTGAATAGCTAGATAGTAAATTCTGAGCACTAGGATGGTTATCTCTACCCCGCCCACAAAGCAGGCTTCTGATTGCCAAGCCTGCTTGTGAGACAGGGGCTGGGATCCATGTCTCTGTCTTCCAGCTGGCTATTCTAAAGAAAGAAATGAGAAATATTTCACATTTGCTCTCTTTCTGTGTCTGGAATATTATTATATTACTTCATGCAAAATAGAGCACATTGAGTGGGAAAATTAAAAGTATATTGATGATCCATTTAGATGTGTGCCTGAATCTTGTATATGTATCTTGAGTTAGTACTTTATTGGTCTGTGTACCAGGTATAGTCTTGCCTAGTAGCAAAGAACTCACAATGAGATAGTTACCTAAAAACCAAACAAGTCCCACTAAAAGTCTGCCAAATTTAATTTTGCTGTGCTGTATTTATACTAACTGATACCTGGATTAGTTGATTGAAAGTTAGCTCAAGCATGTCTGGAAGGGCTCCATCTTGCACACTTGATTGTAGATAATACTGAAACAGAATTATTTGTTTCATGGAAATCAGAACAGGTAGAGGCAAAACTTGGCAGGAAACTCTTTCCTATCCATATTTTCTGCAAATTAACAACTCTGTATTCAGTAAATTAATTTTTATGGATCACAGTTTTAGATGCCATCATACAGAGTGCTTAGCTGCAAGCTGATAACAACTCTGTGGTAAGCTTCTAAGTAACTTTGGCTATGTTTTAAATATATGTACACATACTTCAAGATAACTCCAGAAGTTATGCTAGTGTACCAAAAAATCTTACAATCCTTGTAAATATGTTAATGTTTGTTCAGCACTTTAGTAAAAGGTGGAAACAGAGCCTAGAGAAGTTCCTGTCCAGTACCCAATGTAACTGCATGTTCTGCTTCTGCAGCACAATAACTGACTCTGTGCCAGTTTACTATGAATTATAAATATGAAATTCTGAAATTACTAGCAGTGCAAGCTTTTATTTGGTTTTACATTATTGTCCCCTAGAAATGATAATTAGCTGCTTCTCTAGAGGCAGAAGAGCTAAAATATGTTTGACTTGGTTGATGAGATATAAACCCACTTCAAATATGGAAATAATATGCTATGATATACATCGTGAAAAAAAAAAACCAACACCCTAATATACTGGGTTTTGTGTGTGTGTGGCTGCCTCTCACAGCTCTAATTTACATTCATTCATTCTTTCAGTCCTCTGTACACAGACACCAGAAACTTAACCATGGCTTACTGAAAAAAAAAGAAAATAAAAAATTCTGGATATATGTATATATATAGAAAACCATTTTTATGATACTGAAGGTTGCTTGTGAGACATACAGCTTGGGTTAGACTCACTGAGACTCAGGTTTCTCAGCAGGGAAGCCATAAAATTCGATTTCAGAAGTAAGACTGTCATCTTTAGCTACAGTCCTCATCTAACAATATATGGGGATCAACAATATACAGTGATATAGCATTTGGTTAAGTGAAAGACCCAAGTAGTTTGCCTAAACACAGATATCTAGTGTCATTTGAGGTGCTGCTGGCTTCCAGCTGCGGGTCCCAAAGGGCAAAGGCTCCCACAGGTCCTGTGTTGCATCTTGCAGCCCAACAGCAGCAACATGTATATTTGGGGGTGCTTTAATGGCATGAAACATCCATCTTTAGGTATTTGAACCTTATTCCAACATGCAAGATTCAGTCTGAGATAAAGTAATGCATGTGTGATAGTGGGTAGTCATATAAGGTAGTTAACTAAGCTTCTACATCATGAAGTAAAAGCTTAGCTGGTAGAGTGTGGAGAGCAGTTCGGATCACTATAAAAGCGATCCTAAAGTAAACACCATGTTACTGTTTAGCTTGCTCTCTTGAATCCATCAGCTGTATTTACTAGACCTCTACTGGCTACAACATAAGCCTTGACACCCCATATGTCTGTAACGCTTTAATGTAGACACCTAAATATAAATGTTTTAATCTTGAACTATATCTTGCCCTAGATATTTACTCTTAGATGTTAACAGCTACGCTAGTCACACCAGGGTTTTTTATAGTGAATGGAAATTTTAGATCCATTTTAGACTTGTGCTTTTGATTAGATGAAGTGAGTGCCAGCAGTACCTATTTCTCTCCTCTTACTGTAAAGGAACCCTGGGGTGACTTGCTCAGCCATTAATATCAACTAGTTCCTGAAATTTACCATGTTAGTGGTTCACCCAGTTTCTGTATTATTAGGATTGCTCACAATATTAAATTTAATAGCATTATCAAATGCTCTAGTATGCTGGAAAGTAGACTATGAAAAGTGAAAATATATTTTTCTTGCCACAGAATTTACAAGGCTAAAAGGATCTACAGACTGCATGCATGTTTCTGCTGTCTACCATTTCTCTTACTTAAAAAATGCCCTACTGACAACTTTACCAGATTTTTACATTTGCTGTTAACCAATTAAAAGAGCTTGTCAAAATAGTACCAGCAACTAACCTTCCCCAGAAAAGCAGCAAACCCAAAGATGCACTATTGATAACATTTCCAACTGAAAATTAATCTTATTTAAAAGAACAAACCCCAAAAGAAATGTGTGAAAATTGTCAAAATGTTTTTAAAATTAAATTTTCAGTGCTGTAGCAAAAACTGTAACAATTCAAGATGAGAAGATGTTTTCTGTGAAGCAAAAAGCCTTCAGATCTTTGTATTGATGTTAGTCTGAAGATATGTGGTGCAATTTATTAAATGGAAACACCAACTCCTATTATATTTGACTGTGGTACTTCAGTATAGTAAAAAGTCTGAAAATAGTGCTAGCCAGGATGAAACTTTATTAGTGAGGATTTTTTACTATCTTCATGTGAAGTATATATTCTATACCTGAAGTAAATTGCATATTTGTGATTCTTGGGCACTATTAAAAATACCATGTGAAATTATAAAGAGTCGTGTTAGAGAGAGAGGATAAAATTAGGAATCTTACTGAAGGTGAAGGATTAATATTGTAGTGAGAGATATGCAGAGCTCAGCTGAAGTATCTATGTAGCTTAGCAAGATGCAAAACTGTACTTCACTTGTTGTTCTTGCTTAGTTAAGATTTCTGTTTTTCCATTTTTACTAGTAACAATCTACTAAAAGTATTAATAAAAAAATGTAAAAACTGTTTGGGTGGAAAAATTTCAAATGGTACCTACCTTGTTTTTTATACATACAAGAAGGGCTTTCTCACTGTATTTCTCTCACCTTGAGAGTATCTCTTTGCATGCACAATTTATGTCACTTTTCAGAATCTTGTTGAATCAGGTGTCCCCATGATTTCCCAATCTACATGGCTGAAAATGGAGGCACTTAAAATCATTCGTTCACTCAAAAATTTAGGTTGTCATAGGTATATTGTACTTGATATTCTTCTTATAGAGTTTGAGAATGATCACTATAATGTTATATTAATAAGGAAGTTCTCAGTGACTATGATTTGACAAAAACGTTTTCATAAAACTTACAAAACATAAAGCTTCAATTTTATTATATTTCCCTGCAGACTTCACAGTGAAAACATTTCAAAATTGTAGTATTATATCAGAGTAATAACTGGAAGGCTTTTAGGAATAAACCAGTCTGATTTACCCGTCTAAGTAAGATGAAATAAAAAAAATAAACTGTATATCGTGACAAGCAATGTAGAGTAAAAGAAATTATTTGGCATCTAAAGTGTCATTTAAAACATAGATGAAGAGGGATTTTTAAAAACTACTGTAGGACAGAACTAGTGTGAATTGGCAGAACTCCATTGATTGAATTGGAACTTTGCCGATTACATTAGCTGAGGATCTGAGTTTATATGAGTTTTAACTTCACAGCATTCCTTAAATCACCAGGAATAAGATGCCTTAGTGACTCAGTAAATCAAGGCAAGATCAAATAATTATTAAAAAATAAATGAGAACTGTTCTTTAGTGCAATACAATTTTATTTTGAATAGCATCTCATACAGATGCATCCCAAGATACTTTAAAAGAAAAGATATAAATAATACAATTATGTGGTTTAATAATAAATAATAGATTAAAAGCTGTTAAGGGTGTTGGAGAAAGAGTTTCATTTTAGGTTTAGAATGGAATGAAGATTTTGTGGCATGCAACAGGGCAAGGATGCTAGCTTAATCATAGAGGAGGAAACATTCACCTAAAATCTGAATGAAAGGACAAGGGGTAAAAAAAAACATTCCTGGCTGAAGTCTTATATGCAAGAAAACTTATATTTCTTAACCCTCTGGAGAGTAGTCCAACTACCAGATTATAGACTTCTCAGGAAATAGGAACATTTTCAGGTCTTCTAATCAGAGCTGTTCCACCTTGCAGAAGGAAGAGAACCTGGACAAGTTTTATCATACTGATCCTTGTGCAGAGCTTTATGTGGAGAAGAATTATTGTCCCAACCCTCTAGTTCCCTCCCCAGGTGAGATGCTCTGTGGCAATTTGTTTGGTTCTCTGATAAAAATATAGGAGAAGGCAGAAAGAGGTACCACTGTGGGGAGAGGGTAGCCTATCCTTGAAAGAATAGTCCCCTGTGGCACAGTGCGGATAGGACTTTCCTCTACACTTTTCCTTAATGTTGGATTCCAGCTTAGCACAGTGTTTTTTTCTAGATGCTTTTCATGCTTCATGTCTCTGCTTCTGACTCAAAACTGGTCATTCAGATGCGGAGGGAAGATCCTAGAGGCTAGACATTACAACAGCATTGCAGTGACCAAGTCACTAATGTGTATAGCTTTAAGCTAAAAATTGTGTTCTTTATTGCTCATATATTTATCCTTTCCAATGTGGATATGTCTGTGTTTTAAAAAATTATTTTATTACGTATGTTCCAAGAAGGAAGATCTTCAGACTTACTCCTCCATTCTGAAGATTGAAGGAGGTAAGAAACTAATTGTTCAAGAGTGATCAGCTGAGAGATGAAATGATGAAGATGTGACTAGGATAGGATGAAAAGAAGGAAGTGAAAGGGTGTTCAGAAGGGATTAAGAATCAGAGGGTCAAAATGAAGTTGGAAGACAGTTACAGCAGTGGGGGACACACAACAGGCCCTGGATGAGACGCAAAATTAACAAAGTCTCCTGCTGCTCCTAGACAAGAGTCTTTTAGTTTTATGCTCTGGCCCCACAGTAGCTGACAATATAACTAACATACCTGATAATCCATTTTTGAAGAAGTTTTTAGTAATAAATCCTTTCCCTTCCTTCTTATTCCCAAACTCAGTCTATTCTCCTGGAAGATGGGAATTGTGGGTATGAGTGCAGAATAGTTTGTTACTCATTCCTATAAAGTATTGCCAAACTTCCTAATAAATTAAGAAGACAAATGATTGCAGGAAAAAAATCAAAACCTTTGACTTCTGACAGTGGCATCAATTGTATTAAGCTTTAAAATAACCTGCTGTGACAAATCATGCAGGATTTTTGAAAAAATTTGCTGGTTTGGGTTTGTGGGGTTTTTTTTGTTTTTTTTTTTTTTTTATACTTGGACAGTCACCTGGAACTGTTGGAAGAAGGCTTGAAGAAAGACTTTGTGCTTGGAAATATCCTATGGATCACGCCAGCTACTGTGCAGAGTCACAACTTACTTCCTTCCTCCAAGGCAGGCAAACCAGGTAAAATAAAATAATTTTTAAATCCTTACAGATGGGACTTCAGACAGCTTTTTGAATCTTCTGAAATGGTGGAAGTTATTACATAATACCAAGGAAAATTAGCCCTCTATGACTAGAATGGAACAGACGTTATTCTATTATACTCAGATTTTACCAATGTGTGCACACATTTACTACACAAATAATATATACTTTGTATATAGCCATATGCTATGGATAGATATGCTTCAGCTGTCATGCTGAGCCTTTTCATTACAAACATATGATGGTTGGTTGACAGTAGTGTCAAATATGTTGATTCAAAATTGTAAAACATTAAGTATTTTCACTAAAAAGGGATATGCCGTCATATTTCTATCTAAAACCAGATACATGTTTTAGATAAGATGATAAAAGATGATACTTCTTTAAAGAAGTATGCATATAAAATTATACTAATAAATCACTGGGAGTCTCTAGATCCATTTTGTTCCAGGCAAGGATTCGTATGGTGGTATTTAAAGGATGGCATGAATCAGATATTGTACCAGTGTGCATTTGAGCCCTCACAAGCTTAAGGATGTCTCAGGCCCATGTTGAACTACTTGCACAGCTACTTGACAAATTAAGTTCTTCCACTGACCTTGAGAGTTCACTTGCCTAACATCAAAATGGTCTTCATGGCACTTCCTGTCTTCTTTATATATATTTATATTTACATTCAAATTCACTTTTGAAATTAAGTTATATTAATCTGTCACTGAACAGAGCACTTTGACAGGTCATGACAAAGGATTTTCTTGTTGCTTATACTGTCTAATGCAAAGTTTGTAATATTAATGCCTTCTTGTTATTTAGAATTATTTTTCTTCTTAGGAGTGCCAAAAGCAACAAAAAAAGAGTACACTTTCAACACTAAAATACTGTATAAAAGGATTTTACCTGTAACTGCAGTAACAAAAGCTCTTTTCCCTGTGGAAAAGACCTATTTCCCTTACCTGACAAACATCACTTCCATGTACTTATTATTCCTGCACTTTCTAGTGATTAGTTGGGCAGCTGTGAGAGTTATTTGCATCTTTCTTCCCTGCTACAGCATTGTTGCCTGGGGAGAGTTGGAAGCCTTGGTTAATATTAATGAAATAATTTGGGACATGGAGCAGTGCACTAACTTCTGCTGCCTGGGCAGTAATATTACTCCTCATTAAAGCTTGTGGAAGTTCATCTCACATTCAATTATAGATGCCTAAAAACTGTTTTCCAGGCAATCTATGCTCCTTAGACAAGAGAAAAGGGAGAGGAAAGGATTTGTTTCTCTCCTGGGATTTGTTGCTCTCTTTGCATGTAATACTGCCAACCAGCTGGGAGATTTTGCTAAGTGACTTGTTGGTCAGAGAGATGTCATATTGAGAGATGATGAATGACTCTGGGCTTCTGTTCCACGATCTAGCAGAAATAATGCAGTAGTCTCAATGGAATATTGGAAGTTGTATCTGTAACAGCTTCAGAAAAGCAGCCACATTTATAATGTTGTTCTAAATTCTAGACAAGTAAAAGCCCTGCTTTTTTTTTTTTTTTTTTTTTTTTTTTTTTTCTGAGAGCATAACATTTTGTACACTGTTAGCCCTTTTGAATAAGAATCTAATGATGTTGCCTTTGTTCAGTGAAAGGCTGCAGGAGCTGGATGTTCAGGAGGAAGAAAGGAAGCAGACAGGTCATACACCACTTATGCCAGTTGTTTTTTTTGTGCCTCACTTTTTGTTATATTAGTTTTTCCTGTAATCAGTAGAAAAATACATGATTAATTTGTAAATACAACAATTTAGAACCATGTCAGAAGGCCAATGATTCTTATGGCTTATAAAAAGAGGAGATAGCTAATGGGAAATATGAACTATTTCAAAGCTGAATATGAACTGTGTTTCGGTTGAGGTGTTCTGTTTTTCAAATTTTAAATCTGATTTTTTTCCCTAAATGTCTTTATTTTGGCCTCATTGAAGACAACATTTTCTGTCATTTGCTGTCAGATTTTATGAGAAAACATTCATTCACATTATAAAACATCATTGTATAGTCTCTTTGGTACTGGACATATTTGTCAGTTAGAAATGAGAATCTACCTGCATCTAAAAAAATCAACACATGCAGGGCAGAACATAATTACCACATATTTTCTGGTGTTAATGTTATTTCTTTCTTTCCTTTTTATTCAGAGAGCAAAAATAATTTAAACTCAATTGCCATAAAAGGATCCTAAAATAACATATGCTAAAACTTGGAAATATTAATTTAAATGGTGGACTGTAATTGATTTTTCTGTCATAACAGGAAATATGCTATGCTGTGATATAACTTGGACCACAGAAATGTTCCCCAAAATAGGTGTTTTAGGAGAGAAATTTGAAACTGGAAGTGATCATTACATGCAATATAGTTTATACCTATTGTTTCCCTAGCTTAGAATGATTTATCTCCTTTGTAGGATGGTTTTCACTGCTTGCAAGTGGGGCATTGTTTCTAACTAACTGAAATACTGGAAAATTACAGAATTTCTTTTGAAGTCTTCTGCATTGCAGATGTATCATTACTGTTAACTATTGACCTATGCTATAATTTTTGTTATTTGAAAAGGTAATGAATGTTGCTGCCTTTCCTAGTCTTCGTTGTCATCTTAATCCTATTTAATATTATTTAATGCTTTGTTATAACATATAAATATATAGCACATATGTATTAGTCAAAGAGTACTTTCAGATGAAGGAGGAAGCTAAGGAACTGTCTTTTCAGAGGGTGGAAACAGCTATAGCTCCACCGATCTGCTTGACACCAGAAAAGCATCTGGCTTTCAGCAGTAATGATTATTTTTGTCCACTGTTCACCTTGAAGACTGATAATGCATCTACTATACCTGAAAGGCAAAGATGGAATTGCTTTGCACAGTTCAGTTCCTTTTTTAAGATTTCCCAAATGCTCATCAACTCTGAAGCCTCTCTCATGTACTTTAAGCTTCCTCTGTTGAATCTGATCATGACTTTATTTGCAGGTTTAGCAAACGGGTCAGAGCTATGGTATGCTCAGCATGCTAATGACAACCAGATCCATTTCCATGTAGCCTGGCAAAGTGCTCTAGTTTAAGAAGGTGTTTCTACTTCAGTAATAACCTTTTTTTAATTTAAATCTTAATTTAAAAAGGTTTCTGGATGATTTTTGTTTGACTTCTAGAGTGGTTTTTTGCACTTATACAATTACTTTTGCTTTTAAAGCATACATTTTTAACAGTTCATTTATAGTGTGGCCTAAATGCTTATTATATTTACAAAAAATAAATACCTACTATGTGAAGGTTAAAAAACAATATGCTGAGCACACAGAGGAATGATTTCAGTGACATTTTGTGTGGAGTTGGAACAGAGAAACTGAATACACACTTTCAATGGCTGGATTGAAATGACATACCATAATGGCTCCAAACCAGCTGTTACAATCTACCCAGTCAATGATCCATGAACTAAGAAGGATTTACTCAATTTGAAACTGATACTTTCTAACATGTTAAAAAATAAACAAACAAACCCTCCTATGCTCTGCTGGTCCACACAGAAATTTCCTCCTTTACTCACAGGTGGTGCACCTACCTTCTGCCTCATCCTTGTAGTTCTCTCTACTCTGTCTTCTGAAGTGCTTGAAAGACTTAAAATGAGAAAATGTTTTAAACTGCTTTACTATTACTGTCAATGGTATGTTCAACTCCTGGGGAGAAAGGTGGGACATTTGTAAATTAATGTTTTCACTAGTGATTTTATAAAAATGAGTTTTCATATCCAGTTGAATCATAGACATCAGAGTGTCTTTGGACTAATTATCTATTGTACCCAGTGATTTTGCCCCTTGCGTGAAAAAGTGGATTTACTACTTCTTTAAACAGCAATTCAGTGAGGAAAAAAAGTCTACAAATGTCTTTGACGTGTAAAGATGAAGCAGTGATAAGATTCATACACAGATGTAATTAGAACTTATTAAAAACAATCCTTTGGAAAATCCCTAGTAAGCCAATATACTCCTTGTAAATGGATAATAGACAGACTTACCTTTCTGCATGATGATGAATCTGTCTTCCTCTTTTTTTGACACACTACGAATTTTCTAAAAAAGCTAAGCAGGTATGATATTATTATGTGTCATTAAGAGTTCATTGACTGAATAGTAACAATCTCAAAGGACACCAGGTTTTGTGAAAAATATTTACCCTGCAGGTAGAGTTCCTGCTACTTAGAGGTGAAAGGGTGACTAGCGTAGAATAGATGTTTAAATTTTACCTGGTCAAATATAGATACTACACATTAAATATGAGCATGCCTAGGATTTTATATATATATATACATATGTATATATACACATACCAATTAACGTGTTAACTGTCTAATAGTCCAAATCATTAATACAGTTATAATAAAATTACATAATGCATTTTAAGTCTGAGTTCTGCTGTTAGTCACATGGATCTGGAACACAAATTTAACCTGTGCAGTGTAAAGAACTGTATATGTATATTTAGGAGGGGAAAAAATCTAAAATACTTAACTTTACTCTAACCAAAATCACTTATCTGATATTTGCACCATGTGAACAAGGAAAAAATATTTTAGAGAGGATGAAGGCTGATTGGGGACCTTGCCATATTTATTCCTATGAATGTGGATAAAACATTACGTAATCATCAGGAAAAAGCACATCTTCTTCCTATAGGAACTTTATAATAAATATTATTATATAACAAAACAACCCAATACATAATATGAACATATACATATTGAAACACTAATTAATACTGAGAAATAGTAATAGTTTCAAAATGAGATATTTAAGCTCAGGATGAGCTTTAAGTATTAGTGTTGAACTAGATGTTCTCTGGAGCTCTCTTCAAAACAAAAATGCTTTACCAGTCTATGACTTTATGATTCATAGGTACTTGGAGGACAATGAACATATAAGAAATTAATAAATGCTTAAGACACGGTACATTAATATGCAGAAAATATTTACTGAACAGTACAGTTACAGAAGAGAGAATGACAGGATCTTAATATTTCAGCTAATTCTTATGTTTCAGGTATTAAAAAAAAAAAATAGAGCATATAAGTAGACATTAACATTAAAAACCCAACATATGGAGTTGCAGTACACATAGTAAGAGTAACAGTCCATAATTCCTCAGAACTGTACTTTCCTTTACTATGTCTTAAACCTCCAGCAGTTGTACACAGAGGTGTTACACGGGAAGAAATAAGAGGAGCATAAAAATTATTCCAACTCATAAGTTGCCTGACATCTGTTTATTAGAATCTGAAGTCACAATAAACTATTACTCATTCCTGAACAAGTTGACAGTTTCAATGAAGTACTTGACTTAAAAGGAACTTCCATCAGCTATGATGCTGGATTTTATATCCATAATGCATAAAAAGGAGAAAGGTAAGATCAATGCACTGTAGCTTCTTCAGACCTAAATCTTTTTTGAATTCAGATATGAGTTGGTAAAAAAAATTGAGAATATTTATAAAAAATACATAATACCAAATACTGTCATTCTCCTTGAGTAAAAAATCCTGTTCATTTGATTAGAGAGATTTTCATTATTTTGAATTATTTATTCTTAGAAATGATAACTATATTTTCCTAAGTATGTAGAAAATCCACAAAAATCTTTATGCTACTTAAAATCTCAGCAAAAATTGTGTTTTCAAATATAATCACACATTTTCAAAACCTAACTAAAAATAACACAGCAAAGTGGTAAATTTTAAAAGGACTTACACTTTTTGTCAGATCCCCATTTAGTGAGTTGAATATCTTTCTTAGATAATATTAACTTCATATGTAAATTTCTATGTAACATATGTTAAGTAGATCTGACTATTGCAAGACCTGTAGTAGGTTTTACTTTACAAAAACACACACACACATGGACACAGACACATTCATCCATCCATCCATCTGCCTATCTATGCAAGAAATTTATGAAGTATGAATCCATCAAAAGTAATGATGGGAATTCTGCATTAAACTAAGCAAAAATACTAGGTAAGTGTTCTTTGCCCTAAATTTATAATTATTCTATACTGAAAAAAAAATCTATTATCAATCTAAAAAATAACTACCAAATATAACAAAGATAACATCTGATGTAAGTTTTCATAAAAATAGTGAATTCAAGTGAATGCCTGTGCTTTGCACAAGTTTACTTGCTAGACTTCTGAATCTTACTATTCACTCACTTTACCGACTTTATACTCAATTGCTTTATTTCAGTTTTACAATACTTCAAACTGTGAGCAGTGGGCACATAAAATTTTCTTTATTTTCAAAATGGGTCTTTGGATTTAAGTACTCATAGGTTTGTTTATTATTTGGAGGTTCTGTTATCAAAATTCTCAGTTTCTTGTGAATATAGTTTACCTACCCTAAAATACAGTCGTATAATGTTTTCAGACTTTTCTAAGAACCTCTTGTCATTTCAGTAGAAGAAGTAGAGCTTCAGGTCCATTTCTTTTCCCAATCTCTGATACTAGATTTGTGTGAAATCTTACACGGTTTTTGCTGTTTTGAATGAGATTAATTTTAGTCCAGCTCTCTTCAAACCTGGTGTCGGTCCTTAATTTTATGTGCTTTACAGCCAGGTAAACACAAGTCAGTGCATTTCTGGATGTTGGTATTAAGTGTGAATAACTCTTAATCTGGAGGGAATACAATCAGGACCTCCTGTTTCAACTAAATTTTATAATTCCAACAATCATAGAGATTTTTAATACTACTGCTTGTCAGAAGATTTCTTCAACTACTGTAGGAAAAACTATGGTTATCTTTGTACTTTCCATATGTAGAAAGCCTTAAGAAAGAGGTTTATTGAGGATCACCACAATTATTTTACTGTAGATGTACATGATTACATAGAAGTATACATCTGCATGTAATAATTCAATAATAGGGATAAAGAAGTGTGATATCAGCAGGATCAAAATAAGCTTGCACAGTTAGGTTCCACACCCTTAGACTTTTCTAGGTCTTTTGCAGAAACTTTGAAAACTCATCTAATCTCTGTATCAAATGAAGTAGGACAGTAGTTGTAGAAATCTTGAAGACTTCACAGAGACTTCCTTCCCTTCCTTTCTTATTATGAGGTGAGTTTGCTCATAGAATCATAGAATTATAGAATCATTTAGGTTGGAAAAGACCCTTAAGATCATTAAGTCCAACCATCAACCTAATGCTGCCAAATCCACCACTAAAACATGTCTCTACTAAACACCACATCTACAAGTGCTTTAAATATCTCCAGGGACGGTGACTAAAAGCACCTTGTCTTACTTGTTTACATATGGCATGAGCAGTGAGATGCTCTTAAGTTAAATCAGTGTAATATTAATAAACAATTATGAGAATGAAGTTCTGAATCTAGCTGTTACAACACTGAATGGTCATGAAGTTGCCTTCGATGTATGTAGCTTGTTAAATTTTAAGTAAAAGTAAATTCAGATTCAAAACTCCAAGACAAGTCTGAAATATTAAATGTTATATTAAAATGTAGCTAACCATTAGTCCTTACACAGAAAAGGCAGAAAATATATTCATAATTTTGTCAAATATTCTTTGACTTAACTTATATAAACCCTGAGGTGGAATAAGTACAACATTGTTTTGTAATTACTTTTGTAACTTAGATTATGGACTTTTTCAAAATGCTTTACATTAAAATAACTTAATTTTATTTTGAGCAATAAATGTTGTATATTTATGCGGAAGTGTACATAAACATGATAGAGTTATATATAGATCCTACATGAAAAAAAAAATATATTTAAAATGGGTGATATTTCATACATATTGCTGAGTGTAAATTTGAAAATCCTTATAAGCAGCTGCTGCTGAGTTTTACAGAAAAACCTGTAAGCATTATACCAGCATGAACTGCAGTATGTTCTCTAGTTCTGAAAACAAGTTAGTGCATGGCATTTTAATGACTTTTTTCTTTTTATATTATTTTTTATCTAGTTTCAGATAAATGCATACCTTAAAATTTATATGGATTGTAACTTATTTTCCATGTATTAAAATTTAAATAATGCAGGAATTCCACTATAATAAGGTTTAAAATAAAGTTTTTGGTTTTATGAAAAAAGTGATATGGCAAAATGATACATCAAATGTTGTTCACATGAGTTGTGAAAGAGCAACAGACAAGGTTTACCTTGCAAACCAGTTTCCTAAACTCCTCAGTTTCATAATGCTATTTGTACTTTGTATAGAAGTACTTTGGATGTTTTTCTAAATGAATATTTCCATAACAGACTTATGATCAATAGTTTTAACCTGTGGAAAGGTTCATAATAGAAAGATTTAGGTTGTAAAAGACCTTTAAGATCATCCAGTCCAACCATTAACCTAACACTGCCAAGTCTAACACTAAACTATGTCCCTAAATGCCACATCTGCACATCTTTTAAATACCTCTAGGGATGGTGACTCAAACACTTCCCTGGGCAGCCTCTTTTAATGCTTGACAAGACTTTCAGGGAAGAAACGGTTCCTAATATCCAATCTAAGCCTCCCCTGGTGTAACTTGAGGCTATTTCCTCTTGTCACATCACTTGTTGCTTGGGAGAAGAGACTGATGCCCACCTTGGTACAACCTCCTTTCAAGTAATTATAGAGAGATGTAAGGTCTCCCCTCAGTGTTCTTTTCTTCAGACTACACAACCCCAATTCCCTCAGCCACTCATAAGACTTGTTCTCTAGAGCCTTCACCAGATTTGTTGCCCTTCTCTGGACACACTCCAGCACCTCAATGTCTTTCTTGTAGTGAGGGGCCCAAAGCTGAACACAGTATTCAAGGTGCAGCCTCACCAGTATTGAGTACAGGGGGACAATCTCTTCCCTCATCCTGCTGGCCACATTATTTCTGATACAAGCCAGGATGCTATTGGCCTTCTTAGCCACCTGGGCACACTGCCGGTTCATAGTCTGCTGGCTGTTGACCAACACCCCCAGGTCCTTTTCAGCCAGGCAGATTTCCAACCACTCTTCCTCAAGCCAGTGGCATTGCATGGGGTAGTTGTGACCCAAGTGAAGGACCTTGCACTGAGACTTGCTGAACTTCATACAATTGGCCTTGGCCCATCAATCCAGTCTGTGCAGATCCCTCTGTAGAACTTTCCTTCCTTCAAGTAGATCAACACTTCCACCCAACTTGGTGTTGTCTTCAATCTTACTGAGGGTGCACTCGATCCCCTCGTTCAGATAATTGATAAAGATATTAAACAGAACTGGCCCCAATACTGAGCCCTGGGGAACACCACTTGTGAGTGACTACCAACTGGATTTAACTCCATTCTCCACCACTCTTTGGGCCTGGTCATCCAGACAGTTTTTTACCCAGGGAAGAGTACATCTGTCCAAGCCATGAGCAACCAGTTTCTCCTGGACAATTCTGTGGGCAATAATGCCAAAGGTTTTACTAACGTCTAAGTAAAAAATAGCCACAGCCTTTCTTTCATCAACTAAGAGGGTCACTATGTCATAAAATTAGATCAGTTTAGGCAAACATGACCTGTCTTTCTTAAACCCATGCTGGCTGGGCATGATCACCTGGTTGTCCTGTATGTGCTGTGTGATGGTACTTAAGATGTTCTACTCCATAACGTTCTCTGGCACTGTGGTCAGACTGGCAGGCCTGTAGCACCCTGGATCCTCCTTCTAGACCTTCTTGTACATGGGTATCATATTTGTTAACCTCCAGTCAACTCAGACCTCCCCGGTTATTCAGGACTGCTGATAAATAATTGAAATTGGCTTGATGAGCATTTCTGCCAGCTCCCTCAGTACCCTGGGTGGATCTCATCCAGCTCCATAGACTTGTGTGTGTCTGAGGGGTGTAGCAGGTCACCAACCATTTCCCCTTAGGTTATGAGGGCTTCATTCTGCTCCCTGTCCCTGTCTTCCAGCTCAGGGGGTGAGTACCTGGAGAACAACAGGTCTTGCCATTAAAGAGTGGGGCAAAGAAGGCATTAAGTACCTCAGCCTTTTCCTCAGCCTGTCACTATGTTTCCCTTCCACATCCAGTAAAGGGTAGAGATTCTCCTTAGCCCTCCTTTTGTTTTTAATGTATTTATAGAAACATTTTAATTGTCTTTTATGACAGTAGCCAAATTAATTTCTAGTTCGGCTTTGGCCCTTCTAATTTTCTCCCTGCATAACCTCATTACATCCTTATAGTCCTCCTGAGTTACCTGTCCAAAGGTCATAAATTCTTCTTTTTTTCCTGAATTCCAGCCAAAGACCTGTTCAGCCAGGACATTCTTTTTCCTTGGCAGCTCATGTTTTGGCATATGGAGACAACCTGTTCCTGTGACTTTAGGATTTCCTTCTTGAAGAATGTCTGGCCTGCCTGGACTCCTTTGCCCTTCAGGACTGCTTCCCAAGGGACTCTGTCAACCAGGCTCCTAAACAGGCCAAAGTCTGCCCTCCGGAAGTCCAAGGCAGCTATTCTGCTGACTCCCCTCCTTACTTCTCCAATAATTGAAAACTCTGTCATTTCATGATTACCATGTCCAAGATGGCCTCCAGTCATCACATCACACAAACATCCTTCTTTGTTAACAAACATCAGGTGCAACAGAGTGCCTTCCCTAGTTGGCTCACTCACCAGCTTTGTCTTCCACACACTCCAGGAACCTCCTGGACTGTTTCCTCTCTGCCGTATTATATTTCCGGGAGATACCTAGTAAGTTGAAGTCCCCCATGAGAACAAGGACTAGCGATTGTGAGACTTCTCCTATCTGCTTATAGAATATTTCATCTTCTTCATCCTGGTTGAGTGGTCTATAACATATTCCCATCTTATCTATCATCTTGGCCTTTCCCCTGATTGTCACCCATAAACACTCAACCCTATGATCATCATCATCATTATGTTCTATGCAATCAAAACACTCCCAAACATACAGGGCTACCTTACCTCCTGTATCTCCTTGCCTAGCCCTTCTGAAGAGTTTATAGACATCCATTGCAGCACTCCAGCTGTGTGAGTCATATCACCATGTTTCCATGATGGCAAGTACTTCATAGTTTTCCTGCTTCACAGTGGCTTCCAAATCCTCCTGTTTGTTGCTCATGCTGCCTGCATTAGTGTAGATGCACTTCAGCTGGGCTATTGATCCTGACACCTTTTTAGGGGAGAAGCCCTAATCCTTTTTGACTGTTTTCAGACACTTCTGTGGTTTCTAACACATCAACAACCCTTGTGTCTTTGCTGCTTCATGGATCTCCATCCCATACCTCCGCTGAGAAGCCAGACCAAAGGACCCTGTTAGCAGAGCATCCCTCAAACTTTGTAGTGCTGCCCCCAAGCTTCTCTCTAGTGAGCCTAGTTTTATCCCTTTCCCCCTTCAAATACAGTTTAAAACCTTCAAAGATCCTTTTCCCCCTTTAAGACAGGTCAACCCTGTCTGTTGCCAGCAGGCCTGGTGTCGTGTAAACCAACCTATGATCAAAAAACCCAAAATTCTGCCGGAGACACCAGGTTTGGAGCCAGGTATTGAATTGCTGCACCTGGAAGGATAGAGAACACTACTTGTGCTCCTAATCCTTTAAGCAGTTGTCTCAAGGCCTTGAAGTCTGTCTTGATTTCCTCGGACTTCTTGTTTCAACTTCATTGCTGCCTACCTGAAAAATCAATGATAATCTGAGGGCTGTACAAGGGTAGGAATCTTTCTCTTCACATCTTTAACCTGGGCCCCAGAGAGGCAGCAGACTTCCCTAAGAAGTTGGTCCAGTCTGCATATTGGGCCTTCTTTCCCATCAGAAGAGAGTCTTCTATGAAAATGACCCATCTTTTCAATTTATGGAAGTAGTTTTAATGCAGGGCATGGGCTGACTTAACCTCGGCAACACCTCTAAGATAGATGAAACGTTGTCCTCATTATTGTTCTGTTTCATTTGCAGAGAATTGTACTTATTATGCAAGAGCACCTGGGGACGTGGGGCAGTCACAGAGGAGATGGTCCTGCTACACTGGGCAGGAACCTGTCGCCATTGCCCTCTATCCCTTAAGTCACGGTGTCCAGCCAAGCAGGAGAGGATAGGGAATCCTCCATATCATGCATCCTGTCTGCCTTTTGGGCCTGTCCCAGGGAAGGTGGGTGCGATTCCAGTGGTCTCCCTCTCTCTCATGCTCCCTGATACTTCTCAAACGACTCACCTCCTCCCAGAGCTCTGTCACTAAGCACAGGAGTTCTACTACCTGCGCACACTTCCCACAGGCATGCTCACTGCTGATGCATTAAGATGGGCATGAAAATAAGGAAATAATGCCTCTATCTCTATCTGAGGTAGCAAGTTGGGCTGTGCAGTGGAAGTTGATTTGCTGAGTGAAATACTGGGGACTGAGTACCTGACACAATATACATACGTTCCAGTGGTCCTGCTTACACTGGCTCTAGGCTGGCCACATGGACTGAACTCCCTTCAGTGGCTAGAGATATGATGCTAGAATATGTAGTTTAGCTTTATCTGAAAAGAATCCAGTGTATTTTTTTTTTAAGACTACAGGGTGATATGGTCTTCTGCCACAGTAACTGGGGAAGATTTGGAGATTCACTTCAAAAGCACTCTCCTCATTTAAAGCACAAGGGTAGGCACCAATTCAGTATGCTATAGATACCATTCAGATTTCTGTCTTAATTGATGCATTGTTTTGCCAGATACAAGAGAATTAGTAAGATTTTCTTTGTCTACATAGAAGTGAATCTTCATCATAGCCAAATCAACTTATTTTGCTTGTTTGATCTCATATTAAAGAAGTGTGTTATACACTTACAGGCCAGAGATGGATATTTCAAGAAAACATAATCTGTAGCCTAAAGGCCATTCTGATGATAAATAGTAATGAAAATATGAAATTTTATTTATAGATGTAGAAGCTCTATGTCCGACTTTTATTAAGGGTCACTCCCATTTTTTATATAAGTCCATGGTAAGTAAAGGCTATCTAAATTGTCCCAGTTTTCTATTTCTTCCCATCTGATTTTACTTTTCCTAAAAATTAGCTGTGGCAATTGTTCATGATGTTATTGTATTGCTATAGCAATGACTCCTCATGTAGCAGGTCTAAATTTTGCACTATTTTATATTCAAAACTTTTCATATGTGTCATGAACCAACAGCATTTGAGTATGGTGATGTAGCTCAATCCAATCACTGCTGAATTCCTGAATTGGCCATTCATCAAGGAAAAGGAAAAACTGACTAAAAAGAGACAAGGTGGTCATCATGCCCTCTATTTTCTTCTTCCCTGTGACTGAGAAGCCCATACACAACAATGACATGGGAAAAAAATGTTGAAAAAATGGTAGACCTAAGACTTTCTTTGAAGCCTTTGCTGCTTTGAAGGAGATATTCTTAACTAACTCAAAGAAAAGAGCCAAAAGACCAAGCATGTAAATATTTAAGGACTATAAAAGGTGATGGCATAAGGTCTCCTTCTTTTTGACTTTGAAAATCTGTTCTCTATGCAGCTGATGGCAGGGTGACTATTCTGTTGCATGATGACTTCTGAGATTCTGAAATTTGCTTTTCTTATTCACTGGAAGGAAAATAGAAGTCTTTGCGGAGCACAATATTAGTTTGGTGTTCAGGACAAATCCAGGGCTTTCAGTGTGGGGCGAGTACTCTTGTCCCCTTCTGTCTGAGGGGTTTTGAACGGTTTTGAATTGAGCAAGGTAAGAACTTGATCCTCAGCCTTCCATACATTTATACCCTAGACAACAGACATGAGAGTCTTGCTCTTTTTCTTTTTCCACTGACATTCTACCTTACCCGTGAAACCTTTCCCAGGAAAGAGTACATCTCTGGGAAACACACTTGAGGATTTAAATTTGCTATTCAACACAGATGTTCTGGCAAATTCTGATGTTTTCTTCATTAAAGGAAAACAAACACTTCTGGACACTTTGGGAGTGTCTTCTTGGTTGTCAACTCAAACACAGAGAAAGGATATGTAGCAAGGAAGAATGGATCAGTAATTTTACACATGTGAAATGGCTTTATTTGTCTGCATTAAGCTTGATCTCAGATATATTTTCAGTTTGTATTTTCTTAACTTCAACTTTTTGAGTGTGACTTGTGTTTCTAAATATGTAATCAAACCCCCAGTTCTGTGCTTTTATAAAGAAAAATGTGTTGATTGCATTTTATGTTTTTCTAGTATTACAAATATAATAGTCCATGCCTGAGAAATGATGATTTAATTCACCATAATAATGAAATCAAATAAAAGAGGGTTGAAGACAAATCATTTGGTAACAACAGATTTGAGAATTTGGTGTTCAAGTATTCCACAAAGATGCAGTTTGAGTCAGAGGTTGATGGTAACACTTGCCAGAAAAAAAGAAGGGATTTTTTCTTACAGTCATTCTCCAGTGCCTGTTTGACAAAGGGTAAGAAATGGTGACATAACCCATACATTTTCATCTCATTATGTTTGTTCTGAACACAAAATTTATCTTCTCGTTGTAGATGATATTTACAGAAGCTACCAAATACATTCTATCACACGTATTTGGTAAGCTAGTATTTGAAATGTTCAAGTTCCTTACTAAACCTTTATGTATTGAGTAAAAAAAAAAAAAAAAAAAAGAAAAGAAAGGATTCTATAAAATCTGTTAAACATTGTTTATGGTTAAGAAAAGTAATTTCTGTGGAAGGGGAAAAACAACACTAGGACATGTCTGAAATCTGAACAGAAGCATGATGAGCTATTGTAAGGTGACTTTTCTATATTTTGCACGAATCAGTCAATCTGTATCGCATAAACAATTCACTTGAGTGTCTTGATTTGACCATGACCATTGGTGGGTTCATCTGGAGGTAGGGTTATAATCACAGCAACATAAGAATAGGCACATTATTTTCACATATCCTGTATCAGTGGCTTGTGCTGTTGAAACTAGTGAAATGGGTACAGGAAGGATGGTAATCCATACATTAACCATCAACCTATAGATTAAGGGTTTTCTGAGTTGGTGTTTGGATGCAGCATTAAATGATAACCCTTAACTGACTTTTTGTAGCTACATCTAATTCCCTTGAAATAATTTTTATATACGTATTTTTTCCTGTATATTCTGTAGCAATGAGTTTTGTCATTCAGGAGTGTCCTGTATATAAGAGCACTCCGTTCCTTTAAAATATTTTTTTTTCTGATGTCCCTCACACCTGGAATATCCTTAGAGAATAAATACTTACTTCCTATTCATTTTTTTTTGTTTTCAGTTGTGTCCATGATTTTATGTATACCTTTCTTAAAATACCTTCCAATAATTTTTTTTGACAGAACAACGCATCTGAATTTATTTAATGAAAACATTGATCATCTCAGTAATCTTTCTCTGCATCAACTTGAGTTTACTTTCAGGATAGAAATAGCAGAACTACATGCAAGATACTGCTATAGAAAGAGCTAAAACAGTGTAGTGGTGCTTGATGTTTTCTTCTCTCTTTTGTTTTTTATCCTAAAAATCTTAATATTTTGTGTTTGCTGTCTTTACTGCTACTGAACATAAAGCTGATGATTTCATACAGCTATCCAGGTTTTTTCTTGAGTTGTGGTAAGAAAATTTAAGTATTTAAATTAGGTATCTTTAAGTCTATGTGTCTTTAAATATGCTGTCAATGATGTTGACCACTCAATCTAATAATACATAATGACAATTTGAAAAGAACGCAAGTCCATACCTCGTATTTGCTATTCCAATCTACAGGAATGAGTCATCTCTCAAACTACAATGAAACCAGGTCTTCCTTATGAAAGACTACATTTGATTTTGAAGCTCCTTGAGAGCTAATGGATAGAAGAGGAAATATCAAATATTTTGAAGACAGATGAAGAAAAGACTTCATCAGCTTAAGCAAACCTGTTTAATTTTGCAACAGGCTGAAATGGTCTCCACAGTCAGTATGACTGAGGGAGGTTCAGCATCCCATCCCTTATCTATTTAATGTTGAATTGCGCAAACCTGTGTCTAATAAAGTAAGCATTTCTAATATACATAGGCACATTTAAGATAGGGTAACTGAATGAGAGTTTAGAAAACTCACATCTTGCCTCTGCTTGCCTGTTAGTTCTGCCTTGTGCTTGGGATGTGTGCCTGGTGATGTAGCAATTTGGATTTAATAACAACAAGGCAGATTACTGAGTTCATGTGCACACTTAGGATTGGGACCAGAGTAATGTGAGGAGTGAATACTGGCCCTGGTACTATGAGTGTAGCATGACCCACAGCTATTTGGTTCTTACTTTTCTAGTGATATGAATAATCTGAGGCCATTCTCCAGTTGGAACAGAGGAACTGCTGAGCAGATTTTACACGCCTCAAGGACTGTGGAATGTATAGCTTTATTTGATGAGAATAAAAGAATAAAATTTTAACTTTATGATTTGAATTAAATTTTCTAGACTTCTGCAAGCTCAAAGTTAACTCCTATTTTTTAAAACTAAAATAAAGCCAATGCTAACAGAGTTTGGAGGATTGGAAAGGTCTACAAACATGAGTTTTCTATGTCTGTGCCCAGACTCAAACAACAACATGTTTAGTTGCAATGTATTTAGTTCTATTTTTCAAAGGCATTGAATTTTTAATACAGTTAATGAAAATACTACATATCAGTTGATGCTGAAAACTTCTACTATAGGAACAGCTTTACAACAAAGGAAGTATTAGAGGTTTCCAAACTGAGGTACATGTGCTGCTATGACACCTACTAGAAGAGCATTGCCTGCACGTTGAGGGAGATGGTCCTCTACCTCTAGTCAGCACTGGTGAGACATATCTGGACTGCTGTGTCCAGTTCCGAGCTCGCTGGTACAAGAGCAGTATGAACACTGGAAAGTCCAAGAGAATGTAAACAGTTCACCAAGAGGCTGCTAAAATGTTGAAGGTCTGGAGCACCTAACATACAAGGATAGAGATGGAACTATTCATCCTGGAGAAAAGAGGGCTTAAGGGAACCTTATCAATATGTATAAATAACTGATGGGACAAGTAAAGAAGACAGAGAAACTCCCCTTGCAAGTGGCCAGTGATAGGACAGGAGACAATAGGCACAAACTGAAATACAGAAAATTCCACTTAAATGTAAGAAAAAATTCTCTACGAGTGTGGCCAACCACTGGAACAGGTTGTCTGGAGAGGTTGAAGAGTGTCCGTCTGTGGAGATATTCCAAACCCAACTGGACATGGTCCTGAGAAATCTGCTGTAGCTGACCCTACTTGAGCAAAAGTGTTGGATTAAATGATCTCCACAGATCCTGTCCAACCTCTACTATTCTGTGATTCTCCTTTCCACTTGTAAGACATACTCTCAGAAGTGTTGCTTCAGCTGTGCTCATCTGGGCTGTGCTGAAAATGGCTAGCTCATTCAGTTCCTGTGAACATGTCAAAACCTCTTGATGGTTTCAATGTCTTACAAAAGTGCTGTGGTAGTGATGGTTATTTGGGGCTATAATGAGTGTTTATATATTTTTCATGATAATATATGACATAGATGTTAGAAGCACCACTACTTTTCAGAAGAAAGGTAGACTAAGTTGGTTTAAAATTATGACAAAACATACTGAATTTACCCTATATGTGAGAACTATTGATGAACATTTGTACTCTTATAAAGCCATTCAAGTACAAGGTTGCAGAAAAAAGGTTCCAGTGAAAAACATATAAAATTATAAGTTGATGTACTAGAAAGTTTTACATTTCTGCTTTAGATTTCTGTGTGGCCTGAACAAAATTGCTGAACAATCTACAACAAATACATTTTTCTATTTACTTACAAATTTCTAATCAAATTACAGCTAAGTTAAATTTGTAGGTATAGACAACTGTCCATCTTTGATAAAAGAGAGTAGGATTGTTATTTCAAAGATAAGGATTATTTTTCTTTCTGTTTTGTTTTTTTTTTGTTTGTTTGTTTTTTTGCTTGTTTTTTTTCCATTTTGGCATTTGACAATATATATATATATTTTTTTTTTTTTAAATCAACAAGATAAAATACCTATTAAAATTTATGAATACTGAGTGGACAGCCTAGGTAGTTCATGGTTGGATAATTTTATTTGGGCAGTGCTTCCTCAGATACTTACAGTGACATTTGTAGCTATCAGCACTTAGATTCCACTGTCAAGCCAAACTGAGAATGTCAGTAATTGGTGTACCATGCTGCCATGTAGTAATTCATGAAGCCGAGCTGGCTAAAAACCAGCATTACTGTTTCCAGAAAATTTCTTAAAAAAAAAAAGTTTTTTGTTCTGCATGAGCCCAAAATGAACAAACAAAAAAATTTTGAATTTCCTGTGAGCTGGAAGCTTCCCAAGTTTTGCAGCTGCTCAGTGAAATGAGGTCTGAGCTGTGATACTGGCAAGAATGCAAAACCTGTCACACTGCGTGCACTGATTGTAAGATTCAGAGTGTTGACTCCCTTCTCATAATTGCCTCATGTATTTCTAGCATGGTATCTTGGCCTTTCTCCTTTTCTATGACTTCACATGCCAGACAGTTAGTTGGTGATTTGTAAATCTGGTAACCAACTGCTCCTTGCACATGGGTCAAGGGATGGACAAGATACCAGGGCTCTGCACAACAGCTGGGACAGTGCACTTAAGAGAAGGGTTTATGCTGAAAAGACCTTTTAGAAGATGTACTATTTCACTGTTGTGTGTCTTAGAACCTCTCTTATCATGTAACCACATGTGACCCTACAGTTGTGCTACATCATCTGGTACTCTAACTGCTCTCCCAGTACATGGCTTGATGCAGCACACCCTCATGAGCTGAGGAAAGTCAAATTTAATCAGATGAAAATACACGTTTAGCTGAGAAGGTGAGGGAGTTCCCCATTTTGTGTTATTTTCATCTGATATACTAAACTTTTAACCTTAAACTGGATGTGGGGACAGTTTTGGGGGCTGAAGTATTCACACTGTAATATAGCAGGCAATAAATGGTTAGTTTCTGACAAAGAATAATTTTCTGACCAAATTTTTTTTTCCTTAGAAAATGTAGGAACATCTGCACGGCTAAAATTTAAACAGATTCAAAGGAAGAAGCTAATAGTATCACTGCCACATGTAGGAAGCTGCCAATCTTCTGTTCAGAGGAAGAATCAGTGCTGTTCAGGGTTTTTGGAATCAGGGGAAAAGGACAAGAAGTGTCTGTAAGATAGCACAATTGCACATTTATAATATGTACACATCTTGATCATCCCATTAAAGTTAATTATATTATTTTATGGTCATTTAACTAAAGAAGTATTTAGGAAGCCATTTTTAGGATGTACTTTTATCAAGAGAAGATGCTGGCTAGGGGAACTAGAATTTAGGAGCTATGAAACACAAAACTAAAACCATGACCTAAAAACCATGGTGAACTTATTAAGGTGAAAAAAATGAAGAAGTCAATTCTGGCTTCATGGGAAAAGAAGGAAGAGGAGAACACAATGAAACACATCAGATAGACAGCCTAGGGTAGCCTGCTGAGGTGATCTGAATAAAGGGAAAAGAAAATTGAGCTTGATACAAAGGACAGAGAGGAAACAGAGAAGGAGCTAAGGGAAAGAGAACAAGAAAGGGCATCAAAGCACATTCCTTTATTCTGTTAAACCTTGCTTTATAGAATTTTCTAAAAGTTAGTATCAGTTACAGAGATGAAAAAGACACAAGAGTTAACTAGCACATTCAAACATGTGCAGCAATATTCTTTAAGATTCACAAATTTAATGTCTGTATTTCTCAGTGAACTATGATATATTTTTCTCTTGTATTATATACATTTTTAGCATATGAGTTATTCAACATTTCTTAATACATCTACCTAGAACTTTTCTGTCCTGATATTTTTAAAAAGATATGCAAAAACTTATCCCATTTCTGATATACCAGACCGAAACTTTTGTCTTTCAAAATTCAACCTTGCACCTTTAATTTTCTTAATGGTTTCTTTATTGTCCATTCATCACTGTCTTGACAGAAAACTTTGGGTGAAAATAGTTTGATAATAGACTGACACAATAATTCTATTTAAATTTTACATTTTTTCTTTCATATCAGGTGTGGCCTATGTTTCAAAAAAATATGGTTAAAATTCAGAAATGTTGTACCAGAAAGATTTGTTAGAGCAAACTCTAAGGGTTTTTTTGGTGCAAATCTGTGATATACCATGGTGCTCTTAAATAGCACAGGAACAATTTGCATACCCAAAGAACTCAGTAGTCTTGTCCCATTATTCAGCTATCTGACCTGAACACAGGTTTCTAACAGGAAATAATTTTTGTCTGGTATAAAATACTCTATTAACTTCTGAGCACTTGCTTCAAAATTCTTATCATTCCCTGTTTTTTTCTGAGGTAGTCAAATAATCTATGAAGTCAGGCCACCTAAAGAGCAACAACAAGTTATCTGAGAGTTACCCATAATTTCTGTCAGTTGTAAACAATTTAAAAGTGTCAGACTTGAAGCTCAAATCAGTCCAACAGATACTAGATGTACAGAATAATCAAACATATATGAGGTACTTTCTAAAATTATTTCTTCATCATACAAAGCTGTAAATCTGTTTACATAATTAGAAATAAGATTTTGGCATTGCCGCATGAAGCTTTATAATCTGGAATGTAGAGTCTGGTTCCACTTGTTACAGATTCAGTGCATTATAAATATGAGACCCTAGTTAACCTTGCAATTATTAGTTTTATCCCCATTCCTTTATACTTTTCTGCACAAGCATAAAAATAACAACAGTTCCTGAATTTTGTCTGTAGCTTTGATCCTTGTTTACTGTTTTGGTCTTGGATAAGCCATCAGTCTTCGGGGTGAAGGCACACTGAAAATTGATAGAGCCCTCTCACAGTTCCTGTAAACTTTACTTCTGAAGTGATCCATGTTGACATAAGCAATCTATCATTACAGTATTTTCTGTATAACTGAATTTAATCATTACTTACATCGTCTTTGGTAAATGTAATTAGCAACTAAATACAGTTTAAAGTAGTCCAGATTAAAAAAAAAAAAAAAAAAAAAAACAAAAAAAAAACCAAACAAAACACCAAAAGAAGACAATGGCAAAACCCACGACATTTATCTTCAAGATGTGTACATCCAGATGGACCACCTGTGTTTGGTTCTGCTCATTGCTCTTGTTTTGGGAATAAATGGGTAAAAGTAGGTAGGTCTTTGATGCTTTGATATTATTCAAGTCCGCATGCATTTGTATCCAGGATTTCTATCCATGTGTGTCCTTTTTGCTTGTATCTTTATTTTTACAAAGAGGATCAGCTCCAGCAGACAGCATTCAGCTTTTTGAAGCTACCATTTCCATAAGCTTTCCCCCCTGCATTTAGCTGCAGTGATGGGCAGTCATCACTCTCACCAGTTTCAATATGATTTAACCCAGTTTCAGGCATTAAAGAAGGAAAAGACATGTATATGTACAGGTTACTTTATATGAGGACCTGTGCATTTTTGAGGAAAATATTAACAGTATATGTGATAATGTTCATATAGTTAGCAGAACAAGAGGGAATGACAAAATAAATTACTGCACTCTTTTTGTCAACAGAGATATACTGAAACTTAAGCTAATGATGCTGCAGTTAGTCGAAAGAAAAATGGCTTTGCTCTTCATTGGTCTACAGATACACTGCAAATGTTTCCTGAAAACATGAATTTTCTTGCACAGATAAGAAACTGTAGGAAGAGGAAATGCAGAGTTCTTTTTCTGAAAATCATCTTCAGGCACAGTTGTAATATAAATTCCTAATAGACTAAATTTAGAAACAAATTATTAGGGTGGAGCATGGCCAGATAACCATATAAGGAACAGAGATGCTTTATGAAGATCAGATGGTAAACAGCTGTTAATCAACTGCTCCTATGGGTACAATCTAAGCCTGTTTCTCAATTCACTCTGTCTTCCAATGAGAGATTTTTCTGAAGAGTGTTGAGTAAACTTTCCCAAATCAGGTTCCATATTGTTGCAGCAACAATTAAAGTATCAAGAAGAGACAGGAAATTGAATGATCACCTCAGTAATGTAGAAATTCAGAAATATCTGCTCCTTCATTCTGGTGTTTTAGATGATTCAGCCTTCAAGTGGAAAGTTTAATTCTAATGCCTAGCTTTTACATATACATTATATAAATTCTGAACTGTTGTTTTTGTTTTGTTTTGTTTTGTTTTGTTTTGTTTTGTTTTGTTTTTTTGTTTTGGTTTGGTTTGGTTTTTTTTCCCCTAGTACCACCAGCAGCATCTAATAGATATCTTTGCCGTGGCTTTTCTTCTTCAATTTTCTTTCTAAAATATAAAAGACAACTACATAATAATTTCTACCTCCTATGCCATATTACTGTAATGGAATATTATCTAGTGACAGAGAAGCTACAGAGGAAGAAATCATTGTGTATGTTCCTCTGTAACATGAAGCATGTTTTAATGGAAGCTACTTTCAGTACAAAGCTGAGACCTATGTTTACATACTTAAAATCACAATATTGAAGAAAACAAATCCATAAAAGCATGTAGCTCCAAATAATAAAAGAAGAAAATAAAAAAAGTATTGACAGTTTCAGTTTCTAGATGATATCTTATTCTCTTTAATTTTGTTTGATAATGTATACATAATAATAAAAGCTGGAAGACCCTAACTGTAATGATACATTCAGGAACACTATCATAATCCACATATGGTCTGTATAAATTGAACCTGATCCAGAGCCACACTATAAGTAACTGTTGCCCCTCTGGCCTCAACATGGCCCAATGATGACTACCAGTCAAGGAGCAAGGAATAGCCAGAGGCAGACTCTCAAATGAGATCTAACACACTGGACAACAGCAGTAATTGGAACTTTATTTTCAAACAACGTTAATTAGGAAAGAAAAAAAGCTATTTTCTTGGTAAATTGGAAACCATTAACTGCTCTTGATATGATGTCACATGACTTCCAAATCTTTTTGTACACATATAATAATGTAGGATGAACAACACAATACACTGGAATTGTTTATTAATTGTAGTTTACAATCAAAGGGGGAGTTGGAGAATTAAAATTTCTGCCTTTGAGAGTCAGTTAAACAGAACTAATACATTTTCCTATCTAATTTCCTCTTTAGACATTCCAATATTTATTGAGGCATCTCTGTAAGACTCACTTAGAAGCAGTACTGACAGATTTCTTGGTCTTGATGCTAACTTCTCTTCAGATAAGTGTCTGAAAGCAGCTTCAGTCCCTAATCTTGCAAGAGCTGAGCTGTTTCCTTTGCCAGTGATGGGACTCAGATAAAAGTAAGGTTGTTTTATAGTGACTATGAGCAGTAAAATTATTTCTTGGGGAAAACAATTCATGCTCATGACTAGGGGGGAGAACAACGAAGAATCAAAATGGTCATACAGGCAAAGTCAGTGATTCAGGAACTGAAGAGAAAGCTGTGACTGGAGATAGGTACATTTGGTTTTTAGAATACATGTGTATGCATGTGTATGTGTGAGGGTTCACAGGTATTTAAATATACTCTTTTCCTTTCTGTGTTCAACAGTAACAAATGACCTTGTGTCAGTGGAAGCCAATTTAATAATTTCCAGCTTCATTGACCTATTCTCTGCCCTGTAGATATAACACATATACAATTCTATTGTTTCATGGTAGACAATGCTAGAGGTAAATAGATTAGTTATTCTTAAAGTTCAGCCTTTATTTTTCAAATCACAGATATATTATCCATAGTATTAATTTAATAATTACAGGTTTTACTTTATTTTGACCCACAGTCTTAAGATAATAGTGACAGCTGCTTTTACAGCTAAATTGTGGACAGAATGGGACACATAACATCAGAAGAGATGTAGACAGAGGAAAAATAATAGAGCAAAAATAATAAACCATAGCAAGATTCTTCAAATTATAATACACAGAGTTAAGAAATGCCTTGAGACATTCTCAACAAACAGCAACAATATTTCATTTTAATTCACATCAGAGAGGGAGACCAAGCCTGAAAGTGGAATATCCACATTTTGTCAGACAAACACATCTCATATATTGGCTAAGAACAAAAACAAATTTTTCACTGTTTAGCAGCTGCTGCTAGACACATAGTAGACACAGTCTCTTTGGTGTACAGAATCATTATTTTTTCTCATAATTTGTCTTTAACCAGAATTTCTTACTCCTCTCAACTTCTGCCTTATACCAATAAGTCTATCTGGATGTCTAGGAAATTAGAAGAGTGAATATTACTGTGAATTTTTGCAGTAGGTATTTAAGATTTTGCAACAACCTCTCTTGTTATTATCACATCACATAAAACCCTGCAAAAAAATATTGATCATCTGTACGTTAATTCTGTACAGACAATGGCAAACTGAACATCTAGAAAAATATCACTTGGACTGAGAGAAAATCAGTATGTGAGCTGTGTTAGGCTTTGATCAAGAGGAGTTAAGGCTGTCTGTGAGTGACCACCCCCACAGAAAGTTAAGATATAAGGTTTTCCTTATGATTCATAGGACAACACAGAAAATGTGTTCCATTTTACTCCCACATTTGATCTTTTCTGACAGGCACATTAAATAATAATACTAAAAAAAAAAAAATTAAAAACCCCCAAACCCACAACCAGGGAACTAAAATAAAGTGCAATGGGGTGCGACAAGGTTTTTATAGATGTAAGAAAATTATGTTTAAAATTATGTTTATAAATCTAGAGTATAATTTATCATTTCATGTCCAAACACAGGGTTTGGACATATATGCTGAGGCAGCATTAAGCTTGATATTTGAAGAAGATAAGTATCTTGTTTATAGTAGTAACAAAGTAGCTGTTAGCAAGATAAGAAAATTCTGTTACTGTGGAAGGAATGGGATACCCTAAAATGGTCCTTATAACAACTACATTATTATTTACCAGGTAGAACTTTGCAGTCATAAGTGACCATGCCTCTTTACCATGGTTATTTCCTATAAAACAAAAAGAGAAAACTAAAACCAAACCAGAAACCCTAAATTTTTATGTGGCATATAATTCTTTACATAAGAAAAATGTTAAGGATAAATCTATGGGGAGGCTGAATAGGCTGGTATCAGCAGCTGGTCATGGATAAAACCTGAGTAGTATGAAATGTTTATCTTAAGCTAAAGATATGAATATAACATAAAAGCTTGAGGATTTTTTTTTTTTTTTTTAATAATCTGTTTAGGCACTTGTGGAATGTCTGCAAAAGCATGTGTTTTAAGATGCCTTGGAGACAGTGTGTCTAAAGCTTAATAAATAAAGCTGTTCACACATTTTTCTGCTTACATACTATTTTGCTTTAAGATACAGGTTCTCTTCTTATTTTTAAGGCAAGTAATAAGAGCTGGAATAGTGATATAAAATGTGGGAGTCTTGGGTAGTGTTCACAAACAAATCAACGATATAAGCAAGAGGTGAACAAATCTCCTTTATTCTATTAAATTATTTCCCTCAGCCTGTTTGATTTTCAGATTTTTTTTTCTTTTAGTATTGGAAAAATTACAAGGTCTTACGGAATTTTTAACTGTTACAGCTGATTTCTTCAGTCTTTTCTCTGAATGGAAATTTCTGAACACAATTTTGTAGATTACGATTTTAAATCTCAAAGGTAAGCCTAAAAAACTTCTACATAAATAAATTTGAACTAAGAATTTTCTGGTTTTCATATAAAGACATTTAAAAGTCTTTGAAGCCTTTACAAAATATATATTTAATTCAGACACTGAGTGCTTATTTGAATGTTTAAAAAGAGATTATAAATAAGCTTAAGTATTTTAGTGGTGTAGATTTTTCTTAAGCAATGTCTTTTATACAGTATTTTATTGACTTTAATAAGTGTGAAATGATTGGAGCTATAATGAACAGTTTATGCTTGAGTGTACAAGGACCCTGGGTATTTATAAATGACAGGCCTACAGAATACCTATGAATGAAAATGACCCCAGGTAACTGAACACTGCTTGTACTGCTGATATATACACAGCCAAAAAATGAAACTAATCCCATAGAGAACTCTCAACATACTTGACATAAGGTAATTTATGATTACTACTGGAGTAAAGGAAGTGACATTCAGATTTCCTACAGATCCATTACAGGCTACAGCAGAAGCTGTATCTAAAGCAAGACAATATAATGTTATTTTTAATGTATATCATATAACATGTACATGGTGTGTAAAATTAGGCATCTACAGCAGTGACAGTATTAGACTGTCTACTAGTTTCATAAGTTTATTTGACACAGAGCATGATACTATATAAAACAAACCTTGTTTTTCTACTGTATATATGCAGACACACCAATAAATACTCATGACTCATTCATGTGACCTGACATCAGATGGATCGTTTTTCAGAGACTGCATTATATATGTGTGCTCAACCTGTCAGCCTGCTAGGCAGAATCACTACCATGAGAATTATTACATTTTCTTTTTAATAAGTCAGCATTGTAACATTGTCCAAAGGCAGAAAAAAAATCCTCTTCTCTCCCAAAAAGCAGCCCTAAACAGAATACAAAACCAAAAATCCTTCCCTTGTATGCTTCACCTACCTAGATTTCTCTAGTCTTTTCCCATCATGATAATTCTTTCATATTTTCTCCCTTTTAGGTTGAACATAGAACTGATTGTCTCTCACTGAACTCCTCACTGTGGTTGTGCAGCAGCAGATACTGGAGCCAGTGATCTCAGATAAATGAAGACTAATGCCCAGAATCAGGCCAGATGACTCAGGTCAGTATGTTGGCAGAAGACCCATGAGTTGAAAGTCTTTGTATTGAACTGCAGTGAATTCCCTGAGAATCAAAGTTTTATACATCTGGATCAAGGTCACAACTGTAATGAGACAATTCAGCTACTGGGTGTTCTATACTTTCACACTTATCTGTTTGGTTTTTTTTTCCAAAAAACATTTTTCTTCTTTATGTTTTTGTGTAATTTCTCTAGTCACAAGATCTTCAATACTGAAAATTTTGGGAGTGCCAGAATCTCAGAATTTTTCCTAGATGTGGTATGAATGCATGACGCATAATGTGCCATGCATAGAAACTTATGGCCTAATATGAAAGCTGTTCCTGGTCCCTGCAGCATCTTGCAGGGACCTCTCTGTTTGCTGACTACTCCAGAGCACAGCTGTTCTATATACAGGATAATGGCAAACAGCTCTGGGGTCCTCCCATCTCCTTCAGGGATGCCACATCATCCGGTCACCAGATCACTTCCATGATGGTTTCATCAGTCAGGCTCCTTTATTTAGGCAGTATGACAAGCAGGAAATGAAGCAAAATCAGACCAACCCAACCCAACCTCCTTCCTACTGACTAGGCAGCCACCCATTATGGAGCAGGCACAGAGGAGTTCAAGTCATCTAGCGCTCTCCTTACATTAGACAGGGTATTTTTCTGTGTGTTTATTTATTAGTAACCTTCCACCTAGCATTTATAGGACATTCATGCTCTATAAGTGGTTGCACTCACTAATCAGGTGCTTATACTGCTCCAGCTATTACAGCTGCCAGGGAGCAGCCAGAGCAAGAATCTCCTGCAAGGGCAGGTGACCTGGATGCAGGCAGAGGTGACAGTGTAGAGGCCACACAGGATAGACACAGGCAAATAGCTCTGGCAGTGGTGATTGGGTTCAGCCAAGAGTCCAGAACATCAGGTAGATCCGCAGTGATGAGGCAGGTCTAAGGTCAAGCTAAAAAATCACAGCCACATCTGCAAGTTAGGTTCCGTGTCGGAGTCAGGGAAGCACAGGCATAGCTTCAGTATTGTTCAGGCAGAGATCAAGGGCAAGAGCCTGAGCTTAAAAGCAGCTCTCAGGTACAGGAGAGCAGGTCATTGTTGGGGGTTTCTCATGGCCAGAGAGGAGCATCTTCAAAGTTGGCCCTGAGCCCAAGCAGCCAAACCCTGGGATCTGCAGGGAAGGCACTCAGGGCCCTGAAAAGATCTAAGGCTTTCAGGAACCAGATAGAAGACAGTACTAAAGCAGATCAATTATAAGTAGGTCAATAACACTTGGCTCTCTTTTCTTAGCGGTACACATGTTTTGTATTTAGCAGGCCACCAGGCCATAGACTCTCTGTTTCCTTTTTACTCATCCAACAGCTAAACTCACAGTCATCTTGCTTTCAGACTCACATTAGAATCTCCTTTACACGTACTGCTGACACTGATGATAAGTCATTTAATACTCACAACAGCCTGCAAAAGTATTGTTTTCTTCTTTCCATGACAAAATGTAAGTCAGTGTTTCCTCAAAAAACAGGAATAGACAGGTAAGTAAAAGGCATTGGTATATATGTGTGTGTACATGTTTGTGATTGTGAGACACATGTATCTGTGTTGTTTCACTCACTTTAAACTCCCCAGTAAACTGTTACATCTGGGTAACTGAACTCTGATAATGGTGTAAGCTATGTTGGTACTGCTAGGTTATTGTGCTGACATCACAATCTTTATCACATATGTAACTTTTACAAATCATAGTTAATGATATGTCATGGTTTGAGCTCAGAGGGCAACTGAGTGCCACATAGCCACTCACTCCTCCCTTCCCTCCCAGTGATGAGAAGCGACAAATGAGTCAGGCTTGGGATTCAAGATAGGACCAGGAGGGGCAAATCACCCATTATGGTCACGGGGAAAAGGCAGACTTGTTAGAGGAAGAAAAAAAAGAGCCTGGATTTATTACAGACACTAACAAGAACACTTAACAGAGTAGGACAGTGAGAAGCATTGCCACGTATTGAGAACACCTTCCCCCCACCCCAGTTCTGTGGCTTCTTCCATCTTTGGTGGGGGGGAGCTTGCGGAATTTCTTCCTCCTGCCCCATCATGGTCCCCCTCTCACAGGAAACAGTCATCCGCAAACTTTCTCTGATGTGAGTTGCTTACACGGGCTGCAGCATTCACCACACTGCTCCAGTGTGGGACACCAACATTTTCCAGCTGGAGTCTCTCCCACGGCTGCAGCCCTTCCTGAGCTGTTCCAGCATGAGACACTCCCACATGCTGCAATCCTCCCAGCGCTGAATTACAACAGTGGGGGCTCCTTTTTCCCACAAGATACCAGCCTTCTTCAGGCACAGTCACCTTTATCATCCATGAGATGCCCCTCTCAGGCCATAAATCAATATCTGCTCCACCGTAGATCTTCATGGGTGGCAGGGGGGTGCCGCCCTGCCGTCTCACCACAGGATACAGAGGGGTATCTGCTCTGACACACCTCCCCCCTCCTTTCTTCCTCCATTCCTCCACTGACCTTGATGTTCACACAGCTGCTGCAACTCCTCCTCACAAGTCCCACTGTTGGTCACCATGTACCTTCTTAAATATGTTGTCATAGAGGCGCAGCTGATTGGCTCAGTTTCCAAACAGAGGTGGAGCTGACTTGGAGCTGGAGGAGCTTCGAGAAGCTTCTCACAGGGGTCAACCACTGTAGCCCACTCCCCTGCTACCAAAAAATAAACCTCACAACAACCTCAAACCCAGGACATGATAGTACTTATTCTTCAATTTGTAACCATTTGGTATATATGTTTAAGCCTTTTTGAAGAACTCTTCTTCTTTTATATTTTTAGGAGAAAAAGAAAGTGCTAGCTCATAACTGGCTTTCTGTACAGAATTCCCCATAGTCAGTGGGGTCTTCACCTCCATGGAGGACTGGTCACCTGTAGCCTATTGCAAGACAGGGAGGCAGCAAGGGCAACATGTGAGGATACGAACTCATGGTAAGTGAGGTGTACAAAACAGGGGACTGAAAAATTTGCCTGCTTCCTGTTTGACTTCTGATTACATTCTCATATTTTATTTCTTATCAAAGCTGGACACAAATCCCATGATGCGTTGCTCAAGCCCATGTATGTAGAAATATATTCTGTCTACACCCATTCTCCTGTCTTATTCCAGAATGGGATAAAAGTTCACAGTTATTTGAATTAACTGTCATATTTTGTTTTCCTTTTCCTTAGATACTGGAATTAAGAGCCATACTTCTTTCCTTCATTATTTATACCTTGCTTGCTTCTTGGCTTAGATTTTATTGTGCCATTTAAATGAAAAAATTACTATCATCAAAGACAGTTAATGCTTATTGATAATTCAAGTAAAGGTCATAAACTCTGGACTTTTTTTTTTTTTTTTTACTCTGTCAGGTTTGGATGATTAAAATAATGAGTGGAATATTTGTACAAATAGGGATTATAACATAGTCTGAATGTACAGACAAATGCTGTTTCATAATTAGATTTAAACTTTAAAGCATAGCCAAATAACTGGAGAAGAATATGATAGAGGAAAATCTGAAAGAAAATTATTTTCAGTACACACAAGAAGGCAGAATCAAATTAACAAAGGAAATTGAAAATATCTCTTTAGATAGAGACAGGATTTGAGAACAGAGGAGAGGTTTCAAGTGCATGGATTAGTAAAGATACTAAGGTCCAGAACTATACTAGTGTTTGTGGACAGACTGAGTGTTGACATGAGACAGAAAAAACAATAATTAATTTTGAAGGTAGCTCATTCAAGATGATCTTCTGAGACAAATGTTGGGGAGAAGTTGAGAAAGGAAACAATGAACTGGAAGGAGACTAAATCTATTCTGTGGGAAGTAAAGACAGAAACTAAAGCTCAGGAAAAATTTTTGTCTTCATCGGTTTTGTGTACTTTCCTGAGGACTTAGCAATGGCTGTTATTTACACAGTCTTTGCCTTTGCCAAGATTTCTCCCAATATATAACTATCCTAAAATGGTCAATTTGAACAATGTGTGATGTTATTTAATAGGGCCCAAGGTAATGACATAAAGTGAACTAAATTATTTTGGATCAGAAATTTTCCTATGTGTTTGCACTTAACATTTTATCTACTCTTTTAGCAATTATGGATAATTTACATTTTTAAAATAGCATGTTCCTATACCGTTATGCTAATGGTATTTTTTTTCTTGAAGGACCCGGGTTAACATTTGTGGCTTAATCTGCATTTCATGTGTAATCTTGTGATTTAAATTTCTTATAGAAAAAAGCAATCTATAACCATACATTGAGTAGACCATTTTAATTTAAAGGAACAAGATCTATATAGGGGAGCATCTGGGCTAAAATAAGTGTAGCTTTTGACCATAGCCATCCTGAAATATTACAACCTATAGTAAAAGACAAATGCAGTCTAATTAACATGCTCTATAATTGAAGTCTAGTTATGTATCTGTGGGTATATGAAGCTTAAAAATAAATCAATCAAACAATAAGGGAGAAAACACCCAACATTTGCATTGCTTGGAAGAGTAAATCTGATCATAATGGATTGTACACTATGGAAGGTCCAAGGTGCCAGGATGAGGAGAACCTGTTGCCTGCTAACAACGTCCAGGGGTAGTTTATTTCCCCCAGATGTCTGGCAGATCTTGAATCTCTAGTGAGTGCAGATTTTAAAATAAATTTTGACTCTGTGTGGTCCTTTCTTTACTACTGCTGACGTTGGCTAACACGGTACATTAAGAATTCCCATAGCAGCTGCAGGAAATTTTGGACACAGGGATGAAATCCACAACACTGATTTCAGTTTCAAAACTTAAAAATGTCTCTGAAAAGTACTGATTTTTAAGAAGAAGTAATTAGATCTAAAAAACTGGATAAAAGGGAGCTGCTGTTACCTTTTATGTTCCTGTTTACACTACAAGTGTCATTGTAAGTATGTCATACAGTACTACAAACAGTTTCCAAGTAGGGGGAAAAAAATAAATAAATAATTTGCAGACATGGAGGACAATATTTGATATCACAAACACAAATTTAGCAGTCACCAGAGGCACAGAAAAAAAGAAAAGTTTGGATGAAGTTTAGTGGAAGCAAGAACCGTTTGTCAGGAGACAGGCAAGGGTGTCCAGAGGAACTACTAACTTTCGTATGAGCTAAAGTAGATTAATACAAAAAAAAATGTCTGCCTCTTTTATGAAGAAATTTCATGCACAGGTACATTAGTTACTTAGAAGGCAAATAAACAGAACTTGTAGCTAGCAGCTATAAAGTTACACAAGTGTAAACAATCCTCCTTTCCTGTAGCAGCCCTTTGACACTGATTGGACATTGCACCTGGCACAATAAACAATGCTATAATTACTTACATTTTATTGAAAAAAACAAAACCAAGCCCCCATGTTATTTTTAAGGTACCCTTAAGCCTGCTCCACAGGAATAACCATTTTGAGGAGAAGCCTTTTCTCATCAGTGTTTGAAGGCTGCAGCTGGGGATACAACCTGACCATGACAATGTAGAGAATTTGGAAAGACTGGATGAAGAGAGGGAGATATTGATTCCTTTTCTGGCTTGCAGAAGTTTGCAAAAGGAAGAAATATTAAAAATTTTTGCAACCAATGCAAGATATGTCTTCTAGGAGATTCTGAGATTTTTTGGACAATGCATTAAAGATTAGCTTGTCATTTTTGTGTGTCACTTCCAAACAAAAGCATATACTTTCTGCTGCTTTACTTATGTTACCTATTAAACTTATCCATTTCAGTACTTACTAAAGGTATCATTTGGTGGTGTGAGCTAAAGTCTTTTTACACATATGTAGGCTTTAGTCGGTGTTAAGAGCTTTAAAGTGATGCATCAGCTCCATCTGAGCATAATTTTCTTTGAAGTCAAACCTTAAATCCCTGCTGATAGAATCTGAGAGAGGAATTTAGTCCTTGAGACTGAGAGTGGTGAGAAAGGCACAAAGGTGAAAAAAGACATGGCAGAAAATCACAGCATCGAAGGTGGAGGGTCTGTCACAAAGGATGAGGGTGAGTAGTTGGGAGAAGGAGTCAAGCATTGAGAATAAACAGAGAACAGCTGCAAAGACCAAGAGAGACCCCGGAAGTCAGGGAGCATTAGAGGTAGCTCAAGTGTGTCAAAGCCCAGGATACTGCTTCCTTGGGTTCTCAAGAAAAAGGATGGGAGTCAAAATTTTCTCAAGTGATTTGTAGCTTTAGGGGATCCTTATTCTTAAAAAATCTCAGAAATCCATTTCTTTTGATGCATCTTAAAGTTTTTGAATTTGGGCCTGAGGGTTGTGCCCATCTGTCCTATAGGAACTGTTTCAAAGGCACTTCTAGCTTTACAGACAAATTATAAGTTTGCTGAGTGGATATAGAAACATCATCATTGTCATGTCAGGACCTAACATCTCAAGGGTGTTCATCCTGGACAACTATGCATGCTTGGTGAATAACCTACAGGGAGAAGCACTCCTGAGCTCCCACAAAAAAACATTTGTAGTAGTAAATTGTGGAGCACTCAAGCAGCAATGATATCTCCTCATACTGCATTCCAGCACTGGCAGTTATGTACACTGCACTACTTCACCTCCATTATAAAACAGTAGACACAGATTTTTCATTTTCCAGGCTTTGGACCCAGGTTGAGCAGGCCAAGGGACTTCCTGGACAGTTTGCTACCCCTTTCACAGAGGAATGCTCTTTCACCAGGACAGATCTAAGAAAGTACAGATATGATACCTACCCTTTCTGTAATCCTTAATTTAGAAAAGCAGTTTACTCCCCTGGCAAAAATTCAGTGTTTGTTAGAGGTTAACACTGTTGTGCTACTGAAATCCTCCTAGGAAGCAGAGGATTCAACAAAAGATGGCACTAGATACTCATGGCATGGCTTTCTACCTCCCCTACCTTAAAAGGACAGAATGACTAAAGCCTTGGGTTTTGATGTTCATCATTCAAAATGGAAGAGTTAAGTGAGATACATTCAGTTTTCCCTCTGGAAGGTGAAACCAGGAGATAATGGTAGAATTAACACAACTTTATTTATTGACCAGTAAGAAAACTGTTTGTAAAGGTTCTTCTAATGCTTTCCATTATAAATATTCTGAAAAAAAAAAAAGTATTTGCTGTAAATTAATCATATGTTCCTACAGCTTATCCTGCAACAAACCATTTCTAGCATCAATTCTGAACTTTTTGAATATTGTTAATAAATATTTATTCCAGTAGAAATATTTTGTTCAGTCATACTCATTTAGTCACTTACTGTTTTTATTCTATTAATTGCAGGCTGTGGCAATTTTATATCAGCCCATATGTTTGTACATTTTTTCCTTCTGCTTCATTCTCTGCTTTATAGGACTGTATGCTCTTTGAACTGAATCTCTTTATGCCTTTCTGCAACAACTGTAATGACTGAAAATTCTGAGTTTGGCCTTTGAAAAACTTAAACAATAACTAAAGGATATTTACAAAAAAAAAAAAAAAAAAAAAAAACAAAAAAAAAATCAAAGAGAGAAATAAAATCAGTCTTGCAACTTTATGTTAATTGGTGGCAACTGAAGATTAGTCTGCCCCACTTATTTTCTGAACCAGTTCCTGCTTGTGTAATAAAATTGTTCTCCCCTTGTCTATCAGAGAAAATAGAAATGCCCTCTATGGCCCCAGTCTTGCCGACAGCTATGTCTTCCATTAACAGTTCCATTAATTTCATTGAAACTACATGAGTGAACTGACTTAGTTGGGTATGCAAGTGACTCAGAAATTGAAACCTTTGTTATGGAGTTTCTGGATGATTTTCTTTCTAGATTTTTCTTCTGTCCAAACCATCAGCCATTATTGGATCATGCAGGTACTTAACAAATGGTTTCCATTGCTCATTCTCCAATGTGTTGGGTCTGTGTGTGTGGTGGGGGATTTTGGAGGGGTGGAAGGGGTCTACGATGGTGGCCTCTGTGAAAAACTTGGAAATACTCCAGCTCCAAGTTGGACCCACCTCTGGCCAAGTCCAAGACAATCGGCAATGGTGGCCATGCCTTTGTGTTAACATGTGTAAGAAGAAGAATCAGGGAGGAGGAGTTGGAGTTGTGAAGACACCGATGCAAACACCCAGGTCAGTGGAAGAAAGAAGGAAGGGGAGGAGGTACACCAGAGCAGAGACACCCTGCTGCATCCTGTTGTGAGAAAGCAGGCTGTCCCCCAGATACCCATGGAGGTCCAAAGTGGAGCAGATATCTGCCTGCAGCCTGTGGAGTACCCCATGCTGGAGCAGGTGGCTGCACCTGAAGAAGACCAGAACTCTGTGGGAAGAAGCCCCCACTGTTTTAGTTTGATGCTGGGAGGGTTGGATCACATGCAAGGGCCCCATGCTGGAGCAGCTCAGGAAGGTCTGTGACACGAGAAGGACTCACATTGGAGAAAGTTCATGAAGGACTGTCTCCCATGAGAGGTACTCCACACTGGGGCAGGGGAAGAATGCAAGGAATCCTTCCCCTGAGGAGGAAGGAGCAGCAGGACTGACCACACCTCCATCCCCCCATTCCCTGCCCACCTTCACTGCCGGGGGAAGGAGGTAGAGAAATTAGGAGTAAAGCTAAGTCCTGAAAGAAGGGAGGAGTGAGAGGAAGGTGTATTTTTTTTTTTTTTTTTTTTTAAGTTGTGGTAATGTTTCTCACTGTCCTCCTCTGTTAAGTGTTGTTGTTAGTGTTGGAATTAAATTGTTCTTTTTCCTTCCTCTAATGAGTCTGTCTTTTGCCCATGACCACAAGGGGTGAATCATCCCTCCCTGTCCTTATCTTGATTCCTGAGCCTTTTGTTGTATCTTCTTCCCATCCCTGATTGGGAGAGGGGTGAGCCAGTGGCAGGGTGGTGCTCAGTTGCACTCTGGGTTTAAACTAGGACATCCAGTATGTCTAATTTAATGTTGATAATGCTCATAATTTATCATATTGTTAAATTTAGTTTTTTGCTGATATCCACAGCCATTTTAGAAATGCAAATTATCTAAAAGCTGAGCTTTATTTAAAAACAAATAGGAAATACTTCTTCGTTGTCATGGATACAGGAAAATGTGAAGATAAATATCAGAGGACAATTAAAAGGATTTGACAGTTGTTATTATCATTTAGTCTCATGGTTTAAGCCAATCTTGTTATATTTAAAAATCTGACCATGGTTTCTTGAAATCTGAAGGCTGATGAAGGACCTCTACAGCTTTGAGGAATGGGCCTCATGAGGTTCAACAAGGCCAAGTGCAAAGCTCTGCAACTGGGTCAGGGCAACCCCCAATATCAATACAGACTAGGCAGTGAATGGATTGAGAGCAACCCTGTGGAGAAGGACTTGGGCATACTGGTGGATGAAAAATTGGCCAAGAGCCAGCAATGTGTGCTTGCATCCCAGAAAGCAATCCTATCCTGGGCTTCATAAAAAGAAGCATGGCCATCAGGTCAAAGGATTTGATTTTTCCTCTACTCCACTCTCATGAGTCTCCACCTGGAGTACTGCTTCCAGCTGGGGAGTCCCTGGCACAAGAAAGACATGGACATAAATTTTATGATGAGGGTGGTGAGATGCTGAAACAGTTTTCCCAGAGGTGTTGTGGATACCCCATCACTGGAAGTGTTCAAGGTCAGATTGGATGGGGCTTTGAGCAACCTCTTCTAGTGCAAAATGTCCCTCTCCATGGCAGAGGGGTTGGACTAGATGATCTTCAAAGGTCCCCTCCAACCAAAATCATTATATGATGTTATCATATAACACTGAAATTATTGTATATAATTTATTGTTTTCATTAAGTATTGCTCAGAGCTTCCAGAAAGCTTGCTAAGAAGAAACACCACAAGTAGTTGTAACAAAATAGTTCAAAATCAATTTTTTAAACCATTTTTTGAAACAAAAATAATCTACTCAATTATTTATTGTACTCAAACTTATTTAAATTTCTGCATAAGATAACCATTTTCCTTATTATTCCATCTACTCTGATACCATCCTCAGTATTGACAGAGCATATGATCTGTTTTTGAGGGTCTTTCTGAATGTGTCCTGTATCCTCCATGAAGAGATCAGCACCACATTGCTGTAGAAAGCTGTGGCCAGGAGCACCTAGGAGGATTGGGAAGAATGACCTGTTGCACCTGGAGAGGAAGGATGGTGTCATATTTTCAACTGATTCCTGAGTGAGATTCCTAAATCTTAATGGAGAGAATCAACAGAAAAACTCAAGGGAAAAATAATGTAATTCAAAAGTAGAGATTAAAGTATTTTATCAAAACTTTTTTTTTTTTTTTTTTTTTTTTTTTTTTTTTTTTTTTTTGTATACTAGACGTGAAGTGATTTTAACATGGCTAATTTAGAAATATGAGCTTACAGTATGAACATCTGCAGTTAGTTGAGAGAAATCTCATTCATAATGCCTCTGGAGAAGAAGAGGGAAACACCATTATGAAAGGAGAAAATTCAGAGGAATTTGAGATATGGGGATGGTAAATTGTCACCAAACTGTTTTTCCAATATCTAGTTTGCATCTGTGGTTATAAAATTGTGTTCAAGAACTACTTCTGCTGACTTACCTGTGTTTTGGTCTTGTTCTGTTAAGAATTATGCTAAGCAGGAATAAAACTTCTCTAATGTTGAAAACATGTTTCTACATATTGTACTACTGAGAAAGCTGTTCATCAAAAAACCTGTAAATTAGGAAATTGTCATAATTCTTCCTGGTTGTATAGACAATACCGAAAAAAGTAATTAAAAAGGAAAAAAAAAACAAACAAACAAACTGAATGCCATGCCAAATTCCTGAGAATTACTCATGGAATTATTCATTTATTTCAGTTATTTGTTGTATAAAGTTGACTGTAAATAATAAAAATTTCAAAAGGAGTTGAAAAAATTTGGCACATGGGTATCAGTGGGTACTTAGAGCCTAATCCTAGTGCCACCTTTGAAACTCTCAGCAATACAAGCCAGTACTGTCAATTGCTGTCAGTAGTTTTGAGAAGACCATTTGGATAACACAGTCATAATTTCATAAAATCTATCATTCTTCTAATTCATTGCCAGATCTCCAGTTTTTCAGTTTTCAAAAAACTTTCTTATGCAAATCTTTATTATCTATATAAAACCTACAGATTAGTGGACTGTAAATATGAAATATAATCAGTAAACTGTAAATACAAAATTAATAGAAATATATTGAATTGAATGTCAAAAGAAATGGCTTGGTTTCCATAGTAGTTTTATCATTCCATTACACAGGAGATTTATTAAAACACAAAACTACTCCTAACCTTCTGTTCTCTTTGTTTAAAAAGAAAATAATGCCAGAGTTTTCAATTATTTTAGTAAAGTGCTGTTGAGTCTATGATTAAGCCAAACAATGCAGGGCCAGCTTGGTTCAGAGGATGCAAAGCTTAAAATTTCTTGTGTCTGGATGGGGAAAAACCAAAAAATTATATCCACAGCTTTAAATTTCTTGTAGTTTCTGCTACTCTCCTGGCTACATTGGCTTGACTGATTTTCTTGATAATGTTTTAGAGTTATTTCCCAGTGTTAATTTTGCCTCTTTTTGATCATTATTTTTCAACATAGAATTTCAACATCTATAAGATGATTAAAAATTATTATTTTTAAAAAACTAAAAACTTCACACTACTTTGCTCCCTCTCCTTCACTATAACAATGATGATCAAAATGAATGTTTCTATTGAACAACTACCCTGTTTCTGAAAAATAATACTGCATTACACCCTCAAAGCTTTTTTTTTTTTTCCAGATTAAATGTACAAGGAATATAATATGACTTCTACATATTTGTGCTGTGTCTTTTTCCATCTTGAACAGTTGAACAGGTTTTTACCAGTGAGCTAACTGCCTGGATATCAATGAATTGGACAAGATCTTCCATAAGTGCTCATTTCCACAGTGTCATGTCCCAGTTTCTCAGGATGTCAACTCAGATTCATTGATTCCCAGGTCAGGATTAAGGTGAAATGACACCAGGGATTCTTCAATTCAAAAACCTCAACTTTTATATTTTCCACAACAGATATTGGCATCCAACTTTGTCAGCAAGCCTTGCAACCTCTGCAACAAGTGGTGAGCCCCACAACTTACACTGACAAACTGAATCTTTCAACGCATGCTAGCAAGCCACGAAGTAATCATGTCCTGATGGGTCTTAAACATGTCCTGACAAGCCTTGCCATATATGCAGGGCTATAGGGATAAAGAATGGGAGAGAAGAAGAGAGAGAAGGAAGAGAAGATTTCACCAGACCCAGTTCCAGCATGATCCAGCCAGCATAAATGCCCAGTTCTGGAGGAGTGCCACCACTCAGGGCTTTGGTTCACAGCCTTTTATAATCCTTTGCCCCTCCTCCGGGCAGATGCTCAGAATTATTATGCTAGTTAAGCAGTCTATGCTTCTAGAGTACTCTTGACTTCGGTGTATTCGTACTTTGTACTTTCAGAGTCTTCTGGAAATGGGTCTGTGGGCTTGGGAATGTTGTGGGGGAGCTACTTCTCCCTCCCTGCAAGTATGACCACTGTCTGACCTTTCTTCCCAGCACATTCATCATGAAAACAGCTTCTCCGTTGGCTCTTTATGGAGTCATTCAAGATAGGGAAGTCCAGCCTCAGAAAAGTGCGGTCCTACCTTCATGGGACTGTCTTTTTGACACATCTTCCCATCATTACAAAACACAGCCCTGGCGTTTCCATAGAGACCATTCCCTTTTCCAGTTCTTTATCAGATGCTTGAGATATTAACTGTGATTCTGTTGGACCATCACACACATCCATTTATAAGTTTCCCACATCAATCATATTCAATGACATCTGGTATCAGACAAGCAGCACCAGGCTCTTAACAAACACATGTTCTGTGTGCCCAGCGCACTGAATCATGCCAAGAAGTCTCTGACAGATTATTGCCACACACACTGGAGTTACTGCTACTTTTCAGTGACCTGTAGCTAAACAAAGTTTTCAAGAACTTAGCCCACACAATAATTTGAAAATTAGTATACCTTTTCTCCAAAAAGACTCTCTTCAGTCAGAGCATAATGTAGTTCCACATAAGTGTCTAGGTGAAATGAGCAGACAGATTCAACTGATTTTGTGCTAGGTAAATGGTGGGGAAGTACTGAGAGAAATTCACAGAAATTCTCTGTAGAGTTGGGAAAAATTATCATTTAAGATCAAATAATGACAAGAGAATCAAGTAACAAAAGTCATTTTGACCAACTGAACTTGGCCTTTCAGTGGCATCAGATTCTGTACACCAAATTGCTTTTTCACATTTCATTTTGAAATATTCCTAATCACTACATTACTGGTCTGTAGGCACCTGTGCCTGAAATACAAGTTGATGCATTTCACTATCCAATAGTGTATATTAAAAAAGGAGGACAACTGTACATCTTTTATTGTATCTCTATTCTGTTGGAAACTCATTGTGTTTTGGATTGTTTGAATTAAAATGGACAAACGATGAGAAAATGTTTGCTAGGGAATGATCTGATGGGGTTGAGGGATAGAGTTAATTTAAAATATCTTTTCTGTATTTAGATTATTTCTTTAATACTTGATGATACTATAAGCTTGAAATAATAGTTTTCTTAATTTAGCTTAAACTACATACGGCAGATAAAACACTAAAAATTAAAAACACACCTTTTCATTTGTTTGCAATATGGTCATACCTTTGCAAGCAGGGTAAAATAGCCCAAAAGAAGATTAAGTACTCCCTGTCTGTCAGGGGATGCTATAAACTCTTAAAGTAAGGGGTATTATTTTGAGAGGACATATGAAAAATAAACAAGTGGAAAAGTTGTTTCAGAGAATACAGCCTTTATTTTTTTATTTTTTCTTTTTTTTTTTAATAAGGAAACTGCATTGATTTGTATCCCTTCAGGATTTGTTCTGTTTGAAGAATAAATTGGAATTTGAAACAAAGGCCCTGAAACAGATTCTTGGATAACACTGTTTCTGTCCTGGAGTGCTGAAATAACCCAACAGCATGCACATAGTCTTCTACACTATTTGAGTTATTAATAGAAGAAGTGATATTATTTCTTTCTCATTTACTAACTTTGACTTAGTTTGTGAAATATGCCACAATGAAGAGGCCTCTTTTCAAATAAAACCCTACTTTTGATTGTGTGCCATTTGACCAAGATGCATATAAAGTTCTATTTCAAAGTCTAGGCAAGTTCTTTCTGTGACACCTGGTCCTGTGATATGTTCCAGCTTTTCCTTCTCAAGCTTATTTCAGATTGCTGTCAGTTAATTTACACAGGCTTTTTGATAATATTCCCTGTTAGAATCTTGATTCTCTTGGTATAAACATACTTTCCATTTGGAAATGAAAAATTAAAAGTTTTACAATATTATTATTTTCAATATATTTTTAATTAATTTTTTAACATGTGAAAAATTTCCCTGGTTTTAGGGTATGGAGGGGGAGTATTGTTTCATTTACTTTCCAAGTCTTAATTCAACATCTAGTGAACAAACCTCAGACTTCAGGGAGTGCAGATTTCTATATGACTAACATCAGGTAGTAACCCAATGATTCAAGTACTCTATTTACATACTTTTCTTCCCTTAAGCTTTTATTATCAACACTTAGCATTTTAGCATTATTGCATTGTGCTTACATCTGACTCTAGATTTCATAAAACTGGCAGATAAAGTTTGTTGCTTTGTACGACTCATGGTGAACTACTTGACAGAGTACCAGCTTCCCTTGTTTTCTTGTATGATTGTGTGCATCCTGAAACGACCTCAACTACATCATAAGCTCCTTTTATATCTTTTAAAAGATTTATAAAATCATGATTTTTCTTGAATGTTGGAGGGACAATTAGAATATCTACTTTGATATATAATAGAGGTCATAGCCCATTTCTTGTGATATTGTTCTTTACCACAGGATCTGTAACTAGCCTTTGCTTACAATATTTATTATTATTTAGTTTTATTATGGAGTCTTAAAAGGGTAACCATCTTTTAACATAAGTAAAAAAGGCTGAAAACCAGAAAAAAATGGTTCCAAATAGAATTTAATTTCATTTGCTTGAAAATAGTTATTCTGTAACGTTTTTAAACTGTAAAGTTTTATTCTGGGTACAAATCCCTATAAGAACATGTATAGTTTGATCTTTCTTGCTTAACTGTCAACATTTTAACAATATGGAATTTATTGAAACAGCTTGCTTATCACGTTAATTTCTAATGCCACCAAAATATTTATTTTGAAAAGCTTTAGCACTGGAGAACCTGGTATGTCTGAGTGAAGTAAGATATTTCTGAGTTCATAGCAAAATAAACCATAAAGTAACAGTGGCTTCATCTGTGATATTTTTTTCCTAGAGTTTAGGTATCATAATATGTATTTAGTTACTGATAGGATTATTCCTGCCAATGTACAAGTAACATTGTTGAGTCCAGTGAACTCTTAATGAACATTTGCTATTATCCACATACCAAAGGATGCTTCTTTTCTCATACATGCATCCCATTTCATACATTTTCTAAGAAATATCCCTGACAATTTTAAGAGGATAACTTCTGTATTCTAATTCTGAAAAACTTTACTTGTGAATTTCTATTTGCTGTTCTCTAGTGACTTTGACATGTCAGGGACATATTCTACTTATGAATAAATCAGTGAAAAAAACCCTCTAGCCTATTTGAAGAACAACTTTCAACTTTTTGAGTGCAAGTGTTCTACAAAGCCAGTCGGTACCTGGCCAATAGTTTAAAACTCTTAAAATTTTTGTTATAATGATCTTGTTTTCTTTCTTCTTAGACTTAAAACACCATCAGTGATCTGTGTGATCCTTAAGGAATTTACCTGCTTATTGCCAGTGTGGAGGAGTATTTAACACTTCTCAAATTCATCTTAGCCATCATGACTTGGTTACAAAGTTGTGGTGGGTTGACCCCAGCCAGCAGCTAAGCCCTCACCCAGCTGCCCACACAGCTCTCTCCCAGTAGGATGGGGAGGAGAGTCAGAAAAGCATAAGTGAGAAAAATCTGCTTAGTTAAGATAAAGACAGTTTAATAGAAAAAGAAGAAACTGCATGGGCAAACAAAGTATAATAAAGAATTCATTCACTAGTTGCCATCAGCAGGGTTTCATCACACATAATGGTTGCTTGGTAAAACAAAGGCCATAACTTCAAATATCACCCCCTTCCTCCTTCTTTCCACAGCTTTTATTGCTAAGTATGATATCACTTGGTATGGAATATACCTTTTGACAACTTGGGTCAGCTGTCCCAGCTGTGTTCCCTCCCAACCTCTTGCCCACCCCCAGCCTACTCACTCATGGGGCAGAGTGAGAAAAAGAAAGAAAAAAAAAAAATAACCTGCAATGGGTTTTCTTGGTGCAGTGTGAGATGAAGAAAAGGCCTCAATACTGTGTAGCAATAGCCAAAACATTGGTGTGTTAACACCATTTTGGTCACAGATCCAAATCACAGCACCATAAGGGTTTCTATGAAGAAAATTAACTCTGTGAAGAAAAGATAGATCCAGGACAAAAGTAAAATTCGCTCTTGTTTCTTCTAGGCCTGATTGATAACTGATCTGTATCATTCCATCTCCAGTAGGAAAAGTAGAAGATAGCTACAATTGACAGCTGAGACAGTTTTTTGGTAGTTTTTAATGTATTTTATTATTAAATAGAAAGGCAGAAAAAGTCTGTGAGAGAGATGCCATCCTGTTCTGGAGCTTCATTAACACCAATAAATCCTGTTGTGTGTAAATGATCTGAAAAACTCAGAGCAATTAATTTTCCTTTTAACTTGAGTGTTTTAGTGCAGATTGGTAGCTAATCAAGCTGGAAAATTGAAATAGAGTGTGTAAAAAAATTGTTTATGAGTAATATTATAAACAAGCACTGCAGATAGTTCTGTACCTGTTTTAGTGCTATAATAAAATAAGTGGTGAAATCAGCATTGCATCCATTTAGGTGTAATTGTTCAAATTGCTAGCTAATCACAGTGAGAAAATTAGGCCAGGGCTTGGGAGAACAATGCTGTGTGCTATTAACTTGCTGTTTAACTATGTATTTAAAGCATTTGGTGCTGAAAACTTCTTAAAAGATAAACATAGTTTTATTTTTTTTATTGAAAGCAAGCCTGATTCTGAATTGGTTTCATTAGTGGAATCCAGAAGAAATTCCACTGACATTTGTGAAGTTAATTCAAACACAAACTGATATAAGCACTATGAGAATCAGCACCATTTGCTTTACTGTTTGCTGCTGTGTTAAGCCATAGGCATTTCATTAAAAATGCAAAACTGGTCAAATGCATAAAATTCCCATAAATAAACAGCTCAGTTTATCAAGCCAGCTGCAGTCAGCAGTTCAATGGATTTTGACATGCCTAACACAGCAGGGACTTAACTGGATCCATGTAAGCCTGGCTCAAAGGCTTGTGAACTTTTCAAGAAGTTCAAAAAAGCTTGAAAATTCATTAGATGGAGAAGGATTGACTTGATGCTTCTTTCCCATAAATTCTGTTTTATTTAAAGATTTACATGCTCTAGTGCTGTGCATTAATGTGTGAACTATCCAGCCTTGTGGATGCAACCTGATGTTTTTGATTTTTTTAGGGGGAATGACACAAAGTAAAGCTCACCCATATTGATCTGATAAAAACATTTAAATACTGCTACCATTTACCCATCCCACAACAGTACTTTTTAAAGGCTCTGCTGCTCTACTAAAAACATCTCTGCATGTTATATCTATTATATTCACAGAAATAGTGTAACAAAAATGTAAAAATAAAAATATTCATCCTGTAAACGTGTATTCATAGTGCTGGAAGGACCTTCAGGAGGTCACCTAATCCTTTTAATACCCCAGACAGTAGCAACTTTCCCTCAGTTATTTCCAACAGATTTTAGTTCAGCTCACAAGAAAAAAAAAAAAAAGCCGAGAAGTCACAGTCTCACAAGAAACATCACTATTACAGTGTAATATTTTTTTCCTAAATATAAACTTATACTGCTTTGAGACTTAAACCCATTATTATTTATTATGTCTACTGTGGTCATAAATAGAGTATTCCTTTCTTTCCAACAGCAGTCATCCTTAGGATAAACAACTTCAGTTTCTTCAATGTTGTCTTATAGGTCATGTTTTCTAGACCTCTGATCATTCTCACTGCTCTCCCCTATACTCTCTGGACCCAGTGTTTCATCTTTGGGCCTACCAGTAACAAGTAGAGGGAAAAAAACTACTACATGTATCTTACAGGCAATGCCACTCTTTATATATCTCATAAACTCTGGGGTTTTTTTGTTGTTGTTGTGGTTTGTTTTGGTTGGGGTTTTTTTAGCAGCATTTTGACTCATGTTCTGATCATGATCTACTATAACCCTTACATCCTTTTATACAGAACTATTACCTGACCAGATGCCTTTGAAACAAGTTTATGCAGATGATTAATCACTTGGCACTCTCTTGTATTGAATTTCATCCAACTGTTTCTTCAAATTCTCAAAATTATTCTGAATTTTCTTTCAGTCCAGCAGCATATCAGCTACTCCTGCTGGCTTAAGCTTTTTGGAATGGTTAATAAGAACACCCTGTACTTAGTCAACCAGATCGCTGATGAAAATATGGAATGATGCCTCACTGAAGACAAGAGGAATTAAACTTGACATAGAAACAGCCAAATATTTTTAAGCACATAGATTTCATTAGTAGTAAGGTAGATACACACACACATATACACACACATGTAAACAAAGGTGTATAATTATCTATGTGTATTTAATTAAGTTCTTTTCAGGTTTTATGTTATGAAAATTTTAATATACAATACAAGGATAACTAAGAAAGAACACAAATAAAAGATGAGCTGTGCCCAAGTTTCTTTACTGAAAATTGTATAATATTGTGACGTCACAGGGGGCCACACTTATAGCCCCCTCCCCTGCTGCCAAAGAAACCCCACAACTTACTCAAACCTAGGACACATCTACAATGTTATAACGGCCAAACATTTGTTAATAAGAAAAAGAAAATGACTGATGATGGAAAAATAGATCAGTAATTGTACAGCCTTGGGGTAAGTCAGAGAGAACAAAGGAGAATAGGAAGGAAGAGAAGGCAGCTGTCAGTAATCAGACACCATCACAAACTCTTTAATTATGTTGTGGGCACCATCAGAAAGCCAGGCTACAGAGACATATACCTGATCAGCTTTTATTTGTAGTAGCTCATCTGTATAATGCCAGTCTATCACTTTTTCACAATAAGTTGTTCTTTAAATCAGAACTGAGCCCCTATAATATTTCCCTTTAATATTCAGTAGCACTGCTAATAACACAGTATACTGGAGCATGTAGTTTTTTTATTGCATTGTTTATTTGCTCTTTCTGTATGTAGAGAATGATATTTTTATGAAGAAATCAAAGGTTATATTGCACAATCCAAGAAGATATTAGTTTGCACAAATACAATAATGACATTTCTATCAGAACTGAATGGCAACTTAGAAACAGAATCCAGTCAGTAGATTCCTGTGAATGACTTAAAACAAGAGAAAAATATGAAATTGGGTTGCATGTTTAAAGACTGAGGTACATTATTCACTACTGATATACTTAGCATAATAAGTCTGTGATATTTTAAGCAGATGATTGTAATTTAAAGATCTCCCATAAGACCTACTTTTTAGGACATTATTTTCCTGCCTTTAGTAGAGAAATTGTCTTTGTATGGTGACTGAAACAAAGCTCAGACCAAATTAAACCAGGATCTTTTGAGAGAATATGGGAACAATTGGAAAGATACAGGGGTAAAGGCATAAATAAAAATCTTTTAAGGCAAAAAAATCAGAGGCAGAATTTCTGTGTAATCATATACTACAACCAGAATGGTTTTAAGGTGAAGACTACTACCTTCAGACTATGACAGTTCAAAGTGATGAAAATCCACATATTCGTACCATGAAAAAAAATCTGTAAAAAAATGGGCTATAAAAGAGGAATCTGTTCTACAAGTGGAATGATTTAATGTAGAATCAACACAATGGTAACATATAAAAATACATATGGAAACTATCCCTCCAGGAAGACATACACTTCTTTGTTTGTAGTATACAGAGGAAAAAAGGAAACTGATTCAAACACAAGATTTCACTGCTTACCACATAACGGTACTGATAGATTTTTGGAAATTATTTTGAGCATCAGAAAACAGCTCTAGAAAGCAAAACTTATTCCACTGTTGTCTCAGCAGTTTCAGACAAAGCTGTTACTGTAGTATGAAATCAGAGTGTAATCTGTAGCAAATATGGCTAAAGAGAGCTTGAAAGGCTGTCCTATCCATTTGCTTCCTGATACCATAGTATTTGATATTCAGAAGAATACCCTATGTGGGACATAAATTGCCAGTAGGGTGTGGTAGTCTTAACCAGGCTAGAGCACCAGACAATGCTCTAAGTAATCACATGGAAAACTTCCACAGTATAGTCATGTTTGGAACTTACACCACCCCATCTGACCCCAACTGTCCCTCCTGAGCCTCCTTCTCTCTCAAAATCCCATAAAGATCATCTACTTTTTCAGAAACATATGTAGAAAAGTAAATAATTAAAATCACTGAACCTTGTTTATACACAGGATCAACTTACACGAGCAGAAACTATTTCTGGGTTTTATACATAAGAATAGATGTAACTATGCTCAGGCTTTTCATTATTTGAATTTATCTTTGATCAGCAACAGTGAACTCTGTTTGGTATCATTAAAAAAGAAAAAATAAAGATTAAAGAGAAATTTGGAGGCTAATGACAGATGAGTGGAACAAACATTTAATTAATATCTCAAAATGAGAGATCATCTGGTTGAAATGAGAAAAATTGAACTGATTTTTTTTTAATAAGGTCTATGAAAATCAGAAGAAAGAAGAGAACTGCAAATGAAAAATAAGTGAACATGGAAGAACTGTTTGGTATCCGTCAGTATTAAATGGCTTTTGTTTTACTAGTTGCTAAAGATTATGTTCCTTAACAATGACAGGGCTAGGTGTAGCCTTCTGAAAGGAGGGAGATATTGTTTCTTTGTTTCTTCTGCTTGTCTGTTCCCAGGGAATGAAAGCTTCAGGAGGCTGTAAAGTGTATTGGAAGTCATAAAGGAGATCTAGCCCAGAGTTAGGAGTCTGTATCTGAAGCAGGTACAATACCATTTTAAGGAGCAGGGAGTAGAAAACGAGAGCTCAAAAGTCATAGAAAAGATTCCTGAAGGATCAGAAATTATTTTGAAGCATTTTCTGACTTGACTTGCTGCCATACCATCTCAAGAAAACAAACTTAAACAGCAATGGCATTATGGAAACCTGGAGGGTTATGGAGCACCAAAGTATGAGAGTTGTGTTTCAAAAAACCTAAAAAATATAGCTTACATATAAATGAACTATGATGGTGAAGAGAACCTCAAATAGAGTGCTCAAATTTTATAGACAAATAGTTGAATAGATTTGAGGTTCTGAACTCTGAATTTAGAGACAGATTATTTGTAGGTTCCTTTCTCTCAAGTGTCAAATTAATGTAGCATTTAAAACTTGGAGAGTTGGAAAAGGGCACTATTTATTTACTGTCCTCTCATTTGGATTACAAGGCACTTCAATAGTGTTTCACTGATTAATGGATATTCTTTGAAGAGATACGAAGGGTATGCAGCTGCATATTTTAGTTATTTGCCTGTATCTAGCACCACTTGAAAGAAGCATCTAGAACATCTGGAGGAAGTGCTCCAAGAGACTGTATTAAATTTAGGCTGATATACAGAAGAACAAAAATAAATGAAATCTGTGTTTTATGCTAAAAGAAGTGATGCTAATGTTTACAAGTCCAAGATATGCTAGACAGTCCCTGTAAGAAGACATTACTAAATAGGAATGTGTGGAAATTTTATTCTTAACTTTTCTACATTTAATGTGTTGTTATGGTTTAAGCCCAGAGGCCAACTGAGCATCACCTACCTGCTCACTTATTCTTTCTCCCTTAGGGATGAGGAGGAAAAAATGAAACAAAAGGCTCAGGGATAGAGACAAGGACTGGGAGGAGTGACTCAACCTTTGTGGTCATGGTCAAAAGACATACTTGATTGTGGAAGAAAAAAGAACATCAATTTAATTTGACCACCACCACCACCACTTAATTTTCCAGTCAAACAGAGTAGGACAGTAAGAAATACAACCATACCTTAAAAACACCTTCCCTGCACTCCTTCCTTCTTCCCAGGCTCAGCTTTGCTCCTGATTTCTCTACCTCCTTCCCACCAGCAGTTCAGGTGGGAAGGGGATGGAGTTTTCAGTCAGTTCATCATCCATTGTTTCTGCCGCTCGTTCCTTCTCAGGGGGAGGATTCCTCTTATTCTTCCCCTGCCCCAACATAGGGTCCTCTCCTGTGAGACAGTCTTTCACAAACTTCTACAACATGTGTCTTTCTCACAGGGCTAAATCTCTTCACAAACTTCTTCAGAGTGGGACCTTCCAACATTCTGCAGTCTTCCCAGACTGCTCCAATGTAGGCTTCCTTCAGAGTTCCGGCCTTCTTCAGGTTTAACCACCTACCTTGGCATGGGGTCCTCCATGGACTGAAGGTGCACATCTGCTCCATAGTGGCCCTGCAGGGGCACAGCCTGCCCTCTCACCAGAGGCTGCAGGGGAGTCTCTGCTCCAGTTTACCAACACCCCCTCCTCCTCCTGTCTTCAACTGTCTTCTGTGTTTACATAGGTATTTTCCTCACAAATTCTCTTCCTCTGCAGATGCTCCTTCTTAAATATGTTATCATAGAGGTGCAGCCACCATCACTAATTGGCTCAGCCCTGGCTAGAGGTGGGTCTGACTTGGAGCTGAGAGAGCTTCAAGAAGCTTCTCACATGGACCACCTCTATAGCCCCTTCCCCCAGTACCAAAACCCCACCACTCACAAGCTCAAGAGATGTGTTTATCAGTCAAACTGAAGGTGACGTGGAGAAATTAATAAGCTAGATCTGCCAGGCAATGAAGCTGATCATCTGTGAACGTAGAGCTTCAGAGCCCAGATTTGTTGCCTGTGTATATAACCCAACCCAAATATTTCAGGAATAAGCATGGGAACAGTCTTTTTAAAAGGAAAAACGCAACAGATGAAAATGTAAAATTGTTTCAATAGGGACAAGCTACAACAGAAAAAGCACTTATGGATATAAAATGTTGATGGAAAGTTCTAGGTCAGGTTTGTACATAGACCATTTGGAGTATTTTGAAGACTGAAGAATATGAGATTAATTTTCTGGGAAAACTGCACACTATGGCATTCAGTGTTTAAGATAATCCAGAAAACAAATGAGCCCCATGGTTAGACCTAAAGAATAAGAACATATTAACTAGCAATTAATTGTTGCATAGGTTGGAGAGAAGAACAGATGTCCTAAACAGCTGATTTTGTTTAGAAAGTAGAAGTGAATCCAATGTATTCCTGGAGAACAAGATGCTACACTGGAAACAGGTAGGGTTCCCAATGGAGACACACAAAAAAGGCAGAAGAGGAAAGAAGAAAGAGGAGATTTGACAGATGCAGAATTGTGGGCTGCTTCTTAACAGGCTTGGATTTTTCTGGATGCGGAAAAGATTTTGTGAGTCTAAAAGAGGGGGGAGACCCAGGTGCTAGTGAACTAGAACCAATCTACTCCTTCCTAAAGAGTGTTTACTAATTTCTTCTGGGTTTCTGTCTCTGCTTCTTTTACAGTCAGTAATGACTAGATAATCCCAAGACACTTGACATGCCAAGCAGCTTGTGACCTAAATATGAGACTCTAGATACTATCCTTTCTGTCGAAACTCTTAACTACTTGCTAGTGGCCAACCTCAGTCTCCCTTAACAATGACAAAGTTCAACAGAAATGGAATATGACCAACAAAGCCAATGAAAAAGAGTCACCTTCTCATTTAGTGCACATTAGCACTTGGTCTTGCCCCAGCTAATGCAAAGGATAATTGAATTGTTTAATTTGCAGCTGGATTGTTTTAACAGTTTTTTTTTTTTTTTTCCCCTGCTCTCATTATTGAGTGATACTTAACTCCCATAAGAGTAATTTAAACTGAAAGTCTGTCTTTGCTTTGCATAAAACTGAGCCCAGTTGCTTTATAATGACTAAATAAACAATGTAGTGCTTTAATTATTGGTGGTTTACACCTGAAAACTGCTATGTAAACTACATAAACACCTGTATGGTCTGTTACATATGTCACTTTAATTTTCTACAGTGTTTAATTAGATTGGCATGTGAGAAGCTAACCAAAATCCATTTACTTTCATCTAGCATGAACTAAACATTGACACTAGATCTCTGTGAATACTAAAAGGACTGCCTGATTAAGATGAGCCATAACAAAACCAGAAGAAAAGGATTCTGATACAAACCTGATTACAAAGGAAATAGGTTTTAATGCCAGTGAAATACATGAGTGTAAGGATTAACTTTGCTGGGTGATATAATTCTTCCTCTTAAACTTCTAACATCTCTCCTGGACTGCTACTCTACATCAAGATGATTTTTACATACATGAGATTAAATAAAATCAGACTAATTTTTTTGTAAGGTGTGTTATTTAATGGAGAGCACAGATAAAATAGTGACTAAGAGATCCTTATTAGCACTCATTAGGAGGCAATAATGATGAACTATGCATTGATCAGCAAAGGATAACATGCAATACACAATTCTTTGATTAATGGGAAGACTGCTTGCAGCATGTTCCTTCTCCAGCTGTTCTTGTATTTACTGGGATCATGTATCCTGTTTAACGATATAACTCATGAGTACCCCTTACTTCTATATTTAGTGTAGTAATGTCAACTCACTATCTTGGCCAGGCAAAATGGTGAAATAAGGTGGCTGAATTCCTGGTATAGGAGATGGAGCCAGTTAGATAACTCTAAGAGATTAATTGTCCCTCTTGATATGTGAGACCCCCAGGGGAACCAAGACCACTAAGAGCAGGGTGTGATTGAACTTCAGAGAAACCAAACTCCAGCGCCTGAACCCTAGACATAAAAACTGTCAGGAGATAACTTCTGTCTACTGGAAGCCAGAATGGGGGAGGTCTTCTCCTGAGAACAAATCCTTAACTAGATGAACCACTATGTCCTGTGTGCAAAACCAAAAAAAAAAAAAAAAAAAAAGTATGGTAATTCAGTGATGAGGCAACACGCAAGATGTAGGTGACTAGGCAATAGAAAAGTCTCTGTGTAAAAATTGCTCTCAAACTTGGGTATGAAAGCCAGGTCATTGATTTCTGGAAAAGCAGAAATCAGATGAGAGAGAGTCTGCAAGTAAACAAGAGGAAAAAGTTCAATGGCCTGGGCTCTTCTACATACTTTGTGCCTGGGTGATCTGATGAGGGAATTTAAATTAACCTGCATAGGGAATTTCTGTTGCCTTCAGGGTTACATAGCTGTAGTACTGTGGAGTTTCTAGCACTTTGTAATTAGGTAAATTTACATGCCTATTTTTAGAACTCTAAATAGATGTTTTGGATTTTGTCCGAAGCAGCTGCACACTGTTAAACCATTCCACAGAGTTTTAAATATATGAGGCTTAGAAAATGCTTGGATACAACCAGTGTACACTTGAAATTTAAGTAACATAACTGTCATGCAATATATGTAACTCAAAACCCAAGAACAGCAGCGCATTACTCTCTTCTTCAGTAACTATAGACAATCTCAGTCGCAAAAGGGTATGTATAGTATGGACTTTGGATGTGACACTGAAACATGGCAGAGGAATCAGGTATGTACCTTGAAGCCAACTAATGGATACAAGGATAACTGTGGTAGTTTCTCTGCCTAACAGGGAGTAATAAGAGAAGCAGAAAGCAACTGTATCTGCCTAATAAAGGTGTAGCAGGACCTAGAGGAGACTGTTGGTTTTTAAACTGAGACTTGATTTTTGCAGGATTTTCTAGAGACATGAAATTAGGTTGGTTTTATTTCTAAAGCTGACCTAGTCAACACTGAGAATATGCCATCAATATGTGCAAGGGATCCCCTGCTGGTAAACACAGCTTGAGAAGGTGCTCCTTTTCCTAAGGGAGCTTATCTAGCTATGAATTTAACAAACCTGCCTGGTCTTATGTCATATGTAGTCCCTGATGCTACAGTTATACTAATTAATAAAACAGCCATAGGTAAATCAGAGGTATATTGCACCTATAAATGTAGAAGCACGCAAAGCTGGTTTTAATAGTAGCTTGTTTTTAAATGAGACAAGAACACATTAATATAGCATAACTGTGCAAACGTTTTTTAATCCAATAGCCCAGTAAAAACAGTACTGTCTTTGCTAGAGATAGGCCTTATACTTATTGTGTCTCATACAAACAGTATGAAGTTCCAGTCCTAGCCCATCAGTTTATGAGAAATTGTGAGATGAACTCAACTTGGTGCCAGGTGTCTCTTGTTATGATGTGCAGTTTAAGTGTGGGTTAATAACAAAGACCTTGAGAATATGAACACTGGTTAGGAACAGCATCCCCAGAGCAGTTACAGCTCATTGAAAAAAATGCAACCTAGAGAACTGAGAAAAGACTTCTTTTGCTTTAGGAAAAACAGCAGCAGATGAGCAAGGAAAGAAACAGATGAGTAGCAGGATAAGACACCTGCCACAGCCTGGAAGATTCCCCCCAGGATCAGGCAACACTTAGCCTGGGGCAGGGGCTGATCACTGGGAATTGACTAGCCTTATAAAAGATCCCAGATTTGGTGGGTGGGGAGAAGATATTCCACTTCAGATCCATTTTACCTTCACTGTGAAGACAAAGATCATCTAGGACTGTAGCCATCAGTGCTGATTAGGTGGCATCAGGTCCTTGGTATTGCATTTTGGCAGCCAGTGTCAGCTGTGATTGTTAAGGACTGACTACTTAGAATACATAGTGATAATGATAATGGCTGATAATAAGAACTAGCCATTAGCAAGAAGGGTGTTATTAATGAGTGCTAATCCAGGAAAGTTTAAACCCAGACTAATTTATCGGGCTTCTAAAAAATCCCATCTCTTTTTCTTTAATTGCTACTTCTGTGTATGTTCAGCTGTTAAATGGTCCCTGGTACTACTTTGTTGAATTAATTCCCACATTTCCAGACAATGTCAATACACAGTCTAGTGATATTGTGTGTGAAGGATTGTTATCAATAGCCAGCCTGGATCTACCTTCTCTGTGTGGGGAGACCACAGAGATCACTGTGGGGAGAGGCAAAACATTTGGCCTTAGGATCACAAGCTACTTCCAGGCTATTAAAAATCAGAATGGAAAAGAACTTCTCAGTGCAGACATAATATAAGAGTTCCTCATTTTAACAAAGGGAATACACCTGTTTGTTCCATGTTTTATGTAGTTATTTATGTACCTGACTAGCACTGGGACTAAAATTGCTCAAAATTATTGTCAGTATGCAGCAATACTGTTAGGTCAAAGAAGGAAAAGACCCCAAGTAAAAGACCTGCAGAGATGTGACCGTGGACCGTGTCCCTGTAGTGCATGTGTGCATGTACCAAGTTTGCTGGGACTAAAGTATGAGTTAAAACTGCTTTCATGTCTATTGTCTTCTGCAGAGTGTCCTACATGTCTATTTTTATGCAGAGAGTTCATGTATAGCCTCTGTGAAGGTATATGAAGACTGGACTGAGAAATTTTAGGGATCTGCTACAATTGGAAGTTAAATGCTTCTAGGAGATGGAACAGAGAATTAATTCTGAACATCCTTATTTCTAGTTCTGCTAGAAAAGTAGTTATAGTCTAGTTTATAAATCAACTTAAAAACCTGATTGTTTTTCTAGTCTATTTTATGAGGGATTTCAAATACAGGAAACACTATAGAATTTAAGTTAAAAGTACAAAACTGAAGTTTATGTGTTACAGTTGCTGCATAACTGGGTATCAGCGTGGCTTGGATCATTAATTCCTTGGGGAGTGAGAAACTCCCCCAGCCATTCTTCTGCAGAGGCAACACGCTGAACATGAGACAAGGTGATTGATATCCTACACCCTTCATAACAAAGTATTTGAGTGATTGTTGCAGAAGGTTTCAAGGTGGTTTCAAGAAGATTTTCAGGAATATTTCCCCCAGGCAGCTCCTGCTCTGACTGTGCTAATTTCATCTGCTCAGATATGTTGATTAAATTCCCAAGTGGAGAATCTGACCCTTCCAGATATTCCCTTGGGTGTTTCCTGCTATAGAACTAAACAAATTAGACATAGATAAGGTGCTTGTAAATGGTCAATAGAGATCACTGTAGTAGATGAAGAAATAGTCATGTAGGCCAGACTTTTCTGTATAGGGGAGACAGGAGAGATTTTCTGTGTAGTTAAGATGTCCAATAGCTGGAATGGTCATGTAGGATCACGGGCCAGCTGGAATTTATGAACTGATCAGAACAGGAATTTGGGAAGACTTATGTGATCCAGATGAAGACACCTTTGCAAGGATGCATGCAACAGAGATTCCTGTTTCTATCTGTAGAGCAACTGACTGTCCTGTCTGAGTCTCATTCTCCATGCAGAATTTGCCCAGTGCTAAGATCACAAAAAATATTTTTTTTTTTAACAAACACTGTCTGTGTGTGTCTGTGCCACACAGTCCAGTTCATCTGAAGGCTAATTTCCACATAAAATCTGACACACAAATAACTAAATGTTTTCTAGCAAAAAATGAGCCAAGCCTTCCAGCTGCAAAAGAGCAATTATGCCTGGCTGAGTCTATCCAGCATCAAGGTCACTTGGACTATGACAGTTAGTTATGTTATTCTGCAGGTATAGCCTGGGGAGAGCCACAAAAAGCTAAAGTGTTCATTGCAGAGTTCTTTGGCCCTGTGGATATTTTCACCTTAGTTGCCAGACAATTAACAATGTAATACACAGTTAGAGACCAATTATTTTTTAAAGGGAAAGAGTGTTGTATCTAAAGGTTTGATTAGCTGTCCAACTGTACATTATCTTGTTCGACTGAAAACTACCTGTAACTGTCCTGTATCCACAAGTTGAAGTATTGCCCTAAGCAAACATGGGCTCAAAATAATTTTAATCAATTTAGTGTCAATAGATGTTTTGAGATTTCTATTGTTATTAAAGTTCAGCCAAAACAATTCAGATTTCTTCCATAACCTACAGTACAAAATATTGTTGGTTATTGCTCCACAGTACAAGGCATCCATACAATAAAACAGTGACAACTGTACTATATTGTATAAATAGTTGGGAGTATAGACAGTCCAAGGAGTATTCTCATATGCTCCAGTGGCACTTCCAATATAGAGGTTTGCTTAGATTGGTGGGAAAAGTGTATTACTTTTGTCTAATATCTGAGACAGTTGAAATATCTTTCTATATTGTGTCTCTAATTAATGCCATAAAGCATAATGAAGACATGTCAGAAGATACTTCTAGGGAGAATAGGATTGTCCAGTTGTACTTACAACATTTCTTCATCTCTGATGACAGGTCAACATTATACTTTATGGTTGTAATAAAAAGTGCTGCATATAATGATAGATTTGTGGAATTAATCAGCAAATACAAGAACTTTCCAATTAGCCCAGGTATGTAAGGGATTCACAGCATTCCCTGACTCCATCTTCTCAATCACAGTTATGACTCAGCTGATGAAACAAAGGTCCTTGATAAATCTGGTCTCCATCAACAGACTCATAGGAAACATGTATAGTTTAATGCGATTTCTTTGCTAACTGTATTGGATATAATCTTTTTTGTGGTAGTCAAAACTGTGGTAGTTTTTATGAAGCAGCCTTATGCATAGATTTAGGTGCTTAAGTTCTCCTTACAGTGAGATTGCTAACAGGATCCATTGATGAGGGTCAGATCTAAAGCTGGTTCTTATTAAGTAGGAGTCTATTGAAAAAAACATTTTCCTTTATATTAGAGGAAATCCAGCAAGCTTTTGAGGACTGTACCAGAGGCAGGAGCACAGGAGCTGGCATCGAGGCTGCGGGGGCCTCTGTGAGGGGAGGCCGGGGCTGCCCCGCGCCGGACACAGCCGGTTCCAGCCGGCTCCAACCCACCCACCGCAGGGCACGGCTCGGCCCCACAGACACCGTGGGGGTGCCTCGGGGGAAATGTTTTTCAGTAAGTGCAAAAACACTGGGCTGGAGTTGTGAGAGAGAGGAATGAGACAATGTGAGAGAAACAACTCTGCAGATACCAAGGTGAGAAAACAAGGAGGGGGAGGAGGTGCTCCAGGCACCAGAGCAGAGATTCCCCTGCAGCCTGTGGAAAGATCATGGTGAGCAGATATCCACGCTGCAGCCTGTAAGGGGACCCCATGCTGGAGCATGTGTGTATCTCCTGAAAGAGAGCCCACGCCAGAGCTGGGGAAAAGTGTGAGAGGGAAGGAGAAGCAGAGAGGAGCTGTTATGGACTGGCCACAACCCCCATTCCCCATCCCCTTGTGCTGCTCAGGGGTGGGGAGGATGTGTGAAGCGAGTGAAGCTGAGACTAGGAAGAAGGAAGGTAGGGTTAAGGTGTTTTAGTTTTTGTCTTTGTTTCTCAATATCTCATGAGTATAGGCAGCATAAGCATCCTTTCTTTTGAATAATCAACAAATCCAGAACAATCTGAAAGCCAGTATAGAAGCTTGCAGTAACTAAGTTATTTTATTATTTATTTTAAATTTATTAATTTGCATTCTACTAGAAAATTAATATTTCAACTCAAATTTATAGCCTTGTCCTTTGTTTGGCATGAGCTGCATTTTCCACAACCACTTTTAAAATCTCAAGCATGCAGATTCCTGTGGAGCAGGTAGTCATACTGCAATTTTTTGAGGGCCTTTTACTCTCTTCTGATAACTACTCTTTTTCAGTTTTTGGAAGAAGGTTTGATATTCCGGTTTATATTTAAACTTCATTTTCTATCACCGAAAATGGCCAGTAGAAAAGTTACGCCTCTTTTGGAATAAAAATGATGTCTGACTCATTTCTAAATAAATGTCCAAAGGTTAGCTACTGTGCCTATTTTATTCCATGTAATATTTTGGATATTTAGTGTGTCAGGACTCCTTACCTCTAAGTTTTGTGCCACTCTTGAAGCTAGTCAGGAGTGTGGGTTCTACTGAAGCACACAAGCTTTCTCTCCTGGTGAAACCACAAAAGCTTTCCAGCCCCAAATGCAGACCGCATGCTCTGCCTGTGTCCTAATTCCACACAGGAAGAGATTTGAAAGCATCTGCAGAGTGTCACTTAGTAAAGTGCTGTTCTCTGTGCCACCACGCTATGTGCAGCATAAATCTATTAAAGCAAGAGGAGTTAAACCCAATTTATATTGGGGAAACAGAAAATGTTGCCTAATAATTGTATATGAATAAAGATATATAATAATCAACATAAATTAAACAGGGTACACCATGGCAAATAAATGTAATTTCTTTCTTTATTGTAAACAATAAGGTAATGCAAAAAGAAAATTCAGTCTTTATATATCCAGTAAGACAGTTTTATATAGGTCTTCTTAATGAGCTCAATGATTAAATATATCTAAGATAAATACAATAACTAGATTTGGAACTGACCTGGTAGATGGACCATTAATTCTCAGTCCTTATACTGTGAGTTTTCTCAGACTTCATGCAAAAAAAAAAAACCAAACAGCAGGTTCAGAGAGAGTCTGTGTACTATTAGGAGAGCTAAAGAAATTATACCAGTGTGCAACTAGGATATTACATTATTTTTATTTAGTTAGTACCTTTTAAAAGATATCATATTCTGCATAAAATTAGAATTGGAATATAAGTACCAAACTGGAATATAAATACTAAATATTTGACAGAGCATTTTAGAGATAAGGGGTTTAGAGTTGGCAAGACAAATGGGATGTATCAGGAACTGCTTTCTTTCATAGCAGAGATGAAATACATCCACGTTTTGTATACACTGTGCACAAAAATAATAGTTACATTGTTGTGCAAAAAGTGAAAGCACCAAAGAAATTATGCGAAACAGAAATCCCATAAAGCCTCTGCTCTGTTTTTCACTTCCAGTGAGAAATTGGGGATTTCCTTGATTAAGTCTAGTATTCACTTTCACTAATTAAACTGCAACAAAAGTAAACAAGGGTAGTAAATATTTTTCTAAAAGAATGGTGGAATAGGTTTATTTTTATAATGATATCTATAAGCTATAAAGAAAAATTTCAGGCAATTGTATAGAATTGTTTCAAGTTTTAAAACCAGTATATTTATAATGAAATTTATTAGTGGTGGAGCTTGTCCAGGCATTTCATACACCTTGTGCATCATTCACTTGAAAAGTTGGAAAACAGTCCAGGTCATGTCATAATTCTCAGATTGGTTAGATATATTAGGTGGGATTCCACCCTATGTTTATGAGAAAAAAGTACCTATTTTTGCTTCAGCTCCTGATACAGCATCTGGACTCTTCTGTTGTATCCCTATATGATCTCATTGTGACATTTTGGAAATAGTACAGTATGTTTAAGGACTTTGTACAATTGTATTTCAAAGTAAACAGCAATTATATCTTCATTTTAGAGATCATTCTTGTATTATTAACAAGACCAAAACAATCTGTAAAAAATGGAAATTTAATCTGATTATACCCCTTTCTGAAGGATAATTAGGGAAGAATTCAAACCACAAAGTGAGATTTCAAGGCAATTTTTCAGCTAATTAAATCATGCAGAGCCTACTTGAAATTTGGGGTTCCAAATTGCAGAGATGGAGAATAATTTGGTGTTACAGAATGGGAGACTAAAAAAATCTGCCTTCTTTTAGGTTTAAATCTGTGTCCTGGTGTGGAATAACCAGATCTACTTATCTATTCCTTTTTCAACACGTGTCTGAGGAAAACCACAGAAGAGCACAAATTTAAAATCTGGGAAAATGAGAAAATTACTTGTAAACATGCAAAGTTTATCGCAACTAAGTACACAAACCCTTGTTTACATATTGTGTAGTACACATTTGCAGTACTACAGTATACTGTTGCATGACCTATCCAGTATTTTGATGACAAAAATCTTTAATCATTTAGTCATGGCATTAGCTTCTGTAAGGCAATGTTCACCTGGTAGTAGTCAGTAAAGTCTATGAACATAATTCCGCACATAAGTGATAACAGAATGGTGCTCTGCATAAAGTGATGCAGAACAAATCAGGACTTTCATGAAAGCTGTTGGACAGCAAAAATATCAAGCTAAGATTTCACTGGTACTGTTACATTAAAAGTAAATGCAGAACTTGCATTGAATGCTCTGAATTTATAGTAGGTCTGCATTCATAAAAAGACTTTCAAGATCTGGAGAATTTACTTCTACAGCAACAGAATTTCATGATGCCACTGCTGATGTAAAACTCTCTTAGAGTAAGAAGTTTGGTCAAGGAAGGATCAGAGAATGGCTGCCTTTTGGTAAGTCCATACTCCTATACAATTCATATGGTTTTGATACTGCTGCAGTACAAGACTGTGAAGCTGTGATATACATTTGCATGTGTGTGTTATGTCTGTACAGAAAGGTGATGGATGATTACTGATGTTTCCCACAATTGCTCCAGCATCCCTTACACAAGACTCTCATGTATCTGTTCTGGCCAGTATAATTGTTAGTTTGAGTTTTATAGATAGATTACTGTCGGGGGCAGCCTGGTCTCTCCTTCTAGCAGCGAGATAGAGCTGATTAGGAAGGACGTGCTCAACTTAGCGTCTCGTAACTTGCACAATCTGTAAGCAGACTGTCACACCCCTGGGGCCAAGGACGATTTCTTCCTGGAGGGCTGGTTTCGTAACTAAAGATAAGCATGTGCTATAGAAACAGGATGTAGGAGTAGAAGTTGAAAAAGAGGAAGAATGCTGTGAGCTAGCAGAAAATTAACTGCAGAAAATGTCAAGCTGACCTTAGACGTTAGCCAATCATGAGCTCAATTTTTGTAATATGTATTAGGTGATTAACCATTGTGCCAATCAACTTAAAACACATGTCTCTCTTTGTCTGTTTGGAATATAAAATCGGTTGTTGTGTTCAATAAAGTAGATCCTGACTTGCATCAAGCTGGGTCTCCGTCTCTCAATCGCGGCAGATTACTGGTAATCCAAATGTAGACAATTATTATTTACATTGATAAAAGAACAACATTTTATTATTTTGTATAGTTTACTGAAATACTTGTGAAAACCATTGCACTGTGACATAAAGGTACAATTTAAATTGTTATGCGGTGGGTTTTTTTTGTTGTTTTTGAAAAGCATAATTGCGTGCAGAACCTCTATAGTCTGTTATGGATGTTTATTAAACAGGGATAAAAGGTATTGTGTACATTAGGGAGCAGGAACCGAAATGCTCACTTGAGAAGGAACCTGAAAGGAATTAGTAAGAGAAGTATGCAATCCCTGGAAAAGATGATTGTAATTCTGCCTCACCAGTAAACCAGCATAGGTAAGGGAGAACCAGCTAAACTTCAGAGGTGACAGGCTTTGTCAAGTTCTGTAGCCAATTATCAACATTTCGAGCAGTTCCCTGTATTGCTCATTTTGATATCCAGCTGCATTTACATGTTCCATTTCCACAGGTGATGTTCCACAATAAAATTTAGATATAAAAATACACTAAACATTGATGCTTCAATTAAAGGTGATCCTATCTTAATGAAAAACCCTTTTAAAAGTATAAATTATCCATAGTGTTTTTGCAAGATATATTGTATAGTTTTGGTCCTTTTCCCACATATTAATAGGTTTTGCTTAGAGCTGTGGAGTAATTCTGGACAGAAAAAAAATTATCCAGTGCAGAATGTCTAAATGTTTTCACTATTGTTACTATCCTCTTTGCCCTGTTATTGAAAAAAAAAAAACAAAAAAACAAAAAACAAACAAACCCAAAATTAAACAAAACAAACATATTACAGATTCATTAGCAGATGCACGGATCCTATCGATTCTATGTCTCTTAATAAACAGGATGTTCATGAAGACAGTCTGTTTATATTCATTTATGATCTGTAGCATCATTGGGGCTTTTTTTGAGTCCTCTCCTCATATTACCTATGAGGTTTATGGGTCTAGGAAGGATCAGAGTAGCTTCAAAAAGGATCATATGTGGACTGCAAAGCCTTTCTAGGAGCCCATAGGGGTCTCTGTGGGACAATCCATATGGCTGAGAGTTCTGTGGTGTAGCAGGCATAAAACAGCATCCCTGCCTTTGAAACAGACAGAGCTATTGAGATGAAATGACAGAGATGGAGATACTGCTGTAAAAAACAGTGGGAAATAATGTGGCTAGCTAGGCAGAATTAACTATAAATGTACACTTTACTGTCTTTTCAAAGGGTTAGTTTTGTTTTTTTTCTCCTCTAGTTTCATTTCACTTTGGTTATTTTTACAGTTTAGAATACTGAAGTATATCAACACTATCTTAAAAATACTTCCTTAATTTCAAGAAGACAAATAAAGTGTGATTATTCATGTGTTTTAGAATACAGTGTACATTCTCAGGAACAAAACTTCTGTTCTAGGCCTTTTCTATGATAGGTAGAATATCAGTGAAAATAAGATTAAGGTTTTGCCCAGGAAATTTTTTTGAAATTCAATTTAAATTAACTCCTTGTTGCAAAAACAAAACATCATGGATTTTTTCATAATCTTATTGTCCAGCAGTCTGTTCTGCAGTGCTGTTCTGTCCTACATAGGTGAGATTTCAATCTGATTCTGAGTGCCTACTCTACAGCATTGCACTAAGACCAGGGGTTTCACCAAACATTCTTTAGTCAAGACTGTATTCTGTTTTAAATCTCATTTCTCACAGATTTCATGGGGGGAATTTGCATGCATGTAATATAGAAGGAACCCAAGCAATATTATGGACAACAAAAGCGTAAGCCTTCCTGAAATTCTCCACAGAGAAGCCACAACAACTGCCTCTGGGTGCTCTTGGTTCTGTTTCACCACTTTGCCATCTGGGGAAACATAAGAGAATCAATACATCAGATTCTGGAGGTTATGCTTTAGAGGTTATTTCTTTTAACAGATGAATTGTTTTCCTCCTTTCCTCATAAATATAAACAGGAAAAAAATATTGTAACTGGTGACAACTGAGGTAATTAAATAGCTTTGCTTGGATACAGATAAAAAGGTTGTAAACCTTGCTTGACAGTGTCCAGTCATAGCATGAAGGACAAATTTTTCATGGACTTTGCATTAGTGTGATATATGGTTCTCTTTGCCCCTTCCCCCCCCAGTAAATTACCTTCATCCAGGATAAATGTAAATATAAGAACAAGCAGTAACATTACTCGATAATTTAATTCTCCTTCACTGTGTCCTTGAAACTTCTCACAAAGCATCACAATCCTTTAGAGTGACTTAATGTACAAAATATCAAAGTGCTGAGAGATCCCAGTAGTTTCACAAAATTAAAAAGGCATTGTTTTATTTTTAATTCTTTATTAACATCTTTCTTTGTATAGGAAAGGAATTTTGATGTAATACAGATGTCTCTGATCTTTAAAATTATAACGCCAATTCAGATATTTATTATTAAATAGTTGTCATTATTCCGTGTTGTAAATTTTAAGATTACAGAGTTATTACATTCTGCCAATAAAATTCAGAATGCATGTACTGATTCATTTTCAGTTAAGCATGAACAAAAATGGTTTTAACTTCTTGATCCTGTGAGAATATGTTATCCAAAGGCCTTTATCTGTAGAAATGTCTAAAATAAAAATGTCTGTACATGATTGGGGATTTTTTTTTTTTTCCTGAATGAATGTGTAATCTTGAATAATTCTTACTTGTATCATTTATATCATACCTTATGGTCTTTATTACAGAGATAAAGCTCCTTGGGTTTTTAGAGGTCTGAATACAAAATAGGCCTGCTCCATGTTATATAATATTCATAATATTCATATTATGAATTATTGTCCTAGAATATCTAAAGGCCCAAAAGGCAGGAGTCCTGGATTTCTGGCTGTGACCACTAAAAAACCGAAACAACACCACAAAACTTGTTAGTCTGTTCATCCTTCTCATAAAGGGAGAAAATACTGGAACCTTCATAGTTCAGCTGAAGGAGTCAACTCACAGGGGTGACCTCCTGCTCCTTTGTGCCTTTTCTCTGTTTTGCCCAATGGATCACCTGATGATCTAACTTAGAGTAGTTGTAACTACTTCTTTTTAACATACTTTCAGTGCATCTGACTTCTTCATTCTGTCAAGATATGAGATCTTTTGTCTCAGCTGTGTTGATAGGGAGGTATCAGGCCTTCTTTTCTTCAGACAAGTGCTAATCAAGTACAAAAAACAGGAGTTTCACCACTATCACTTTTGGAGAGTTGTGCTCAACTTCAGGCACCAAGGAAACTGCAAGGCTAACAAGAGGAAGGCTTTAAACTTTAGTAGTTTTGGAAAGGTGAAGGGCATGATGACCACATGGTCTGGTTCACACTTGGATTTTATTGGATTAAAGTCTGTGTACACAATAGGTGTCATGGTTGTGACTTATGATTTTTATGATTTATAATTTAGCACATGAAGTTATGATATATATAAGAAAAGGAAAGCTGCAAAACTTGGTGAGTACAATCACTATACATTTATGAGACCACTAATATTGAACTGATTGTTACTAGGAGTAGAGGAAAAGTATCTCTAGTCCATTTACTTCCCTGTTAAATTTTCACTTGCATATAACATTTCCATTTAGGTTTTTTTTTTTTTTTTTTTGCCAATACCACTATTATTTTAATTGCCATGAACAATTAAAATGCTGTTTAAAGCATAGTTACCCCAAATTCTGCTTGCAGGAACAAAGTTCTGCATGAATGGATATAAACTGATATGTTTCCACAAATACAGTTTTCCCTCATAATGCTCTTGTCCATAATGTCCATAGGATTGTATTAACCAGCAGTATTTGTTGTCTTCTCCTATGCAACGTACCTGAGCTGTAACCATTGACATGTGATATGCAGACATGTAAAGTCCTGGTGAAAACAAAAGTCCATTAACCAATACTTGGGGAAACAGGCAGTTCTGTTTAATGTTGGCTGAAAGCTAAGGACTCCTGATGATAAATGCAGGAGTTCTGTTTTCTCTTGTAATAACAGTGATTCAGCCTTAGGCATAACACTAAGAGGTTTCCAAACTTTCATCATGTTAATTTTTTTTTCAGTTGTATTGATTTTAATGGTCCTAGACTAAAAATTAATTTAATCTAGCAAGTTCAATGTCTTCAATAGGAAAATATTTGTAACTAGAGAAAAAAATAACATGAATATGCACTATATGTATAACATACGCCATGCAGAGAAATAATGTAGACTCCAATAGGATCTGAGGACTATCTGCCACCTGCATCATTAGAGGTAGTCATAATTGATAGTTTTGGCTCAGTTTTCAGTATATTCTCTGGTCTTGCCAAGATGGAATTTGAGCCACATCTTTTAAATTTAAGATTGTGGGCAGATTTTGAATTATTTCTATCTAAATGTTAGCAGAACTAGTAGGAGAACATCCAAAATGGCATTGTTGTCTGTGATATGCCTGGGATTGTGGTAATAACCTTTGTACTACCAGTAGAGAAAGCATCTTGGACTATTTTGTTCTCATACCATATATGCATACGTTACTAATTCCATTCTTTGAAATTTGGTGTCCTTGGTATATTTAGCTTCTCTGTGAATTAAACACACTTCAGTAAAAACTTTACTTATTAGATACTGTGATACTGATTCTGTTTCATATAGGCAGTTTTAAATAAGTGTACCCTGCCTTGAGTATATTAAAAAAAAAAAAAAAAAATCTGATAGAGCAGTGTCCGTAGCAGTGAGAAATAAAATTATAAAAGCAGTAGATATTGTTAAGGTTCTGGTTAGACATAGACCTCTTTTAGTAAACCATATCAGGATATGAAGTATTGTAATCACAGTTTATCATCAAGTGGGCATGAGTATATTAGACCTATCAAAAACGGAGATCTATATTAATCTCCATTACTCTATAGTGCTTGGATAATGTTCTGTAACAATGTGCTTTGAAAAGAAATAGTATTACAATGCATCTGTTCAATAGCTTAAATTATTATAAACTGCAAGAATAAATTTTGACTTTCTTAATTGTTTCTAGATATTACTTAATATGAAACTTTTCAATTCAATGATGACAATTATATGCCAATTTCTATTACAGAATACAAGGATGACTGCGATAGTGAAAATTTGTCTTGCAAAATTCTATCTGACCTTTTTCTTAAAACATGCAGGGTCAGTGAGAATATGCTGATTTTTAATATAAATCAGTTTATGCCATGTAAGAACTTTTGTCCCATTTGGCTATTAAAGCTATATTTTCTATTATAACATCAGTAAGATAAACAGTGACTATGTGACAGGCTTAAGTGTACCATAAAGCCTAAAAAAGAAACAAACATCTAAGACCTCCAAAAAATATATGTTCTAGAGAACTAGATAGATCTAAAGAACTCAGCAACAGGTTTCCATATCAATAACTTAGTCTTCAGATTTTAATAGCTTCAGTGATCTAGGGAAATAGACTCTATATCCAGCAAAATGCAGGTTTATAGCTCAGTGGATGGAGATTCAGGCTTCCATTATAAATAAATAGCATTGCATTAAATTGCCCTAGCCTCTTACTGCACAACACTATCTGACACCAGTAAAATATTATTACATTACCTTGCCCTTTGTACCAACAACAGCAGCACATATTGCCAACAACAATTAATTTGTACCAGGGAACACCGGGTTCTTTCAGAACTGCAGTACACATGAATAGAGGTGGGCTGATCATCTGTTTCCCCCATTCATTTCCAATGCAAGAAATCCTAGCTTTTCTGGCCAGACTGACATACAAATGCCTAAAAAGTCACCTCATCCAACCCTTTTTGTTTCTCTGAGCTAATCATTCCTGTATAAGAATGTGATAAGATACATGCTGATTTACAATATGCAGCTTGTACTGATCACATCATATTTTACATTATTTTTTGAATAAAATCTGAAAAATTAGCACTAAAGACATTAATTTTGTAAGTAAATAGTCTTAAACATTGTCAAAAAGACAGATGGTCCTTAATTTAGTAAATATTTTTGCAGAAGTTTAGGATATAAGATAAAGCTTTTCTGCTCACTTGATAGCATATATTATACCAGTTTAGTAGAAGTACTGCTTATTCAAAGTGATTCTTTTTGAGTTTGCATTTTCCAACTGTTACAAGGTCCTTCTCCCTTCTCCTGAACTACTCTATTGAGGGATCAGACTGAGTGTATTTCACAATGGGTAGACAAACACATTACTTTAGACTGGTATTCAATATCTTGTACTTTCAACGTTATGAAGTGCCAATTGGCACATTTGGTAAAATTATAAAGGATGAATTTAAAGTACTCACAGGCACATGTAGATCAATGTTTTTGCATCAGTGTGTGTATAAAGTAGAATTAACATAGAAAAAAAAGCACATTCCTGGTATTGACATGCAATGAATACACTATTTGACTTGTTTGATTTACTTAGTTACTGAGATTAAAAAAAAAATAAGGAAAAAAAAATAGTGTGTATGTGTATATGTGAAGAGGAAAAGTACTGTTCTGCATTTCTTGGATCTCTTACAACTTCAAAATACACTACATAAATATTCCAAAATTTGTCCTATGTTCCAAAAGTCTTGGTGATATCAGAGACAATGTGCTTTCGAAAGCAGTGCCTAGACATATTTTCCTCTGTGAGGTGCTTTGTCCAACTGGAGTGTCCTTGTTATGAACTAGGAGTAGGTATCAAATTGCCTGTCAGTGGCATTGGGGTCCTTTGTGTGTTACTCAACATTATATCTGAACTACAATGGAAGTTAAGCAAGCACTAGCTGATCAGTCCAACAAAATAAGATTGTTCCATATAGACTAAATTTAGGAGCCTAGAGAACTTTACAGTTCAAAATTTAGGTAGTTTATGGTATTTCTAACTTAGGTGATTTCCATATTGTAGTTTGAACTGAGGGCATCCGTTGGAAAACTAATGACTTTATACTTGCACCGTATTATTTTTCTTCCCTAAAACATCTGCTAGTGGCCACTGTCAGAGAGAAGACTTTGGTCTAGACATGCTCTACTTAAGCTTTTATGAAGTGTTTTTACTTAAATGACCATTAATCCCATCTAAGATCTCTATTATGTGTCTTTGGATCAGGTCTTTAATCTGCTTCTGCACTCACAATCTTTTCTCACAAAAATGTTGTAAGGGATGTACACAACATTAAAAATATATAAATACAATATATACATCCATAACCTTTTGAATAAGGTCATCATTACTGCTCAAATATTATAAAGTTTGTCTGGACCATGAAATAGTGAACTGCAAAACTGAAAAGATTCAGTTTTTTCCCTGTTATGATGCTTTCCCCTTGCAGCCACTTCATCCATCAAAATCTCTGCTGTTGGACAGCCCTACACCAGAAATACTGTAACACCTTAGTGTGTGATATAAGTAAAGGAATCTCTTAGTATAGATAAAATTCTATCAGAAAATCTGCACTTTGCCCTGTAATTGTTAATTATACCACTTCAAATAAAACCTGCTCTCTTTGTGAAGTGCAATTTAGTGATACTGCTTTATCTTTACTAAGGGTTTCTGCCAGTTTAGCTGTGTCACTCACAGATCACCTCTTACCCTTCTTTAGATCAGCATTGCTGTTATGGTAGTGAAAAATCAAACAGAAGACTGCAATTATAAATTTTCAGTATAATTGATGTAATATTCAGAAGAATCTGAAAACACGTGGATGATTTGACTGATATTTTCTCAGTATGTTTTTTGCTCAGTCATTTAATGATGCTGTAGGTACTGTATGATTTGATCCCAGTAATTCAACTACCAGAAAAGAATGATGTCTATTTCATAAAAATGGGCATGCATACCCTTACTACAGTCATGGTAATAAAATCAGTGTTAACACCAACATAACAGTGCTGAACTGAAGCCACATATCTTGGTGACCTCTAGCAATATGCATACAGCATTAGGGGGCTGGACATACATTGATTTACTTAATTATTAGTCATGTTTTGCAACCTGTGCTGACCTCAGTGTAGTTATGGCTTTACTAACCTTGATATCTCTGCTAGGTAGTCTACTAGATGAGATATTTCTGTTCTGTACTTCAGCATAGAAAATCTCTTGTTGTGTGGAAATGCCATTTCGATTTCCTAGCATTTGCTGTTCAAGGAAAACTTTTATTCTCTTTGTTGCAATTAACTTGGTTTCCTGACTTATGAAATTCTCTCTGTCGGTGCTCTAAATTTTAGAGCAAATTCTTGATAAATATGATCAGAACTATTTTCTTTATAACATTTTGTTTGATGGGCATTATTGATCATGACTTCCCCTGTGTAGAAACAAGCAGAACTGCACTCCCAGAATCACTTCTCTCTTTCTTTCTTCTAGTCAGGAGTAATCATGTCTATCAGCCTCTTTACTTAGTCACTGAGAAAACTCACCACTTGCTGTTAGGAATTGTAAATTGAATTGCATTACAGAACATGAAATATAAAGTCTCAGATAACAAAAACTGGCTGTAATTATATTCACACACAAAAAAAACACAGAAGGAGACTTTTAAAGCTGGGTGCCGGAAAAACAAAACAAAACTCAAACCCAAGGAAATCCAGATATGAATGAAACACTCCGTATGTCTTCTAACTCGTAAATGTCATTAGACACATTATAAAATTCATTAACATGGAAGTCTGCTGTTCTTAGATACTGGTCAAAGCAGGGAAGGTGTCATCATGTTGTTTGTAACTTTTATTGGTTTATCTTTCAATTACAATAAATTTTTGTGGAGTGAGAGAATATGTGCTTGGTGAAGTGTAAGCAGGTCTTGAGTCCTAATTCTGTACCTGCTACCTACCTGTGTACGTTGAAAGTACTTTTTTTGTGTTACAGTTTACCTGTTTATCAAGTGGGAATTATATATGTGTTTTGTGGATTCACCAGGTGAAAAATCTGAGGTACTTTTTGAACATGTAGAGTGCTATGTAAATATTAAGACTCAGATCCACACAAGTGTTTAAGCACTTAACACCTGTCAAATCAAACAGAATGAAGTGCCTAAATAGATTTTGCAGATCTGAGCTTTTGTGCTTGCTGTGTGTAACTTTTGTTTTTCCTTTAATCAAGCAGTTGTTGCTTGTGGAATGTCTTGGGGAGCAAGTTCAATAAAGAAAATTTCACACAGTCAAGTGTTTTTCAAATGTTGCAGTTTGTTACAGCTATACCTTTAGTTTTGTACAATGCATTTTCCATCTTAAGGCCTTATGTAGGTTTCTATCATCATAAGTAGAAATTATTAAGAGGAAAGTGGAAGCCTTTATTCCCAAAATTAAGTTGCTCTTTTGACATACTTGTGTAATTGGAATTATTACTCTAGGGAGCACTGTGTGTGCAAAGGTTTATTTTTTTTGTTTTGGTTGGATTTTAACCCTCAAAAAAGAACACATTTCATACATTTTTAGTTCACAGCAGTAATTACTTGTGCCAAAGTACTGAGTTCCATCTCTGAGTGTTATGAATAGAAGAAATTGTATCTTAACTGCATAGAAGGCAAGAATATGAGACAGTCAGGCATGGTGAGAGAAATGGTTCTATGAATACATAACCAGAGTGCTCACTTCTTCCACCTTCTGCAGACTGTTCAATTTGCAACAGCACCCTGAGTATTATTACTCCATTACTATGCAGAGATTTCATTCAGCTTCCAGCTGCACAGGCCTTTATGCCCATTATCCAGTCACACGTGTGAACTGGTGTTACATAAAGAAAATACATATGTAATATACTGATATGATCCAGGGAACTGTCCATTGAAGTAAAAATGAATTCCCAAATTATTTCACAGAAAAAGAAACAAACAGCATACTGAAGATACTAGTGAGGTATTTGATACCTCCGACACATAGAGACAGTGGTCAATGAAGCTGTACCAGTCTGTACTAGTTAAGAACTGGACCCACATTTTTATTTCAGTTCTTTATTTTCCAAATCCTCTTACTCAATGTCTGTTTCTTTGGAAGGAAATCTGTCATAGTATGTCCTTTCATGTTTTAGGAATATCTTGTATAAAGCAAGTCAGTAGTGACCTCTCAAATGGAAACTCCAAAAATAACCACAAAAATTTCTGAATTTTTCAAATACAACATTGGAATTTAAAATGAGAACTATGAATTATTTACATAGAAAACCAGAATGAAGTGATTAATTATGACATGCAAAAGAAAGGAAGAAAATAACATTTGTAGTGAATAACAAGCAATTATTAATATAGTAATGACAAAAGACGATAGTTTAAAAATAGACTTCACCAAAACAGCACACTTTTGGGTTGCCAGTTTTAAGCAACAATTCTTTTTTTTTTTTTTTCCTTTACATTAATTAAGCATGAATACATATTAGAGGCTTTTTCCAGCCCAATTAGTACAACAATATGCAGAGAATTACATCTCCTGTTGCCATTCTTATGGGTTTTAAACAGTTCTTGTGGATGAAAGTTTCTGATTCATCCTGATTTCCAGATACTAGGGTAATTCGTTATTTAGCCTTTGGATATGGTGTTGCTATGGAATTTTGACTGAATACATATAATCAGCGAAGTGAGACTGCCTTCAAACATTAATCTGAATTTTTATCAAGGTTCAGGAATATCACATATACATAAAGAATGAATTCTGAAAGGGTACAATTCTTATATAAAAACAATGACTGTTGGGATAATTTGATTTTATTGTTGGTGCTTGAACATCATTAACTATAACAGCATGTCTACTATTAGTCATTCTAGTTACTGATAGTACAGGGACAGAACATGAAATTCAGTATTTATTTGTTGGTCGCCCAAGAACTGATGACTTCAAAAGACTCTTACAGGTTTCTATATCCAAAGTCTTCTAGGATAAGATAAAGTGCTGCAAGAAGATATATCAATATCTCTGATATATATACAATATATAACTTCAGGCAGATTTTAAAGACAAAATGATCTTTGTAGTTACATTGTCTGGTCCATATATAATGTTATATAAACAATGTGACAGAAGAAATTCCTACATTATGCCTGCAATTGAAGTAGATAATACCTTCTAGACAAAGCTAAACAAAATAAAATGCACCTTAAATTCTAAAATTCACTGCGGCTCTTCATCTATATACATCAAGATTTAACACAATTTATACTTACCAGTATTAATGGAAACTGTATTCACTTATGGAAAAAGCAATGAATGATGAATAACTTCTTTAAATCTTGTCTACAAGTTTAAGGTAATGCTATTAATGGAGGTTAAGTTCTGTAAGAGTAACAATAGCAATAACTAGTTTGCATATGGAAAAGATTGGCCTCTCACAAGTCACAGGAAACAAATACACAATAAAAAGACATGAAATGGAAAAGCAGACAAGAAAAAGGTTCATACAGATAAAATAATTTTTGGACTACCGGTTCTTGATTAATCCAATCAGTTAAATTTAAGCAAACAATAAGTCTTCATGTTGACTATTTAGTTACATGCTGACAGCTTACTTGAAAATATCATTATAAGAATAAAACTTGTTAAAATCCTTGAAAAAAAGCAGATTCTGAAAAAAAAAAAAAAAAAAAAAAAAGAAATAAAGAATTAAATATATGCATTTCTTCCAAGCTTACAGTCCTGGATTGTTTCTTAAATATGCATATTTGGGGTTAACAACCTTTTAATACTCTTGACAATAAGTTTGAGTATTATATACAATGAAAATTTAATGAATACATCTTTAATGCTTTTAGTTGTTTTATTGCTCTTTTTAATAGAAGCTGATTCCACTATTTAATTGCCATTTGACTTAGTTTGGATCTAGTCCAACACACAAGGAGCAGAAGAGAATGCTGTGTTTTTCTCACCAACTTTCCAAATACGATTTTTTTTTTGTCATATTTTTGTAATTGTTAAGTGGAAAAGACTCAGTTAAAGGGCTTTGGCTTAACACAGCACAAAACCACCAGGGAAATTCATGGATACTAGAGAATCCTTTTGATCCATATAATACAGTCAATAAAGCCGAGACTCCCAAGGAGGGTCTTAAGGTCCTTGTTTTTAGCTTTGTGCTTGTGATGCCTTTTGGACTAGTAGCATGTGTTTCAGAAGCTTCTGAAATCATGAGGGACTTGGCATCACAAAAGACGATCCTTCATAAAAGATTAGTGGAGACTTATTTGATTCCAGGCTGTAAGGCTGATAATATCTGAGGGTTCCTGATCTCACATATATTTTTAATAGGGACTGAAGAAGAACTACTTGCAAGGCTCTCTTACTATAACTATTCTGTGGGTCTTTTTTAAAAATCCAAAAATGGATGCAATGAAAATTATCTTAAAAGTCTGAAACATGAGAATTATACTCTGTAACAAACTTTTGAAATATTTTTTTTTATATAAAAATAGAGCAATATGAAGCAGTATCTCTTCTTAAAGAGTGATGTAGATTTTAATTCCTGCATAAATATATTTTAATTTAGAACTATCCTTTCTTCTTTGTACATGTTCAAATTTGCTGCATTGCAGTGTTGTGCACATTTGTAATTTAATGTTGTTAAACCTCTTTAAATGCTAACATTGTTATTTAAACACAGATATGCATTTCAGTTTGAAAATATAATGATCACAAAACCCAGGAGGATCTAATTTAGATGAAAGGGCAGATCAGGAGTCATGCACAATTGTTTGCATAATCAAGTATAATTTATTATTTTTGTTTATGTTTATTTACCCACTGAACAATTGTGACAACACAGAAAACATGTGCAGTTATCTGATTTAAGTGCAGAAGTCTACTTGAGGATCTATTCTTTTCAGCCCTGCTGGTAAGGATCTTCTGTAGAGCGTAAAATAAGTGTTGTTGTAGGTTCAAAGTCACACAGTCAGTGAACAAAAACAAGGCAGTTAGGACACGTGGTTATGGTCTGTGAAAGGTTTCTCTCTTTCAGAGGTGTTTTCACATTTGCTTTTCTGACAAAATCCAGTTCATGATGTATCACAAAATATATCTATGATGACATGTCCATGTACAGAGAAGTGGTTAGTGTTTCCCATTGAAGTAATTCTGGAGATGCCTAACACAGGATGTTCTCAGAGTGCCTCCAAGTCACAGAGTGTCTGTGCAATCAGTAATTTCTCTTCAATTTCTGCCTGTCTTGGTGCTAGAAAGGGGTTCTTTGATTCTAGATCTCTATTTTTCACTCCAAGACAGCCTGTCACAGTTGCAGTGATATGAAACTTGAAGAGGATTTAAAATTTAGACCTTGCAGTCTCATTAGTTGTTGTTTCACCCCAAGCATTCTCCATTTTCAGTCATTTCCTCTGAATCAAGGGCCCTCCCCAGAACCTGGGTAGCGTTTTGAAAGTGTCACAACTTTGCTTAAGCTGTATTTTAATTGTCAGAGTTTATTTACACAAAAAATTTCTGGTTTTACACAAAAAAATACCCGTTTCTATTTGGAAATTATTGGTTAAAGCTCCTTTTGATTTCTTTCAATGCACCAACAGGAATATCTGTACAAAATATTCTTTAGTTATGGTTTATGCTTAGTACCCCACAATGTCTAAAAACAGAAATGTTGGCTTTATGTCTTTTTTATAACCTTTTGAGATATTTTCCAGTAAATAGATCCAATTTCCTTTGAAGATGGCTTCTTTTTACCAAAAAGGAAATTTATTTTACTTGTATTATCTACAAGTGCTGTGATTTGTGAAATGCAGTCTGTTCATAAATGTCATTCTCTCTTACTAATGAAATAGTTAAACATTTAAAATTTCAGTGTAGCCTGAGAGCTGGCTTATATTTGTACTAATGTCTGTGAAGCACAGACAGTTCTTGTACAGAAATTAGCATTATGAAACCAAAAATGATATGCAATTATTCAACACTCTCATGTCCTCTTAATTGTTAGAGAACACTAAATCTGCATTTGACAAGTAGGTAGGATACAATAACTGAACTTTTATTTTGGAAAAGAAACCAGAAGATTACTAAAGATTAAACTAATAGCTTTAAATACAAACCATATATCAAAGACATGTAAGGGGAAGAGATCTTCTGTTTCTAGTCCACCATGTCTTCAGTCTCTGTTCTCCCTTTCTTCACAGGGTATTTTATATTTTTCCAGGTGTTGAGAGAATACAACACTTAAATATAGGCTACTAATAAGAAAAGGCAGTCACAACAGATCAGATTGTGTAGAGGTTGACAAACAGGAAATAATTTTGTTGGGACACAATGATTGAATAACAGAATCTTTACAGTTTAAGAATCTGATTTCTGTGAAAAATCGTGATCCCTCATGAAAACTAATCTTGTTACAACAGTTTAACTCATCATACTGTAGTTATGTGGGGAGGAGCAGGGTGGAGAAGGGAGGCTTCAGCACAATTCTTCATTCATTATCATTAGTTGTTTTACATGGAAATAATGGAATTACATTGCATACACTTCTGTTGTAACAATCTTGAACCTCTCTGGTGAGACCACCTTGAAATGTTCCGCACTGCTAATTTTCACAGATTTTTCCAATGGAATACCTTAACAGAGAATCCTACTTCAAAATGTGTAGCACAATAGGACATACTATTGTTTGATACTTCAGGGTAGTTTGCACAAGGTTAAATTTATCCATTCATTTTTATTTACAATTTTAAATTACTTTCCTTTCACATTGAGTTTGGATCTCCTCAAGGGTAAGAAACCTTTTAACACAGGAGTCTGCAAAGCCTTATGTAAAACTGAACATACAAGCCTGGACGTTACAGTATTAAGCTCCTGAGTGCTTGACTTATCAGCAGATGTTTTGACAGGAAGCACAGGGAAAGTGTCCTAGATAGCAAATGTGAGTGACCAATTACATGTAAAGTGCAGACTGAGAGCTTTGTAAATGCAAGTAGATTACACAGATAGGACTTCTAACTTTATTACCTCCCCAGCCACCATGACCCTAATACAGTGTTACATTATATTATTTTCAGTAGTGTAATTTAAATAAAAATCATTAAATCTATTTCACTGGATTATCTGTATGCACCCAGAGATTAAAATAACCAGTTTCTAATCCATTGATTTTTTTGTGGATATTTTCTTCTGCCAGCCTAGCTATTGATATCAGCAGGCTGACAATCTTTGTCCACAATGAATTATACTGTTCAGAGTTGTTGATCATTCTGAAAAAGTGTAAAAGGGATTTTGCTGGTTTATTGATACTGGTTTCCCCGTTAACCCCATTTTGAATGAGTGAGTTCAGACAGTTCTCTTGACAAAAGATTTCAGACGTGTGGGGTAGCTGTGAACCAGATATGCCTGGATTCTACTTTTTTATTTTTATTTCAAGTAATGTACAATTTCATAAGGTATTTGGGAAACATGTTGGAATAATTAATAAATCTGAATAAGCTGTGATTTGAAAATATATTGCATAGATAGAAAAATGACTACATGAATCAAGCTAAATATATATTTGATTATTTCTTCAGCTGAAGTCTGCACGATAACACAGTTTACTGTTTTTGAAAGTAGTGTTGTTGACTAACAATTCCTGACGACACATTCAACCACGAGCAAGTTTTATGGTTATAAATTACATATATATATTTGTGTGCCAGCTTTGAACTTTAGGAAGTTGTGTGTTTTTTTGCTGTGATAGAGTTAATTTTCTTTATAGTAGCTAGTATGGGGCTATGTTTTGAATTTTTGCTGAAAAGAGTGTTGATAATACAGGGATGTTTTAGTTACTGCTCAGCAGTGCTTACACAGAGCCAAGGCCTTTTCTGCCTCTCAACCCACCCCACCATCAAGTGGGCTGGAAGTGCACAAGGGGTTGGGAGGGGACACAACTGACCCAAGGGATATCCCACACCATGTGATGTCATGCTCAGCATATAAAGCTGGGAGGAGAAGAAGGAAGGGGAAGGACGTTTGCAGTGATGGTGTTTGCCTTCCCAAGTAACTGTTACACGTGATGGAACCTGGCTGTCCTAGAGATGGCTGAACACCTGCCTGCCCCTGGGAAGCAGTGAATTAATTCCTTGGTTTGCTTTGCTTGCATGGCTTTTGCTTTCCCTATTGAGCTGTCTTTATCTCAACCCATGAGTTTTCTCACTTTTACCCTTCTGATTCTCTTCCCCATCCCACTTGGAGGGCAGTGATTGAATGGCTGTGTGGGGCTTAGTTGCTGGCTGGGGTTACATCATGACAGAAGTTTAAGTTCAAATCTTTTCTTCCATAGAGTAATTAAAACACAACAAAAGAAAACTATTGTTCCTTATGGCCAAAGTGATTAGCTAACTTTGAATGACTGCCAGTTTGTTGTTAGTAGAAGTCATTTGAGTTGGCCATTTCTTTATCACATCTTCATTGTGAAAGAACAGTATTGCACCAGAGTTTTGTTTTCCTTGAATAAAGCATGAACAAACAGCAAACAATACCCACCTAATGATTGCCACACATATTTTACCAGCAAATTTACCAAGGAGCTCTGTCACTGTTTCTTTTTTTTTCAGTACTAGTCATGATTGCTTCTCTTGGCTTGCTGGTTCCTTTCTGCTTTTAATACCCTCAGACATAAGCGGTCACTACACTATGACTTACATTTACAATCAGTTTGTAGAGAAACCCACAATGTTCCACTTTGCTTAATCATGTGTTGTGCAGTGTGGCATCCCTTATAGTCCCCAAAAAAGTGTCTATAGTCCCCAGATATCTCACATATTCACAAGTTATCACAATTGCTTCTTCCATGTAAAGTGGAAAAAAAGTTGCAATATTTTCAATTAACTGTGAAGAGGACTGGTTAGTTAATACCAAAGATATATTGGACAGGCTAAAGATATACCAGTAGACAGTTACCAATCATGACAGGTCTGCCGATTATGAAGTTTAAAATTATATCAGCCTCAGTAACTTAGAATGTATAAAGAGAAGTATTTGGTTTAACCATTACAGCATCTTCTCTCTTCTGTTTTTTCTACCAAAACATTTTTCTGTTCAACACTGGGGAACCAAAAGTTCTTTGTATGTTTTTCTCCTAATTTGTTTTCAAAAATGAAGAAAAATTTTAAATAAACTTCTAGAAATGTCAGTTCCTGTGAGATCTAAGACAGATCTCATCCATTCTAGTCAGAATAGGAATACATCAGTTTTCTTTGCCAAGATCTGGTATAATTAGTTCATACCAAAACTTTAGAAACTCAGTGTTATTTATTGGTGGTCTGTAAATCATTAGTAGGGGTGGGAGAAGCTGCAGCCAGTGTTTTTGGTACTGTCCTACAAAAGCACTTGGCTGAAGCTGTAGTCTAGAGTACTGGTTTTGGCTTGGATAGAGTTAATTTTCTTTAGAGTAGCTATTATGGGACTATGTTTTGGATTTGTGACCAAAACAGTGTTGATAACATACTGATATTTTACCTATTGCTGAACAGTGCTTGCACAGCGTCAAGGTTTTTTCTGCTTCTCATGCTGCCCTGCCAGTGAATAGGCTGGGGGTGCACAAGGAGTTGGGAGAGGACACAGCTGGAACAGCTGACCCCAACTGACCAAAGGGATATCCCACACTATATGGCATCAAGCTCAGCAAAGAAAGCTGGAGGAAGGAAGAGGAAGGGGGGGGGGAGGGCATTCGGAGTTATGACATTTGTCTTCCCAAGTCACCATTACATGTGATGGAGCCCTGCTGTCCAGGAGATGGTTGAGCCCCTGTCTGCCCATGGGAAGTAGTGAATGAATTCCTTATTTTGTTTAGCTTGAGTATACAGATTTTTCTTTCCTTATTGAACTGTCTTTATCTCAACCCAGGAGCTTTCTCACCTGTATCCTTCTGATTCTCTCTCCCATTCCTCTACAGAAGAGCGAGAGTGGCTGTGTGGTGCTTAGCTGCCTAGTGGATTAAACCACAACATTTACCTAAATATTTTTACCTCCTGGATAGTGTACCTTTGTTGTTCTTTACAATCCCAGCAAATTACTTTGGCTCCAAATTTTATTCACCTAGACACCTTCATCAATCAGTGTTCTTGTTGGTTTTCCCTGTAGCTGAGCAAACAATGAGTACACGAGGACAAAGAAGGTCAACTCTCCCCCCACCCCCCCAAAAAAAGTACCAGGTAGGGGACTAGGCAGGGCACACTTGACAGTCCCCACTACTAATGGCCAGAGTTCTTACTGATGACAAGCAGCAACACACAGTAGATCATCTCACCAAAATATTAAATGTCTTCTGTCCCCAAATGAAGAGCAGAAAAAGACAACTGGGGGAAACCAAATGATCACAAGGGACAATAACTGAAAAAAAAAAGGGAGGAGAGCGAGTGTTGCACTGCTGAAGATATAGGAAAGCTGAGATGTGGCACTAAGGAGACCATTCCTAATGTGACAATTTGTATTGGCCAGTGCACAAGACAGGGTCAAGAATGGCCTTTGGCCTGGTGCAGAATGACCATTCTATTCAGTCTTCCTTTCGATAATGAAACTTGACTCTGGAACATAAACATTCTGCTTTAGGAAGCCACCATCATCTGAAGTCCTTTGTTAGAACTGTATGTGCACCTGGTGTGAAAGGAAGTTTGAAAACAGGTAAATTAAGGCAGGAACTTTCACAGTTTGAAACAAATACATTGCATCTTGGTGACAGAACCACTTTTCTATTCTCACTCAAACTCCAAATTGTCTAGAATGGGTGAAAGAGAAACCCACATAGAAACCTGAGAATTCTTCACATTTTGGAAGTGTGAAGACTAGAAAATTCTTCATATTGTCAGCTTTCTCTTGCTCATAGAAATTACACCGTCACCACTTTATCTTTGATAAATTGCATCCTTTAGTGATAACTCTTCTTTTCACTAGATTTCCAACTTCATATGTAAGCTCACCAACCAACCACTTGTAACTGCAATAGTTTCTATTCAGCTATTTTACTATCTATACATACATATCAAACTTCTTCTGAAAGTCCTTGTGCTGAAGCCAGAGTATTGAATAAGCTTCTCATTTAAATACTCAAGCCTGTACACCAGAATAACCCAGAAACTGATAATTCACCTTATTTTTTCACCCTTTTTAGTCTTCCTCTATAGCAGTTATCACTAGATTTGTTGATTGATGATTTCAACGTTACCTTCATTCCATGTTTACTTATTTCTGTTTATCACAAATGTTCAGCATCAGATTATAAAAGTCCATTCTCTCTTCAGATCCATTTTACCTTTAGTAATTAACATTATTCTAGGATGTTGTGTTTCAGAGGAGATCTCAAGAGGTTCATACTTTTTTTTTTTTTTTTCCATCTTGGAAAACTACTATGGTACACAGATGCAATTAAGATATCAGCCTTGAGGCAGGACAACTTGCTCACTGAAAACCAGTGTCCCACAAATCATTCATCTGACCTAGTTCCTATTTTAAAAAATAATTTTTAGTAGATTGATTTCCAAGATATCTTGTCTAGTGCTTATTATGGTATAATTAGTCAAAAATGAAAACCAGACTAATTATGAACTCATCCACTATCTTTGATATGTAGGATTTTTGCTTTAACTTCAGAAGCTGAATCATCGAACCTAAATATTTCTTCCTCTCCTCCCCTGCTGCCCTCCATTGTAGCCTGTTCTTCCTTTTACTTTTCTTCCCAAATCCATCAACATCATATCCAAATAAGCAGTTCATATTTACTAATGTTTTTAGCTTACCTGGGCAAATAAATATTAGCTCGCTTTAATGCCCAGTACTCAGGGATGTTATCATGTACTTTATTGCTGTAGATGTACTTTCAAGCACAATGCTAATATATTGTGTGTGGCTTCTTTGGTAAAATAAGTTTAATCTTTTTGTGTACTCTTAAATTATTTTTTGCCACCATACACTGGTTAAACAAGAGTGCATATTACTTGTGAAACTACAAGTGAATGGGATAAAAGCATCCTCAGAAAACTCATGTAGTTATATATAAGCCATCAAAATTTGTATTTTCTCATCTACTGTTATTTTAATTTTTTTTTTTTTTTTATACTATTCTAGTTCTGTGCCTGCTGGAGACTGCAACTGATACAGACTGAGGTCAGCAGAGAAATTCATATGATTTCAATAGACTTATATCAATTCCATACAGTGTTAACCCTAAAACATCGATTTTACTTTAGAGGTATTACCCATTACTCTAAGATTTGACAGTCTCTAAAATACAAGCAGATTCTATTTGCTGCTTTATATTTCACTACCTTCTTATCAGGGAGTTAAGTTTTAGACTTTCTTTTTTCTTTGGGTTTCTTGGTGTTTTTTTTTTTTTTTTTTTTTTTTTTAAAAAAATTATTTTCTCTCTGTATTTTTTAAGCATCTTTTTTTTTTTTCCACTTTTTCCATTCTCCTATTTTTTCTTTTCCCCTTTCCAGTTTATCTTTCTCAGATGTTTAAAAGCACAGTTCTTGGGATTCTGACAATTACAGTTAGTGTCAGCTCTCTTTTTCTTCTTGTGCTGAACCAGCTTTTAAAAGCTGCACCAGCTCTCTCAGCAGGTCACTGCTGACTTGTACTGCTAGAAAATCACGGCTTTCCAGACAGTCAGTCAATGCCAGAAGAGGAAGGCTGCCTTGTGGCAATTTTCATGACCTAAATTGAATTGGTACAATTGGGTGAGGAAGGCTTGTGTATTACACAGCTGATTAAGAACTGCATAATCTATAATTCTATTGCACCAGAGAGTGCCAAGTGCCTCTTCATATCAGTAAATGAGGACGATATATTTAGGAGCATGGAAATTCGCACTTGAGTCTCTTTTTCAGTGTTTTATGGTTACTGTATTTTTCACGAATACCTGATATTCCTGAGTAAATATAAGGATACCAGAAATGTGTATATTAAACCCAGATGAGTACCAAGTTGCTATCTATCTGTATTTTCTGACAATAAATAATTGGCATTTTATTCTCATGGTACTAGTTGGAAGTACTCTAAAGAAGTAACTTAAATATCATGACTCAATGGCTCTCAAAGTAGTCTGTTGGAAAATATCCTCAGACTTCAATATATATTTTAGAAAAAAAAATTATTTTTTTTCCTATTAGAAGAAAGATTTAAAAACTGTCTCCCGCATAATTTTATGGGGTAAATTATCAGAATACTTCAGTTATACTAGATTTAGTTACTTAGGTCATGTTATTAGTTCATTTAGGTTCTTCATTCCCCTTTTGGCCATGATAGGACTGTTGCTTAGATGAGACAACTCACCTGCGCAAAAGTGGACATGGCACTGGGTAAGAGATATAAGGTGAAACAAAAAAGGCCCAAACAATACGCCTCAAACCAAAGCTGACTTCTGAGTGAATGCCCCGACCAGCAACCAGCATCGTATCAGCAGCATGAAGCAACCAGCATCTTATCAGCATGAAATGTAACCCTGGGAACAATCCCTGAAAACTGTAAGTAAACAACAGGAAGTAACTATAAATCCCAAATGTAAAGAAAAACAGAAACTCCTCAGACATGCCTGGATCCTGGCCAGATCTGGACACGCCTGAGTGAGGCATGTCAATCTACCAGATATCTCCCGTGCATTTTGTATAGATTTGTTTGTTAAACTGCATAAAAGCCGGGCCCTCTCACAGCACAGACGGAAACCTCACCTACGAGCGGACGCCCTGTGTAGGACTTCCCAATTGCCGGGAAAGTCTCTCCGACCCTCCGCTGTGACGGGGCTCCCCAGCTGATGCACGGGTCGGGGTGATGGTAAAGTATGAGGGCAATTGGTGATGGATCTTTCTTAATCACTATAGCTAGCTTTATGTAGTAATGACTAGGTGCATTACCTTGCTTATTCTTTCTGCTGCTTTAAACTAAAGTGAAGTAAGCCTATTTCTTTAGCTTGGTGTCCGTGTCCTTTGTGTTAACCATGTCAATTGGCAAAACAAATGGGATAGAAACAAGGGATTTCCACTGAGTTACTATACATGGTGAACCATATGGGACGTTTGTATATGTACAGAGAAGAAGGAGAGAAAAACACATGTTCCACAAAAAAGTTACATAATTTTATGTAAATTCCAGAATAAAGGGATACAAAGAGGACTTTTTAACAGAGAGAAACTGTTTGTTCTTCCTTTGGTACTCCTTTCCTGCCATGTAGGGCACATTGTTAAGTTACACACTAGAAGTACTGAAATCCTTATTTGCTCCTTCTTGTTCAAGCAAAGCTGTCACTGATTTCAATGGCAGCTCTGCCTGATTAAAGAGAATTGAATAGAGCCCTGAAGCAGTGGTGTTTTGTCCTTGTCTTTGCTCTTCTAGCCCTTAACCATTACTTTTAAAAAGCTTGCAGCAATAGTGGCACCAGGAGTGTTTCAGGTGAACAAGCAAAATGCTAAAAAACAATATAGTGTGTTGTTTCAAATGTTACTACAAGAAAAGCCAATATGCATCATATTGAAAGAATTTTAAAAGAAAGAACACATAGTAGCATGTTTTAAAGTTTCTGTATGGTTTTAAGTACATAAAACATCAACATATAATAAAAATATGTAAGCTTTTTTACTACTTCTATTTATATTCATATGAATATGCTAAGTGGAACACCATGCATATCCTTATTTCAAGGTTGTAACTACTGCATTGCTAACTCCATCTCAATGCTGACAGATATTAAAAATCTGAATTTTTGTTTTTAATTGTTACTCTGGAATTACTAAATAAAATGCCAGTTACACTGTTTTATATGAAGAGCTGAGACAGGGATTGTTAGAATTAAGAGCATAACTCTTCATGGTATTAACTAAGAAATATGATTGAATAAAGTTATGTTAGAAAAATACTGGACTTTTCAAAGTTTGAACACAAATGTCCACAGCAATGGGACTGATAAAACTAAATATAAATACTTATACTGGAGTCCAAGAGTCTACAGTCTTTTTGTAGTCAAGTAAAAAATAACTGCTTTTAAGATGTGATTGATACAATTTAGATCTCTGCTTTCAGGTAGAAATGTCACTATATATACAGAAAGGAGGCCATGCTGTCTAGCTCAGAGATGAGCCATGTACATTCAATCAGCTGAACATGTTCAAAATACATATATTGATATATATAGGTGCAGAATGATAACTAATGGAGGTGGTTTCATCTTGGACAGTAGGACTGACTGTTAAAAAAAAAAAAAAATCTAGTGAGCTTGTTCCTGCTCTTCTTTTTCTCCACTCCTCCAACAACTCAAGTTCAGTCTCAGAAGCCCCTGGCACAGGAGATTCCTACTCCCTAATCTTACCTTGCAGTGATTTTCCCCGCAGGCTAGGTGATATTTATTTCACAAAGCACTGTTCTTGCCTCCTGCTAGGATTATACATTCAAAAATATGTGTTAGTATCTTCAAAACAAATCTATGTCTATTATTTCACTCAAAAGATAGATTACACATAAAACAAAGGGTTAATTCAACAGAATCTTGTGCACGTTGTGCACATTGTGCACATTCTTCATCTCCCTGTTTTGGTTTGGTTTGTTTTTTTTAATGTATGTATTGAAAATATCTCCTTGGTACCATATCTACTTGGGAATATCTATTAGACAAATCTATCATGCCATTTTTTTTTTCAGCCCCAGACTATTTCCTTTAATATATATTCAGCTTTCACTTGAATCCTTTGTCCAATGTTCTCTTTCAGACTCCAGCCTCTTAGACATATCTGTTCTGTTTAGACCATAAGGATAAATCAAAGGTCCTGATTCTGGAAGGTGATGGAAAGCTATTTTGACAGTATGAAATCAGAGAGTAAATAGAGTTCTCCCAAGGATACATTATTTCCACAAGAGTTTTGACTTGCCTTTAAGGATCAAAGGAGATAAAACAGCACCTAAATGAGATAGATGTGCTCCATACATTCAAGCAGGAGACTACCAGGCAAATAACTTGAATGTATTTGGTATTCCCATAAAACCTACATAGATTCCCTGACTTCCTTTAACATTTGTCAGATTTAGGAAAATGCTGTATTCTGACCTTGTCTTCTCCTCCCATAGCTTTTTTGAATGTCTTGACAATCCCATCAGATTAAGCCATCATGACATAATTTATTTCCACCTGTATTTTTCATGCATTCATTTCTCAGCAAACCCATAAAAAGAAAAAATAACTCACTCACTGCAGCACAGATTCATGTTTCCCAAATCATATAACCATTCACAAAGCTGGTTGCAATTTATAGACTGGTGTGTTGTGGGTAACATTATTTCTACTAGAAGAATGTTTTTATGTAGCACCCAGCAGAATACAGTTAATAATGCATTGCTTAGCGTTTTGAATAATTTTAGCAAAGGAATAATTTTAGCACTATAAACTTACTTGAGATGACTGTTTCCCCTACAGACCTTCTTTATGACTCTGTTCATAAAATCCTTACATATCTTGTTGACTTACCTTTCTAGCTTTCTTTTCATAGTAAATATAAAGCAAAATGAAAGGAATTAAAAAGGTGCATTCCTCTGCAAATTAGAAACTTCAAGGTGTTCACAGAATGCACTCTAAAAAAAATCTTACAGTTGAAGCTTATGTAATAGACCTGGTTTGAATGGAATTCATTGTAGAGTTGTCAAAAGTCTGCATTTCTGATATCCTACTGAAGTTCTCTACATGGCTACTACTATCACTTAAGGCTTAAGCCATGACATAAAATATTCTTAAAATTTCCTCAGTGTATAAAACTGCTTATCATTCTTGCCATTCAGTTACTGTTAAATACACATATCCATCATGGTTTTATTCAATAGTTTAAAATTTTTATTGACTCCATTTGTAAACTCAAACCTGAGAGGGATAGCTTATTTCACTGAGTCTAGCTCTTTGATGTAGCATTAAAAACTAATATCCTTTCTATAAACACAGAAATCTCTGTGTTAAATGCATCTGTGTTTTGGTTAGGTTTTTTTGGTTAGTTGGTTTTGGCACTGGTATTTTTGGTTTAAATTATTATCTTACCCTTGTGTGGCATACCTACAAGTCTTAGATTTCATTTGCTAGATTAAATGAGCCAAGCTTCTCTTCTATTCTCTTGTAAAACTCACTTTCCATCCCTTGGCTACGTGCTCTCTTTCTTCTGCTTGATTCCCTTTGACATCTTTTTTCTCAAACTTGTTTGACCAGGACTGTACCCTGATGAATATATTTGATAGAAGTAATATTTCCTTAATTCTAGTGAATAATTTATCAACTGATGCATTTTACACTTGCATTTTTCTTTCACATATAGAAAATGCTGGCAGTTCATAGACATCCTATTGTAAAATTCTTGTCCTTCTCTTCCATTTCAATTTTCAGCTGATAACTCTGCTGATAAAAACCTTTCCTTATTAAGCACAAAGTATGTGACTTTACATCTACGTTACACACATTTAATTTCTATTACTGCAATTCTCAAGTTCATCAAGTTCTTTCTAAAATATTCCTAACAGCTGCTTGATGTTTCCAACATAGAGTCCTTGGCATACTTCATTATTAAGTTTCTCATATCCATGCCAAGATCACTAATGAAATTATTAAATAAGATTGATTGATAGGCTGATCTTTGATCTGCTGATAACCAGTCTGATACTTTTCCTTTTTAGTATTACCTATTTACATCCTGTCTGTTACAAGCTGTTTATTCGCCTTATAATGCCTCTATTAATCTCTGGCCTTTTTCCCTACATAAAACTCAAATTCAGGTTGATGGTGTTTATCATCTTTTTTTTTTTTTTTCATGAAAAACACATTTTATTGAAGAATGTTGTGACATTAATCTGTTGTAATTCAACTTTCCAAACCTGTGTTGCACTTTCTGCCAGTTTCTATATCATCTCCCAGATTCATGCACTATCTTCTTTAAAATCTTTATAGTCCAGGGTTTTGAGTCTCACTGAGCTCCAACTCCCAGACACGTAACAACTCAGATATAATTTTCCTGATTGTAAGTGAAGGTACAAAGTTTTCAGTTTCTCCATCTTATAATACCTTTCTGATGTCATGAAATTACAAAAATCATCTGCTATCAAGCCTGAAATTCCAGTTTTCCATCAACTGTATGACAGACACCTTTTCTCTGCTAGTCTCAGCAACCTCTGAGTTTGCACGTGACTTGCTCTTGCTGATCCTTTCACTTGGCCATATCTTGCTAGTTCTGGTCATTTTTTTTCCCCTAGGATATATATTTATTTTCCAGTAGAATCAATATCCCCTTGCCTTCAGAGATGTTCACTTTACCTTAGTAACTCCCACTTTTAAAAGAATGGAACATAGACACTGATAAGAAAGAAATAAGTCAAATCCATCCCACTGCAATACAGATCCTTGATAACATTATGACATATATCTTTAGGAAACTCCAAGCATCCTTGAAAAATCAAGCTCTGTTACTCCATAATTTCAATTACTTTAATCATCTGGCTTACCAAATATTTTCTCTTCTAAGTTTGAACACCTTGGGTTTGTCTTTATTTTAATTTGTTCTAGTGTTCTTAATACAAGTTCATTTTCACTTACTAGCTCTTCAACGCTGTACTGTCTCTAAAATAAAGACAGATGGTTTTAGTTCAGTGGCTATCTGCTGAAGAAATGTGTAGGCTCTGTTCTCTGTGAATAACTGGGCAATTATTGAAAATATTTCTCAATTTGAAGTTTAATTAAAAGTGGGTTTAAATTTAAAAGAAACTTATTAAGCCTAGATGGGAAATCTCTCCAGCTTTTCCCAGTTTTCAGATTGATTTCTCTTCCATACCATTATATATTTTGCATCTGCCCATTTCTCCTGTTCAGAGCAACCACATTGCTATGCAGTTCCTTTCTTTTTTTACTAGTTAGATCAGTCTTCTCATATACTACTGTCCTTAAGTGAGCATACATATTTTTACCTGATAAAGATTATTTGATTACAGAATGTTGTTGGATAGATTTTCCCACAAAATAAAAGAGCACTCACAAGAATATGAATAAAATGTTCATATTGATATAGTTATAAAAAATGTTCTTCACGTAGGCCAGGCTGTGTTTGAATAAGAAGAAGCCTGTTTTACTTTTTTTGACCAAGTTTAAAAAAAAAAAAAAAAAAAAAAATCTGTCCTGGAGCAGTCTGTGAAACTTGAAATGTATATGCTGGTAGGACATGAATGCCAAATATGATGAACTCCTTATACCAACCAGCTGCTTGCAACTGGGTTTAAAAAAAAAAAACAACAACAAATAATGATGAGGGTAAGAAGTTTTCTTCTTAAAAAGTACGTAATTGCAGCAAGATGTTGGAAGGCAGATGAAAAATATGAAAATTCATGGTAGAAAACTCATCTAAGAGGATATGTATGACTTTAATTATATGTAAGGAAAATCATTGCTGGTAATCCTTGGATTCAAGCTGCTGGATGACTGAAAACTTTATCTTTCCATTTGAGTAGTTGCATGTCAGTACTTTTATTTGTTGTTTGCTTAAATAAAGGAATAATTTTCTGTCAAGGTGTGTGAATATTTTGAAGAGGTGGACGTACTTTGGGGGAGCTAAGTATGACTAGCAGATGATAAGCCAAATTTTTGAATTGCACTTCTAGAGCAAGGGTTGAAGGGCTTGAAATGAACAACAATTACATTCTCAACTTCCTCTGTCATTCACATCTGACATATAAGACGCTGTAGATGTTCAGCTTCACATTCAAATGATGGGCTTGCCTTGCACATGAGTCCTGATGTTCATGATGATTTAAGTAGACATATAGGATATACTGAAGATAAGATTTATGAAAGATCATAGCAGAGGGTGACTTGACATTATGGAACACTGGGGTGTTGTCTGGTGTCTTCTAACACTTCATGGGGGTTATTAGGATACAGAAGTTTTTTATAGCTCACATTGGCCTTTAGTTTGCTGGAGAATAACCCTCATACCTGCCATTCAAACAAGCAAGAAGTCAAATCTCTAACTGAAAACATTCAGGGACCCAGTCAGGATATATGAAGTCTGCACTTTAAGACTGAGAAGGCACTGGATGTCAGCCACTGATAGGGGATTAACATTATTCCATTATTCAGGATTCTTTCTAATCATTCTGGCTAGAGATATTTGGCAATTCTGTGACAGTATTTATGAATATTCTTCAAATAAAATAAATATGAACTCTAAAATTATTCCTATTTTTATATTAGGAATATGAAAAAGCTAAGGGAGAAATTACCTTAAGAGGTAGTGTTCAAGTTCTAGTTGAACTAGATGCAGGGGGAAAAAAAACAACCAAACATGAAGACCTGGTATCTAGGTATCTACTACTTCTTTTAAATTATAAGATTACTACATATTATGAATTGTCAAAATGCAAAACATAAAATTGCGGCATGCTGAAATGCTGAAAAGCAATACTTTAGAGTGTTTTTATTTATCATATGCCTCAATGTAATTTATAAGGTATGAAATATTTGTGATATTTGTTTTATATTATACCCAGTCCCTTTACTGGTTCTTCCTAAGCAATTCAACAACACAAGTATTTATACATTTTTACTTTTACAGCTGAAAACAAAAGGAATACCTGACATAAATCCCTATGGTAATTGCTATCTTCTAATTCATTTTTTTTTTTCAGTCCAGTGCTTCCATTTCAATAAAGATGATATTATTATGCCATTATTTTAATTATAATATTCAATATCTTATCAAAATGAAAAGTGAGAATTTTTTTCCAAGGGTTATAATTCTATAGAGTGCATTTCTGAAGTTCAGACACATTTTTAAGCATACAGCACTGAAAGGTTACCATTTGGGAATTAATGATTTACAACATATATCTTTATGGCTGAAGAGAAGTTTTTCTTTATTTTTTTCTGTATTTTGTACACACAATTCATGTTTATGAATAAGTTATAAACAAATATTAGCACACTGAAGAAAAATTGAAAAGAGGAGTTTCTGTTATTCTAGCTCTTTGGGGGTAAATACCCAAAATACCTCCTTAGAAGAAATATTTTTTTTAATAGTCAGACCTTAGAAGCTGTGGGTAACAGTGTTGAAGTACGCCATTGGAAATATGTGTTTCTTTGCAAAGCCGTCTTCACGTCTTCCACTGTATTAATTTGGGTATTGTAACACTACTGGATTACGGTTTCCTATTAGTAAAGTTCATGACTTGGGCATTGATCTTCAGAGGATGACAGATCTGAAAACTGAGTGCAAAAACACAGGGCTATCTCTGTTATTTAAAAGGAAGCAAGCAGACATCACAACTATGGGCCAGAAAGTATTAAAAATTATCCCTTGAGTAACTCTTTAAAACAAATGAAGAAAAAAAAAAAACAAAACAACATAACTTCCTTTATGACCATTCTCATTTAGATTCGGTTGTTGGAACACTGATGATCAAAACATAGATAACTGCATGAGTGGTAGTGTGAGACTCCTAAAATACCTGTGCTTAGCAAGAGGAATTAATGACAGACTGAAATAGAAGAGAGCTTACATTTTCCATTTTTAGCTGAATCCTCTGTTTTACTGCAACGTTAGCTTCATTATTTTATATTTCACCATTTAAAACATCACAAGGTACTCTTATTTTTACCACTGAATGAAGTAACTTGGAGTTGAGAGGCCTTTTACCTTTCAGTTGTTGGTCAAGGTTCCCCAGAGTCTTTCATGCAGTATATGTTCTCTGACCGAAGGTGTCTTACTTGTTGATTTATTTATTACTTCTTTTAACACTTCTCAGTGGCATATTTTTTATAATTAATTTAATCTTACTATGTTTGTCAGATATAGGATAATAGCACCATACCTAATGAGGTAAATTTGAAGCATTTTTTATTTTTAGTCATTTAATTTCTGTTCCCTTTCTAACCTTCATTGTACTAACCACAGCAGAATTCATCTCACCTAACCTTAGACTTTATAAATTTATTGTTTAATCTTAGCTCCCTCTAGGGACAATGAAAAGAGACAGAAATGTTTCAGGGAGTCATTTCTTCTGCCTATTCATGTAGTGAGAGTTTCTCCTCTCTTGTCAGTAGAGGAAGTTCACTTTAATCTACATAGGTATGTGGTGGGTCAGCCTTGTCTGACTGCTAGAACCCCATCCAGAGAATTAAAAATAAAATGCAAATACTTGATATAAGGACAGGGAGATCACTTACCAATTATTATCATAGGCAAAGTAGCCTCAAATTGGGGAAAATTAATTTAATTTGTTGTCAGTTAAAATAGTTTTGGATAATGAGAAGCAAAGACAAATTAGAACACTTTCCTCCACACCTTTTTTCCCAGGATCAACTTAATTCATTCTCAGATCCCCTCTTTCCTCTCCTACCCCAGCTGATACATAACAAGCTGTCCATAAGAGGTCCTCTCTGTCACTTCGTCCTTCTCTAACATAAGCTTCTTCCTCCTCTAGCATGAACTCTCCATTGTCCACAATCCTTCAGGAAATATCTATCTGTTCTGGTGTGGAGTACTCTGTGGACGGCAGTGTGAATGGAAATCTGCTCCACCATGCTCATCTCCACAGGCTGCAGGAGAATCTCTGCTCTGGCTCCTGGAGCACATTCTGTACCTCCTCCTTCTTTGACCTTGGTATCTGCTGGGCTGTTACTTACACTTAGTGCTCCCTCCTCCTCTCTATGTGTTTTTTAACCCATTTCTTAAACACTTTTCCCCAAAGGTGCCACCATGGTGTCTGTAGGGCTGAGCCGTGCCCTGCGGTGGGTGGGTTGGAGCCGGCTGGAACCGGCTGTGTCCGGCGCGGGGCAGCCCCGGCCTCCCCTCACAGAGGCTCCTCCAGCCCCACTGCCAACAGCTTACCAGTACAACATAATATCTTGACGGTTAAAGGTAGGCAACATGAGTAAATTTCTGAGAGACAGAGTCCTTAAACATGTAGGAGATGGGGTGTTTTTCTGGAGAGGACATTTTAGGACCATAGGACTATACTTGCATGTGTATAGCATGTACACAGCCCCACAAGTAAGTGTTTGTTTCAAGCCAAATTAAAAGTTTTGGCCCCTATTTTTATTTTGTATATAAGTGATTGCTCATATTTGGTTTTGAGCTCTATTTTCTTAATCGTTTTGTATTTATTGATTTAAATATTACTATTTTTTCTTAAATTGGTTATCCTTAGATAGTTTAAACAGTCAATTTCAAGAGTTCAGAACTCAGCTTGCAACGTTCAGAACATATGCCTTAGACCAAAGTTTAGTATAGAGAGTTGCTTTTATTTGGATGCCAAATGAGTAGCCAAATTGTTAAAGACAATTTGACAGTAGACAGTAGTTCCTGTTGGGAAAACTGTGAGCAGAAGATCACTTACTACAGATATTAAATCTTCTAAATGGTTGCTACTCAATGTTATAAAAGACAGTCTCAGTAACACTACCTGCTAGTAGAATAGTATTACCTTCTGGAGGTATAATAAAAATATACAGCAGATCCAATAACAGGTAAGACTTGACCTCACATCTTCTGCACTGTAATGCATATTCCAGGCCTTGGAAACCCAGATCTCTAAATATATATTTCTTTTTGACATGCCTAAAACATACGGGACTTCCTAATGGAGAACTTCAGAGTATTTAGTACTCTCTACTGTCTACATAGGGAATCTCTTATTCTAGGCACCTTCATATAGATTAGGTGGAATGGGTTCTTGATATTCTTCTAGAGTTTAGTTTTCTAATTTAACTCAAAATATTTAAAAATGTGAAATAAGGAAATAGTATGGCAAACTGACAATGGAGTCAAAAGTGTTTGTATTTGTTGAAATTGAGTATTTGGTTAGGTAGTTAATTTTGGTGAAATATTTGAAGTATTTCATTTCAGCTAGGCAATTTTCCTGAGGTTTTTTCAGTTCATCCAATGAAACCAAGAATTCCTTATTTACACAGGTCTATTGTGCTGAAAATATTATAGAGAGTAGAGTGCCAAGAGAAACAATTCGTGCACCTCTGGAAATCAATGAAACCGGTACTACTAATACAGTTTCTTCAAATGGAATGGAAGAACATATAAATTGTAATTGGAATGAAAAATTATCTATATTATATATTGTTTGACCTTGTTAGAGTTTCTGATACAAACAGAATATTAAAATTCACAAAGATGGTGACCAGAACATGCAAAAGTATGATATAAGCCGTTGTTTGTTAAAAGAAGACCTGCATCAAAACATTACCCAGTTTCCACCCATCCTCAAAAAGCATAAAGCACAGATAACCATTTCAGAACACAAAGCTAGCTACAGTATTTAAAATAACTTTTAAAATATTAAGCATCTGTGAGAAAAGAAGACACTGCTGAAGATGTCCTCCACTTACAAAAACAAGACTTAAAGAAAAGTTTTTAATTATTTAAAAATATTTCTTAGCATCTTCTGACTGTACTAGCATCAGAAAATATCACCTACTAATTCCCATGTTAATCTCAAATCTGATTTACGAGATTTTATACAGTCCGTTGTTAATGTTATAGAAGATATTGAGTAAATAATAAATTCCTTTCTTTGTTGCCATTATATTTGGTAAGCAAGGCTGGTAATACCAACTCTATGTATAAAGGCTTTTGATATAACCCTCTGGAGTTTTTTACTCATTTCTTTCATCTTTAAAAGTTGTCTAGAAATGTAAATAACAATTGTAGTAGGACTGGGTGCCTGAGGGAATTAATAATCAGATTCAGAGCCTTTTCTTTCTTTCCTTCTAATCTAAATCCAGCTTGACTTGCTACAAAAGATTGTTGCTAGATAACAATTCAATGGAATATGTTTATTTGTTACACATTTGTGACCCCAGCCTATGGCACAACCTTCACCTATAAAATTGTTCTGTTGCTAGTAAATTGTTCCGTTGCCAATAAAGTTGTCATGGAGTGAATGGGTATAGGTACAGAATTGTGGGGTTTTCCCCCTCAGTCTCACAGGACAGTATAGGAACCTTATGCTGCAGCTCCTCATGGTGCAAATAAAGAGTAATTATTTTCTGGGGATGACAGGAAAATGTTTTCATCAGCATGAAAATTCACCTTTTGGAACAAAGTGAAGAAGAGCGATATGGCAGAGGGAGCTCTGACAGCAGCGGGTAGAACAATAGTGTTACAAACATGTCAAATTTGAAAGGAGATACATTAACAAGTCAATCTCAAACAAGTAACCTCCTTTGGGAAGACTCTTTGAAGGGAGAAGTTCAGTTAGCAGTCTAGCTGTGTCACTTCTCATTTATAGATTTTTTTAAGCAGCCTTCTTGGTTAAAAAGATCCTCATTAACTTTATTTTCTATTTTCAGCATGCATTTATTATAGCTGGTTTACTACATTCAGTTTAATATGTCTGCTTTAATTAATTTCTTGACTTTGCAATTGAGACAGTAGCTACAATGCAAAATTTTGCTGAACATTTTCTAAAAGTGTGTGTGATGTGCATATCTCCTTTGTCTACTTTGACAGCCATATCCTCTGAGACTTCCAATGAGTTAGTGAGTCTTTACCTCCCTTGTCTCTCCTTAGGCCATTTAAAAATAATGGCATCATGTTGGCTACTCTCCAGCCCTCTCAGATTTCACTTGATCTATCTTGAAGAGCAGAAGTATATAAAAATGTCTGCCAAAGCATCTTCAATTTCTCTCCTTACTTCCTTAACCCTTTTGGACTTACATTGTTTGGCCATGGCCCTATCAATTTTAAAATCCATTTCACCTTATAATAACCATACCTAACACACTCTGTACATATCCTAATTCCTAATCATTCATCTCCATAAATCTGATTTCAGATGTAGTCAAACATCTATTCTCATCTCTTATAAGGCCATATATAACGATTATTTAATGTATCTTCAATCCTCTTATACTCTTTCTAGGGGATAGGTTGCAACGTCAGCAATGAGAAATGTCTAGAGCTCAGGACTGGTCTAGAGAATTAGTTTTGATTCAGAATTGTAATAAATTTTCTGTTTTTTTCCTGTTCCACGAAGGAAGCAGTCTGCAACTAAATTATAGCTGTGATAGTTATTTGCTTCTTCATGACAACTCACTGACCCAGAGACATTGTTCTCAATGCCCTGCAGTCTGCAGGTTTGCATCCCTGTCAGGAAAGCAATAAATGCTTTATATTTCTTTGCTTCTGTGCATGGGCATGTCATAACCATAATGATTAGTTCTTGAAAGGACCTCAAGAAGCTGTGTAGTTTGTTCTCTTGTCCCAGGGTAAAATCAGCTATACCAAAGCTTGTTTGTGTTACTTATTCTTAATAGCCTTCAGTCATACAGATCCCATAACCCCATTGAGCAATCCATTCAATGCTTATTTAAATTTCAGCTTTACAACCTTATTTTTTTTATATAATTTGTAGAAATTAGATTAAAAAAATAATGTATGCTACTTCACACATTACAGCAATTGAAAAAACTCTTAATGTTTCTGTGTGTGAGACACTGATTATGCCTAACAAAAGTTTAGAGACAGAGCCTGGGGCTAATCCTAAACACTTACAAGATCTATTTGATGTGAGCTGTCCCACTGAAATCAAGATGACAGCTGATTATAAATATTTTATATTGTTGCCTACAAATGTTTTTTAGCTGTAAAAGTTTTCAGTATTGAGCAATATGTTAATTCCGATGTACTTTTATGAATACAACACTGATCCTAGCTGGATCATGTGCAGGAAGTAAAAGTAGAGCCTCGGAATCTAGCAGAAAAACTACTATCTGAGCCACATTTTCAGCTGTATCCACTTTAAAGCATTATTAAATTAGGAAACCTCTTGGTGCTGTGTTTGTGTGATGGGGTTTTTGGTAGTGGGGGATGGGTCTACAGAGGTGGCCACCTGTGAGAAGCTTCTTGAAAGATCCCCTGGCTCCAAGTTGGACCCACCTCTGGCCAAGGCCCAACTAATTAGTGGTGGTGGCTGCACCTCTGAGATAATGTATTTAAGAAGGGCAACCTGAGAGGGGGCTGGTACTTGTGAGGCGTTATGAGAAGGACACCTATGCAAACACCATGGTCAGTGGAAGAAAGGGGGAGGAAGGAGGGGAGGTGCACTGGAGTCCCCCTGTATCCTGTGGTGAGATGGCAGGCCTGTCACCTGTGGAGGTCCACAGTGGAGCAAAGGACAACCTGCAGCCTGTAGAGGACCCAACACTGGAGCAGGTGGCTGCATTTAAAGGACACCAGGAGTCTGAGGGCAGAAGATCCCACTGTTGTAGCTTGGTGCTGGGAGAATTGCAACACGCGGGGGTGACCCATGCTGGGGCAGCATGGGAACATTTCTCATGCCAGAGAAAGTTTGTGGAGAACTGTCTCTCATGGGAGGGGAGCCAGTGGAAGACTGTGCAGAGTTCCCTTCACTTCTTGAGGAGGAAGAAGTGACATAATGACTGTAACCCCATCCCCTTACCCCTGTGCTTCTGGGGGAAGGGGGAAGAGGTAGCGAGATTGGGAGCAGAGCTCAGCCAAGGAAGAAGGGAGGGGTGGGGTGAGGTGTTTTTGGCATGTGGTGATGCTTCTCACTGTCCTACTCTGTTAGGTGTTGGTTTTGTTAGTGTTTGAATTAAAGTGATGTTCTTTTTTTTCTTCCCCTAACAAGTCTGTCTTTTGCCTGTGACTGTAGTGTGTGAGCCACCCCTCCCTGTCCTTATCTCATTTCCTGATCCTTTTGCTTCATTTTCTCCTTCCCAGCACTGGGAGGAAAGGGTGAGTGAACAGCTGTGTGGTGCTCAGTTACCCTCTGAGCTCAGTCCATGACACTGTATGTGTCCTCTCTTCCTGATCATTGGACAAAGCCCAGAATGATGCTGACATGACCACTTCAATATAATGTTAAAAATTAAAACAAAACAAAAAAAAAGCCAACAAAACTCTGTACACCAGACACATGAGTTGATACCATGTAACAGTCAATATCAAATAATGATCCACTGTGGATCATCAGTCACAGAATCTTCCACTGAGTCAAAGGTTCAACTCAGTTACTTCCCTGAGACCACAGGCCAAGACTGAATATCTGTGCAGGTAGCCAGGCCACCTGGAAAATGCTGACCCATTAATCTGCTGTAACTTTTGCGTTTGTTGTTTGAAGAACTTCGGCTTGGGTTTCATTAGTTGCAATGAAGATTCCACATTAAAAATTTAAAGAGCAGGGTTCAAATACTGATTATGGAGACCTACTTCTCCTGTCGAGTGTGTCAATCATACTGTGACCATTTTAAAGACCATTTTTAAGGTAATTTTTAAGAGCAGAAAATTTGTCCTGGAATTCTATACTTTCCAAAGACAATAGCTATTTAGAAAAGTTGACTCTGCCTCTTATATTAATGATTGCAGTGGTTACTGAGCAGGCAAGCCATGATGTCCCTTTGGTAAAGTAGGGAGAAAAAGATACCTTGAATTGTATCTACTAAAATCATGACATAAATTCTCTTTTCTTTTGTTTGATGATAGCTGATCTGAATACATATACATTTTTTTTTTTTAATCTTTGCCCCATTTTTTATTTTTTCACATCTTTCCTTACGTTAAGCTCCAGAGAAGAGGACCACAGAGACATGCTTCTTTGTCATGTGTTGTTCCTACTGCAGCTTTAATTGCGTAGGTCTGTATAACTGACCTCTGTCTGTACTGAGTTGCAAATTGCAACCTAGGTTGTCTTTATACTTCACCAAAAGACATATTACATGCTGGATTTCCAAAAAACAGTTGTCATATTTAAGCAAAATACTTCTAGGAAAACAGAGCCCTATCAGAGCTCACATGAGGGCTGGCCATATTCTCTATCATTTGTTACATTAAAATTTTAACAGGTGGGTCTCAAATGCAAGGGTATCAGCCCAAACATACCAAGAAATTTACACAGACCAAGGAAACATCACTCATATATAAAGCAAAGCACTTATTTTTAGTTTAATCAATGCATTATCAGGCAAATAAAAGAGTTATGAGACAAGTTGCAATTATGTTAACACTTTTATAGTCCAAATTCCCTAATTTTTGTAGCTCATCATAGATAATGATGCAGTTCAAATGTATATACAACAACTTTCTGGTATCTATCACTTTTTCTATTGTTATGGTGTCACCCAACACAAAGGGTGAAGACAGGTTCATTTAGGGATCCCAGACAATGATGCTGGCACTAAATCATAGTTAAAATTAAAGCTATATTTCTTAATAGGATTTAATGATTAGCATAGCACAGGATTTATTATTAGAATGGCACAGGATTTCTACAAGCAGAATCAGTATAGTAAAATCTATAAGTAACATCATATAGAATTTATGAATTCTAATGAACTAGCCCCTAACATGACTTATGACTTCTAATCACCTGGATCCTTGGCAGGTCATATCTTAATACATAGTTTTCTGTATCATTGTAACAATCATACCTAGACTCAAAATTATGTAAAAATATACAAGTCACTCAAACGTTAGAGGAAGCAGAGGATGGTGGAGGCATCCCTGCCACTAGGGGGTCACAGATCAGGAAGCAGTTCTGGTCCAAGATCACAGAATCATAGGTTCATTTAAATAAGAAAAGACTTTTAAGACCATTCAGTCCAACCATAAACCTAACACTGCCTAACCCACCACTAAGTCATGTTCCTATGCATCACGTCTACACATCTTTTAAGTACCTCCAGAGATGGTGACTCAAACACTTCCCTGGGCAGCCTCTTCCAATGCTCAACAACCCTTTCAGTGAAGACATTTTTCTTAATATCCAATCTAAACCTCCCCTGTTGCAACCTGAGGCTGTTTTCTCTCATCCTATCACTTGTTACTTGGGAAAAGAGACCTTGCTACAACCTCCTTTCAGGTAGTTGTAGAGAGCAAAAAGGTCTCCCTCAGCCTCTTTTTCTCCAGACCAAATAACCCCAATTCCCTCAGCCACTCCTCATAAGACATGTCCTCTAGACCCTTCGCCAGCTTTGTTGCCCTTCTCTGGACACACTCCAGCACCTCAATGTCTTTCTGGTATTGAGGGCCCCAAAACTGAGCACCAGCCTCACCTGTGCCGAGTACAGGGGGGCAATCACTTCCCTCATCCTGCTGGCCACATTATTTCTGATACAAGCCAGGATGCTATTGGCCTTCTTAGCCACCTGGCCACACTGCCGGTTCATAGTCTGCTGGCTGTTGACCAACTCCCCCAGGTCCTTTTCAGCCAGGCAGATTTCCAACCACTCTTACTCAAGCCAGTGGCATTGCATGGGGTTGTTGTGACCCAAGTGCAGGACCCGGCACTGAGCCTTGCTGAACCTCATACAATTGGCCATGGCCCATCAATCCAGCCTGTGCAGATCCCTCTGTAGAACTTTCCTTCCTTCAAGCAGATCAACACTCCCGTCCAACTTGGTGTTGTCTGCAAACTTGCTGAGGGTTCAGGGGGATCCAGGGATGCCTTCCAACCTCAGACGTTCTGTGATTTGTCTTCCATTAATTGTCAGTCTTCACTAAACTTATTAAACTTTTAACAGGTACAGCTCCCATGGCAAAGACAGCTTGACAACCCATTGCTTGAAGAATCACCTCCTCTTTTGAACCTGTCTCCTCCTGACTTCATCTAATGTATGTCCAACTTGGTGTTGTCTGCAAGATTACTGAGGGTGCACTCAATTCCCTCGTTCAGGTAATTGATAAAGATATTAAACAGAACTGGCCCCAATACTGAGCCCTGGGGAACACCACTTGTGAGTGACTACCAACTGGATTTAACTCCATTCTCCACCACTCTTTGGGCCTGGTCATCCAGACAGTTTTTTACCCAGGGAAGAGTACATCTGTCCAAGCCATGAGCAGCCAGTTTCTCCTGGACAATTCTGTGGGCAATAATGCCAAAGGTTTTACTAACGTCTAAGTAAAAAATAGCCACAGCCTTTCTTTCATCAACTAAGAGGGTCACTATGTCATAAAATTAGATCAGTTTAGGCAAACATGACCTGTCTTTCTTAAACCCATGCTGGCTGGGCATGATCACCTGGTTGTCCTGTATGTGCTGTGTGATGGTACTTAAGATGTTCTACTCCATAACCTTCCCTGGCACTGTGGTCAGACTGGCAGGCCTGTAGCACCCTGGATCCTCCTTCTGGACCTTCTTGTACATGGGTATCACATTTGTTAACCTCCAGTCAGCTCAGACCTCCCCGGATTATTCAGGACTGCTGATAAATAATTGAAATTGGCTTGATAAGCATTTCTGCCAGCTCCCTCAGTACCCTGGGTGGATCCCATCCAGCTCCATAGACTTGTGTGTGTCTGAGGGGTGTAGCAGGTCACCAACCATTTCCCCTTAGGTTATGAGGGCTTCATTCTGCTCCCTGTCCCTGTCTTCCAGCTCAGGGGGTGAGTACCTGGAGAACAACAGGTCTTGCCATTAAAGAGTGGGGCAAAGAAGGCATTAAGTACCTCAGCCTTTTCCTCAGCCTGTCACTATGTTTCCCTTCCACATCCAGTAAAGGGTAGAGATTCTCCTTAGCCCTCCTTTTGTTTTTAATGTATTTATAGAAACATTTTAATTGTCTTTTATGACAGTAGCCAAATTAAGTTCTAGTTTGACTTTGGCCCTTCTAATTTTCTCCCTGCATAACCTCATGACATCCTTATAGTCCTCCTGAGTTGCCTGTCCCTTCTACCAAAGTTCATAAACCCTCCTTTTCTTTCTGAGTTTTAGCCAAAATTATGTGTTCAGCCATGGTGGTCTTTTTCCACACTGGTTTGTCTTTCAGCACATTGGGACAGCCTGCTCCTGTGGTTTTAGGATTTTCTCCTTGAAGAATGTCCAGCTTCCCTGGACTCCTTTGCCCTTCAAGACTGCTTCCCAAGGGACTCTGTCAATGAGGCTCCTAAACAGGCCAAAGTCTGCCATTTAGGAGTCCAAGGTAGCAGTTCTGTTAAGCCCATTTCTGACTTCTCCAAGAAAAAAAACTCATTTCATGATTGCTATGTCCAAGATGGCCTCCAGCCATCCCAGTTTCCCATTTAAGACTGGTAACTGCTTGATTTTGTAGACAGTGCTCTGTGTGCTGCTATGTTTCCCTGTTCTGTGATGGGTTGATAAACAACACCTGGTTGTCCGAGCGTCTAGGACCTTCAAGTCTGGTAAGGAAGGAAGTAATTGGCCTGGCACACAGAAGCCAGTACAGATTGGAAGAAGAAATATGCTTGGTTTATCTGCTTGGTTCACAGGATCTTCAGGGCCTGATAATGAGAGGAAAGGGAACAAATATGTGACTTGCTTGGTCACAGAGAATTACTGATCACCCTACAAAATAGCATTAGTTATGCTAACCACATTATTATGGGTTGGGAACAGAGAGTACTGGTCACACATAGTCACTTTTATGCTCCTTGGGTCCTAGACTTGATGAAAACAGTTTTCTTCAGGAAGAAGGGACAGAGCACAAAATTGTCATCCCCATCTCTTTGCTAGGAGGAGTCTGATGCTAATGCTAATGGTTTCCTCATTTTGACTATGTTGAGGCAATTTTTATACTTTATTGATAGCACAATCTGCTTACTTGTTATTTTCTTCATTAGCTTGCAATTCAGTATAATCTCTGAATGTACTATATATGTTATGCTTTAAATATGTTGGATATTTGTTCTTTGTTCTCTTTCTTATCTCTAAAACAGGTTTCATTTGGTTCCCAAAATCAGACTATGTAAGGTAACACTATCTTGTCTTGGACTGTTGCATGTTGTGGACTGGTAGTTGCTGCTCGCTTCTTAAAATCAAATAATTAGTCAGAGACATATCTAATATAAATAAACATTTATTCAGTAAATTTGGTAGTGGTTAATATTAGCTGGAGATCTTCCCTAGTTACTGTACACTTAGACACATTAGATTATGTAGTGCTTGTAAATAATTGATAGCAAGCTAAATGATAACACATGGTAAACGATTTTTTTTTTCTGAAAGTATAAACATATGATCATCTTTATTGGAATCTGAAATTCACTTGGAAACTATCTTATTGAGAAAACTTTTGTAATGGGATGGATTACCTGCTAGGTATTTTTTAAAAAAAAGCTACAAAAAGACTTTGAAGGTTGCTGGGACAAAGTGGTAAAAAGAGAAAATAAGGAATAGCAGTGGGCATTATTTTTTGTCTTACTGAATTTACTCTAAAATGAACCAAATATCAGATTATGCTTTATTGGAATTTTTAATGAGTCATTAGTATGACTGAGAGTCTATGTACTTGTTTTACTATCTTTGCTGAATGAGAAAATCTGACAAAATTTCTCATATAAATCACATTTAAGTAATAAAACATAAAATTTGTTACTTTAAAATTTATGTTGAAAAAAATGGAAGGAAAGGATTATGTCTGAAGGACATTAACAGACTTCTGCAATTTTAGCAGATTTTTAACAATGTTGTGTACTTTATCCTGTCTCTGACTCTTTTTAAGAAGATGTGCATTTGATTTGTTCATATTAGACTCATGAACAATATAGGAAAAATGTCAAATTACAAAGATAAAATTCATTTAGTTGGGCTCAGAATCATTCATCTTAATTATGTCTGACATCTTCACCATTATATAATCAGTTTCCCAGAAGAAGAGAAACTCACATTCTGTCTCCTGTAGGAATCCTTCATTGAAGGAGACTAGTTATTTCAGTCTTCTGAGGAAGTTAACAGTCTGTTTGAAGCATCATGAAAAATAAAGAATAATGACTTGTATTCATCAAGAACAGGGAGATACCACAGTGTCATGCTCGATAATCGTAACTCCTAACTGCTTTCTTGAAGCATAGTAGACTATAGCACTTAAGATTTTGAAGTAGATGTATAAATTTATATGACAATTTTTTTATACCTTTTCTGCCTTCATTGAAATAAATGAAAGTTTGTCACAGAACTCAGAGAGAAACTATAACAGATAGATTTTTATTTCCTGTGAGGGATATTTGGTTTGTATTATGCAAAGATGAAAAGATAATCAAAGTAGTAAAAGAGTATATTTTATACTCTAAATATCTCGATCACCTCTACAGAATACTAGTTGTAAACAAAATAAGACACATTACTGTATACATAATATGAAATAAAGAACATTTATACTCTGATAAACAAATAATGAAATAAAAGTAAAGCCATTATTATTACAATCAGCATGAATGTAGAATTGTCACATTGTAGTACTTACACAATGAATATGTCACTATTCACAAAAGTTTATGTAAAAATGGGAACTCAGATGCCATCTCAGATGAAGTGCTAAAGATGATCTATCTCTGTATTTCAGATGGTCTTTTCCTTTCAGTGAATACAGCCAATACAGGCAGATGTAAGAACTTCAGTTTAAAATTACCAAATTTTTGGAGGTTAGAAGTTCAAATGAAAATTTAAGTCTTAATAAATATTGTTGCACAGCTACATATATAGGATTCATAAGCATTAGACTACAAAGTCTTTTTAAAAGTAACATATCCCTCAAAATTTTTTCAACAAATACAATATTCAGAAGAGTAGTGGGATTAGGGAATAAAAAGGTTATCTTTATGCGCTGTCCTCAGATCAGAGATTATTGCTGAATCTGTGTCTTACATAGACCATCTCAAACTATAGGAAAAATATCTCCTGCCTTAATCTTTCCCTGCTTAATTCTTCTACAGAATGAGTTTCTTTTAATTAAATTACTCATGAGGATAAGTGTAAATGATCTTCAAACAATTTTGATTATTAAAACATTGAGTGATTCTGAAAGGATAGAAAATGGAAGCTGAATATGCGTCAGTATCCCATGAATAGATCAACCATTTTTCTTTCTGTCCTTTCTCTCTATTTGTATGCTCTTTGAGGCAAAGACTTTCTCTTGACATGCAAAGAAAGTAAGGCTTCATAGCTTGACTTGAGGAAAAACATCTTTAGTAGTATTGAGAATGATGATGATGCAGCTAAAACAGCAGCTCTGAACAAATTCAATACCCTAATGTAGACAACTGTAATCAGAGGATTGGACTACATTTCAGTAACAATGTTGGTATAGTAGTTGCCAGCAAGCTTGTATCTGCTTCATTACCCATGCTTGACCCCTTGCGAAGAATATGCTGAGCCACTGTCAGATGACAGATTCCGATGGCAAGGGAACAAGCAAAATAATTGCTTCCCTGAATTAAATTTTTCATCAGAACTATAATTAAAAATAAAAATAAAAAATGCCACTGGGGGTTGAAAAAACCCAAACTAAGTGCCAAATTCTGATCTACTGTCAATTGAGTTGCTCTGGCTTTATAGTGAGCTGAAATGTGAATTTTTCCTCAGGCATATAGAAATATATTTTACCTTCTTCACATATGGTAATTCTAGTCAATATTGTGATGTTCAAAACATTATTTCTAAGGATGTGAATACTTATCCTTAAAAAAAAATGAATACTTATCTGTTGTTTTTTTTTTTTTTTTTTTCCAAGTCAAAATAATATTTCAAAAGGTGCCAAAACATTTATATAGCTTGAAATAAATTTTATATTTCATTTTTTTGTTGTTTTTTTGTTTGTTTGTTTTCTTTTTAAAATGACCTAACTTACAAGAGGTCTATTTTAAATATTTCTTAAATTAAATGAGATTTTTCCTGATGATTGGAAATATTCACATTGAACTGAAATAATCTTTTCATATTTTTGCCTTCAAGAAGTAGGTATCTTGGTGGTGTACTTACTCAAGTTTGACTATCAAACTGAAAATGTCTACTATTGCACCCTTTTCCAGCAGTCACTTAGTATGTCAATGCCTAATGAGCTAGCTAATAGGAAATATATCTTTCCCTTAAGATGTTCAGGAAGATTAAAAAAAAAAAAAAAGCCAAAAACCAAATGAACATATAATAGATTGTCAGATAAATTGTGTTAAGAGTTTGTCTAGTTGTGCTATGAACAGGAAAGATTGATTTTTTTTAAGAAAATCACTGAAGTACAGGAGTTTGAAGCTGAAGGATGTTGTATCTAAACAGTTGAAATCTGGAATATTATCAAGCTAAATCTAAGAGTGCTCTGTAACCATGCCCTGATCCTACATTTGGAATGGGTTTGGACATGCATAAGCTCCATTTCATCTTCTTCTATATGGGCAAACGTAAGTACCTACAAAAGGAAAATCTGACAGAAAGGTAGTTCTGGTACATCCAGTTTATCCCCCAAACTAAATGACCAGGCAAGTAGTACCAGAGGCAAACAGTAGTGCACCCTCAGTTGTTCTAAGGTGAACATAACCTTGGGAAAATGGGATAAGTAGGGATCTATAATAAGCTTGATCTTTCTTTACTAGCAGTACAAAGATTCTAGACAACTGCTTTAAGTTAGATGACTTCAAGGGGGGCTAAAGGTAAGCGGGGTGAATCACATGTAGATGCTCAGTTTGTAGCTAGCTCAAGATACAGGAAGTTAATTCCTCTTTTCATTAACTTAAGCTTCAATTTCCTATCCCATCTTTATACTGTCCTTCTTTATACTACCATCTCTTTGAGACAAAGTGCATTTTATTGTATATTAACACTGTATATGGCAGAATCAGTTCTCAGTCTTGATAAGGACCTTGGTGTACAACAGTAGTAAGAGTGATTAAACATATGTAAACTTGAATGTTAACAGAGGTTAGCTTTTGAATTACCAAATAGGCCACCAAAAAGTACGTATTCAAAATTCAAGTTTGGATTAACAAGAAATTCTACAACACACCAGACAGCTGAATACTTGTTCTGTCATTTTGCAAAAAACTGAACCTGCCAAGATTTAATTACATGTGTAAGTTAACACCTCCTGGAGACACTGTGTCTCTAATGAATCAGATGACACCTAGCATATGCTACACTGTGTGTCAAGCCTGGTCTCTTTTTTGTCCTTCTTCTTCCTTGTGGAGTACAGATTATCTTGGATTTGCTCTCTACAAGACTAGAGTAAAATTGATTCAGTCATGGTCTGTGTTTTACTTTGACATCAGGGAGGAAAATGTGTATTTGCAAAACCACTAGTGATGATTCATTTACCTTTAGATTAATAATACCTTGCATATTGCAAGCTAATAGAAACTTGAAACAGAAATAATATTTGTGAAACAGTTCTCAACTAGGAAGTGTAATAAAACTATAAATGTGACTTTGATTCTGTCTATTCAGAGGTTCAAATCATGTTTTTTAACTGAGGCTCCTGAAGTTTCCATTGAAATTCCACTTAACCTGATAATCCTATGTTAAGTATTAAACTTTGATTAATTGTAGCTCTTTTGAAACTTACTTGCCCCAGATATAGAGGTAAGAACATTTCTTTCTTTATATGTAGGAAATGTACTATATCAACACAAATGCAGCTTCTCGGAGAAAAGGTTTGATGAGACACACAATGACCTACAGGTCTATAAAACTAATGTGTACTAGGTAATTTGGTAGATGAAGAACAGAAGTAGTTGTTATGTGTATAAATATAGAATACTGGAATAAATCAGCATGGCTTTTGTAAAATGATGTCTTGCCTCACCTTGTCAAGCAGTCAACAAGCTTGAGAATAGGGTCAATCCCATTGAAATGTATTGTTAGATTACCAAAATGGTTTTGATGAGGAAGGAGTCTTAGAAAAACATAAGCATGCAATAGATAAGAATGAAGGTCATTGCATGGTTACAAGACAGAAAATAGAATGTACAGATAAATTATAAATTTTCATAGTGCAGAACATTCACAGGGAAGGTCCACAACAATCTGTGCAAAATATGTTGATGTGAAACTCCTTATAAACAAACTTAAACCAACAAACATAAATAAACAAACTTTGCATACAAAATAATGTGTTCTGAGCTGACCAGTGTGACTCCATTTGAGAACTGAGGGTTATGATAAATTGTTCAATTTGAACATTTGTTCAGTAATTAGTAGCAGTAGAAAACAAGCAAACAATTGTAATGTTAAAAATTATTTGAAAGAATTAGAGAACTATTATACCACAGTATAAGGAATTAGGTCACTATATGAATGCACGTGCTGGATTTCTAAATGCCAAAAAGGTATATTAAAATATAAAGATTCAGGAAAGGGAAAGGGAAATGTATGAAGTTACTTCTGTGTGATGAATGATTAAGCAACGCCTAAATAAATTTGGAGCCTTCATTACAAGCAAAATATGAGTAAAGGAGGACTTGACAGAGGTTTATAGGATCAAAAGGGGCATAGAAAATATGGTTAAGGGGGCAAGGAAGGTAGGGCTTGATTTTCCACTGCTTTTTCCAACACGAGATTGGACATACATTAGATGAAGTCAGGAGGAGACAGGTTCAAAAGAGGAGGTGATTCTTCAAGCAATGGGTTGTCAAGCTGTCTTTGCCATGGGAGCTGTACCTGTTAAAAGTTTAATAAGTTTAGTGAAGACTGACAATTAATGGAAGACAAATCACAGAACGTCTGAGGTTGGAAGGCATCCCTGGATCCCCCTGAACCCTCAGCAAGTTTGCAGACAACACCAAGTTGGACGGGAGTGTTGATCTGCTTGAAGGAAGGAAAGTTCTACAGAGGGATCTGCACAGGCTGGATTGATGGGCCATGGCCAATTGTATGAGGTTCAGCAAGGCTCAGTGCCGGGTCCTGCACTTGGGTCACAACAACCCCATGCAATGCCACTGGCTTGAGTAAGAGTGGTTGGAAATCTGCCTGGCTGAAAAGGACCTGGGGGAGTTGGTCAACAGCCAGCAGACTATGAACCGGCAGTGTGGCCAGGTGGCTAAGAAGGCCAATAGCATCCTGGCTTGTATCAGAAATAATGTGGCCAGCAGGATGAGGGAAGTGATTGCCCCCCTGTACTCGGCACAGGTGAGGCTGGTGCTCAGTTTTGGGGCCCTCAATACCAGAAAGACATTGAGGTGCTGGAGTGTGTCCAGAGAAGGGCAACAAAGCTGGCGAAGGGTCTAGAGGACATGTCTTATGAGGAGTGGCTGAGGGAATTGGGGTTATTTGGTCTGGAGAAAAAGAGGCTGAGGGAGACCTTTTTGCTCTCTACAACTACCTGAAAGGAGGTTGTAGCAAGGTCTCTTTTCCCAAGTAACAAGTGATAGGATGAGAGAAAACAGCCTCAGGTTGCAACAGGGGAGGTTTAGATTGGATATTAAGAAAAATGTCTTCACTGAAAGGGTTGTTGAGCATTGGAAGAGGCTGCCCAGGGAAGTGTTTGAGTCACCATCTCTGGAGGTACTTAAAAGATGTGTAGACGTGATGCATAGGAACATGACTTAGTGGTGGGTTAGGCAGTGTTAGGTTTATGGTTGGACTGAATGGTCTTAAAAGTCTTTTCTTATCTAAATGTTTCTTCAGGCTTAACAGTCCCAGATCATTCAGCCCATTTCCATATTACAGATGCTCCAGTCCCTTCCTCATCTTTGTGGTCCTTTTCTGGACGAACTCCGGTATGTCCATATCTCTTTTGTACTGGCAAGTTCAGACTGGGACCCAGAACTCCAGATGAGTCTCATCAGTGCTGAGTAGAGGTGAAAGATCACCTCTTTTCACCTGCTGGTCACTTAGGCCACAGAGAGTTATTAAAGAGACATAAATGACAGACGGCTTAGGAGAAGACTGTAGATAGGGGAACAGCCCATCAGAGCAATGTAACATGATACTGATGTATGATGATCACACCAGTGCTAATGGGAAGTTAAAAGTTCACTTAGCACTCAGCCCAGGAATTTTTGTACCGGCTACAGAACAAGCTTGATCCATTTACTCAAACATTGCTGTTCATTGGCATTTGAGATGTTACAGGATATTACAAGTATCAGGAAGACTAACAAACATGACTTGGAACCAATGGGAGAATTGTTCCCCTGTGAAGCAGAACCTTAAAGCCAGGCACAATATCTTGGGCATCTCAAATGACATTAGACAACTGTGTGTGGGCTGCTGAGTCATCACAGATTAGTTCATCCTCAATTTATGTGTTCTCTGGCAACACTCCTTGTATTTCATAATACTTCTTTTGTACTGCAGAAGATTGTAAAAGAAAACATGTACATCAATGGAAAAAAAAAACACAGTTTTTTGTTATCTTGACTGTTAGTGCAACAGACTCATAGGTGACAGGAAATTGTATAGTTGAAAGACTTTGTATTTCTTTAGAGGGATACTTTCTTCTGTCTGGATAAAATTATCCAGAAAAGTAATTTGTGTTACTGTCAAGGTCTTTCTTCTAGTTTAGACTGGCACAGAAATTTCAGCATGTACCTGTATGAGTCCTAGTTCAGAGGAAATCATTCAATAGTTCAATAATTCTGTCACCAATACAGACTTCAACAGTCATCAATCAGGCTTACAGAATGACAAAGTAATTGTGTCCACTGTGATGTTTACGGATTAGATAATAATTTTCATTTTTTATATGAATCACTGCTTTTTATCAAGGTAAGGACTGCTGGATTTGGTGTGTCATGACTAGTATTGTTTTTCTTTGATTTCCAAGTAGATGGTTTCAAAACAGACATAAAATATACCAATATTGTACATATTTTTGTCTCATACTTTACAAGATTTCCTGAGGTTTGAGTGAGAGGTGGGGTTTTATTTTGGTAGCGGAAGAGTGTCACAGGGGGCTACAGTGGTCGCCCCCTGTGAGAAGCTTCTCGAAGCTCCCCCGGGGTCATCGGCCCCAACTCTGCACCAATGACAAACCAATCAGCTGTGCCTCTGTGATAATATATTTGTCCTGGGTTTGAGTGAATGGTGGGGTTTTTTGGTAGCAGGGGAGGGGGCTATAGGGGCGGACCCCTGTGAGAAGCTTCTCGAAGCTCCCCCAGCTCCAAGTCAGCTCCACTTCTGTTTGGAAACTGAGCCAATCAGCTGCGCCTCTGCGATAAAATATTTAAGAAGGGACATGGTGACGAGCAGTGGAACTTGTGAGAAGGAGTTGCGGCAGCTGCATGAACACCAAGGTCAGTGGAGGAACGGAGGAAGAAAGGAGGCAGGAGCTGTGCCGGAGCAGAGACCCCCCCTGTATCCTGTGGTGAGATGGCAGGGCGTCCCCCCCTGCCACCCATGAAGATCTACAGTGGAGCAGACACTGATTTATGGCCTGTGTTTTGGATGGATGATCAAGTTGTTTGTGCTTGAAGAAGGCCAGGGTCTTGTGGGAAAAGGTAGACCCTGCTGTTGTAGATCATTGCTGGGAGGATTGCAGCATGCGTGAGTGTCCCACACCGGAGCAGCTCGGGAAGGGCTGCAGCCGTGGGAGAGACTCCAGTTGGACAAAGTTGGTGTCCCACGCCGGAGCAGTGTAAGGAAATGCTGCAGCCCATGGGAGGGACTCGCATTGGAGAAAGTTTGTGGAGGACTGTCTCCTGTGAGAGGGGGACCACGAATGAGCAGGGGGAACAAGTTCCAGACACTCCCCTCACTGAAGATAAGGAAAGTGGCAGCGCTGACTGCACCCCCCATTCCCTGCCCCTGTGCTGCTGCGGGGAGGAGGTAGAGATATCGGGAGCAGAGCTGAGCCCAGGAAGAAAGGAGGGGTGGGGGGAAGGTGTTCTCAAGATGTGGCAATGATTCTTACTGCCCTACTCTGTTAAGTGTTCTTGTTAGTGTCTGTAATATACCTATGTTCTCTTTTTCTTCCCCTAACCAGTCTGCCTTTTGCCCATGACCATAATGGGTGATCTGCCACTCCTGGTCCTATCTCAAATAACAAGCCTGGCTCATTTGTCCCTTCTCATTGCTGGAAGAGAAGGGAGGAGTGAGTGGCTGCGTGGTGTTGGGCTGCCGACCAGCCTCAAACCACAGTAATATTTCAGAAGGGACCTGTGAAGGAGGAGTCAGACTTGTGAGGAGGAGTTGCAGCAGCTATGTGAACACCAAATTCAGTGGAGGAACGGAGGAAGAAAGGAGGGAGGAGGTGTGCTGGAGCAGAGACCACCCTGTATCCTATGGTGAGATGGCAGGGCAACTCCCTCTTGCCACCCATGAAGGTCTACAGTGGATCAAACACTGATTTATGGTCTGTGTGGATCCTCACATGAACAATTAAGGTGACTATGCGTAATGGAGGACGGGATCTTGTGGGAAGAAGTAGCCTCTGCTGTTGTAGCTCAGGGCCGGGAGGATTACAGCATGTGGGAGTGTCCCATGCTGGGGCAGCTCGGGAAGGACTGCAGCCTGTGGGAGGGACTCCAGTTGGAGAAAATTTGTGGAGGACTGTCTCCTGTGAGAGGAGGATCATACTGGAGCAGGGGGAAAAAGTTCCAGAAGCTCCCCACACCGAAGATGGACAAAACAGCACAACTGACTGCACCCCCCATTTGCTGTCCCCTGTGCTGCTGTGGGGAGGAGTTAGAGATATGAGGAGGAGAGCTGAGCCTGGGAAGAAGGGAGGAGTTGGGGGGAAGGTGTTTTCAAGATGTGGTAATGCTTCTCACTGTCCTACTCTGCCTTTTAAGTGTTGTTTTTAGTGTCTGTAATAAATCTATGTTCTTGTTCTCTTCCCCTAATGAGTCTGTCTTTTGCCAATGACCACAATGACTGATTTATCCCTCCTTGTCCTATTTCAACTCACAAGCTTTTGCTTTATTTTCTCCTTCTCAACACTGAGGAGAGAAGGGGGGGAGTGAGAGTCTGCATAGTGCTCAGTTGCCCTCTGAGCTCAAATCACAACATCACACTTATTTAATTTCCTTCTCTTCTGCATTACCTCAATACTTCTCTGCACATCATCCTTCACTTTTAGGAAGTATAGAATAGTTTTATGAAGTGCTATAGTGACATAGTGACATAGTATGGTAGAGAAATTCCTCAGCTGTTATGTTGCTGTATCAGTAGTCACTCCACTAATGAAAATCCATGTCCTAAGAAAAACTCAGAAAGTCTTGATCTTAGTCATTGCACCACAATTTCATATTTTAGTAAATTTCATAATTTTGGCTGCACTGAAGCCAAGGCAAAAAAAAAAAAAGTTCATTGGTTTTACAGGGTCTTGTGCCCTTCTTGTGATGCATGAACAACAAAACATGCCTGCACTTGTTTTCTGTTGGTTTCAGTGGTCTGACTTTTGATTTAAAAGTTAGCTGCTCATCATCATTTAAATATATTTATTATTGCCACTTAAATCATGTTAAAACAATCCTGCTGACTGGATATTTTGACATTATTTGGTACAAGTCCCCTGTGACACAGTATGTAGGAGTGGGAGTGTGAATTCTAGTTTTAGATTGCATTTTCTATATGAGTCACTTTACTTTGTGTCACAATCTCTGTATATATAAAATAGCATTAATTAATTTTACCTACTTGTGAGGAGGTCAAAAGATAAGAATTCCACATTAGTCACCATAAATTACTTTAAATGTATTATATTTTAAAAATAATATGACCAAAATATTCTTTTCTTTTGCCTGAATAAATGAAAAAGGAAAAACCTAACCAAATCTTTAGACTATTTTAATCATTAAAAATCCTTTAATTTAAATGGGCTGGTTCTGCCTGTTATAAAACAGATCTAAGTCAAAATGACATGTAATAGGCAAATTATAGCATTGGGCAATTTAGTAAGGAGACTGTCAGTTATTTAACAAAGAGGAAATGCTGAATATGGTGATAATTTGGAGAACAGCCAGATCTTGTGTTTCAAATTACTTATTAGGCACAAAATGTTCCTTGATTAACTCAGTTTTTTGTTAGTTAGCATTGTGTAATCCAGTGCTGGATTTTGAAATCTGTGGTCAGAAAAAGATAATATCACCAAATTTATAACTTAAAATATGTACAAACCAATCACAATTTTCTGTGTGCATCATCTAATCTACAATAGAGAAGCAATGATACTAATTTTCTAATTATATAGATCTTAAAAACGATCAATATGAAAGATTTAATTATTTGAAATAAATAGCTTTTAGAATAAGAATACATAGATGACTATAGAGCCATATAAATTACAAAAAAAAAAAAAAAAGAAATATATATGAACTATTAATGTTTTATACTTTTATAGGTGCAAATGCTACAAATCTGATCAAATCTAAAGGTTGTTTATGCAGTTTCAACTTTAATTGACATGTTTAACTGTATTCATGATCTGCTTTCAAAGCAAAAAAATGTGTATTTTAAAATGGGAGAAAACCAAGAAGGATTATATTAAATAAGGTACTGGTTCTGCAAATTGTTGTCTGATTAGAAGCTTAAGACCTTAATGTTAATAAAGAAAAAATATAAAGCATAAAGACCAAGATAGATTATTTGAGGAAACTCCACTGTACTTGAGAAAGGTACAATGCATAATACATTCATACATTTAAATATGCAAATATTATTAACAGTTATTGCAAAATTTTTCACTGTTAAATAAAATATGAGTATGGACATGGTTTATCAATATGCGTATCTTTTTCTTTGACACTTGTGTGCCTAGTAGAGGATGTGCTGCAATAATTCTACTTGTTTTCTATGATGGAGTATGAATGAACTTCTTTTTTCCTCTTTAAAGAATGGGCAGAATAAAGTAGAATGAGATGGTTCCTGGAACTGTGAGAATGAGAACACTTTAAAATCCTTAATAGTGTTAGAATGTTAAAACTTTCATTACCCTGGTGAGTTGTGAAAAATTCAGGTAGTATGAATAAAGTCAAGAGAAAATACTTACCTGTGAATGGGTCTAATGTATGTTCTTTACTATGATCAAAACATTTATTAAAATTAGCAGAAACAGTGCATGAGGACAAGAGAAAAATAATCTTTAATTGGTGATCAGTGATGTCTTCTTACTGGTCACTATGCCAACTTCAGCTTATCATTTTTAGAATTGATATTAAAATACTGAAAAATGCAAAAGCATAGAATGAGGTCTTGTATGTACAGAGTTTATTGAAACAACTATTCCTTTCTGTTACGTAGATTTTGAGCATTAAAAATAAGCAACATAGCTCACATCTAAAATGTGATGATAGTTTAGATTTTAAAGAATAATTTCCTATCTGGACTAGAAACCTGTGAGACAAGTTTTAGCTTAGAGGGGAATTTTCTCTGTAAGAATAAAGCTCTGAAAAGAGACTTCAGTGAAGAGTGTTGATACTAAATTTATCTATAAAGCTCAGGAGAAGGAACAAGAAATTGAGATTTTTATTTGCTGCCAGATTATTTCAAACAAACAAACAAACAAACAAACACATTATAGGTTGGTCAAAATCCTTTTTTTGACTGCTACGTAGATTGTAGCCCTGCAGGTGTGCACACATCTTACTCCTCGTTTATTCCCCACGCTAAGTGTGTTTGCAAAGAGGCATTTAAGTTGAGCCCCAGATGAATTTGACTTACGGGCTGGAATTCCTCCGTGCTGCTCTTCAGGTGCTCTCTTGCTGACCTGTGATCCCGCTCCAGGCTCTGGGCATCTGTTGCTGGCACTGCCATCAAACTAATAGGAGTGGGATGGATTGACATTCCCCTCCCCTGGCAACTTTGTTTTAAAGCTCTCTTCACCAGCTTGGTGATCCTATGACTGAAGATGCTCTTCCCCTTCTCGTACAGATGGACCCCAGCAGCCCCTAGTAGACCAGGTTACTCAAAGTGAGTCCTGTGGTCTAAGTAGTTGAACCTGCATGTGGGACTAGTCCTGTAACCAATTGTTGATTTTCCAGTTTCCACGGGCCCTTTCAAACCCCTTCCCTTTGACTGGGAGGATTGAGGAAAAAACTACCTGTACTCCAGAGTCCCTTATTGCTGCTCCCAGGGCTCTGTAATCCTTCTTGATGCTCGTCAGACTGCTCCTGGGTGTATCACTGGTGCCCATGCAGAACAACAGCAGCGGATAACAGTCAGTGGACTGTACGAGGCTTGATATTCTCTTTGGTGATATCCTTGATACAAGCCCCTGGTAAGCAGCACACCTGTCTAGAGAGTGCATGAGGTTGGCAGTTGGTGCCTCCATACCTCTCAGAAGAGGTTCATCTACTACTGTCACCTGTTGTCTTTCCTCAGTTGCGCTGGTTGTTCTATGGGGAGCAGCTCGGGCTGCCTTACTCAGCTTCAGCATCTCTCTTGATATGAGGTCTCTCCATCTGCAGAGCAGTGAAGTGGTTCTGCAAGGGCACCTCAGGCTTTGGGGGAAGTCTCTTCCTCCTGCAGGTCCCTGCCATTGCAAGCTTCCATTCTTCTGCATTATTGCCCCCCCTCCCTTCCGTGTGTGCCAGCGGGGGAGTTTTTGGCTGTTTGGCCGTGGGCTGCGGTTCCACTGCAGACTGCTCTTGGAACCAGCTCTCTAACTCCTTCTCAGCCCCCCTGACCCTACGCAGCCTTCCCACCGCCTCCCGCAGCCCGGCAGCGGCTCCGGCAGCTCCTCCGCCCGGGCTCCCCCTTTGCCGGCAGCTCTGCCGCCCGTCCCTGCCCCGGCAGAAAGGTCTGGGCGCTCCCTGCGGCCTGAGGCCTGCACTGCGGCCTCCCCCTCCCGCAGCCCCGGCTGGGGGGAGGCACCGGCCACCGCCGGGGCAGATGGCGCAGACCCCCCCGCCGGAGCTGCCGCCTCTGCTCTCAGAGGAGTGCCCGCCGTCCTGCCCTCAGGGGCAGGGAGGAGGAGTGCCCGTGGCCCGGGCGGGTGGTCACAGAAAGGTGCCCCGCTGCTGGGCTGGGGGGACTTGAAGCCTCTCCACTCGGCCAGTGGAATGTCCCTCCATCAAAGAGGCACTCTCCTGCACAGTCTGCTGTGCAAACTGCCATGCCACGTCCTGGATGACACACCACACCATTTGCACGCTCTGGTTGCTGCGCTCCTGGTAACTGGCACACCCTGGAGCTGCCTGCTGTGGGAGCAGGGGGTGGCTGCCATTACTTCTGGCCCTGCCTGCACCTCATCAGCCGATCTTTCTTGTGAGAGGTGCCAGGTCCTGGTGGGTCTCTGTGCTCTTCTAGGGTTTCCCTGCCTCAGGAAACCTCCCCTGTATGCTGCCATCCCCTGCTCTGCTGCAGAATGTGCCTGCACCAGAGCTGACCTCCTCAATCATCTTGACTCAAGAAAAGAAGGTGAAAATGGGAATGGTACTATATATACATGTAATCTATATTTAAGTGTTATGTGAATTATGCAAGTTCACACATAAAATTTGGTCAAGCACACATAGAAGAATGTAAACCTCATCTGCGTTCAATTTCTAGACATACCTAATGATGTGTACCAAATTTAGATTCATCCCAGGTAAGATTAGGGATTTTACTCTAATATCTTAAGTGGAGCAACTAAATTTAGGAGAGCTGAATTCAAGTCGCACATTTGTTAGTTACGAGCATATATAACTTTCAAATAATATTTTTCAGCCAGTGAAAGGACAAGCAATTTTATCTTTATTTAAAACAACAAACTTTTCTGTATTAATGCTATGGTAAGAACTGTGAGCCATGTGGAGATGAATAGGATGTCTAAGTTTGTCATTCCAATTCCCTTTGTACTGACTCTGTCATTTGAGTTAGTCCATTTGTGCTGAGTCACTTTATTGTAACAAAGTGAGGATTCTCACTGCTAGAGCTTTACCTTCTGTTACCTCTCCAAAGTTTGAAAACACAGCTTTTGAGATTATTTTTCATGCTATGATTTGGCCGTTGATAGACTAAATTTCTCTCTATCTCTGAAACTGAGCATTACTGATTCATAAAATAGATGGTGACACTGAAAAAATATTTTCACAGTTGAGATAACGTTATAATTTCTTTTTACATATCTAACTGATTTTCACTTCCTAAAGCCATTACAGTTTCTCTGGATTAGTCTCTAACGTTAGCCTTTGTTTGGAGTTTTTTATGTAACTGTATGGTAACTAAGAGCTTTACTTTATATAGTGATATAAAATCCTATCAAATAAATTAATTTTTAAAGTTTTCCTTACACAGATGTCTTGTAACTAGAAATATAACATTGATGCACATGAAAATCCTTCTATTCTATTGCATTAATTTAGCTTATAAAAGGGATTTTAGAAACCAGTGAGAACCAGTAGACTTTAGGCTTCTGTGAGGTTGCTTTGATATATGTGAGAGTCCTGTTCCATAAAATATTCTCCATCATCCAGGGGTTTCAACACCAGTCCATACAGCTTTAATCTGTGTTTAGTCAATAAACAAAGTATTGATTAAAAGATGGATTTCATTTTTTTGTGAAGCAATGCAGTTTTGGATAAAACAGATTCCTTCTGTAAGATTATGATGAGGATATCACTTTACCTTTAAATTGAATTTCCTTAACACAAGCTGCTTTAAAGTCAGCATAATTTTAAATCTTCTATATAATTGTAACAATAAACTGTTGGATATAAATATGTATCCAAACACAATCATAGTAGGTGTAAATTGTTTTACCATCAATGACCCATGGAGAAATACCAATGAGCTCAATGAACTGTAAGTCAATATTGGCTTTATATTCATTAGATGATAGTATTTTACAGACATTGGGTTGAGCACTAAACTGTGATACTTCCTGAATAACATTAATGGCTTATACTTAAAGATTATATGCTACAGCTTCCATTTACTATTGAGCCTAGTTGTACTTTGGTACATCATACACACAAAGTAAGTTTTGTGCTACTGAAAAACAGTAAAATTTATACAACCATAAGAATGAGTATGGTGGCTATAATGTGATTATAAAATAATCTGCTGGCAAATATAGCTAAATCTGTCAGTTAGTAATCATTCATTTGAAATTCATTAACTGATTAACATTTGTGGATACATCTGAAGTATTCTGTATGGTAGTAGAGTTGAGTGGGAATACTATATTGCGCCATTTTAAAGTTGATTGCTTAATATTTCACTTATCCAGATACCAGATATAACTATTTTGTGCCTTTTTTTTTTTTTTTTTTTTTGTACAACAGATGGGTACAATGAATGTGTAATCTTGATCAGGAGGAAATAAAAAATACATGTGGGTGATGTAATCTCAGTAGGGTTTGGTACAACACAAACTCGTATATCAGTTTCAAGACTGGATACAGATACTTGTTTTTTAATGAACACATCTCATTTAGTGTAAACCTCAGTATTCCATATGTTATTCAGAAATAATGAAGGATTGTTCTGTGTTTTTAATGGTCAAAGAAACATAAGAGAAGAACACAAAGCAGCACTCTGTAGAATGAGGATCAAAACTGGATTTTGTTGAAATTCATTTATGTCCTTGGAAGTCATAGAAACTAAGGACAGAAGTGACTAACAGAAGCTATCTATCTACTCCAGTCATCATAATTCAGAGAAGTGAAAACTATTCTTTGGAACATAAGACTGGAAGGGAACAACAGGACTGTCAGTGGATTTTACCATAGGATCCAACACAAAATGGATGATGATTATGAAAGTGTTCATAGTTACTCAATATATTACAGACCATAAAATGCTGCCTGTGACTGTTAAGCAACATTGAGAACTACAGTGTAAGACCAAAATGTAAAATGCCAGAAAGATGTGAAAGAATCCTTAGCAGTCTCGGTCTTAAAGCAAACCATGTCCAGGAGTACGTAATAGATCAAAACAGTCTATTGTACCCTGTCAGTATTGTTGGGGATGCAAAAATTTAGTCCAAATGAATGATACATTTTAACATGAGTATATTAGTGGGAGAAAAATTTAGAAATTTAGATGGTATTGCAAATCCTCATACATCTGTCCATGCGTTCTTTCTTTATCTGTAAACACTTCTATGAAGATGGCAGAGAAAGGTGAAAGAGAGAGGGAAAACTATGGACAGGAAATAAAGTCTTTTCTGACCTCCGTACATGATTAATAAAAAATCCAAATCATGGCTTAATGAAGTACATGTATGGCTAAAACCAACAGGTTCTTTTGAAGATACTGATATATTGGATATCTTAATCTCTAATCCAAAAAATACTCATTTTTTAATATAGTTTCTTTCCTAAACTTGTTAAACTCTATTTTAAATTACTGTAGATTTTTTTCTCATACTGACTAGTCTGGCAGATCATTCTAGAACTTACTTTTTTTTTGTTAGACAACTAATTTCAATCTGTATTTTCTTATAGCCATCTGCATGATCTTATAATAGTATTAATATTTAATTATTTAATTCAAAAAGTTCCTTTTCATTCTAGAAACATATCACAGAATCACAGAATTGTTGAGGCTGGAAGAGACCTCTGGGGGTCATCTTTTCCAACCCCTCTGATCAAGTAAGGTCACCTAGGACAGGTTATTCAGGACTATGCCTAGATGGCTTTTGAATATTTCCAAGGACGAAGACTCCTCAACCTCTCTGGACAACCTGTTCCTGTCTTCAGTCACCTTCACAGTAAAAAAGTGTTTGGTTATGTTCAGATGGCACCTCCTGTGTTTCACTTTATGCCCATTGCCTCTTGTCCTGTCACTGGGCACCACTGAAAAAAGCCTGGCTCCATCTTTTTACTCCTATCCTTTAGGTATTTTTATGCATTGATAAAATTCCCCCTGAGCCTTCTCTTCTCTAATAAGAACGATATATACCTGGCCTGCCTTTGTAGAAATGATTTGTCCCATTTCAGCATTTGTTTGTTATGCTAAACAATAAAAAATATTTTAATATTTCTTCTTAGAAGAAATTGTCTATTCACTATATCTTCACAGTGGATCTTCTTCATGCATGTTCCATGACCCCAGATTATCAAATTTGTGCAAAATATTTCAGGTGATGGCTGATTGATCATTTGATCTTAGAGTGTTTTTAATAATTCTTTGTCTTTATTGAAAAACATTTGCTATAAATTCCTGACCAATATTTATCTAATCTGCTCTTAAAAAGCATTCTGTTCTAGTGATTCCTCACCCAGCCTCCTCTGCATGTTACCAGTACTTCCAGCCACTGACTGGAAGTTCTAACTAAAACCTTAAGACAGGTTAAATCATTCTTTGCCTTATCCAAAATAGACATAATGAAGAATTTCTTCCCCTTGTCTGGGTCAGTGTGTTTTATATCTGTTTGCAAGCTCATGTCACTACCAAGGCAGTTCAGCAGTTAACATGCACTACCAACCAGTATGGAAACTTTATATGTAGAGAAATTTTTATTTCTTCAATAACTGATCTTACCTTTGAACAAAGGTCCCTCTACTTGATACATCAAGCCAAAATGTTAATAGATTGAAGAAATACCTGCAGCTCGCCTCTTTTAATGATGTCATTATTTCAGGAGAGATCTGTGCATTACATTGTGAAAACAAAAGAAACGGGAATACTTTATTCTTATACATTCATGTTAGGGAATTCCAGCTTATGGATTGGAATGTTTCTTTGCTTTTGAAGACCACCAAATAAAAACCTGAAAATAGTTGAAATTTTAAAGTCTGTTATATTGACACTGTAGTAATATATTTACGATTCTAAGCTGAGAAATTTGTTTACTCTAGTAAATAGTAGTGTATATTTAATATTAGAGGACCGTTTATCTAAACACACAGAGAAATTGATGTTTTCTTTAAGGATTTGCAAAATAATTAACATGAAAGAGGACAAAGTCAGAATAAATGGTTCAATTACAAATTCAAAATTATTATAATATTTTAGCATTTTCCAGATGTTTTCAACACTATGCCAACTTCTGTGTTACCTGCTCCTTTTTCTTATACTGTGTATTCCTTACAGAATTAGATTGTCTTTCCAGAATTTCTTATGCAATCTTCATTTCTTAAAACCTGAAACTGTTTGGGCACCTGAAGCTACTTAACCCATGTGGTCTGGATTATTTTTTACTCTGTTTCATTGGTTTAGTCACAGATGCTGCTTTTAAAGATAATATATTAGGTTGTAGTACTATGCAGTAGAGAGCAAATATGTTATACCCTTCTCTGATTAGAATAATTTATCTTATATATCTTTATGGATGAGAAAAAACATAAAATACTTGACTCTGAACTATAGGGTTGGTGTTTTTTTAGGTTAATGAACATACTAAGTCTGAAACTTTTCATCTGTGCTGTGGTTCACGCATCTTTTCATTTTCTTTCTTATTCATATAGCCCCGTTTACAGTCTTTCCCTTATTTAAAATAAAATTTTAAAAAACACTCTCACTTGCATTGTTATTTCTGATGCAACTCATCTGTCACTAGTGTTACACATACACATTTTAAAAAGACAATGTTATATTGATAAAAGGAAAGTCACACTTAGTCTTCACTCTTATTTGTTAGTTCAGCAGCATGAGGATTTGGGGCAGGGCTTCATCTTAATCATCTAATTTATTAGTTTTTAGTCTGGTTCCTTATGAAGCTTCAGCCTAGGCTGGCTTGCACTCTTACAAAGAAATCTGAGCATGGATTAGGAGTTAGCTAGGTCTACGAATCATTCCCCAAAGATAGTTTGCATATGTTCATCCTGACCTGGAGGGTAAAGATATTTAACAGTATGGCTGTAAGCTGTTTCTAGGCTTGTAGGTCAGCATATAGACCTAGCATGGTTTATGACTGTAGATTTCCACCCCCCCACCCGCTTCAAACTATATCATACCTCTCAAAGTTGTTTCTTAAAGAAGATTCCCCTATTGTTCCAGGGACACCTAAGTTCCTCTCAAAGGTATGTACACTTCCTTCTCCTATTTTGTCTCTGTAGCTTCATCATAACCTACCTAATCGCACATAATACAGACCTACATGAATGTGATTCCTTATTTCACGTCAAGTCCTTTCACTAACTTAACTAGCATGAGAACATTTGACTGAGGTATGGAACTCACATATAAAATAATTCCATTTCCTAAGCAAACAAATTCATATGTCCAAGGAGTTCCACCTCAGTTCCCATTAGTTTTTTATTAGCTCTCCCCAGAAGAATGAATGTCTTCTGGTTTTACTGGTATTATCCAGTATTCAGACAAGCAAGTACTGAAATGCAGAATATCTCCCTTGAGACTGATATTTTTAAAATGTGCTGTAAAGTCATTCCCTTTCTTCTCATTGTTTTCTAAACAAATAATTAAATTAGTTTTTTTCTTTAAACCAAAGATTCAGTTTTCATATACCATAGACTGGATCCTCTTTCAGAAAAAAAAAAAAAAAAAAAAAAAACAACTATCCAAACCCAAGGATCTGGAGTCTTTTTAAAATTAAGATTCTACTAAACCAAATACATTTTACATGTAGAGATTGGTGCCAAGTAACAATGTCTAGCATCACTGAATTTAAAACACTGTTACTTTGTTTTCTTTAGAAGTCAAGAAGAATCAGTCTCCTTATTATTCTATATTTTCTATATAATCTTTTGGGTGAAGTAACTTTGTGGAATTTTAGCACACCAGAGATTTGAAGGCAATATTTTGGATACAATGACAAAAAATGCTACTTCAGTGTAAGAATCTGATATTATTGAAACACTCGTCCATTCTTACCGTCTCCACAGAAAAACAACTCTGACATTACTCTTCTGCTTTCTTCTTTGAGGGAATATGTTACTCGTCCCTTACACACAAAGTTATTTAATTAGATGACAGATGAAAGGGTGGGAGACAGGATACTATCCCCTACTGTCTGACAATTTTTCTAGGATACAGGAAGCTACTAGAATATCTTTCAAAAGGTGATTGGTCGTGTTGGAAATTCCTACGCAAATTTCACTGAAAGGAACAGATTATTTGTTGAAAGAACACATGCATGTGAAAAGAGTTTCTTATACCTCTCGTGTCCACACTGTGGTGTTGCTACTCTCATTTCTTCTTTCCAACCTCGCTCAAGTACTGTGACATTGACTATCTGTTTCTTTTAAGAATGAGAAAGGAAAAAGGATTTCCCAGGCAACAGTAGTCTCTTAATTTTCTTCTATTTCTTAAAGTTGTTCAATATCCTCAATTCTTCCTGGTATATCTGAACCTCTTTCAGACACACTATCCCTGACACTGTTCTGTTCTACAATGATAATTATGGTTGCACCTTGGTGACCCAGTCTCAGACAACCAAGTGTTACACCATCCCTACACCAACCAGTATTTCTATCCCAAAATATGTACTGCATAGCAGAATATCTAACAGTAGAATAGAAACAGACAGAGGAGAAACTATATAATAATGTTCGCTTGCTTTTAAGCTAAGTCTGCTTATCATCTGTTTAAGAGATCTAGGATTGACTGTGATAACAAATACACATTTAACAACTACTGATGACCGTGTTAGAGGACTACTGTAACAGATTTGAATTGCTCCACAACAATGCACCTGCCAGTGTCTTTAGTGTTTGTACTCACAGTAAGGGCTAATGGCCATTTGTTATCTTTGGAAAGATGGACTGTTCTTTTGTATAGAACAATAAAGTTGGAACCAGACTTCTTTTAGCAAGGACAATGAACCATGAAATTAGGCAGAGATAACAGTAAATCAATGTAGTTCATACAGAAAGAAAGACCACAGTACTGGACAGCAAAAACATTCATGATTTTTTTTTTATTTTTTATTTTTCATCCTTTCTGTTGCCTGCTCTGCCTGTGGGCATTGATGTCTTTCAATTGTTTTACAGGTATTATTTTAAAAACTTTAAGGACTTTTATATCTTAAATCTCGACATATATATAATTGTTCTGTAACAGAGAAGAAATCAATATACAGTGAAATATTATGTTGCCGTTCCCATGAGTTCTTGGGCCCCATTCCTATTTGGATAGTCATTTTGTCTTTCATATTTTCCCCCCTTGTCTTGTATATCTCTTTCTGTCCTTATGTTTTCTCCATGCCATCTTCTTCTTGAGAACTATAGCTCCCAAGGCTTCCTAATTCCACTGTTTCTGTTTCCTGCAGGAAAATATAAAGTTAAGTCTTTTCCAGAGTCTGGAAATAGAGTAGCCAGATGGTCATTTGAGCAGAGAGCATCTGATGGCTACCTGCCTATCTGCTAGCTGTAGAAAGTGACACCAATGTGCTATACTCAGTGGAGCAGAGACAAGAACAGAGTTCTGACACCAGAATGAGGCACCAGATGAGATGCTGACAAAACCAATAATGGCAGGCATTTGTCCAAAATGTCCTATTTCCTCAAGTGAAAATAAAAATTCAGCAAAGGTTGACCACTTGTAGAGCCCTGCAGCCAGTATGTATTTTGCTTTTTGTTTTATTACTAGTTTTAGTACTCAGGTTCATCAGCTGACTTCTTGTATAACTCTGCTTTTGCTCAGCTGTGGTGCTCTTTGGGCTGATTTAGTTTTCAAATAAAACAAAATAAGAAGTAATTACTTTCCTACCATTAATCAAATTTTTCAGAATGCTACAACCGTATCTACAGGTCAACAATAAACTATCAGAGATGAAGACAGGGGACGTCTCTTCAAAGATGAATGTAGGCTTTGATTGTCTTTTTAATTAAAAAGAATAATACATACTTAGAATAAAAATCTATAAAAAAATCACTACATGACTTTGCCACTATGAGAAAATGCCTGTTCTTCCCTGTGCAATTGATATCTAAGGTAAATCTGGTAGGTTTTTTCCATGTTGATTTTTTTGTTATGCCTACTGTTGCATGAATGTAAATGCTTTTTACCTTTGCTTACTGTCCTGGTTGGGGTTGGACTAGAGTTCCTGTTGGTTTGGCAGCGGGAGGAGTGCTGCAGCACCCTGAGACCCCAGGGGCTCCCCAGGTCCTAGTGCCCTCACCTGTGTGCGGGGGTGGGGGGAGCACAGCTGGAGTGCTGGGCTCGGATTGGCCGATAGTCCATGTCATGTGACATTGTGCTCACTATATAAAGGAAGGAGTCTGGAGGTGTGCTCTTGCTTCCTGGAGTGTTGCTGTGGTGCCTTTGCATTTGGGATTGCTGGCTGGGAGCAGGTGGGTGTTGGTTGATAGGTGATGAGCAGCTGTATTGTACATTACCTGTTGATACTGCTGTCCGTGTATTGTTCTGTTGCTGTTATTAAACTGTTTTTATCTCAACCCATGAGTCTCCCATTGCCCCTCTGATTCCCTCCCCATTCCCAAGTTGGGGGAGGGTGGGTGAGCGGCTGCGTGGCGTTTAGCTGCTGACCAGGCTCAAATAAAGACACTTTCTGACTTATTCCAGGTTTTATTGTTTGTTTTTTTTTTTTTTTCATTATCTTTAAGTTGTTTAAGTTAGTGTAGTTGATAATGCATATTAAAAGCATAGGTTTTTTGCTTACTTTTCCTGTTGATTTAAGGCATTACTGAGATTTCTGAGACCCAAAGAGATAAAATTGGTTTGATTCAGTATTTTCTGCTGAAGCATAACATTAAAATTATAACATGTATCCAATTATAAAATATGCTTTACATAATTATTGGAGCATGAACGAAAGGTACACATAACTGAGGAGAAAATCTTTATGGATATCTGATCATAAATCAAGGAAGGCAAAAAGGAAGGACCTTTTTGTATAACCACAAGAATCAAATTCTTCAAGCAATTTCTCTGGAGTTTGTTCATGAAGTATTCCTCCTAGTGGGTCCTGAGGGCAACATGAGATAAATTTTGGAAGAAAAATAAACAAAAGAAAAGCACGTCATAGGTTCAGAGTAAGCAGTGAGAAGATATTACTGAATGAAGCTAAATTATATTTAATAGGGTGTCTGACAAATACAATATTGTGCTTATCATAAGTGGAGACAGCATCTATTTTAACAGAAGATGGTGTATTTTAACATGGCTATATATATATTTGGGAGGTGGCAAATACAGATGTGGAAACAAGTTCCATCTTACTGATATGTCAGAGTTTCTCTATGTGGTATTTAAGAAAACCTTTAATATTACTCAATGAGCATTATATTCATATTTTCTTGATTATATTCCTTGGTAATTCAGAAACTTCAACAACATCTATATGACTCTAAGATCCCTGTTGCTGGTAAGACTCCTATTTATTGTCAGATGGAAAAGCAAAGACAGCTTGTGATGGCCTCAACACAAGTTCTTGGTAGTTGCATGAAATCTGGTGGAACAACTGAGGCCATCTAGTACCCAGCTCTGCAAATATGAGACGACCAGGGAATGGAACAGATTTTTAGGGGAGAGGAAGAAATATGCAGGGAAAAAGAAGGATCAAGTAAAAATCAGTTTGAAATCTGGCTATTGGAGGGTGACAACCAGCTATTCAAAGTCAGAACAACTGTATAAGTGGAGTGACTTATGACAGGTCTACAAGCATCTTTGCTGCTCATCCTGCTAGTTGCACTTGTAAAGTTTTTATCTCTATATCTATAATTAAGATATGTCTACATTGCTGATCAAAAATAAGAGCTGGATAGATTTTCAGTGTGGATGGGGTGGATTGACCTTGGTTGGCTGCCAGGTGACCACCAAGCTGCTCGTCTTATTCTTGACCCCCTCAGCAGGACATGGGAAGATAATATCATGGAAAAGCTTGAGTTGAGATAAGGACAGGAAGATCATTCGCTGGTTACCATCAGGGGAGAAAGAGACTCGATTTAGGAAACTTGGTTTAATTTATTGATAATCACTGGTAACAGAGAAGGATAGAGATAAATTAAAACAGAACTAAAACCACCTTTCCTCTTCCCCTGTCATGCTTCTTCCCAGGGTCAACTTCACTCTTGACTCCTCTACCTAATCCCCCACCCTCAGCAGCCCAGGTGAATGGAAAATAAGGATGCAGTCAGTTATAGCACTTCATCTCTGCCACTCCTTCCTCCTCACACTCTTCCCCTGCTCCAGCATGGGGTCCCTCTCACAGGATACTATTCTTCATGAACTGCTCCAATTGGGGTCCTTTACATGGGCTGCAGTTCTTCAAGAACTGCTCCATCTTGGGACCCCATAGGACACAGTTCCTTGCAAAAAATCTACTCCTGCACGGGCTACTCTGCATGGGCTGCAGAGAGAGAAATAATGTTTTTAGTAAACTGTCATTGAAGAAGGCTGTGTTGATGGTTTTGAGTAGTTTTTAATTCTACTTGAAGGGGAAGATTTTTGTTGCAGTAATATTTGTTGCCTCAGAATGCCTTGCAATTATTAATAAGGATTAGAATTATCAGATTAATACTTCATGTAGAATGACAGGAAACATTTCTGGTTTTAGCAATTGGAGGGTTTAGATAATGTATGCTCCCATGCCACTATTACTACAGATCCAAACTACTCCGATCTCCTGTGTTTGTTAAATAGTGAATATAGAAAGAAAATAATGAACTACAAATCAAATGTAATTTAGGATACTGCACTGGTTTTGGCTGGAAAAGAGTTATTTTTCTTCCTAGTAGCTTTTAAAATACTATGTTTTGGATATGTGACTAAAATAAAATTAATAACACAGGGATGTTTTAGCTGTTGCTGAACAGTGCTTGTACAGCATCAACGCCTTTTCTGTTTCTCACATGAATCCAAAAACAAGCAGGCTGGGCCTGCACAAGAATCTGGGAAGCAACACAGCTGGGACAGGTAACCTCAACTGGCCAAAAGCATGTCCCCTGCCATATAATGTCATGCTTTGCAATAAAAACTGGGGAAAAGAAGAAGGGAGCAGGGACATTCAGAGTTATGATTATTTTCTTCCTGAGTAACCACTATATGTGACAAATTCCTGCTGCCCTGGAAATGGCTAAACATCTATCTGCTGATGAGTAGTGAATGAATTCCTTTTTTTTTGCTTTGCTTGAGTGTGCAGATTTTACTTTCCTTATTAAACTGTTTTTATCTTACCCCCTGAGTTTTCTCATTTTTACCCTTCCAAATCTCTCCCCCATCCCTCTGGGCAGGAGTGAGTGAGTGGCTGCGTGGTGCTTAGCAGTCTGCTGTGGCTGTCCCATGACAGATATCAAACCCAAGGGTGCACACACCCAGTATATTCATCTATCTATCTATATCTATCTATCTAATATGTAAAAAAACTACCTGTTTCTAATGACCATTATATAAGATTAACTATTTAAGTCATCTGAAGTTAAGAAGCTTGTGTCTGAAATTCTCTTTGTCTAATGTATTCCACTTAATTTTCCATCTCTAAATTTTGACCAAAACTTTATTATTTATCAAGCTATCATCAGTTTCAGCACATCCCTGCTCAAAAATTTTGGAAGTCACTCTCTTATAGAGAATGATGAAAGTATAATCCCCTGAAAATATATATTGCTAAAAAAAAAAGTAATGTTGAATTAAAAAGTCTGGGTATTCCAACTAGATATACGATGTGTAAAATATTCAGGTGAGCTGAACTTTTACTTTAAAAGTAACAACTGAATTCAAGGCATACTGGAGCAACAACAATATCAAAATGAAACAAAACCACCCCTCCAAAAAAAAACAAAAATGCACACACACAAAAAAAAGCCAACAAACTCAAACCAAATAAACTCAGAATATGTTATAGAACTCTAAATGACAAATGAAAACATAAGAAGAAAAATAAATATGATTATAATTATATACAGGTAGTTCAATAATTGGGGTAATTTGGAATTGAATTACTATCCATAAATATGTACAATTGAAATTTATTGCAACTTAAAGTAATATAAATCTGAAGAAACTTTCATACAGAACCAATAGCTTCACTGACAGATGGTGTCTGAGAAAATAATATGGCTGAAACATTCATTTAAATGCATTTTTAGACTTCTGGCACACTGAAATGAGAGTATATAAGTTTTCAGAATTTAAACAAGATCTGTAACAATCTTATTTGGTTACAATATTAAATATTGGGTGCAAATGTTTCTAGAAAAATACATTATAAATGCTCTAAATTTAACATTTTTATTTTTAAAAGGAAAATGTCATGGAACATTTTTGTTTTGACTGAGATATTAGAATACTTTATGATATAGGTTGTAAAATAAGCTCAGATGAGTAGTTATCACTGCCTCGTGAGTATTAGTGCTTATCAGTCACTTCTAATTCATGGTAAAATGTAAATGTGACATAATTCAGCTTGATAAAATCTTTTTTAGGATTGTTTTTAAAGAAGTTTTTTAAAGCTGGTTTAAACATATCTTGCTGTTTTTTATCTCTTCAGGATAGCTTCAGATGACACGATAGCCTAGCACATTTATATTTATAATCACAGGTTTTCATATATCCAAGAAATACAATATAATCTAGTTTTGTTTATCTCAAATACAAAAAAAAAAAAAGAAACCCCCAAACTTTTATGCTCCTACTTTTTCTTTATTTCCAAACAAAATTTTGAAGAATTACAATAATCTGTTACCAAAATGTAAATCGTATCATATTTTCTATATTCAGACTTTCAACATTATGTACATTTTTTTTTTTTAGAATAATTATATTGATTTTTATAATTCAGTGGTTAATTTTATATTTGAGTAAATAATTCACAAGTAATTGTTTCTGGAAGAAACACACTTCTTTGGAGATAGAGTATCAGAGTAGGGAGCACTTAAAAAAACTGGACATACTTCAGTCCACAAGGCTTGATGGGGTGCACCCACAACTGCTGAGGAAGTTGGCTCATGCCTCTGTGAGGCCACTCTTGACTATCTTTGAAAGGTCATGATGGCTGGGAGAGGTTCTTGAAGACGGGAAGAAAGAAAATGTAATTCCTGTAACTCTTCAAGAAAGGGAAGAAGGATGATCTACAGAAGTATAGGTCTGTCAGCCTCACCTTAATCTCTGAGAAGGTGATGGAGCAACTAATCCTGGAAATAATTTCCAAACCAATGAAGGACAAGAAGGTGCCCTGGAACAGTCATAATGGATTTAAAAAAGAGAAATCATGCTTAACCAACCTGGTAGCCTTGGTGACTATTGTGGTGGATGAGGAGAGAGCAGTGTGTGTTCTTCATTTTAGTAAGGCTTTTAACACTGTCTCCCATTAGATAGTTAGGGTTAGATAAGTGAACAGTGAATTGGATGGAAAACTGGCTGAACAGCTGGGTCCGGAAGGTTATGGTTAGTTGCACAAATTTCATCTGGAAGCCACTCACCAGTGGTGTACCCCAGGGGCTGATACTGAATGAAATACTACTTAACATCCTGCTTAATGACCCAGATGGTGGGACCAAGTGCATCCTTAGCAGGTTTGCAGATGATATAAAATTGGGAAGTATGATTGATATACCACAAAGTTCTCCTGCCTGGACAGACTGGGGAATTGGGCTGACAAAATTCACAAAATTCAACAAAGGAAAATTCAGACTTCTGATTCTGCAGAGTAATCATCCTAGGCACTAATACAGACTAGAAACGAACTGGCTGGAAAGAAGCTCTGCAGAAAATGACTTGGGGGTCCTGGTAAACAACAAGCTGATCATGAGCCAGCAGTGTGCCCTCATGGCAAAAAAGGTCAACAACATCCTGGGCTGCATAAGGGTGGGAGTTGCCTGCAAGTTGAGGGATGTGATCTTTCACCTCTGCTCAACACTGCTGAGACACATCTGAAGGTCTTGCTACAGGTCTGGACTCCCCAGTACAAAAGAGACATGGATAAACTGTAATGAGTCCAGCAAAGAGCCACTAAAATGATGATGGGACTGAAACATCTTCAATTTTAGGAAAGACTGAGAGAGTTGGGACTGCTCAGCCTGGAGAAGGCTCAGGATTTTCTCATCAATGGGCACAAATTAAAACACATGAAATTAAATCTGAACACAAACCCACACTTTTTATTATAGGAGTGGTCAAGCTCTGGGACAAATCACACAGAGAGGTTGTGGAGTCTTCACACTTAAGAGATATTAAAACCCTCCCTGGACACAACCCTACCTGTTGTAGCTGACTCTGCTTGAGCAGGGGTGTTGGACTAGAGAATCTCCAGGGCCTCCTTGCAACCTTAGATATTCTGTAATTTTGTGGTTCGATGAAATGGATTTTCTACAATAACATTTTTTGATGTAAAATGTTATATCGAAACTGCAATCTAAGCAGCAATAGGCAAAACCAAATATAAATATATACATTAAAATACTAGTTATTTGGAAAAAAACGATAGCAGACAAATTATGCTTTTTGGTTTGTTTTTTTTTTTCTACTTTTCATCACTTTTTTTCTATTCAGCTTTTTGAAGTTGGGAACTGTTGAACAGAATAAGGACTTTACAGTTTCAAAAATATCAAATTAGTGTACCTCGTTTCAAAACAACTTACTGAGGAGTTGGAGATGGGAACTGCTTGGAAACAGATCCTTCTTTGTGTATCGTTTCAGCTGAAATAAACTACAGTAAACCCAGGGAATTCTTGTGACATATAATTTTTAATAGAATAACACCTCTGGATAATTCTTGAGATCTAGATGATCTATGTTTAGTTGCCACCATTTATGAGATTCTCAAACATATAGTAGGCTTATAGAGTGTGGTGGCCCACATGGGTCACTGTGTTTTCAACACAACAGAGAAGGGTACTGCATCCCTTTACAGATAAGCCCCTGTTAATATGTATATTTATTGACATTCATTTTCAACAGAATCTCTGTTTTCTACTTCTTGCCAATTTCTTTGTTGTTTCAGGAAATTTAGTAAGTCTAATACAATTGTAGTCTCAGAATCACTGAAGTTGGTTGGTATGTCTGGGGATCTTCTCATCCTACTCCCATGCTCAAGCAAGGTCAGCTACAGTAGGTTGCAAAGCATACTGTCCAGGTGGGTTTTGAACTTCTCTGGGCAACCCATTCTAGTGTTTGACCTCCCTTAATGTAAAAATGTTTTTTTCCTAAGTTTAAGTGGAATTTCCTGTATTCCAATTTCTGCTCATTGCCTCTTGTTCTGTCACTGGGCACTAATGAGGAATGTCTGGCTCTGCCTTATTTACTCCTCAATAGCATTCTCTTCTCCAGGCTAAAGAGTCCAAGCTCAGTCAGACCTTCCTCATATGAAAGATGCTCCAGACCCTTAATCATCTTCATGGGTCTTTGATGGACTTGGTCCTGTTATGTCCAGAATGTCCGTGTCTCTCTTGTATGGGTCTCTTGAGCTTATTTTTTTATTGTGGGTTGTTGTGGTTTGTGGTGGTTTTTTGTTTGTTTGTTTGGTTTTTTTTTTTTTGTTTTTTTTTGTTTTTTGTTTTTTTGTTTGTTTTTTTTTTTTTTTTTTAACATTAAGACTGTCTCATTTATTAAGTGCCTATGTTATTTTGGGTTGTCTAATTTTGATTCAACAGTTTTAGTAACATGACATCTTTTTACTCTCAGGTTTAATGAGACTAATTTCTTGAGCTGAAGAGTGATCAACCAGGCAATTTTATGAAATTACTCCTCTATTTCTTTCATGGTACTAATATTTGCTCAACATTCACTATTTTTCAGTATGAAAACTGTTGTAGTGAACACATTTAAAAATGCATGCCAATCCACACAGAAGAAAGCACTGAATATGTGTCCACATCTGTTCCTCTATGATTTGTTAGCCACAATGAAAGATTATGATGTGTTCCATGTAAAGACCTCCATATTTTTACATTGATCCCGGTGACCCTTAGGAGGAAAATGTAACTAGGGGAAATTGAGGTCTTTTTCCTATTGGAGAGAGTCTATTTTGACAGATCCATGTCTAGTATAGTGCACACTAATTTTAGGCTAACTGTTCTGTCAAGTGCATAGGTATAGTGGAATTAAAGTGATGCTGAGATAATAACATATTTTGACCATGAGAAGGGAGTGAATAAGAGCTCTTGTGACTCCAGACTTTTTTTTTTTTTTTTTTTCCACTGGCTTCTGAATAGCCTGTAAAGTGTGTATTTAATGCCTCATACAGATGCCCTGCAAGACATGACCAAATCAGTCCTGTATGATTTAGTATCAACAAGCTATTCTCTATATTTAGCTATGAAGTGCCTAAAATGTTCCTTTTTAAATCCAGTGCATTGTTTTTTGAACACATTATCGTGCTTTGGCTCACAATGAATAATCCTATATAATGAGAGTTGTCTGACTGGAGTCAGCTCATTTACAAAATGCCTGTCATCACAGTCTATTCCAGTCCTTACAGTCCTCAGACTTTCTTTATCTTCTCCATATCTTTAATTTTAGAGCATGTCAGCATGCCCGAAGAGGTTCAGTAGATTTAACACCCTTATTTAGATTTCCTGTTTGTACAGAGTTTATCATGTATCGGAGATCTCAGGCACTTAGTGTGAGACATACACTGATTTTAGTTACTTTTTTTCTGTCTTTGCATTGATATTATAAGAAATATATTGTTGAAAGGTACTGGTGGCCAAAAAAAAAAGTTAGGAAAAGGGAAAATAATCTTGAGGAATCACTTAAGGGATATGATTTTTGTTTAACAAGACGGCATTAGTATTATTCAAGAAAATGGGAAAATGAGACTTTGAACTTTTGTTTCTGTGCCAGTCTAAAAGAAGATAGCTTTCATAGCATTCAGGAAGTATATATAACCTGCTTGAATAATACAAAAATGTATCGCAAGGCCCTGGTTCACGAGAATTCTCAGTGCAAGTAAACTAGAAAGAATTATATTGATCAAAAAGTCAGGCCTTACCAAGGATTGTGATGTGAATAGCTGCGTCCTTAATGAGCAATGAGGTGACTGATAATCCATAATCCAACTTTATTTTTGTAATCTAATTTAGATAATAATGCAAAGTTGATCTAATGCAGAAAATTTTTAAGTATAGTCTCCAACATGACTCATGGCCACTACATTTTTTCAGACATTCTGTTACTTGTCACAGACCAGTGCAGAGATTTTCAAATCTTTAGTTAATCCTTTGTCCTGTGCCTGGATGACCTTAATTCAAGGGCTGGTTCTGCTCTCAAATACACAGTGAAGGTCTCTGTAGGGCATAACAAATAAATATACAATTTTTACTAAATAGTAGGCTATCTAATAGCTTATTTTTACTACAGTTTCTCTGACTGAGGTTATTGATTTTAGAATAAGGAAGGGAAAAAAAGACACCAGCGGAAATCCAATTACAGAACTCATTTTAGTGTAGAGTTCAGATGAAGAGAGAAAACACTGAGTGGCAATTTGGAAGCCTATAATATAATGTAGTAAATTCCTGAGAGCTGGAACATCACAAAAGCAGATCATCACCTTGTGTTAGACTTTTGAGGTGCAAGCACTGTTACATGTAATGAAATTGAGGACCTTATTGATGAGATGACTTATGGAATACACATTATACGAAATGATTTTTTCATTTTATTTTATTCCTAAATTATAATGTGATCCCAAACTGTCCCTAAAAATTTTACAAATAGAACCATAGAACCATAGACGGTCTCAAGTTGGAAGGGATCCATAACAATCATTGGGTCCAATTCCCTGCTCCTCACAGGACTACCTAAAACTAAACCATATGATTAAGAGCATCATTCTGATGCTCCTTGAACTCTTACAGGCTTGGTTCTGTGACCACTTCCCTGGGCAGCCTGTTCCAGCCACCAACCACCCTCTTGGTGAAGAACCTTTTCTTAATGTCCAAACTGAACTTTCCCTGACACAGCTTCATTCCATATCCTTGTGTCCCATTGCTGGTCACCAGAGGAGATCAACATCTCCCCCTACACTGTCCCCCTTAAGGAAGTTGCAGACTGCTATGAGGTTGCCCCTCAGCCTTCTCTTCTCCAAACTGAACAAACCAAGTGACCGTAGCTGCTCCTTATAGTCTTGCCCTCAATACATTTCACCATCTTCATCACTTTCTTCTGGACACACTCTGATAGTTTGGTGTCCTTATATTAAGGCACCCAAAACTGCACACAATACTTGAGGTGGGGCTACACTGCTGTAGTACAGAGTGGGACAATCACTTCCCTTGCCTGGCTAGCTATGCTGTGCTTGATGCACCCCAGGACACAGTTGGCCCTTTTGGCTTCCAGGGCACACTATTGACTCATATTCAACTTGTCATCAATCCAAACCCCCAGATCTCTCTCTTTCAGCAGGGCTGTTCAACCTCTCATCTTCTATTTTCTACATGTAACCAGGATTATCCCCTCCCAGGTGGAGAATTTGGCACTTGTTCTTGTTAAATTTCATATGGCTGGTGACTGCCCAGCTATCTTGACTATACACACCTCTCCATAAGACCTCTCTACCCTTGAGGGGTTCTGTATCTCCTAATTTAGTATCAACAGCAAACTTACTGTACATTTTATTCCTGCATCCAGATCATTTATAAAAATCATCGAAGAGAACTCGCCCTAAAGTTGAGCCCTGTGAAACCTCACTGGTAACTGGCTGCCAGTCTGGTGTAACTCCGGTCACTGTAACTCTTTGAGCCCCACGGTCAACCAATTGCACACCCAATATATTATGGACTTGTCTAGCTGTGTGCTGGACATTTTTTCCAGAACGATGCTATGAGAGAGAGTATCAAAATCTTTGATAAAATCCAAAAAACCCACATCTCTTGGCTTCTCTTGGTCAACTAAATGGGTGACCTTGTCCTAAAAGGAAATTAAGTTAGTTAAACAGGACTTTCCCCTTGTGAACCCATGCTGTCAATGACCAATGACTGTGTTGTCTCTCAAATGTTTTTAAAGAACTCCCAAAATAACCTTCTCCATAATTTTAGCAAGCACTGAAGAGAGATTGTCAGGCCTGTAATTACGAAGGACTTCCTTCTTATCCTTGAAAACTGGGACATTTACCAGCTTCCAGTCAACTGGGACCTCTCCAGACTCCCAAGATCATTGAAAAATAATGGTGAAAGGTTCCATAATGAAATCAGTCATCTCTTTCTGTACTCTGGGATGAATCTTACTGGATCCTGTAGTTTTATGCACATCCAGCTGGAGCAGCAGGTCTGGAACAAGTTCAGAGTTGGCTGTGAGTTTATCATCCCCTCAGTCATGATCTTCCAACACAGGGTTCTGGGGGTCCCAGGGCCCATCATTGGTGCTGAAGATAGAGGCAAAGAAGGCATTAAATGTCTCTGCTTTGTCTACATCCCTATTTGCGAGGTGATTGACCTAATCAAGTAGAGGATCAATGTAATCACTAATCTTCCTTTTGTTGTTAACATATTTTAAAAAGCCCTTTTTGCTGTCCTTCGCAGTGCTGGTCAGCTTGAACTTTAATTGAACCTTGGCTGCATGAGTTTTCTCTGTACAGTGGTGAAATCATGGCATCATACAATCATAGGATGGTTTGGGTGGGAAGGGAACTTAAAGATCATCTAGTTCAAAACTCCTGCCATAGGCAAGGACAGCTTCTACTAGACCAGGTTGTGTCAAGACCCATCCAACCTGGCCTTGAACAATTCCAAGGAGGGGGCAGCCACAACATCTCTGGGCAACCAGATTCAGTGTTTCACCACCCTCACACTAAAGAATTTCTTCCTAATATCTAATCTAAATCTACCCTCTTTCAGTTTAAAACCATTACCCCTCATCCTATCCCTACACTCCCCAATAAATAGTATCTCCCCATCTTTCTTGTAGGCACTCTTTAAGCACTGGAAAGCCATTATAAGGTCTCCCTGAGACTTCTCCAGACTGAATAACCCCAACTCTCTCAGCCCATCTTGTCCTGGGTCTGAGTGAGTGGTGGGGTTTTCTTTGGTAGCAGGGGAGGCCCACTGTGAGAAGCTTCTCAAAGAACCCTCAGCTCCAAGTCAGCTCCACCTCTGGAAACTGAGCCAATCAGCTGCTCCTCTGTGATAACGTATTTAAGAAGGGACGTGGTGACGTGCAGTGGGACTTGTGAGGAGGAGTTGCGGCAGCTGCGTGAACACCAAGGTCAGTGGAGGAATGGAAGAAAAAAGGACGGGAGAGGTGTGCTGGAGCAGAGACCCCCTTGTATCCTGTGGTGAGACGGGAGGGTGGTCCCCCACTGCCACCAATTAAGATCTATGGTGGAGCAGACACTGATTTAAGGCCTGTGATTTGCATGGATAATCAAAGTGTCTGTGCCCAAAGAAGGCCGGGGTCCTGTGGGAAAAGGTAGACCCTGCTGTTTTAATTCAGCGCTGGGAGGATTGAAGCATGTGGGGGTGTCCCACGCCGGAGCAGCTCGGGAAGGGCTGCAGCCGTGGGTTGGAATCCAGTCGGAGAAAGTTAGTGGAGGACTGTCTCCTGTGAGAGGGGCACCACAGTGGAGCAGAGGGAAGAAGTTCCAGAAGCTCCCCCCACCGAAGATGGAAGAAACAGCACTGACTGCACCCCCCATTCCCTGAGCCGCTGTGGGGAGGAGGTAGAGATATCGGGAGCAGAACTGAGCCGGGGAAGAAGGGAGGAGTGGGGGAAAGGTGTTCTCAAGATGTTGCAATGTTTCTCACTGTCCTACTCTGTTAAGTGCTGTTAGTGTCTGTAATAAATGTATGTTCTTTTTTTTTTCTTCCCCTAATGAGTGTGCCTTTTGCTTGTGACCATGATGGGTGATTTGCCTCTTCCGGTCCTATCTCAAATCCCAAGCCTGGATTGTTTGTCCCTTCTCATCACTGGAAGATAAGGGATGTGTAGGCAGTTGTGTGGTGCTCAGTTGCCCTCTGAGCTCAAACCATGACACTGTCTTCATAAGAGAGGTGCTCCAGCCTCCTGATCATCTTCATGGCCATCCTCTATAGGAAATCTATTGGAAAACATTTGATAGACTTGATGAATGACATTTTCCTTATCAAAGATTGAGATTTATTGTTTTATGCAGTATGACTCTTTGGTATAAATATGAAGTTATTATTTCAATTAACTCCTTTCTTGTAAAGTACATTAAATTAATTCCTATTTATATAAAATATTCTCTACTGTTTGCTTTCTTAGTAATTTATTGCACAAAATATTCTTATTAAACCATAAAAACATAATTCAGGAATTCCCATATTAGTCTTACCCTTCCCCTCCCTGCTCCATCCTCAATGAAAGACAATAAAATTGATTTAGCAACTTCAGTCCAATCTGGAGAAGCTACAATAATGAGGTGGAGAACAGTTGGTTACCTAAGTAATTCCTAAAGAAAAGCAACTATTCTTAGTCTTGCAAACAGTGCATCAACTTTTAACAATTATATCTGTTCTAAAGATGTTGTCTAATAATTACTTTCTAGTGTATTTTTATGTAATTTTCATACTGATTTTTCAGGAATTGTATGGAAATAAATTATTATCGTATCTGTTTAAAAAAGTAAACGTTTTTAAAAGACTAAAAACCACCTTAACATTGTCTGTGGTAACATGCACTTGAAAAAACTTGGGATTTTCCAAAAGAGGTTTGAAATTTGCTATAGTACATTTTACAAAGAACAATTGAATATTCTTTCTATATTAAATATAAGTCATATTAATTATTTAATTGACTGGTTTTATTTTTGAATTCTCTGGTTTATACACAGACCAACAAAGATAATGACATATAGTGACATAATATGTAAAGTGAATTTGCTACATTTGTGATTCTGACAATATAAATTCTAATTATAGAATTATAACAAACTACTATTAAGAGTCAAATATGACACAGTGTTGGCAGTCGACTTTATAAGATGATACTTATTGGTTACCTATGGGAGTGTGGAAGATTAGTAAGGCTGAAGAAACTGGAAAAGGATTTATAATGCATATCATTAGAATGAAACATTTTTATTTTTTTTTTTTTAAATGGGAGAGTGTCTCATTGGAAACATACTATTGAAGTATATACTTGGAAGCTGTATATTTAGTCATAAGAATGCTATAAGTTATAACATTGAGTTATAAGTACATATTTAGTATAAGAATACTTTGGTCTATTGTGTTGTGCCTATGATTGCAAAAAAATGAAATAATCAAACTTTTTGATCATTTCAAAGATGGCCAGGTGAATAGACAGCCACTAACTTTCCTTTGTCAAGAACTACTCACAGTCTGGCTACTGTCTTTTAAAGGATAAAGAAGTCGGAATTTCATGTGAGAAGTAGGAGATGCCATATAGCTTCATTTTTGAAATTCTTTTGATACTACCTACAATATTTTCCCCATAGGTTTCCTATTGCGTGAGCAAAAAACTCATTGTAAAGCTGTACAAAAAGAACAGTTATTAAAGGTTTACTGTGAAACTTGAAGAATGGATTGAGCAGAATTCCAAGGGAGTCTGTGATGGCACAAGTAATGTTCAGCAGTTTTATTAACAGCCTGGCTGATGGAATGGCAAGTACACTGATTAAATTTACAGATGACATCAACCTTTTGGAGTCTATAAGCATGTTGAAGTTGAATTCAGAATAATTTTGAGAAAATAGAGAAGCAGTCAGAAAAAAAGATGTATTTCTACAAGGACATTTGCAAGGTGAAAATAATCATCTGCATGAAATGAGGACAGAGAATAATTGGCTAAGTTATTGAAAAAATTGGGTTATTTTATCTAGTCAAAAAAGAGAAAGAAAGGAGATCATATAACAGCCTTATATATAGAAGTTACTTACCAAGAGAAAGGTAATAAACTGTTTCCTCCACGTCACCTGTAGATAGGTTAAGAATTAAGAGACTTGCATTACATCAAGCAGTATTTATTCTAGAATTATTTTTTTTTGTAGCTGTAAGAATAGTTAAGCACTCGAATACATGTGCTAGAGAGGCTATATGACCTCTATCACTGCAAGCAGTTTTTTAAGAAAATATGAATAATACAGACTAGCTGATCTTTTCAAGGTAATGTGGTGAACTAGCTAACCTGCTGTTGACTCATTTGGACACACATGTTTTGTGTGATTATACATATATATATGTACACTTGAAGCCATATGCTTCACTGGAGCAACCTTTCAATTCTCTAATTTCTTTCTTTTATTAAAAACTAAGTAACATGACTTAATTTTAAACATAAACCTATTAGACAGCTGCCAGTTAAAGCTCAGATACCTACCTGCACTCTGGTAACTTAACAATTACTTGTCATCTACGCTACATTGAGTGTATGCATGCTCTTAGAGAAAAGAACATTGCCAGTGGTACTGATTGTTATTCAATGGATTTTCCTCTCTGGATTCACTTATGTTATTCTAGAATATCTTGCTGGGAAAAAAAAAATCATAATCTTGTCCAGAATATCTAAAATTCTTATAATCCTCTTAAAACCAGTTAATTAGAAGGACATCCTTAGGGTTGATGTAGAAATTCAGATAGTTTGCAGTCTATAGAGTACGTAAAGAAAGAGAGGTGGAGTAATGTATCATAAAGAGATGTATGGTCTATAAAAACCTTTTGGTTGGAGTATTTTGATATTTACCCCCTAACAGCTATGGAGAAAATGGTTGTGCTTAGTGCAGTGAACAAAAAGGGATATTCATTGTCAATGTGTGCAAGTGTGATCCTTCCCGTTGCTCAGAAAATCTTGGAAGGTGAAAATCATAATTCATATAAATAGACTGTCCAGTAAACATGACTAGATTCTATTTTTTGTCCTTTTATCCTACTAAGCTTGTGACACATAATTTCTTTGCAATAATTAGATGACATATGCACAAATTTCAGTTATTAGTGTAAGGTCATTCAAGAAGATAGTATGAGTTTTTATATGTATGCAATATGACAGTATACTAATATGATACATCACTAGATTTTTTATAATGTTTTGATATCCATATCTATCACTGTTTCACTTTGACCCTCTAAAAGGAAGTCAGATGACAGAAGAAAACATGTATTTCAGCTTATTAAGTGCCTGTATGGAAAGCAGGGCTTCTCAGCTCAGCACAAACACCACAGTTGAAAGCAACTGTAAAATATTCTCAGAGCATATTTGAAGCTGTATGGAAGTATTCATAAGGAATGGATCAGCCAACAGATGACCTATTCTAAACACTAAAATAAAAGAACGAAGTAAACAGAAGGTATTGATGCAAAACAAATGTGGTTCTATGTTGGGGGCAGGACACGGTGCCTGTATCTCTGTGGATGTAGATTGTAGGTTGACATTTTACTGGGGATTGGAGAGGTGGCTATTAGCAAGAAGACTGAAATAACATTAAGGGTGGTATTTCCCACAGGGAAAAACACTATGTTATTTCTGTGATCACTCATAAGTTATCAATAAAGACAGAGTCTACATATTCTCTATCAGTGTCAGAAGAAATAGTGAAAGTGAATCAATTAATTGGCAAATAAATAAACAAATAGAATTGTAGTTTTTTCCTTTCCATAGAAAAGAGTTTTCTGCTTATTAAAAAAGTATTGTTTTGGGGGATTGTGTTTGGTTTTCTCTAGATAGGTAGCCTGAACTAAGAAATTGTCATCTATCTTTTTTTTTTTGTTGTGAAAATGTATCTCTAATGCTTTCTTGTTACAATATCAAATATAATTTAGTAGAATGTATAGAATCCATTTTTTTCCAATGATTCTTAGTTTTGGTTCAGTTCTTTTGTGCACCAAAACCTAGGATTCACATCTGCAAATTTATTGATTCTTCCCTTATGATTTGTGTCTCTCAATATAATTTTTCCTTAACCTGAAGTCAATAATCAAATATCCTATAATTTTTACCCCTTTACTACATAATCTCCATGTGAAATGTCTGCTGCCTGTAATTAGTGGATCTTGCTGTATCTCCTATACTTCTCATCCTTTCCAGCCTCCCAGCCAGAAGTTTCAGAATTTAACAGAATTCAAGTAGGCCTACATTTCTAACATTCCAAGAAATCAAACTTTAGACACATCTGACATTGTTTCATGGGCTACATTTTTCTGCAAATCACAATCTAGTTATGAAATAAAATAATAGCAACTCTGAGCTCAGGAAGTGCCACTCACATAATGCTTTGGAGAACAGTATAGTATAAATTGCTTGTGATCGAGAATACTTAAGTGAAATAGCAAACGTATAAACCTTTAGTCCACTTTCATATTGTAACGCACAAAGATTTGTAGGAAGTCTGTTCCTTTGCTGATGGGCATAGTCAGTAAAAGTACTAGTTCTTGCTGTTTCAAGTACCTGAGGATTATATTTAGAGTGTATTAAATATCCAGCTCGTTCTGATCATAGATATCTTGATAATTTTACACTATGTTAATTATTCCTCACTAAACATTAATAAAAAGTGTCAGGAAAATTATTATTATGACCTTTACCATGTCTGCTTTTTTCATGATTTTGTTAAGAATTTTACAAAGGCAAAGAATTTATGAAATCCAGGGAAAAAGGAAATGCAGGAGACAACTATTTTACATACTAAGAAACAGAAGGAAATCATTGGTGTATGAATCTGAATATGAGACAAAAAATAATCTTATAACAAAGAGGCAACAGGAAATGTAGGAACCAGGTCACAGATATATAAAGAGGATAATAAAACTCATTTGGAGTGAGGCTGTAGTTTGATTATTTTCTGTTGGTTATATGATTACACTGTATTAGCCCTATTCTAAGTCAAACAAGCTCAGATTTTGTAAGCAGAGGTCTTGGTCTGACAGTAAGAAAAGTCTTTATTTGGCCATTGTACAGAATACCGCCAGTAACAAAAGGCAAGACCAGAACTGCTAGCATGTAAGTAGACCAAAGGGAATTAAACAACCGGAAATATCAATTTAAAGAACCTGAGCAAGGAATTAGAATTAATTAACATAAATATGTTTAAAAATTTATGCAGAGAATAAATACAGATTACCAAATTTTAAAAAATAATAATAATCTGAGTTTTATATTTATGCATTTCAGAAAAAACAATGCAGAAAACCCAATAAATTTTCCATTTAATAATACTAATGGATAGAAGAAAATGGAAGGCGTAAAGAGAAATCAAATTTAACCTCCATATCAGTTAAGAATATATAGAACATGGCTATTGATAGGGTTGGGAGTGATTCAAAGGATGATGATGCAGAAACATGTGGCTCATATTTGAAAATAAAGCTTTAAATTTTCAGATTTGAAAGGTTACTCTTTTTAAACTTTGATAAAATTCCCTTTAAAAGTTTCAGATTGTAAATAAGTCACAGGATTCAAAGGGAAAGAAGTAGACAACTACAAATTATAGTAGTAGTATCAGTATGATAAACATGGAAATTATAACTTTTTAAGATAAGCCATCTGTCAGACTGAGAGGATTAATGTTTTTAAAGGTAATATGTATCTACTTACTGTATTTCAGAGTAAAAAGAACTAATAAGTACCATGTTTAAATTATATAACAACGAATATTGTTAGTGAAACAGCAGTCAGCTCTGATATAATGGAGAAAGTTTATCTGAAATGCACTTAAACCAAAACAACTGATTTTGTATTGGTTCTGCTGCATAAATTTGGAAAACACAGAGTTGTAATGGGACAGTAAACACTTTACCATCCTAAATTTGCCTTCAGTGTTTCTCAAATACTTGTTCAGTCTCCCCTTAAACTTACATACATTTTTTTATCCACAGCATTCTTTGGCAAGGAGTACTACAGATCTGCTTGCTATGATGTGGAGAATCAGCAGCTTTTGATTATTCTGAATCTGGCCTCTAGTAGCATCAAATGAAAGTCACAGGCTTGAGCAATGGAACAGAGAGTGAACAGCTGAACAGTTCCTCTACTATGCCCCTCACAGATTTGTAGACTTTTGGTATATCACTTCTATATGATCTCCTTTAGGTTCTTTATACAGCCTGCTTAGTCTGTTTCACAAATTTCTAATGACAGGTATTTTCTGTTTACTAATGAAGTTCAGTGTTACAAAAGACAAAACTGAAAAATCCCCAAATAACAACTTACTTATGGTGATGTTATAAAAAATCCAACAATATATCATGTTGCATATCTGTTATTTTCACATTTGAAAACATTAAAAGTAAAGCTAGAAAAAGCAGATTTGATTACTTCTAGTGTTTTAATTCATAGTTGAAATAAGATGGACTGCTGATATACAAGGAGTTTATTGTATAAGATAAATGCAGTCAGGATTGGCTCCTGAAATTTACCTTTTAAGCCGATTTGAACAAAAATCAACAAGGACAATAGATAACCTAGCAGGTGAATGACTGGTGGTAGTGTTTAACTTGAACAGAATTTATCTGACTCATAAGCTCTGCAAAGAATGTTGGCTTACAACAGCTTTATAATACATGGGAAATGGCAGCACTAGTGGATACCAAAATGATAAAGATAGTGTTCTGTGGAGATGAATGCCTCAGAAGAAAACTTTAAAGTCCTGTAATTAACTAAGAGTGTGATGTATTGCAATATGCTCAATTTTACATTGGAAGGTGCTATATAAAGCACATGTATTGATTAACATAAATCTTGACTAACAGTTTGATCTATGGAGAATAATGATTTGTATTACACATTTACATTTTACATTGTTTCTATCACTGCATCCCATAATTAATAGTAATTGGGATATTATAAAGAATAGTAAGTGGGAGGACAATTTGATTTCCGTATTGAGAAAAAAGAATAACCTTAAAGACCTACACTTCCACAAACTTTATCTTTAAAGATCACTTTGCTGGCAATAGCTCTATTGCTGTAAATGGATGTAATGTAAAAATGCAGACTATTATTCATTTAGAGAAATTGATCATAGAATCATAGAATACCAGATTGGAAAGAACCTCAAGGATTATCTGATCCAACCTTTCTTGTTAAAAGGACAGTCTAGACAAGATGGCCCAGCACCCTGTCCAGATGAATCTTAAAATTGTCTAATGTTGGAGAATTCACTACTTCCCTGAGGAGATTATTCCAATGGTTGATTGTTCTCATTGTGAAAAATTTTCCTCTTGTGTCCAATCGGAATGTCCCCAGGAGTAACTTGTACCCAGTATCCCTTGTCTTTTCCATGTGACACCTTGCAAAAAAGGAGTCTCTATCTTCCTTGTAACCACCCTTTAAACACTGGAACATGGTGATAAGGTCACCCCTAAGACTTCTCTTCTCAAGGCTGTACAAACCCAAGTCTCTCAGCCTTTCCTGGTATGGCAGGCTTCCTTAGTCTCTTGATCATCTCTGTGGCCCTCCTCTGGACTCTCTCCAGCCTGTCCACATCTTTTATGTATAGCAGGGAAAAAAACTGAACACAGTATATCCAGGTGTGGCTTGACAAGTGCTGAGTAGAGTGGGATAATGACTTCTTTCTGTCTGCTGGTAATGCCCTTGATGTAACCCAGCATCTTCCTGGCTTTCTTTGCTGCTGCAGCACACTGTTCACTCATATGGAGCTTGTTGTCCACCAGGACCCCAAGTCCCTTCCCACAGAGCTGCTCCCCAGCTGGGTAGATCCAGCCTATGCTGCACTCCTGGGATATATTTTCCCAGGTGCAGGACCTTATACGTGTCCTTGTTGAAATTCATAAAGTTCTTGTTAGCCCAATCTTCCAGTTTATCCAGGTTTTCCTGCAGGGTGGCTCTCCCTTCCAAAGTGTCCACTTCCTCACTCAGTTTGGTATCATCAACAAACTTCATCGGGGTACCCTTGATCCCATCATCCGGATCACTTATGAAGATACTAAACAGTGTTAGGCCCAATATCCATCCCTGGGGGATCCCACTTGTGCTAGGTTGCCAGTTTGAAAAAGAGGTATTTACCACCACCCTCTGTGTGCGGCCTGTCAGCCAGCTCCCTACCCACCACACAGACCACTTGTCTAGACTGTAACATTTCCATTTCCATTTCTTTAGGAGGAGGCTGTGGGGAACCGTATCAAAAGCCTTCATGAAATCCAGTGTGATAGTTTAAACCCGGCTGGCAGCCAAATACCACATGGTAACTTGTTTACCCTCCCCGACATCCAGGAAATGGGAGAGAGAGTTGGAGTGGTAAGGGAAAGAAGATTTATTGGTTGAGATAAAACCAATGTAATAATTGAAATACAATGAAATTAAAATAATAATGATAATAAATAATAATAATCGAAAAAAACAAATGAGTAATGCACAATGTGATTGCTCACCACCTTCTGACCAATTCCCAGACCATTCCTGACAAGTAATCCCAGAGAAGAGAGAATCCTGAACCCACAGTCTCAGAAGCCAGAATGGGCTTCCCAATCAAACCTCATCTATATACTGATCATGATGTTTTATGGTATGGAATATTGCATCGGCCAATTTGGGTCTGTTGCTCTGGCTATGCTCCCCTCCAGCTTCTTGTGTACCTGCACACTAGCAGTACATGGGAAGTTGAAAAGTCTTTGATTTCTTAGCAACAATTAAAAACATCTTCTCCCATCAAATCCCATGCTGAATCCAAAACACAGCACTATTCTAGCTACTAAGAAGGAAAAAAAAATAATTAGCTCTATCCCAGACGAAACCAAGACATTCAGGTATAGTGTGTCTACCGCTTGCCCCACATCAACCGAGCAGGTTATGTTGTTGTAGAAGGCAATCAGGTTTACCAAGAATGTTTTGTTGCTGGTGAATCCATGATGATGATTGTTCCCAATCATCTGCTTCATCTGAATTGTGATAATATCCAGGAGGATTTGTTCCTAAACTTTCCCAAGGATTGAAATAAAACTGATGGGTCCATAGTTTTCTGGATCCTCCTTTAATCCCTTCTTGTAGATGGGGGCAACATTAACCTTCTTCCAGTCTTCTGGGATGTCCCCTAACATCCATGACTTCTCAAAGATTATGGAAAGTTGCCTCACAATGACATCAGCCAGCTCTCAACACCCTTGGGTGGATAACATCAGGGCTTGTAGGGGTCAAGCTCATCTAATCGTTCACATATTAGCTCTTCCTTCAATGATGGTGAGTCAGTATTTGCACTGACCTGGGTTTTTGTTCCCAAGACATGGGGCCTAACAGTGCTGGTAAAGACAGAGGTGAAGAAAGTGCTGAGAACCTCTACCTTTTCAGCATCATTGGTGACTAGTTCACCTCTTCTGTTTCTGCTGTTGTTTACATACCTGAAGATCCCTTTCTTGTAGTTTTTGACATCTCTGGCCAATTTCAACTTGAGCTGAGCTTTTGCCTTTCTAACTGTATCTCTGCACGCCCTGGAAATGCCCTTGTAGTTCTCAACAAGTATTCGTCCATTTTTCCATCTCTGGTATGCTTCTCTTCTGAACAGACCCAGAAGCTTGCAGTTAAGCTGAGGAGATCTCTTGCTTCAATTGCTGCCATTACCTTTAAAGGGATGAACTGTTTTTATGCTTCCAGTAGAGCTTTATTGAAAAACTCCCAGCACTCACTAGCTTCTTTATCCTCCATGGGAGCTTCCCAGGGAATCCCTCCCAACTGAGCACTGAGTGAGCCAAAGTTTGCTCCTCTGAAATCTAAGAACTTTGTCTTAATATTAACCTTCAGCATGCTCGGGAGGATCTCAAATGCCACAATGTTGTGATCACTGCAGCCAAGGCTGTCACTAACCAAAGTATTACAAAACAGGTTTTCCTTGTTTGAGTATCAAGTCCAGCAGTGCCTCATTCCTGGTTGGTACACCTAACATTTGTATGCGGAAGCAGTCCTCTATGCATTCCAGGAACTTGATGGATGACCTGTGTGGTGATGTATTGTTCTTCTAACAAATGTCTGGGTAGTTGAACTCACCCATAAGCACCAGGTTCTGCTGACCAGAAGCTTGCTTATGTGTCTCAAATATTGCTTCTTTGGTCTTATCATCTTGGTTTGCAAGTTTGTAGCAGAAGACTACTATAAGATCCCGGTTATCCACCAAAATAGTCCAGCCATCAAATCCATATCCTTCCAATTCAGAGAGAAGGATGTTTTGGGGGACCATGCCAAAGGGATTGCAGAAGTCCAGATAGATGACATCCGTAGATCTCCCATTGTCCACTGTTTCATTAGAAATCATGAAAAGGTACTCATTTTTCTAATAATGTATTCTGGAAAAAGAAAGGAACACAGGTTGCTTCTCAAGTAAAATCATGGGAAAATGTTAATATCTGAATAGATTTGAGAACTTGGTCTCATTGGTACAATTATGTGATGCAATAAAAGTTTTTCATAACATTTTTTAAATTAAAAATAAAATAGAGTTATGAGGTACACAAGGGAGTCATGGAACACTCTTCTGGGATATATTTGGTTTTCAGGGTTTGCTGTCACAATAGTCAATTATAAATGAAAAGGAAAAAAAGGAAAGTTGTAGACTATCCAGTGAAGATACAGTGAAAATAGAAAACTATACATTTAGCTTCAAAACTCAGCTATTCTAGTGTTCTAACATTAATCAAGAAGCTTAGCTCTGAATACTGAAGGAATATGCAAAACATCAGCATCTGAAGGAAAGTACCATCCTCACTGATCATGTGTTATTCTCATAGTCTTTCTGATGACAATATTTTCTCTTGCAGCCTGAATCATCTGGGAGATCAAAGTGTGATACAACATGGAAAACGTATTCATTACAAGAATTGTTCATAAAAGAGATGTGGGCAAAAGTAATATTCTTCACGGTTAAACCCAGATTTCTTTTATATTGAAACAGTGTAGATTGACAGGAGGTATAAGCTGGTCAGCAAAGACAACAGGAAATCCCACCCCAGCAAACTGTTGCACTTTCCCTTGGTCACTGGTATATATAAACAATGTTTATGTTGTGGCTACTTATGGTAAGGTCTGTCTTCCAGGTGGTCATAATTAAATTAGTAATTGGTGATATCTGCAGTGCTTTCTGTTCTAATTATTTCCTGTATCCATAAGTATGGAACTGAACATGAAGACTTTCTCACAGCCTTTCCACAAGGTACTGGGGCTTCATATACATTTTTGGCCAGTCTAATAAATTTTTGCTAATCAGAGGTTGGATCTCATTAAGTTTCGTTTGTGTTTTGTATCACTTTTCCATTTTCTTAAGTGCTTGAGTTTTGGTTTGTTTGTTTGTTTGTTTGTTTGTTTGTTTGTTGTGTTTTGTTTTGTTTTGTTTTGTTTTGTTTTGTTATCAGTTTGATTTTTTTCTTCTATTCCTTATCATTAGTAAGAATACTTTGTTTAGTGTAAGTAACCAAGGAAAAATACTTGCTCCTCAGTCAGAGTCACATTTGCTTTGTTTTGTACCTACATTTATCAAAACAGAAATAAGTTTTCAACATTTACTTTATGAACGATATCTCCTCTAAAATAAAATTCTACTCTGTGGTGGGTTAACATTGGCTGGCAGTCAAGGACCCATTCAGCTGCTCACCTACTTCCCCCTCAACTGGACAGGGATTGAATAGGAAGAATAGGAGCGAGCAAGTTTGTGGGCTGAGATAAAGAAGGGGAGATTACTCTACAGTTACTGTTTCAGCTAAAACAAATTTGACCTGGGAGAATTTAATTAACTTATTGCCAATTAAAGTAAATATTTAAATAATGATTCAGATAGTGGGAAACAAAACCAAAAAAAAACCCATAAACAAACATTTACACACTTAGGGAAAACAGCTTTTCCTCCCCCTTTCTCAGGCTCAGCTACAGTCCAGACTCTGCCTGTTACTGCCAAAAGTTATGCTCAGTGCTTTCAGTGAAGAAACAGGTGGTGTGGCGGGTGGCTGTGGCCAGGACATAGAGGTTTCTCTCTGCTGCTCAGTCCTTTGTGCTCTGTTCTGCTCTGGTGTGGGTTCTCCATAGGCTGCAGTCCCTTCAAGGGGAAAGGGCTGTGCCTGGTCCACCATGGAGTACCTCCTCTTCCTTTCCCGTGGCCCTCTTTTTCCAGGCTCAATTTCACTCCATTCACTCTTCTACCTCCTCCAGTCTCCCCAAATAGCATGGGAGGATGGGTAGTGGGGTTAGGGTCAGTTCATAAAAGCTGTAGTTCTGTAGTTCTGCAAGTGTAGTACAGGTAGATAGAGATTTATAGACACTTTAATAGGATGAAAGATGTCACAGAACAGACCTGTGAGCTGATGGCTTTCCCAGTCTCTCAAAAAAGCAGAAGTTACAATGGGAAAAAATAAACAAACAAACAAACAAACCAACAGGTAATTGAGGGGGTAGCTGCTTTTATCTTAAGACCTTTTAATAAAATGGCTCTTCCTAAAGGTTCAGTATTTTTCAGGAAACTGATATTCTATGGCAGACTTTTGCACAATAAGCAAAGTTGTCCAGCTATATAGTATTTTAATCAAATACTCTCTAGAACTGGGAAGAAATCATTATTTTGCTGAACTGTCTTAAGTCTCAACAAGTTGAATATATTATTCTATTGTTCTTCTGAACAATGAACAGTATAAGCCCGAGCTGTTTATTTTCTCTTGCTAGAAGCACACACTGGCTGGCCATGAGAAAATACAGTTTGTGTCCTTAAGGTTTCTGAGACCGGTCTCCTGTCTTAGTATGCCTTCATTGCCAGGGACAGACTCTATCCTCTTTCGTGTTTCTGGGACACTGTGAGAAGTTAGAATGATTTCTCACAATTTCCTACCTGCTAGGTGTAAAACCTGGTATTCAGCAGACAAGGGTAAAAAATGTAAAAAAAGACTGTGTTGGAATGCAAACATGTATTTTAAGCAGCTGTGGCAGCATGTTTTTATCTTTTTGTAATATCTTACTGGAACTACATAAACACTTTATATCAACAAGCTAGCGGTAATATTACAAATGGTTTGACACTTTAAATAATACCTGAATACATTAGATTTCAATAATGTGTTTTTTGCCTTTCCCTTAATTTCCCCAAGAGCAGTATAGAGCGATTCAAAGGAAGAGTATGTTCTCCTCCCAACATCTCTATGTTTCTGTATTTGTTTTGTTATTTTTGTTTTATGTCTTCTTTTGTAGCAGCCATCACCATGGAATTTACCATACTAAAATTCGTGTAAGGAGTCACCATACGCTTCATTGCTGAAAATACTTATGATTTAATGTTGTTTTAATGTATCTTCAGAAGAATTCCTGCTTTCACTGCAAGAGTGCTATAAACACTAGTGAAATAACATATTACAGAAGAAAATATCCATGTCTGGCTTGAGATACACCTGTTTACATCAAACCCAAGTCCATGCTAGATGCATAAATATTAGAGACGCTGTTAGAGTTCTCTTTTGTAACAACTCAGGCTACAATAGCTAAATAAATTACATGTTATTATTAAAATAAATAGTAAACTTGATTAATAATTATTGAACAAAATATGAACACACAAATATTATTTTCCATTTTTTTGCATCTGTTGTGCAAAGTAAGTGTAGACTGCTACTATTCTGATCTATCATCATATATAATCCACATCACAGTTGGACTGCATTGATGTAAATAACTACAGGAGGTTCAGGGTTATGAGATGAACTTAAAACTGTTACTTAGACGAAAAATAAGTTAATGAAAAGCAATTTGCTTGATATAATTTATGGTTACTTCTGGAGAAGAAATAACCTATGGTAACTGAAAAGTGATTAGTATTCAGATACAAAAGTTGCAGCAGTTCTTGCAAAAGTTAATAGATAAACCTTAATTCTTTAATATTGGATTATGGGAGGTACAAGTGCTTATATAGAAATAGTGCAACATCAGTAATAAAAGTGTCAGGAATTGATGAATCCAGTAGGCTGACAGAGCTGAGGCTGCCACAGCTCTATGTCCCCAGGTCTATCCAGTAGTAAGACTGGTCATGTTCCCAATAGGCACCTGTGCAGACATATGCACAGTACATGTACACATGGCTGGGCACACAGATTAGCATGGATAACACTCAGCACTCACACAGGCACATACACCACCAATGGCCTCATCTCCTCTCTAGCTGATCAGAATTAAGGTCCTTTCATGGGAAATACATATCCAAATCTACATCGTGGATCCCTCCAGTCTGCCCAGTAACTTGCCCCAGGATGCCAGAACTCCCCAGCTGCTGACTCTTGTGTATTATGAGTCCACAAAACCCATAGTTTCACTCCAGTTGCAGATTCCCAACAACCACAGATAAACACACATGCACAGCCATGCACAGGTACATTATGGATCCTCCAGAAGAATTCTCCTAAGCTACCCATGGTATTTAAGTTGTGTTATTTTCAATAATATTGAAGTGGAATTTCTGTTTCAAGGATAGGAGAAGAAATACTGTAAGTAGCATGAGAAAGGCCCAGTAATGAAAAGAAAAAAAAGTGGAGAAGTCAAGATAAGACAGTAAGCAAAGGGAGTTCCTCAGGGTATGTGGAGATAAAGTATACCACAGAGGATTTAGCCTTGACCTTCATAAGAAGTTATTGATTGTAATCATTTTATCAGATTTTTGTGTTCCTTACTGATATACATGTATTTCTATCAGGCAAAATAAGTACACAGCACCTGCTAAATTTCTTATTTCAATAGAAAATTAATTATGTCTGTAATATCAAGTTTTTTACTCATATGTATACATACTTTTGTGAAATAACCTTTTGGACCAAATTGGCACATAAATGTAACAGTGATGAATTCACTAGAAGATGGATATTCTGCTCCAAGACTTCTTTTGAGACTGTTTTTGGTTTTGTTTTTGGTTTTGTTTTTGTTTTTTTGTTTGTTTGGTTTGGTTTTTTTGTGTGTGGTTTTGTTTTGTTTTGGTTTTTTTTTTTGTTTGGTTTTTTTTTTTTTTTTTTTTTCTGGTATAATTCCATTGATTTCAACAGAGTTACATTAACAGAGATATGACTCACTGACTTCAATTGGAATAATATCCATGTACCTTAAAATCAAAGTTTTGTGATTAGAAATCATTTGTGAAGGATTGAAAACAACATGAGACACCATCATATTTTGGATTCCCTTTTCTCTCCTTTATATTGTCCTAAGAGATGTGTTATGTTGAAAAAGACCTTGATTTACCTAAGCTAAGGGTCTGTCCCAGTTTTATGAAATTAAAAATATGGCTGAAAGATGGTTATGATGAAGGTGATGATAATCAAGCTGGCTGATAATTTCTGTAGGTAACCTAGTGTAATATTTTCCCCTCTGAAGCTGAATAATGAATCCTAATATCAAAATACCCTAAGTTCAGAGCTGCCTTGTAAATAACGTTACAATTAAGCACTTTGATATATGGTTGTTATCTATACAGTATGTAAATATTTAGTGTCTTCAAATTATGTTCTCCATCAGTTAATGCATAAAATACCTTTAACATTATTACGAGATATACGCATGAAACAAGGAGAGGCTATATTCTTCAAAAAGACATTGAGCTTTGGAAAAAGGTATTTTTAGACTTATCTATGTCTAATATGGTGACAGATATCAAAGTAACATCTAACAAGCATGGGCTTAGAACTATTAAGTGCCACGCCACAATGTGACAGTAGTGTTTAGATAAGATAATCTTGGTGAAACATATTGCCCATGAAAAGTGAGTTAATTGAAAGAATTCATAAGTAAAGCTAACAACTGGCTTTAATGCATTATTATTAATAGCAGTATTTAGTGTATTTGCATTCCTATATTTCTACTGCATTGGCATTTTTCTTATGTAAATATATTTATTTCCTCTGGGTTTTCAAATGCAGTGTAAATATTCAGACTATATTTAAACAGAATCTGGGACTGTGAAAGACTAAACTCAGTGTTTTCTAATCAGTCCAACAGTCATAGGTAGGACAATGAAAATAAAAACTATGTGAAATGAGCATTGCCTGTATTTTAGGCCACAGCCGTGCTGAAGGATGACAGAAAGCTGCAGGAGGTTGAGTAATTATATTTTGGAAACATATCCAAAACATTACTGTTTCAAAATGAACTTGTGAAACCTCCTTTCTCTATTCCTCTTGCAAAGATATGGTGGTCTGCTAGTCCTTCCCAGTTGTGTCTCATTCAATATATTTTTAAAACATGGCTCTGGCTTGTCCGGGGATGTCTTGAATGAGCAAAAGGGTTCTTTTTACTTTATTGTTTTCCTCATAACTAAACACTGATGCATATATTTGATTACTTCAAAGATGATCATTAGTGAAAACAACAGTGAATCTCCAATCTTCTGGAAACTGTGAAGTGGTCTAATGAGGCTTTGTAGGATGATTATCAGATCATTTTGTCTTCCAAAGAGAGCAGAAGTTTACTGAGGATTAAAGGTAAAAGTAAAAATTTTCAATAATGTTGCCACTTCAACTAAAATATAAAGTGTATGCAAGGATTTAGCTTCCATTCAGATGATGAAAAAGAGACAAGTGATTAACAAATTTGACATGAACTCATGTACATCGATCTCATTAAAAAGAAACAAAATTGGTAATGCAGGCCCCAAAATGATGAATTGTGTTATGTGTAAAAACTGAGCCACAAAGGGAAAGAAGCAATGACTCTCCACAAGCTGTCTGGAGCCTGTTCATATAATTCTTTTGGAGGGATACTGCACAGATTGCTAAATCAAAATTAATGCGAGTGAATGTTTCCTCTTTTTCTTATACCTTGTAAAAAAAGAATCCTTCTGCAAGAAAATGGAAGGACTGGCACCAGTGTTTTATGAATATTGGCTATATGAGCCACTTTAATTCTCAGAAACAGATCTTTAAAAAATGAAATAACCTTAGCAATGCAAAATACAGTTATCTGAAAATTAAAATGGTGTTCCAAACAATTGAAACCACTGAGTTATAATATGATTGATACAGTGGAAAGAACACCCATAATTCAAACATCAGGAGTACGAGTTTAATTGTCATTTCTTTAACTAATTGTCATACAAACATCAATATTAAAACTTGCTTCTCTGACTAAAACCAGTTTATATTTCCAGCAGGACAATTTATTTAAAACATTCGTATTCCCAAAATAGATTATTGTCTTTCTCCTCCTTTGGTAAAAAGTTTTAATGTCATTTAACACTTTCATCAAAATGCTTTTTTTTTAAAGCAGCTCTGGTTTTGATAGTATTCGAAAAATAGAAATTGTGTATTCTTATTTTTGATTAAGTTCCAATATTCCAATATTCCATCCTAAGCACATTATTTCAATTTAAATGTCAAACTCTTTTAAATTCTAGAAATGTATTTAGTATTTTCACATCATCTAGTGATACTAATATCTAGTATTTTCACATTATCACAGCTCACAGTACATGGACATGATCACAGCCATGGTCTGTACATGACCTTGTTGCCGATTCTTGTCAACTTGGGAACCAAATCAGCAAATAACAAAAGGCATGTAAAATTTAGAATGTAGGTTCTTTGCTTCAAAAGCTTAAGTTACAATTGATGTAGATATCGATACCTGAGCTGATAACTCAAGTTCCATTTATAAGCAATGAAGAAAAAGCGGAATTTCTAGGGTATGATTTAACACATCCATATCTCCATATCCAGACCTTAGATGGTTCATGCTGCAAAGTGTCCCTCTTTTTCTTACTATAAATAGAGGCCAGAATCAACACTCAAATGTGTAAACAATGCTGCAGACCTGAAGTATAGTGAATCTTACCAAAGATGCAACATTTTCCATAGAATTTACCAAAAATTTCTGAAATCTTGTCCAAACAACCAACTTCGTAAGTCATACAGTTCTTAATTTAGCTAAAAACACCCAACTCTGAAGATGCTGTGTCTGATACATGGTGTCTTCAATGAGCAAGATATCTTACTTCAGAAAATTTAGTGAACAGGGTTTTAGGCTTGAAGGCACCTTTCTATGTTTAAAAATCTTAAGTATTTTTTGGCAAATCTTTTGGGTTATTCCTTGTTTCCTGTTTCAAGGTTGTACTAAAGGATACATTTCAATTATTACATAAAATAGGTCAGATACAGGTCACTGATGGTGAGAACAAGAGGTACAACACTACTTGCAGCCAGTGAGTCAAACTTTAGTACTTCAAAACAGGGCAGCTGCATCCAACTCACCACTTGGGCCTGTACTAACCATGCCTCCATGTCTAGGTCAGCCTGGAGGAGTGGTAGTTGGTCTCAGGCAATTTCACAGACTCCTTACTGGTTTATAACCTTACTGGAGGAAAATGCCTGGTTTTATGCAATTATGCAAACAGAAGAAAATTGCACTGGCTACTCCTGCAGAACTAGAATGAGAACAGGGTGTGCCATATAAAAACTTTAGTAGACAGAAAAGATGGAAAATCTACTTCTTTCCATGTTATCTCTGAGATCAGAATCAGTGTAAATGAACTAAGGATAATGATAAACAGTGTATTCTCTACATCAGTATTGTAATTAACAATGATTCATGTGAATAGAAAGCTTTACAATTACCTTAATTTTAAACTCATGTGAAACTCATAAAAAAAAAGAATGTTTACAAAACAGAGAAGCAGCAAAAAACAATGATAAAATCTTTGCTTACTCAGCTTATTATCTTCAAATAAACAGGAGCTGAAATCACTTATTTTTAAGATGTACTTGACATTGTGTTAAGTTTTAATGTAAAATTAGAGGACCATGGTATTTAAGTTATGCAGTACTGATAGTGTCTCTCCTACACTTTTGTAAGCATTTCAGTTTCTCATTATGCAGGGAGGATTAGCTGACCTAAGAGGAGGACAGAAGAATTAAGAAAACATAATAGAATTTACTTTAAGAGTACCATTGAACTCCCACTGGAGTTGATGGGTAAATGCTTAGCTATTTCAGTGGGAGTAGTACTAGACCTATGATAAGCAGGTTATATTTTCTAATATAAAGTATATAGTGGTCCTATAAAATGGGATTCAGAAACTATTTGACCTTCAGATTCTCTGTCTTGTAGAAAGCAAGAATTATGCAGCAAATATCTATAAGTCTTCCTAACTTTGGAGGGACTGGATCATATTTTTAAGCAGAATCAAGAGCTCATGCAGTTTATGGTCTCTTATTTAAAAAAAAAAAAAAAAAAAAAAAAAAAAGTGTTATAGACATGAACAAAACAAACGAAACCTGTAGATTTAGTCAGGTGATTATATTGCTCTGCCCTGGTTTGGGCTGGAATAGAGTTAATGTTTCTTCTTAATAGATAGAATAGTGTTGTGTTTTGGATTCAGTATGGGGTTTGGTATGAGAAGAATGCCAGTAGTACACTGATGCTTTCAGTTGTTGCTGAGATTTCAAGGACTCTCCAAATCCCCATGTCCTGCTTGTGTGCAAGTGCACAAGAAGCAGAGAGGGAGCATGTCCAGAGCACTGGACCCAAACTGGCCAATGAAATATTCCATATCATGTAATGTCATGTTCACTATTTAGAGGAGGGGCTGCAAGGAAGGAGGGGGCTCTCTCGCTTCTGGTATTGCAACTGCAGGATCTTGGTATTTTAGGATTGGCTGGGTATCAGTCATTGGGTGGTGAACAATTGTATTGTGCATTGCCTGTTTATACTTTCTATTATTGTCACTGGTTAATTTTATTACCATTATTAAACTGATTTTATCTCAATCTGTGAGTCTCCTTTTACCCCTCTGATTCCCTCCCCCCATTCCCAGGTGAGGGATGGTGGGCAAGCATCTGCGTGGTGTTTGGCTGCCAACCAGGTTCAAACCACAACATGCTCATAATTCTTACAATATATCTTAGACTGGTCAGGTAGCACAAATGCCTCTCCTGGATGCTTTGGGATAGTCCTGTAGCAAAAATGAAATAAAATCTACTTAATGTTTGTTTCTTTTTCCAGATATTTCTCCTTTTAATAAATTTAAAAGATGAAGCATTAAGTGTCTTTAGTTTGCAATGTAATTCTCTTTTGATCAGCTGGAAATGAGCACAAGTATAATCATTTGAGAACAGAGAAATAGTAGCTTTTGGACATTAGTTGTATAACATTACAAATGTCAGATACTCCAGTGTTCATTGTTTAATGATCACTCCTATAGGTTTATTATAATTTCTTTCACTGGTACTATGAATTCAATGTTTTAATAAAGGGTGTTGTAACTCGAAGAGAATCAAATTCATTTAAATATAACTTCAATAATTACTATTAATATTGCTGTAATTAGATATCAGTAACAAGTAATTGAGAAAGAGCTACAGATGTACATAAAAATAAGTTCTAGAAATCCCTAGTGTATAGAATGAAACTGGAGTTCAGAGTAAGAATGTACATGAAGTCAAACCATCTCAAGACTGTAACAGAGGAGCCAGCATGTAAAATAGCAGAGGCATTGCAAGTACACAGGCACAGGATGGTGCCAGAGGTCTCAGGACTATACCTACAGGTGGTCAGTTATTGATATAAAATGGTGGAACAACCTAATGGAGCTACCCATAGTTGATAGCATAGTTGGAAATATTTAAGACGACAACAAATAATTGTACAGGTGTAACTGCTCCAGAATTGGTTATGTGAAATTAATGACCCAGATATCTTATACTGTTAGGTATTCAATTATCATTAGAGGGTAATACCTTTACTGCTTGTGTTTGGTTTAACATTCCACCCTTGAGGTTTGACTGAATTTAAAGGTGACAGAGGGTCTCATAAAAATCAAAAATAAATAAAATAAAATATTTGGTAGTGAATTTGTATATTACTGAGCAAATTTAGACAAACAAGGGTTACAGCGCTGAACTGTCTTTTTCTAGGAATGTCTCACTCCTGTGCAATCTAGCACAAAGGAAAAAATGTGTGCTCTTCAAAGGTATTTTTATTTGATACAGTTTTTAGCAGCTAACAGATGAATTCATATCATCCAGCATGGAAGAACTTCAGATGATCAAGAAAAACAACTTCAATATTCCTGTAAAATTCATGATGAATGTCTAAATAAAGCATTACTTTTTGACTCTTCAAGCATATTGCTGCATAGATTCTTTATTCTCAGATAATTTTCTGTTGCTCTGAATATAAATTTATTTTAGTACAGGGTTTTAAAACATTCTGGAATCACCCCTTTCTGTTTTTGTGAGCGTCATACTTTGCATGTTGTTCTGTCTGAGTGTTTGATGGCCTGTTAGGCAAAATGCTGACAAATTAGAGAGGGATTGATTTTGACCTTTTACAGCTTTGAATCTACAGATGTTTATGCACATGCTTGGCTTTCTGAGTGAATAGTCCCACTGATGTTAGTGTGACTACTTTTGTTAATCTCAAAAAGTTTTTCAGGGTCAGGATTCAATTCAGCAGAAATCCAAATGCAAACAGATAAGGAGATGACTCAGCAGGTTTGTCTCATTGGTATTAACAAAGATTTGAATGTAAATAAACTACATCTACAAATACTTGGTAGATTCTAGGAAAATTCAGTCTTAATTTCCAAAAGAGGACTTACAAGCAAAACCATTCTCTTATTTTTAATTAGATTTTCTCTTACAGTCAAACCTTTTCCTTGTATGCACAGGTGGAATTTCTGTATTTCCATAGTACTGGTAATTTAATAAGAAATGATGAATCATATATCAAAAAGTACATCTGATAATTTAAAAGCTAAGATAATATTATACTTACATTAATTACAAAGTATATTAGTGTTTAGAGGGAAATGTCAATTGTAGTGGTAATTATTAATTCTATTTCATTTAGTTTTAAGTAGTTTACAAACTTCTTGAACTTAAAACAGAGCTGACCATTGAATTTAACCACAATCTTTACAGTTTTTGATTTAAAGCTCTTCTCATCGTAATTCCTCCAAATTATTTGTTTACCCTTTGCTTATGTTTAAGTAAAACAATTTTCTTATAGTGTTTCAAGCTGTGATGAAATAACTTGAAATCGAGAATGACTTGGTTAGATTTTAAAATATGCACAGAAACTGTGGGGATAAAGTGAAATCCCAAAATACTAAGGACATTCATGTAAATTTCATCTTAAATAAAGGTCAAGCTACCAGATTATGTTGAAGAAAAAATGATTTTACTGCTCCCACTTGTGAATTTCCATGTGGAATTCTAATATGGAACATTGTTATCAACTTCTAGAGTCTGTGGGAAATAAACTCCAATTCAAGTGACCATTGAAAAAACTATTCTTCAGGGAATAAGATGGCAACTATTTTCTTCATCAGCATATCAACTGGAACTGAGCTAAAAACAGTTTTACAGCCTGCTTGACACAGATTTTGGACATTAATCAATGTGACAATGCAAACACTTCAGCTGGATGCTTTGCAAATATAATTCTAGCCAGTTTGCTCAGATTACTTCAATTTGTACAGAACGTGATTTTTTTTTTGTACTTGCTTTGCATAAAAATGAGAAATAACAAACAGTCTTCCTTTTCATGAAGTATCTCCTATGCAAAGGATGAACTATGACATTTGATCATTCCTGCAGCTAAGGATATGATTTCTTTTTGTCATTTTCAGACACTGTTTTTCAATGTGTTGAAACTTTTTGGTATCAAATTAATATTGCATCAGTTTAAAGTATGGAGTACTGTCCTAGTTTGGGCTGAAATAGAGTTAATATTCCTTTTCAGGGACTAGATGAGTGCTGTGTTTTGGATTTAGCTTTGGGTTTGGTATGGGAAGAATGCTGATAGCACACTGATGTTTTCAGCTGCTACCGAGACTTCAAGGACTCTCTGACTCCCCATGTTCTACCCGTGTACAAGGGCACAGGGAGCAGGGAGGGAGAATGGACAGAGCACCAGGCCCTAATTGGCCACTGAAATATTCCACATCATGGAACATCATGCTCACTATATAGATGCGGAGTGGTTGGGAAGGAGCTCTCTCGCTTCCTTGATTGCGATTGCAGGATCTTGGTATCTTGGGGTCGCTGGCTGGGAACGGGCTGGGTATTGGTTAGCGGGTGGTGAGCAATTACGTTGTGCATTGCCTGTTTATATATTTCCTTTTTTTCCTATCATCATCATTGTTCTCGTTTTATTCCATTATTAAACTGTTCCTATCTCAGCCTGCAAGTCTCCCTTCACCCCTCTAATTCCCTCCCCCATTCCCAGGTGGGGAGGGGGAAGGGAGGGTGACCAGCTGCAGTGGTTGGTTGCCAACCAGGCTCAAACCACAAGTACAAGGAGATCAAGATGAATATGGCCATCCTCATTAAAGGACACTGTTTGCTCTGTTAAAAAAAAAAAAAAAAAAAAAAAAAAAGTATTTCTAGTGGTGAATAATGTACATATTCCTGTAGTATCTTACAACTACAGTCCTTCAGAAATTTCCATCACCATACAGTGTGCTCTGTACTGGTTCTTATTTCTTGAGTTTGCAAGGGTAAGAAAGAGATCAGCTGACTAGTCAGCATGACCCTGATTGACAACATTGCCTGGCCTGTGTCAGTAGCTATATGAATCAAACCTGCAGGTATACAAGTAGGAGAAATAATTTTCACATTTGTGGCTTGTTGCTACAACACAAGAGCTAAAAATAAATATGTTCTATCAGTGTCATGGCATGAAAAACTGTATTTTCCAAGAGTTTGTAAGAATCAAAGGAGGGGGGTTGGTTGGTTGGTTGGTTTTGCTTTTTTTGATTTTCCTTCCATTAGTTCTGTTAGTTGACAGGATTCTTGTTAGTTCATTAGCTTATTTTCTTTGGGTCAGTGACAAATAACAAAGGAACAATTTTTTGATAATGCTTATATACTTAGATTAAACAAATGTTATGAAAAAATAGATATCCTATTCGACTGTAGATTTTTTATGTTCACCAACTGCAGTGAGATTCTCAGCACATGAACTTTTAAAGGCAGGATGTTTTTAAGCTTCATGTAAAACAACTTTATTTGGAAACTCATAATATACCCATCCTAATACAAAATTTAATGCAAGTGCAGGGCCAAAGACTCCTAATCACTTTTCTGGATCATGTTGGAATGTAAGATCCTAAGACCAAGCTAATAATGGTGCTTAAACTGTGTAGATAAAGCTTAATGTGTTTTTGGGCAATGGATTCACGCTAACTGTAATGCAGTTGTACACAGACTGAGGAAGAAAATGTTGTGTTTGTTGTGCTGTGTTTTGTTGTGATTTGTTCTGATTTGTTTCAAAGTGAAAAAAGTGTCATTAGAGGATAAAAAAAAAGTCAGTAAAAATTCTCACGGTTACTCTGTACTTTGACAGTAGAAATATGTTGTTTAATCAGTCTTATACACATAAGAAGGGAATTTTCCATCGTTATTTTCTCTAACTGATAGAAGGTAGATTATTCTGTATATAAATTATACATTGTATTTATTATATTGATTTTGGTTTGGAAAATGTAGTCTAAATAATTGTATTCAAAACTATGTGCATGTAGATCTTTTTCAATGGATCTATATGAAACCCCTACCTGAAAGCAGAAAATAGTACATATTTAATACATGTGCAATTAACATCCATGGGCTTCTTCAGTAATCAGTTTTGTGGGGAAGTGTTTCAGAATAGGTGTCTGGTTTAACAACTATGACTTGCCCCTTTGAAATGAGGTGGGTTTTTTACCCTTGTTTAAGGATGAAGTTTAGGGAAAATACTACATTTATAAGATATGTATAATTTTTATAAACTGTCTAGGTTTAAAATCAGAGAATAATTATATACTGCTTATTCCAGACCCACAATTTTACTTGTCATTATTGCGAACATTTTCTTCTCATATTCTAAAGAGAAGACACTTGGAGCTTTTGACTCTGTTTCAAATCTTCATGCCTTTTAAATAATAGCAAAGAGTGCTGCCTTCATGCTTGTGGCTGTAACTCAAAATTGCATGTTTTCAGTAGATTTACATTATTAGCATACTCTGCGTGGGTATGCAGGACTGAAAATATATGACATAGAATGTATATTACTATAATTTCTGAGTAAACTGTAACACAATATATATTTATTTTAATACAGGAAATGCATATTTATTTATCAGTCATTCATAAAATGGTACAAAGAAAGTGATCTGAAGTAGAAGTATCTTACATTCTTTTGAACTAATGGTCCAAGTCTTATCACCTGGCAACACTGTCCCAACTGTGACTCATGATATATAGATAAAATATAAGGCTAGAGGCAGTAATCATAAAGACTAACTGTTCTCATGAGGCTAATCTCCCTTGGCTTCCTCAGAAATCCATGGACAAGGATAGGTCCTTGGTAGAGTGATTCAGAGGATGTGTCTAAATCAGCCACTATGAATTGTCATCCTGAAAACATATCTTTTTCACTTGCTTAAAGAAGAAATTCAGGGAAATTAGCCTTAAGAGGCCAGAATTTACTTCTATAAATACTCCTCAGAGATGAGTCTGGAGGATTCCAGTACACAAAAACAACACTTGAAGCAGAGAACCTAAATGAGCAAGAATACCATCAATTTAAAACTCTGCATTCTTATGAAAAGGTCAGGATGATAAATGCTCTGCCTGAAAAGCATAACTGTGCAGTGACCATGTGAATTCTTGGACAAACAGAAAATAACTCACCTTCATGGTAATTTAAAAATAAAGATTTGTTTTGATAGGTCTTACAGCAAAAAGTTCTGTCACTGAATATCATTGTTGAATGTGCTTCAAAGGAAATTGGTGAAATTTCTCAACTGAGCCACAGAACATAAAGTTTTGATCTAATAAAACACCTAAACACATGCCTAACTGACATGTTAAGATTTGTGGTACTATTTGTGCTTAAAATCCAGAACACATTAAGTACTTAAAATGTCAGTTCAGGATTTTAAATCAACCAAAGGTAAAAATAATTTCAGGGAATTGTCTGAACTATTCACTTTGGATAACAGTGACGAACTGATTCAAAGTTTGGTGTCAGTACTACATACACTGACGTTTTTCCTGAATAATAAAATGCAATATATTGTTGTTTATATGTCCTGGAATAGTTCTAGATTTTAGTAATTTTTGCCAGACACATCAACAAATCTTGGTTTTAATTTTTATTTTTCTCTTCTTGTAACATTCACTTTTTATTGATTATTTTAACGAAGTAAACTGATGTATATTTTTTTTTTTTTTTTTCTCTCAGGAATATCTCAGCTATCGTAACACTCAGGACTCAGTCCCACTGCACATATTAAAGATTTCAAACATTTCTGTTGTGTCTGTGGTTATTGTGCCATGGCAATACAATACACTCAAAACACCAGAGTAGAATGAGGTGATTTTGAACTCTTGCCTGTTGTTGAATATCATATGGATTGCAAACCACAGCACTGTAGCCACAGAGCCAGTCATCCTTTCAGAGAGAGAGGGAGACAAATAGGGTATGCAGAGAGCAGATGTCCACAGATCTACAGAGATATAGCACTTGTTTCACATTAATCTCCAAGCACAAGAAATTAAGAGGTTAGGCTTTTTGGCCTTTTCTCCATGTCACTTGATATAAGTATACAGCCAATTTCAATACACATAGTTTTGCTCTTATCATTCCCTCCTCCTACACATTCATACACATTATCTATTTTTCTTCTCCTTTTTCTGCTATATTTACATAAGGTAATACAGCTGCTGTGTTAATTTGTTAAAAGAATCAGGAAGCTTCTGCATTACTAAGGGACAAAGAAAAGGAGCAAAAGAGAGTATTAATTCAGACTTTTATTGGACTATTTTATAGGTTTATATTGGACATAGTGACATTGTAAAGTATATTTTCCTAATCATAGTTTTGCTAAGAATATTCACAAAATGTCATTTAAAAAGTAACATACTATTACAAGTCAATGCATTTCACAGATTTGAAACATTAGTTACATATGATGCAATATGATGCAATACAAATTAGGACCTACATTTTTGACATTTACATTAAAACAAGATGAAAAAAAGATCAACTATGACAAGCTGGTAAAATTATTCATCAGAAAATAGGATTTTATAAAAAAAAAAAAGATAACATAAGTCTACCTTCTATCCATGAAAAATGCATTCTCAGTAAGGTAAAATGATTCTCTCATTTTACCCATTAGCAAATGTGTAGCAGTAAAAAGAGTGAACATAGACATAATAAAAATGTAAAAACACTTTTGCAATTATTCTCAGGGTTTAATTCTAGAAATATGGAAATTGTTGACACTTCTAACTTCCCCGTTGTTGTTGCTGCTTTCAAGTAGTCTCCCAGCACACTATTATGCTAGAGGATATTAAAAATGCTACTTGGTTATAGCTGCAGTGGTAGATTCCAGTATTTAAAAATTTGTTTTGCAGGGTCATCGTTGTGATCATTCTGAGGGTCAGATACTGCCTGAGACATCCCCAAAGGCTCGAGAATAATAGGTAGGTCATTTATTTAAAATGCCTAAGTATTAACCTTAGAAAAACATGTGTTTGTTTCATCTATTTCTGTTTTGTTTATTTGATTTGTACCTGAGGAAATTTTTTCCTGAAATATGTAACTTGTGCCAGGAACAAAATTACTTATTAGAATTTAATTTACTTTTTCTTTTTCTTCCCAAGTTAAGACACTTATAGAATTAATAAAAACCACTGAAGCCTGATTCCAACAAATTTTCACTCAGGAAAAAGATATATAGACATGATCAGTAATACTGAGTTCAGAAGTATGAACACTAGAATAAAGTTATTTGTGTAAGCATTATCAAGGTTGAGCTCTAAGTGCAAGTTTATATCAGAAAAAAATTGTTTGCACTGATTTGACTTTACCATTAAGTTATGAGTCCTTGTCCTTTATGAAGGCAGAAGTTATAATGCCAAAGGTGTTTTTCTGCTAAAATAACTTTTACAAATTGCATGAAAGTAAAAGATTTTTTTTTTTGTCATTTGTTATTTTATTTGTGTTCCCGATGATCACACATGGTAAATATTTGTTTAGGGACATTCGCCATTATAAAATTAAAATTTTAAAAGGTCTTGATCTAGTGTAGCTCTTTTGGATACTTATGCTAGTGACTTTCATTGGAATTCCAAACAAGAAGATAAGAAAATCATCTATTACATCATAACATGAAGAAAAGGAGATTTCTGTTGTATTAATCCTTCACTCTTTCATAAAACCTCTGTTCATCGAAGTTAAATAAACAAGTGGTATCTCTCCCAACTTATTCTAGAAGAATGTTAAAATGTTTGCATATAAAAAGTTAGATCTATAAAATATGGTACAGACAAGTATAGCTTAATAATTTCCATATATTTACTTAGGTAGGAGCTAGATTTTCAGGTATTAGATCACATACTGACAATCATGAACCTCTTGATTTTACTTCATTTAATGAATTCTGAACTATGAGAACAAATGTATGGAGTAACCCAGATGATTATTCTCAGAAATGAGATGCTCAATATCTACCACAAATGCCAGAACAGTTAGCTGTAGTATCAATGACAGCAGTATTACTATTAAATATGTGTACAAACTGGTTGGAGGATAACTTCCAGTTCATACACTGTAATTCTATGTCTGATGGCTTAATGCCAATTTCACAGTGTGCCATTCTGATGAGCAGGTACAGCAAAAGAGGAAGTGAAGAGATGTGATTGCCACTATGATTGCGTCGCATGATGGTGAAGCATCTTTGTCCTCTTCCAGAACTACATGTAGTTGTGGATGCAGATGGTTAGAAAGGAGATCAACTACACCTGCCATGTCCATTTGAAGTGCCTAAGAGAAGCCATAGAGATACACAGAACATATATAAATTACACTCTCTGCAGTTGGAAAATGGGAAAGAATAATAATTTATTTGGTAAATCTCCATTTTTAACACCAAGATTCTTATTTAGGTCTTTGTAGGTTTTTTGTTGTGTTTTGTTTTGTTTATTTGTTTTGTTTTCTTAATTTATATAGCATTTATATTTTATTAATGGAACAGAAAGCTTCTTTACTCCCTTATGAAATTTAAAAATATCCTGAATTACACGTTTACTCCGAAACCAAATCAAAATTACCATGAATATATCAGGAGGTTTTCTGCTTTGATTTCATTGCCCTTTAGATTTTGTGCTATCCCAGATTTTTTTTGATTCAATAGAATTGCTTCAGTTGTTTTGTTTTATGTTGCTGTATTTTCCTAGAAGGCATTCTAGATGCAAGGGTTGAGAGAGACATCCTAAGACTTTATCTAAAAGGGCATATTTCAAGTGATAATTATTCCATGGGTTTGATATATTATATAAATTCTGCCCTTTAAATATATTATATAAATTCTGCCAACACCTATTCTCTCTCTCCAAATATTACGTTCATCCTCTAATCAAAGCGTAGTTCAGACTCTAAGCCTTTGTGTTTAAACTAGCTGATAAGCCCATAAACATTAGTAAAAGAGTATATAAGATTTTTAAAGTATTTTTTGATACCTCTGGTTTGAAGTTGACTGTGGAACAAAGAGTTTTGTTTTGTTTTGTTTTGTTTTTTTTTTTTTTTAATTTTGTGACTTGTAAATTATTGTCAAAACCTGAATAAAGATACATAAGAAGCAGCATATTAAAAAATAAGCATCCATATTCTGGGAAAATTTTAATTAGATTAATATTATCATATAAGTACATATCTGCCCTTTCCATTCTTTTTCTCTCTATGCTTAATGTTTTGTAATTATAATTACAGGTTTGACTGGTACTTTTCTGGATGCTTTACTCTCACTGAATCACAGAATTTACCCTAAACAGGACTACAGCACAGCATCAAACATCTCACTCTATGTTGGTTTAACTTTTTTTTTTTCCCCCACCTCATGCATCTCAAGGTCATGTTTTAAAAGCTATATATGTATTAAAGTACTTAAAGACATACAGCCCAAGTCTAGGAGCTACAACATGTACTATTCAGATTATACAATTTGGGGTGGGGATGGAAATACAATTAGGCCATCATTTTCTCTAACATAAAGGTTCAAACATATCAATCTTGCAGTGTAGGCATTCATCCATCTTTAAAATGGCAACATAATTTTTTTTCTACCAAAATGAATATTAGTAGTATCTCATTGGAGCTCAGTGGAACTTTCACTTAAGCATGAATAAAAAAGTGTAATAAAAACATTGAAAGAGTACTTCCTTTTCTATTTTCTCTGTGATCTGACTTTTCTGGTCTTGCATCAGATGTTAAATGAGACTCAAAAGGGAAATCTCTATACATTGAAAGGAGATGTTTTGCTTCTTAGTAAATTTTTAGGGAAATCATAGGCAAGCTGGTGTGGTCATTCAGACAAAAATAAATCAGAAAATGGATAATTAATTCCTTATTGATAATTGATTATAAATACAATCAAAAACCTAAAAAAATGTTTTGCATTTCTCACATAAAAATCCAACCACTTTAACAAATGAACAGTACCCATGCAGGGGAGGGAATCAATGGACTGTATCATATTCTATATCTCTTAAATGATGTTTAGAAACTTGTATTTTTACATGTGAATAGTTTATTTAATAAGTAGTTCTGAGTCACTGTTAGCTGTGATGTACTGTGCCTTCCTCTTATGGAGATCTTCTCTTGTGTAGCCATAAAAAAAGCCTTAAAAAAATTTCTTAAGGTGTTAACTTAATTGAACTCAACTTCTCCACTCCAGATATTGGTATTCTAAAATGAACTTGGGATGGTTCTGAAATGTTTTTGTGCTTTATTGATACAATTATGGAATGACCAAATTAATACACAGTGGTGACATGTCTTCTGAATTTTCTCTTTCTGGCCTGGAGCATTTTTTGTCTACAGCAAACCTGCCCAAGGTTATTGCATATGAGCCAGAGCAGCACATGTAAACACTGCATGATGGCATTACAACAATTCCCAGCAATAGGGACAGCTCTTCTAGATATGCTTAGCTGCAAAGCTTTTATAAAAAAGACATTTCTGAATAGCATGTGTTTCCACCATGAAATTAGTTTTCAGGTCTTTTAACATCATTGATAGAATCTCATTCATGAACTGAAGCAAAAGAGTATTATTTTGCTGCAGCAAAATATTTCAAAACAACCGATGAATATTTTTGCAGAAGAAACCAGAAGGAAATGAAACTAAAGCCCCGAGGATTTATATGTAGAATTGCAAAAAAAAAAAAAAAAGCTGTGAATATAAATCTGACACTATACTATGTAAATATAACAATAATTCAAAATAAACAGTTGCCTTCTCATTTTATAGAGACTAGATTTTTAAGGAGCAAGCTATCATTATACTTACTTTAAGGTTTTTGTAATGTGATTAAATTCATTTAACTATGAATGAAGTTTGAAGAATTTAAAACTTCACTGAGACCTTTGACAAATGTGTACTGGCAAATGATGATGAAAGAAAATCAACTACAGGTCCAGAATTAAAATATTAATGGACAGACAAAGACTTATTCAACAAACTGATGATATTAATCCATACTACTTGCTTTGGAAGAGGGTGTTTTTGTGAAAAGCTCCTTATTATCTCAGAATACTATGCTGAGCTGTATGCATATCCATTTTACACCCTCTGTGCCTTCTTTTTACAAAATTATAAAAGATCTCCACTGTGTTCTGAGGTGGGATGAAAACAAACTTCAGAACTGTCCTGGTTTGGTCTGGAATAGAGTTCATGTTCATTTTGGTAGCTGAAGGAGTGCTGAAGCACACTAAGATACCAAGGTCTCTCCAGCTCCATGTGCCCTTGCCTATGTGCGGGGGTGGGGGGAGCACAGCTGGAGTGCTGGGCCTGGATTGGCCGATATTCCATGTCATGTGACATTATGCTCACTATATAAAGGAAGGAGTGGGCTGGGAGGTGCACTCTCACTTCTGGGGAGTGTTGCTGCAGTGCCTTTGTGTTCGGGATTGCCAGCTGGGAGCAGGTGGGTGTTGGTCGATGGGTGGTGAGCAGCTGTATTGTACATTACCTGTTGATACTGCTGTCACTTTATTATTCAATTAATGTTATTAAACTGTTTTTATCTCAACCCGCGAGTCTCCCTTTGCTCCTCCGATTCCCTCCCTGTTCCCAAGTGGGGGGAGGGAGGGTGAGAGTCTGCGTGGCATTTAGCTGCTGACCAGGCTCAAACCACGACAAGAATTAGTCAAGAAATGAAAAGTTTGTTTTCCAGATAGTCTTAGGTCTTAGGAATTAATACATTGTAAGCTATATCATATGTCTTAAAGTGAAGGGAAAAGTATATAGGCTAGAGAAGGAACTGGAAAATTTGTGCCAGTCTCCTCTCTTTATTATTGCTTAATTAAATTCCTTTAAAATTAAACTGTTTCTTAAATACTTCAGTACAATGTAAAGAAAACCAGGACCTCTTGTTCCAAAGTTTGAAGGATCTATAACTACTCTACAAAACTTTTTATATTTTCCAGTGTCTGGAATGTGTTGGATATCTTTTGGCAAATTTTTAATTTAATGAGTCTGTCACCTATTCATAGCAGAAAATTATGTAAAGCAGAAATGGTAGCTGCCTAGGCATCAGGACATTGACAAACCCTTCAAATAATTTTATTCAATGAAACAGTGTTGATACAGGACAACACTAGAGTCAACAACTTACACCATCTTCCTTAAGTAACATCTGTCCATCAAGCAGAGAGCAAAACACAGTAGGTCACCAAACCTGATAGGCAGTATTAATTAAAATATGGGAAAGTATTTTAGTGTATTTCTTAAGAGGGTTAAGCCTATAGGTAGGTAGAAAAGGATCACAAGACTTTGGCAGTAGAAAATGTATCGAAGGTAGTTATTTGTGGATAGAATTATTTCTTTTTTTTCTGTTAATGGGTGGCAAAGTCACTAGGGCAAAGTTGAATGTGTGGTCCACATTTGATAGTGGGGACAATCAGAAAATACTGAAATCAGTTTAGCAGCAATGACTCTGAACTTTGGAACAATATAACCCCAGTCATATGCCTTGACTAATATGACTGTCTCTAAACAGTGTTGCATGAATGTGGCTGGGGTATCTCAAATCTGAGTGGACACCAAAATGATTTTGTGAGGTGCTCAGATAAAATAGTAATGGATAGCAGAAGTATTTAAAGTAAGTAGACTTTATGACAGATAAATTTTCTGTCATTAGATCATTTAGCTTCTGACTCAGCAAGATTCTTGAGCATCCATTCTTTGCATATCTGGGTAGTCAAGTGTAGCCAACATAATTTTTTTCCATGGCTAAACTTAGACGTTCTTAAATTTCTTTCAGAACATTGGTCTCTCATGTCTACAACAGTGAGAATGAGGCTTTCTTTCCTCAAATTAAAAAATACTAGCAGACTAATTCATTAGTATAAAGCACTAAGTATTATAGTGGCAAAGTCTATATCTATACACAGAAAAAAAAGTAGATTACATATTCTGCATTTGCTAATGCAGTTTTGACTTTGTGCAAGTAACTGTAGTTTTTTGGGATTTGTTTTTTTTGGTTGGTTTTGTTTTTATTGTACAACAAAATGTAGGTGAACATATTTCACAAAATACAATTTGTATCTTCAAATAAATTACTTGCAAGTCTCTTGATATATAGACCAAAACTATACATTTAACATAATATTCCTTCGTATTTAGAGCTGTTATGGAAAATTAGTCATTATTTCTTCATTTGTAGAATAATAGTTCGTAACGTTCTCAGTCACATACCAGCATCTGTTAATTGAGAATTACATTACCTCTGTGGGTTGGATAAAGAACACCTAAGTTTCACTTACAATTGAAATGTAGCCAAATGTAGGTTAAATGTGGAAGATTTTTTCTGCTCAGCTGAATCAGAGGGCATATTATCAAGAATATATTTGGGGTTATTCTGAACAAGAACATTCTTGGAGCAGATGAGTAATACATTGTTTTAGGCAAAACACCAAGGAATGCCAAGCTTCTCTTTGTACTTTTTCCAAAATAGCTGCAGGGGAACAGTCACCAGTAACACAATGCTGAGGTGTTATATAGGTCAGTACTGATTCTGATCATAACAAAGGTGCATATATTTTTTGTGTATTAGCACCACTTCCCAAAGTAATGCCCAAAGCGACCTGTTTAGCCACTGAACCAGTCAGGGAGGTTTTTCTGAAAGGTTTTACAAGATAACAGAAGAGTTTACTAACCTCTGAGATTTTGAGCTTGTAGGCTGAAATAACAAAGACATTATATTTCAACTCTGGATAAAAAAGTACTTTAACACATTCTTAGTTTTAAATCAACAGTGCTTAACCCCAAATTAAACAGTTGGCTTTGTATGAGCTAGGCTGCAAGGCACAGTGCCCTTTTTTGTAAATGTGGAGATACACACTGTGAGATAGAAATTCTGTGTGATTTTTAATTTCATACTGCACAATCCATACTCTTGCATAACTCGTGATCTCCAGACTTTTCTGGAACTTTTCCTAGTGTATGATGTACGCGCAATTGAACAGCTTTTAGCTCTGAAATGGTTTGTTTTGTATTCAGATTATGTGTGTGTGTTTGTGTCTATATATCTATATTTATATTATTTATATTTATATTTAACTACATTTGTGGTTTAAATGTTCTAATAACGGAAGGGAAGGATAGCAGAAATCAGTTCTTATTTTTACCACTAAGATCTGATATAGGTTGTACACAATCAATTTAAAGGATCGAGTTAAAACTATTTCAGGAAGTTAGTGTCCCTCCAATGAATATTATTACCCTGTAGTTAAGATGTGCTTGTTGACACTATGAATAATCCACCATGTTCAGCAGCTTGTCCTCTCAGTTTTTTGACAGTTAGAGCTAAACTATATGACCTGTAATATATGACGAATGTTCTTGAAGAAAATTACCTTTTCTGAAATGAGTGGGACAGTAATTTCTTAAACTACAAAACCCCAGTCACTTGTGTCTAGTTGATCATACCCTATTTCTCTTCTGCCAGATTCCATATATGTAGGATGGAGCTGTTTGTCTAGTTCGAAGGATAGCCAGGAGAATTAATTACTTAGTATCTGAATATCTGAAGGTGTAGAGAGTTGCATATAATGTTGTAAATCATGTTTATTGCAATACTTTGACTAGAATTGTTAATTATCATCCTTGGCTTGGACAAGATATTTTTCACCTCCTAATCTGAGAAGTCTCATTTGCAGACTGGACAGGGCTTTTATCATGATCTCAGCTGCTTTGCTAAATGAAGCAGCATGCATAATAGGACCAGCTTTTCTCAGTATAAACAAAATTCATTATCTTTGAATACTATCTCAGCCTTTTTCTTCCTGTCTAATACTCTTAGCGTTTAGGATCCAACTCTGCAGGTCAGTGCAAAACAGGGGCAGGCAGACTTCCTTTACAAGGCTGTTCAATAGAGGATGGGGCCAAACTCCCAAGCTGGCTGGTGGCTGTTGAAAGAATTAGCAGAGGATGGAACATCACTTTATTTTAACTGCTTGCAAGGATAATATATTTATTCATAGTATCAGCTTTTGCTCGCCTGTTGTTTTGTTTGTGTCTTCCTTAAATAAAGCGTAGGCCTACTTAGTTGGGTTCACACAGGCTCATCTAACTTTGGAAGATGTGGCAAGATTTCCTTCAGTTAACATTTCCTTCTAGTGCCTTAGATAAACATTCTTTTGCAAAAATCAGAGGCTTAAAATCTCATCCACACACACCTTTGGAGAGTTATTTAGTATTGTCAGGAAAACAGTCACCACAGTTCATTTAGAAATTCTGCTATACACCATTGATGGCATCCTTTCTGTTCTTTTCACGGACCTTGAACATTTAGGTTCCGAGAGAATGTCAATCTATGTTACTGAACATCAGCTTTTAGAATTAACACACTGTTTACCATGAAATGCATTTGAACAAGACAAAGGAACCATCATATATTTTTACAAGGTGCAGATTAAGACACTGAGGGGCTATTTCTTTCAGAATATCTGAGAAAAGTAAGACTTCCTTTTCATTAAGGGATTTGTATTTTTTTGGAATGAAACAGTGTCTTAAATGCATAGGTAATATTTGAAAGATCTCTTACTTTCAGTTATTGATTGTGTCACCAAAATTTCTAGGAGCAAGGGATCTTCTTTTTATAATTTATTACTTTCTGCTATACAACCACTATCTACCAGTTTGAGATAGTACGTGTGTTGCTAAGAAGCCAATTAAATCTTGTAATAGCAGAAATAATTAATATGTGGGCTTCTTTTCTATGATCATTCTAGCATGATTTTTACTACTAAATTAAATCCTAACATATCTGAAGTAATCTTTTGCATTGGAAGTGTTTCAGATATTTTTGCATTAATGTGATATTTTAATTGACTTTGCATACTAACAAATAAAAGGTCTGAATGTTGATGACTTTTTTTCAGTTATAGTTATTTAAAAGTATTTGGAAGTGATTGAGAACATGGAGGCATTCAGTAGGTGTTCACATTTGGAAGGTATTTTAGACATTGATCAGAATCAGAAACATTCAGTAAAAATGTTGATAAAGTATGTGTCAGTTAATAAAAGATGAATAAGGCTCAAAATACTAGTTAAAATTTCTATGGAAAGAATATAAAAGAAGTTTTATATTAATGGATGCCAATAAGCAATTATTTGTTTTGGAAGCTAACTAGAAAGGATTTTACATTGAGACATATTTTCAAAACGCTCTCTTAAAAATGTTAAGTAACGTCCTCCATATAATATCTATCTCATTTTTCTTTTTTTGTTCATCTTCCTTGTATCTTCTGTTCATTTGATAACTCTATTTTATCTGTTATCATATGTCTTTGCTTTTCTCAGTGATATATTTTTCACTCCCTTTTTTCACCTCATTATTATTTATTCTTTACATTGCATTAGTTCCTGGAACAGGGATTCTCAAACAAAAGGAGTCATGACATGATCCCACTTATAGTAATGAGTATAACCATGTAAACAGATGCATAGTTACAAGTCTAGAAATGACCCCAAAATTTTGAATAGAAATGGGGATTGTAAGACTTGAAGTGGAGCCAGAAGCAGAAAAGTTTTCAGAATATTAGACAAAGAGTAAAGTAATAGGTATCCAAACCTATTCTGCAAAGTGCTGCAAACTCTACAAGGGAATAATTATAAGAACAACACAGAACTGACAGATGATGCAAACAAATGGGGAAAAAATAGGTAATTTGAAGAATAAAAAGAATAAAATGTGATTCTTGGCCAGTCAAGTAAATCCCAGTTTTTTCTACCTCCACTTTCTTCTTGAACTCTTGCTCCCTCTCAAAATTATCACTAAGTACTTCAAGCTTTCAGATGTTCTTCTCTCTCTGCCCTCCCAGGTTGCAGCTTTTCTCCATATCTTTGTGAAGAAAAACAAGATTGGATGGTGTGGGAGGGAGCTTGCCTTTCAAACAGTCTGGTATCTTCTGCCGATACACTGACAGCTATTAAACTGCCTACCTACTTCTCTACTAAGCCATGTTTTCATAGGGCAATACAGGCCATCTCAGGTCAGGCACCATACTGCCCTGCAGTTACAAAACTCACTTTAAAGAAAGAGAAAAACGATGCTGACAGCTGACACTGAAGCTCTTTTATGGGAAAAGACATATAAGGGAACTTGGTGTTCTATAAGAAATGGCAGAAACTTTGGATCCACCACTGAGTAAAGTGTAAGAGGTTAGACTAATTTTGTCAAATTATTTGACAAATATTTTCTTGCAGGCATGTCATAGAACATTTCTGATTTTAATCTCCATTTCTTTCATAGCTAGAATTTGCAGCACGACCTGTACACCATACTGAGTAGATTGTTTACATTTTAGTGACTATTTCAAGATAAACTGTTGTCAATCAGTTCTTTAAGGTTATAACAGAAGACACAGGAGGCAAAGTTTAGAGTTTTGGGCACATTGGGTAGTTTGCTTCCATTTGGTGTGGCTGTCTGGAATTAGATGAATTATTTCCCATTAAATGCAACAGCTTTGGGATAGAAATACACTGAGTCTATGTGGCTTACTGAAGTGTATGTTGGTGTGGAAAAAATAATAGATCACCACATAAATTAGGTGGAAAAAAAAAAAAAAAAAAAAAAAGTTTTGCAGACTGCAGATAAACTTTCCTTGCAGGGGGGTTGAGAAATACCCGCATCTTCAGTCTATCTTGCGCATCTGTCTTTCTTTAAAGTGGACTGTGAACACAGGAAGAAAAAAAGACTCAGGTGTAAACAACAGGGAATGAGGGTGAGGATTGCTTTATTGGACCTACAAGGACTTCTTCACACTCTGTTTTAACAAACATCATTTGAGAGCATTTCAGCTGGAAGCTGGTCCAGTCTGTTAACAAATACCTTGCAAGCCCATGAGAGATTCATTGTTATATACTCATATATGACGTATGGCTTCACAAACTGTACTAGACGCACAGGATGATGATCTCTAGCCTTTTGGAGCAATGGCATTGCTACACTAGCATATCTCTCCAACAAAAGCTCATGAGCAAAATTCCCAGTGGAGCAAGAATTTACATTAATCACACATTTAGAAACAGAGAGCCACAGTGGTAGTGTCTCATCACAGACATGCAATTTCCTCTTTCTATCTACCTTTGGCTTGGATATCTAGTGCTGGAATTACTATCTGACTGTCTAGATTTGACAGCTGTGCAATCCATGTTTTATAAACAATCCATTTCTGAGCTCTGACCATACTACTACTCCCAATATGATAAGCAGTGCTGTGTTAAGTGCCGTTTATTTAAGAGTTATGCTTGCAGCTACCAAGTATAACTTGTAGACTTTGCCTGCTATTCCTTATGACTGTTTCTTTTTACCATCAACTAGCAGTGGCTGGGGTGGTTCACTGGGCCAGGCAGTCAGTAATTACTGGGTTGGGGTCAAACCCTTGAAGCTGTCAACAGGAGGAAGGTGGCAACTCCACACCCATGAGGATGGCTCATAGGAGCTGTGACCACTAGTCCTTCCCTCCTCACTGATGTCTGTCCAGCCAGTGAAAGCTCATTGAATATCATGCCAGAGTGTGGCATCATAACTTATTAGATTCTATTTATATTTATTTGTGTTAACCAACACATAATTGATTTTTATTTTTAGACTGTGTATATCCTACTTGCAGAGTGTCTTTGTACCTGGTCAAAGATGCCCAAACAAACTGGCCCAGGAGAGGGTGGGAATTATGGGACGATAGCGTCAATAAAACTCAGATATCCAGTGAAACAATAGACAGCTGCAAATGGCCACTTAAGCTCAAGTTTATTGACTTAAAGCAAAGCACTTCAAACTATGTTAGGAGTCCTTATGTGGATGGGTAGGTAGATGGTGGGTGCATAAGTCCTTCTGTTTTACATTGTAGTTGCTTAGGTTCCAGAAATACTGCTTCTCCATATATAACTACCTTGGCCTTGACAAAAGAGGGTAACTTGGTTAAAGTAAGCTCAGACAGACTCTTTTAAACTAAATATTTCTATTTCTTTCTTGAGAAAGAATCTCTTTATCTATCAGCAGATATTTTTACATGTGGATGAAGTGTAAACCTGTCTTTTCAAAGCAAAGATATGGAGGTCTTTTTTACCACGGCCTTATGATCAGTTAAGAAACCTGAGCTTAGTTGAAACCTGAGCTTAGTTTGTATCTGTGGATAGGAGTTCAAATCTTTATGTTCCACATCTCCAAATGTCTCATTCTAAAGTGGCCGTGCTATTGCATCAATGTTAAAAAAAAAAAAAAAAAAAACAAACCAAACCAAAACAACCAACCAACCAAACAAAACAGCCAACCAAAAAAATCCCACAAACCTATCTCCTTTGTATATGATAAAGAAAAATGCATTGGAACCAGAGGTGCTGTATATAAACCTGGTTGTCTTGTCTAGTGATTGTTGGGTGTGTTCATCTGAGGACTAATGAGTTCCAGTTCATCACACATTTTTAATATTTTATCAGTGTTCTTATAAGGCAAAATATATAAGCAACACTTAAAGCCAGCACTAAAAAATAATCCATTCTTTGAAATTGGTTTGGATCAATTCCAAAGGAAGTGCAAAGAATTCTCTGGTCCTTCTTCCAGAGTACAGTCAAAGCTGGTGTCTAAAGCACTTTTGAGTTAGTGGACTTGAATCCAATAAGGTGAAGATAGATACTAAGTCAGCATTTCCATGATCTAAAATAGAATGTTACTCTTCAGCTGCTCTGTGGGAAAAAAGAACTATTAATGTCAGCTCTACCTACCATTCTTCTTCACCAGCAAATACTGTTTGGTTTTCATTTGAAAGAAATGTCAAAATCATCTACTTTTAGGAGGTGGCTCTGCCTTACAAAACCAAAGTGGTAGGAAATGCTCAGACTCTGGAAACTATCTAACTGGAGTTGAAGATTCATCACTGTCTTCTTTTTTTTTTTTTTTTTTTTTTTTTTTTTTTTTTTTTTTTTTTCCCACTTGCTAATATAATCTAATTCCAACTCTTTTCTTTTTCCAGAATTCTGTGAAAACATTTTTGTGACAGATAAAGAAGTATCTATATCCACATTTCTCAGGCACCCAAACTTCCTTGGAACTTTTCTAGAAAATTTTTCAAGTCTTATTCTACAGTAGGATCCTGCCCAGTCAGCAACCCATAGGGGCTTAAAAGGATGATTGTTGGCCACAGAGATGATTTATCAACATCAGCAGTGCTAATTCATTAATTGCATCAACATAATGATTAGATATGAATGAAAATGTCTCACAGTAAATAGTTTTTGCTGATTCAGTATTTAATAGCACCCATATTTTTTTTACCCTTGAAGATTAATTCCAGGTATTACATATTTCCAATATCATCTTCTCTGTAGTGATTCTGTTTTCCTTACTAATTTTTCTCCCTGGTAGCATAAATGAACAGCAAATCTTTTCACATCCTGTTATGTTAACATAATATCTTATCATTTATATTAGAAATAGTAGAAGATATGGTGCTTTTTCAATTATTTTTTTGTGTGTGATTAATAACAGCTAAATTTACGTGTCTACAGTGGTGACATCTAAACCCGATCTGATCACCTTAGATTCACAGTAAACAGAACAATTGCCTGAGATATTTTATGTCTGTGGTAATTATGAGATGAAACGTACTTGAAGGTACTAATTTCTCTCCACTGACTACAAATAGTCTAAGGTGACTACCTCAAATATAGGAATCTACTTTTGTCTGGAAAAATTCCATATTCTGTGTCTTTTTTTTGTTTGCTTTTCAGATGTTTTCTTAGTCATTTTAATTTCTGCTTTAGATTATACTTACTTTCTTTTTAATGACATCAATTAATACATATATCAATAAAATTAGTATCAATAAACTATAATGATAATAAATGATAATTACTGACATCAAGAAAATACTAAATTATGCAATTTAGCCATTCTTCTTCATTGAACATAGAAGTTGTATTGAGAACAGTATCTAAAACTAATGCGTGTATTTGTATATTTCATGCACATACGCAACAAAAGTGTGCCTTGATGTCCAGTTTCTAAACACAGTGTCATACAGGCATCCTAAGTTTGATAACAGACCTTGAAAAAAATTTTGGACTATTACATTGGAGAATTAGAAAACTAGTTGGAAAATAAAATTACAATCGCCTTTAGAATTAAGTTAAACACTGGACTAAAGTATATAAGGCACTATAAGCCAAATTACCCTCAAATACAACAAGTCCTTACGACATGGAATTTATTGGTCCTTAGCCTTTCTAGATGAATTAGGGTACTATAAACAGTTATAGTTTTACATCTTAAATAGTGAATCTTTTTTCATAAAGGGAAGATCACCTGTCCTCTTGGTATTGTTCTAAATGTTTCCTAAAAAACATCAAGGAGAGGTCATCTGGAGCATAGATGTCAGAAGGACCACAATTTGATGTTTTTATTTCAACAAGGTTAAGTTACTATTTATCTACTGTAGAACTGTAAAACAAACAAAAATAAACAAGAGAATTGGTGAAAGTTAAAGACTATTTTTACTCAGAGTATTTAATTTATAAAAACTAAACATTGTGCAAGAAAACTTACAGTATTTGAAAATTAGCAGCAGACATGAACATATACTCTTTCATGTGAACATACCCGGAAAGGATATATCTCTGTCAGAACCATTGTCAGAACATGTTGTCTGAAAGAAGATTTAGTCAGTAAATCATTAGGTAAGAAACATATTTACTTCATTTTGGAAGAGTTTTTAAAAGCATATGAAACCATAATAAACATCCCACGCCTGACGTTGCTTCTCCTAAAGTGACTGGTAAGTCATCCACGTAGATAAATAACTGTGGATCAAGTTTCTTATTACCAGTGCTATTCCTTCCACCCATCTATAGCAAACAGATTTTACATCCCTTTTTTTTTAATTTTGCCTCCGTAAGGTATCTTTTAAAGAACAAATTCTAACTGCAGTCCCGAACCATGAATCATATACTTTATTTTGGACTCAGCTGCACCATTCTCTCTCTGGGGAGGCAGACTGATTCACAGGAGAAAGAAATGTGTATTTGCAAGTAATCTGATACATTTTGCTACTTCTTATATCCAATTTGGTTTTAAAGTAAAACAAGCAGATAAATAGGAAACTATATGCATATGAATCTATAATGCTGCTAATGGCCTTTCTTCAGACAGAAAAATGTGGGTCCTGTTTCATGTAATATCGCTTTATGAGAGCTGGGAAAGCATTTTTAACTACACCGAAAGTACTACATAAATACGTGGAAAATCCACTGAAGTAGAAGTTGAATGTTCTCTTCGCATCTACATTAATGTAAAGTTGGGACATTACAAAGATTTTCAGTACGAGAAAGAAATCAAAGAAATGTGGGTGATTGAAGGAATCAGAAAGACATGGAAAGTCAGGTATAAACTGTCCCATTATGAGCAGCTAACATCAAAGTTCATTTGAGATCATGTAATCATAGAAGCATAGAGTGGTTTGGGTTGGAAGGGAACTTAAAGACCATCTAGTTCCAACCCCCTTGCCATTGTCAGGGACACCTTCTATTAGACCAGGTTGCTCAACGCCCCGTCCAACCTGGCCTTGAACACTTCCAGGGAGGGGGCATCCACAGCTTCTCCGGGCAACCTGTTCCAGTCTCTCATCACCCACACAGTAAAGAATTTCTTCCTTCTGTCTAACCTAAACTTGCCCTCTTTCACTTTAAAACCTTTACCCCTTGTCCCTTCACTACACCTCATGATAAAGTGTCCCTCCCCATCTTTCCCGTAGGCCGCTATAAGGTCTCTTTGGAGCTTTCGCTTCTCCAGGCTGGACAACCCCAACTTTCTCAGTCTGTCCTCATAGGGGAAGTGATCCAGACCCCTGATCATCTTTGTGGCCCTCCTTTGGACCTGCTTGAGCAGGTCCATGTCCTTCTTACGTTGGAGCTCCCAGAGATCAATGCAGTACTGCAGGTGGGGTCTCACAAGAGTGGAGTAGAGGGGGAGAATCACCTCCTTCTACCTGCTGGCCACACGTCTTGATGCAGCCCAGGATACAGCTGGCTTTCCTTGCTGTGAGCACACATTTTTGGCTTATAATTCAGTTTTCCATCCACTAATACTTCCAAGTCCTTCTCTGCAGAGCTGCTCTTAATCCACTCATCACCCAGCCTGTATTTGTGTTTGGGATTACCCTGACCCATGTGCAGGACCTTGCACTTGGCCTTGCTGAACTTCATGAGGTTTGCATGGTCCCACCTCTCAAGCCTGTCAAATTGCCTATGGATATCACCCCTTCTCTCCAGTATGCTTCTCTAGATTCTCCCAGCCTCTCTTCTCAGAGTTTCCCAACATCTATTTCTCGTCTTCCCCAGTAGTAAGTTACAAATATCAATCTCTGATGCTGAATAGTACCACTAAAGTTATTATACTCAAAACCAAACAAAACAAAACCCTTTACTAGTTTCTACGATTTTCTTTGTTGTTATATTCATCCTTACACTGTCCTTCTGGGTACTGGGGTTGATTCTTTAGTATTCCTGAAAAAAAACGCATGTAGCTTGTTTACTATGAGATGTCAACAGCTTGAGGTGTTTGCCAGGAGGTTTATGATGTTTGTGGTGGGAATTTCTTTCTCCTCTGTCTTAGGGTCCACTTGCATTTCTCTTTATACATTTCTCTATCACAGCCTGCTTCCTTTTTACTGGTTCCTGGATGAATCCCATCTGGAAGACGATCTGGCTTCTGAAGTTTTGTATTCTAGGTGTGTCACAAATTACCCCAACCTAAGAAGTTAGACACCTAGTTCTTGAGTATATCTGAAGGTGATAAAGAAAGTAGGGAACTGGAATTTTACTTTCCTATGTTACCTTTATGTATGTCTACTCAGCATAATGATTGTTCCGAGAACAACACAAATCATAGTATCATGATTTTTATATCTTAGCACTTAGGTTGAAGTGAAGACAATGAAATACAGCTATTTATAATAACCGAGCATTTAGTCAGTAAGAGACATTAGCCATAGTTTTACTGAAACCTGAAAAGATTTAAATACTTTTTTGGTGAACATGTCTAATTTGAAGATATGTATTATTTTCTAGGAAATGAAAGTTGTATTTTGGATAGGGGAAACCAATGGACTTAAGTTTTCCTTTGAATTATATGAGTATTTGGATCACTGGATGAATGGTTAAGAACATCACCTACTTCTATTTTAAAACAGAAGTTAGTCATCCAGTAATGCTCCAAATGTAGAATAAATTTATTAGGAATATCATGTTATTGAAGTTCATGTTAATGTTAAAGTCAAATATTCATAACCTATCTGACCCATCTTCCTCCTATATGTCTCCCTGTTTACCATGTAAGGTGCAAAACTAGTGTTTAATTTTAATCTTGAGCACCTAACTGGCACAGCAGAGAGCTTAGGTACTTGACTCAAGGCTATGGATTTAACTCCAGTAGGAACAGAGATGAATCTGCATTCCTCAGCTGTAAACTGAGCTAATTGTATTTCCTTGCCCCAGAAAGCTGAGTAGGTAAACATCTTGTGAGGTTGAGAGAGACCCATGTACTGATGTAGTAGAGACCAGGCAACTACTTTAGGTAGAATAATGATTTTATTATCCTGTCAATAAGGAACTTTCATATGATATTACAAATGCCCTGGTGGACTATCTAAGATAGGGACTCTAGGCAGTTGTAAATGACCTTTTGAAGAAAAGGGTTATCTTTGTATTTTCTGTGTGAGAAGTAAGCACTATGTATTGTTATTGATCATCCCTGTCCAACCTATGAACGGCACTAATGAGGTCTGGAAGGAGTCATCTCTATCTCTAGCTAAAATAATTGTCTTACTCTGTAATTTTGTGAAAAATATTATCCAGGAAAAGGAAGCATGTAGGGTTGTTGTCGTGGTTTGAGACTGATCAGCAGCTAAATGCCATGCAGCCGCTCACCCACCCTTCCCCCACTTGGGAATGGGGAGGGAATTGGAGGGGCAAAGGGAGACTTGCAGGTTGAGATAAAAACAGTTTAATAACAGTAATAGAATACTAGTGACAGTATAAATGAGTAATGTACAATACAGTTGCTCACCACCCACTGACCGACACCCACCTGCTCTCAGCTAGCAATCCTGAACACAAAGATGCTGCAGCAACACTCCCAGACTGAGAGCCCACCTTCCAGCCCACTCCTTCCTTTATATAGTGAGCATAATGTCACATGACATGGAATATCAGCCAATCCGGGCCCAGCCCTCCAGCTGTGCTCGCCCTGTCCCCCCCACGCCCGCACATAGGCAAGGGCACATGGAGCTGGAGAGCCCCTGGAATCTCAGTGTGCATCAGCACTCCTCCAGCTACCAAAACGAACATGAACTCTATTCCAGCCCGAACCAAGACAGTTGTATCCACCCTTACTGTGTCCAGAGGAACTATGAACACAGTCTGGGAAAGCAATTTTGTCTGTACTAAGAATAGATCATTTTTTGTTTCTGTTTTCTTGTGATACATTATTGGTCCTGCAAGGACCACCCTAATTTAAAAAAAAAATGGATACGTTTTTTTTTTGTTTGTTTGTTTTGGTGTTTTTTTTTTTTCTGTTTTGTTTGTTTGTTTGTTTGTTTGATTGATTTTTAATTTAGTTTAGTTTTGGTTTGGTTTTGTGCTTTTTGTTTGTTTACTTGGAGGGGGGTGGTATGTTTGTTGTTTTGGTTTGTGTTTTGTTTTTTTTTTTTTTTTCTGGAGAGAACAGGCACATTATGAATTCCTGATTCCTGCATGGAGAATAGCTGTATACTAACAGTTCACATACTGCAGAAGAAGAAAGATGGGAATCCAGAGATTACTTTATGCTTCTAAAAATCACTGGATTAAAATTCACAATGTCTGTTAGGACCAAGGACAGGAACTCTCAAGTGGCCCCTGAGGGCTCTTTCATCTTTTGACTATGGGTGCACAATATCTCATCTGTTTTCCTCTCCGGTTGAATTAATCTTTTCTGGTCGGCCAGTTGTCCCACTCCGAAACAGTCCACTCAGAATCTTCAGTAGCATTTTGGTTAGGACAATAAGTAAACATTCAGATGAAGACTTTTAGTACTTTAGCACCAGGATAAACTGGAGCACACAGCTTCAAGTACCTAATCAAATAATTTAACAGTTGGGTTTATAGGCAAAGCAGAGAAACAGCATATCATCAACGGTTATTTTTACAAAGAAAACAGTATGAAAATTCTTCATAGTCAAAGGGCAGACTTAGCTTCTTATGTGTGGAAAAGTCAACCAGATCCCTTTTTAACACTTTGGACTGACTGAGCTAAGTGCTGACTTAAGCCATTTCATGCTGTGTTTTGATGCGATGATAAATATGGTTTTAAAGTACCTACTACTGGATCAAAAGACTTCAGCTACATGACTATTTCACCAAGAAGGTTTATAAGCGTTTGAAGGAATAACTTTTTTCTTTGTTGGCCTTATGCTAGATAAAATATCACCTGTCTGCACCACTCTTTTTATGCTGCTTCAGGTGTCATCTACCGATTTACAGCAAGCATAAACCTTTGTTAAAAGTATGAAGTCAGCATAAAATTCACATCATCTGCTCTGATCACCTGGACAGAAATACAGTCCTATGCTCCAAGCTGCTCTGCAGTACTTCGTGATCCAATAATAGCTGTAGTATGAAATTATCATGAAATGACATAACACAGATGACTACAGGACCACACCTTCATGGATCTGCTTCCTTTAAATCCAATTGTCAGGTGTGTAATCAGGAACATATTTTCTCTGGCAGCTCTGAAAGTAAAAATGCCATGCATCCTGACACCATAGTTCACTGTTTAGTCAGATGAGCTAAGGTTTCTGAGGCTATATTTTAAAGAATCACTGAAGTGACCTGGGTTGGGTTAAAAAAATCCTCTTTACTGTTGCTGCTGTTGTTAAACTAATTTTTTTTAAATCCAGTGAACCCATTTACAATATTATCTGCACACAGCTGCATCAGAACAGATTGAGAAAACAGCATACTGCTGTGTAGGCTAAGAATAAATAACTGAGAGATAGGAGGGAGCAGAAAGTTCTTACAGCTTTTGCCACTAGAGGAAAACATCAATGAACACCACCCTTAGGCTCTTAATTCAGGTTTATGGATTTAAATTCCTAAACTGGATGTCTAACTTTCAGACTCTCCAGCACTTAACATGATATATGTCCAAATCCCTCGACTTCTTTATTGTTTCTAACCCTTGTTCCCTGTATCTGTAACATAATTTTTAACGGTTGCCCTGCCTATGGTTAGCTGTCTATGGTAACTATGGCAAGAAGAATATCAGGATATACTTCAGATACCCTCTTATGATAACAAAGGTTTCAATAGTGCCAGAACATGTTATATATTTTCACAAAAATGTGTACAAAAGAAAGTAGAATTATTCCTTTCTTTATTTGTTCTGTAAATAGATCCCTTTTAAAGATAATTTTAGTATAGAGTGGAATTGATCCTATATTAACATTATTCAAGTACCAAAACTGAAAAATATACAAATACATGTTACTTCAGGTTTGAATGTGATATTTTCTAAGTTATTTTTTTGGTAAGTTGTCTAGGAATTCAGTGTACTCCAACACTGTAGTAGTGATTGAGCAACTGCTTACAGTTCACACATTGACATATTTTAGTCTACTGAATATATTTTATTAACAATTAAAGTTAGAACCTTAGGCAAGATAATTATTATTGCTCTTTATTATAATAAATCAGTATGCTCATCGTTTGCATTAAGGTATAAGAAAGATAATAGATATTTTTTCAAAATGTATGTCATCCATTTTTTTAATAGTATACCTATTGAAATGACTCCTGAAATTTTGTAGTATTTGCTAGTTTCATTCCTCTAAACAGTGACTTTATCTTTGTAATTTCATTATGGTAAATAATGTCTAGCAGTAAGTATTAAGATCACCTCTTCATCACATCAGTCTAACCAATTTTATGACAATTTACAGTATTTTCATTAGAGAAGAAAGGATGGTGGGTTTGAATCCCTTCAGACACAAGGGAGACTTGAGCTACTGTGCACTGCATTCTAAACCGACACTCTAAGCATTGGGAAAACAGGATACTGTAGCCACCATCACATGAAAAGGATAAGTATGGATAGCTTGAAAAATCATAAACTCCATTTAAGGGATTATAAACTTTTGTCAAGGAGAAGATCATTACTGTCACTTGAATAGACTGAGGCATCTATGTGCTGAAAGGAAGTGGTCTTCAAGCTTTTTCTGCTGTCTAGCTCTAACCAGCTTTCTCCTCTGAATGCCAGGTGGTTTGTAGCGAACAATGCCCTTCCACTTCTGATGTACTTGTTTTACAGATTTCAATCCACATCTGCAATTGAACAGAATGGGAGCCTTTAGAGGAATTCTAATAGCCCCCAGATGGTAAGACAGAAGAGACAGTTATTTCACAGGTTTTTGAATTAACTCTAGAATGTTTTCCCCTTGTTTAGTGTTTTTAAGCTAATACTTTCTGCCTTTTCAAGCATATTAAAAAATACATCTGTTCTTATTTTTATTTTATTTTTGTTTTTAGTTATAGACTGGGTTGGAGTATATGACTACTGGAAAAGATGAAGTCTCTTATTCAGCTGTATGGGAAATTGACATTTAGATTTTGAGGGATTGGTTAGACACATATTTTTAGCCATTGTTTCACTAAGTTATATATTTAAGGAAACATACACATAGAGGCTTTGAGGCTCAGGATAACCTGTTCCCACATTTCCTCCATAATTTTAAAGAATTTGCTCACATCTGAAAAGCAACTTGAGAAATTATTCTTAAATCTCTTAAAACTCCCTCTAATATCATGCATACCTCCTCCTATTGATAGAACAGAAACAGATGGATAACAAGCTGTGACTATTCCTTCCTTTTAATATTTTGTTATCTTTTTATTAACTTCCATAGTCCTACCATTCCCTCTATTTGACCTTTACTCTTATTAGAAAAGACAACTGAACAAGAAAGGATTCAGCTACGAAAGTTCTGCCAATCATGACTGTTTTCATTTGCTTGGAAGTTATATCTCCGTTCCCAACCCTCAACCTCTTTGTATCTTTCAGATCATAAGTTGTACTGGGTGAGACCTGTCTATTTATCTGTATTTGTACAGCACGCAGCACTATCCTCATTGGAGTCTTTGGGTGTTACCATCTTACAATAATTATGTTCATTAGCAACAACAAAGACAAGCTATGTTTCAAAACTCAAAGAAATGTGCAGTGCAGGTCAGGACTGGGCCTCTGAGCCATCTTTTCTGTTGAAGGTAGTTTTCATTTTAGACACTTGGAATAGTTTTTGAACTTTTGGGTGCTGAAGGGGCTCACTCCAATGATTCAAACACTCCTAGTTTTCAACACTTTTTTTTTTAAAAAACAACAATAGTTTAACAAAAAAAGAAAAAGCAATATTTAATTATCTTTTTCACTAGAGCTTCCTGTACTTTCTTTTAAAATCTCCACTTTATAACCTTTAACTCACAGTAGCATGCAACTCAAGGATGCTGCACAGTCGTTTTGATTCATACGGAGATCAGCAGACTTAGCTGACAAAAATTTGGAGTGCAGTGCTCAGGTAGTTAAAGAGATGCAGAAGGCTGACTTGGCCTCAGCTACATCAAGGTGTGATGCTATCAGTGAATAAATTTTAAAGCAAACCAGAAGACACTAGCCTCGAGAGCTGCAACAAAAAATTGTATCAAAACAGATACCTAAAAAACCAACCAAACAAACAAACACTTTAAAACTAGTTAAGTGAAACTTAAAGGTTGTTCAGTAGGTGGCCTACAAATTAATTTAGGCAGGAGGGATATGTTTTAGGTAAGAGGCAAAGAGGAAACATTATGTTTTCATGCTAAAACACTGAGAGTTGTCTCTAGTTCTGGTTTCTGTTTCCCACAGTTATTTATGCATATCATATAAGGCATTTGTATTTAAAAAAAAAAAAAAAAAACAAAACAAAAACAATTAAAACAACAAGCAGAGCACATGCTCAGCACAAGTTTCCCACATTCTGGGGTACTACCCTCCTTGTTACAGTATTGAGTTCATGTATACAGCAGTACTCTCCACAACTGAACAATGATCATTTAGGTGGTTATGTTCAGGACAGGTTTTGGTCTTCTACATCTGACGTGGATGGAAAATCTTGGAGCTCAGCAAGATGTTCACCAACATGTCTGTGTTTTCTGTTGATTGCGTCCAATTAGCTCTTTTCAGTACTGGGAAACGAACCTCCACATCAGTACTGTGTTATTCAATTAAGTCATGAAACATATTCATGGTAGATATCACATTGGTTCATGAGGCTAACACATGAAGGATTGTGTCAAATCTGTCAAATCATTTCTAGACCTGTAGTATTTTTGCCCTTATGCTCTTTATAGAAAAGACAATCCATTGGGTGTTCTGAAATGGTGCACAAGACAGGTATCTCCATAGTCATGGAAACAAAAGGAAGCAATCTGAATTGAGCCCTCAATTATAGCTTTAAAAAATATTCAGTTTTGGAAAATCACCTGATACTACAGGTAGTTTATTTCAGCAATTAATTATCCTCACTGTTAAAAATCTCTGTTTTCTCATGTATTTGAATTTGTCTGGCTTCAGTTTCCAGCCTTTGATTCTTGTTACACTTTTCTCTGTTTCATTAATAAAACCTTTAGTGCTTTCTACCCATGAAACTACTTATGCACTGTAATTAGACCTGGCAGGGAAATTGTTTTCTTATCTCACAAAAGGTTTTGTTATTTTGAAACATTCAGGAGAATAATTTCATGGACGAGTCTGAAATGTAAACCAAAACCAAATACATTTGTGCTTCACAATGCAAGAAATAATATTGAAATATTTAGTGTAGATTTATACCTCTGTATTTTTTTTAATTTTTTTTAATGCTATCATGATGTTTCTAAATCTTATGCTTATTAAAAACTGATCAAGCTCTTTTAATTTTCTCAACTTTAAGGATTTTTCTCCACCCCCAGGAGTGTACCTGCAATTATTTTTATTCATGGACTTGCTTAGTGACAGCACAGGTTTTTAAATTTCTTTTGCTACTGATCTTAAAAGCGTTTTCTTTTCAACCGAGAAGTACTGTACATGGGTAAAAAGACCTGATTTATAAAAGCTGTTTTCTCATCAACATAGACTTAAATTAAACTTTTCCTCATACTATTAATTTTGGAGCTCATGCTGAGTGTTGTCTTTTAGTCTGGCCTCTGTTCCCTGTCTTTTTTAGTCTTACTGGATTTCCAAGTCTTTTTTATAATCTTTCCTTTGCACCAAGCAAATCTTCCATTTTGTAACAGGAATATACTTTTTTAAACTTACATTAAGACATCACAGTCAGACAGTACTGTTTTGATTGTTTTTTCCCAAGTAAGCCATATGTGACCTATAGTCACAGTCTCCATAACTTTTATTTTAATTCCCCTACAACCTTTTAGATCTGCTATCCTTGTTCTACCTCCTCACTTTAACTCAAAAAGACCATTCATTTTTCTTATATTTTTTAATGTTATTTTTCTTTTGCTCTAATCTTGTAGACAAGCTGACTAAAAGCCTCCTTAATATGCTTCAGTGATTGTCATAGGAAGACCTTTACCATGTTTTTACCTTTACCACAGGATTTTCACTGACAATAACCGGTTTGTCATCCTCAGTAAAATTTTATTTATGTATATCAGAGAAAATAAGGACAGTCTCTAGCAGAAGAACAAAAGTCTGTTTTACCTCTCTTTTTATTATGAAACTTTGTGTAGCAAATTTAATCACCTTCATTCTTTTAACATGATTTTATATCATCTGAATCAGATTCTGACAGCAGAATGTGCTACTGAACCTTTAACAAGTGATTCATTGTTTTTAAGAAAGAAGATGTGAAAAGGATTTTGAGTCACCTATTTAGAAATTTTTGTTATTCTGCTCCTGGATTCACACATTGATTTACTTCCTATTACCAATTTTAACTGTAAATAACAATCTAATGCAACAACAATCTAGTGTAAGGAATTATCAAGTATATTTATTAACTCAGAGATCAACAGAATTTACATATTTAGGAGTGAAATCTAAAGAAGATTATGAAGAAAACTGAACCACATAAGTGATGGTAAGTAAACAGCTACAGTTTTCTGTATTTCACTCAGGGTTTTCCTTCTGTCATGTCTATACAACATATATATGTGCAGTTTCACTTAAGTGATGCATCCATACTAATAAACTTACATTATTTACATCTTGCATCATTATCTAAGTCTTTCCCTGCAAATTATCATTCCAGATATTTTTTTAAAAAAATTCAGCAGAGTTCAGAAGCACATTAAAATATTCATCCGGTTTCAAATGTGAATTTTAATACATTACATCTATTAAAATTTGGGCCTCTACTCACAGCAAAATCGCTTTTTCTTGTACATTACATGACTACAAAGGCATTTCACTGTACGATGGAAGACTGCATTCCTGACTGACAAAACTAGGTAAGGAAATGATCCTTTTATCTGTGTTGTTCTGCTATGAGGCTATTAAAAAGCTCAGATAAAAATTATTTCTCACACAGATCTTATGAGTTGGTAGTTTCACGGAAGGTTGCATCAAAAAATAGAAAAGCAGAAGTTATAGTAAAAGAAAAATGACATCAACAAGACAAATGATAATGACAATAAAGTGAACACAGCAGTGAGAAGAACCAATCAGCAGCATATCTGCATGACAGTACAAGTGACAACACCAAAGCTGCCAGGCCAGATGCCTGAGAATTCTGCCAGGGAGCCAGAAGTGTTTGCTGAGGCAAAAATATCTGCACAGTTTGACATCTCTGCTGCAGAAGATAAGGAAGATGAGCACTATAATGAGCTGAGAATAGTATATGGTTTATCCCCCCAAAAAGGCATATAGGTTTTTGTTTTGTTTTGGTTTGTTTTTTGTTTTTTTTTTTCTTTTTTTTTTTTTTTTTCAATTGACAGAAAAGACTCATGGGAAAACACCAAAAAAAATGACACTTCCACCCTCCCAATCCCTGCCTTGAGTAATATGTTAAACTGCCTTAGTATTGGGGTTTTTTCTAATAGTCAGTCACCAGAGCACAGGTATGTTTTGGTCAAGGGAACATCATATACCTAGTAAGTGAAGAGTTTTATGCTGAGTTTATTTCACTCTAAATCATGCCCAACCTTACTATACATGGTAACATCTATTACTTTATTTCTTATATTTCAATTATACCAAAGTATGAAAGACACAAAGAAATAAAAAGAATGTCTCAGAATAAAGCTTTTGAAATGATAATGCTCATGTGTCAATTCAAAAACTACTTTCTCTTACTATTAACATAATGACCCCCCTTCAACCAAAAAGTCAATACGATGTTGGTTTATTGTCAGAATAATTGGCTATTTAGTGCAATTATTTCCTGTACATCTAGCTATATAATGGCAATTTAAAATGAAAACACACTTTTTCCCTTGAGATTCAGAATAAGTGAGTGATTTTGGGATAATCAAATGTCAATGGAATTATTTCAGTTCCATTTTGATTTATTATAGTTATTAAAGCAGAAGGTAAAACATAATAAAACTATCTGCTTAGTATGCCCAGGAGCTATTTTTCAACACTAAATAACAACCATATTAATTCTCTTCACCTGTAAAAATCATAGGTTCAGAAGAAATGACTGAAACCTGAAAATAAATGTTTCAATATAATAATATTACCTCTTTCCCTAGACATTTTAAACTAATAGAAAGGGTTTTTTTAGTATTCTTTGCCTGTGGAATTATTTCACTGGTTATCACCTAGTTTTAAAAAGAGCTGACACTATTTGTGAAATCAGGGAAAAAAAAACAGGTCATAAACTTACCAAAAAATGGCATCATGGTGGAAATAAGAAACTGACGTTTTATAGCAGCACTATAGAATCACTCTTATAACTACTGTAACCAGATCTATGAAAACAAATGCTCACAGATAATACAAGTTTTAGAACATTTAGACATATCTTACAGTGCGCATTAATGTCAGACATTATTCGAAATCCTTAGTGTTTGAGTGAGTTTATTCGGATTTTTAATATCTTCATATTAATTCTCTGTGAAATAATAAAGCCATTTAGCAGAGGGTTTGTACTCTGAAAAGTATAAAAGTGAGACAATGGATAAAGGAACACTTGAGGTTTTTTTCATACAAGAAAATTTTGCAAAGTATTTTAACTCTGGGTTCCAATAATAAACACAGTTTGATATTTTAGAAGTTGTGCAAAAAACGTTTCATGATGTTGAACGAAGTCTTCAAGAGACCCGAGAAGGAGTATCAATCCGTCTCTGTAACAGAAGAATCAGTTGTTATTCTTCATGTTGCACAATAATGACTGCTCTCGTTTTATTTATTTGAAGTAAGACTGTTATCGTGGAAACCACAGAAATCCAAGGGAGGTTCAGTGGTTGCAAACTTTTTGTAAATAAGTCAACAAGCCTTGGAGAGGCCATTCATTATGCTGTGTGGTAGGAAGCTAGCATTAAAGAAGTGATGGCAAAGCAGACACAGCAGTAACACAAAACTAGATGCAGTACAATGCTTCCAGAACTATGTGCAGTGTGTAGGATCATGAGTAGCACAACCAATAAAGTTCAGTTTCCTGTGGATTTCTGTTTTAATTTGAGGATTCTCTGATGTCAAATAAGATTTGAAAGCACACAAAATAATTTTCTTCCCTAGTGAAATAACAAGATCTTTCTCTTTTCCAGCCAACTACTTATTTTCTTTTCTAAATTTTTAAGAATCTAATATCTATCCAGACTATCAAAACAACCTAAGAAGATTAAAATGTTACTAGGATAATGCCTGAAAGACAGATACACACATTAAGCAGATTTTAATTCTGCGTAGGGGTTTTAGATGCATAGAAGTCTAATGTACTGTCATAGTCAAGAGAGTTCCAGTCAATAAACTCAGTGGAGTGCAGACAGTATTTCAGTTGACCTTCAAGTACACAGGGATTAATTTTCTCATGTATAAGTGTCTCATATAATTTGAAATTCTTTAAGCATGTTGCCTGGCCTTTGGCAGAATCTTAGAAGGTCATGAGTCTTTCACAGGTCATGTGTCATACCTGACCATCCTATATGATATCTCGGGTAGTCTAGGGTAGCTCAAATGGCATTAGACATCACTGTGTGAGCAACTGAACCAAACATCTAGAGTCTACACAGCTGAATAAATATCCAGACTTCCTGACTTGTTGATTGTGCTGACTAGGTCTCCTGTATTGTCTTCAGCTGTTCATCATACAAGGTCTAGTGGCATTTAAGATGCCATAGAATACTCTGTCTAGCTTCCAGCTGTGACCCTGGGGTGGAACAGGTTTTCCATACAGTGTCCCATCTGTATGTCCTTGATAAAGAAAGGAATCTAAAATGAAGCAGAATACTTACACTTAGGCAACTCCATTGAGACCCACTGACAGTAACAGAAGCCCAGATACTTATGGCATATATAGACACTTATATCTGGACACCTTAATTTGTGTGTATAAAACTAAAATTTCAGTTCTCACTAGAAATACATATATATGCAGACTGTATGGTGAGGTGAGGCCCATTTTCTTCGGATACCAACCAGGCTTCATCAGTATGGATTCTAAGATTTTGATAACTCTATAGTTACAACAATAATATCACAATAAATTTTACTGCAGAAAAATAAGAAAGCAAACAAACAAAACCAACAACAGACTAGTAAGTTATTTCACTTATATATGATCTACACTCTTACTGTTTAGTACATACAGAATACAGTTTGGACACTGTTTTCTCACTGAACATTTCCAGGCAAAGTATGCTAATGCATGTGCATAACAACACAAGTAAATTATAATAAAAATAATCAAGAGGCCAAGATATTTTATGTTTTCCTTTACAGTCTTCTGGAACAGAACTCTGACCACCTCACAGGGAAAGTTTTTGTATGAAGATACACAAGGTTTTTAGGTATGGCTAGGATCTATCTTATGTTTCAAAAAGAAATAGTCATCCTAGGTCTGAATGCATAAAATACCTCAACATTCATTGATTACTGACAATAGGTCTTACAGAGAAATTCAAGTAAGTTTTAAGTAATAGGAGATGTGAACAGTACCTACAAAGAACCATGAACCATAATTACAGCAGGAACCAGAATGCTACTGAGTTATATAAGGATGATGTTTCACAAAAATCTTTTCTGGGCAGAATATGAGGAGAAATAAAATGTAGAAGACACTGACACAGACCAACATAACAGTAACATAACATAAGCCAGTAAATGTAAGAAAATCTACAAATTCACAGTATCACAGTTATTGGATCCCTGCCATCTCATAATGATTTATCATCATCTTCATCAAAACTGAAACATTTTCTAGTTGTCACAAGTTTGATGGTAGAAAGTCAATCGAGCAACATGAATAAATCACCATGTCATTTTTATTACTAGTCTGATTCTCATAGTTAAAGATCTAGGACAGAAGAACGAAGGAATCTATTGCTGATGACATGCATAACATTCAAGTGTATTCCAGAAGTCCTGAATTAATTTAGAAGACAGCAGTGAGAATTATTCTTCTTGAGAAAGTGATCTGGATATTGATGGTGACACTAATGAGACAAAACCTCAGAACAGTGTCATTCAGTTCAATGAAACAGAAAACTGGAAAAAATCAAACTAAAAGAAGTCATATTAAAGTGATCCCTTTATATGTCTCCTAGGTATTTTGGATTTCTCATCACACGTTTTTTTTTTGCATCCATATATTAATCCAGATTCTTACAATTTGAGATACTACTTTTTATTTACTGTCTCTCACCAGCATATAGGTGCTGCTCAGTAACTTTATCACTGTTCTCTTAGTAGAAGAATAAAAATAGCCATAGAACGAACAATCTCTGTTTCATCAAACATTTGTTCAAGTATATAATGACTTGTGCAAGCCTGTGGCATAAAACAGAAGCACTATGGGGATTACAAATCATTGCATTTATTCTCAAAATATCATGCTATTTTAAGAATTGAATAAATGTCTTACTGCACTTAGAAGATCTACTGCTTTTCCTTTTCTGTAAAAGCAGTGCTCAAGCAATATATGTGTGAACAAATGTGAGACAGTATACTGCTAAAACTATGATAGAGAAGCTGATATTGAAAAGATGTATTTAAGAATGAGAGCATATAATGGGAGATAAATCAAAGGAAGGGAACACAGAATTTTTAAACAATAATACTAAGACTTAAAGAGAAGGAATTTCAGTTACTACAAGATATTTGGTGACAGTTTATCCTACGTCTGTTTCAAGCAGCTAACAAAAGTGCTTGAGATAAGAACAAAGTCATCTTTGTTCCTTCATGGTCCTTTGTTTCAAAATTACTCAGTTTGATGCACACCGTTAGGCAGGATTCATCCAGACCTTTCAGTGCAATCAAACTAATCTAATGTTGGAATCTTAAAAATTTTAGGAATACTACTGGGTGGAACTTTTACTGATAGTTTCCCTGAAAAAGATAATAGTGGATTTGAAAATACACATTGGAATCTATTAAAATTCAGTATAATCCTGAAATAAATGCTATCTGAACACCAGTTAATGAAAAAAAAGATGATTGCAGAATCTTTTTTTTACTTTTCCTTATTGCAATATTCTTTACATCTGCATGGAAAATCAAAATTCCATTCTCAAGAACTCTAAGGTAATTTATTGTTACAATGAAAGGTAATACTTCAGTGTGTCAAATTACTCTCTGAAGAAACATTCTAGAAAAATATGCAAATTATTTCTGATAACATGATCCGAGAGTGTTTTGTTGCAGTTTTGTATTCCTTTCTTTCTGATTATTAATATTTTTTATAAAACATGAAATGTAGGGGTTTTTTTGTTTGTTTGTTTGTTTTATTTTTTGTTCTATTTTTAATGAGAAAACAGATTTTTATTGTTTTGATATTTTCAGGATCTGGATGGAAACTTAAGTTATTTGGTTCTAAGCTACTGTAGACAAAAAAAGACCTGCTGAATCTTGAGTACCGGTGTAAATGGATGCATGATATACACTACACAGTCTGGATCTTCAGAATTGATTTATTTTTGTAGGGAATCATTTTTACTGTGGGAACATAATGTCCAAGTTTCTGTTATTTTAACTACTTTTCCTGAACTTTGTTCTAGGGGTAGAAGCATCGGTGATATAAATTGAATTTCAGCCACTCTTAAAAAGTATATGGTTTATTAACATGCACATTTAATGTCTAACTTCAGGAACCTACTTAGAATGGGTTCATATCCACTGAATAGTTACATAGAAACCATGGTCAGCAAAGATCGTTATTTTAGTCACCCAGCTCTACAGAAAATAATTGACATAGACAATTAGTTATATACATCAATTGTAAATGATTTATATTTATGTGAGTAATCCCACTGTTTTGGGATATTGCAGCTATGGCTAAAAGCTTTTTTTAGAGGTGTTTGTTTTTTTTTTTTTTTTTAAATTGTTTTCTTGTCATTTTTTTTTTTAATTTTAATGAAATTAGGTTAGCATTTTGCTCTGAAGAAGTGACCAAAGCACAAGGCAATATAATACACACCATTAGCTCCAGTTTATTCATCTGCATTTCATTCTCCAGGCAGAGCAGGGATTAGGAGGCAAACAGAACAGAAATATCTATACAGCTTTAATTCAATGAAAACAGTATTAGTTCTATAGTAACAGCATGAATGCACCACCTGCCTTTGACATTCCAATGTTAAGTCATTCTACAGGATTCTGAATCAAAACAAATTTTGTGACTCATCTATTCTTATTTTCAAAGAATTCATGATACAGAATATATAAATTTAATCAATATTTTTGTAGTTTTCTGATATTTTGTTCAAAACACTATATAACCTGTTGTATCAAGATTTTTTAAATCGTGGTTTAGACTTTTGTATTTTTTGACTGGAAAGCAGTCAGTGCTCATTTTGGATGGACAGAGAATCACAAATGGTTATAGGCTTATAAATACCATCCTCTTCTAAGTTCATTTGATGGCAAAAGGAATTAAATTGGCCTTTGGTAATGCTGATCAGCTGTTTTTTGTGACCTTTCAACATATCCTGTTTGGAGTTAAGATGAAAAAAGAAAAATTCAAATATATAATGAGAAATGGCATATTATGACATTTAATAACTGAATAGAAAACAATGTAAAAAGTTTGATGATAATTGAAGACAAAGTTTTGTTCATTTTCCTGAGTTCAACAGATTTTAAAGTCAATGTTAAAAATTCTTTGCAAAATATATTTCCTATTAGAACAAGAGAATTTATATTAAAAATAATCATATCTATAGTTTTGAATAACATCACAGAATTACACTTTGTAGACAGAGATTTGTGTTTGTCATCTTCAATTCTGGAAAATACCTGCTCTTTTCTTGATTACAGCCATTAAAGAAACAAGCCACTTGCATTTCCCAGGCCAATAAACAGTTATTATTTATTTAAATTGCTTAACTAACTCTTATGTATCTGAAATAAGAAAGCAAAATAGATACTTTAAAATCAATGCACATGAAAACAAAAAATACATGGCATAGTGTTGAAAAGTAAATATGCATCTCCTTCTAGTTTTAGACAGGTTATCAGTAACTCTTCTCAGCCTGAAATCAATGACTAGTCACTTCAATGTTTAGAGAAAGTGAACACAAAAGGGACTGAAGAGCAGCTGAAATGAATTTATTTGTTTTACTTGCATGAATATTCATGAACATTGATTGTCAGTGTTCAGTGAATTCTACTAATTAGAAAATGTATATGATTACCCTTGGGGATCTCTGTTCATAAAGCAGGCCATCAGATAAATTGCTTCAAGCTGGGCCATAGGAATTTGAAGCTTGCAGGACACCCTAGCCTATCTGTGAAGATTACTATGCTATTATAGTATAGTATGAGTGAAGTGTATTATCGCTATTTGTGTCTATAGCAAAGTCATTTAAGAAATAGAGGCTCCAGAAATCATACACACCTAAGTACAAAACACTGGAAAACAGAAAGATGTAAAATGAAGTAATCTATCACACTGATGTCTCCTCCCCTGCTTCCCTCAAAATGTTATGCTGAAATGGATCTACGCAATAGTCTAAAAGGGAGTTCAGCTGGTCCCACAGTATGAAGTGTCTGATCTGAAAAGCCACAGTATTGGTCATTTTCAGAAGATTTTATGATGGAATTGGTAGGACATCTCTAAAGATTTATGTTAAAGAAACCAGAACTGAAGGTATGAACTGTAAGTGTATACTGAAGGTATGCAAGAACTTTATAAGAAGCTAAGACATGCTACGTTAACTTAATTTGTTTATGAAGACAGAGAAACAATTTCAGTTCAAATAAAAGAGATTGCTTGCCAGCTTTGGGTGTGTTTTGATAACAGGCATACAGATATATTTTACTGTTCACTTAATTTTTACCCTTCTTCACAGATCTTTCTGAATATTCATTGTTATCACTATTGTAGTAGTTTTTCCTGCAGTTAAGTGAAAATGGATTTTTAACACCTTTTTATAAAAACTTTTCTTTAAAATAAATAATTAAAAAAATGAATGTAAATTTCACATAGCTTTCTGTCAAAATCTTGGCATCCTTAATTCTTTTTACACTTAATTACAATATATTAAAGTAAGTGAGTACCATTGTAATGGTTGGGTTCCCCTATATGTCTTATTATTAAAGAAAGATTGAATATAAAATAAAATAAAATAAAACAAATCTGAGGATAGTATAGATATTTCTAGGTTGTTTACCTGACATTTACTTGAAATTCCCAACTTGAAGGTATATTTCCAAGCCTAGCACGAGACTGCCCTGACATGGGGAGAGAACAATATGAACTTTGCCCAGTATTAGTAGACCCTTTCTTCAATGAAAATGGCTAAGAAAGGTGTCAGGCATGAGCTGTGACACCAGGAAAGATACTGAGGTCTGAGAGAAAAGATCGCTATAGCATATTAAAGTTATCATGCTTTTAAGAAGCCTGCACTATTCTACTCTTTTAAGTTACAGCTATCAAGGTTTTCCCTTAGTCACTCACATTTAAAGGATATATCTTATGAAGTTTCCGAAGATAAAAATACTTTTGGCCTAATTTTCTAATGTGCTGACACCCACAGCTGCCTGTGAAATCAGTGCAGGTTTTGGGTGTTCAAGACCTTTGAAAATCAGACCACTTATTTTTAATTAAAGGACAGAGGCAGAAATGTGGGGAAAGAAGACATGTAAAACCATGTCTAGGCAGTTGGAGTTCTATGACCTCTGCTTCTTACCCTTCTCATAATTGTCATGCTGTTACCTTGTGCTCTCCTCATGTGTTTCTTGTATCCACCCAGTTTTACAGTTTTCCTCTTAGTTCATAACTTTTTGGGACAAGGGATGTATTTTAATGACAATAATGTACAAGGGGCAGCACAAACAGGCTTTGATATCTTGCTAAATACTTTAATTCTTTTCATAATATCAATTAATAGCAATAATAATCAGACAAAGACTTCATCGCTTCAAAACCTGAAGCATTTTCCACAGGTACTGAGCAAAACAAAAAAGAACGTTATCTCCACAGATTTAAAAGAGAAAAAGGATATCTGTGTTGGTGTTGATTCTGAACAATACTGTCCTGGTTGGGGCTGGACTAGAGTTCCTGTTGGTTTGGCAGCGGGAGGAGTGCTGCAGCACACTGAGACCCCAGGGGCTCCCCAGGAGCCCCAGTGCCCTCACCTGTGTGCGGGGGTGGGGGGAGCACAGCTGGAGGGCTGGGCCTAGATTGGCCGATAGTCCATGTCATGTGACATTGTGCTCACTATATAGGCAGGAGAGGGCCAGGAGGGGCTGTCACTTCTGGGAGTGTGGCTGTGGTGCCTTTGTGTTTGGGGTTGCCAGGCTGGAGCAGGCAGGGGTGGGTCCGTGGGTTGTGAGCAGCTGTATGGTACATTACCTGCTGATACTGCTGTCCGTGTATTGTTCTGTTACTGTTATTAAACTGTTTTTATCTCAACCCATGAGTCTCCCTTTGCCCCTCTGTTTCCCTCCCCATTCCCAAGTGGGGGGAGGGTGGGTGAGCGACTGTGTGGTATTTAGCTGCTGTCCAGGCTCAAACCGCAACAAATACATAGCAGACTATCGAGTGATGCTTACATCACAATAGTTTAATTATGAGTTGGTAAAAATTGCTGCTGCTAGAATGGCCTTTTTAAAAGCGGTAGACTTCACAAATATGAATCTAAACTTTCTCTGTGGTTATATTAATTATTTTTATTAAATACACAGCTTTTTTTTTAATATATACTTGTTTACTGGAAAAATTATTGGATGTAATTTTCAAATATTACTTATTGCCTCTTGACATAGTTGCATTTCTTTTACACTATTCCTTAGATAGATGGAACTATTGGAACTATTCCAAACATGGAACTATTTTTATGTAATTTACCTTGTATTTCAAGTTCATAGGTAAAATATCCTGTAGACAGAAACACTGTATTGTGAAAATCTTCCCTCAGCTTTTTGGACTTGCTTTTTTAATTTTGGGTATTTAGCTTTCTCATTCTGTTTCTAAAAGTCACTCAGTATATATAGTGCCTTAGAATCTACTACATTTTTTTTTCTGTTTGTGAAGTTAATAATAGCTGTTGTGTTGACAGGTATATCTGATGCTACATTATAATTTATAACCTAATGAAGTAAAATAATTGTATACACTCACAAATCTTTTCCAGGTAAAACAGGCTAAAAGACCTGAATTCATGTAATTACAGTCAATAGATAATTTGAAAGTCATGAAAAATTGAGAAGACAGAAATAAAAAAAGAAGTGAAAAAAAAAAAAAAAGGAGTTGAAAGCAGTCTAAGAAAAGCCTGAGGCATCTGAAGACGGTCATTACTGATGCAAGACAAGGGATATACTAAAGATAGGTAATGTCAAGTGGGAACTATAATGAGCCAGAGTTAACGCATGGCTGCCTGCCTCCCAAGAATGAAACAAACTACTGTAGAACTGTTTAAGCTTTTTATTTTGCTGATGGTTGTCTTTGGCAGGAACATAAGATTCCTCTCATATACACACTTGATAAAGTAGGTTATTCTTTGCCAAAATTCTGGGAGCAACCCTCATTAATGCTAAATGATTCTTGTAGGAAATTAGAAGAAAGAGATACGGTGAAAGGAAAACTCCAATGCATAAAGATTTATTTATAACAACAGGTAATTCTTACATCTAGAATTATCAGCACAGGGAGTTAAAACATATCAGTAAGCCTAAATGTCTATTATTAAATTAAGAACTTATAGACCAAAGAAGAAGAGTAATAATTATGGTTTTTAATTTTTCATTAGAATATTCCTATTATGTGTCTTGTTCCCAAACCCAGCTTAGAAAAAACTACTGGCACAAGTAACAACCTACAGATGGATCAGCAGTGGCACACATACAGTTGTGCCTATCTGGTATATAGATGTTTGATTTTAAGTTTTTTACACAGCCAAATTGTCAAGTGAGAGCTGATGCAGACAGAAATAAAGTAAGTCATGTCTGTAAGCAGTAGCTGTAATGTTTATTCTGAACAAGAACCTAAGCACTTGAGCCAAGGCCACAGCACTTACTCTCTGTTTACACATGAGTTAATATCAGATTGCCTTCAATTATCCACAACTGGAGACTTTTAGGAAAAATAATAGTTTGTGTTAAAATTGATGGACAGAAATAGTACTGCTAGCAGTGCATAGTTTTATTTTTATTTTTTTGGTCATGTAACAAATACTCATCTTTCTCAGTTCATCCAATTATGTAAAATAAAAGGGAGGAGAAAAAGATAGTTCATTTTCAATGATAGGAATTTATTATGTAATTTGTAACCTCAACATAAATTTCAGAAATTTTGAATTAGATTAATTCAAATGGTAATAGCAGTAACACAAGTATTAGGATGAGGCATTGATCTCATCTACATGGTGACTTCATTGCATGTAGAGATCCTAATGTTGCTGGCAACACCGTTTGTATAGCTACTCATTCTTAATTTTTAAATGAAAACACATAATCCTTCCACTTTAACCAACAAAAGCCCTTTCACTCCATTCTGTGCAGTAACTGCAATAGAAATTTGTCTGGTGATTTCAAAAAACCCCAAACCCATTTAACAGATAACTCAGAGATTTAATCTTATGTTTGGCTTCTTGTTCACATATAATTTTTCAGTTTCATTTAAGATTACTTTTTCTTTTTTCCTTTAGTCCCAGTCATTATTTCACTTGGGCAAGATATAGTACTTATTTGTAAGCTGTTTCACTGTGGATCTATGAGACTTTTCTTGATACACAAAACTACAATTTGAGCTATAGAAGTAATGATTGGTGGATCAGTTCCTGTAAATGCCATACGTCTTAATTTCATTGACAGAATTTTTGAATGTTATAACAATGAGTGCTAAAGGAGAAAGAGTGATGGTAACACCACAAATAACAGAAATAAACAAAAATTATTTATCAACATATGCTTATTTTTGGGGGATCTGTCTGTGTAAAAAGGGACTGGGTATACATAAAATTACTATTTTTTTATCTTTAAAAATATTTATTCAATTACTGTGATTAACCTTCATATTTTCATAAATGAGAAAGCAAATTAGTTTAGAACATGGAAATAAAAAAGTGAGTATAACAATATTCATAATAGGCAGGAAATCAAGAGTCTAATTTTCTCTCTTTCATATTTTCTGTAATTCTCAACTGATTAGTTTTGACCTCAGAAGTCATCTTCTGTAAATTCTTCTCAAAATAGATAGCTAAATAAATAAATATTAGTCCTTCTTAGTTACATAAAAAGGAACCTGACATAATTTTAATGACACTATTTTTCTCCCTCTTCAGACTGTTTCACATTGCAATAGAATTAAGGATAGAATTTTGCTTAAACTTTCACATTGCATGACTTGGATTTATTGCCACTAACTTTAGGTATTTTTTGAAATACCTGTTAGAAACCCAGTTACTGTATACATAGTCAAGGCAGAGAGAAAGATGTGACTGACTTTCTAGGAGATGAATAATATTTAAGAGAATTTCTCTTTCTCTGTTGATTCCAGGGGAACTGTAGGTCATCTCCTCAGATAGGCATTTATGTCTGTTTCCAAGGTAAAATGACAGAAACACTAAAAAGCCACTAAATTGAGACATTATTTTTAGAACTGTTGCTCATGGCTTAAAGAAGTAGATGGAAAGAGAAAGAAGCAGGCAGGTGTCCAAGTTTTTAGTGTTACTAATCTATCTGTTTCCTGGAAGGGACCTTCCAATGTCATTTAAACTTCTTGCTTTTCACGTCAGTCCTATAAAACATAAAAAAAAAAAAAAAAAAAAAAAGATAAATTAAAACTTATGTATGTACGTACTATACTCACTGGGAAAGCCAGCTCGTCATTGTCGTTTTAATTCTTGTTTGTTTTGACAAGGCCAGTAAAGATGTCATTGACTGTGTTAAATCTACAAAAGGGAAAACCTGCTATTGTTCCAGCAGCAGAACATAATTCAGAATGTAACTTCTGAATATGAAGAATAGGCTTACATTTTTAAAAAGTATCTGTAGTGAATTTTACTACTTAAACACTTCTGGGATGCTGTAGCCAGCCTACTGCTGATAGTGCTTAACTAAAGTCAACAAAAAGGACTGTCTTACTGATACTCTTTGTTGAAATTTTAATTCAAATTTCAGTTGTAAAAATAGTAAGTTCTTTAATAAAGTAACCTTGTTCTCTATCAAAGTTTGCAGAATTCTGTTCCTCCCAAACTGGAGTATGTAAATATCACTTAACATGACAATAAAGATTAATACCAAATCAAAATTGAGATAACATTTGAAATGTCATAGTTTCTATGCTTCAAAGAGTATTGTTTAAACTGATATTTCTTTTGAATATATTTTTTATTTCTTTTTTTTTTTTTTTTCCTATGCCAAACATTTATTTACACATATCTGTTCTTAGACTCAAAAAAAGCCAAACAGATACAAGTGTGACAAAAAGGCTTAAAATGTTAAACTGTGTTGTGTTCAGCTTGGATGAAGCAACCAGTGGGCACTAAGTGTTTGGCAGTGAGATGCTGTGCCATTCCCTGTATGTATGCTGATAATAAAAGCATTGTATGGAGTGAATGCCACTTCAGTTTTATGAGCTTTTTATGTGACGTGGCATATCAAATCTGCCAAGCAGAGTACCATCTGGAAACAGGTCAACAGAATGGATTCTGACACCCTCTGACAGACAGGAGTGAAGACAACAGAATGCAGGAGAAAAAAAAAAAAAATTCCACCCCCCAAAAAACCTGGCTATATACCAATAGAGATTAAGTAGAACAAATGCAGTTTTATTCTGTACGCTGGAAAAATGTGTTACTTAATAACAGGCATAGAACTACTAAAGTGAATTTTAAAATTCATTTTAAAATGTATTCCCTTATGTAAAAGCTGTTTTTTGCTTTCTTTTTTCTTTCAGTTACAAAAGCACAAATATTTCTGGGCATAACAGAAGTGTTATCCTTTTTTCCCTCTTCTTCTCCATCTAGGGAATAAAAATGTTTTTTAAAAGCTTCGCAGCCCAGTGTTCAACACACATTGTAGAAGCACTCACAGATAGATTTTTGATAAGTGTTCTGAGGCCATCAAGCTACTGTAGCTCAGCTGAGAAGATATTACACAATCATATATCACTGCAGAAGTAAACTTGTGCTCTAAATGTCATCCAGTTATTAAAATACCACAGCTCCTGATAGTTTGACCAAAATGAAGACCTATGAAAAAGTGGTTATTTTTACCTGATTGTTGGGTCCTTAAGTCAAATTTATCATTTATATAGACATTCTTATCAGGAGGGGGTTATAGATGAAAAATCTTGATGCCATAGCTGAACAGTTAAAATACCCTTTCAGTTGTAAATCTCTGAGGACTGAAAACATGCTTTGTATGACTGAGAAACTTATATAGAACTTCGTTGAAGACAGTTACAGTCTAAAAACATGAATAAAATAAACCACAGAGTGGTCTAATGTTACACCACAATTCTCCAAATAAAACAGTTTAAGAACACATCTATATCAGCTCTGTGTTGAACTGAAATCACTCAGATGGGCATGACTACAATTTCAGTCTCTAGATTTGATGTCAGGCACTATTAATAAGTCTCATTCTATCTTTATTTTCTGTTCATTTATTTTTTTTCCTGCTTATTTTTTGAACACTGCTTGGAAAACAAGTGTTTCCGAGCTCTAGAGAGGCTTGAGTGAGTTACAAAGTAGACTTAGAGTGGAGATGTTGGCAAGTGTCAAGAGGAGAAGTAAAGAATCCCGATTACCCTAGCAATGCAGGAAAATTGGCATTTTTAATTATCTGAAGTTGGTTATTGCAGAGAGGATAAGATCTAGACATGTTCATTTTTATTTTTTTTTTATAAAACAGCTCATATATTAAAAGGAAAATGATGCCCCTAGGAAATCCAAACCTCCTTTTTCCTAATGCAGTTCAGGTTTGGTTTTGAAGCTGTTGGTGCTAGTGTGATTTATGTGGATGTATTAGAACTGAAAATTAGTGAGAGTGTAACAGTTATGCTGTATGCTGGTAACTCCAGGAATGTCTTTCCTCATCTAATGACATACTAGATGTATTTTATTGGTTTTCCTTTATACTTTGATGGATATTGTAACTAATTATCTAAATTTTTGAATACCATGACTGACTACAGTGAATACAGTGACATTCATTTATAATGGTGACTAAGCAGAGGAGGAAGTGGAAATTTGTACTTCAGTCCTTTTATGCAGCTAGACCACAAAACCATATGTCAGAACGATTACATAAAATATTGAGGTGAAAATTCCAGGGGAAACTACTTCCTCAGACATTTCCCTCAAGTATTCTTGGAGAAATACTATCCTGAAGTACAAAACAACCAAAAAAAGTTTAGAGCATGCACCAGTGCTGAAGAGCTCCATGGGAAGGATAAGAGGACAGGAACTCCTCTACAGAGACAGAGCAGAAGACACTGAAATGAACATGAGATCTTTCAGATTTTGTGGTAGGATTCTGACATGATCAGGCACTGTTCCCAAATAATTAACAGCTCTCTTCCTTTCTTTATGTCTTTAACCCAACCCAGTCCAACAGATCTTTTAGACCAGTTAATTAGGATGTGAGACAGAATGAGATTCCCCCTCTGGTTTAATTAATAAACTATTGCTAAATCCAGGGTGATCCAAATTATTTCTAAAGGGCCATTTACTAGTTTGCTGATGAGTTTCTCTTTCTAAAATGCATTCTTGATAAATATTTAATTTCTATATTTCCATAAAGAGGTAAGGTTAGTAAATCAATCTTTTCCAAACAGGGAGCAAGGGGAAATTAGGTGAAATCTGTACTGGGGTTCTTTTATTTTACACATCCCATCCTTCTCTATAGAACCGAAGATTAATGGATGACATGTTGCTATTTTCTACTTCGAAATACAGAAATATAGAATTTAATCTTTTTGTTGCCATGACACCAACAAAAAAAAAAATGGGTCAGATGTGGTGTTAAGGAAAGATTTTAACTGAATTTTAATATATCTACATGACCTCCTTTATGATATTTCTACATATTAGTATATCTATACTATGAACATATAGATATATAGATACTTATAGTGTATATATTTGTTGATACAGAGGAAAAATTTAATCCCTTATTTATAGATGAAGAACTGAAACACAAAGAAAATAAATACCTCCTCTGGGGTGGGAAGGGGAGGTGTTAGTGCAGAATATCAGCTCATTGTACTGTGGTCTAGATGATCAGCAACCCATCTAAGGTTCAACATGACAAAACTGCATTCCATATTGAATGAATTTTGACATATGTGGTGAAGAAAATGGTTACCAAAATATTAGTTCTGTGTTCTCTAAAGAGCAAATAACACACAAGAGGCAAGACAAAAGGACAAAGTGGCTTGGACAGGAGGTAAATTTACACATTGAAAATCAAGCAAAGGAATCTTTAAAGTATAGATTGTAGTGAAGAAGTCAGTAAATGGATTTTTAAAAGTATACTGACTTATTTAGACTGATTTATGTAGAAAGATTTCTCTCAATGCATAAAGATAATATACAATGGGTTTGAAGAAGGACAGAGAGGAAACAGGTTCCTCTGCAGCAGATATGGAGCCTATAAGAGCCTAAATAAATCAAAGCAGGGCAGAAAAAAAAGGAAGAATGACCTCTTAGACAAACTATGTGTACAAAGAGGGAAGAGAGAGAGGAAAAACTGGATTTGGACCAATCAGCTGAGAGATTTTTCTTAACAGCACAAAGAAGGTGCAGTGTTCTTAAGAATATCAGAATTTTACTAATGAAAAACTACTGAAAAGTGCTATAATATTTATTTTGGTCTGTATTATTTTTAAGTTGACCAGGACACCTGAGAAATGGAAAGTCTGAGCAATATGTGATGTTGGTTAGAAGTAATGCAATTAATATGAATATAGTCATAAAGTTGAAAGGAAGGTGTAAAAGGGATAAAAGAGAACAGAGGAGGAGAAAAACAGTGCTGATGAGGAAGATAAGTGTTCTAATGTCTGATTTCTGAAGTGCTGTATGGATCTGTGTAATTTTTCCTGCACGTATGTAGAAAATAAGCTTATGACTGAATTGTAATGGCTTTATTTAAAATGCTGTCTTGTAATAACATGCTATATCATACAGGAGGTAGAAAAAAGTACCTATATCTTAGCTAAAGTAATGTTCTGTTAAGAAGTAAAGGCAAAGATTGTTAGGCCCTTCTATACCATTTATTCAGTGGTATAGGAAGGGGGGAAAATATGGACGCCACCTTAACTAAAATCTATCTACTGCTAAACTTTTGCTGGTATAGCTTGTTAATCTTTCTGCCAATATTATAAAAAAGAAGATATAAGTGAACTGATTAGATTGCTCCTTTTCTGTGGAGATTCTTCTTTAAAAGATCACTAAAATATTTTATCCCTCCCTAGAAACAAACTTTTAAACTTGTATAGGGAGAAATTAAAATTAGAGTGTGAGATGATACTAAATGGAAACTAGGTAACAGTGAAAAAAAAGCAATTTTCCACTCTCCACATCATTAAATCTAAAACAACAAAGGACAAATCACTAGTGCAAACCTTGCAAAAGGAAACTTCATATTTTCTGATACTAATTCAAACAGTGTCATTCCAAATCACCACTTAACAACTTCTATTCCTTGAAACTTTTCCATGGCCTGGTTATTAAAGGGAAAATAATGTCCTTAATTCAAGTGTATGTTTGCATTGATAATGGTATTATGGCTTTGTGGTTTTCCTTTTATGGAAATATATCCTTTTAATGTAAATATATCCTTTTATGTAAATATATCCTTTTATGGAAATATATCCTTTTAATGTAAATATATTATAACAACAGATATAATTTGTCTTCAATGAAGCAAGAGGCTATGGAAGTCAGACTGGGAGGATGTCTTATGTACAGCGCCACTGTATCTTTGTAAATGTTTAACTTAATTCTGAGGTATTGGAGAATCATCCTTGAACAAAGTCTAAATTATGACTCACTAAAACCATATTCTGATCCTCTCATTTATCAGAGTCCACAAAATAATTGTTTTCAACACTCATGCAAATCATGTGTTCACTGCTCAAATTTAATGCTCAAGATTGAAAAATATCAAAAATGGATAAGCTTTCCTTGTCACATAAAGTGTGTATGTGTGTGGAAAAGAGGGGGAAGGTGTAGAGATTCTGAAAAAAGTTAGTAACTAAAGTTGCTGCAGCCTGAAGCTGAAGCAACTAATCTCTTGGTGACTTATGTGGAAGTTTTATGTTCTGTCTTGCCTAACAAGTCATAAAAAAGTCATACCTCAGCTTCTCTAGCCAGCTGCCACATTTATGAGTAAGGACTTATTCTACTAAACTACAGATGGGCATGTATAGTTATACCTATTTCAGTAGAGCAGACAGCAAATATTTATTTATTGGTAACAGGTCAATTTAAATTACCTGCAAAAAAGTTCACTTCAGCCATTTATTTGGGCAGGAAAGAAAGAAAATAGAAAATCTACAAAGAAATATTATATGATACTGAGAGAAAATTAAAAGTGGGATGTTTTAGTGGATTATGCCCCTCTCAGGCCTTACCCTGAAAGATGTCTAGTGAATTAATTGACTGATATTTGGTTTACATTTTACATGTCAATTAAATGAATTCAAATACTGCGTATATCGTTGTGTAGATACTCAGTTATATACACAATAAACAAGTTTAGAATTTATACAGACATAGCAAAGAAAAAGAAATAGGAAATTAACTCAGTATTATATCTCCTAAGACAATGAATTTATTTCTGAGTAATTATTAATTAACTGGTTTCAAAATGTTGCAAAATATTATGCTATACCTACAATAAATCCTAGAAGTTATCACCATGGTTAAGAATCATACATCCATTAACACTAGAGGCCACTTAAACAACAGTTAAATGTACAAAGCTGTCAAAAGTACATTTTTTCTACATCTTGTGTATATTATTAACATGTAAATGGAAAATGAGGAAGGCTGGGAATGTTAGGGCACCTGATAGGCTGAGCAGTATTCCTTGAAACCTTTCCTGCTTTTTGTTTCTGTACAATACTGAGTGCAAAACGTATTTCTGCTATTGTTTCATCTTACCTGAAGACATCAAGGACTGAATTTCAGAACTTAAAAATGGAGGAAGACACCTTGCTTTGCCTCAGTGCCTTGAGACAAATATAAAAGGGAATTTAGATGCTATTATGCCATTTTTCACCTGAAATATTAATTAAGTCTCCAGGACTGGTAACAGAGCTCACAGCTCTTAGCTGGATGCCTGATTTTCCTCCAGTCTGAATACAGTTCTCAACAACAGTTGCAAGCTGTGTGTTAGGACACTGAAAAGAAAAAAAAACAGAAACAGTTAAAAAGGTGAAGGCATCTAAAATATTTTCTTCTGCATAGGTGCAAAGACAATTTGGTGCCTGTGTGTCGTGGTTTAACCCCAGCTGGCAATTAAGCCCCATCCAGCTGCTCACTTGCTCCTCCTCAGTGGGATGGGGGAGAGAATTAGAAGGGTAGAAGTGAGAAAACTCATGGGTTGAGATAAAGACAGTTTAATAGTTAAAGAAAAAGCTGTGCACACAACCAAAGCAAAAGAAGTAATTAATTCACCACTTCCCATTGGCAGGCAGGTGTTCAGCCATCTACAAGACAGCAGGGCTCCATCATGTTTAATGGTTACTTGAGAAGACGAATGCCATAACTCTAAATGTCCCCTCTTTCCTTCTTCTTCACCCACCACTTCTTCATCCACCTTCCTTATATTGCTGAGCATGACATCATATGGTATGGAATATCCCTTTGGTCATCTGGGGACAGTTGTCTCAGCTGTGTTCCCTCCCAATGGCTTGTGCATCCCTAGCTTACTCACTGGTGGGGTGGTGTGGGGAGTAGAAAAGGGCTTGACTCTGCGTGAGCTCTGATCAGCAATAACTAAAACATCTCTGTATTAACAGTTTTCAGCACAAAAATGCAAAACATATCCCCATACTAGCTACTATGAAGAAAATTGACTCAATCACAGACAAAACCAGCACACTGTGAAACTAGTTTCAGTCCTGCAAATGTTAAATATTTTTGGGCATTTGTATGAAAATTAACACACATATGTGTGCATATACATATATATGTATATGTGCATGTTTAATAATGTAAGTGCTTCTTGACTAGCAGTCTTAAGTTCCACTCCAGGGGTATTTAAACACAAAAGTTACAGTTTTCAGGATAGCACTCTAAAAAACACTCTGAGGGTTAGTGTTGGAACTGGGAAGGGACACCATCCTCCTAAAGAAGGAACACATTTTCTGTTGAGACAATATATTGGGTAACAGGGTTTTGGTGGCTGGGGGGCTGCAGAGGTGTCTTCTGTGAAAAGATGCCAGAACCTTCCCCCATGTCCGATAGAGCAAATGCCAGCTGGCTCAAAAACAGTGCTGCTGCTGGTCAAGGCTGAGCCCAACAGCAATGGTGGTGGTGGCTTTTTAATAGCATGTCATAGAAGGGGTAAAAACTGCTGCACCACAGCAACCAGAAGAGAGGAGTGAGAATATATAAGATAAACAACACTGCAGACACCAAGGTCAGTGAAGAAGGAGGGAGAGGAGGTGTTCCAGGTGCTGGAGCAGAGATTCCCCTGCATCTCATGGTGAAGACCATGGTGAGGCAGGCTGTGCTCCTGCAGCACATGGAGGTCTATGGTGGAGCAGATATTCACCTGCAGCCCATGAAGAACCCCAAGATGGGTGTCCTAAGGAGGCTGTGACCCTGTGGGAAGCCCACGCTGGAGAAGGCTCCTGGTAGGACCTGTGGCCCCGTGGAAAGGAGTCCACACTGGAGCAGGTTTTCTGGCAGGACTTGCGACCCCATGGGGGACCCACGTTGGAGCAGTCTGTTCCTGAAGGACTATACTCCATTGAAAGGATCTATGCTGGAGCAGTTCATGAAGGATGGCAGCCCGTGGGAAGGACCCATGTTGGAGCAATTAGTGGAGGACTGGGGAAGGTGTGGAGCAGAGGAAGGATCTGAGGAGGAGGAAGGAGTAGCAGATATAATATATGATGAACTGACTGCAACCCTTATTCCCCATATCCTTGTGCCACTCAAGGGCAGGAGTTAAAGAAATTTAGAATGAAGTTAAACCCAAGAAGAAGGGAGGGGTGAGTGGAAGGTGGTTTAAGATTTACGGTTTTGTCTCAGTATCTTACTCCGTTTAATTGGTAATAAATTAAATTAATTTACCCAAGTCAAATTGGTTTTGCCCATGATGGTAATTGCTGAGTGATCTCCCTGTCCTTCTCTTGACCCCCAGAATTTTTCTCATATTGTCTCTCCCCCGTCCATCTGAGAAGGGGAGTGATAGAGTGGTTTTGGTGGGCACCTGGCATCCGGCCAAGGTCAACCCACCACCACCACAGACAGAAAGAGGAAGCCTGATAAAGAAACCAGAAAGTTAGGGCATCTAGTTAAAAGTGGTAAATAGTTTTTGTGTGCCATAAATGTTTTTTATATATTTTATATATTTTACATATATTTTACTTTAAGCAAATATTAGATAAAACCAGATATAATCCATATCCAAAAAAGTGCTTACACCACAAAATTGGACTGTTGTTTGCTGTGGCTTGCTCTTCTATCAAATCCATTTCAGAAATTTCTGCTTACAAGGCAGGAAGACATATACCACAAGGATGTCTGTCCCTACTTTTGAATAAAATGAACTGTGACTTGTATTTTCTACTGAACTCAGTGTTGTCAATATATGTTAGCTTTACTCAGAGCATGCCTAGTCAATGGGGCCCATGAGAGAATGTAGCACTAACAATACCTAAACCATGAACCTCAAGTAGCCCTGTGAAGAAGACCGTAGCATCATTTTTTTTTGTGCAGTAGGCTTTCTGCTGATGCAGAGCTTTAACACCTAACAAGAAGGCTTCTTAGGAACATCTGACATGCTTAGCACCATGGGAGACTAGGTAGCTGTGTTCTGCCCAGGAAACTTCGGAGCTGATTTTACATCTTAACATTTGCATTTGTCTCATCCACAGAGAGTTCTAATAGAGAACTGGTGACATCTCTATGCAGAATTCAATGCTGGGTGAAGGATGAATTCTCACTATACCCCAAGGATGAATTAAATGTCTCAGGTCTGTAATAATTTACTATCCATAGCCATAAGCAGACACTATTCTATCCCTGAGCTCCTCCTAAGCTTACACATTTCTATCTTATTTCCAGTTCCTTTATTTAATAGTGTTAAAACATTTCTTTGCAGCTGCTCTAAATATGTAGAAGGGGGTTAAATCCAGTGGATTAATTATTAGTATCAAATTCTTCATTCAGTTCTTTGTGATATCTTAGTGAACAATTGTCAGTAACAGTTTTGTTTCTGTCTAAGCATCTGTCCAAGTTTCTGTTACTGTCTAAATTTCAAGGGATAATGGCTATAACACGTCTCTGTACAGCTTCTGAGTAGAGAAAGGAGTTAAAGAGAATTCTGCACAGTATACAAGTTATCCATCTGGGTGATTTTTCTGTCTGCCCGATCTAATTACCTTTATTATCACCTCCTCCGCAAATAAAGAGTTTAGCTTGTCTTTTTGTGGATTCAAGAAAGTAGTCATTTGATGACTGCAAGGAATGCCTTCATTTCAAGGTTTGAAATCTTGAGCTGTGAATTTATTGAGACTCATGCAGAAGTCCACAAAGATCTGAATGTGTTTTTTGGAGTGATTAGTGTAGATTTGCCTCAAACTGAGAAAGATGTGGGTGCATATTTACTTCTGTCTCTGCCTCTGTCACCATCTCTGTGTAGAGCAGGATTTTTTTCCCCTTTCCTCTGGGGCATCATATCTCTGCTTGGTGTATATAATTGATTTTTCTATTTCAGAGGACTGGAGCTTTGCCAGTCTACTAGGATCTTCTTGAAGCTTTTTACAGACCTGTTCTTCCTGCTCCCTTTTCTTTTCTTATGAGTCTTTTCCAATTGTCAATTTTTCTGTATTTAAGTATTTTTTCATTTAATTTTTGTCTTGTTTAAACAGGAGTTGAAAGTAACTACTGCCTTGAGGTTGCTGTTTTGGTAAGCTTTCCAGGATAGGAGGGTGGATCCCTATTCTTTATTAGTGACAGATAAAGACTAGATCAAGAGCCGTCTCTGTGGATGTCACAGGGAAGTCACAGGTAATTAAAGAAGGGCTGAAGATGTATTAATGTGTGACAGAAACAATGGAAAAAACATCTAAAGCAGTTTATGGTAGTGTCACTGGGATATTACATGTTTTTACACAGAATGTGGCTTATGTCCTCAGTAAGAATAAGACAACTTTGAAGGCTTGCTAAGATGCATGTGGAGAAGGCTGGTGAGATTACTAAGGGTGGGAAGAAAGTGGTTCTTGATGTTTTCCTTCTATAAATCCCTGATGGGCTTTCAGAAGGGCTGTGTTCTATCACGTATAATGTCTCTCTTCCTAGGACCACTGCATGTTTTGTTCACTATACAGAGGGAAATCAAAGGTAAAAAAAATGGAAGAAAAAAACCTAAAAAGTAATTTTTCTTTCCTCTCAGGTATTTCAGACTAAAACATGGATTTAGGTGCATACTTATTCATCCAGGATTTTCAGTAGTTTCATAGTCTTAACTGAATTTGTACTCAGGTTTTAATGAGTGTAATAAAATCAACTTAATCTGAGGTCACAGAAGGTGAGAGGGAAGCTTTTCTCCAATTAAATTGCATTATACCTTTATTTGACCTAGTCTATGAGTTCAGTACTGATAAATGAAAACTAAAATAAAACTGGCATTCTAAACCTCGTACACATGCTTAATAATGGGAGTTTAGAGAAATTATACTGTACTAGTTGGGGTATTTTTCTTTTAAATAGATAAAAAAGAAATAAATATGAAGCTAAAATATGTGTGTTTAAAACCTATGCAGCATACATTATGATTTAATAAGTTATTGGAAATAAAATGAAGGTATTAACTGGTCAGAAATCAATATTATAGGAATCTGAAAAAATGAGGGGCTTTTGTATTATTTACAGTGAGATCATAGTTCCATGTGTTGTTAAATTCTCTCTGAAATTTATTCAGTCATGGCACCAGGTTATTTCGTCAAAACACTGATAAAAAAGCAAAACAGGCAAAAGAATTTTGCTCAATCAAAACTGATCCCAAATTTTTGAAGGACTGACTTGTTCAACACCCTTTTCATTATGTGCTTATCCTAATTTGGAACTAGAACATTCTCTGTTGTGATGCAGGCCTTTTGCATCATAACTTCCTTGTCTTTTGTCAAAAATCTAGTCCTCTAATGTCAGTAGGGTGTTGCTGCCCTCATTTGTGAGAACATATGACATCTGTACATTCAGTCACGTAGGTCCAATTCTTTCTTTCTGTTGCAGGAAGATTTTTCTTTCCTAAGATGTCTCAATGTTTATTGCTTCAGAACTCAACAGCCAGACCTGTATGTCTCTATAACCTAAAGACATAATACTATATTTAATTTGCCAGTATGAACTGCCAGAATCGTCTAGAACAGAAACTGGCCACTTAATGATTTGTGCACCATTATAATTCCAGCTAGATTCAAGTATTAGAGCTTCTCAGGTGCTGGAAGAAAATCTTTTTAAAGAGAACAACTTATTAGAATTTGAAGGATGAGATAATATATTATGCCATCTCTATACACTGTTATTAGAATACAGATTTGATAAATCTGGACTGCTGGGATGCTGTGTCTGTATCACAAGAAGAGTAACATTCCCTGTTGGTATGCAGACTGCTGACCATCCAACCAGAGACAGGAACCAAGAGTGTGAGGAATTATTATCAGGAAGGGAACAAACAAAAAACATTTTAGGAAAAAAGATTTAAAAATAACTTTATGGACCACATTTATTCTGTAATTCATTCAGTGAAACAAAACAACCAGAAATATTGTATGAAAGAAATAGCTCTGACTTTATAAGCCATCAAAAAGAAAAAAAAAATCTTAATACTGAAGTACATATAGCTTTATAAGACATTAAGAAACACAAATAAGTGATTATCCTCTTAGAGTTGAAGCTTGTCTACACAGCAGATGTTAGTTGGGAATGTGAAAAAGACTCTTATCACTTGAAGATGGGAACCTCCACATGAACTTCTGTCTAGTTCCAGAAGAAATGGTCCAGAAGAACATCCAGTGCTGCAGATATTCAGAACAGATGCTGTGGAACATCCAGTGCTGCAGATATTCAGAACTTGGTTGTCCAGAGTCCAGAGGGACCATATCTAACTTTGAGCAGGAAGATAGACTACATGACGTCCAAAAATCTTCCAAGACTCAGTGATTAAAATATGATTTTAGACAAGAATCTTACCTGGGGTATCCTTTGGCTTGGGAAAAAAAAAAAAAAAAAAAAAAAAAAAGGCAAAAAACAAACAAACAAAACAAAACTGTCTGCTGATGATCTTCCTTACTTTAATGGAATGCAGACATCTTGAAAAAATGCCCACATTCCAGAAACTGAGCAGTTTACCCCTAACAGAACAGATAAGACCTTGTAGCCAATTTGTTTTATAAATAATTTTGTGTGCACAAAATAGACTTTAGTATTTAGATAAGCATCCATTATCATTTATAAACTTTTTAAAGTATCCAAGTCATCAACTGGCAAATATGATATGTACAGTGTAGATGACCTCAACCAGTCTGAAATATCAGATGGAGGCCAGGCAGGATATTCAGGGCATGTAGATGACACCAGATAAGATTTGAAGAGCGACTGAACAGCACCTTGAAAACTCTGAATTCCTTCCCATGGCTTTGGCTTGCTCTGCATGGCTGTTTTATTCTCCAGTATATTTTTCTTGCTGACATTATATCCAGTACTGTGTCTTAGTCTTGCTGGGTATTCCTGTCTATTCAGGAAATAGAAGCAATTAGGGAATAGGTAGAGTAGGTCAAAGCAAACAGGAAGAAAGAAGAAGTCCTCAGATGCCTCAGTGGAACTAATTCATGCTTGTATTCAGCATAAGAAGAAAAATATTCAATAGCTAATGTAGATGATAGTAAGTGATGGGAAAACTTGACATGTTCCTGTGGGGTGTGATTTCAAACACCCTCCTCAGTGATTTTTAATCCACTGCACATTTACAGGTGTCTGCAAATATCTCTAAATAAAGTGTTCCTTGAAGATAAGATGAATTTTTTTGGCAGTGCATTTTTTGTTCTGCTTTTATTTGTAAAATATTGCACTTTTCTTTAGTTCAGCAGATAAATTTCCTTTAGCATGTCTAAGTGAATGAAGGGTTTATGGGGCTGATCTGCTGTGCAGAGAAGAGGTCTTTATGGTCAGGAAAGTAATAACTATAGATCTGCAGAGATAGGCTAGAAAAGACCTGGAACAGTCTAGAAAGCAGTCAAAAATCAAGATTTCTACAGAATTTTTTTCCTTACATATTAACAAAATACATAACAATAGTCATGGTTCTTGCATGGCACAGTCTACCAGAGCCTTAAGTACAATTTGACCCTGCTGGTTCTCTTAGACACAAGAATGGGTGGCATCAGGCCCTGGTTGAGACTGTTGTTTCAGATCAAATTCCTGCTCCCAGCTCTCTGCCACTTCTTCCCCTCTGTTCTGCAGGAAACAGAAAATGAACAGGACCAACCTCGAGCCTGACCGATAAAAACCCAACATTTTGTTTTCAGATTCCTGCACACCATTTTCACTAGCAAAGCTGAAGAACAGCTGAAAAAGTAATTGAGGAAGTGACAGTGGAACTTGGTGTTCCCAGTGAACAACTTAATTTGCCATAGCATCATGTGATAGGTGTGATCACTGCATAGCACAATGGAGACAACATAGAAGTGCCTGCACTGATTTTCTGCAGGGTTCATGGAAAAGTCAGGACTGGTAATAGTTACACTCCAAACTTGGAAAAGACAGTAATAGTGAGATAACTTTGTGGATGGAAAAGCCCTTTCAATAGGGCATACATTTGTCTTCATACATTCTTTGACTGGGCAAGACTTGTGGAAATAAGAGCATCAGAAATCTGGCACAGTAATTAATGATAGTTATAAGATGTTATGCTGATCCACAGAGGCATGAAATATATCAGGGAAATATCCTTTCTCTTAATGTACTATTGTGAGAGAGTGGAGGGAAGAAATGGACAAAATTGAGATAAACAGTGAAAAGAATCTGAATTTCTTCTGTCTCTCTACCAAAACAAATACATGTAAGAATGTTGTGGGTAGCACCACCCAAATTATCTCACCAGTTATTATATTGGAAGTGGATAAGTGACTAGCAGTGAAATTAGGTGAGGTAGTAATTAAAGATATTGGCTTTCACAGAACCATGGAAAATAACATTTTCATGTTTGTCATCCTCTTGCCAGTTAACATATACTTCTAAAATCACCATTTTTCCTATCAAAACCGCTTTACATAAACACCAGGGGGCAAAAAACAAAATGGCAGACAGGGGAGCCCCAATAACCCAGTCAGAGACACAATTCTTCTTACTGGGATTTTTCCAAGCATATCTCTGAAGAGGCCAGTCCATCTCCTGACGACCAAGGTTGTTATCCTGCTTTTTGCCTTGTTCTTCGCTCTCAGGGTCCTCAGCTCATCCACTATTTCATGATCACTGCAGACTACACTGCCTCTCACTTTCACATCCCTGAACAGTTTTTCTTCATTTGTAAGCATGGCATTCAGAAGCAAGTCTCTCTTTTTCACCTCCTCTATCATCTGTATAGGAACTTGCCATCAGTGTACACCAGAAACTTGGACTGCTTGTGCCCTGCTGTGTTGCCCTTTGAGCAGGTATTAAAGTGGTCCAAGTCCCCCATGAGGACCAGGGCCTGCAAACTTGAGGTTTATTCCAGTTGTCTGAAGAAGGCCTCACCTAATTCTTTCTGCCCAGGTGGCCCATGGCAGACACCCAGACCTTGGTTTGCCCTTTATTCCCCACCCCTAAGCTCTCAATTGGCTCATCACCTGCCCCTCAGCAAAGTTTCACACACCCCTACTGCTTTCTTGCATAAGGGGCAACTCCTTTTTTTGCCCTCCTGGCCTCTCCTTCCTACAAAGCTCATACCCATCTGTGGTAGCACTCCAACCGTGTGAGCTGTACTACCACATTTCCATGATCCCAAGAAATCATAGCCCTACCTCAGTACTCAGAACTCTAAATCCTTCTGTTTGTTCCCCATGCTGCATGCATTAATATATATGCACTTCAGAGGCACTCACTCATGTCCATTTCCTGGAAAGGAAGGATCCAGATGACCCTACCCTGGCAAAATAACCAAAATAGATTGTGTTTATTCTCGTAAATGTAATTTGAAGGGAATTTCTCAACCATATAACTGTATGTAGAACCTTAATTATCTCTTTTTTTTTTTTTTTTTTTTTTAGCTCAACTCAGAATTCATAAGAACAATCAGCAGAACAATCTCTTTAAGGAACTCAGGAAAATGTAGCAACATGTTCATAAACCAAAGAATAAATAAGTTTTACTTCCTCTGGACTAATAAACAAATATATTTTTTATGCCAAACATAATGTTAACTACAGATACTAGGAGGATAAAAACAAACAGCTGTCTTACTGCCCCTCCATAAGCTGAAAGAAACTGTGAAAGACATTTCATTCAAGTCTACCTTGGATATTATTAGATGGAAGAAAGAAGGAGAAATTAATTTAATTTACTGATTTTATTTTATATACAGATATCTTTAGTAAGCTGTGCTGTTTTGTTTCTTACAAAAGATAATAGAAAATCCTCTGTATGAAGAAAGGTTCAAGAACAAAGTGGGCAACTACTTCTTGATGTGTTTAATTTCCTTTTTCTTTAACTGAGTTCATAATGCTCAATAAGATTTTGTCACTTTATTCTTTATCTATACAGTATATGAAATGCTTTTGGAAAAAAGGATAGTTTAGAACTTCAGTAAGTTAATGTAATTTTTCTGATCAAGAAAAAAGTGAGAGTTGGTATGTAGCTGATAGCAATATGCTCCAGCACGAGCTTGCCTCAGAGTCCCAGCCTTCTTCAGGTACAACCACCTGTTCTGATGTGGGGTCCTGCTCAGGCCGCAGGTGGGCATCTCCTCCACTGTGGACCTCCATGCGCTGCAGCGGGACAGCCTGCTGTCCCACCACAGGCTGCAAGGGAGTGTCTGCTCTAGTGGACCTACCCCCACTCCTCTTTTCTTCCACTGACCTAATTTCTTGCATGAGTGTTTCCCTCACAGCTCCCCCTTCTCTCAGGTTCCCCTTAAATACATTAGCACAGCAGTGGAGCCATGTCATTAATTGGTTCAGCTTTGACCAGAGGCGGGTCTGATTTTGAGCCAGGGGAACTTCAAGAAGCTTCTTACAGGGATCACCTCTCTAGCCTCCTCCAAAACCCTGCCACACACAAACCCGACACATTCTACTCTCCTTTCCTGTTCTGTTTTGGTTTGGTTTAGGGTTGTTTTTTTGTGTTTTTTTTTTTTTTTTTTTTTTTTTTTGTTGTTGTTGTTGGTTTTTGTTTCTTTTTGTTTGTTTGTTTGTTTGTGTTTATTTTTTGTAACAATCCATGTATAGATAAACTGGAGAAATGTATGATGAATGATTTGGATAATTTATATAAACTCCATTCTCATTTGTAGAGATTAAGAGTGAAGTGGGTTAAAAAGACAGACCACTCAGTCTGAGAGGACTGAGCAACACTTTTTCCCAGTTGAAATCTGAAGAAATAATCACCATATTCTATTCACATCATCAAAATATGAATGGAAATTGCCATGCTGCTTATCTCATCTGTCTTTAAAGTTAAATTTTTGCCCACCTCATGATCTCATCAGAAGTCCCTATGCCTGTCATATTGAATGATACTATCTTCTATTAAAACTTTTCTACTAGTCCCTAATCTGCCATTATATCATATTTAACTGTCTATACCTCTCTAATCTTTGCTTTCACAGTAGTGATGTATTATATCTCTTTACTATATTAAAATTTTCATCTGGGTCTGATCTGTAAAATTATATTATGCCTTTTCTGATGTAACTCATGTGACTGATTTAAACTTTCTCATCAACCTCCACAGTCCCGTCCTGGTTCATAGTTAAGTTTTTCATAATATGTGTCTTCTTGTGTACTGCTAACAATGAAAAAGAAAAAGCATAAATTTGTTCCTCAACCTCTCAGTGCTTGTCTTTCCAGATATTGTTCCTTCATTAATATTTGGAATGAACCTAGAGTACTCTAATTACTACAGTCAATCTATATTACTTGTTGTAATCATGATAAGAGGCTAAGCTTCATCATGGTTTACTTCTGTGCAACTCCATATAAATCAACTGCTGTCAGAAGAAAAGGTTTCTCTTACTATTTTTCCCTCTTGCTGTACTTCACAGATTACCTTACAGACAGAGCTATAAAACAGTGCTTTTTGGATGCAACAGTGCCACAGTATAAGGGAAAAAAACAACCAACCAACCAACCAAAGAAAAAAAGCCCTGAACTTTTAACCTTAATTTCCAAACAGCAGAAGGCTGAGTTTAGAGAACAGAACTTCAAGCTTATGTTTCATACAACAATGGACTATCACATAAATCAATTATTACTTGGAATGTTACATGCAAACCATAGAAAGACAAGAGATTTGTCTTTTGCAGTTCTCAGCTGTTCCTCAGAAACATAAAATGTCAGAGGAATTTGAGATAGAAACTCTACAGTATGTATTACATATAGAAATAATCATCCATGGAAATGGAAATGTTTTGTTCAAACTTACTGGTGGTGATAAATGATAAAATGGTCTTTTATGCAATTATTTAAAATTTACACCTAGCCCAATTAACAATACTTTTTATTTATAGGAAGGAGAATGGTGGATAATAGAACACTGTTAATTCTGGTAAGCTGTGCTGATTTTGACTGAGATAGAGTTAATTTTTTCCATAGTGACTATATTTTGGATTTGTGCTGGAAACTGTTGATATTACAGGGATGTTTTTGTTATTGCTGAGCAGAGCTTACATAGAGTCAAGCCCTTTTCTGCTCCTCATACCACCCCACCAGCAAGTGGGCTGGGAGTGCACAATGAATTGAGAGAGGACACAGCTGGGACAGCTGACCACAACTGACCAAAGGGATATTCCATACTGTATGACATCATGCTCGGCATATAAAGCTGGGTGAAGAAGAAGGAAGAGAGGGCATTCGGTGTTATGACATTTGTCTTTCCAAATAACTGTTAAGCGTGACAAAGCCCTGCTGTCCTGGAGATGGCTGAACACCTGCCTGCCCATGGGAAGTGGTGAATGAATTCCTTTTTTTGCTTTGCTTGTGTGTGTAGCTTTTACTTTACCTATTAAATTGTCTTTATCTCAACCCATGAGTTTTCTCACCTTTACATTTCTGATTCTCTCGCTGATCTCACCGGGAGGGCAGTGAACTAGTGGCTGTGTGAGGCTTAGTTGCCAGCTGGGGTTAAACCACAGCATAAACCTTGAACAAGTTTGTAAGAATACCATTAGGTAAAACAATAAGTCTAACAATTACTTTGAACTCATTATATCTGGTAAACAATCTTGTGGATTGATGGCTGAGCAGAAAACATAAAAAGATAAAGAAAATAAGTTGAATCTCTTGCTCCAGTATTTAAATTCTTATGATACCTGGTCCTGAATATTTTTCTTACACTAGCTTATTGTATTATATTATTTTTAATCCCTTTCTTATTAGCTTATTATGTATTCATTCTCTTGATATTATGTTAATTTTGCATAACAAAATCAATAAGCTTATTGGATATTGCTTCATAATTTTTTGATATATGCTGTCACTACAACTTGCTGTACTGTTTAAATAACTGTAATTTGATCTGCTGCTTTAATATTAACATAAGCAATTGCAGAGCCTTTCTCAAGACATAAAATACTTCACACTTGCCTATAGAGTCAGGGATGAGACAGAGACACTCATGTACATGGACTTAATGTCATTGAGGATCTCCATGGAGCCTTATTGCATTCTGCATTCTATCTGCTTTGTGGAGAATTTCATTGTTCCTTTTAGGAGGACAAGATTTCCCAATAAAGGTTGCATGTTCCTTGATGGGAGTGGATTCGTACTGCATATGAGAGTTATGCAAGACAAATAAGGCACCCTGAAACCAGCTCTGACAAGCAAGAACTTCTCTGTCATATAGCAGTCAGGCTACCATTTAAAAATAGCAGTCAAGAATAATTTATATATTCTAATGAAATTCAGATTGAAAAGTGGTTGTAATAATCAAATCCCAAGGTTCCATGATAGATGTGTGTCATAAATGGGCAGAAACTTATTTCTTTTTCCAGAGGAAAAAACTATCACCACCAGAAATGGCCTCAGAAAATCTCTGTGTGTTAATAAATTTAATCAGAGCAAAACATAAGGCTTTATGTAAATAAGCAAATAATAGAAATAAATTAGTGATAAGTAAGTGAAAGACTGGATTTTTCTTTACATCATTTGGCAGTAGGATTTATGACAAAGCCAGAATCAGGCTTCTGTCTTGATATCAATAGACCTCAACTGTTCCCCATTCCCACACCTACAAGATAGCTGTGGTCACTGTAATTACTTATGAATAATAACACAGTCAGACAGGGATTTAGCAAGAAATGAGATAGTATTTTATGATAATTATAATATTTTTTATATCAAGATTCTTTCATACTGTCTTAGCAACAGAAAATACTTCATATTGACAGAAGTTAGCTGCCACAGAGAATATTAAGGGATAAATCCTGTATATATCCTAGGACTGTATTTTACTTAACTGACTTTATCTGTATTACAATGGAAGAAAATATTCATATCTATTTTGAAAAATATTGAGAAATGGCAAAACAGTGGACAGAAGAATATTAATGCAAATATAAGTTTGCACTTATAAACAGTATTATAGTGAGAAAAAGGAAGTTGAAAAACAATCATTTATTAAGATATCAAGTATGATTTAGTATAACTGCCAGAATACAAAATATTAAACAATAAAATTTTCTTAATAAATGAAACAATGAGAAACAACATGTAGATATATAAACCGGATTTCTGTGTTTGAAAGAGATAATTTTTACTATCCAATACTGCAGAGAGCAGAGAATCAAGAACATCACACATGGACAACTTCATGATTAAAATATATATTAACAATATGATTAACTCTATGTGCAGTTGGCAAGAACTTTAAAGAATGAACAAGGTTTAATTGTCTTCCGTGCCTCATGGATGTCAGTGCAGTAAGAGAGCAGAAGAATCAAAGCTGCATGAATAACAAACCCAGTATGTGGCATCAAGTCATTACAAACCCCATTGAGATCCCCCTTGGTGGTATTGCTAAATCTAAAACTGGATGGAATATATGAAATAATTGACTCTTGGTTTGTTATCTATTTATAGGATCAGTTTCCTTCTGAAAACTTAAAAAAAATGAAGAATTCATTTGGATAATTGCAAATGTCTGAATCCAAATTATTCCTCTGAAAAAAATACCTAGATACAGGCCTAAAAAGAGGATGGTGGCATTTAAGACTCTAAACAATTCTTAAACAAAACACAGAAAAATGTTCCTGGTTTTAACTGATATCAGTCTATTAAAATCAGTTGAAATTTCCTCATTTCTTTATGGCACAGAATGGGCATTGGAATAATATCAGAAGGAGCTATATTTATCTGTATATAAACCATAAGAAAATTCACGGACATATACAAAAATATTTCTAAAAATCTTTTTAATGGTCTAAGCCTTTTCTTTCTTATGTTAGTTAAATAAATGAGAAAATATTCCTTTGAGAGCTAGGAGGTGGATATTTGCAATACTGTTTCACAATGAATCACTTAAAGTCTTGATCCTGTCTTTTTGACAAAGCAGACAGTGGACCTATTGTGGTCTAGTTGTGAAATCTGGCAGTGAAGTCTGAGAGATAGGTTAAAAGGGTAGGAGTGAAATTTTCCCTTCCTGGAATACACTACATCTAGCCACATCTTATTGTTAAAGTAAATTTAAATGATCTGGAGTTTGTTCTTCTGCTGAAGGATATAAAAATCATTTTTTAAAATGTCAAAATGTCCTAAACAGACTCTGTGATATTGCTTGGGTTTTGGTTTTCTTTTTTTATTCCACAAAGGTACGTTGTTGTTGAGAAAAGCAGACGTCACACTAAACAGTGCACACCAAATAGTTCTACTAAATTTTGAAGTTATGTTACATGTGTGCCTGGACCTGACACCACACCTCATGTATAGTGGTTCTTTTTAAAAAAATAAGTTTTATATGGTGGATTTAGTGTTAGAAAGAGCTCAACTACATGAGTATTACACTTTCAATGAAATAACATAAAAGAAGGTGTAATACAAATGTAAGAGTTTAGTGAGAAGATTTACATATTACAACTGTGTTGGTGAATTATTTGGTGCTTTTTCAGATTTTGTGGGATATTCTTTATTTTAGTGCTGTATAGAAGATAATTCATTATCATATCTGGAGAAACATACTGGAAATTTTGTCAAATTTTATTTTGGAAAGATAAAAACAATGTAAATCTAACTAAACTTTAGAGCTCTTTTCCCAGGCAGAAGTTAAATTTCCCTAAAGATTTTTTTTTTCCTTTCTTTGTTAGTTCTGATACACAAAGATATGAATTGCTTGTTTGAATGAACTGGAGGAAGCAAAACGAATTTCAGTTCAGCCAAATAGAAAACCATAACCTAAGAAAAAGAATGAAGAATATAATTGGGGAATGTGTAGTACCTAACTGTGTACTTACAGCTTTAACAGTGAATTATAGACTCTGAAAAAAACTTGGCAGTCTTTGAAGCCAACCAGCTAAACATATATTCCTTATTCAGCACTAAGGCCAAGACCACTAGCTTAATCCCTATGGAAGCTGTTAGTTGCACTAAGAAGTTAAAATTACTTCTGTACTTCTATAAGTATAATCTGTTTCTGTCCAGGTCTAGTGTCCATAATGTTTGTAGTATGTTGATAAATTGGAGCAGGTTCACATATAGCCATCAGATCACTGAGAAATTAGAAAATATGCTTTCTGATAAAAGGTCTTGAGGATCTTAACCTACACACTTTATAAAACAGAAAATATGTTGATCACACTGTTTGTGATCAACAAACAAGGAAGGTTTCCTAGGTGTACACTGAGCAGTTCAGGCCTGTACACTGAATTTTCCTGAAGGTCTAATATGCATAAATATGACTAAAAGATCAAAATAATTAAAACAAAAATAAATTTGAATTTTAAAATTTTAAATAGTGACAGATAGGAAACTGAGGTGGTCTGTAAATAGTTCTGCATGCTCACAGGTCTTGTTCTCAGCCAAACAAGGAACCTTCTAAGTTTCAGAAAAGTCTCTGCAGATCCCTCTGGTCCTTAGAAAGAAACCTAGCTGGCTGCTATCTCCTTATTTCAGTCTCTTGAATTTCATGTGATCTAGAGACTCTCAGTTTCTTGCTGTGATTCTCTCTCTAATGACCTCTCAGAAACATGGTGAAGTCTGAAAACATTTACCTGCTAAGCAGGCTCAGTCACTCCCTGGGAACCGGGCACAACCTGTCATCCCTCCTGATTGTTAGCGGTGTTAAAGAAATGATACAGCACTCAGCTGAGAAGTCAAACAGTCCATCACACCAAGACTGAAAATTTGTGAGTAGGATGTAGATAATCTCAGACCAAAAATAGAGCCATATTTTAAACAATGAGTACAGCAGACCAGTGAAATAGCCAGACATAGAATATTCTTCAAATTGCTAATTTTCTAAATCAAGGTTTGGGACTCTTTTATATAGTTCAAAGAAAATAATTATTTTACATTATTTGACCTGTATTATGCAGAACTGTGAAGTTACATCATCTAATTATCAAACTATTTAAAATGTCAAATATTATGATAGATTTTTTATTTATACTTTAAAATGTTTTGCTGTTGTCTTCAGTGCTTGTGAACAGTGACAAAATCTTAAAATTCCCACTGTAAACACTTCTGCATTTTTTGTAACCATTTATGCATGTCCATTTTGAAGGCTATAGACTACTGTGCTTATTACTATTCTTACACTCACTCTGAAATGGTGAGACGTTGAAGATAGAAACCAGTACAGAACTCATCCCATAGTCCTCACACTATGCCACATCACATAATTATGTATTTTCTATATATAGCAATGAATCTGCTCAATATGTTCAAGCATTTGCCAAAATATTTGAGTATTTGAGAAGGAAGCTATAAAATACACCAATAAATGAATCTTCAATTTAAGTTGCAATATGTTATGAAGGAAAGAGACATAAAAAAGATTATAATTTCTTGAGAATAAATTTTATATTATACTACAGACACAAATTGTCCCCATGCAGCATTGTAACTCTAAGTTATTTTTTTATGTATCTGAGAACATAAAAACCATATTTTTTCCTTGTTACACATCTATGCAAACCTCTGTGGTTGACATATGTTTCTGATTAAAAATTCTCCACTAAAATATTTAAGGTTATATAACATATTTGGTTCCATCCAAGACAGAACTGTATCACATTTTCTTATACAAACAAGGTATCATGATTACTAAAAGAATGTGGTTTTTCTCTCAATTTGAACATAATTTCCTCTAATTGTTATTCATTACACTACTGTTTAGTTAACAAAAATCACAGAACACTGATACACAAAGTTTAAGTAAGTTCCGCGGTGATAAAATTTGGGAGGTATTTTTTTTCAGCTGCTAATTACTTCACAAGCAGTGAACCCCCAATTTCTTATTTACAGAAACATTCACATTATAGGAGTGCAAATGTTTTGTGAACTTTTTAATCATGAGACCAAAATGTTGCCCTAATGTGTCATTTTAAAGAAACTCCTTGTCGATGAGGAGACTGGTCAATACCTGTTAGCCATATACAGAAAGAAAAAGATAAAAAAGCAGTGGTGTATAATTGTATTTTTATTTTAGGATTCCTGCTTCAACTTTAAGTAAATGAAAAAAAAAGAAATGAATACCACCAGCAGCTCTATGAATCCTTAAATGAAGTATCTTAACCAAAAATGTCTATTTCAGAAAGACTTTTTTTTCCCAAAAGTCTGTGCTATCAGAATTATTTTTTTTTTATTTTCTACATTTTTAAAGCATTTTTGTGATTTTAATTAAAAGCATTACCAAAATGCTTGAAAATTTTATATTTAGCATAACTTAGTGTTCATTGACACCACTAGCATATTCATTAACACAAAATGTTCGTTTAGAAAAAAAGAAAGAAAATTCTGATTCAAAATCCATGATATCACTAATATTTGATATTAGCATTTCTCACAGGAAGTGGTAGCTTTTTTTTTAGGCGATGAAAAAGAAATGAGATATATCTTTCCTGATTTGCAGCTACTCTTAATATGAACAAAACGTACAACAGTCTTTCTAGTATCAACTTCTGAACAGGTATGCTTTGTTTTCTCGCTAGTGCTCACTGTCTCCTAGGAGATGGATCACACTGTCAAAGGGTATGTGAAACTAAAAATCAAGACAGAAGTTATTAATCGGCTGAGGATGTTCTTAATGTCTACCCTTCCTTCAAGCAAAGCAGGGAATCTGAATCATAAAATAAAGAACATAGGCATGGAAAGGAAAGATAAATTAATCCAACTATCTCTTTTGCATGTAACAAAGAAAGAATAATATCAGGATAGCAGGAGATTCAAATGGAAGAAGGAAAAAAAAAAACCCAAAACAAAACAACCATCTCCCAAAAAAAAACCCAAAACAAAATTTCATAAAATAAAAACAAGAAGACTTCATAAAATAACAGTAATTAATAAGTAAGAGTATTTAGCAAATCATAAGCAGCACCATGAGTCAAGTAGGTAACACCATGAGGTAATACCACAAAAAGAGCAAGACTCTTGAGACCTCAGCACACTTCAGGTACTGTAGGTCTGTTCAACAGCATCAGACACCTGCAGTCCTGTGACTGTGGCCCTGCTTTCCACCCACCTTTCCCTTGGGCTACGAAATTCTCAGGATGGCTTCTTGAGAGCCAGAGGACCTGCAAGACACCCGGAGGGAGGAGACTAAGAAACTGTGGCTCTCAAGGCCTAGCATCCAAATAAATCTGCCTGGAAAACGTTGAGGAAAGCAGGATGGGTTTGTTTACAGTTTTTACTTTTACAGAAGTTAATGGACTCCAGAGCATTCTCACAACACATTTCTGTTTGACAAATCAATATTTTCCAGTGAAAAATTGCTCTATTTAGGGAATTCCTGGCTAGGATTATTTAGGCTAGTTTTCAAGAAAAATAGACACTCTGAATATTAGATGTTCACTGACTTTTTGATATAAAAAAATTTGAAGTGCTTAAAGAATAAAAAGAATTAGTTGTCCACTGTAACAATGCATTATTGTTATGTTTTTAAGAAGGTTTATACAAAAAAATATGATTTTTCTTCTTTTTGCACTGAAGTAATTTTTTAATAAATATATTAGTCCTGAAGAATAGTTTGTAAACTGTGGTGTTTTACCCCTTGTGTTTGTGTTTTGCCCTCTTTTTCTCCCTCACACATACATACACAAAGCCAGGTGCACATACATGCACATGCATACTCCTGCCTGCTCTTCTAGAGGCTTAAATGACAGCCAGTCTCGTGTCAAAATCCACCATTTTATAAAAACGATACTTTTTCTTTTTCCATACAGCACTAAATGACTCAAAAAGGTCCTGATTCAACATAGCTGTCATTGCACTGCCTTGCATTTCTGCCCACTTGCCTAGTTTACAAAGGGGAGGGTGACAAGAAATCAGGAAGGATGAGTGGGTGGTGGTGGTTGGTTTCTATTTGGAGGAAACTATTTGGAAAACTGTAGAGTTCTTTTATCTGTCAATGATATAACAGAGTCTGACATGCCTACCAGGAGGCAGAAGCAGCTGTCAGTAGTAGTATAATTTATTAGTATCTCTTTTTGAATAAGAGGGCTGACAGACTTACATGGGAGCAAAGGGGAAATTTGCCAAGTCATCGGCTTGCACCTCAGGCTCAGACTGCTGATAGCCCACTGTGGAGTGTACACAGCATTAAATATGTATTGATGAATTCAGTGGCACAGTCCACTGACTGCATTGTCAGTGATAAGGAAAATGGCTAAGGCATTGCTTCCTCTTCTAGCTGAGAGTCCCACACCCAACATGCTGACTTCCAAAATCCTCACCAGAAATGACTAAAATTGTTCACAAACTGGATGGCCTGGAAGAAGATTTTTTTTTCCTGCATGTTGTAGAGCAAAAACAAATTGACAATGAGAAAAAGAAAGGTGTGACAGATAAAGAAAGTGATTTTAAAACCACACAAGTAGTAATTATTACCTAACAATTATACAGTAAGAAAATCGATTTGACTGATGACATTGTGCTGCTGTTGTTTAAGATCTGGAGTGAGTATCATCCAAAATGAAAGAATAAATCAATTGTCTGTGATGATTGATTGTTATTAGATGAATATTAGAAAGTGTTGGTGAACAAAAAACACCTGTTTTTTTAGTTCTTACTACTGCTTTGGGAGATGTCAGAAGGAAGGTGACTTGAGAATACTCCTTTGAGTGACTGCATATAGCACCCCACATGGGGTCCAAACCAATATAGATTTGTGATTGCTAATAAATACTTATTAAATACTTATTTAAAAAGACAACATTTAACATCACTGTTAAAATGCCAATATTTCCTCATATGAGTTCCTGCAATATTTAAGATTTCTTTGTGGCTGGGTCTTTTGGGGGAGTTTTTTTGAGGGAGTTTGGTTTTTGGTTTTTTTTTTTTTTTTTTTTTTTTTCTGTAGCTGTTCATGAACAAAAAGTAACTATAGTAACTCCATGGTAACAACCAGTAAATAATAATGTTTTAGTGGTGAATCCTGATTGTGTTATAGTGACAGACAATCAAAATATAAAAGACCACACAGTTTTTAGGAATTTATGCCTCCAAGTATTATGAATGTGACTGCAGACAATAGCTGCTTCAGTACTCCAGGTTCATTATCTTAAAGAGTTTATTGTGAGCCTTTTAAAAGTCTGCCATGAAACAGAGAAACGGCAACTGAATTAACAACTGCCTCAACTTGATAATGAAGACAAAGAACAATTCTTAATTCAATCTATTGTTAACTGATACTGTGCTATCAATGATGTATAAAAAGGTAGTAGTGATTTAGGGGAAGGTTTAAGTGGTAGTGGTTTTGTTCAGATTCAATGTGGTCCTACAAAAAGAGTGAAGTCTTATGCTGAAGTATTTTCATACAATTCTCTGCTTTTAATCTCCTCAGCTGGTGGAAAATATACATGTTTAGTAAGAACTGCATTAATCATGATTTTATGCAGCTATGATCTGAAAAACGCAATTCACTGAAATACAGGCAAAGATTTTGCTGATCTTAATAAATGAGTAGGTTCAACTTGCACTTGCTGGACTTTCAGAGATAGACATCTATATTAACATTTCTGCACTGGACTCTGACTTCCCCTCTACCCTGTCCCAATGATAGAAAACCAAAGTTACCATTTAATAATCTTGTCAATTAAATGTCTGAAGAAACCTGATTATATTTTAATTTTAATTGGAATATTCTATTTGGTTTTCAAACAAACAAAAAAAGTGAGCAATTTTAAAGACTCTTCTTATGTTGAATATTTTGCTTATATTTTATAGCTCAACTTCATAGCTATGTAAACCTTGGAGATTACATTGGATTTTCCTTGGAACATGTTATTCCATAAATAATAATTTTAGCTTTTGCAGCTTCGTTTGAAGTAGTTTGTACTGATGACCATTCAATAGAGTGTTTGTTGCTGAAACTTTGACCTGATCTATTGTCTCAGTTCCTGTATTGCTAGAGTTACATATTTTGCAGATAGATGTTAATTGGTTTGTTGTACTGGGAAAGTTGCACATTTTTCATACACCGCATATGGGAGGAAAGAGCTTTCTCTATGTGACACAGAGCTGTTAAGTGGACCTTGTCAGTGTGTGTGGGTCTCCTGAAACATTTAATGAACAATGTTGTCTCCCAATGGGCAGATTATAGATCATCCTATGGAAATAATAAATAATCTGAAATGCATACTTTTAAAGACATAAAACTTTGTTTCTGTATGTACCATATTCAGAAATTCTAAATCAATCTTTCTCTTTAGGATGGAAGTGAAACCTTTGTTCTGGGAACATTATAGGCTTTGTAGACAGAGTTGATACCATTAACAATATTTCATACGTTAGGTGTTTCTGAAGCTGAAATGTGACATAGGGTGTATCAGTCTCATTGAGAAACAACAGACTGTGTAAAAATACCTTATTGTATAAAAATATTTTTTCTGCAGCAAATAACAATATTCAGATTTGATTTCAGCCTCCCAAAAACTCTTAGAAGATTCTTTGTAGTCTCAGTTTTGTGATCGCATCTCTAATTCTGGTGTGTGTTTTAACCTCTAGACTACTGAAAAACAAATGAAAGAGACAATATAATAAAAACCCACACAAGAAATACTGTCTTAGCTTTAAAGTATAGGGAAAAAAAAGAATATTTAGTTCTGAAAATTTTCAGAAGTAATTTTATCAAGAATTTCAATGTAAAAAAAAAAAAAAATTCTTTATTCCAGAACCATCAAAGCTGGAATGCAATCCTAAGAACTATTTGAGGATAGAATGCTCAAAGACTTCATTATAACTATTAGGAAAAAAAAAATATATATAGCAGGCAAGGGAATGGTGATTATAATATGTCAACTAACAATCTATCCTGAGTCCAGAATATAAAACAGCTTTCTTTTTTTTTTTTTTTTTCTTAACCATGTTATTTAGGAACCTTAACAAATGGGTCACTCGTCCCATCAGCATGGTTAATTTTGGGTTATGTGATAAAAGGCTTGTCTCCACACACATGAAGGAGAACACAGTCCCAAGAATAGGCAGAGACATTCCAGTGCTCCAGTCCTAGACTCCCAGGGCTCTCCTAAGGGACCCCCAGCTGTGGGGTCTGGGGGATATCACACATCAGGAATCAGCAGGGACAGTTTTCAAAGTCATTTTACAGGCTGTGGAGGGTCACTCCTAGGGGTACAGGAAACAGCACTGAGAGATTGAACAAGACTGATCATGAGATGTTTAGGGGAGAAACTGAAGGTGGAGAAAGAGAGGGATCAAAGTCATTTGGGAAGGAGCAGACACAGTAAAATAAAGAGATAAGGGCATAAAAGGGGCTGGTCACATGTTAACAGTTGTTGGTCAGTACGTGTGTCTGGCACTACCCTGAACCTGATGAGCATAATCTGTCCTCTCTTATTAAACTCCATTTCTAAGTAATTTCCTGGGTGAGTAACTCTCTATTCTTTGCTGGTGTGTGTGTGTGTGTGTGTGAGCGCCAGCATGGGACCGTCGGTCAGAGGGGCTGTGTGTCTGGGGGTCAGCAACTGGAGAGACCAGTGTGCATGTGCATGGGGTGGATGCTTATGTCAGCGTGTGAGCACCAGGAAACATCAGACTGGAGTATCCAGCAAGCAGGATAAGAGACTTGGGCGCCAGGTATTGGAGGTGTCTTAATTCTGGTCTGGATGATGGAGAGACCAGAAGGTCTGCTTGTTGGTTACTGGGGCGACCAGGAGCTTAAAGCCGGTTACTGGGGCAACCAGATGGTTAAAGCCAGTTACCGTGGAGTCCATGGGCTCTGGAGTTCAGCTCCTGGTGTAGCCATAGGTCTGGGACAGCTACTGGAGAGACCTGTTTACATGTGTCTGTACAACTGGAAGACCAGAGGAATCCAGGGCCAATCCCTAAGACCAGTTACTGAAAGCATCCACATTGTATGTATTTATACATAAGTATATATATTGTGCTAATGAGTTTTTATGCTGAGAGAAGGGAACAGCATAAAGCTGTTGGTGCTGTCTGCATTTGAGCAAGTGCTGTTTTCCATCTGTGTTGATCTGTGCAGCCAACCACATGTACATGTACTGTGTGTATATGTACATGTGCCTCTTGGGAACACACACTCAGCTTCACTCTGAGCTGGACCTGGGGACAACGAGCTGTGGCAGCCTTGCCTCTGTTAGAGTACCAGATTCAGCAGCTTCTGACAGTTAAGACCCATGGGACAAATGTACAATTTAAATGTTATTACCTTTCTTCCAAGAAAAAACAGAATAATTTCTTGTAAAACAATTTTACGTGGATGCTGAAAAATCTTTGCTTAACCAGAAAATCTTTTTTATAAATGACTTCAGAGACCTTGAGGCAATTTATAGATGGACAAAATGCACATATAAACAGGAAGAGGGGTTTTAGATTTAAAGCAAAATTTTAAGTCTCCAGGGACCCAGTCCATAAAGGTATTTAGTAGTTAAGTTTTCCTTAGGGCGGTCAATGTAGACATCAGTTATTTGGGAAGACAGTGTATATGTCCTATCATTGATCAGACTAAGACTGCTTAGGGTGAAAGGGTATTTGTCTTGGGAAGACTCACTTTTGAAGACAGAATTCAAACAATCAGATAAAATGATGCTTTACTGCAGCAATGTATACTTACTGCACATTTTGATTTCTCAGAACTTTGTATGGAGCTTGAGACCAGCAGCTATTTGACCTCAGAGTTACGACAACTTGTCTTTGTAAGAGGATGCACTCCTATTTGATCCGTTTTCTGTTATCTTCATGATAATGAACTCTCTCCCAGCAAACATAGTCTTCCCAGTAAGGTCTGCCTATGCTGGTTAAGAATCCATATGTATACAAACACTTCTTTCTTGTATATCCTTCCTGTTGTTTCCTTATCCAGTGTAAATAATTCAGGCTCAAACTGCTCATTGTGTATAAAGAAAATTTAAGAGAAAGTTTCAAGCTGTCTGAGATGTTTAGATGCTCAAGGGATTCTTTAATCATTTGATCCCTCTGAGATGCAGGCAAATAACCTACATCCCAAGTACAATGCATCATCATTCCCAAATGTATACATTATTTTATGAGCTTACACCAAGTGTGACAATTTCAGTGCATATAAAAAAAAGTCATGATTGAATAGCCCTTGAGACCCACCCTACATTTTCCTTTCATGAAATTATTGCAATGAGAATACACAGCTATATTCTCTTCAGACTTTCCAAAACCAGGATTTTTTAAGGATGAGTTTTACAACAGAAAGTCTCTGCACAGCACTGCTTTATTAGTTCTCTAGCACACTTTTATCAGCTTCCTCCTGAGAGCAACTCTATTACCATTTCTCTTTGGAGAAAGCACAACCTTTCCTTATAATCCTAAGGTCACATAGCTCAGTTGAGTGCTTAGCTGTTAGGTGGTGTCTCTTTGAGCTGAGTTTATACCTTGGCTATGAAATAACCTTATCCTTAGTGACTGGCTGATTTGAAAGGGCTTCCCTTTCCAGTCAGTTCTGGGTAAATCTCATACAGGTAGGGAAGCTTGTAAACTTCTTCACATATTTACCTGCAGATAAGGGGCAATTTGTAGACAGGACCAAGGTTTTTCAAAGGGAAAGGAAGAGTTAAGTATCTGTCAGGGTGAGCATGTCTAAGTGTCACCCCTTGTATTCCTCCTACCTGGCTTTTGGCTCCCACAGTTGTCACCAGAGGTGGGATATATTTTCTGCTTGGTAGTCCTTTCATCTTCCCTTACTGTGGATGTGGTTACACTGTGCTATTGGATTTTATCACCTGTGTTCATAGGTTGTTGCTGTCTTTTTTAGATTCAGAATTTATGCAGTCTCTTGACTGTCTATCACTTTTAGGTCAGGCACATTTCTCTCTTGTTGCATTTGATGAGGTAACTTTTACTGTTCTGTAGCTATTACTGTCAATACACTAAACTGAAGATGTCATTCTGATAGGGACAGAGAAGGAAAGAGTGGGAATTCCTAAATTTTTAAGCCCTGGGAGATCTACCATAGAATTCATGTTTAAGATTCAGAATATTTCTGATCTCCTTGTTCCTTCTGAGAAATTAGAAACAGGCCCAGTCCTCCTTCTGCCTTCTAAAGCATCCTTACCTGACTGTGAGAGCCTGGAATTTCAGCAAATTGTTTGATACCCATTTTTCTTCCCTCTGTCTTCCTCAAAATGAGAATATCTCATTTGAAATACACCATCTTCATCACTTGAAAATATTGTTATATTAGTGAATGATTCCAGATTAAAATGAATGTTTTTCCTACTTTTCCATGCTTTCAAATTCAGTGTATTTTTTTATCTGTTTCTGTTAGATCTCAATGTTTTATAAGGTACAACCCTTCCTCTCCATTATGTCTTGCTATCCTTCCTTGTTGTGAGATTCCTTGAATAACTATGTAGCTCAATTCCTTGATGATGGAAGAAAGGCAATTTACTTTACAAGTTTCAAGCATTCAACCCCCCAGAAAATGAGATTCTGACACAAATTAAAAGTGGTCAGAAGTTTCTACTGTAAACATCAGAGGGAATAATTTCAGCTCCTTTCTTTCCTTCTGGTTTCACTTTAGAGGGACTGAACAGAAGGAACTTATAGCTCCTCATAAAACAACTGGCTATCTTCTTCACTTTTTCAAACTGGAAATAGTATGTAAACCATAGTTCAGATAACTGTTTAAATCCTGTGTTCAAAGTAATCCCTGCACTTTTTGTAATGACTAATTCCAGATTTTCTACGTCACACCTCTGTAAAGTGAAAGAATGCAGTTCTGTACCAATTCATGTACACATTTCCTTTTCTCCTGCATTGTTTTCTATGTGATAATAATAAAGTTTGCCTCAATAGCCCCAAATGGATATTATAAAGAAAAAAATGTTAATTTAAAAAGAACTCTTGTTGATAACATATATGGACATCTCTTTTATTAAGTTATGTTTTCAGCCACTAGAATGCTTTGATGTTTTTAATATTTTCAGATTGTTTATAACAGTGCTAACACTTCAAACTCCAGATGAAGAGTAAGCCTGAGGGTCTAGTGGTAGCAAGCTTGTGAACTAAAATTAGCATACTGTGAAGTGCATGCTTGCCATCTTTTAGAAGTATGGTGAACCAACAGTTACCCATTAAAAGTAACTGTCAATACATAAGACATTTGTCAAGGTTTCGCTATAGTTTGGATCAGTCCCATTAGAATATTTCTGGTATGATTTTACAAGTCTTTTAAAGAGACGAAAATTCATTTCAAAACAAATTATTTGCAAATTCAACAAATTTTTGCTAAAATCTAGAACAATTATCCTTTAATTTCTTCATTTATAACTATTATGTCTGTCTTTTAGTATTACCCAAAATAAAAATAAATAAAATAAAATAAAATATAATATTTTAATTAATGAAATCGGACATTTTTCCATTATTGCTTTGATAGCTGCTACATAATTTTTCTAACAATCTATTCATCTCTTTCAATATACAATATATATAATCATTGTACTAATGTTGAGTCTTAAGTATATTTCTATTTTGAACATTTAATCTATTCAAGCAATATAATTTGTATATCAGACTGAGCCTAAATTATAATCTATGTGTTCATACTTCACAAACTTAATTACAATGCATTTTTAGATCAGCTAAGCTGATGTTCTATATATTCTATGTATCATTCACGTTGACCACCTATATACCAAGGTCCTTAATGTGCTCACATTTGACCAACCAGTTTACTTTATATTCTTTCTAGAAAAAAAATAGCAGCTGTATGCTGTAGATCAACCAACCTCAGAATCTTTCTATGGTAGACTTTCTTTTATATGAGATATGCTGAAATGATCCTAACCTGCAATACAAATTCTTTGTTGCAGACAACTTCTTAATCATGACTAAAAGATCCCTTCATAACCATTAACAAACTGATTATCATGAGCCCTAATATGCAAGCAAAATTAGGTTTCTGAGAAACAGGATTGTCTACATAATATCATATATTAGCTACCTCTGGCAAATGTTTTCTTTCTGATAGTGACTACTCTGTTATGAAAGATGATGGAGAAAATAACAAAATTAATATCTATTTAACCAATTTTGAATCAAGAGAAAAAGGATTTCTCAAACTTATTAGCCTTTAAACAGGAAATATATTTACAGTAAGTACATTTATGCAAATCAGTGAATATCTGATTCATAGGTATAGACATACACAGCTGAAGACCAGGAGATGATCACAACCAAGGACCCAAATCCTTTGCACTTTTAAACATTTTATTTCCCAAACTGGAAAAACTTACTTTTTGATAAAGAAATCAAATTTCTCCTAGGAAGATTTGAGCTGAAAGAAACACTGGCTCCCTAGCACTCTATTTAATATCTAATTACCTCACAGCTAGGAGATTACATCTTATTTCAAGGTTGAGTTTGTCTAATTTTAGTTTTCAGCCCCTGGATCTTGTTACATGTTTATCATCAGCCATGAAGAACCACTGTTCACTAATATTTTTTGCCATGTGTTCCTCTGTTTAGTGATTGAGTCACCTCTTGAAGTTCTCTTTGGTAAAGTCAATCTTTCTAAGACTTGCATCATAAGATTTATTTTCCACTCTAAGGACCTTTTCTTTCTTAATATTTATAAATTATTCTGATATTCCATATTTCCTTTAAAGAATGGACATAAAAATTAGACATAGCATGGTATTCCAGTGGGTACAATAACTTTGTTACAAAATGACCAAAGTAGGAGCATTCCCCTGTGTATAAATTTTACTCCTACTTTTTTATATCCAGGAATCTCATTAATCCTCATAACATTAAAGAAGATGATTATGCTGAGATTGCTAGGTCTCTTAGTCACTGCCTTCCAAAACAGTCTTTCATGATGTCATTTGATTTTCCTCAGTGGAATGGGTTGTATTTAGCTCTTAAACACACCTTTTGTTAGAATGTAACAAGTTCACTACATTTGGGAAGCAGGTTGGTTGGTCAGGAGGAATCACACTGATTTGGTGGAAAAACATATGTTACTAGAACATGGTAACTCATGGAAAAACAGGTATTTCTTACACACTCTCCACCATGGTAAATAGACATTTAAAATTCCATATACAAGGCATGGAAAGAGTAGGGTCCTTACTATAGCAATAACAAATTCAATAAACTGATCAGAGTGCCTTGTAGTCATAGAATCACAGAACCACAGAATGGTTGAGGCTGGAAGGAACTTCTGGAGATCACCTGGTCCAACTCTCCTGCTTAAGCAGGGTCACCTAGACATGATTGCCCAGGATCATGTGCAGATGGCTTTTGCATATCTCCAAGAATGGACACTCTACAACCTCCCTGGGCAACTTGTTCCAATGCTGGGTCATCCTCACAGTAAAAAAAAAAAAAAAGTGTTCTCTGATGTTCAGACAGGACTTCCTGTGTTTCAGTTTATGTCCATCACTTCTGTCACAGGATGGCATTGAGAAGAGCCTGGCTCTGTTTCTTTGCACCCTCCCTTCAGATATTTCTATCTGTTGATAAGATTCCCCCCTGAGCATTCTCTCCTCCAGGCTAAACAGTCCCAGCTCTCTCAGCCTCTTGTCACAGGGGAGATGCTCCAGTGCCTTCATCATCTTTGTGGCCCTTTGTTGGACTCTGTCCAGTATGTCCATATCTCTCTGGTTCTGGGGAGTCCAGAACTGGACCCAGCACTCCAGGCGTGCTCTCACCAGTGCTGAGAAGAGGGGAAAGATCCCCTCCCTCTCCCTGCCAGCAAGACTTCTCCTAATGCAGCCCAAGGTACCATAAACCTTCTGTGCCACAAAGGCATATAGCTGGTTCATGTTTCATCAGGATCCTTACGCCCATTTCTGTATAGGTTCTTTCCAACCAGTTGACCCCAGCATATAGTGGGCTTGTGATTGTTCCTCCTCAGGTGTAATACTTTGCACTTCCACTTTGTTGAATTTCATGAGGTTCCTGTCAGCCCATTTCTCCAGCTTGTCAAGGTCTCTCTCCATAACAGCACAGAGCTCTGGTGTATCTGTCATTTCTAGCAGTTTTCTATTAATTAACTGATAGAAAACATCAAGGAGATGCCTAGTTTTAAAGATCACACTTCTACAAGTGTTAGCTACCAAACTGGTAACAAGCACTCTGTAATGGAAAAAACAGATCCACAGTTCTGTTGTCCTGGGTTTGAGTGAGTGGTGGAGTTTTTTGGTAGCAGGGGAGGGAGCCATAAGGGTGGTCCCCTGTGAGAATCTTCTCAAAGCTCCCCCAGCTCCAAGTCAGTTCCACCTCTGCACCAAAACTGAGCCAACAAGCTGCGCATCTGTGATAACATTTTTAAGAAGGGACATGGTGACGAGCAGTGGGACTTGTGAGGAGGAGTTGCGGCAGCTGCATGAACACCAGGGTCAGTGGAGGAACAGAGGAAGAAAGGAGGGGGAAGGTGTGCTGGAGAAGACACCCCTTCTATCCTGTGGTAAGACAGCAGGGCAACCCCCCACTGCCATCTACGAAGATCTACAATGGAACAGACACTGATTTGTGGCCTGTGAGGTGTTTTGCATGACTGACCAAGGTGACTGTGCTTGAAGGAGGCCAGGATCTTGTGGGAAAAAGTAGACCCTACTGCTGTAGTTCAGTGCTGGGAGGATTGCAGCATGCAGGGGTGTCCCACACTAGAGCAGCTCGGGAAAGGCTGCATCCTGTGGGAAGGACTAAGTCAGAGAAAATTGTTGTCCCACACCAGATCAGTGTAAGGAAATGCTGTGGCCCATGGGAGGGACTCATGTTGGAGAGGGTTTGTGAAGGACTGTCTCCTGTGAGAGTGAGACCATGATGGAACAGGAGGAGAAGTTCCAGAAGCTCCCCCCATCAAAGATGTAGAAAGCGGCAGCACTGACTGCACCCCCCATTCCCTGCCCCCCGTGCCACTGTGGGGAGGAAGTAGAGATATTGGGAGAAAATCTGAGCCCGGGAAGAAGGGAGAAGTGGGCAGAAGGTGTTCTCAAGATGTGGCAATGCTTCTCACTGTTCTACTCTGTTAAGTGTTGTTAGTGTCTGTAATAAATGTATTTTCTTTTTTTTTCTTTATTTAAAGGTATTCAACACAGGAGCAATGCCTGAGATGAATAAACATTTCCTTCCAGAATGTAACAGATTTCAAAGTTTCAGGTTTTATATTAACTCTTCCAGTACTTCCAGCTTCTCACTTTACTGTTGAATAATTTTGTTAGGTTGAACTTCAGTAATTTCACTAACAACTGAAAAATTTATGAAATCATAATAATAACTTAATATTTTCTTAAACAAATTATAGTATATATTTTGTAATTGAAATAGTAAGAGATATAAAGTGTCCTACTTCAAATCGTAGAATGCATTTTGATTTGCTTCTTATTTTACCAGAATTTAATCGAGCTGTACAAAAAAAAAAAAAAAAAAAGAAAAAAAAATTCTTCATCCTGTAAGATCATTATTACTGAGAAGAAAGATAAAAACATGTTTATTTCCAATATTAAGTTACTTCCATCTATACATGGAGTTCTAGCATATCTGTGCTTTGTATCTGGAATATAGCAGTGGATATCTCCACTACAAAGAACTTATCCCTCAGTGTTACACCTACCTAATCTAATTCAGTTATTAATGTCTGAAAATTGTTGCTTGCAAGTACTCCTCAAGAAAAGTGTAATCAAATTATCCAATAATTCAGTCAGTTAACCAAATTCTAGCTTCACTAACTTTTACAAGAACAGGGCACGCTCTCAGTCATTGCTAACCTGGAGTTCCAGCTGAGCTGTGGCAGTTAACAGACATGTATTTAGGGTGCAGAATTATATATATGTTATATTGGAAAACCTGGAGGAAACGGTACATTTTTGGCTTGCTAGTATGACTAGTGATAGACAACTGACAGCTTTTTTACTAAATGGCTCATACTCTTGCATTATTAGGATGACAAATATTTATTCAGGCTTGTGCTAGATTTGAGTGAATGGTGGGTTTTTTTTTGGTAGAGGGAGAGTGGCTCTCTGTGAGAAGCTTCTCAAAGCTACTCTGGCTCCAAGTCCGACCCGCCGCTGCACCAAGGTCGAGCTGAAGAGCTGCGCCTCTGCGATAATGTATTTAAAAGGGGACATAGGAGTTGGAGTTGTAAGGAGGCGTTGGGAAGAAGGGAGGGGTGGAGGGAGATTTTTTCAAGGTGTAGTAATGCTTCTCACTGTCCTACTCTGTCTGTTAAATGTTGCTGGTTTTAGTACCTGTATTAAATTTACATTTTAATTTTTCTTCCCCTAATAACTCTGCTTTTTGCCTGTGACCATAATGGGTGATTCATCCCCCCCTATCTGCAATCCTAAAAATTTCCTTAATTTTTCCTTCTCAGCATGGGGAGGGAAGGGGAAAGTGAGTGGCTGTGTGGTGCTCATTTTTTCTCTGAGATGAAACTAATACAAGGCTACTCAATAATTAAGAATTAGTATAACATCATTGCAGTTGACAAGGAAAATACCATACTGAAATCTTAACTTCATAACCTGTTCATGACGTGCACAGTAAAGATGTCAGCATAAGTTTTACACATGGGAAATTGCTTTTTCTATTTTTTCCTTAAGCAAATTGACCTAGGAATTTCTAAAATGAAGTATTTTGAAATAACGTATCAGCTACAAAGTCTATCCCAGAAAATGTAAGTGTGCCAGAATTACCGGTTTTAAGATCCTTCCCTGAGCAGGGGTTTTATGAAACAATATCTAATTCAATATTTTATTTTTTCTTTTATTTATTTGATTGGCCTCTGCAATTTGCAATGTGTAGTGTAGGTAGCACAAGAGGGAATGGCATGGCAACTTAATATTTTTTTATTTCTCATTTTTTCTAATTTTCAACACTTTCTCTGAGTGACTCACAACCCCTTTAGGAGCAGAACACCAGTTCTATGATATTTTACTATTAAAACAATGAATGTATTATCCCTGCTTCTTGGCCATTCAACTCTTTTTCAAACATGTTTAACTTAAAATGAAAGAAGAATGTAAAAATAAGCCAGGCTGAAACTGTCTGAAGAGGTTCCTTTGTGTTGGTTTGTTCATTATATATCTGGCAAAGAAAATCTGTAGGTACTCAGAGAGTTATTTTGTTGTATCTTAAAAAGAAATGTGGTGCAAAATGTAGACATTGTGGACTAACATTTGTGGTATTACGTAGTTCTAGCTGACTTCTTTGGGTAAGTATATAAATAAATAAATGAATATAAAACTAAAATATAGAAATAAATAAACAATTAAACTACATGAATAGTTGAAGAGTGGTTTTAAGTGAATAAATACAGTGGGCAACTTCTCTGTGGGAAATAATGAAGTTCAGACAAAATTAGTATGACTTTATAACAGATATGTAATAAAATAAAGTATAGATTTAAATGAAAGACTAAGTAAATAAAAATTATTGTACAGATATAAGTGTACTCATTTGTGTTTAACTGTTATGGTTTAAGCCCAGAAGGCAAATGAGTACCACACAGTCAAATCTCACTCCTTTCCCCTCAAGGATCCTCAGGGATGTGAAGGAGAAAATAAAATTAAAAGCTCCAGGACTGAGACAAGGACAAGGAGGGATTACCCACCAATTATTATTGTGAGCAGAAGACAAACTCGATTGTGGAATAAAAAGAACATCAATTTAATTTGAACATCACCACCACCATTAATTTTCCAGTCAGAGTAGGGCAGTAAAAAATACAGACACATCTTAAAAACAACTTTCCCCCACCCTTCCCTTCTTCCTGGTCTCAGATTTGCTCTCAATTTCTTTACCTTCTCCCCTCCTGTGGCACAAGTGGGCAGGGGATGGGAGTTGTGGTCAGTTCATTACCCGTCGTTTCTGCTGCTCCTTCCTCTTCAGGGGGAGGACTCCTCACACTCTTCCCCTGGCCCAACATGGGGTACCTTTCACAGGAGACAATCCTTCACAAATTTTTCCAACATGAGTCCTTCTCACAGGCTGCAGCTCTTCATAAACTTCAGTGGGTCTCTCCTGCATATTGCAGTCCTCCCAGACTGATCCAGCGTGGGCTTCCCTCAGAGTCCCGGTTTTCTTTAGGCACAGCCACCTGCTTCAGCACGGAGTCCTCCATGGGCTCCAGGTGAGCATCTTCTCCACCATGGACTTCCATGAGGTGCAGAGGCACAGCCTGCCCTCTCACAATGGTCTGCAGGGGAGGGTCTGCTCGGGCACATCTCTTGCCCTTCTCTTCCTCCTTTCTTCCATTGATCTCAGTGTTTGCAGAAGAAATACTTCTTACAACAACTCCTCCTCTCAGGTTGTCCTTCTTAAATATGTTATCACAGAAGTGCAGCCATTCTCGCTTACTGGTTCAGCCCTGGCCAGAACTGGGTCCAACTTGGAGCCAGGGGAGCTTTGGGAAGCTTCTCATAGAGGGCCACTGCTGTATCCCCTTCCACTGCTACCAAAAGACAAAACCACACAAACCAAACATATTAATGAACTAATAATTGATAAACATCCCATGTATCTATATATTTTGCTTGCTAAAAGACACCTTACCTTGTAACAGGTGCAAAAATGCAAAGGAAACATTGTTCTTTCCAGTATCACTGTCAACATTTTTGTTTAATTGATAGCTCTATCACAATCTGATCAGATCTTTTATGCAGTGTGTTTACCATCATGACACCACTTAATTCCTGTCAATCTGAACTACTCATAACTGAAATAATAGTCCAACTTAAAAGAGAAATTATTTGTAATTATTTAATAAAATATTGGCATACCTGATTTAAATAATAAGAAATATTTCTTCTTTTAATGTTAATGAACTGAGGAAATATATTTTATTCACTATCTCTAGTGTGCCATACAATTCATGTGACCAATCTAATTCCTTAACATTTTTTTTTTTTTTAACATTAACATTGCTATTAATCTAGCAACAGACTGCCTATCTCCAAATGGCAACTGATGTCATCATTCACCTCTAAAAATTCAAGAGTGAAATTAAAGACAGTCAGAAATAAAATATTTAGGAAACAAACATGTAACATAATTTTGAGAAATAAATGAAGACTGACACAATAATGGTGGTTTTCTCTGTCTTCATCTTACATTTCTCTGGTCTTCTTGTTTGTTTCTTTGTTTACAGGATCATATACACAGTATTATTCTCATAAATCTACCTCTGATACTTGACTTTTAGCTACAGAGTAGGCATAGATGCTATTGACTTCAGTGTTGCCATTTAACTTTTCTGAAATGACATTCTTGTTAAAGCACTGGGAATTTTAGACTGCATAGATTGTGAGAGTCTGGCCTTCATAGATATGTTTCCTTTGCTAATGAATGTCAGGAGCAGGCAAAATGACTGTGTCCTGGTTGGGGCTGGACTAGAGTTCCTGTTGGTTCGGCAGCGGGAGGAGTGCTGCAGCACAGAGACCCCAGGGGCTCCCCAGGTCCCAGTGCCCTCACCTGTGTGCGGGGGTGGGGGGAGCACAGCTGGAGGGCTGGGCCCGGATTGGCCGATAGTCCATGTCATGTGACATTATTCTTACTATATAAAGGCAGGAGTGAGCTAGGAGGGGCTGTCACTTCTGGGAGTGTTGCTGTGTTGCCTTTGTGTTTGGGGTTGCCAGCTGGGAGCGGGTGAGTGTTGGTCGGTTGGTGAGCAGCTGTACTGTACGTTACCTGTTGATACTGCTGTCAGTGTATTGTTCTGTTACTGTTATTAAACTGTTTTTATCTCAACCCATGAGTGTCCCTTTGCCCCTCTGATTCCCTCCCCATTCCCAAGTGGGGGGAGGGTGGGTGAGCAGCTGAGTGGCATTTAGCTGCTGAGTAGGCTCAAATGATGATAGTCTGATAGTTGGGAAAACATCTGTGTAGTGAAGGAAGTTAAATGAAAGAAAAACAAAGTAAAAAGCAAGAGGCAGTGTATCCAAATGGGAAATGGCAGTGAGAAACTGAAACAAGGGAAGGTGATAGTGTCAATCAAGGCAACCAAGAAGAGACTTGTTTTATACCTTGAATTTAAGGATAAATTAGATAAAGAAGGTGAAAATAATGTGAATAACATTCACTAAAGTTATATTGCTAACTTATCACCTACTTCCACATAAACATAACACCTAAAGCCCTAAGCTCCTACAGTACAAAATCTGTATATTGTTTTTTACATCTATTGGAGAAGGAATATGCAAGTCCTCTGGGTGACTGGTATGTAGGTAGAAGTGAACACTGAGAAGTGAGTTAGAAAGGGTTTTCCTCTTGGCTTAAAAATGTGGACAGGGCAGACAATACTGGAGGTCTAAGAAATCAGATTCTTTATCATCATATCCTCAGAGTGGAAGATACAAGCAGTCTGGCTTATGAGGAGCCACTGAAGCTCAGTGGCCACAAAAGACATGATGTTGCTCTGGAGAGAGCCTGGTAATAGGCTTCAGGGACAATTAGGGACTGAAATTCATTGGAAAATGTTAACAAGTACATTTAAAATGTATATACTGTATGTATATTTATAAGATACATTTATCTTTTCATGAACTAAAATTCACAGTCTGTTTGGCAATACCATGTTAATTCTACCAAGTTTCTGTTTCCTCCAGAGTTGATTTGAACTTACATTTAAGCTGAAATTTATATCTTTACTTTTTTACTCAGTCAAATAAGCATATTTTAAAAATTTTGCTGTACCAAATATCCCTTTAAGCTATTTCCCATTAATATGCCTGAAATAGGATATCCAGATTGCATAGAAAAGAAACTGTTGTAGAGTTCTTCCAATTCACAATGAAGCTCTGGAAAAAGGTGCTCCTTAACTTGACAAAATAAAAGTGTAGGAAATAAATTTAAAATGAAACAGTTAAAGTAGTATGAAAAGCTATCCATAAAGGAGATGTAGACAGCTGTGTGATTATTTCCTGTATTTGTAAACTACCTTTTGTATAAGCTAAATTCAGACCCTTATTAGCAGTAATTTCTTTCCATCACAAATAGAATGGTAAATTATCGAAGTTTTGTAGAAGGATATACCTTTGGGAATATAATGAAAGATTTTCCTCGAAAGAAAAATGCTTTAATTTTGTGGGTTTTTTTTTTGTTTGTCATTTTTTTTAAATTTTGCAATGAATCTGTGAGTTAGATAACAGAAAATGCGTGCATGCTACTGCTTTATTTTGTCAACTGGAAACTTCTTGGAAGATAATCTGAATACCTGGAGTTACATTAGCTATGTAAGTCCCTGTTACTTCACTGGGACTTGAAAGCTGATGAGTGAGATAAGTTTTCTTATGCTAATACCCACCTTGCTAGGAGAACAAGAACAAGTAATTTAATACTATGCCTTCAGCATAATTATTGGAATATACTTAATTTAGATTCTGTTATTTTCATAAATTTTGATTTATATTATTAATAAATAAATAAATAAATCCAAACATATGCACATGAATCACTACTTACCTCAAATTACTTATTTTTCAATCATTTTCCCCTCTTATATTATCCTTTCTTTGTGTTTATCCCTACCTCTCTGCTATATGGCTATATTGATTGTACTGCACAAGAGTACAGCTACTGAAGATTTTTCCTTTGATCTTTTTAACACAGTGTAAAAATGTACATTCCTTCTCAATGCCATAATTATCTTTTTTTTTTTTTTTTTTTTTTTTACCTCAGCTCAGTGTGAGAACCAAAGCTCCTGTAGTTTGAACAGTTGACAAAATAAAGATAAAAAGTCCATACATCTTTTTCATTTTTCTTTACAATGCAAGTAATATTAGCTGAGGATATCTTATAACAAGCCCTGTAACTGCAGAGTAAACTAGATCCCTCTTAAATGGCACATCCCAGTGGAAGCAGAATGTGCCAATTAAATGATCATCCCAATTACAAGAAGCTCATGGGGATACATTGTGCTGGTGTGGTTTATAATGGCTTTCATTTCATGGATTAAAACAAGCAACAGCATCATCTTCCCATCTTGATTACCTAATAGAGATGATTTATTTTGTATCCATATAGAGATTCTTTCCTGTATTTGTGACAAAAATAGTGGAACTGATTGTACAGTATGTGCCAAAACAAAAAAATAACGTTTTTATTCTCATGTGTCACAGATGAATTCTTTATGATCTGCTGCTGAAAACTCCATTGTCTGAGTAATATTTTTTAATATCAGGGAAAGAATTAAATATTGAGTTCCATCTTGATCCCAGAGGAATTAACTGTAAGTATTTACTCTTGAACTGAGAGCAAAGTTCAATACCTGTTTTAAACACAGGTGAAATCAATGACCAAAATCATGAGACTTCAGTGACATCAGAATTTTATTCAGAAAAAAAACCACCTAAAACCAGAAATAAACCAATACATCCTGTCTCTGGAGAAAATTAGAAGAGCTGTTTACTCTTTGGGAAAAGAATATTTTTCTCACTCTTAAAGAAGTGTTAAAGAAGAGGTTGTTTAGATGTATATAATACTGGTTTACTGGACTTTAGAAACCCCAAAGAGCTCCCAAAAAGAAAAAAAATTCCACCACCACATATACTTTTATATATATTTACACAATTAAGATAATAGAAAAAGTAAGCTTTGCTGGAGAAATGGACAAGTGTGACTAAAGCTATCTAGTTATCTTATTGAATGTTTTTGTGATATGTCACTGACCTTTTAAAATTGGCTGAATCAAGCCTAAGAGTGAGGTTATTCTTATCACCCACTTCAGGTGTTTCATTCTGATGTGATGCATAATACCTAAAATAAGAAATCCTTTTTTCTTACAGAATCAGTAGGTGACTTCAAGCAGCTAAATTAGATGCCTTAAATTACATGATGTGATTACTTTGCTGAGAGTCAACAGGGAGGCATACATCTTTATGTTTTATTGATTGTGATTGTATACTAGATACTCCAAGCACTCTGGAAACTTAAACCCCTACATTAGAGGAAACATCAAAATAAAAACAGTACAGTACTCATCACCTTTTCTACCTTCAAAATAATCCAGGAGCTAATCAGAAGTTTCTACACTCACAACTTGACTTTTCTCTTATTTTAATGGAATACATAATTTCAATTTTGGGCACTGTCTTTATTTCAAATGACCTCTAATCTGTTTAAGACCTTTATTAAATCTTACTATTAACTACAGGGATCTTCAAGTTTTAAAGTAAGAACATACTTGTGAGGGTTAAATGGGTCTTGGACCCAAAACTTACTTTTATGTTTTAGTAAATTATGTCTATACATGAGAACATCTGTATTTATTGTATAGTAACTTTCAGATCACTGTATATAAAAAACTTTAATAGAATAAGTGTTAACAGTAACTGTAAAACAATATGAATAGAACAGAAGAGACAATCAAAGACTAATAAAAATATTTCCGTGGCCATTTTAAATGGGCAAAACTCAGTACAATCTTGAGATGAGAGAAGTGATACATAAGGACGTGACTGCAAAGGAGTTCTTGTGCCAATATGGATGAGAATGTGCAATATGCACATTCACCCTCACAAAAGGGTGAATATGCAGTGAACATGTAGACGAAAGAAAGATTTAGAAGAAATTATGAGATGAAATCCTGACTACAAAAGTGCCTTTTCACTTTCACAGGACTAAAATTCCACCCAAACTCTATAAAAACATGAGATATCACTGCTGGTTCCCATTACCTGTCCTAATACATTTACTTGCAGGTAAAGTCCTTCACTGCCACTTAACCTTATCCTTCCTACATATACCTATAATGGATTGGCAGAACTGTTTTATCTTCCTCCTCTTTGTGGATTAGTGTTACAGGCTGCTGTACCTCCTTCCCTAGCTTTCCATCTTTTCCTTTTCTTTTAAAAAGTAAGCTCCTTTAGGACACCCTCCTGTCCTGAATAGGGATCCAAGAATAACTGCTCTTATGTTTAGCCCTGAGAAGTTTAATGTTCCTTTCCAGTCCCAAGGGTAACAACCTGTTCCTTTTATCTCTTATATTTTATCTTTCTGTACAACAACTGCTTCTAGCACCATTTTTCTAACATTACTGCTTATCCTTGTATAGCCTTCTTTGGAATGTAGTATGTTATCAGTTAAATACAGCTCCTGAAATTTCATTTTCTTTTCTCTCCGGGTATCAAAATCTAGTTAAGTAGTCCATTACAAGGGTTTCACCCCCACAGTAAGTTTCTTGGCTTTCATAACTCTTGAGGGGGGAAATTTTCAGTGTGGTGTGTGAGGAATTAAATGTGCAACTGCCATTGCTCTTAATAGGAATGGTGGTGCAATTTCCTACACTTCACATTGTCAGTTCACCCTTTGATGCCTAGGACATGCTTAAGGGCAAAAACTAAGTTGTAAAATATTATAATTGACAATAAAACTTGAAAGAAGTGCATTTATGATTTCTTAAATTCAATTTATACTGATTGACTTCTTAAAATACACAAGAAAGCTGCAAACCCTGATATAATCAGAAGGGTAAAACAGGAGCATACCAGAAACAAACTTTCCAATATCTATTTCTAACATATGCAATTTCTAGTAGTAACTAATGGCTTCCAAATTCCTGAGTCGGTATGCCTGTTGCAAAATTTTCTAAAAATATATGTGGTTTTGATATTTATATCCAATATATTAAATATGCACAGATGTAATTTCATTACTTGATATTTCACAGAATCCTTTATTTTTCACTAGGAAAATATCAATTGTATACGTTTCTGCTTCAGAAAATAATAATATTGCCTTATACTTATTAGAAGCTAGATTTTGCAAAAACGGTTTAAAAGAAAACATTTAAAAGGATTGAAAGGAGATAGTTTTTGTTTCTAGAAAAAAAAAAAAGAAAAAAATAATTCTAATAATTTTCAGGGTATGACTATAGAAGTATTGTAGCATCCAATTCCAGAAAAGTTCTCATACACGTTTAACATTAAGCATATGATTTGTCAGATTACTCAGTGAGACTTGTTAAAAGCTATTGTGGATCAAGCTCTGCTAAATTATCAGCAACATCGGTTGGCTGTCTATATGCCAGCCTCCCTAATAGCATTTAATGCCAGCAGCGGTATCACTAGATATAGAAATGGTATTCTACATTTTGAAATACAAACAGCAAGTCATGACAATGAAGGAACAAAACTGGAAAACATTTGCTGAAGTTATAAACAAATGTGCCATCATTTTACATACTAAGGTAACAAAAATGAAAACATTTATTACATTAAAATTGTTTACTAAAAAAAAACACACACACACACAAAAAAAAAAAAAAAACACAGCATTTTTATGTTGGAAATTGTGTTTAGCTTGCATTCTCATACTTGTTGTTTTACTACTAAAGTAACAAATATTCTAACCCATGCCCTTTCTGGAAAGGAAAAAGGAGAAAAATATAAAAATAATTTTAAAAACCTGTCTACCTTTATGTACTGCAATTTGCTCTTTAGCTTGAGTTGCCCTGATCTAGTGTTCTGGGTTGAGTGAGTGGTGGAGTTTTTTGGTGGCAGGGGAGGGGGCTATCGGGGCGGCCCACTGTGAGAAGCTTCTCGAAGCTCCCCCAGCTCCAAGTCAGCTCCACTTCTGTTTGGGAAATTGAGCCAATCAGCTGCGCCTCTGCAATAACTTATTTAAGAAGGGATGTGGTGACGTGCAGTCGGATTTGTGAGGAGGAGTTGCTGCAGCTGCGTGAACACCAAGGTCAGTGGAGGAACGGAGGAAGAAAGGGAGGGGGAGGTGTGCTGGAGCAGAGACCCCCCTGTATCTTGTGGTGAGACGGCAGGGCGTCCCCCCCCTGCCACCCACGAAGATCTACAGTGGAGCAGACATTGATTTATGGCCTGTGGCTTCTGCTTACCTGATCAAGGTTCTGTGCCCGAAGAAGGCTGGGGTCTCATGGGAAAAGTTAACCCCACTGCTGTAATTCAGCGCTGGGAGGATTGCAGCATGTGGGGGAGTCCCACGCCGGAGCAGCTCGGGAAGGGCTGCAGCCGTGGGAGGGAATCCAGTTGGAGAAAGTTAGTGACCCATGACAGAGCAGTGTGGGGAACACTGCGGCCCATGGGAGAAACTCATGTTGGAGAAAGTTTGTGGAGGACTGTCTCCTGTGAGAGGGGGACCACGATGGAGCAGGAGGAACAAGGTCCAGACACTCCCCTCACCGAAGATAAGGGAAGTTGCAGCGCTGACTGCACCCCCCATTCCCTACCCCTGAGCCACTGGGGGAGGAGGTAGAGATATCGGGAGAAAAGCTGAGCCCGGGAAGAAGGGAGGGGTGGGGGGAAGGTGTTCTCAAGATGTGGCAATGCTTCTCACTGTCCTACTCTGTTATGTGTTGTTAGTGTCTGTAATAAATGTATGTTTTTTTCCTTCCCCTAACGAGTCTGCCTTTTGCTCATGATCATAAAGGGGAATTTTTCCCCATCCCAGTCCTATCTCGAACCCCAAGCCTGGCTCTCTGTCCCTTCTCATTGCCGGAGGGGAAGGGAGAGAGAGCTGCTGCATTGTGGTTGGCTGCCAACCAGGCCTAAACCATGACAGCATTAGAAGCAAACTCTTTTTGATGAGGATGGTCAATTACTGGAACAGGTTATTCAGAGAGGTTGCGGTGTCTGCATTCTTGGAGTTTTATTCAAAACACAACAAGACATGATTCTAAGCAAGTTGCTGTCGCTGGCCCTGCCCCTGCACAGGGAGTTGGACTGGATGATCTCCAGAAACTGCTTCTACCTCAACTGTTCTGTGATTTTGTTATTCTATGGACAGGTAACAATGGCTGAAGTATTTCTGAAACCACTTGGCCTCTGGAAGTTGCAGTCCTACAGGACACAAACAAGCAGCCAGAGCTGAAGAGTGAGTAGTTTTACAGAAGAAAAAAAAAAAAAAAAAAAAAAAAAAAAAAAGACAAAACAAACAAACAAACAAACAAAAAAAAAAAACCAAAAAATCCAAACAAACAAAAAAAAACAAAAACAAAACCAAAACAAGCTCCTACAAATATGACAATACATGTTTCTACAAACAAATTCAGGGTAAAATAACCTCCATCCTGGATATTCTAAACCAAGAAGACATTAAATGTTGTTGGTAGATTATTGGTTTGGATAGTTTCCTTATCCACAAAAACTGTACTAATAACTCTCTCCTATTTTGAAGATAAATGTTCACAAGAATTTGCAGTTTCCTATACATATTGTCCCACTTTTGTCTTTGTTTATAAGTGAATTCCTATAGTGCTTATCTAATGGTGGTAAAGCTGGATTTTAAGTGCAAATAGCTGTGCTGGCAATTGTTCTCACCATCACCTGGTCCTGCCACACTGAGTGTTGAAAGTGATTTATATGGCTTTATAATACAACAAAAAATACAACTACCACAGAAATTGTGCCATGTTTTCTTTATACCTCACCCACCTGCTCAGTAAATGGGAGATAATGCTTTAAGAATTTGATGAATGGAAACCAGGTTCTATTCTAGTCAGACAACATTTTTGGGCACCAGATCCATGTCATTCCCAACTATACACTGTCTGAATGATGGATAATGCCAAACCACTGGGCACATTTTATTCCCCTATGTTAGAAAACAGGAGTAGGAAAATTCCCAGAGATTCAACTTGCAGATTTTCCTTTGAGGACTACCCACGCAGAAGGAGATAAAACAAGCTGCCTCTTCACATTGCTAACTCTATCATTTCACTAGTACCAACATATTTATCCCAGATGTTGTGCTGCTGTTGGCATGACTGCCATGTGTGCTCTCTGACATATCTCTTCAGGTGCAGTGGTATGGGATTCTATCCCTTATATATAGTTATGAAGACAGTACCAGTGTTGCTTTCCAACCCATAGATGTCTGTCAGAGGATAAATTAATAATCTTCATAAATTCAGTTATTAAAATGCTTTTAAAATTATGAACGTACACTTTTATTCTTACCATCTATAAATATTTTTCTGGAATTTTTTGTTGCTTTCTTAGAACTTATTTTATATATATATATATATATATATATAAATATTTTAAAGACTATGAGACAATCAAATCCACTGTATGAAAATCTTCCAGGTTGAATTATTTGCCAAGAAGAAGAATACATTGCAAACCAAAACCATGCATCTATTTCAAAGGACCAGGAATATTGATTATGGCATAAGAACAATGAAGCATTATATAAAGCCATTTAATACTTTCACTGTGTAGAGTTAAAAATTCCAAAAGAAGATGAAAACATGATGTACAAGAATCTGTCAAACCATACATTGTTTAGCACACAAAAAAAGACTCCAAAAGAAAATTAATGTTTCAGTGAAATAGAGAGACAGAAGATAATGAGGACTCCTTTACACTATTTTCAGGGTGTACAGCTATAGAGAAAGGTAAAAAAACAGTACAATTTTTTAATGGGATATGCTCAGGCATGGACATAGCCTTTGCAAGAGAATATCTATATGATGAGTGTTCCCATGTATCAGCTGGCTGTACATCACTACAATAAATTATTGAGAATGTGTGGAATAATTTCCGATTAATAAACAAGATCAGTTACGTTTTGATTATTAACATGAATTTTGAATCAGAAGTATTTGTCGCTACACTTCGGCATATATGTTCTTTTGCAGTCTGAAGAATTCATCTATACTCATATATTCAAAGGCACAAACTGTGAGTCAACTTCATCTCTCACATACTCTGATGTAAATAAAGAATATAGACTGAAGTCTATATTGTTTCACTCCACATTCATATTGTGGATGTTACACCATGATCTATCTTTGGAATTTCTCACTTGACACAGGTAGGATAATTTACAGTACTTCTTGGTCTGGATAATCTGTCTGATGCATTTCTGCTGTTCTATCAACATCAACCTTATGAATCAAGTGAAATCTTAAGAAATATGTCTAAACAAACTGCATTCCTGAGTTTTGTTTGGAGGTTGACTAAAATATTTAGATGGGTGCTTCCTGTTACTTAGAAGTAAATAAGTAATAATTATATAAATATGACAGTTTTAAAAAACAAACAACTTTTTCTCATTGAAAAGAGTATCACCAAAAGAAAAAAAAAAAAACCAACAAAACAAAAAAAAATATTAGTCAGCTGCAAGGTAGATTAGTAAGTAAAAATAGCTTGAGGTTAAAATGTCATGTATGGGATGATAGAGTATAGGAGAGGAAGAATTTGATTCTCCACATTCCTCCTCCATAGGCTGAAGCACTCTCAAGTCTGTAAAGACTACTTCTCCAAAGTTACTTAAAATGCTAATAATGACAGCCTTCCTCCCTGTTTCCAGTGAACTATCAGAACAAATCACTTTATTGGATGAGAAAAAGAAGAGCCAACATACTGTGTTTAGGATTTGCCTCTCCCCTTCAAATTATAAATGTGTTAAAAAACCTGAGCCTTAATAGGCTTTATTTTGCACAGGAACTAACAAACACAAAAGAACTTTATAATTTTATACTACTGAAAATGCAAAATATTTGGAAGTCTGCTTGCTCATATTTACTTGGATTTGCAATGCCTCTGAAAACTAAACACTGCCTTTTTCATTACTAGTCACCTCAAGTTGTTCAACATCAGAAGAGGTATTTTTTCCTGTAGGGCTGGAGACTTTCTTAGAGACTAGTGCTGCTACTGCATATGGTAATTTTATGTAAGGTGAACAATGTTAAAATATCTATAAAATAATTTAAACACAAACCCACCTCAGTCGTACAGTCTTAAAGAAAAAAATGTATGCCACTGTTTCAGAAAAATGTATTACATAAAAGGAACAAAAAAAGGAATATTGCTTTTGTGAATGTTACAGTATTTAAAAAACCTGATGTAGCCAGTATTTTGTAAAGGGATGGTGAAAATTAGTTTGATTAAATGTTCAGTCTCATTAAAAAAAATAGTAAATATTTGCTTTTAAAATTGTCAGGATGGTAACTGAACTGTAAAATATACACACCTTGTATTTATTTGGTTTTGGTTTGCTTTTTTTTTTTTTTTTTTTTTTTTAAATTAAGAATCTGATACATATTTAGATAAAGGGTTTTGATACAGAAGCATGTTGGAACCAGTCATTTAAAATGCACATCTCGTTTCAACTGAAAAAAAACAAAACAAAAACAAAAACAAACAAAAAAAAAACCCCAAAGCTTTATAAATTTAATATCTTACTAGACCATAAATGCCAACCTGGTAGATAATTAGAAATTATTTCTTTCTTTGTCACTGAAGGTAAACCATCTATATTGTACTTCACAGTATTATGGCTACACTTATGTTCTAGGGATTGATACCTTGGGGTTCCTGGCTCCATATGTTAAAATGTGGCTAGTGCCTAGAACTTTATAAGGAAGTCTGCACAGCACTTGATCCAGATTTCTCTGGAGTCTATGTGCTGTTCCCCAAAATGCAATCTCTATTCTGTGTAGGGGGTTTCCTGATGAATATGGGAATAGACTACTGTTTGCAACAGCAGTATTTCTGTGGCATAAAAAGAGATATATGTTGCATCCCCTATCTTGAAAGACTAGAGCAGAGAATGATGAATTTGACAGGATTATGTCCATATTTATATTGCAAGTGGTTAACTGTCCTGGGACCATACAATATTTTCATTGTGTAGGGAACTAATTAATTCACTCCAAAAGTCTTCTTTTTGTAAATGAAGACATATGTACTTCAGACAACCAGGGACCCAATGATGACCTGAGAAGCTAAGTTATTGTACAGATATAGCACATGCTTAAAGTAAAATAAACTCTATTAGGTACTAGAAGCCAATACCACATTAACATGGGGCTTTTGGTTAGCAGATTTATGATGCTGTTATCCAACTAAATTGTATAGTTTATTTTAATTGAATTATATGACAGACAAAGTGATGACAGGTATATAACTGCTTAGATTATGTACAGTCTTTGACTATGTATAGATACATATGCCATGCTCTTCCTTTGAAAAATAGAAAGCTCACCTTCCATTTTCAGATATGCTGTTTCAAATATATGCATTAAAGCTAGGCAAATTACCAGTAAATTTTTAGAGCTTAAAGCAATTTTGTATTCCTCTAATGAGCTCAGTGAGATATTAAGCTCATCTAAGCAAGGAAGGGGAAAAATGTCTTCAGCAGCTTTCTTAGTCATTTCAGAAGATTAGTTTTAAACCCTTTTTCTTTTTTTTTATCATATGTAAGAAAAATGACCCCTTCCCTTTGTTCTTCTTCCTGTGCTACATTTACATTGCCTTTTTATGTCTATCTAGTCATGTACAGGTCCTGAAGATTATCCTACACTTCCAGATATTACTCTGAAACACGAGGGTAGCAAGCTCCAGGTTTTCCTGGTCAGCATAAGCAGATTTATATGTCAGTTTAACAAGACTGAATGATGAGGTACAACTTCTTGTTGGAGACCATATGGCTATGGTTCTACTTGTAGATTAAACACTGCCTGAAATACTCCTGGGTGCTGAAACTCAATCATCTCTGCTGCTAAACTGCTAAAGAGGTCTGATGTTTCCAGTCTGTGCAAACTAGAACTCTGCAAAATTATTCCTGGACATAGTTTGGGAGCTAGAATACTTTATAGACCATTTCCAATGCATTTAACATGCAGCCACACTCTTATGGAGGTCAAAACATTTTATTAACATAGACACAGGCTGCTTTTTACCAGTTGCACTTAGCTCTTGGGGACTTAAACCAAGAACATTTCAGTCACTACTCTAAAGGTAGTCTGTGGGCCCACTTGAGGAAAGGACATTTTGGTCAAATAGTTCTTTTACTTTAAGATTAGAAAAAGTGAGTGATGAGAACACTGATCTCAAGAGATAGGGGTTAGAGAAAGGCAAATGATAAAAACAGCTTCTATACGTACAGCTGAACAGTGTGGGTTGAGATGGGTTGATGGAAGTTTGGCTTCTAGGAATGAGCTTCATATAAATACAGTGTGATTAAGAATTTAATCTGCTCATGATCTTTTGTACCTATATGATACATGGAGATTTCCAGGACTCTGGTTTTGTTCACTCCCTCAGTATTTCCAGAGGAAGAACCCGAGATGGTAAGTGTGCTAGACACCTTTGGATAATGTTGCAAAGGATGAAATTAAATCTGAGACAAGGACTACAAATGGAGATGTCTACATTTGAACTATTTCATAATCAGTCAACACTGTATCATACCAATATAATCAAGAAGCGATTAATCTGTCAGCTGCTAAGGATGAGGTTTCAGCCTCTGATTTAGGTACCTTTATGTTAGTAGAATGTCTGAACTCCACCAGTATAGTCGCCACATAACTAGGTCTTGTTTAGTTTGACTACACAAAGTATCATTTCAGATGTTATGACTTTCCTTCCTGGTTTGTATCTGCTAGTAAAAAAGAGCATGATCTCTTCTCAGATCTTCTGTTGTATCTTGTCGATCCATGCAGACATTTTGGATATGTTAAGATACCTGATATTATCTTAGATAATCTAGGTATCAGATGGTGTTGTAATACCCATGCTTAAGAAAAGTACTTGTTTAGGGCTTCTGATTTGGGCTTTTGATTTCACACAAGGTATGCCAAGACCTTTATTGTTTTGATTTGGTTGAAGATGATTCTGTGTGTAAAAGTATAACTGTCCCTTCCTGTTCAATTGAGGGTACAGGACATGAAAGTCCCCCATCTTTGGTGTATTATTTCTGTCACTATTGAGAATGTGAATGCTGTAAAGGAAGAAGAACACTTAGACCTTTTGTATAGATATTTGTGTGGAATGGATTTTGAGTTGCATTTCAGAAAAGGTCAGAATCAGTCTTTTATTTCCCTTTTATGAAAACTATTCAGGTACACAGAGAGATGACTAGACCCTGGGCTGAGGCTCAGAGAAGTGAAAAGAACATGAGAAACTACTGTTTTTGGCTTAAGAAACTGGTGGGCATAACAGGGTGAGAAGATCACAGAAGTTGCAGATAGTGCCATGAGGTATGGACAATTTCACAGATGGTTTGGGGGAGTTATGAGGTATGACAAAAATTCACAGATAATTAAATGGAATATTAGGGACATTTTGGAGAAGGGAATCTGATAAAAACAGAATTACTTATCGACAATACCACAAAAGGATAAGTCTAATTAGGTAATCACAACAGAAATATCAAATTCAGGTGTACATGTACCAAAACTAAGACCAATCACAAAAAACTAATTGAGCTGGCTTCTATGTTTGTGAAAAGATGAGGGCACAGAAAGGCATAAATAAAGGTGGATGGGAGAAAACAAACATGGGAAAAGAAACAGGGAGGAAGGGGGATAAAAAGGGCCAATCAGGTATAACCGGGCTGCTTGTTAATATACTTCTCTGACAAATTTGATCACTGCAGTCTGTTCTATGACAATCTGTTGAAGAAACATTTCCAATCTGATTTTACAGACAAGGAATGTGAAAGTTGGCTTATAAAAGTTTATAACTATAAATAGGTCCTTTTCCTTTAAAAGTTCTTATATCACATTTGGAAAACTTGATTTTTTTAAAGGAGATATGTTTTTTCAGCTTTTAATATCAGGATTTCCAAACAGCTCTTCTATTCCCTTCTGTTCTTAGAAGTTCTTAGAAGTTTCAGAATAGTAAATTTAAAGTTTTACTTGTTTAAATGAATAGGTGAAATACTATACATTTTCTTTAAGTTTTTTTTATCTCCAAAATTTATTTAAGGGAAGATGAAAATAAACAAACAAACAAACAAATCTTCATTTGAACTTCCTGACTGGAGTTTTTCCACTTTGCAATTCAAATTTTACTCTCTTGTTGTTATGATATTGTTATTTCACTGGTTTGCTAGTTGCCTAACTATAAAAACCTTGATTTTCTAATTTAAAAGTCAAATGGAATGTAAGAAAATTCAGGTATTTTTCTGTTATTCATCATAAAAAAGCAAAAAAAAAAAAAAAAAAAAAAAAAAAAAAGAACAAATCTAAACTTTTCCCTTCAGATATTATCCTCTCAAATATTTATTTACCATGCACAGGTTTACTGTGCAAAGAAAGACGCACACTTTTGATAGTTTTGTGGAACTAAACCAGACCTCTGAACCTTTTAAAATGTAACCATCACTAGTTTTTCCCACTAGTAAACTATTTAACTGAAGCAAGGAACATGGAAATACGGCTAGATTTTATGGCTGGAAGGGTCAGAGGTCAGGTGAATTAAGTATCCCAGGTTTTACAATGCCAGAAAATAAATGCCTGGCCCATGCAGGCAACCTGACCGAGGTTTTCACCTCTGATTCGTGTTTTTTTGCATACTGATCTTACGTAGGGTCCTTGGTAGATCAGTTTGAGTAAGCAAAACATTGAACTCTCTCTGGGGACTGTCTTGTGAGCCTGCACTTCCAACCATTTAAATCAGTCAACACAAAGTAAAAGGAGCATAGGCATATTTGAATCTAGCAGGTGCCCACTGTGCATCTGGGCCTTTAGAACATGGAGCCCTGTCCCACCTTGTGGGAGGTGCCTCACAAACTTGGACGAAATCCCTCTGAACACAAAAGTTAGAGTGATGGTCGCACTGACACAGACAGAGGGTGGATTGAGCTCCTCCCAGTCCCCTCTCTACAAGCTACTGTGTGTTTTGCACTAAATAAATGTCCTGTCCCAATCTGCTACTGGATGAAAAAGGAAATCTTTTCTGAGTATAAATGCATGTTCTTCAGAAGCAACAAACATCTTCCTGAAAGTGGCTTTTGGCTGCACACAAAATAAATGTTACCACTTCGAGGAGGACTACTAAGATCAACCTGGAACGGGTTTCAGCATTGCTTCTCAGGAGCTTCTGGAAGGGTGTTAGACATCAGGGATCAGAAGACCTTAGAGGAAAGGTAGTTACAGCTACAAATACCTCCAAACCTGCTATAAATTCACAGTTCAAGACTGTATTCAATGGAAACATATTTGTCTCAACTATCCTTTTCCGTTTTGTCCCTTTATGCACCTGAGATTTTTATTTTTTTTCATTTGTTGGGAAATTTCCTAATTTCAGTTAAGTAGGGATTTTTTTCTTCTCTTCATTTATTTGATAAAGCTAGAAAAATAAGTCCTTGCTTTAGAATCAATCCAATATTTTTCTCATTTTTTGTGTCAGATTTTTACAGGTTAGTTTAAAATCAGAAGTCTTCTCTGGTTGCATGACTTACAAGGAAAGTAGTGAAATCCAGCAGACCATCCTTTCACTCAGGAGACACTTACTTGACATCCCTTTTATTGCTAATGGTAGAATTTAAGTGTCTGACTTCTTTCTGATTGTAGTTTTTCTGACTGCACTTTTAAATTGTTTCCTAAATAGAAAGTACTTGTTAAAATGTGTCCCTGCTCCCTCCCCATACACACCTTCACTGAAATATGCATAGTTCTGGGAAAGACTTATGAATATCTAGTATTGATGGGGAAAAAAAAAACAACAACAACAACAAAAAAAAAAACTTCAAAATTATGTTTTTAGATCATAAATGGCTACAGAATTATTAAGCAGTGGATTCTGGAAAGTTGTGTTTTTTTCTGTTGTGATGAAAAGAGCTGACATTTTGCATTCTGATCACACATGTCTAATATTTTCAGACTACACCTGCATTATCTTTAAAGATGACTCTGTTTTTTTTGAGGACTGAGTGCTTTCGGTAAAAAAGCCTGAGCTTGGCAGAAAAGTCAGTCTGAAGTACTTTGGATTTTTTCCCAGATCTGCTGTATCTCTTTCATGGTTTATAGTGGCATCAGCATTTTATACCTCAATATTTATTCTAGGGAGGAAATAATTCTCAAAGCAAAGTAAACAATGATATTATTAAATTGGCAACTTTGCCAAGGAAGACAAAAAACAAGTGCTTATATATAGTACATATAGCATGGGCTGAAAGAAATATCTATTTGTCAAAAGATATTTCCTCTTTTTTTTTTTTTTTTTTTTTTTTGTGAGGGGGAAAGCTTTTGAGATATTTTATCAGATTTTAAAAGAGCAATGATTCACACAATGCTTACTGAGTTCTGATAAGAACTTCCTGAATATGTCGCAAGCTGGCAAAATGTAAAACACTGAGCTCTCATCTTGCTCAAAGGCTTTCATTTTCTGGTAATGCATACATCTGGCCTCCTGCTGGCATTCAGTAACCTAATGACCAAAAAAAAAGAGATAAAAAGAAACTATATTTAAAAAAGAGTGTCACAAACTTCAGTGACTTTACATATATGCCTTATGCAACATCATAGAAATGTTAACAGTATAGTAGCCAGAATAGACTTTGGTTCAGTTGATATCTGACAAGTTTTGTCGGCAAGATCCATGAGCTACTTTAGCTGGAGTGACCAATATTTATACCAGAGTCCTAGAAGGAGCTCCTGGAATATGAGTCAGCAATCTCACATTTTCCCTGAGGACTTCACTGGTGCTGCAGTGTGGTGACAAATTGTTTGATGTCCTGTACAGGATAAGAAAAGACTAAGTTCTTGATGATCTCTGCTTCTCTGTGTTACTGTACTGTTTATTGCATCTGCTTGTTTATCTTGTCTGTATTTCTAATTGGGTTAAACAATCCTGGTTTGGGTTTCTGTTTCTCCTCAATTCTTATCTTCACCTCCTTATCAAATTTTCAGTCCTAATTTGTTTAACTACCAGTGTATCAAAATCTTCAGTTTTGTGTGTTGTGCAGATTTTTCACTTCTGCTTTTATTTTGAAAAATATGTTTTTATCTCGGAAACTAGAGTGTGAAAATATATCTAAACAATTCTGGATAGAGGAATAGGTTTTAGCCATCTTAAAAACACATGCAAGCCACCAAGCCACAGCTATACTCACCTATGTTACAATCACACAATATGTACACAATGTTGCATTACTTCATGTGCAACAGAGGGACAGATTTCTAAATACTTTGCAGGGACAGTGGTAGGAACAAAGCATTTGTGCTAGTTAAAGTAAATGCTACACCCACATTCCTTCATTGTTTTTTCTCAAAGAAAACATACACATCTTCTTTTTGCTCCTGGTAAGGCAAAATAACAAATTTGAAGGATGAAAATGCTGGAAAATGAAGAAGTGTATGATTTGACACTCATCCTAAGAATATCCAGGTCTTCTGTATTCATAGCTGTGAAAATGTTCATGTGTGAGATTTATTTTAAAACAGTTTAGGAAAAGTGAAATATGTTTGTGGCATATTATAAAAAAAAAAAAAAAAAAACAAAAAACAAAACAACCAACCAACCAAAAAAAACCCAAACCCACCCCAAATGTTTGGTTGACCTTATTATTTCAGCATGGATTTGAATTTTATCTATAACAAAGCTTGTTGTGACACATACCAGCTACATGCAGCACTAGCTCTCTACAATATACTGTTTTTTTTTTTTTTATATTGAACGTATCAAATGGGAAAACTTATGAACAGTTAATTTGTCATATTTACTAATCATTCAATTTCTTTGTGAAATAAAGATAAAAAAAAATATTAGTTAACAAGCACACTTAGAATAAAATATTTTTAAAAGCTTTTTATTTTTTTTCTTTGTTTTTCATATATTTCATCAGCAGTTCCATGAATGAAATCATTGTGAGTTTCTTTCTCTTACAGCTAACTTGGAAGCTGCAAGTAGAAAGCAGTTTTATAACTGTCTTTTTGTTCGACAGAGGACTGCCCCAGGAAGTGTTAATACACTAACTATGGATAGATCACGTAAAGAGAAATGAGAAAGGGTAGCCCAGTTTCAGTTATTATAACAGTAACTTTATAGGCAGATTAGGGTAGACATTGTGCTCCTATACAGAACAAAACTATGAATATATAGGAAAAAGAAAAGTACTATGGTAACAACATTTTTATGATTTATAAGTATACTCACAGTTCCAGTTCTTATTCCTATATATATTTCTCTCCTCCTTTTCCTTTTCTCTTTTGATATATATTAATACAGAAGTTAAATTTTTGCTGAACTGGAAGGCAGCAAATTTTGATTGCAAAAGGAGATATAAGAAAAAATATAATGTCTTCAGATAAAGGGCTGCTTTAAAGTCAACATCTCTTCACAGAAGTATTTTCACAAACTTCCAGATCCTTATAAAGCCTTCATCCCAGGTAATCTGTGTAGTCTCATAGACTGTCTAAGTGAAATCATGCCACAGAATTTTGCCAATACCTTTAATATGATCGTTCTACTCTAGATCTGAGGCAGCCTCTGGAAATATTAATTTTTAATTTGACTGTAGAGGGAACTTTAGGATGTTTCAGTTCAGTGACTAAGCTTAAAAAGGAACTGTCCAATTGTCATAGTTTACTTTAAGCATGCAACTAAACATGTTTGGCAGTTATACTACCTCCATGAATACTGTAAATTTTATAGCAATATAAAGCTAACTTGAATGTCTTATATTTCTTTTTATATGATTTTGATCACCTCTAAGCAAACTTAGTTTTCACCGTGTCTCCTGGTCACTCTTTGTCTTGAAACTCTGTTTTCCTTATACCTGTCTGGATTGTGATATTGTAGGTTACTGAAACAACTCTTCTGTATTTAAATTCCACCACTTGCCTGGTGGCCTTCAGCAGAGATTTAGCATAAGGTATAGAAAAAACATTTAAACTTCTAAAAAGGTAAATAGATATTTCTAATCATTAAACTAGAGTGTACAACAGATCCAGGAAGAAGTCCACAATAAAACCTAAAGGACAGTATTCACAAAAGACATGAATTGTCTAAACTGGAATGAGAGCAACCAGCACAGAGCAACCAAAAGACATTGTGCCTGACCAACCAGATGATTATTTTTTATACTGAGCTGATGGCCTGTGTGGTCAGAGGGAGGGCAGTGGATTTTCAGGTCCTCAATTTCTTCAAGGCCTTGGACCCGGTCTCATGCAGTGTCCTTATAGCCATGTTGGTAAGGCATGGACTGCGTAAGTGGGTGATAAAATTTGTGGAAAATTGGTGGGACTGAATCATTCAAACGATGGTGATCAATGCTACTAAATCCATTAGGAACAGGTAGTTACTAATGGTGTCCTTCAGGGGCTGATACTGGTACCAATACTGGGGACAATATTATTAAGTGACTTTATTGATGACCAAGATGGTGGAATAAAGTGCACTTTCAGCATGTCTGTGGCTGAGACAAAACTGAGAAGTGGGGGTGGAGAGTCTGGAAACAATTGTTTGTGCATTGAAGGGCAGGTCTGCTATCTAGAAGGATCTGAACAAGCTGGGGAAATGGGTTTACAGGAACTTCATGAAATAAGAAAAAAGACAAATGCAAAGTCTTGCACCTGAAGAGAAAAAACTCCATGCAGTAGTACAGGCTGGCGGTGACTAGCTGGAAAGCAGCTTTGAAGAAAAGGATCTGGGAGTCCTGATGGACACAAAGTTGGACATGAGCCAGCAGTGTGCCTTTGCAGCAGAGAAAGCCAGCAATATCCTGGGCTGCATTAGCAAGAAGTTGGTGGGCCCAGAAAAGTGATCCTTCCCCTCTATTTCACACTTGTGAGACAACACCTGTGGTGTTGTGTCCAGTTTTGGGCTTCTCAGTACAAGATGATGTACAGGAAGGTGTCTAGGCAAAGATGTACTTTCAAAAGTGTTAAGGATGTTTAAAGTTGTTGACTTTCCTTGAAAATTAAAAAAAACCACCTAGATAGCCAGTAGATGTTATGATTTTGGATTTTAGCAAAGCCTCTGATACTGTCTCTTACAATATCCTTCTGAATAAACTGTCCAGCACACAGACATACACATTGGGTGAGCAATTGTCTGACGGGTTAGGCTCAAAGGGTTATAGCATATGAGGTTATATCAAACTGGTGTCCAGTCACCAGTGGGATTCCCTAGGGCTCAATTTTAGGGCTAGTTCTCTTCAGTGTTTTTATATAGTATCTGGACACAGGAAGCAAATGTATAGTAAGATAAGTTTGCTGATGGTGCTAAATTAGGAGCAGCTGTGGATGCCCTCAAGAGAGATCTGGATAGGCTAGAGAGCTGGGCAATCAGCAACTATATGAAATTTAACAAGAGTAAGTGTCAGATTCTCCATCTGGGAGGAGGTAATACTGGTTATACATACAAAAAGGGGGACAAGAGACTGACAACAACCTTGCTGAGAGAGATCTGAGGGTTTGGATTGATGGCAAATTGAATATGAGTCGATAGTGTGCCCTGACAGCCATGTCCTGCGGTGCATTAAGCACAGCATAGCTAGCCAGGTGAGGGAGGCAATTGTCCCACTTTACACTGCACTGGTGTTTCCCCACCTCAAATACTGTGTGCAGTTTTGGTTACCTCAATATAAGGACATCAAACTATCAGTGTGTCCAGTAGAAAGTGACCAAGATGATGAAATGTATTGAGGGCAAGACTATGAGGAGAAGCTGCTTGGTTTGTTCAGTTTGGAGAAGAGAAGGCTGAGGGGCAACCTCATCATAGTCTACAACTCCCTTAAGGGGGACAGTGTAGGGGGAGACGCTGATCTCCTCTCTCTGGTGACCAGCAACAGGACACGATGGAATGGAATGAAACTGTGTTAGGGAAAATTCAGGTTGGACATTAAGAAAAAGTTCTTTACTGATAGAGTGGTTGGTCACTGGAACAGGCTGCCCAGGGAAGTGGTCACAGCACCAAGACAGTCAGAGTTCAAGGAGTATCAGAACGATGCTCCTAGTCATATGGTTTAATTTTAGGTAGTCCTGCGAAAAACAGTGATTTGGATTTCATTATCCTTATGGATCCCTTCAAACTTGAGATACTCTATGATTCTATGATTTCTAGATCTCTTTTATGGTTTGCATTCATATAATTTGGTACTTATCATATGTTATCATATGTTATTTAAATTGTCCTTAAGATCTAATTTAACTGGTTACTTTCTTAATTTCAAGTACTGTTGCTCTTTGATTTATGCTGAATCTCATATTTGTGTGGAATTTCTGAAAAAGACACTCAAAAAAGTCCTTCAGTATCCTCTTACAAATCCATCTGTGAAATCTTCCACTGCAACAATATTTAGAGAAACAAATAATATTTACCTTATTTCTTCATTGATACCACTATTCATGTTCACCAATATCCTCTCTTTATTTTTCTGTATTGTCCCATACAGCTGCTTCTCACTGCACACAATCAATATGCATTATATACAATCTTCTAAAAGAAATAAATTTTTGCTCTGGGTCATAAAGAAGGGTACTTATTTGGGATGAGTTTCGTTGAACTACACTAATAAATTAAAAAGTTAATTATTTGTAGGTTTGGTTATATTGGGTTTTTTTAGCAGTCTTGTTACTGATTTTGGTTAAAAGATTTTTATCACGATGTTCACGCAGCTGAAGTGAAGACAAATCCAAAACTATTTTACAGGCATCACTGCAAAGTTATCTAGATGACAAAATTATCATGACAGTACAGAAATACTCATTAAACTTGGAACTCAGACATACATAGAAAGATGTACCTTAGCAGACAGTGCTGAAATTAATACATAAACTAGAAGTAATAAGGAGTATAGAAAAAGGAAAGAAAGAAGAAAATAAAGACAGAACATGCTTACTTATTATTTCCATTTGATGATTTTGAATGCAAATACTTTATAGTGCATGTCTAAAGAACTCCAGCTTTTTCTTGTATTCTCCTACATCTTTAAACGATATATAGTATTCTAAAACCTCACCCTCAATTTACCAGAACTGTTTAACAGAACTTTGCACAACTGCTTATTATTATATGCATTTTTTATAACTGAAGATGAATAGTACAGCTTCAGAAAAAAAAACTAAAAAGAGGAAAACCCACTCAAAACATTTTCTCATTTTATATCCACATCTGTGTTTTGTTCTGGACCTGTTTCAAAGTGGGTCCCCCAGGTGTCTTATTTACAGAGATTTTCCTTGATTCACAGAGAAGTTCTGATGAACAAAATCTAGTTTCTCTTGATTTGCATGAAATGTATCATTAGTCCTTGATGGAAGTCTGAAAAAAATAGAAATCTATAGCTAAATGAAGTCTTTCAGTGTGTACCAAACATGAATGTGAACTATAGAAAAATGACTGTGTTTAGAGCTGCCAAACTATGCCTCCAGGCAGCACTTGCTGGCTCCGATGCATGGGAGGCAGAAAAAGATAGAAAAGAAGGCTGGCCCAGGCTTGAGGGCAGACCTCTGTCCTGTCCACACAGGGACTGTTTCATGTTCATGCTTCACAGAGATCCTCCATAAGGATGAAGCTGGGGCAGGAGATAACAATGCTGCAGAAGGGTCCCAACTGTTTAATGACTACAGGGGCCTCTCCCACTCTGATGCAATCTTACCAGCCTGAATTTATATCCTAAGTCCAGAACCGTTTTTTAACATCTGCAAAGCTGTCACAGAAGTAGGAATTTCCATAAAGTAATTGTCTATTTTTATCTTCATACAAAAGGCAGTTTAAGATAACCAAAATCAGTTCACCTAGAGTATTCTCCAAGAATCCACTGTTCCCCTAACAGTGGTGTGTTCATATGGATCACAGCTCAGACTTAGGAGTGGTTTCAGGCCACAAGCCCTGAAATAACATTAGGAAACAAATAGGAAGACTGTTTCATCTTCTTGAATGAGGGATATTATACAGTTGATGGTGGTAAGACAATAAAGCAGTATGGTCATGTAGGCATCCTTTCCTATGGGGTTCACGGACAGGCTTGAAGGTGAGGAAGTAGAGATTTGTGGGTCAGCCTACCTTCTGATAGCTTTGAATCACATGCAAGATAAAGACATTTAGTCCTTTTTGCTTCTGGTAGCATCTGTCCCCTTGTATGACAGAAAAAAAAAAAAACAGTGAAGAGTAAGGATACCTCAATATTACATACTGTAATGTTTAGATGGGAACAAGTATGTAATTCAATGGAAAAGATCTGGGGGAAAGCATCACTCAATAATTAACTAGTGGAAAATCAGTGTTGGTTGTTTTGTAACTTCTAATGATGCCCTAAATGATTTAGCATAAACAAAAGACTTATTTTACACGTACAGTCATATCAGATACACATATGTCTTCAAACACTGAGATATATTGCATTTATGAGTAAGTCAAACATTTAAATCAACTGTTCACATGTGGTTTTCTATGTCACTCCAGATAAGAAACTACGTCCTTAGGGTATGTTTTAGAGTACTTCAGAAACAGATAAACTGATCGTGAAACTCTGTTTTTGTTAATCATTTTGTATCATACTGTCATGGTTTGAGCCTGGTCAGCAGCCAAACACCACATAGCCGTTCATCCACCCTCCCCAACCTGGGAATGGGGGAAGTAGTTTGAGGGATAAAGAGAGACTCACAGGTTGAGATAGAAACAATTTAATAATGATAATAAAATGAAAACAATGACAGTAATAGAAAATATAAATAGGCAATGCACAATGAAATTGCTCAGCACCCACTGACCAATACCCAGCCCGTTCCCAGCTAGCAATTCTGAAGTATCAAGATCCTGCAATTGCAATCCCTGAAGCGAGAGAGAGCCCCTTCCCGACCACGCCTCCTCTATATAGTGAGCATGATATTATATGATATGGAATATTTCATTGGCCAGTTTGGGTCTGGTGCTCTGGCCGTGCTCCCTCCCTGCTGCTTGTGCACGGGCAGGACATGGGGAGTTGGAGAGTCCTTGAAATCTCAGCAGCAGCCTGTCCTGATTGGGGCTGGACTAGAGTTCCCGTTGGTTTGGCAGCGGGAGGAGTGCTGCAGCACCCTGAGACCCCAGGGGCTCCCCAGGGCCCAGTGCCCTCACCTGTGTGCGGGGGCGGGGGGAGCACAGCTGGAGGGCTGGGCCCGGATTGGCCGATAGTCCATGTCATGTGACATTATTCTTACTATATAAAGGCAGGAGTGAGCTAGGAGAGGCTGCTGCTTCTGGGAGTGTTGCTGTAGTGCTTTTGTGTTTGGGATTGCCAGGCTGGAGCAGGTGGGTGTTGGTGAGCAGCTGTATTGTACATTACCCGTTGATACCGTTGTCAGTGTATTATTCTGTCACTGTTATTAAACTGTTTTTATTTCAACCCATGAGTCTCCCTTTGCCCCTCCGATTCCCTTCCCATTCCCAAGTGGGGGGAGGGTGGGTGAGCGACGGTGGGGCGTTTAGCTGCTGAGTAACTGACACAGCCGAAAACATTAGTGTGCTATCAGCATTCTTCTCATACCAAACCCAGATGAATCCAAAACACAGCACTGTTCTAGTTACCAAAAAGAAACATTAACCCTGTTCCAGCCAAAAACCAGGACACATACAGATGTTCAGCTGCAATCACTCTAGTATCAATAATTCTTGGTTAAAAAACTTATCAATCATAAAATTAAAATCCATAAGGAAGTCTCACTATAAATATTATTCTCTCTTGTTTTTTTTTTCTCAGTCAAATTAGAATTTTTTTTCTTAATGTAGTTTGTATTACTTGAATTTTTTCATAAGAAAAATTTATTAAGGCTGAATTCAAGAAGGTTATGTAGGATGTTATTCTGTAAGATTCTGCATTATACTAGTGCACTCTAAGGTGTAAGATACTTATTTGCTTTTTTTATCAGTCAGCTCAAAAGTTTGCGTTATAAAATCAGTTGAAAAAATTAAAGTGCTTTAATATCCAGATTTACATGCGGTTTTGTACTGGGAAATTAAACCTCTGTGTCTGAAGCATGAGTTCAAATTTTAACTCTTCTGTGTGGGTTGGGATTTGGATTAAAATGACATTTTATACTGATACCATTAGCTCTCAGCTAATAGTGATGATGTAAAGAAAAGGGTGAGTTTTCTGAGAGGGAACATGCTTCAGAAATCTTAGGGGTGGATTGGACTTAGTGTGTTGACAAGCTCAACGCAGAATTTCAGATGGATCTTGAACGACAAAGTAAAAAATACATCTGTTGGGAGGTGGGACTGACATCTCCAGGTTCCTTTTGTTGAGTTTGTTTATTTCTTTACTTTGCCTGATGACAAGGAAAGTTCACTTATTTCTGCTGCTAAGAGGATGTTGGAAAAAAAACATACTTGATATAACTTGTGCTGTCAGCTGAGGCTGTTGCTGACATTAAAAATGTTCCTGGTAGTCAAATGACCTTGAACCTGAAACACTAACTGGAAAAATTGTAAGTTACATAAAATGGAGTGTTTAGATACATGATGTACTCTGCCAAAGAAGAGTTACCAGCTAATATGAAGGAAAAAAAATGTCCAATAACTGAAGGCTACAGGAAGGACATGAAAAAAAATTGTTTCAACTATCAGAAAGGTCATTCTGATTCATTAAGAAGGTATGTGAGAGCAGTCTTTTGCAGGTGGGTGAGAGTTGAGTACACCACAGCATAATTTAATCAGGTATTTGCCATGCCAGCCTCTTAGCAGAATTATATCTTTGTTGTGGTTTGAGCTCAGATGGCAACTCAGCACCATGCAGCCTCTCACTTCCTTCCCCCCCCTCCCCCCCCACCCCAGGGCTGAGAAGGAGAAAATAAGTGAAGTCTCAGGATTTGAGATAGGACAGGGAGTGATAAATCACACATTATGGTCACTGGCAAAAGACAGACTCATTAAGGGAAGAAAAAATAACATAATTTTAATACAGACACTAGCAACAACAAAAAATAACACACAGGGTATGACAGTGAGAAACATTACCACATCTTGAAAACACCCTCCTACCCCTCCCTTCCTCCTAGGTTCAACTCTGCTCCCGATATCTCTACCTCCTCCCTTCAGTGGTGCAGGGGTCAGCGAATGGGGGGGTGCAGTCAGTGTTGCTGCTTCTTCCATTTTCGGGAGGCGGAGCTTCTGGATCTTCTTTCCCCTGCTCCAGTGTTGTTCCCTTCTCACAGGAGACAGTCCTCTACAACTTTTGTCCAACTTGAGTCTGTCCCACAGGCTGCATCATTTTCCTAGCTGCTTCAGCAAGGGACACCAACTTTCTCTGACTTGAGTCCCTCCCACAGGATGCAGCCTTTCCCAAGCTGCTCTAGCGTGGGACACTCCTGCATGCTGCAATCCTCCCAGTACTGAACTACAACAGTGGGGACTATTTCTTCCCATAGGGTCCTGGTCTCCTTCAGGTGCAATCAGCTTAATTTTCCATACGGGGCCCACCACAGGCCATATATCTGTGTCTGCTCCACTGTATACCTCCATGGATAGCAGGGGGTCTACTCTGCCATCTCACTGCAGGTTATAGGAGCGTCTCTACTTTGGCACATCTCCTGCCCCTTTCCTCCTTCATTCTTCCACTGACTTTGATGTTCACACAGATGTTGCAACTCCTCCTCACAACTACAACTCTTCCTACCAGGTCCCTTCTTAAATACATTATTGCTGAGGTGCAACCACCATCGCTAATTGGCTCAGTATTGGTGCCGAGGTGGGTCTGACTTGGAGCCAAGGGAACTTTGAGAAGCTTCTCACAGGAGGCCACTCCTGTATCCCCCTTCTGCTACCAAAAAACCCCACATTTACTCAAACCCAGGACAGTCTTAGATGTCAAGATGGATATTGAGTAAGCTGGTACTTTAAAACTAAGCAAATGAAAAATAAGTATGTACAAATTGTGAACTCACTGTCTACAAGCAGTTACCTATGCTATGGAAGAGCAAGTCACAGTTTTATCCCTAAACTCACAGGGAAGAGTCCTATGGCTTTTTTCTTACAGGCAAAGTGGTTTACTCCATTTGTTTTTATTTCACAGGAAGAACAGACTGAAATCTCACTACTCCTATTCTTCCATTTGGTGTCAGGAGCTAAAACCAGTTAAATAAGCATTAAATAGTCATTCAATGCAGAAGGCTAAGGATTGTGATGTTCAGCTCTGGAATATCTAAAAATAAAGTGTTCAGCTCCATCAGTAAATATTACTGCTGGCTTTGGCACATAATTATGAGAGTACCAGCACTTAGAAGGGCTTTCTCAACAAGAATAGTAGGAAAGTGAAGTGATGCTGGGTTTTCCCAAGGGAGATAGACCATAAGAAACATCAAAGACAGCAGGAAGTCTGAAGTTCCACCCCTCTGGAGTATACCTGATATCTAATGGCTTTTTGTGGCTTCAGCATGTTTCGTAGACCAAAGTCATTCAACATTCATGAAGAACTGTGATCCTAAGTAAAAAGGATCTACTGGTATTAAATGCAGGAATTTTAATTTGTATGCTGATTTTCTTTTCTTTTTTTTTTTTCTTTCATCTTTCCAAGATGTTTTGAGGCTTTCTCAATCAATTGCTTCCCTTGTATATTACTCTATTGTAAAGATCCTCACAGTCTATCAAATCACTGTAATTGAAAATAAACTAGAATGAACCCAGAAAGACAATGATGGCATAGATTCAACTACAGCTGTAGATGCATTTATTGTGATATTATGCATGTGATATTATGCATATAATATTACAGAGATGCATTTATTGTGATGATACAAGCAATAGGAAAACTCGTGTATCTTTTTAAAAACTTTGGTCGGTTTATTTTCCTTAATGTCAATAAAAGAACAGTTTGGATTGTGTTTTATAGGTCTGAAGAATTTTCCCATTTTTCTAAGGAATGCGCTTATTAAAATTCCAGTAATACTCCACATCCTCCAGTATCTCTTGCAGGGAAAAACTGGCATTTTACATGACCAGTTCTGTACTAAGATTTTCTGGTTTAATGTTGTATCATAGAAAATACAGTCTTTAGAGACTGTGATTAAATACATACATATGTACTCTGACAGTTGTTTCCTCTAGAAAAAGCATAAGAGGTTAAACAGTTTCTAAAGATCCTGATATTACAAATGTGAAAAGGGTAATTTCCCTATCCCAATATAATAGATACTAATAATGTTAATAAAATTATTGCAAAAGAGATTCTGTATGTTTATTGTATGACATTGGAGATGCCTTTTGAGCAAATTTTGCCATTTTCTTTCTAGATTCTTCTAGATGTCTTGGAAAGAAAGATTCTCTTGTAGGATGTATGTATATCTGTATCATCCAGAGACTTGAATTACTTTGAAAATTGCAGATATTCATATGCCTGAGAGTAATTTAATTTAGATATTTATATTGCCAGCGGCTTATATCTGTGTAAAATATTTACATGAGTCAGTGTCTTATTCATATGTCCAGCCTTAGCAGTAGAGCACACGGCATTGCTGAATTACTGAATTAATACAATCATGCTATATTGTTATTAATTTGGCCTATACCTTTCAACTAGGCCTGCTTGTACAGATTTTGGCACTTATGTGGAGTCCCACTGAGTTCTGAATGAAGGATATAATGTATATTTTATTATTGTCTTGACTGTCTACTTTCCCTGTGCCCTAGAAGTTGACTAAATGAATGCGTACATATATATATATACATACACACATATATATATACACACACAGTGTCTAGTGGGAAGGAAAACTTGCTGTGCTTCAAAGATGTATAAACATAAATTTCTCCATTTATTACAAACTCATTACTGTAAGGATTAATTAATACTTGTATGCAAAAAAGTTTTCTATGGAGTAGAAGATTACCTTGACAATTATATCAAACAAGTTCTTCATAATGCTGTAGCATTTGTTTCTGTATATAAAATGGTATAAAACAATCTTTCTTGTTGTATCTTTTCATCCACAGTTACATGTAATACAATACAATTTTAAATGTCCTTATGCCATTTTGGTTGTAAACATTAATTTTTCAGTTCCAGCTTTATCTTTAGGGACTGCAACCTCTGGTTTGTGTTTGCATTTTTCGGCCAATATAATTCAGAAGATTCACAGATTCACTTTCATATGTACACACACTTAATTTTAATGACACTTAAGTTATAGCAAAATATTCTGTAGAGGGAAGTGCAAGGAATAAAAATTTGTTCAATAATTATATGTTTGCACTAATGCTCTTTTTAGTAAAATGCCAGAAAAAATATATGAAAAATCCATTTATAGTATTTTGATTATAGAATGTAATTTTTAAAATTTTAAAAAATTCACCAGCAAGACATTTATATCATCAGAACTGAAGGTAACGATAACAAAAAAATCCTGCATTTTTAACAGACCTATTTCAAAATGCACTTGCAATAATGTAATTTATTCATGCTCTATATGACCTGTGCATACAATAGATGTACTGTAAGAATCAGATCTCATTAAACTAAACCTTGAAACCTAGCAACCTAAGTATGTAAAGGAGCATTGAAGCTAAATTATTTAAAATGCTTCATGAGGAAAATATTCTGACTGAAGCTCTTTGTGATTTTTAGGACATGCTAAAATTTTATGAAAACTGTTATTATGACAGATTAGAAAATATGATGGTTAAATGCAGAGCTTATTGTGTCATTGTATTACACACAGGGTTGCATGAGCAAGTTCTCCCACATTAACCAACCATGTTAAAATTTTTAATTTTCCACATGTAGTCTGTACTCAACACTGAAAAATTATAATAATTTCCTTGGGATTGTAAATTTAATAGTATAGTGTGTTATGACATGATGAGGAAACAATCCTTGAAGAAGTGAAAGAGTGGTAGATATTGTTTAGCTATAAATTTTGGTGTAAATATTTGAAACAAACTGAGAAACAGGTCACTGCAAAAGATTAATAAAAAGCTCAAAATATTTCTTTCCTAAAATGCCTTCTCTTAAGTTATAAGAGCAAGAATCTTCAGGAAGCAGCTACAACAATTTTGAGTGGATAGGAGGGCCTCCCCCACAGACATTGGAAGCCATAATGTAAAAAGTTCAAGAAAAGTTTGATTGTCAGTAGACCACTGCTGTCTATCTAGTCTTTATATAGTGATGAAAACACCAATATTTTTTTAGATTCAGCCTGGGCCTCTCAGTGATGTACCCAAGAAGTGGGTATGACAAATTGTCTTCTCTCTTGGTCTTTCCCATATCCTAGATAAAGGATAATTTTGGTCATCAGCTGAAAATTATAGCTGAAAAACAATATGAAGAGGTATTGCAAAATGGTTATTGTGTTGCTATTACCAGTGAGATCTGAGTGACTTCAAACTTAACATATCCTATGTGTATCTCACACTGCCAGAAAGTCTCCTTCTTATTCACCTGTTATTTTCTATAAATACCATAATTCTTAGTATGTCTGAGAAGAGACATGAGAAATCCAAGCCTACGGCCAGAAGTGAAATTTTGTTGATGATCTCTGAAATAAAAGGGATTACTTACTTTGTTATAAACAGGACCAGAAAACCTTGGATTAGTTTGAATTGAACTGGTTTCTTCAAAAGGAGTTTAGTAATTAAAAATATGAACAATTTAAAATCATTGCCTTCGGCTTCAACAAGAGATTGTTACTATAGGGCCTTTAATTTGCAGATACAAATTATTCTAATCTGGAACAAACAGTTACTTCTTACAAACATTTGTACACTACACTAGTCAGTAACAAACAGAGGTCAATAGAAATTACTCAATATTTTTTTAGTGTTACGAAGCCAGTTATTAAGTTTATAGATTACTTGTGCTACTGTGTTTGAACACCATCCTTATAATCTGCCAAAAGTATATTTTGTATTTTAACTCTTCCAAACTATGCAAAATGAAAAATAGAAACCCAATTTGAATATTTAAACTTGACCTGTTTTTTGAAATATATGATGCTGTCACTAAAAAGTCAATGTCTGACAAACACATGCTGGTATCTGAAATAGCTGTAGTAACTCAGATTCCAGTGGTTTCTAACATACAGTTATTTTTTACTTTTTATAGGTTATTGATGTGAATATGTATTTCTTATGAATTCAAAAGAAAGTCACATTCTGACACATAAAAAAAATCATTAATAGAAAAAAAAATAGGTAAATTTTAGGTTATTTATCTTGAATTTTCTGTTCTAATTCCTTTCTCTGATTTTTCCTCTGTGAGGAGATAAGGGGGAAAATTAGAAGCACAAGGAAAGAAATAAATGTATTGGTGGAAATGTTCTTGGCTGCACTTAAAATATATTTTAAATATCAAGTTGATAAATTTAAGATTGAAGGTTCAATGAAAATATAAACTAATATAATTATTGACAGCAGTTGTCGAAGGATGGAAAGCCAGAATTGACTTAAGAAATAGATTTCACTTTCATCTATTTTTCCACATTTTGATATTCAGTAATCTAGCTTTCAAATGTCCAGCTGTGTTGGACTAGTTGTCTATTATTTAGCTGAGTATCCTTTTTCTGACACTGGCACTAGTATATGACCTTCAGGATGAAAATGTGAGCTTGACTGCCTTTTGCAGCCCTTCACCCATGTATTTCTCTAATACCCATAGTTATTTCTGAGGATATTCCTGCTACTTCTCCTGAGTAGCTGCATATGAATCTACTCTCCAATAATCTGTCTAATTGCTTGAATTTTAATTTATTTTTTTTAAACCTACTGATATTTTTGGAATCAAGAACCTCTTGTGACACTACATTCACTGGGGAAAAAAATATTTTATTTTTTCTCTTTTAAATTGATTATTGATCTTCTGCTAGTTTCACTGAGTTCCATTTAGTTTGAATATGGAAGGATCTAGAGATTAACTGTTTTGTTTTCATTCTATCCACCATCACACAAATTTCTAAAACTCTATTATAACCCTCAGCCTTATCCTATCAAAATTGAAAAGTTCCAACCATTTTAGTCTTTCCTTTAAGGCAGCTGTTGCACCTCTTTAACTGCTTTAGTGGTACCTCCTCTAACTCTGCTTTGTCGTTCTTGAGATGCACATAGTGCTTACTATACAGTCTTGCAAAAATTATAAATGTAGTAACATTATACCGTGACTCTATTTTCATATAATTTTGAATGAAGTACAATGTTCCCTTGACTTTCTTGTGGTGTTGTTTTAATGATTCCAGGGAACTGTCAAGAGCATCCCTAAAATCTTTTTCTTGAGTTTCAACTGCTAGTTTCAACTCCAGCATCATGTAAGCATGGTTTAGATTATTTTACCCTCGATGCATTATCTTACATTTGAAACTCATGAAAACTGATTTGCTGCCTTTTCATTTGTTCATTCCATTTTATGTGGTCCTGTGTATTTACCTTGTCATCAATATTAAACATGAATTCCCAAAAGACCCTGCGTATCATTTGTCAACTTGGAGATTTTGTTGCACACTGACTTCTTCTGGTCACTAATGAAGTTGATGAATGAGTGCTGGTACCAAGGCAACACTTGAAGAGTGCTGGCAGCTGAGTGAGATGGAATTTTCCTCCACTGAACCACCTATTTCTTTATAATAGTTTTCTTTCTCTACAAAGAATTTCTGTAGGCCTAAAGACTTTCATGCTTCTACATACCCAAAATGAACAAAAGGGTTTCCACCCCTGAGGGAATATATCTTTCAGTGAGATGAAAAGGTGACTTAACACCCTAAATTGCTCAGGCCATAGTTTTCATGAAAGCAAATAATTTACAAATCTAAATTTTCAGGCAAATAAATAAGAAATTCCATTTATTAAATGCAAACACTTTTTCAGAGAAGGTAGGAAACTCTTTACAAAGATTTAACAAAAATCCATTGATTCTTACTACACCAGTGAGGCATTCAATTGTAAGCATATAGGCTTAGGCTACACAAAACAGTCTGTGAAGTATTTTTGCTTTTTCATGAGTGTTCCTATTTCTGTTTTAGTTTAAACATGAGTTATCTGTGATACTGAAGAAAATAATAAAACATTTTGTTCGTGTATGATGTTCAGAAAATTTCTGCTAGACTGTATCTTGCATTTGCTACGTCAACATTAAACAAAAGTATATTTATCCATTATGTATATTTATAGATGAAGAGAAAAATACTATTAACAAATATATGTAGTCTTATGACTACTTTATTGCATATTTTTTGTGGAAAGCAGTTATTAAATTGATTCTCAGTTTATTTACTTTTACAAAAGCTTCCAATTATTTATTATTTTGAATATAGGTAATGTAAAAACTTCAGATATGAAAAGAATCATACTGTCTCCCTCACTACAGGAATGTAAGGGAACAGTTGTGCTTTGTCACACAAAAAGTTGCCAAGACTGTGTGTTATATATGCAAATATAAACATATGTATGTATAATGAGGTCTGTTAAGGTACAGAAATGGATTAATATTTTCTTAAGAGTAATATGGTTGTATCTGGTAGAATTGATTTATCATTGAAATTTTGTAGGAAAGTATCTCTTTTGCAATCAGCAAAACTACACTGGAGTGTCACTGAACCAATGTAGTGAAATTCTACATTTGTATCTCCAGTGGAGCAATGTAACTATTATTGGCTTCAGAAGATGGTGAAATTTTTGGTTTAGAAAAAAAAAAAAATATGACCATTTGCACTACAAAAAATAATTCTCGCTTATCTGACTTATTTTCTTCTGAAGGAGTAATACACAAAATGAATGTACAAATAGTTGATTATGTGATCATTAACATCTAGCCATTTATTCTGTAAAAGCAATGAGTTGGAATGGGGTTTGTTCAGTCATGATTCCTCCAGCCTGAGCAGGTCAATGAATACTGCTGGCTGGATGCATCTACAGTGTTTGTTTACTATCAGGTTAACCACTTGTACTGGGTGTCCATGTTCAGGTGTTGGCAGCAGGATTCTGCAGGGATAACCTCTGTGAAGAGAATGCTGTGGCTGTCCCAGGCCAGACATGGCTGGTGTGAGCTCCAGCAGACCTACTGCAGGGCACAGCTGAGCCCCTCAGTCAAGATGGTGGTACATCTGGGAAAATGTATTTAAGATTGGTCAAAACACCAGCACTTGTCCTTGTTGAACTTCATGAGGTTCACATGGATCCACTTCTCAAGCCTGTCAAGGGACCCTTGGATAGCATTCCTTCCCTCTGACATATCACCTGCACCACTCAGCTTGGTGTCATTCACAAACTTGTTGAGGGTGCACTCAATCCCACTATGTCATTAATAAAGATGTTGAACAGTATTGGTCCCAATATGGGACTGATCTCCATTTGGACATTAAACCATAGACTGCAACTCTTTGGACATGGTCAGCCAGACAATTCCTTATCCGTTGAATAGTCCATCCATCAAACCCATATCCCTCCAATTAAGCAACATGGATGTTTTGTGGAATCATGTCAAAGACGTTACAGAAGTCAAGGTAGATTACATCAGCTGCTCATCCTTTATTGACCAGTGAAGTCACTCCATCACAGAAGGATGACCAGATTAATCAGGCATGATTTGCCCTTCGTGAAGTGTAGTGGTTTAGTCCTAGAGGGCAACTGAGCACCACGCAGCCCTTCACTCACTCCTTCCCCCATCAGGGATGGGAAGAAGAATATGACCATTTAAGGACAGGAAGGAGTAGCTCACCCATTATGGTCACACGCAAAAGAGAGACTTGTTAGGGGAAGAAAAAGAAAACCACTTTAATTCAAATACTAACAAATACAACACTTAACAGACAAGGTGGGAACAGTGAGAAGTGCCACCGCATTCAGAAACACTTCCCCCTCCCCTCCCTTCTTCCCAAGTTCAGCTCTGCTCCTGATCTCTCTACTGCCTCCCCCAGCTGTGCAGGGGGCAGAGGATGGGGGGTTATAGTCAGCTCATTGCTCCTTCCTTCTCAGGAGTTGGGGTGAACACTACACATTCTTCCCCTACTCCATGTGGCTCCCCTCTCACTGGAGACAGTGTCCCATGAATCTTTTCTGGCATAAGTCCTCCCGAACCTTTTCTGGTGTAAGTCCTCCCCACAGGCTGCAGCTGTTCCCATGTTGATCTGTCATGGGTCACCCCCACCTGTTGCAGTCCTCCCAGCACCGAACCACAACAGTGGAAGCCACTTCTACACCCAGAGTCTCAGCCTACTTAAAGTGCAGATGCCTGTCCTGGAGTGGCTTTCTCCTCAGTCTTCAGGTTGATCTCTACTCCACCGTGGACCTCCATGGGTGGCAGAGGGGGGAGTGGCCCTGCTGTCTCACCATGGGATAGAGGGGTCTCTGTCCTAGTGCACCTCCCCCCTTCCTTCCACTGACCTCAGTGTTCATCCTTCCCACAACAAATCCTCACAAGTCCACACCCCATCACAGGTTCCCCTTCTTAAATACATTATCACAGAGGTACAACCATGTCCCGACCCGGAAAAGTCCGGTCAGGGGAGATTCGTTGTTATTCCCAGAGTGAGATTAAGACCAAATGAGGACAAATGCCACAAAGAAAAGAAGTTTATTAGTTGCATCAATATTCATATAGGTGCAAGAGAGAGAGAGAGAGAGAGAAGGAAGAGGAAAAAAAAAAGGAAGGTAAAGATGCAATAGATACCACCATGGAACTGCGGCGTCCCGTCAGTCCAAATTGACTTCACGTCAGGTGGGGAATTCCATTTGATGCTGGTCGTCACAGCTCATATATTGAGGTGTCATCGCTCCTCCAGAGGATTGATTGGCATATCATAAAAACTGTCTTGTTCACCCTCACCCATCACTCAGCAGTGCTGCACATGCCCAATACCATCTCTATGGAGGGGCGGGTTTCAGGGTCTTTTTTCTGTCCCCAGGTCCGGGCACATGTGCAAGGATAAGGTTATCCACACGCATACATTTTCTGGGAAAGATTTGAGGATTTCCAAGAAATCATTTACATGCTCTATCAAATGTGGTGGTGGTCGTAGGGTGTTCTTCGGTGGTTGACTGATGAAGGCTCAACATCTTCCTCCTGATTGAATGTTTGACTTTAATTGGATTTACATCCTTAAGTGGTTCAAACTGGTCTAACAAGATTGATGCAAGCTCAGGTTCTCTCTATTTTATCTCCAAGGTTGTCCTGCTTCCATTATCTTCAAGGATGTATTGTTCTTTGTAGTTACATGGATGTCTGGGCTTATGGGCATGTAGCAGTTTCTGTGACTATGTTTTCTAAAGCATTAGAAACTTAGTAGGAGGTAGGGTGCTCCAACAATGATGAGGCAGACATCGTTGGTGGTTTTGACACAGTTCAGCAATGTTGAGACAGACATTCATTGGTATAAACATCTTTTAGACATAGTCCTTTACAAACCACCATTACTGCTTGGCTCAGCTGTGGCCAGAGGTGGGGCTGACTTGGTGGGGCAGACTTGGAGTTGGGGGGGGGGAGGGGAGGGGCAGGAGCTTTCAAGAAACTTCTCACAGGGGGTCATCCCCCCTGCTACCAAAAACTGTGCCACAGAAATCCAACACATGAAGTCATGTTGTCTGTTTCCAATCACTTCCCTGTCATGCATATGCTGTGACATAGCTTCCAGCAGGATCTGTTCCATATCCCTACTGGGCACAGAGACTGACTGGTTAGTAGTTTCCAGGGTCCTCCTTTTTACTGAAATGGGGGTGATGTTTCCCTTTTTCCACTCATTGGGGACTTTGTCTGACTGCTATGACTTTTTAAATATGATGGAGAGCAGCTTGGCATCTACATCAGTCAATTTCTTCATGTTACGGAGGCTCTCAAGATAAACAGATAACAGTTAAAATTTATTTTTAATACAATCAATTGGCACTCCAGCAGAAATGGCAGATCCAAATATCTGTGAGAGAAGAGCAGAACTATTACTACACAGTCTCTTAGGATTTATCGACAATCCAAAATGTTTGGTCACTCACCTAAAAAGTGAGGGCTCTAAACCTTGAAGAATTTCTTCGGGCAGCATCCCAAATCACAGGGGAAAGCTCAAGGAGTTTCCTCAGGTGGCGTCCTGACCTAAGGGGAGAGTCCTCAACTGCATCTCACTGGTCCAAGGAGGGACTAGCTAAAAATGGCTACTTCAGGAGACTCCATCTGTATCTGAGTCGAATCTGATCTGTGTTCAATACCAGCCTTTATTGGCTGAGGTTCCCAATTATCATAATGCCCTGAGAACAAGGGCACGGAAAAAGGAAATCAATGGCTGCTACATTTCAGCAGGCAAGAAGCTCCATATTCATCAGGTGAGTGTACCTGTCACACTTCAAGACTTTGGGATACATATCATTGGGTCCCATGGACTTGTGTATGTACAGGTTCCCCAGAAATACAGATAAAATAAATGAAACACAGATAAAAATTAATGTACAAATGAAATACAGATTAAACAGTCATAAAATAAATATATCAATTAAATATAAATAATATATTTAAAAATATTTTTTAATGTCTTTAAATATACTGATTTTAAAATAAGATCAATATTCTTACAATAATCTGATTTCAGGCACTAAAATCCATATTATATAATGAAATAGCCTTATTTTTGAAACTTGTTGAAAACCTATTGCTTCCAGTGGTTGACAGCTATATGAGAAATTCAGGCTAAAATCAGTCAAGTTTGTAGAATCTGGAATTACTTTTAAAAGTTGATAGACTCATTTAGATGCTTGTATATGGATTTGATTTTGTTCAAAAACTTTATCTTTTGACCTTAGTGCTATGTCTGTGTCGTGGTTTGAGCCTGGTCAGCAGCTAAACGCCACACAGCCGCTCACCCACCCTCCCCCAACCTGGTAATGGGGAGGGAATTAGAGGGGCAAAGAGAGGCTCGCGGGATGAGATATAAACAGTTTAATAACAGTAACAGAACAATACACTGACAGCAGTATCAACGGGTAATGTACAATACAGCTGCTCACTACCCACCAACCGACTGACACCTGCCTGTTCCGAGCTAGCGATCCCGAACACAAAGACATGGCAGCAACACTCCCAGAACTGAAAGCCCACCTCCCAGCCCACTCCTTCCTTTATATAGTGAGCATAATGTCACATGACATGGAATATCAGCCAATCTGGTCCCAGCACTCCAGCTGTGCTCGCCCTGCCCCCCCCCCCCCCCCCCCCCCCCCCAAGCACACACATAGTCAAGGGCACGAGGAGCTGGAGAGCCCCTGGAATCTCAGTGTGCATCAGCACTCCTCCAGCTACCAAAATGAACATGAACTCGATTCCAGCCCAAACCAGGACAGTATGAGACACCACTGAGAATTAGTGGCTTAGAGAAAAGTGGAATTCACGCCCTGATCAGTCCATGACATTCTGCTACTGCCTATGTGTCAAACTTAATGGCTTGTGACAGGTCAATTAAAGCTAAGGAACTCAAGGTTTATATGACAGATTGGTTGTTTATGAAGTGAATTGATATGTGTACATAATGTAATAATTTGCATAGTTAATTTATCATTGTTGTGAGCATTACTTTGGCTTGTGTAAATTATACTGGTTTACTGTTCAGGTAAAAATGGATATTGATGGATTTGTTTTGACTCTGCACAGGTTGACCCTGACTAGAAATTTGTCTGGATGCAATTCTTTGCCGTCTGGCATCAGATGGCATAGTGTGTCTGCATGTCAGATCTGAGGACCCAAGTCAATGGACACAGGCAAAACTGCTTAGGTCTTCATATAAAAAGGGTTTAAACTTCTGTTCACTGTTCTGGAAGAAAGAGGATGAGTGAGAGAGGGGGTTGACAGAGCACCTCCATAGCTCAGTGCTCAGGGCTGTCATCAATAGATGCTGGGCAGTTAGCAAGTATATATATTAAAGTTTTATAAATACATGTCTCAGGTAAAACTGTTTCCTCAGAAAAGCTTGATAGGAATCTGGGTCCAAACCACTAAGATTTAGTACAATTTCATGGAATGTGGGAGACTTAAATTTATATCTGTCCTACAAAGGGTGATTTTAAAATAGGTGTCTTTTTATTCTGTAAATATCATAGTCACTACATCACTGGATATATAGTGGAATGCTTTTTTATTTTCTTTCTTTTTTTCCTGACATACAGCTATCTTAGTTTATATGACTAATGTTGATATGGGTTTATTTCTTTTCCTGGTGAAGAGTTAAGCCTCTGTGTTCCTTTTAGGTATACTGTTCAGTTTCTATATTTAGATATCCTAGATAATTCTTCATTCAACTTAGTCCAGGTAACTGAATTCTTTCCTGAGTTTATATAATTTTCCCAGAGACCTATAAATCTGTTCTGAAATAACAGATATTGTAGGGGTAGTTAGGGAAAACCATCTATAAAAGTTGGTAGATTTAATAATGATATACCATTAAAGACTACTTACTGGTTTTCAATTGACTTCGGCTAATTTAACTCTGCCTGCTGCTGAAGAGGGCTCTTTCCTATTTTCATTCTTGTATCAGCATTTGCAATCAGGTGAGTCAGATCATTTAGTTTTAGTGGTGGTGTTTTTTTCCCCATGATTAGTTTTCCATCATAGCTAATCTTGACTTGCTGCAGGAACATACGATTGCTAATATTGGCTGAAGGGAGGCAGCAAAAATTGTAGCTGAGGAAGACAAGAGTGTTATTTTGGCAAAAACAAAGCCATATTTTGGCTTAAACTCATCATGAAATAGTACACTAAGATGTACTCAGGACTTCCCCTTCATGGTCAAATAACTGTAGTCAAGCCCAAACTTTTAATCTGTGTACTGTGACAAAAATGCATCTTGTCCATCTGAGACACTGTAACATGTTCCCATGCCTTTGTTATTCTTTTATTATACAGTTGTAATGAAATATAGATTGGTCACTACCTTGAGGGTACTCAGAGAATGAAGGAATATAATGTGTGGATCATTCTTGTTAACTGCAGTTTCATGTTATGATTATATCACACCACTTTCTGAAAAGTAACGGCTTTCAAAAAGCTTCAGCAGGCTATGCAGGGTCTTTGTACTAACCTATAATATACCTATTATGTCTCAGCTGCTTTGTTTTGCTCACTCTCTCATGAACATAATCTTGCAGTTGATGCCAGTGGCAACTTCTGAGCTGGTATTTCTTGTTTTAAGTGGGAGGCAATTACTGACAGGATGTCATCTGCTGGATTTAATTCCTTACTGTGACTTATTAAAGCCTGCTCTACCTTCTGTGATTACTAGAATGGCTACCCCTTTCCCACATACACTAGATATACAATTACTGGTGACTATCTGGCAAGTAATGCAAGGTGAACAGCCATTTTTAGCACACCTTGCTGTACATTTTAATTAATGAGATTGTACTTGTCTCATATTTTTCTGTAATAAATATAAATACATATTGAATATAGTTAAATATAAGCCGTTTTGTTTTTCCACCTCTTAGAGTGCCTTCTGCTCTTATTCATACAAATGCAAATAGAGAGCAACTTCAGTGGAGGGAGGGTGATAGGTAAAAATCTGCCTATGTATATAATTGACTTGCATACACTTCCTAATGCATTTAAATAAATTAATCCCTCATATATGTCAACATCAGCACTCTAATGCACTTCAAACAAATGAAATGCTAAATACTGCAAAATGAAAGCTTTCAAAATGGCACCTTCACATTGTTATAACAAATGTAAAGCATTTTTTAACTTTCCCAAGCACAAAAAACAATTATTAAAAAAATTTTGAAAAGCCTGTGGATTTAATAGTCTGTCATTCATATTCTCTTTAATGTTTTTTAAGGTTTAGCTATTTAATTGAAAGAACTCAATGTTAAATTTATTTAAAATCAAATGAATGAAATAACATAGTTGTTTTGAACTGGGTGCAAGTTTTTCAGCATTACATGGTGGAGATATTCCACAGAAATTACAGTTTCTTTTAATGCTTATAAATTATTATTATAGCAAGCATTGCACCAATTAAAACATCAATAAATGTACATAAAAACACAGTAAGTATAGAAATAAAGTTTCAATTAAGTGTCTATATGACATAATCCTGGGACCGGTGTAATTTTCTCATGGTACTTGCTAAATATTCTAAACACTCCCTGAGCTGAACAGAAGAGAATTGTTTAAGTAAACCACATGGTATTTATATAAAATAACAGCAAAGTAACCTGTAAAAGCACTGAGCAACAAGGTACCCAAAATTTATTTATGATTTTGAAAGGATTTACAGAAACATGGAGAAATGTTCATAAGTACCTGATGGGAGGGTAAAGATGGAGACAGACTCTTCTCAGTGGTATTCACTGACAGGACAAGAAACAATGGGCACAAACTGAAACACAAGAACATCTATTTAAATTAAGAAGGTACTTTTTTACTGTAAGGTTGGTTGAGCACTGGAACAGGTTGCCCAGGAACGTGTTGTTGAGTCCCCATCCTTGGAGATACTCAAACCCCCATTGAACATGTTCCTGAGTAACCTACTATAGCTGATCCTGCTTTCAGCATGAGGGGTTGAACTAGAGAGTCTCCAGAGACCTCTCTGAATCTCTGCCGTTCTGTGGTGATGTGAAAGTTTACTCTCTGCGTCCATAAAGATAAATTATGTAGCCTTCATTCATGACAGTCACAGAAGAATTCACTGAAGAGATTTTCTGAAACACTCATTGTTTCCACTTAAACCATTCACATCAGCAATGTATAGCTGATCTACATGAAGGAAATATAAGAAGTTATAGTTACAAACGCATCCACTGATGACAGCAGTTCTGCGGTGCATCTTTTTCATGTTCACTGACATAACACTAATTTAATTGTTTTTGTACACCTCTGAATTTCTTTTCCTCCATTTTAAATACTACTCTTCCAGTAGTTTCATTATACCATGAGTTTATTAACAGACACAAAGAAGTATCCAGCTGTGCTGCCCACAATCAACATCATGAAACTTCACAGCATGTTTTAGCAGAGAGATATTCTATTGTTATAACATCAGAAATTTTAAAATCACATTTGTTATTTCATTTAAGTTTTATTATATGTAAAAAAATTAACAACAGCAACAAAAAATCCCTAAAAATGTCAGGCAATTTCAGGGAATTTTTAAAAAATTGTTGTACGAATATACTGAAGAAAAGCCTTTTATCATTCCCAGGTAGGAAGAGAAGATCTCCTTGCTGTTCATGAATGACAAAGTGCTGAGAGCGAGAAAACTTTCTGATGAAGTATCATCACATTTCTGTCTTTTATGGAATTCTCTAAGCCATCTCAGTGGTCATTGTCTGAGATACTATACTGGTCCCCATGGATGTACTGTCTGATGTGCAGCAGTCTTTATGTCTTGCATAATATCAATTTAAGCCAAACAGTTTATGTCTTGTATTGATAAATAAAATCTTTAATACCCATAGTATATCTTTACAGTACACTGCTCAGCTACTTTCCAAACATTTAGCTTACTCTTCCCTGTCTGACCTTTATGCATGTTGAATACAAATTCTTTATATGTTAGCTTGCTGGCAAAAAATAAGTAAATTACTATGTTTTCTTAAAACCTCTGCCAGCTGTGTTTTCTATGACCCTAAGGATTAAAAGGATAGTTGAGTATGCACAGACACTGCAAGTCCATATTCTAGTTTCACATCTTACTGATCATAGAATGAATTTATACAGGTCCTCAGCTGCAATATTGAGATTCCTCATTTATAAAATGCTTTGAAATGGGAGATGTATGCACAAGCTGTGGATGAGTTAAAACAGGGGATTATCATTATTGTTTTAGCTGTAGACTGTAGGTGTTTAAGTACATATGTGTAACAAAAATGGATCTAAAAATTTTCCAAAGGAACAGCACAGCAAAAGAGCCATTCCTGAACAAAATTTTGAACTGGCATTATTTTATAACTCCGAAGAGGAATTAGAATAATTTGTTCTAAATTGTACTCTATATTTTACTGTTTAATAGCATAGGTTCATTGTATGTTTTAATCATCATACCTGATCAAGATTTTGAATTTCATAAAGACTTAAACAGTATTTTTTCTATGTCACTTCACTGGTCAGTTGTGTTAGGAGATACCAAACCCAGTAACACGAGAGATACGAAGTTGTCAGAGGTCCATGTCCCCACATTCAGAAAGCAATGAGGTGGAGTATATACTCCAGTAGATACAAACAAATGCACACACACATGCAGCCAGGACAGCCAGCTACCCCTGTATCTGGTCTCTGAACTTCAGACCCCATGGTTTCCCCAGTCAGTAAGTTTGGACCTCCTGTCACTCTGGTAGCTAACACGGAGACCTACTGCGCTCTTCAGTATTCAGCCCAGAATTAGGGCACCTCTAATGTCTGGCTCCCTAGAGTTTTAGACTGTTCACCGAATACTCCAGTCCGATGTTTCCTGTTGCTCATGATGACATAAGCACTCACACTGTGTGCACGCACCCCATGCCTCCAGCTGCTGATCCTCAGACACATAGCCCCTCTGACCCATGGTCCCAGTCCCATTGCTGGCACTTAGACACTCCTCCCTCCCCTCCCCCACCCTCAAGACACGTGGACACAGAACTGAGAGTCACTTACCTAGGAAAAGACTTAGAAATTAAGTTTAATGAGAAGAGGACAGACTATGCTAATCAGGTACAGAGAACAGTGTACTGACCTGCAATTGTTAATATGTGATTGTTCATTTTTAAACATTTGTCCATGTCCCCACTTTTTCCTCCCCAAAACAACTCAATCCCTCCTTTTCTCCACCTTCATTTTCCCCCCAAACATCCCATGACCAGTCTTGTGCAATTTCCCTATGACATTCCCTAGCACCCCACGATGAGTCCCATACCCCAAGGTAGTGACCCCCAACCTATCTGTGAGGTGTCCCAGAGAGCCACATCTGCTGATTCCTGGTGCAGGGTGGCCTCTGGATCCTGGAGCTGAGGGTCCTCTGGGGCTCAGGTCCTGGACTGGGGAATTGGGGTGCCCCTGCCTGTCATTGTACCACTGGGCTTCTTCTATTGTAGGTGGAAACAAGTCCTTAATTATATAAACGATCAATCTGAGTCCTGATAATCCCTGCATCCTGTAAATATCTCAATTATTTATTAGCATGGAACTTCTAAGTAGTGGATCAATTCCACATAGTCAAAGGCTTTATTTATATCAAAACCCACCCACGTAATTCTGCAGCATCTTCTTTAATATTAATCTATAACAAACCAATATATTTAAGTATTTTAAAGTAGGTTTGGAAGTTTTAATGAGATTATGGACAAGAGTTTTTCCATTCCTTGTATTCACAGAATCGTAGAAATCAAGTTGGAAAGGACCTTTTTGATCATCTGGTCCAATGGTTCTTGGCAAAAGAACAGTCTAGACAAGATGGCCCAGCATCCTGTCCAGCTGAATCTTAAAAGTGTCCAATATTGGGGAAAATTATTTGATAGAATATGGCAGAATTATCTGACAAAATTAATAATTATTGTTAATAATTTAGGTAACATATTTTAAAAAGACTCTTCACCTCATTCTGTTAAATATGAATTTTATTCTTTTTTTCTGAAATGTAACTATGACCTTTTCAAAATGTTTCTTTGAAAAGCTAATATCAAAGTAACCAACCAAGAGGCCTGTAGGTTTTTTTGATGTTTGAGGTTTACTTAATTACCCTGGGCTGGAGTCATAATAAGTATAGCAGGAAAAGTCCCAGGAAACAATTGTTCTTTTCTTGCTATTTTGTTAATTTAATTTAATTTCATTTCATTTCATTTCATTTCATAGGAAATGTCATTTCATTTCATTTCTTTAGGAAAGACTCATATTTTAAACCCTAAGAAAGACTTAGCAATTAAATATTATTTCTATTTTACCTATCCTCTAGGTCATTAAATGTCACACCAAGGGAAGTTTACTTACTTATTTTAGTTTTTCTCTTCTGATTTCAGTACTTCTAAAACATTTTTATTTCTGTTTAACTCGAAGCAGTTCAGAATCTGTCTGTAGTTTACTGTTATTGTATTGAGAATCTTCTTTCACTTATGATTTTCTTAACTAGTATTCCAAAAGCCCTGCATTTTGGAAGGTGTTGGTGGGTTTTCAACATTGAAAATCAGGTTAAATTTTATCTTTTATGTCCATCATGAATGTCAGTTTCTACTACATAGATTTTTCTCTTAACTAATGCTAAAGTTATTCAAATCAATGTAAAAAAAAAAGCTGTCACAGGTGTGCTGGATTGCACACCAGGTCAAAAATCTATTTTTTTCTTTACACTTTGTCAGGGAGAATAAATGCTAATTTGTTCTGCAATGGCAGTTGGAAAGACTGTTATAGTGATTTGAGAAAAGATTTTACTGTGATTTGGAGTTCATGTTCATCTAGAAATACATGAAAAATTCTCAAATCTTTGAGATTTTTGGAATAACAGGTCTTCCAGAACGCATATGTTAATTTACTTTGATTTTTATTGAATCTAAACTATTACAAAAAATTTAATTCTGTGGATACTTACCATTTTTAGTATTTCCATTACCAGGAGTTACTCTTCAATAATACCCATGGAATAAAACTAATGCATAAAATTTCACAGAAGTAGGTGCTTAGATCATGCACTTAATTCTAATCTTCTGTCCACAGCTGACTTACAGTATGATTTATGGTTTTCAAGTCTGTAGGATAATACTCATGAAAATATGTTTATACTGAGAAAGACTTTGATAATCAACTCTCTTTTCTTTCCTATAATATTAATATCCTGAATCTTATCTAAAATTTCTTGGAAACACACTAATTTATGAAACAAAGTATGATAGTTTCATTCTTTCTGAACAATTATTCCTACTCCATAGCAAATGTTTCATATTATTGTCCAACAATATAATTTGTTAACTAATTTTGTTAATTAATTCCACACTAATTCAGATATATAACCCTATATTGAGTATTCCTGTTTCACACTCCAAGAGCAAGTTTCCCTGACTCCCTACTTCACAGTACTGTTCCCTACATTTCACAGTATGTCCTCTTCACCTCATTCTGTCTCATATTTAATTGTAGTAAAGGATATTATTGCTCATTTATGATCATTTAATCAAGAAACTTTTATTAATTCTACAACAGTAACTGGTATTAATTTTCATTAGTTGTTTCTCATTTGTCCCTGTCTACTATCTAAACTATCATCTACTCCAATAAACATAGTAAATCCTATCTTTAAAAAGCCTGATTCCTGCAGGAACCCAATACAGCTTAATCCCTTTTAGACTGTTGTGTTTCACTTCCACATACAGATATGTAAGTAAAGATGTAGACGTCTATATGGCAACTGGAAGTCTTATTTCCTTATTTATGGTCAGTGGAGATCCAATCAATATATTCAGTGTAGTTCAAGGAACTATTAAGCTGACCAAATATAGATATCTTACTTAGGTTAAGATAAGTAGCTTTTAGGCTGCAATGGCTGCAATGACTGGATTTTGTGGACTATACTAAGTATTTAAATAGCTATAATATAAACATAATCTGCAAAGTAAAATTGCAAATTTATAGAATAATTTCATTTGGAAGGGACTTCAGGAGATACTCTAGTACAAACAGCATCTGAAGGCAGGGGTAACATGTCAATACTATAGTTAAGTTAGGCACTAAATCTCAGTCCTAGTGAACCAATAGTCATAAATAAGGGCAGAGGTTTCCTATGTTTGTAGGTTTTAATTTTGAATGTTTATAAATTCTTTAAAAAACAAATGTATGATTGCTTAAATTCCCTACACATTCCAATTTTGAAGGCATTCAAAGACACTATAACCTCTTAATTGAATGAATGGAGAAGACATGTATTTGAATAAAGTCAATTAAATCTCAGTACTGTTATTCTCATATATTATGGGCAGATATTTAAGGGGCAGTTTGTCTTATCTTCCAAAAAAATATAATATTTTTTTGTCTATATCTGATTCATTATGTAGAATTTTGACATATAAATGTTCAGTCCTGCAACACGTACATTCTTGCTTCATGAAACAAATTTTAGTCACATACTTTAGTACTATCCTTTCAAGATTGAATACACCAATTTTGATTACTATCTCCTATAAGATCTTTCTTTTTGTCATGATTATTAAGGATGACAATCAATATGAATTAAAAAAAAAAAAAAAAGAAAAATAAGTGTTTCTTACTTGCTAATTTGTGCCTGAATTTGTCATATACTTGGATATTGTAACGTATTAGCTTCCACTTTTTCATAGTTAAGATTCCACAATTCATGATCATGTTACTGAGAAAATGTCACAATATGTCTTGCATATAACACCCTAGTACATAGTTAAATAGCCTAAGCACAGATATAGAGACGTGTAGTACCTTTTAAAATGGATTAAAAATCCATAGGTTTTACAAAAGAGGGAAGTGTTCTTATAAAAACTCATGGAATACAGGCAATATGAGGTTGATGTCTCTAATTACATGATCTTACACTATTTCTGTCATATATTGATACCCTGTATCTTCTTTTGTATGGAAGGATTTGTTGCCTATCAACCCAACTGATCATAACACACTTCTGTGAATCTTTATTGCACGTAATAAGTTTTTTTCTCTACTACATTCATTTTAAAAAATACCCAAATTAAAACTTATTCTGAATATAGGACTAGTGATTTGTATGTAACAGATTTATTGCACTCAGACTGAGTCTTAAGTTAGCTATTTATATACATCAGTTTTCCTCCACTCTAAAATAATCACCACCAATTCATAGAAGTATATATATAACCCAATACTAAATCAACAATAATTCTTCTTTTCTTAATTATTCAGATAAATAAAACTATGGAAAAAAATAGTAATGATTTACTTATGACTATGTAACTTACAGAACAAGAAACATTAATGTCAAAAATCCTGAGTTTATTGCAAAAATAAATGTCGAGGTTTTTAAACACACAAAACTCTGCTTATTCTTGAATTCCTGTTATTCTAAGGACAGCTTTATTCTGGGACTGAGTTAAACTTCATTTCTTGAGGTCAGTCATGAGAATTTAATTATATAAAAATGTGAGTAAAAAATTTTACTCTTAAGTGATATAGGGTTTTTTTTATTTGATCTGGAGATCAGATTTCATATGGTCTATAATTTGTCAAGAGTAAAAAGAAGGCTAATTATGATCATGGCATTGAAACTGTGATGGTAAAAGAGAGAGACTCAAAATAAAGTGTAATTCAGTCCTAAAGGAAGACCATCCCTTAGATGCCAACATAAAACTTATGTCTTCCTCAATAAATTTTCTGTGCACAGAATAAGATAGACTATTATCCCTAATCATTAATTTCTTAATGTAGTTCACAGATTAAAAGACAGTGAAGATGAGATAGGATTGATAATTCATTCTGTCTGGTTAGTAAAAATTTTATGTGTATTTGCATATCTAAAAATACAATCCCACCACTGCAAGGCTATGACAAAAAAAAACAGTTTTATTTCTTACAGAAACCTGTTACCAGAAGCCTGAAAAATTCAGGGACTGTTGTGAGGAAGTTCAAGTTTGAAAAGACAAATTTTCAGCTCAAAGCACTTCATAGGGCCTTAATTAACCAGATCAACTCCAAATAATGCTATAAACACAGCTGCTTCAAAGAGCTGTTAATCTTCTGCACTGTCTGTAAAAAATAACCCACAAAATACTAAGATCACTGCTCTGTGGATGTGGAATATCTAGTACTGTATTTCATTTTTCCCATAATGTTTACTGATGAATAAAAAAGGGCATTTTAAAGGATTCAATAATAGTTGAAATTGTAGTCCTGCAGCCCAAGAAATACATCATTGCTATGTCTAATAAAAGATATAGGCTTTTGTCACCATTGAAGCCTAAAGAATTGTCTAGACTCGTCCTGGCCTAAACTGACTTTAGGTTCTTTAAGCTGTCATAACAATTGTTTAATGGTCGGGTAATGACTGACTATCTCAGAGTTTTGGTTATCTTCATGAACACCATATAAGATAAAAATTTATCAAATCTGTATATGGGATCAATGAAGGAAGAGCACGTAAGCAGTCTGAATTAGCAAATATACGAAAGTATCCCAAGCAGACCAAAGACAGAGAAGGAAGAGATCTCTCTCCATCAAACCAGTATTCTCTCAGGGAAGAACCTCTGGCATCTCCAACTCTTCAAACCCCTTGTATCTATCCAGAGTAAGGCAGGTACCAGCAGACTCAGGATTTAGGCAGTAGTAGGTTGAATATAGTACCAGAGAAAAAAGGGTAGATATAGGAAAAGGGTTGCTTATGTATGACAGTGATAAACTTTGCTGAAAGGGACATTAGTTCATTACATGTATAATTCAGACTGTAATTGTATCATTGTCATAAGACTAATAATAATAATTACATTGTTATATTTTAATTGTTTGTTGATTGCTCAAGCATTAATTAGATTAATGGTAAGTTCCTGGATACACATATAAGGCAGTCCCCTTTTACCTATGGTATAATTTTGAATGCAATATGATATGTGGAAACATGATCACTATGTTAATGTTGAACATAAACTTTTGGCACACCGGATTGCCTCGGGTAGGATCTTTACCAAATAAGATTTTGCCTATGAGCCTGTCAGCATTCTCTCTTCTTTTGATCCAGAAGTATATCAAAAGTTTATTTATCACTAAGCACTCAGTCAGAAATATATTTAACTAAAAATGTAATAATGACAATAATGCTCCCACCCTCCCATCCTTAAAGCATACTTTGTGTATAGACGGCTTATGCTATTAGTTTTCTCTTTGTATTATAGTAATTACCTTTTTAGATAACTCATCTTTACAATACTGATTCAAACTTTGCCTTGGTGTACATGTTCAAAACGTGATACACAAAGGTGAAACAATTTCATACTAGATATATTCCTGAGTTTGTATGTGCTTTGTTAAACACACTGATACTTTTAGAAATATGAACACAGATGATACTTTACCATCACCTAAATCCTAGTGATTTTTCTTGGTGTTCTGTATGAACTAGTGCTTTTCTTTCATAACTGAGTTTAATGGAAAGACTATAATATTTAGCAAGAGTTGCTTCAATTATTTAAATATTTTTATGACTGAGTCTGTGGTTCCATTGTGCTGTATATTTTATGTATGATTATTTGTATGGTTTTAATTTTGGTCCAAATTTGGAACATTTTTTGTAAGACTTCAGGCTCACAGGAGTGGAAAGATAAAATGATAGAAGCTCTCCAGCTTAATGGTTGTTTGCTTGTTTTTTCAAAGTTCTGTAAAAAATATTATTCAGATTGAATTGGCTTAGAGTTCCTTCTGTATACTCAAAATTTACTGATCCTGCTCTTTTTTCTTCAGCACTCTCAAAGGACACTTTATTACTTTTATAATTTACAAGGTGGCAAAAAAATTTTTAATTAACAAGGTTGTTTGATTCTGTTAGTCTTACAGTTTGCAGTTAGAAAGATGTTTACTTCTCTCTGATGACTCAGTATTCAGTGTTAAATCAATGTGAACTAAAGATTGTTACTGGTGAATATAATTATTGTTTATTTAAGAAAATATGCAAGTAAGAAATCATTAACTTTATAACGTTTTTTCATAATTCATTACATTTATTGATTATTTTTTTTAATAAGTGACCTTAGGACTCAGAGGATTGACCTCTTATTTATTATTAAAATCAATATATTAATTCTCAAAAGTGAAACTAAAGTATTTGTATTGTTCTTTAAAGTTGTTTGAAGTTTCAAATTCCTGGGAAAAAATAATCCATTTATAACAGATTTTGGGGAAAGAAGTAATAATTTCATATGATTTTGAACTATTTTTCTGTATCCAAGGTCAGCTTGTTGTCTGTTATGCTGCTTTAGTCTTAAAATGATGACTGTTTACTTAATATTAATGGTTCTTGTTTCTTGCTGTAATTAGGAAACAAGGAAAGTGGATAGCTACAATTCTTCTACTGTTGTTCATAGTTTCCCAGAGCTTCAGGGGATGAAAATAAATGACAGTCTTGTCTGGAAGGGTGGAAGAGAGGGCGGAAGGGCAGAAGGAAGGGCAGAAGGAAGGGCGGAAGGGTGGAAGGAAAGAAGGGCGGAAGGAAGGAAGGGCGGAAGGGCGGAAGGGCGGGAGGAAGGGCGGAAGGGCGGAAGGGCGGAAGGGAGGAAGGGAGGAAGGGCAGAAGGAAGGAAGGAAGGGCGGAAGGAAGGAAGGAAGGAAGGGCGGAAGGAAGGGTGGAAGGGCGGAAGGGCGGAAGGAAGGGCGGAAGGAAGGAAGGGCGGAAGGAAGGAAGGAAGGGCGGAAGGAAGGGCGGAAGGAAGGAAGGAAGGGCGGAAGGAAGGGCGGAAGGAAGGAAGGAAGGGCGGAAGGGCGGAAGGGCGGGAGGAAGGGCGGAAGGGCGGAAGGGCGGAAGGGAGGAAGGGAGGAAGGGCAGAAGGAAGGAAGGAAGGGCGGAAGGAAGGAAGGAAGGAAGGGCGGAAGGAAGGAAGGAAGGGCGGAAGGAAGGGCGGAAGGAAGGAAGGAAGGGCGGAAGGAAGGAAGGGCGGAAGGAAGGAAGGGCGGAAGGAAGGGCGGAAGGAAGGGCGGAAGGAAGGAAGGGCGGAAGGAAGGAAGGGCGGAAGGAAGGGCGGAAGGAAGGGCGGAAGGGCGGAAGGAAGGAAGGGCGGAAGGAAGGGCGGAAGGGCGGAAGGAAGGAAGGAAGGGCGGAAGGGCGGAAGGAAGGAAGGGCGGAAGGGCGGAAGGAAGGAAGGGCGGAAGGAAGGAAGGAAGGAAGGAAGGAAGGAAGGAAGGAAGGAAGGAAGGAAGGAAGGAAGGAAGGAAGGAAGGAAGGAAGGAAGGAAGGAAGGAAGGAAGGAAGGAAGGGCGGAAGGAAGGAAGGGCGGAAGGAAGGGCGGAAGGAAGGGCGGAAGGAAGGGCGGAAGGAAGGGCGGAAGGAAGGGCGGAAGGAAGGAAGGAAGGGCGGAAGGAAGGAAGGAAGGGCGGAAGGAAGGGCGGAAGGAAGGAAGGGCGGAAGGAAGGAAGGGCGGAAGGAAGGAAGGGCGGAAGGAAGGAAGGGCGGAAGGAAGGAAGGGCGGAAGGAAGGGCGGAAGGAAGGGCGGAAGGAAGGGCGGAAGGAAGGAAGGAAGGAAGGAAGGAAGGAAGGAAGGAAGGAAGGAAGGAAGGAAGGAAGGAAGGAAGGAAGGAAGGAAGGAAGGAAGGAAGGAAGGAAGGAAGGAAGGAAGGAAGGAAGGAAGGAAGGAAGGAAGGAAGGAAGGAAGGAAGGAAGGAAGGAAGGAAGGAAGGAAGGAAGGAAGGAAGGAAGGAAGGAAGGAAGGAAGGAAGGAAGGAAGGAAGGAAGGAAGGAAGGAAGGAAGGAAGGAAGGAAGGAAGGAAGGAAGGAAGGAAGGAAGGAAGGAAGGAAGGAAGGAAGGAAGGAAGGAAGGAAGGAAGGAAGGAAGGAAGGAAGGAAGGAAGGAAGGAAGGAAGGAAGGAAGGAAGGAAGGAAGGAAGGAAGGAAGGAAGGAAGGAAGGAAGGAAGGAAGGAAGGAAGGAAGGAAGGAAGGAAGGAAGGAAGGAAGGAAGGAAGGAAGGAAGGAAGGAAGGAAGGAAGGAAGGAAGGAAGGAAGGAAGGAAGGAAGGAAGGAAGGAAGGAAGGAAGGAAGGAAGGAAGGAAGGAAGGAAGGAAGGAAGGAAGGAAGGAAGGAAGGAAGGAAGGAAGGAAGGAAGGAAGGAAGGAAAGGAATAAAGTTCTGGTATTTATAAAAAAGAAAGATAAAAAAAAAGGAGAAAGCAAAACAAGTGGATGTGGATAATTGGAAATAATAAGTCTGATTCATAGAATCATAGAATCATTTAGGTTGGAAGACGTCCTTAATATCATCAAGTGCAACAGCTAATCTAATACTACCAAATCCACCACTAAACCATGTCCCTAAGCACCACGTCTATATGTCTTTTAAATATTTCCAGAGATGGTGACACAACCACTTCCCTGGGCAGCCTGTTCCAATGTTTGACAACCTCTTTCAGTGAAGAAATTTTTCCTTGGTCTGTAGGAAAAATCTTACAGGAAAGAAAAACAAAGTGAATTATGTATGTTAACTTTCAGAGGAATCTATTTAACTGGATTTGATTAGGTCCTAATTTTTGACAAAACTCATCCACATTACCTGAAAAGCTTGATCTGTTTTACACTTAGTTGATTGTAGTAAAAAAAGACAAAGGTACAAGGATACTTACAGAAAGCTAGAGAATTGGAAAAGGAAAAAATTTCTGTTTTAATTGTTACCCAGACATCTGTTAGTTTTTTAATCTCTCACAATAATTTAAAGATGTTATTTGTAACAATTTCACCTATAATGTAAAACTTTGTTGTTTTTATTTCCTTAATTTCAAAGGTAGAATAAGTAACATCAGATCTTCTGCAGCTTAAGAGAGTGAGTGCCTAAGCAGACTGAAGGATCAAGGTTGGAATAATTTGCCCCATATCACATAGGAGCTACACATTTAAACATGGACTGGAACTTGGGATTTCTTAGCTCTGTATCATAGTACAGATTATTGCACCATTGTTGATCTCTAGTATAACTTCTGATGAAAAATATCTGAGTCAACGTGTTCACTATTTAAGATACATATTTAGGCTATTTCACCAGCCACAGCTGAAAATGACCCAGGTAGACTATCCAAGAAGTGCTATTCAAGAAGCACAACATAAGTGTGTTGCAATTTTTATCTTTGAATTGGTGGTTGATTGTAAACTAGGTATACAATGGAATCAACTATCTTGAACTGACAATTATATCTCTCTATTTTTGAGCTAAGATTTTTTTAACTTTTGTTTAGAGAACAATGAAGTCTTTTGAAATCATCAGTGTTTACAATGTCACCATTTTTAGAATGTTTCAGGACTTATTCTTTGATGTAAACTTTTGTTCCATAGCATAAAATATTAAAAATTCAGAATTATGAAATTGGAAAGAAATATTTTCCTTTTAAGAAAATAACACTTTTTACCTAGACCTAAAAGGACTATTGATTAGTTTTTTCAGAGGAGTAAATTTATTTCTATTGGAAGATTTAATTGTAATACCTATAAATACCTTGTTGAATGTCAAGCTCTGATGTCAGAATATCTGATCAATGGTAACCTAAACATTATTTGGAAAACGTCTATTAGATAATGTATTTTTCTTTTATCTGTGTTATAGGTCATATAGTAGACAAGACATTAGCACATATGCACAGGTCTTGAATTCACTTCAGCAGAGGGCAATAGAGAAACTTAACATTTATGTTGCTTTGTTACAAGTGATAGAATATGTTGGCCTTTGCAAAAGAAATTAAAAAAAAAAAAAAAAAAAAAGAGGTTCTGTTTGGCTGACAGTATACCACTGAACTTTGAATATGAGCAAGTGATACACTTAACTGCTCTCTTCCTGCACCTAGATAATTAGAAGTTTAATTATAATATTAAGTACGTTGGAGGTTAGATTTAGAACTAAAAATTAGTAGCAAATTACATCATAAATATTTTTTGACCTTTTTCTGTTTTTTTAAATATTTACTCAAATATCAAGCTTCGTGGTCAGGATGCATTGCTATTACATCTGTCTGGAAAAAGGTATCCTTTTACAGGATAGCATTAAAGTTGTATTCTACAGTTTGTTTTAATTTTTATTAATTTTTGATTTATTTTAAAAGAAACTATTTCTACTCAGTATTCATGATTTCCAATACTTATAAACATAATGAAAAATAGATCTTCAGTAAAATAATTTAAAATCCTAGTTATAACATAGCAAACTAAATAGTGTATTTAATAAAAACAGGGTAATTTTTTTTCCAGATGCAATTTTGACTTGATTGGAATATTCTCCAAGCTTCTTTGAATTTCTGCACAGTCAAGGTTTCATCTATAAACTTTCAAAAATCTTTTTGAAGTTTGAGTTTTACATATTTTGTTTAGTTACATTGTTTTCTTCAGCCTATCATATGTTCCTACCCTTACATCTTTTTAGTATCATAAATCTAATTTTTTTTTTTTCTTCCCTATTGCTAAAGGTATTAATTGTAGTAGTTGGAGATTTAAATTCTAGACTGCAAATGTCACAGGAAGACAGCTATATACAGGGCTGTAAAAATGACCCAGTAAATTGCAAGTGAAAATTCTACTCTTCCCAAAGGGAAATGATGCTGAAATTTACTTTGTAATGTATATTTAAACACCAAAGGAAGTTATTGACTTTGATGGTCACTTTTCATTGAGCTAATGCTACTGTAAACACATTGATTCCCGGAAAGCTAATTGTGATTTGCATCATTTTACAAAAGATTGTAAATGTGCAATTTTACAAAGCCAGTGAACTAAATCTGTGAAAAGCCGTTCTTATGACCTGATTTTTATTCTACAGTTTCACTCTCCCACTCAGCTGTCTCATTCATTCCTCCTTTCTTCAGTTTTTTTTTTTTTTATTTATTTTTGAGAGAAACAGTTTTAATATGCTTTTTTCATATGCTGACGTTACTATGGTTCACAAAATTTGGGATAATCTTTTCTACCCTGTAGTCTTGACTTTGACTTTTAAGAGATAAAAGTCTTTCAAGTAGTAATTAGAGGATGTTTTATAAACCTTACACTCATGCTAGGAAGAGTGGCTGCTTAGTGGAGTGAATACTGTAATTATATAAATCACTGCTCACTGATTTGCAACCTGACTTTCCTGTATGCACATTATGGAAGATATACTTTAATGTTAATATTTTTATTTTTACTTGATTTATATTCAGTTTCCTTGAACTGTTATTTTGTTTTGCTTTTTGAGTGCCACTGTATGCTGGTTTCTCAATCTGGAAGAATAATTTCTACACCAAATTTCTCACTATTTTCTCTAGAGCTGACAAACTTTGGTTAAAAACTGTAACACACTGATTAGATATTTGATGTGTGATATCTAACCTTTGTACACAATGAATAATGTATTGTCCTTTTTATTTGTTTTTGTTTTGTTTTGTTTTGTTTTGTTTTTTTTTTTTTCCTAGAGTTCCATTCTATGCCAGTAGAAAAGATACCTACCTTGTTCTTTGTGATGCTGTTGAAGGAGGTAATGGTCTCGTACCCTATATCAACTACCCACAAATTATTCAAAGTGTTGTATTCCCTCCTTTTAGAGGACTCTTCAGATAAAACATCACTTCCTTCAGCCTCATTGGTTTACCTTGGTGAAAGCTACCTTTCTGTGCACAGTCAGGGCACAGTGGGGGCCAGAGGCTTCCTGGGGCCAGGGGCCAGGAGCAGTGGGGGGGTCCCTCGGGGTCTGTCAGGACCGGCCAGGAGCCGGGCAGTCGGGGGGCACCGGGGCAGCCCCAGCCCCGGGCATTGGGCATCTCCCTGAGGACTGGGACAGGCTGTGATGTTGACTCGTGGACTGACTGTGATGTGGTGAGGCATGGGCTGGGCCCATGGTGGAGTCCAGTTGAAAGCAGTCCCTAGGGAACAAGGATGGGACTGGAGTAGGGTCAGCCCTTTCTCCAGCTGCCCAGCAGCACTGTTGGGGAGCCCTTTCAGGAAGAGACTGCCCTCCATGGCCCTCCATCAATGATCCAGCCCAGATGCTCAGTAGCCAAACTCCCAAGCAAGGGGGGAGACACTCATGCCCTGACACTGAATGTAGCTGGAGATTTTACTTACATGCAAGTAGCACTGTCAAATATGTTAAAAATACTTTATGTCTATTTGTTTACACTCTTTGCACACTCTTCAGTGCAAGTACAGACTTGTGGGGACCCCTATCTAGTTTGTCCTGTAAACTAAATACACATCTCTGAAGTACATGATACAAATATTTATCAGACAAATATTAGTTAAGGAAACAAAAAAAAGAATCTCACCTAACTGCAATAAAAACATAAATCATGTTCTGATATATATCTTCAATACCCTATCAGATATGGCTTCTACTAAATAGCCTAAAAGTATTCAAAATAAAATTGTTGCTTTTTCCCAATAGAGAATAGGCAGAGTTTGAAGAAAAGGAAGGAGAGAAAAAAAAAAAAAAAAAAAAAAAAAAAAAAAAAAAGGCAGACCAAAGGTTTGACTATTGCCGAAGCATTCATCAGCAGTGTCATCTAATTCTGCCTTTATTAGTCAAAACATGAAGGTTTCAATAAGGACTACTTGAATAGACATCACTTTTTCCTGCCATTGTTAACTGTTGCACATTTAATGTACAAAGTTGTAGCTTATATAAAAAAACTAAGTTTGGTAATATATAAATCATCACATTGTTTGTTATTTCCCTTTGGAATTAAATGACCTTAATTTCACAATCTGCTATTCACAGAAAATTTCCTAGAAGGAATATTCAAGCATCCTAAAGTTTCAAAGCTTTATAAAAATTCTTCAACACTTACTGCCTCATAATGCCACTTATGTATTTCAATGTTAGTCAGTGCTCTTTAGAAACAAATGAAAAGTTTTTCACAACAATTTGTCCACATAAACACATTAGAAATGATTTCTGTAGCCTTTTGGAGGCCAATAGTCATGTCCCTCAAGTGTGGCTGTACGAAAGCAATTCATGTAGGACAAACTACCTATCTGGATTTACTCTGCCATCTTACAAAGTGACAGGTTCCACCAGAGGGTTGTTCATCTCTGTCCATTAGCTATAGGTGGAATGTGAATCATAAACTTAGCCTAGATGTCTCATTATTGGTTTCATAAAAAGAATTTCACAACAAGTCAAAAAAAACACTAGCAGATGTACAAATCTTACTGATCCTCTAGGTAATTTCCATGATCTCACTGAATTATTTCAATTAAAAGTAAATAAGGGAAAAAAGTTTCCAAATTAAATGATCTAATTTTAACGTTTTTTTTTTTTAAGTTTTAATTTTTTTTCTAGTAAACAGTTTAAAAAGATAAGACTTGGATTATGTCATTGACTACCTTTTTCATTAATAACATTTTAACTGGCTACTGAGTGGTTCAAAGAGTATTTGCTTTTAGGTTAGCATAGAAAAACACTGGATTTCCTAGTATGAGAACAACTATGAAACTCTGTATTAATGAAAGTTAAAGTTGTTTCTCCTAGTGTTATAGCTCAGGTACGGCTATGTATTAAAATTTCAGCAAAGAATTACCCCCTCTTCCCCTCTTTTCTCCACTTATTCACTGCATATGCTTCAGAGGAATTTACAAATCCTTAGATAGAAATAAAAAGGTTCAAAAATGTATACAATAAACAAGACAATCTTATTATAGGTTATATTTACACAAGTTAATTTAAAATACACTGTTTCTTTAAGATTTCTTTTTTTGGTTGATGGGTTTCTACCAAACTGAGTGGCTCATGCCTGAAAATTGGTCAAAATAATAGAATTAACATTTGAATGAAAGATGAAGACTGACACACAATGTGAGGCCCAATAGATGAACAGTTGATTAAACTGCCTTTTATCTACCTCTGTGGCCAATCGCGTTATCTTAATGTTCAGTATCTCACATGAGGGTTTTAAATTTTAAAAAATCAGTTAGAAAACTAGTCTCTCAAATATACTTGAAAGCTTCAGTGCATTCAGTTCAAACAGTAATTCATATAAATACATATGTATGAAAAAATGTTTGTGATGCAAATTCTGCAATATAATAGGGAAATTACATGTCTGTAAGTGTCCTAATCAACATTTCCTGTGTCCAAAAAATTTAGACTATTTTCAATTGTATAACCAGTAAATCTTTATCATTAGTGATCAGAAGCTTCAAGAATATTAATAAAAATTCAGTTTATGCATCTCTTAAATTAGAATTATTCTTCATCAGAAGTATTAAAATAGATTTAATACCCAAATAGCAAAATGCATCAGAAAAACTTAGTGAAGATGTGCAAAATCTACATTAACTAATTACCAGTTACTGTCGCATTTTGTCCTTCCCATGAAGATATAAGTTGGTATACCAAATTTTTACTCACTAAGTAATATGGTAGTGACAGTACTATTCTGCACATGAACATTCATTAGACAATCACTCTGAAAGCAGAGAGATCATTTTAATCTGCTTAACTCAACAACATACAATGAAAAGTATATGAAATACAATTAAAAATATTGGGTGTCATATGCAAATTTTCCCATATTTTGTTAAAATTGGCATTACAAAAATCAGCCTAATCTAACAATGATATACAAGGAAAGTGAAGGAACTGTTGTCGTGGTTTGAGCCTCATCGGCAGCCAAACACCAAGCAGTCACTCAGCCACCCTCCCCCACTTGGAAATGGGAAGGGAATCCGAGGGGTAAAGGGAGATTCGCAGGTTGAGATAGAAACAGTTTAATAAGTGTAATAAAATAATACGGTGACAGTATATATGGGTAATGTACAATGCAGTTGCTCACCAACCGACACCCTACCCGCTCCCAGCCATCGATCCAGAAACACAAAGACGCTGTGGCAGCTATCCTGAAAGTGACAACAAACCCCTTCCCACCCACTCCTTCTTTATATGGTGACTGCAATGTCACATGACATGGAATATCAGCTAATTCAGGACCAGTGCTCCAGCTGTGTTCCCTCCTTGCTTCTTGTGTGTCTGTACACAGGTAGGGCACGTGGAGCTGGAGAGTCCCTGAAATCTCAGTGTACCATCAGCACTCCTCCAGCTACCAAAAACGAATATCAACTCTATTCCAGCCCGAACCAGGACAACTGTATCTGTTCAACCTGGAAAACAAAAGACTGAGATGGGATCTTAATGTTGTTTATTGTGGTCTACAGCCATCTAATAGAAGGTTAGAGAGAAGATGACAGTGAGGTCATCTTCTCAAGGGTGCACAGTGATAAGACAAGAAGCAACAAACATCAGTTGGAACACAGACAATTACAGATAGATATTATTAAACCCTTTTTCACCATGAGAATGGTCAAACACTGGAACAGGCTGCCCAGAGAAGTTGTGGAGTCTCCATCCCTGAAGTTATTAAAAATTCAGCTGGACGTGGCTTTGAGCAGGCTGCTTTAATTGGGTCAGCTCTGAGCAAGGGATTGGATAAAATGACCTCTGAATATCTACTCTAACCTAAATTATTATATGATTCTAAAATTTTTGGAGTTTTAAAATTTTTATTTTTAAACTTGGTTAAAGAAAAATGTGTGTAAACTTGAATCTGTTTAGCCATAACATTGGCCACTAGTGTTCTGGACATTTTAGAATAAGGAAAACCTACAAATGAGTCACATTTTATGGATACAAATGCTTTTCATAATTGAGATGGTTCTTATTCAATTCATGAGTAAAAATAAAACACCAGTGTCTGCCCAGACATGCTTCTAAATCTATATTTAGGCACATGAAGAAAGCCTATTTTCAACTTTAAAGTTAATTTTTAAAAGCTACAAGCAACTAACAGCCTTCAGTGAGGTCAAATTTATCAGGATTGGGGTAAGGTTAGATGTAACATTGACAATTTAATAGATGTCACTCTTCACACATAAACTTTTTCTGTCTTTGTTATATAGAAGTATCTTGTAATTCACTCCAATATCCTACACTTCAAGTGAGAGATACAATAATATCACATTCTGTTTTATAATTTCTAAGATAAATACTACAGCCATAATATTGCAAGGAGGAAATATGTTAGACTGTCACTAAATGATGTTTTGCATATGAAAAGAATGTTCTAAGGACCAGCTAGAAATCATTGTTATTAAAAACCAGTGAGACTAAAATGCTGCACTGAGATAATCATTAAAAAGCGCAATGAAATGAAGACATGCACATTCATTATTTAGTAATTTGATTTTTTTAAACAATAATCCTAAAAATAAATTGTTATCACTATATAAACTCTGTAAATACTGTATTATATATTATTTATTTATTTTATAAATTATGGATATTTTATTGAGAATAATTGTCCAAATCTTTTATTACAGAAAATATATATTCTAGAGATCCATATGTCAGAGTTTGCACATTCTTTACATATATATATAAGTTATGTACATAGTAAAAAAGGATGTTAAAATATTGTTACTCTTCTGGCTTTTACAACAAAATTGCTATGAAATGTGAGATAAGAGAGCAATTTTATCTTGTTGCCACTCTTACTTTAACATTTCTAGGTTCTCCAAATTATGGGGAGTTTTGCCACTCTCCAGATATGTCACAGAGTAATTAAATATTTAATTCAAATAAACCAAGAAAAAGAAGACTAAATCCACGTTTATTTCAAATTGCATCAGATTTATTTGGTTAACTTTTTCTCTGCTGAAGCTTATAAATAATTAAGTTTCCTATGATATATTTGCACCATCTGTGTAGTTACAGTCTGTATCTTTGCATGAGCTGATTGTGAGGAAAATAATTTTAGTTTCAGACTGAACTTGTTTTAACAAATATAGAATGCATTTAACAAACATACAGTATACTCAATATACTGTTTGTGACTTTTTCTTTCGTTTACAATTATTTCTGAAAATCAGCATATAAAGATACAAGAAGTAAAGACTGACAGTTAATAAAGAGTAGGAAGTAAAAAAGGGTAGGGAAGTGAGATTCCAAATTCTTAAACAATTTTTAATTTGCAAATAATTACAATAGTATTGAACATATTGTTAACAGCATTACTTGAAAGTTAATATTTTTGAATGCTTTAACATGCTGCAGGGTAAATAGAAAAACACTTCAAAAAGAGTTAAGTAGTGTTTAAGACTTACAGTTTGGGATTTTATCTAAAAAACCAGAAAAAAACTATGATTTTTTTTTTCTAGAACTATTGCATTGGCAAGATTTTGGTAGCAGGGGTGTGGAGAGTGGCAGGGGTGGTTTCTGTGAGTAAACACCAGAAGGTACCCCTATGTCAGACACAGCCAGATCCAACCATCTCCAACATGGACATACCATTGGCCAAAGCTAAGCTAATCGATGACCTCTTTGATAACAAAGAATAAGAAATGCTGTGCAACAGCAGCTAGGAGAGAGAAGTGAGACAGACAACTATGCAGACACCAAGGTCAGTGAAGAAGGAGGGGTACGAAGTGCTCCAGGCCCCAGAGTCTGTGGAGATGACTATGGTGATGCAGGTTGTCTCTTCCATCCTCCATGGTGGAGTAGAGATCCACTCTGAAGCCTGTGGAGGAACCCCATCCTGTAGCATGTGGATGTGCCCTGAAAAAAAGCTAAAAGCTGCATCCCATGAAAAGCCCCTGCTGGAGCAAGCTTCTGGAAGGACCTGTGGTCCATGGAGAGGAGCCCATGCTGGAGCAATTTTTCCGGCAGAACCTGTGTCCTCTGGGGAGAAAGGCACTGAAGCAGTCTGTCCCTGAAGGACTGTATCACACAGAAAGGAGCCATGCTATAACAGTTCTTGAAGAACTGAAACCCATGGGAAGAAGCCACATTGGAGAATTTTATGAAAGACTGTATCCTGTGCTAGGGACTCTACACTGGAGCAGCAGAAAAAGAGAAGAGAGGAAGAATTAAAGAACAGTAGAGATGATGTGTTATGGACTAACTGCAATCCTTGTTTCCCATCCCCCTGAACTGCTCAAGAGGAGGAGGTAGAAGAGTTGGGAGTGAGGTTGATCCTGAGAAAAAGGGAAGGGTGGGGGGAAAGGTGGTTTTAGATTTGTTACTTCTCATTATCCTACTCTAATTGGCAATAAATTAAATTAATTTCCCCAAGTAGAGTCTGTTTTGCCCCTGAGGTAATTGGTAAGTGACCTCCCTGTCCTTATCTTGACCCACAAGTTTTTTGTCATATTTTCTCTGTGTCCTGATGAGTAGTGGAAGTGATAGAGCAGTTTGGTGGGCACCCAGTGGACAGCCAAGGTCAACCCCCTACAATTATGAATGAGTTCTATTTTCCATACTTTCCAGTAAAGAAGCTCATGTTTATTAAAAAATAAAAGAATTTTTTACTGATAGAAAAAATAATGGCAACTTTCTTCTGGCAACTGCTAGGCTACAGAAAGACATGACTTTAGCCTTAAGCTTAATTTGAACATTATCCAAATAAAACAACAGAAAGAAAAGACTTCTCATTACTATTGTGAAATCCCATAAAATAATAAATTAAGGGTCGTTAAAAAAAGAAAGAAATCCTAACTTTTCATGTCAGTTTAGTGAAACATAATTCATAGCCTCTCTGGAATGGTTACCATTCCTGATAGAACAAAGCACACCAACTCATAGTGTGATTCAATATGATGGCAATGGTCGCAGTGATGGCAATGTGGAAAACAGTGTGGAAGATAAGATGGAAAAGTTGCAGTTCTAAATCACATAGATCACAATAAACTTTAAAGCAATTCCAAATGTAGCTTGAAATCCTAAAAACAGTTTTAGCAGAACTGGCTTATGATGTATTCTCTTTGGAGCACCATATTCATAATCAGTCAGGATCTTACTTTCCACTATTGACTTGTCCTAATCCTTTATTCATGGTTTTCTTGAGTTTTATATATTTCTATGATTACAAGTTACATTACAAATCACAACTGCTTTTTTTTTTTTTTTTTTTTCTTGCTTTCTTTCCCACCTTTTGAAACTGTTTTCCTTTTTTTTTCACTACTAAATGTGGAATATCTCAATCTGCAGTCTCTACACTTTCAGTTAAAAAACTTCACAAGATAGTAAAGATTAATTTATCTCTGGAAAGTCTGTTTCACTTATGTCCTCAAGACATCTAAAGAATTCCTCATTTATTCATATACTCTTGTTTATAGAAGTTAGATAACTTAAGTCAAAAGAATCCAGTCGGGAAGTCTCAGCAAAGAATCAGCCTACACATGAAACATTGAAGTCTGAGTAAGGGAAATTTACAGGGGTAGTTTCGTAAAGAATTTGGATAAATATCATGCATATCAAATAAGTTAAAGGATGTATGTGTTGAAGAATGAAATCACTGAAAAAATTTATAACCGAGTTAAGATCTGGTTTTCAGTCCTTTTGAAGGCCAATGGAACAATAAACAATAACTTAAGAGCTACTCATGACTTTTCATTAGCAATAGCACACAAAAAAATACATATATATACTGTCTGAAAGGACTGTTTTAGTACACCTGGGAACAATGTGATCATACAACATATTTTATTTAAGATGGTCATACTGACAGGGCCTTGTCTGCGGTAGGTTTTATGGTCCAATAACTGAAGGGTTTGGAGGTTGAAACTCATTAGGTATATTATTATCATTGTGACTCTTCACAGACTCTTCAGTGATGCATATTTCCACATCTGTAACTACCTCATGTAGGTTTCTTATCATTTACATAGAAATTGAAGCTGAACAGCATATAAGTAGAAATGTTATGAGATATTTCTTGTTTTATTTCTATCACAGATGTTTAATGACTTGTATTATTTTCTTATTTTACATAGATGATGTAGTTCTGCTTCCTTTATCTCCACTAGGCCTGCAGCAATCTCTGGAAAATTTTCTTCTAATCTTCTATCTTAGATTCACTGAGAATTACAGGAAGACCAAAGTTATTGTCTTTAACTTTTCTAGATTTAGTCACATATATACCTCACTCTAGCAATATGGTGCAACTCAGTGTCTGGGAAAAAGATATATTAACCAAAGGCAACAGATATTTCTTTTAATTTTGGCAAAGAATACATACCACTCCATTTATAAAGTAGATAACTTCACAATTTTGCTGTCTCCATTATATCTAATGTTTCCTTTTTCATGTTCTAAAGGCATACAAAACACTCTAAGGTGATGCCTTTCTGATTTTTAACTTCTATAGCCAGATTTAATAGTATACGCTCCAAACTTATGTTTTTGTGTTTAATACTATTTATTCAATTAACATGGAGTAATTGTAATTTGAAAAAATTAATTAGTTTTCTATTTTATTGTGTACTCTCATATCAAAACTTGGTACTATTTTAAGATGTAAAATACAGTTATTAAAATATTACCTAAATTACTTGATAGTGTTAACATGTTATAATCACTTTGTTAAAAATGGGTTTGCATTATCTGGTTTTTCAATCCTTTCTTATTTTGATGATATTTGGCAACTCTACATGTTTCATTGCTCTGTTTCATTCTTACATTGAAAAACCCTCCTCATATTTTTAATATAAAAAATATTCCAATGTTATGAAGAAGGAAAGACTAAAAAAGCATATTAGCTGCAACCAGCTATTTATCAGCATCTTAACATACTCTATACTAAGAAACAAAAAATAGACATCACTTTTCCACTACCAGATAATCATTAAGCATTACAGGCTTTCATATGCTATGATAAGGAGAAATTACACAATTCCTGAAGGCTCTTCTTATTGAGAAATTCCTTGTTCATGCTTACAAAAGTGCCCTGTGAAGATCTGGGAAAATGTTTGTATTAAATTTTAATGAATATTATCTGTGACCTTTTTTGCTCTGTTTTATATTCCTGCCTTCCTGAAGACATAAAATTAAGTCAAAGGAAGCCTTATGTGTTTTTAAAACAAGAAAAACAAAAACTAATAACAATGTAAAAAAAAAAAAAAAAAAAAAAGAGTGAAGTGATGGGCCATGTAGCTTGCAGCTATGAATAGAGTCTTTCTAGCTCCCACCATTTTCAGAACATTGTTGTGCAAATGATGAGATGTGAGATCAAAATTTATCAGACTCTTGAAAAGCTAAGTTACTTGAGAAAAACTGAACATGCTGCAAATCAGGCAGGGCTGTTTCCCCAGGAAAAGGTCTAGGACATGAAAGAGTTATACATAAAAAGACTATGTTTGGCTAAAGAAATAATCTTATAGGATTTTTTTTAGGTATAAAATTTTAAACAATGATAATTTCTACTTTTTGTGGGAAATCACCACTTAAACTAATTATTTTTGGGGTGTGGAGTAGAAGTCAGAAACAAGAAAAGACAATAGAAAAGGAAAAAATCAGTGGGGGAGACAGAAAACAGTTATTTAATTACCTTCTACTACAGTGTCACCCTCTTTGAGACTAATCTCAGTTGAGACTCATGAAATATTTATATTAATACTATCAAAGTGGAGATTAGGACCATGCTGTGTTTTGAGCCTGGCTAGCAGCTAAATGCCACACAGTCGCTAACCCACCCTCCTCCCACTTGGGAATGGAGAGGGAATCGAAGGGGCAAAAGGAGACTTGCGGGTTGAGATAAAAACAGTTTAATAACAGCAACAGAACAATACACTGACAGCAGTATCAGCAGGTAATGTACAATACAGCTGCTCACCACCCACCAGCCAACACCCACCTGCTCCCAGCTGGCAATCCCAAACACTAAGACAACACAACAACACTCCCTGGAAGTGAGAGCCCCTCTTGGCTCACTCCTTCCTTTATATAATGAGCACAATGTCACATGACATGGACTATCGGCCAATCAGGGCCCAGCCCTCCAGCTGTGCTCCCCCTGCCCCCGCACACAGGTGAGGGCACTGGGACCTGGGGAGCCCCTGGGGTCTCAGGGTGCTGCAGCACTCCTCCCACTACCAAACCAACAGGAACTCTAGTCCAGCCCGAACCAGGACAGACCATAAGTGTAATTGTAAGAAAACTGGAATAAAGACCCCTTTACTATGACACAGTTAAGAGATTATCAGTGAATAATAAAAATAATAAATTTGAATAATAAATTTGATTATAACATTGCAAGTCAGTGATGACTGTAGCTTAGTACTTTTATAAAAAACAGGCACAGAATTATAGCACAGTTTGATAAACACATGCAATTTTCTCTAACTTTTGTTGTACATTTTCTATCTAAACAAATTTATAACTTTATTCTACATTTTCTATATAAATGTTGGATGTATTTTTTACAAGTTTGCAGATGACATAAGTGGTGCAGTTGGTATGTTAGAGGGGAAGGGATGACTTCCAAAGGGATCTTGACAAGCTTGAGAAATGGGACTGTGTAAATCTCATGGAGTTCAACAAGGCCAAGTGCAAGGTCCTGTACATGGGTCAGGACAATCTCTAATATCAATACAGATGGGAGGATGAATGGATTGAGAGAAACTCTGTAGAGGAGGACTTGGGAATACTGGTTGATGAAATCTGGACATGAGCCAACAGTGGGTGCTTGCAGCCCGGAAAGCCAACCACATCCTGGTTGAGAAAGAAGCATGGCCAGCAAGTTGAGGGAAGTGATTCTGCCTCTCTGCTCCACTCTCAGGAGACCCCACTTGGAGTGCTCCATACAGCTCTGAGGTGCCCAGTACAAGAGACATGGACCTGTGAGAGCAGATCCAGATAAGGATCATGAAAATGATCAGAGGTCTGGAACAGTTCTCCTATGAAGAAAGGCTGAGTTGGGGTTGTTTAACCTCGAGAAAGTTCCAGGGAGACCTTGCTGCGACCTTTCCGTTTTTAAAGGGGGCTTATGAGAAATGGAGAAAGACTTTTTACCAAGGCCTTTTTACTTTTTACTGACAGGAAAAGAAGCAATGGTTTTAAAGTGAAAGAGGGTAGGTTTAGATTGGACATAAGGAAGAAATTCTTTACAAGGGTAGTGAGACACTGGAACAGGTTGCCCAGACAATTTGTGGATGCCCCACCATTGGAAGAGTTTAAGGTCAGGCTGGATGGGGCTTTGAGTGATTTGATCTAGTGCAAAATGTTCCTGCCCATGGCAGTGTGATGGGACTAGAAGATCTTTACAAGTCTTTTCCAACCCAAACTGTTCTATGATTCTATGATTTTGATTAGACTATTAAGATTTTAAATATGTTCACAATGGATTTTACTTTGCATGAATAGCCTGTTCCCTTTCCTCCAGAAAAATACTTTTGACTGCGACAAAGGTCAAATTCTGGTGAAATTTATGTAGTTATATTATTATATTTTTAATATATTCCCCCCTAACCCCCCAGAAAATAAAAAGAAATTAAGAATGATTTAAGACAAATGTCAGTAGCAAAAATTCCAGTCTTTAGATTTTGAACCAACAAGAATTTTTACTTAAGATCACATTAAATTAGCAATGGCTGCATTTTGTGTTCTTTTTTTTTTTTTTTTTTGGGGCGGGGGGGAGGGTGTATGCTTTGTTGTTTGTTTTTTTGTTGTTTTTTTTTTTTTTTTTTTTTCTCTTTCAGCCTATACAATAATGTATAATCTGCTTCTCAAGTCATTTTTGAATTTGTTTAACTGTTTCAATGCTATGGCAGACAATTTGACTATATTCTTAATCTGTTTCTTTGTAATTTCTTCCAGAGACTGTGGAGTTTGACCAAGCCCATTAGTACATGAAGGGTTTAGAGCACAGCAAACCCATTGCTCTCACATTCATAGTCTTTTTAAGCAAATCCCTGACCACAGTTTCAATTGAAGTCCTTATCTTTCTCCCTTTAAAGACACAACTACTCTCAGTAGTCCACTCAGGATTCCCTGTTTGTCTCCCATAATCCACATAAGGAAAATCAGTCAGTCTTGGTGGTCATGACTGCAGTCTTTATCACATCTACATTATTGTTGTGGTTTGTGCTTGGTCAGCAGCCAAACACCACGCAGCCACACATTCCCCTTTCTCTTACAGAAATGAGAAGGGACAGATGAGCCCAGCTTGGGATTCAAGATAGGACTGGGAGGGGCAGATCACCCATTATGGTCACGAGCAAAAGGCAGACTCGTTAGGGGGAGAAAAAAGAACATACATTTATTACAGACACTATCAACAACACCTAACAGAGTAGGACAGTGAGAAGCGTTGCCACATCTTGAGAACACCTTCCCCCCAGCCCTCCCTTTTTCCTGGGCTCAGTTTTGCTCCCGATATCTCTATCTCCTCCTTCAGCAGTGCAGGGGGCAGGGAATGGGGGGTGCAGTCAGTGCTGTCACTTCTTCCATCTTCAGTGGGTGGAGCTTCTGGAGCTTCTCCCCCTGCTCCATTGTGGTCCCCCTCTCACAGGAGACAGTCCTCCAAAAACTTTCTCTGACGTGAGTCCCTCCCATGGGCCACAGCGTTTTCTTACACTGATCTGGAATGGGACACCAACTTTCTCCAACTGGAGTCCTTCCCATGAGCTGCATCCCTTCCCAAGCTGCTCCAGCAAGAGACACCCCTACATGCTGCAATTCTCCCAGCACTGAACTACAGCAGCGGGGGCTACCTTTTCCCACAAAACCCCAGCCTTCTTTGGGCACAGCACCTTGATCAACCATGCAAAAAACACAGGCCATGAATCAGTGTCTGATTCATTGTAGATCTTCATGGGTGGCGGGGGGGCTGCCCTGATGTCTCACCACAGGATACAGGGGCGTCTCTGCTCCGGCACACCTCCTCCCTCCTTTCCTCCTCCGTTCCTTCACTGACCTTGGTGTTCACACAGCTGCCATAACTCCTCCTCACCACCTCCCTTCTTAAATATGCTATCACAGATGTGCAGCTGATTGTCTCAGTTGTGGTGCAGAGGTGGAGCTGACTTGGAGCTGGGGAAGCTTTGAGAAGCTTCTCACAGGGGGCCACCCCTATAGCCCCCATCCCTGCTACCAAAACCCCCACCACTCACTCAAACCCAGGACAATTATTTGATTTTGAAATCAGGTGAAATTCTTTCTTCAAAGATGATATTTTTGTGAGAATATTTTAAAGACAAATTCTAAAAAAAAAAAAAAAAGCTTAATAAGAGGCTTTTCACATGAATTACATGACATTGTTCCTCAAAAGAAGTTATCAGTTTATGTGTGTTTAGAGTTAGTTAAATGCATAGCTAATCTGTTAACCCTTATACATATTTAAAGAGCAATATAGAAATTGAGTCATACGTCTTTATTTGAATCTAATGAGAGTTATGTGATAAAACCTCAGTAAGAGCCAGGATATATTAGCTGCCATCATTCAAATAAGAAAAGGATTTTCATCAGCTTTGTTTTACTTGATTTAGCTGTGACAGCAGTTTGCCAAATTGACTAGATGTCTGTGGCCAGTTTGATTTACTTTTGTTTATCTTTTTGTGACACAACCACAATTTTGTATAGATAGCAGTTAGAAGCGGTTATCCTATGTAAAATTAGATATTTATGACTGTAATGTAGTTATCTAGTATAGAGAAATACACTAGTACAATAATGGTACAATAATGGAAACTTTAAGAATGGTACAATGGCCTGATATAATAATGGAAACTTTAAGAAACAGAGACTCATGATTTGGAGTAGAGGAACACAGGAATAGGATGATAGAAGATGGGGTACAAATGGATAATTAATAATAGAATTTTACTTAAATACATATAACTATTACTGAAAAGATTCTTACATTTCAAGTAAATATTGCAATTTTTTAAACCAATATTATAGCTGATATGTCAGAATAATGCTGCTATTTAATATGTTGGTTGAAAAAAAAAAAAAAATGCAAAACTCCAGCCCATGACTGTCTGTCAAATCTTTAAAAAATGTGTATAATTATTTAAAGAATGTATGAAGGAATTATCTGAATCTCAAAAAATGCAACCATACTTGATTCTAGAGAAGATACAAAAACAAGTGTTTCAGTTTTCCTTGGTTGCCTGGAGCTGATGAGGGGGAAATGATTCTTTTAATTTTGTCTTTTGATAATATATATTAATGTCTGGGAATTTTGACATGCTATCTTTGGACATTTTCTCATACTCTACTAGAAAAATCTTATTTTACATTTAAGAACATACTGGTAGTAATAAAGCAAAGACTTGTGTGGACAAAAATAATGGAGGGGGATGGGAACAAGAATCAACATAGAATGGTTCATGGTATACAAAAAAGAGGATCTCAGACATACAGTATAACTGGCCTAAAGAAAGAAGTGTATACACTTGATGAGAAACAAATCCTTATCTATCTAACCATTCATTTTTTGTCTTCAATATTCTTTCACCAGTAGAAAATTTAAATGTAAATATACAACTACAGTCGTAAGCTTAAAAAAAAAAAAAAAAAAAATCACATTCCTTAACAATAACCACATAATGTTAATTACAAAACAAACATTTCCACCTGTTGAGATTTCTACACTCTGGAAAATACCTACTGTTTCTCCATTACTTCTTTTGAAAACTTCTGATTTTAATTGGGAAATACTTTTCCTTAATGTTTTGCTGAAAAAGTTAACAGGTGCATTTCCCCCAAACATTAAATATTAATATATTTTATGAATGTACAAAAGTATTCAGAACTGGTGATTTCCAGAGAAACTTATAGTTATTTAGGGGAAGCTTAAGAAAACAAACAAGCTCAAAATTCTCATCCCACGGGTGTCAATGAAAATTTTATCACTGCAAAGATAATTTCTGACTTATATATCCTCTTTCATGATGGCCACTGCATATCAAGATATTCCTCCACCTCCTAAAACATCCTTACTCTCTTATATTAAGGATAATTTCCAACTGGATTTTGCCATTAAAAATGCATCATATCTTAGTTTTATTCTGTGTCTATGTTCAGTTTCATTTTGATTCTCTTGTTAATCACATAGATTTTCCCAAGTATGCAAAGTGCATGAAGGTTTGACACTGGACTATACTTTGACTTCAAAGTACTGGACTGGCCTGGTTTTTAAGTAAATGTGGTGGGTTGACCTTGGCTGCCTTCCAGATGTCCACCAAGCTGTTTTCTCACTCCCTCACTTCAGCAAGACAGAGGGAGAAAATAAGATGAAAAATTTGTTGCTCATTATAAAGACAGTTTAAGGAAAGAAAGGAAAGGCTGTGCATGGAAGCAAAGAAAAAAAAAAAAATAAAAAAAAGTAGATTTACCCTCTGATTCCCATCAGCAAGTGGTGTCCAGAGACACTTCCAGGGAAGCAGAGCCTCAGTACCTATGGCAGTTGCTTCGGAGGGCAAACACCTTAATAACAAATGCTTTTCTCCACCTACTTCCCCCCAGCTTTTATTGATGAGCATGACATCATACAGTATGGGATATCCTTTTGGTCAGTTTGTGTCAGCTGTCCCAACTGTGTCTCCTCCTAGTCTCTTGCCCACCCCCAGACTAGTGGCCTTTGCATGTGAGGTTGGAGAGACAATGTCGATGCTGTACAAGTACTGCTTGGCAACAGACAGAACTTCGGTGTGTTATCAGCACCATTCTAGCTACAAATAAAAGCCAAGTGTTATATGGAGTTCTGCAGGGAAAGTTAACTCTATCCCAGTTAAATCCAATACAATCTCTACTCCTTATTCCATATCATTTGCATCATGCTCAGGTCCCACATAATTTGATACATTCACATATCTCCTGACTATCCAGCTATATTTGTTTCTCATTCCTGAAATCTTGTCTTACGAACACTTACGAATTATAGTACATATTTAAACCATCTTTGTATCCAACATATAGGTTTATAGATTCTCATTAACCACCCTGTACCTTAACAGCTAGATATTATTTCCCCATTCTATGGGTCTCTGACACTCCATAAAGTGTCCATAAGAACAGGCTATGACTTGGGTCCCATGTGTCACAGTGGTTGCTCAGGACAAGAGAAGCAACATGTTTGATTGTTGAGTGCCAACATCAACTTGGTTTGGGTCATCACTGCACTCGCTCAGTTCCTTGCAAAGCTCAGTCTTTGTCAGTTTGGGTAGTTACTGCTACATTTCTTCCTACAACATACAACTCACATCATTGGTTATTCTACACCAAGGTTAGATCTCCTTAAGGTACACACCATATCTCCCCATCTTTCTCTATTACCCACCAAGTACACCCAGGTATCCCATGAATGGGCTTGCCTTTTCCCAAGGGAGGAACAACCCACGCTGTCTTCCCCAGCCACTTCCTTCTGTGTACTACAGGAATGTTTTCTCCTCTCACAGTATGTAGTGGCTCTGTTTGGGCAGGACCAGGACAGTTAGCAGATCCTCTGGTGTTAACCAACCAAGTACCCTCAGAAAAGTGTACTTCAAGGATCCAAAAGTGTACTGATGGACTTCTGGTGTAGCCACCATGAATACAGAAAAGATTAAACAGTTGTTTACCTTTCCTGGCCTCTCAATTTTAAACATTCACCATTAGCATAGTGAATGTTCAAATAATGACTTTTTCATGTGCCATAAATGTATACTTCAGCAACTGAGAGTTGATAAATGTAAAACTTGGACACCTGGCTCTGACAACACATGGAATTCACAGTCGGAGATCTGGCACTTTCTTTCTCTGTACCATGAATGGAGAGTGTCAGGTGCTTAATAATAGAACATGTACAGCCAGAGAATCAAATGAGGGGACACTCAGTCCCAAAAGTGGTATGAAAACAAACATTGAAAATTGTGATGTGGGGAGGTGAATAAGTGTACCAGTAATCATCATTATGATTAGAATTTATAATACAGCCCATGAACATTCATATTTAAAATTAAGCTAAGGAAGTTGTTAAAATCATATTATATGCTGATAACGGATTATGATAATGAACAATCCTGAGACATCAGATTAGTGTGACTGTTCAACATTTTGAAATATGGCTTTAATAGCAATAAATCAGGGATCCTTTGTGTATAGGATGTACAAAACCACTCTTGTCAGCTGCCTGTTTAATTTTTCTGAAGACAAGATGAGCTATCTAAGGCATATTTAGAATCACATAAATATAGGAACCTAAAATGTCTAATCACAGTCTTGGCTCTCCTACACTTTTAGGTTTAACTATATGAGTAAGTATGCAGATGCCTAAATGTTTTGCTGCTTTCAGTCATAATGAAACACTGATGATGCTAGTTAGAAACATGGTTTATTTTGATAGTGCGTATAAATTGCTAATGACATTTTTCTATCAGAAATTCTTCTCACTGGGATATCAAAATCTAATCCTTAAAGCATTGTATACTGATGAACCTGGGAGGACACATGTAACTCAGTCATAGACAGTCTACATGAATCAGTCACTCAAATTAGGACCTCAAACCTTGTTCCTATAAAAACTGAATGGAGCCTTACTTACATTATTCATCTGCAGTATCTCATGTAATTCTGTGTACATAGGAGTAATTAAGTATTGGGTACTACTAGGGTGGTCCTAATTATCTCTACTGGAAATCAATGAGTTCTACAGTCTTCATCCTAACAAGAAAGTAATAAACAAAGCTGTGTGCTTGTTGCCCATGTGTATTTGCACACGAAAGAGCAGAAGGCACAGTAATAAATAACAAATATCTACAAAATATTTTTTGTTTAATTTCACTTTTGTTTCCATTTTGGCATTTAAATTTTTACTGGAATAGATGAAAACATCTACAAAGTACACACCTACATTTGAGTTATTTGGCTGGACTCTCTACACTCAGTATAGAAAAGCTGATACTATTCTAATGTTATTCTTCCTTTCCAATCTAAACCGATGTGGCTGACTGGTGGTTTTGAGTGAGTGAGGGCGATCCTGTTGCCCCAAAAATCTTCCTTATTGAAGGACAAGTGGCTGAACTCATAAACAATTGTGCCATCTCTGAATGTAAGATTTTCATGTATATTTGACTTTCTCTTATAAGTATCACTGTCATCTGTAGATATTAAAGTAATTACAAGCATAATAAAATCATCATCACTTTAGATGAAATAAAATGATACTAGGGAAATTAATAAAAAAGGAATGGAAATATATGCAAGAAATTGGGATTTTAGAAAGTAGATTTTTTTTTTTTAATTGCCTCTGATTACATGTCTGTTCCTATAAGTATTTCCTTCTATTGCTACCAGGAGGAGACACTGTCAACATTCTGTTAACAATAGAATCCATATTAATTATTATATGTAAATACTAGTTTCTTTGAGTGGAGTTAAGATTGTATATTTAGATCCTGAATGTGAGCTAATGTGAGGGGTTGGGTGCATAAAGCAAACTAGCAGCACATCAGGTGTATAGAGTTAATATGAATGTAAGGGTGTGATGTGGGGAGAGGTCTTTAAACTTGCTCAATAAGAGAAACTGAAACAGGGATATGCACATGTGGTTATCCATCATGTAACATACAGAAGTGAAAGTGAAACTTAGGTAGTCAGAAGCTATTGTTTTTGAAAGAGTCAAAAAGATGAGGAATTTATTTATAAAACTTTTGAATTACAGTATTACAGAAGGGAGGAGTTTGAAGAGATCTCTGGAAATTGTCTAATTCAACTCTCCCATACAAAGCAAAGTCATGTAGAACACCTTGCACAAGACCTTGAAGTGTCTGTGAGCTACATCATTGTTCTGGATGTACTTGTACTTGCATTTGTCTATGTTAAATTTAATTTGTTACTGTTTTGGTCAGTCTCTCTTTGTTAGAACATTTCTATGACCTACCAGTTTTTTTGTGGTCATGAATAACTGACTTAATTTTGCATTGCTTAGTGATACTATCATCTTATTATTTTTATTGTAGTTTATATCATCCTTATATCTGTCATGACATTTACTTGCTGGAAATGTGAATAAGAAAAAGGATATTATTTTTGTCTCGGTAATTATTTTAAAATTAATACTGTGGGTGACTTTTTGATTGGAAAGGTGCTGCAATCTGTTTTATTTACTTTCCAATAAATGACTAATAAAAAAATCAGTGGGACATTATTCTTGAGTTTGTGTCATACACTCAACATTTATACTGACTTTTTGTGTGTGTGTGTATGTGTCTTGTGATGAGTTTATAATCCAGAAATCTGACAGTTTTGTCTGAAGGAAACAGAACATATACAACAGTCAGGTAGAAGCAAGAGTGGGCCTGCTCCACAAGGACAGGCAAACCAAGAGCCAAGGGTGACACCCCAACACAGGCCAGGGCAGGACACCCAGGCTCAATCTCACTGTCCCCATAATGTGGATGGTGTCTATCACAGTCCCAGCAAGGAGAGATGATGAGTCAAGAGTAGGATCCATCCAGGAAGGCCATTCAGTAAGTGAGAGTAGCCAGACACAAGGCTGAACACAGGCACACTTATGATGTAGCTCAGGGGTGTGCATTCCTTGTGAGGCTGCTCAGAGTGGTAAAGGTCTACTAATGCCCTCTGGCCCTAAGTTTGTAAATGATGAAAATAAAAATAATTTAGAAATATCTGTAAATGTAAATTCAGTACCAGAACAAAAAAAAAAAAAAAAAAAAGAAACCTAAACCAATAACAATCCAACAGATACATTTGTTTAGACAGATACATTTCTGGTTTTGTGGATTTATTGATATGTGCAAAATTACCCATATATCGGCAAAACTGAAGCAGTTAAATGTAAAGGTACATGTAAATCCTCCTCCTCATTGGAACATTATTTAAATAATAACCTTTTTTTCTTTTCTTTTTTTTTTTTTTTTTTCACAGCTGTAATTTCACCTATATACATTTAAATGTAAATTTGCCCTCATATTACTAAGGAAAGAATGGCCATATATGCATCATTTATAAATACCCTCATGACGTATTCAAATAGTGCACTGATAAGCACCAAGATAAAATCTTGGAAAGGCAGCAGAGTGTCTAGACAGATGGATTATGAGTTGAAGAAGTAGTTGGAATGCTAAAAAGAAGCTTGACCTTGCGGGAAAGGAAGAAAAAGTATGAATAACACTACTCAGATATCAAGTGCATGCACAGTGCCAAACATAATTCTAAAAAAGGATCACATGCTGGCTAATGAGGGATATTATAGGTACAACAAGGATTGAACGGGTTAGGACAAAGGATCCCAAACTGCAATACAGGCACTAGTGGGGAAAGCAAGACTTCAAAGCCCTGTATAGCTGTGAGCTGTTCTTGTTCCTGAATCACTGATATCACCGCTTGCAACTGTTTTGTAGTGACAGCGGCTGCTGATGTCTGTACTTGACAAAAGAAGTTTGCAGATGAAAAGCTTAATAAACTATTGTTACCTGACTTAAACAAAACATTCGAGAGAAAAATGGTAGAACTTTGTCTTATTTCACAGAAATAAAATACCAGCATTTCTTTTGCCACCCCAGCTAGTTCTGCAGTAAACCAGTTTCTGAAGGACACCTGTACATAAATATTAGATATTTATGTGAAAAAACTTTTAGTAATAAATTGCAAAGACCGTATTTAATTTTCTGCCATACCTATGCTGTTCACACACACTGTATTGTCCTTGTTTCTTAACGTGTCTTGAAAGATCAGATCTTTCATTTTCAACTATCATTGGTCTAGTAAAATGTATTATCATTCCTCCAAACCCTAAATTGCTATATCTTTAAACCATAACAGTTATAACCACAGAATTACATTAAAAAAACTTTAAATAATGGTATTTTATCTCACGTGGAAATTCACATGCTTCTCATCTCTTACACTTAAACATGGAGCTGTAGACTAAATTTAACCTGTTTCATAAAAGCTTTCTTCATGCAATATCATATGTATTAAACTTTCCTTTTCAACAGTGGAAGCGTTTGTTAATTTTTAAATAAGTTTTCTCCCTCTGAATATTCTCATGTCTCCTTCCAGTTCCACCGATTTATCAGCAGCATTGATAGTGACAGTATTGGTGATGCCACTCCCATCACAACTACTGGTTCTAACAGATGATAAAAGCAGCAACTCTTTGCTCTGTCACTGCAGCAGCAGCAGCAGCAGCTTTTTTCTCCATCTGAAAGGAGGGTTTATTATATATTTAAAGCATATATTCACTGCCTTGTGAAGAGCTTTCATAAATTTAACTCCAACAGTTTTATTCCAACTCCTATTATCTACACCAAAGAGACTTTATTTAGGTGTGCTGGACATCTTTATAATTTGAATACCTGACATACTGATGATATCTGTAAGATGTCTAGCATACAGAAGTATCCAGGAACTGATAAATCATATCCTATATAAAGAAAATACATACATAATACCACAGCACTTTGTTAAAGGTATAAACAAACTTAAAATAAAAATCTTTTCATATAGATAGAATTTTTAGTAGTTTTACATATTTATTCCAGGAAAAGGCTAAGAATATTGACAGGCATTGTTGTTATTTAAATGTGTAATATGTGGCTTCACATTGAAAGTAAATTGGCAGTTGTAGCTCCTGATAAGAAGAATGCATACAGTGAGAGTTCTACAAATAGCAACTTCTACAAATAGAAGCTTCTGCAAATAGTCACAATTAGTGGTTTTTCCATTCATTTGCAAAACTTTATTTCTAAATGTACTTAAGCAAGCATGCAGAAACTACTGAAATTACATGAAATTTCTATTTAAAGATTCAGTATTCACTGGGATGGTAGCTTTTTAGCTTTCAATTTGGTTAACAGCCTGTGTTTTAGAAATCAAAGAGCAAGTAATGTGGAGTCATTCTGTTTTAAAGACAGCATGGAGATAAATACTAGGACATCAAAATAGTGGTTAGACATTAAATAGCAGGCCTTGTCCCAAGTCTCTGGCTCAACAACATATTTATCACTGCTGGAATTAAATACCAGAAGCAGGTGTTTCTAGCAGGTAAGATTCTGGTTGAAAGGGCTCTCTCACTGACCTCTTCCATGTCAAAGGCAGGGAGGGAACGATGATGTGGAGGCATCGAAGAAACATTGGTGATGGTAAAAGACTGTAGCTGGCATAAGAAACTCTATTATTCTTCATGTGGGAGATGGACAAAAAACTTAGGAGCCACACTAGACTCCAAGGCTGATATAGTGATTGCTGTAGGTGGTCCTTTTTTTTTTTTTTTTTTCATTTTTTCATTACTATGGATAGATCACTATGGATCACTAGTAAAATCCAGACTGTATGCTTTTTGTAGAATGTTGACCCCAGATGAATTTGGTCCTGATGACCTTAAGAAAAAGACTGAAACTGATATGAAAATATGTTTTTCCTACTAAGACATTTGGCACTTTTCTGAGGAGGCATCACACTTACAGTCTCTCATCCTGCTGAGGGACTTCAACCACCCCAACATCTGCTGTAAATGTAGAACAGCAAGCTATAGGCAATCCATAAGACTCCTGGAATTCATTGAGGATAAATTCTTAAACTAGGTAACAGACATCCCTAACAGAGGGTATGCAATACTGGACGTGATGGTCACCACTGCCAGTGAGCTAATCTGTGATGTCAAGACAGGAAGCATCCTGGGCTGCAATGATCATGCACTGGTGGAGTTTGCAATCCTGATGGGTATGGGTCAGGCAAATAGTAAAGTCAGGACCCTGAATTTTAGGAAAGCAAGATTCTAACTGTTCAAGGAATTAGTCAATAGGACACTCTGAAAAACTGCCCTCAGGCACAAGGTAGGAGAAATGAGCTGACAGACTTTTAAAGACACTTGCCATAAAGTGCAAAAGCTCTTGATCCCCAGGTGTAAGAAATCAGGAAAGGAAGGCCAAAGACCCTCATGGATAAGTTGAGACCTGCTGTTCAAACTAAAGGGCAGGAAGGAAATGCACAGGCAGTGAAAGCAGGGACAGGTATCCTGGGAAGAGTATAGGGATGCTGTCCAGTTGTGTAGGAATGGGATCAGGAAATCCAAGGCACAGATGGAGCTGAACGTGGCAATGGATGCAAAGAATTATAATATGGGCTTCTACCAGTACGTCAGTCAGAAATGGAAGGTCAAAAAAAGGATAATCTCCAGATGAATATGAATGGCAAACTTGTAACAACAGACAACTAAAGTGCTGAGGTACTCAACAACATTTTTACTTCAGTCTCTTTTCCCACACCTCTCAAGTGGATGGACCTCTAGATGAGGACTGGGAGAGAAAAGTCTCTCCCACTGTAAGAGAAGATCAGGTCCATGACCACCTGAGGAACCTGAACATGCATAGGTCTATGGGATCTGATGACATGCATCCCCGATCTGCCAATCAGAGGGACCAGGACAAGCTCAAGAAGTGGGGCCATGTGAACATCGTGAGATTAAACAAAGCCAAGTACACGGTTCTCCATATAGATCAGGACAACCCCCTGGTAACACTACAAGCTGGGGGATGGAGGGTTTGACAGCAGCCTTGATGAGAAGGACTTGGGGATACTAGTGGGTAGAGAGCTGAACATGAGCTGGCAATGTGAGCTTGCAGACCAGAAGGCCAACCGTATCCTGGACTGCATAAAGAGAAGTGTGGCCAGCAGGTTGAGTGAGGTGACCCTGCCCCTCCTCTACTCTGCTCCCATGAGACCCCCCCACCTGGAGTACTACATCCAGATCTGGATCCCCTGTAGTAGAATTTCTGACAGAGAATGGCCATGATATTTTGTTGCAGGGTTTGGACAATCCAGGCCTGAGATCAGACTGCTAACAATACCTGTGTTATGAGGATGACCTTGAAGGGCGGTGTTGTGAGGAACTGTATCTGTTAATGAGGAATTTTCTCAGCTATGTATCTGGCGAAGCTAAGCACAAGTATGCAGCAAACCGCAAGATGCTTGCCTATCACAGTTTCCCTTTGGGTGCGTGATAAGTTGCTTATGACCAATAATCAAGGGGTATGGGGCGCGTGAACAGCGGGTGCTTGCTGTGCAAAGTATATAACCAAGTGATTTGGGCAATAAAGGGGGATGACATGTAGCTGCATCAGTGTGATTGTTGTTACTCGGGCCACTCTCCATATTGGGACCCTCTTCAATCCCCCAGTGCAAGAAAGACATGAACCTGCTGGAGTGGGTCCAGAGAAGGGCTGTGAAAATGGTCAGGGGGTTGGAATAGCTTTCCTATGAAGAAAGTCTGTGAGAGTTGGGATTGTTCAGCCTGGAGATGAGGAGGCTCCAGGAGACCTTATTGCAGCTTTTCATTACTTAAAGGGGGCTCATAAGAAAGATGGGGACAAACTTTTTAGCAGGGCCTGTAGTGATAGGACAAGGGGCAATGTTTTTAAACTAAAAGAGGGTAGATTTAGAGTAGATGGAAGGAAGAAATTTTTTACAATGAGGGTGGTGAAACACTGGAACAGGATGCCCAGAGAGGTGGTAAATGCCCCATCCCTGGAAACATTCAAGGTCAGGTTGAACAGGACTCTGAGCAACCTGATCTAGTTGAAGATGTAACTGTTCATTGCAGGGGCATTAGACTAGATGATCTTTAAAGATCCCTTCCAACCCAAATCTTTCTACAAATCTATGATTTTAAGAAGGCAGTCTGAAAAGAAAAATGGAGTAAATTTCTAATGTCAATAAACAAAGAAGTGTTACAAGTCTGGGTGCTACCATTTGGATAGCAGCCTTTTAGACTGAGTTAGGGGGTACTCTCATTGTCTGCACTAGAAAAGTCCTTATGGGTGGCGCTGATATCAGGGCTCCTTAGTGTTTCTTTGCCAACACATGGCAGAAAAATATCAATAACTGATGGAGTCATTGCTACACAGAGACATCAACAGTCCAAAATTAGATGTATTAAGTTTGCCTACTTCTATAGAAAATAACCTGCAAAGGAAAGACTGCTGAGCTAGAAAGACAACTTCTGCATATACAGTAGGAGAGGATGATTGAACTGAAAAGTTGAAAAGTCAGAGATCTAAATTCATTATTTTATTTTACAGTGGATTTAAAAGATACCATCTTGTGCCAAAATCTGTTGTGAAACTACGTTCTATTGACATATCCTTCAGGAGGTAGTTTGTCCTGTAAGAAAAGTGGTCTGAACATTACTCCAAGATAGGAGATCTGGAAAATAAGAAAGAGATAAATGCATCTTGTGCTAACTTTAAAAAAAAAAAAAAAAAAAAAAAAAAAAAAAAGCTACTTTACAAAAAGGGAAGGACAATGAATGTTACTGGAGCTCCTATTTGACCGAAGGATAAAAAGAGAGCTAGAGAAGCAGAAAAGTCCCTGGCAGGTTCTGCCGTTAAGTGAGGAATCTGGATTCAGTTCCTAGCAGGCTGACATATTTTCATTTTCAGAGATATGTTAAGGGCATCCAAAAGAACCAGATTAATGTAATTGGCTTGAAAATATGATTGATACAGCTCTTTGAACTGAAGAGCTTGTGAGGAGAAAGGGAAGAGAAGGCTGTTGCCAGAACATGAATCTCAGTTGACTGGTAGCTCTAATAATGACCAAGAATTAAAATATTAGTCTAAAGGCTTTGGTAATTAAAAAGAAAAATGTGATGTTTCACTAATCAATAGGAAACACAGAATGTCTTAGAGAAGCAGAACATGACAGTAGATGTCTCATTCATATAGAATATTATCTATAGTGTTCAAATTTGTCTCCAGAATGTAAAATTATTCAAGATCTGTTGTAAATGTGTTTTCTCTAAAACAAAAATATCCATATATAGTCTTTTGGTTAATGTTGCAGTTTAATAATTAATATTGTAAAATAGTTTTATAGCACTGGGAAAAAGCAAAGCTTTTTGGTTGCATGCCAGAAATGCCATAACCTTGGTAATTCATTTGAAATGTGTCTAGGTAACTTTGCTTGACAAAAATCTGCTGTGCATTTGTAAAAATTTCTCTCCATATTCATTCAGGTGCAGTGGTGGCCTGGTGACTGTACTTGTAAAGCATACAGATCTTTCTTAATGACAGCTCCAGAAACATAGATCCTTACACAAATATAAGAAAAAAATCCACCCCTCTTAATTTTCTCTGTCAGTCAAATTCTTTGAAAACTTAAAAGAAATTATAAAGGATCTTATGTATCTCTCTACATATTTCCTATAGAATTCTGTATTTCTTACAGAATTTCATATGTAGCTTAAAGACTAATTGTGAGAGTTAGCTCTGGTATTAATGGACATGATACCAAGTTCTAAAAAGTTCTTGTCACAGCAAATGCTCAAAAGCTACTAGTGTCTGTATATCCACTTCTCATCATATATCTTGTAAAGGACATTTTTTTTTTCCAATAAATCTAAAGCCTGTTTTTCATCTGGCTTTGAGTTTGGTGAGTATTAGTTATTAGATTAATAACTGGTGTCCTAAAAGATAACACTTACTGTGCTGATTGATTGCCAAATGGTGAAAAAAAAAACCCCACAAAACAAAAACAACAAAAAAAAAAACTAACAAAAAATCCAACAAAAAAATTTCCTTGTACTAGCATAGTTATCTTCAAATGCCTCCGATGTTCTAAGTAGTCATGAATTGATATGACTGTCAAGTTGAGAAAGAGTGAACTTACTGTGATAAGATGGCTTCATTTTTATTTCTTGGATTTTCCAGAGACTTCTTAATATTGGACAGTCATTTCATATAGTGAAAGCATTCTCATGTTAGGCTCTGCAGAATTCTGTTTTATTTTCCCTTTGTTAATCAGTTAATGAAGCTATGAGAATAGTAGTGGAAGAAGCAGAAATTATAGTTTCTTCAATACAAGGAAGACAAAGATTTTTCTCTTTGTCTCTCTTTGTCTCTGGAGTACTACAACTCAGTGATTCTCCTGTTTATAGTATTTTTTGGGATATAGATAAAAGCCAACTGCCTATAGTTTAATGAGATAAAATAGAGGTTGGCAAGACAAGAAGGTTGCAGAGTCTCCCTCCTTAGAGATATTTTAAAAAGTATAGACACTGTCCTAGGCAGCTGGCTCTAGGTATCCTTGCTTGAGCAGCTTTAGGTGTCCTTGCTTGGACAGGATGACCTCCAGGGGTCCCTTCTAACCTCAAACATTCTGTAATTCTATGAAAAAGCAACAGAAATATATCAACAAGGTTGAATGCACCCACTCGATTCCCCCTCTTTCATCACTAATATTTGCAAATCAGATTTCTGGTAATCTTCATAATTGCTCTTGAAATACAGCTATGACAGCTTTACTCAGTTGCATTTGTCTAGGATGATATGACCTCTTGTTGAAGTCCTTTCCTTGCTACTGTGTTTCTTTCATTTGTTATTTGCCTAGATTATTATAGTATTTCCTACTTGAGTTTACGCAACTTGAGTTGTTTTGAAACTAAGGCCTCTGTGAAATGCAGCAATTTGTTTATTAAGGAAGATATCATATGTATATATGCATATCACACACAATGCTTTTTATTCTCCTTTTTTAATTATCTGTCCTTTTTTTTTTCTTTTTTTTTTCTTTTTTTTTTTTTTTAAATTGATATTGTTTCCTATGGACCAATGGGTAAAACTGAGATGTTATTTTTATTATGTAAAGCTTTACATAACTCTGGTGCTAGTAAGAGAAATAAACCTCATACAAAGTTAAAATGGCATCTCTGAAGATCATTCGGGTCTGACACTAGTTCCCCTCTCCGTGCTTCATGCTTGAGGTAACTCATATCTGCGAGTAAGTAGAGAAGTTTTTGAGAAAGCTAAATGTTGTCTGAATGCAGCTTATGGCTTAGACAATATGAAATATCTGTTGTTATAGTTTCTCCTTTTGCTTTAAGCCTTGTTCAGTCACTTCACACAAAGATGGCATGACTGATGGCTTATCTTCATGTTAGTTTAAGATTAGAAGACTGTCTTGGTTTGGGCTGAAATAGAGTTAATATTCCTTTTCAGGGACTAGATGAGTGCTGTGTTTTGCATTTAGCTTTGGGTTTGGTATGGGAAAAATGCTGATAGCACACTGGTGTTTTCAGCTGCTACTGAGACTTCAAGGACTCTCTGACTCCCTATGTCCTGCCTGTGCACAAGAAACAGGGAGCGAGCATGGACAGAGCACCAGACCCAAATTGGCCAATGCAATATTCCATATCATGGAACGTCATGCTCACTATATAGAGAAGGGGTGGTTGGGAAGGAGCTCTCTCTCTCTCTCGCTTCCGGGATTGTGATTGTGGGATCTTGGTATCTCGGGGTCGCTGGCCAGGAACGGGCTGGATATTGGTTAATGGGTAGTGAGCAATTACGCTGTACATTGCCTGTTTATATATTTCTTTTTGTTTTCCCTCTATCATCGTTATTGTTCTCGTTTTATTGCCATTATTAAACTGTTCTTATCTCAGCCTGCGAGTCTCCCTTCACCCCTCTAATCCCATCCCCCATTCCCAGGTGGGGAGGGGGAAGGGAGGGTGATTAGCTGCAGTGGTTGGTTGCCGATCAGGCCCAAACCACAACAAAGAATTAAACAATTTAAAGAATACCATACTTTTAGGACTTCTTTCAAAAATCTTTGAGTTATGCTTTCAGCGTTACAAATGTTACCAAAGACTTCTCTGACCACGAAGTTGCTTCTATTTGTCTCATTTCACTTCTAAATAAATGCAATGGACCCATAGCCCTGTATGGAGCCTATTAATGTCATAGGCAAAAAGCCAAAATTGAAGAATAGTAGCTGTGACTAGAACCAGGCCTTTCACTTGGCAACAGATGGGGATCATGTTGAAAGAAATAAAGGAAGAATGAATGAAACAAAGAAACAAACAACAAACTAGAGCTGTGAGGTGGAGAAAAAAATATAACAAACAATAACACCCAGAAAACCAAACCTCAAGACTGAAACAGAATTAAGATTTTCTTTAGTTCTAAACACTGCCATGGTGCTTCATATTAAATGCATTGACTAGGCATTTAATTTTACATGCAAATAATTCCTCTATAGTTTAGATCTAGCTATAGAACATTTAGAAATATTTGTAGCTTTTACATTTATGTTTGATTAAATAGGTTCCTGTAATTAAAATCCAATAGCATTCAAGTTATGGATTTTGAAATGTTAAATATAAATAATATATGACTGTGCAGTGGAATAGCTTTAAAAAGCAAAAACAGTAAGTTTTTCAATCAAACATAGATAATTCTGGTTTGCAATTTTTCTGTACTGACCCTGATATTTTTAGATCTATTTACTGTAATTAGTAGCCTAGATATCTACCTTGTTAAACTGGGGTGAAGATTTTCTGATTTAGCTCCAGCGTTTGTACATCATTACTTGAGACAATATGTTGCTGTTCTGCTTTGTTGTTTCTTGTATAAAAAAGAAAATGTGGATTTTAGAAAATATCTGTGGATACAAACCACAATTAATTGTGAAATATGCAACAGATGGTGAAACTTATAATCATTCTATCAGACTAATAGTATACTGTCTGCATTTCGGAATTTGCTTTTCCCAAAAGATGCTGTTGGGCTGAAGCCATATTGACAGCTGGTATGTTCCTAATATAGTTAGTTTGATATACCTCATTTATTAAATTCTGTGCATTTTCCAAAATAACAGATGACAAGTGCAATTGACCACCTGGGAAAAAGCATCTTCAGTAGAAAGCTTAAAACGATCTTTTTTGTGTATGACTGTAGAGATATGCACTGCTTTTCTATTTTGGGTGACATAAACTACTAACATTCTATTTGCCTTCCAAAAGTATAGTATTTTTTTGTACACACATAATGATCAAAAATAATCATGGGACAACTAACAGATGCTATAGCTATCATGCTTTTAGAAAACTATGACATGCTTATCATCTCTCTTCAAATGTGGTATTTAGGAATCATGTTGGAGACTCTAAAGTGAATTATCAGTGTCAACATTGCTGTAAAGTGAGTACATAACATATTTTACAGGAAACTGCATAAGATATAGTCATTTAAAATAATCAATATTTTTCTCTCATGTAATGTGGACTTTTTTTTGCTGAATGAAAGCACCATGGCATGTTATTGGTGATCCTGTTATTAAAATAAGGAACAAGAATTTCTTATAATTTTGAAAACATGAAAAGTAAAGTTTGTATATATTGTACATAATTTAAATTTTTTCATATTTAAAATTCTCTAAATTTTGAAAATAATTTATTTTCAAGGGTTGATTCAGTCTATTTTAAGGTCCCAACTCTGATGTATTTATAAACTTTTATATTCTTTTATCTTTATTCACATCTACAATAACCTTACGCAATTATTCATTCATAAGGCTATTCCACACCAAGGTGCACGTCTCTACTACTCAGCTTCTTTAGATATTTCTATTACATGGCCAGCATAATTTTCTTGAAGAAGAATTTAGGAAAATAGACAAGGCATTGGACCAGTATAATACATTTGAAAAAATAATTGTTTCATCAAAACAATGCCTAGGGAGTTATTGTCTCTTGTATGGGATGGTAGACCTAAGATTGAGGTACACACATCCCTTTCTGAGGACCTGTGCCAAAGCAAGCTGCCGACCCTACTCATTCTTCAGGGTGTCAGCTGAAGATGAGGCAGCGCAGCATGCTGAGGAGACAAGTGGTGAGGCATACTGCCAGGGGCAAGATTGTGAGTTGCAGCTGGACATGTGTGGGGAAAGATCATCTTGAATTATGGGAGCTAGTAGCTAGCGGTTTTTAAAGTGGAAAAGCTACTTGATTAACTGGGACTCAGTCTCAGGACACATAGCTAATAACAAGGGAAAGAAAGGCTGTGCATGAATTCATGTATCACTCCTGTAGTAGGCTGTTCATTTTGATTCTGGAGGGTCAGTCAGAGTTGATGTTGGTGAAATGCAAAGAAAGATTGTCTGGTAAATCCCACTTGAATTTTAGAACCAGATGTTATGCTAAGAGTTGCATTTAAAGTGCCAAATTAATTTGGTAAGAGATGAATCCCCTTGTGTTCTAGCTGGTTCTCAGAATTAGAGGGGCTAAGGGCGGCTGGACTTATCTCTTAATAGGTATGCCAATTATTGCCATGACTATAGGCTTAACACCAGATGCATGAACAGCCCATATGCTGTAAGTCCGGTTGCATTCAGGAGAAGCAGTCAGGTGCATGAATAATACAGTTTACTTTCATGTAAAATCTACAGATTCTTTGAGATTGCCTATAATAAATGCACAAACTTCAGGTTGGCTATATAGCACTACACACAAAAATAATTGCAATCACATACTTAATTCCTGGGCAATCATTCAGTGTAGCTGAGGGCATAAATCTTACCAAAAGGCGTCCCTTCTTGGAGGGGGGGGGGGGGGGGGGGGGGACGGGAAGTGGCAAGGAGCACAAACCTGTCAATCTGTCCCTCCAATTTGGTGTCGAATTATTGTCTCTCTGAGTTGGATACAAATTTGGGGTAGTATTTATCTAAATGTGTAAACGTGAGTGAGTGGGACTGTGGTTAATTCATTGTTTCTTGAGTAATGACACAGCACACTTCTTGGTGCAATATGCACACAGTTGTTGTGGGAAAAGAGGAAGCAGGGGAGATAGTGTCTGCAGAGTTGTGTAAAACCTCCCTTTGGAAAAGTGGAAGAACAGGAGATAAATCTATATAGTTGGGTCAAAACATTCCTTGAGAAAAGTGGAAGTGCAGGACCACAAGGCCTCCACTTTGCTTCATATTCCTCTTTGGTGACATGACAACACAAATCACTGGATCTCCATCCTTTCCTGTGTTTGTTCTGGGCACCATGTGTTAAGGAAATATATATTTTGCAGTTTCTTTGCTATTTTGCTTTTCCCACACTTTCAACACTAATGAAGAACAAAGCCTGTAAGAAAGGGCTCAGGTTTTGGAGTACAGGAGGATTGTTCTGTTCAAAGCTCTCTTTCATTATTGTATCTCAAGATGGATTTTGTAATGGATAGTAGAAGAGAGGGGAAAAAGAAGGAAGTAAGATTAGTACTGGAAAAATCCGGTAACAGAGAAAATAAAGGAAACAATCAGTGAACTCATGAAGTTACAGACTTTTTACATAACCAAAGTACCAAGAAAGCCTTTTAGAATAATTATTAAAATTAATGTCAGAAAAATGTCAATATTCTATTTTATACAGCCAGTCTTCTGGAGACTGCTTTGCTAGAGCCTGTAGGTCCAACACTATGTGGTGAAGACTTCTGTTTTGGGTAGAGGCTGAGCAGAGAGTTTGCACAAAAGCACTGAGACCTACTCAGTAATACTGTTTCAAAAAAACAGAATGAAGAAGTTTTACCTATTGCTATTTATGGAAGAGCAATCAGCTGCTTAATGTAATTCTCTATGTTGAGAATATGTGTTGAGTTGTCTTGGGTTAGATTCTTCCTTCCTTTTCTTGTTTTCCTTTTTCCAGACAGATGGGAAACAGAACCAAAACACTTCCAATGTTTTCTAGAGCAAGTGAAGACTACAAGTCTTAGTCTTTTAACCATATCTAAGTGGTGGTGCCTAAAGTCTTCAACAGAGAATAGAGAGAAACTACTTTTTTGCTGAGACTGCTATCCTAATATCAATGGCTTGTGATGGAGATAGATAGAAGAGGTTAACAGGGAATCACTTTTAGCTTTTTCTCTCTCCTACAGTTAGTCCTAAAAAAGGATTATAATTATAAGGCTGATGTCTACTAAATATTTAACTTTTAAATGAGTTGGACCACCTACAGTGAGAAAAACTGGTATGAGGACCCAGAAGATAATCAACTCCCAAATAAGCAAGAAGGCCAAGTTGAGTTACTTCCTCTGAATTATGTCATCATGACTGATGACCTGCTCACTCTTTCTCTGAACAGCTTCAGAACTGTACTGCTTCAGAATCTTGTACTTCAGAAAGCTTGTCAAAACCAACATGATTCTGGAAAAAAAACAATCAAAACCAATATTTTTTTTTTTAGCTTTAGCTATGCAGACTCTTGTATTATTTCTATTCCAGAGATTGTCAAGGATCAGGATGTACTCTCAAACTGGTCTTTTTTTAATGTTACTATGAACTTACTTCCAAATATAGCAATAAAACATAAAGAGCCTGATAATAGAGCTCTTATGCTATCAAAAGTTTACCCATGAAAGTAGCCTTATTTTAATAAGAGAATGGTTTATGCAAGTAAATATCAATAGGAGTAAGAACTGTATAATGTTGTCCTGAGTAAGTGCACATTATTTAAAAAAATAAAACCACCAGTGAACCTTCCCTTCTATGAATATTTCCTTAACCTTCTGCTCAAGCCATGTCAACACAGGCCCAGAACTCATATGATACTCTCATTATTTGATGGACATTGAACAGATATGCTCATTTGTTTTAAATTTCCCTTGACAAAATCTGTGGCAAAACTGCATGACTATTTCCTCATTGCCATGTTTTCCTCTCTCCATTCTCTGCAACATTATGCAGTACACTAAAGCAGCGGTTTGAATTTTTTCTCCCAACAGGTATCTTTATTAAAGGGCAGAAATCTGTTTTACTACTTCCTATCATTATCTGAATTGACTAATACAATGAAACTTGTTATGAAAGGTGGGGATAAGGTGGGGTAGTTCAGGTCAAAAGTTTAATATATTTCTCCATTAGTTTCAGTCCTTCCTTAAAAAATTTTGCTGCAAAGGATAAAAATATTCAATAAACACCTGAAAATATTTTTGAAATATCATTATAGTGCTTTCATATATAATTTCTTAATAAATATTACTATAATCTTCTGAACAAAGGATAATTTTTCCTAACCATGTATTTTATTAACAAACTAATATTAAAAAAAAAAAATCAACAAAAGGTACTTTTTTCTTCCTGCATTTTTTTTTTTTTTTTCATTATCTACTGCCCTTCCAGGACACATATCCCCGCAGATTCCATTTATGCAAAATATAATTGTTATTGGTTAGTTTAACATTTTTTTATAAATCATTCTCTAGTAAGTAAAAAATCAGAGCATAATATTGATGAGAGTAATCAAAATGATATTAGGAGTGGCATGCTTCTGTTCTCGCTTTTATCTATCCAATATTAGGAGTTCATTCCAATGAAGATAAGTGTAAATTACGAACAATTCCACTGAAGAAGAGCTACAAAAATAAAAACACCTAAAAAAGGAGTGAGGTTGGAGTCCAACCCACATTCACTTAAGATTAATAACCTAATGTAGAAAGGAGTGCTCAGACATTATGGAGGCACTCAAATAATATGATGAAGACTGCCAATATGTGAACCTATGTAGATGGATGATGAAAAACACTTATGCATTAGTTCTGCCACCTCCTTAGGTATAAATAGTATTCAGCAGTTTTATGAGCAGAGGGTCTAATAAGTTCTTTAGTTTGTACCGTCTGATATTCCCAACCATCCAGCAAAATGAATCATAACTACATAGCTGTTACTGATATTGCAATGAAATGGGTTTAGAAAAAGACAGAATGAGGAAACGTAATAGTTATAACTTTATGTCTGGCAAGAGGCTCTCAGATACTTTAATGTGGAATTTAGAATACAAACTTGGATTGATGGATTGTTAGATAGATCAACTGTTATTTATCTCTATCTGAAACATAGCTTATTGTGATGAAGATTAAAGTGAAAATATGTGTGTTCTCCCACTGGGTGAATTTTAGCAAAACATAAGTATTCAACCAAGCAGAAATAAAGAAAAAAAAGTCTTATTTTCCTATTTAAAATCTGTTTTTTTTCCCTCTAGCATAATGACACCACTACAAAGTGGGCACAATAGAAATCTGAATATATTACAAGAGCACATTTAGAATTTTTATTTAAATCCTAATAATTCTGTTTCTTTATGAACAAACAAAATGGGCCTAATGCTTCACTGTATTGCTCTAGATTTTCTTATTTTGTTTTTCTGATTTTCTATAGTGTGTTTCCTATTTGTATTTTTGATTTTCAGGTGGGGTTTTATTGTTGGTTTGTTTGTTTTCTACAGGAAAATCTCAGAAATGCTATTTGCTGCTCTTAATAATATTGCATCAAGTTTAAAGCCAGAGTACTGCAATATAATGTTTAGTGTTTTCAATGACCTTTCTAATGGAAACAGAAAGAATAAGGATATCAGGCCTCCTTCATTAAGGCATCTCTAAGCTTTCTACATAACGTAACAAGAATCTGACTGGCAGTTTAATCACAGAGCTATTTAGGGAAATATCACCATATGCTTTCATACCTCTTGTAATTTTTGCCTAAGTTTCTGCTCCTGACCATTGTCAATGACTGTTTTTACAATACACCACAGCAAGGGAGCTGCTGTGGAGCTGCTTCCAACAAAGCCCTAATTCAGAATCAGGTTTCCTGTGTGCAATTAAGTATTATGGTCCTCATGGCACAAAATGAGCTTCATTCATTCCACCTGCCTGCAGTCCCTACTGATTATCAGATGTGGTTAATATCAGGCATGATGCTGGATTAGAGTCATCCTTATTTTAAGAATGGAAGAAGCTGAAGGGGAAGTACTCAGATATTTGAAGGGGAAATTAAAAATTTAAGGGGAAATTAAAATCGTAACTGCTCAACAGTGGTAACTTGTGACAAGAAATTATCTTGATGGAGAGAAAGAATGCTCAGCTGCAAAAGGAGTTAAACTGACTGGAAGCAGGAGAGCCAGAGCCAGAATGACTCCCTGTAAAGGAGCAAAGTTTTCCATGGTGATGAGATTAGAAATGGCTACAACATTGTCTTGTAGCCATTTGTAATGGGAGTGCTCAGGGGCCAGTTTTGGGCATTGGAGATAATGATGGAGGATGGACCCAAAAGCAAGCTGAGGCACCCTATGTCAAGCACACTGATGCTGGTGCAAGTGTATATAAGGAATTGGGTCATGATGTATCTTTGCAGACTCCTCGCAGAACTGCTTATGGTGCTAAGACTCTGTCCAATGTATTGCGCTTTTTTTTTTTTTTTTTTTTTTAATATATATTTGAGTAAAAATGTATGTTTAATTTACCTCAAGGAGTACAATAAAAATTCCTGAACATACTCTCAGTTATGAAGGGACTCTGATTAATTTTCCCTAAATAAATAACTGGAAGCTGTGTTTTCTCTAGCTTTGTTCATTCTTATTATACATCCTCTGTTAGAGGTTACTCTGATGAAAAGTGACAGCAGAGAAGGACTTGGGCTTCCCCCTCAACCATTTCAATTTAGTGCAGACCCACCTTCAACAGAGACTGACCTACCATGTTGATTCTGAGTCAGTCATGGGAACCTATGATCAAGCAAGGATGTAAGGGTATAGAATGGAAACTATCATATTTTAAATTATGCAGAAAAATCTGCCGGTCTATAGGTACAGACAAGTCCCTTAGAGAGCTGAATTTGGAACCTCTTTATAAAAAGAAGCACTTTCACATCATTCCCAGTTAATATCCTTCACATGACCTACACAGAATCATAGAATGGTTTGGTTTGGAAGGAACCTCATCTAGTTCCAGATCCCCTGCCGTGGGCAAGAACATCTTCCACTAGACTAGGTTGCTCAAAGCTCCATCCAACCTGGCTTTGAACACTTCCATGGAGGAGGCAGCCACAACTTCTCTGGGAAACCTGTTCCAGTGTCTCACCACCCTTACAGTAAAGAACTTCTTCCTAATATCTAATCTAAATCTACCTTGTTTCAGCCTAAAACCATTATCCCTCGTCTTATCACTACAATCCCTGATAAAGAGTCCCTCCCCACATTTCCTGTAGGCCCCCTTGAAGTACTGGAAGACCACTATAAGATCTCCCTGGAAATTTCTTTTCTCCAGGCTGAACAACCCCAACTCTATCAGCCTGTTCTCACTGGGGAGGTGCTCCAGCACCCTGATCAACTTTGTGGCCCTCCTCTGGAGCTGCTTGAGCAGCTGTCCTTCTGATGTTGTCCTTCTGATCCCTGTCCTTCTGATGCTGGGGGCCTGAGCGCTGGACACAGCACTTCAGGTGGAGTCTCACAAGAGCAAAGTAGAAGGTGAGAATCACCTCCCTTAACCTGCTGGCCACACTTTTCTTGATGCAGCCCAGGATGCAGTTGGCTTTCTGTACTGCAAGGGAACATTGCTGGCTTATATACAGTTTTCCATCCACTAATACCCCTAAAACCTTCTCTGCAGAGCTGCTTCCAATCCATTCATCGCCCAGCCTATATTTTTGCATGGGATTGCCCTGACCCATGTGCTGGACCCATATGCATACACATGCTTTGTGCAAACAAGAGTGAAATATTACTTTAATTACAGGACAAATACTCTAGGCTGAGTAGGAAGCCAAAGCTGCTTCTTAGATATCTGAATAGAGAAGATCTGCAGTATCTACCAATATGCATTTCCACAAACAAATGAAAATATATTTGATGTTTCTGTAGATCTTCTAATCACTCTCAAACTTCATGTATGTTATTTACCTGTTATATCCTTCTATAGTTATTATTGAAAAGCTTAGTTCTCCACCAGTTTTAAGATAAGGAAATAATGCCCAGAAGTAGAATGGATATAAGTATGTGGATATCAAAAAACAAAAAGGAAGGAAAAAAAAAATTCTGTCAATATATTCCCATGAGAGAGATATGTTTCATTTGATACACGCACAAAATTCACACATACACAAATAGTAAGAGAAACTATTTAATGATACCAAGTAGACTTGACACCTATACACAAATAAAAAAGAAATCAAGAATATCAGTAAGATCTATGAGCTGAATTTTCTATCAGTTACCAAGTTATGATGAATGTAAATACAACATTTCTTAATGATTGTAATACAGGATTCTAAAAAACAGAAAATTCTCTACATCTAGTAGAAAGTCATATTGAACATTAAGATTTCATTAATCAAATCATACATGAAAAAAAATCAAGAAAATATGTAAACCACAATACCAGAAAAAGAGAACAAGCATTTAAAAATCTTTAAATATCAGTATTTAGTTTCACTTTCTGTTCATTCATTTGAGACCTGACTGTAGCCCAAGAATAACCTGCAAGTGCTGCTCAGTCTGTACATTTGGACTGTGAAGTGTCAGAATATTTCATTTGGCCTTGTGAAAATCTTAGAGGTACCAATTTACCACACTCAGAAGTGACTGAAAGAAAAATTTCTTATCTTCTATTTTTATTCTACCTCTCTCTCTTCTCTAATCCTCTCTAATCCACTCAAAAAATTATAAACTAAGATTTTGCCTATGTCAAGTTTTTGAACCAAGGGTGGTTTTGCTCTAGCTTTGTTCTCAGAAGCGTGATGGTCCTTGGATCACTTTTGCAGAGGAAATTGAATTTTTTTCCCATTCTCGTAACTCAGAGAGAATTGCAAAAGGATTTTGGATTAAAGCCACAGAAGGACTTTATCACACAAATCTTACCTTATCATTTCAGGAACGTTTCCCACTCAAGTGCTGTCTAACTCTTAGGTGTCTTGATGCATGTAAGACTTAAAATTACCTACACGTTTAAAGGCTTGCTCGCAGGGCCCAAGATGCCTAAACCCCAAGCAGATGACTGAACATTGCTTCAATTACAGAAACAGACCCCTAGATCTCATATAGGAAGAACAAGATACACTGAAGCTTTTGGCACTGTAAAGATTGTATCTAAAAATCCCATGAATATTGAATGTATGATTTGAAAGAATTTATTAAAATACTAAATCCTGTTTTCTCCTGTCATAGTCAATTATCTGATTTATAAATATAACTTTAAATGAGCTGGGTTTCTTCCTGCCACTTCCTCAGACCTCACTTGCTGGTGATTAGAAGCCTTCTTTTAATTTCCTGGGTAAGTTTCTTCTTGGCAAATTCATTTGCTAGCATGAATTAGCTCTTTGATGTCCTTGTGCATTTGTAAATAGTAACCTTATCTCAGCCTTTTATTCTTCTTTTCAACAAAAGCTGTTTCTAGACTGTATATTTGCCTCAGGCCTGAGCCCAAGAGCTTTGCCTTTACCACCATCTGAAACACTCCCTACCATGATATCCTTACAGGTCAGAGGCACTGACTATGCTTTGTGGTGTTGTAGCCTCCTCTGTGCCCTGCTGGGGATCGTGTTGATAAACACCATAGACAGAATGGTGGATAATTAAGAAAACTATGATTGAGGGCTGTTTAAAGAACTGTTGTTCTTTAGCCATCTGTTTAAGCAGCTGTTAATTATCCCAACATCATGCCACTCATGGTCAGATACAAGTCTTGATGAAAAGGCAGTGCTATTCCTTGATCCCTACCAGATATGCAGAAGAGGAACATTCCCCTGGGGTCTTATTTTAGAAGGTTCTGCTAATCTTTCCTTTTTAGTTGAGTCTGTTGACCACTAGTATAATCAGCCTTGCTACAGTCATGCAGAATTTGATGTTGATGCACAGCAGGCTGCAACAACATCTATCAGCTGGAAGGGAATAAGTAGTGTCTCAGCAGTGGGAAACAGCTGAGAGCAACTCTTGTATGCAAACAGGTGGTCTTAAATTGCACAGGAACTAGAGCAAAAAGCATCCTGTTCTCACGGGTGTTCACTGGAAGTAAGTGGTAGTGATTTCTGCTTTCAGCTGGGAGGTGAGAGGCCCTAAGGCTGGTATCTGTCATTGAATGCTTCTTACCTGGAGTTAACCTATCTGACTGCAGATAAAAAGAGGCTGCTGCAAGAGTCTTGCAACAGCCACCTCACCGCGCACTTTTATATTCAGGGGTGGTTGCTCAGGAACTTTACTCAAGCCAACATCTTGGACTGAGTTGTTGATCGCTCCAGATGTAATATTCTTGCCTTTGTTCCAATCTGCAGTCAGCTTCCCAAACTACTTGGTGAGACAAAAACTGTGTATAGTATTACAGAAAAGATCCATGATACTTACAAAGAAATGAATTCCTTATTTCAGATAGAAAAACACAGTCTGATAAATTGAAGAATTGTTTTTCCACTTTTATTATGTCTCACTGGCATCTTGTAGACTTTCAATGACTAATATATGCAGAGTTTTCTATTTTTCAGCCGTTTCCAGATAATGAGGCCTTGAAGAAAGTCTTCTCATTAGTCCCTAAACGAAAGACATTGTAGTTTCCAGTGTTTGTTTCCATTCCATTTCTATTTCTTTAGTTTTCAGCTAAACCAAATTCTTCCTCACAATGTAACCTACCAGAAAATTGTGTCAACATATACCTAAATTTTGTTCCAAGAAAATTAAAAAGAAAGCTGGATGGCATCACTCCATGGCTATTTCTAGAGGACCTCCATGGATAGGAGATGTCATTTTGTCATTACCAATAAAAAAATCATGTCCTTGACTCAGCAGTCCCAGGATTTAGCCTCTCCTCGACCTGATCTTGGAGTTGCTGTTTTAACTCCTGTATGGGAGCCTAGTGACTGCTGCCTCCCCTGCTCCAGCTTCAGCTCTGGGGATGGCCCTGCTGGGGAGGGGGTGACACACACACCTCCCCACACTCCCCCACTGACTGCCTGACAAACCATAGCTCTTGATGTGCTTGAGGGGGATGGGGGCCACTGCCAGATTGCAGTGGGAGAAGGAAGTGGGCTGTGAAGAAAAAAACTTAGAAAAATAAACCCAAGAAAAGCCCAAGTCTGAGCAGGAAGAAACCTTTGCACCATGACTATCATAGGCATCCCCTGCAGAGACCTCAGGATGATGAAAGCTTTCTTCATGCCTCCTCCTCCAGCTAAAATCATCCTTCTCAGGACATAGAGTAATATCGGAAGGGTGAACACGACCAGAGGAAAGGGATACATAAAGGGGAGTTTGTCATGTATAGCAAGTTCTCCCTTTAGTATTACTAATAAGATCTGCTTTGTATTGATTAGATACACTGTTACTGTTAGTATCATTATAACTGGACTAATAACGTTTATTGCATTTTCGCTACACTGTTAAAGCTTTTAAGTAGACTAAAAATTAATTCTTAGCTTCACATATATACTATACTCTCTTTTTGTCTATAACCAAATTTTAACTGTTATAATTATACTAGGCTTCTTCGTCCAGTTCAGTAGCTATCTTTCAGTATGATGTATCCATGTATACTTTTCCGTTAATTCTCTCCCTATACTCAGCTTCCCTTTCAGTCCTTTTCTCCATCTTCACTTAGCTTTTCCTGTGTGGCACCTTAGCAAATGTTTATCTGAAATCCAGAAAGATTAGTTCTGCTGCCTTCCTTTATCTAAAAAAAGGTCAGTAGTGTCCTTCAAAGATGAATTAAGTTGGTCAGGTGTGATCCACATTCACTAATCTTCATGCCATTTTTCATTTATGTCTTCAACCTTTTGTTCAAACCTTTTCTAAGGCAGGAGCATACAACTCAAGTGAGTGGTCAAGTCACAAAGAACTGACTTATCAGCACTGAGTACGTCTCTATTCCTTGTCTGTCATTGGTCTCCAACCTCTCATAGTCAATGTCATGCCTTTACATCTCAGATCCTTTCTGGGTTCACTCAGCCTTCATACTTTCTTTTGTGCTTGAAGGACAACAAATAGGGGGGGAAAGGAAAATGAAGAAGGAAAGGCAAACAATATATGCAACATTTTTCCCTCATTTGCTTGTGTCATGGAAAAACTGCTGAGTCTGCATAGTTCAGTCCAATCAGTATAGAAGAAATCTGTTGATTTATTAACAGTATGCAATAAACTGTCAATCAATGAATTATACATTTAGGACAGTAACAGCAGTACAAAAGATACACCACAATACTTGACACAAAATGTTAACAAACACCTACAGCTTTCTAACAACCCTTCTATAACACATTCCCAAAGCTACAATCACACACACACACACACACACACACAGAGTGAAACGCAACACATTGTGTGGATGAGGGTCCACCACATGCAGAGCCTTATGTGGAGATGGAAGTGCTCCAGCTGAGTATGCACCCCTGACACTGCTGGCACCCCACTAAGGCACCAGCTGTGGGCAAGAGTGCCATGTGGACCCACACACACTTGAAGAAGAGGTACCTCCACACTGTTTCTGTGCTGTGGGTCACTGGCTAGGTGCAAGCTGCATCTGTGTCCCAAGGAAGGTACTGGGCTTGGCCCAGGGAGGGCTGGAGTTGCCACAGGGTGATGCCCAGCAGTGTTCAGCCAGGGTCACTGCTCTTCACCCTGCTCCATGGCCTCTCCCCCCACTTTTTACAGATTTCTTTATTTCTGTTATACTTGTTTTCAGGTTGAATCCTTTGTATCTCTTTGCAATTCCTGGGTTAATATTTAATATGGCTGATGGTCAACTTTCTTTTTAATTCTATCAGTATGGAGCAAACCTTCTCTCAGACAGTTATGCATTTTTGATTTATACACATACTCTTAGAGACATTTCTGTCTTACCAGCTGCTGTTACCAAATCCATCTGCCAAAGATGGGCTCTGCATTCTTGCCATACACAACTGGAAAATACATAGCCCCTGGCCAAATAGTAAATGCTATCCCTCAGCCCCTTTTATTAGAAACAGTGGACTGCAGACCACATCTAGCCTATGTTACTGTTAGCGGTCGCAATCGCGAATAGAACTTATCTACACACAGCAGATAAGCAGGCACTTCTTTATTCCAGCGCTGGGGAACACGGGGGATAACTCCGCCAAAGACGTGTTCGTCGATAGGTACAAAGCACAACATGTTTATACACTTTTTCAGCAGAGTCATAGTTACATAAGATCGATAATTCCATAACGTTTAAGCTGACCTTTATAATGATTGGCTTTTAGTTACCTCTCCCTACCTATATTCCTATTCTACAGAAATAATTGGTCATCCTCACTAATAGATTTAAATAGAATGGGGGGAGGGCAATGATTAGCATTTTCATGTTATTTCTTGGAAATTATTATCATATGCAAATGTCTCTAATGCATGCGTGGTTATACTGGATGGGGGTCTCTGGTGGTCGTTGATAGTCTTCATCACTGTGTCCGCTTGATTGAACTCCATCCTTGCGCATGCTCACTCCACCTTTGGTTAATGTTCACCTCTCCCTTGACCAATCTTTCCAACCAAACCAGTTTTCCTCAGATACCTATTGTTTCAAGTCAAGATCCATAACCAGTACCCATTACGTTAATTCAGAGTCCATGACGATTCTTATAATGTTCAAAGCACACAGCATACTAGTTGCTTAATCCTAAGGGCCTTAGTGTACTTTGTATTTTCAGAGCTACTGTAGCTTCATGTTAAATCAAAATCATACTTTTAAACTAAAATCAAAATAATATTCTAGGATTCAAACTATTTCATTAAGGTAACTGCAACATTACTACTAAGGGCAGACTGAATTGTCTGAAGTTTCTTAAATGTAGGTGGCATATATGCTATTTGACAATCACATAACACTACCCCTAGTCCAGCAGACACATTAAAGACAACTTTTGCTAGACCTTTGATTGTGTGTGCCAATTCTTACAATACTGTAGGATTGAGATTGTCAGGTTCCTCAACTAAGATATACTTAAAAAACTTAAATTATATTCTCATTACATATGTGGTAACTTTTTTTTTTTTTTTTTTTTTTTGGCCAATAGACTCAATGGCCCACTTGTCTTTGCTATGTTGTTCTCCTTAGCAAAACCTGAGACAAAGGTTTCGGACTATCTTCAGACAGCTTAGAGGCAGATTGTCATTATTACCTGGATTATCCTCACAACATGCCACCCTCATTAGATATGAAATACAATTCTTTTATCCCTATTTTATTAGGATAATGATAAACAAATGCAATGTTATAATTTCTTTTGAAAAGAGTTCTTTCCATTTGTACCAAGACTGTCTTTATTTATATTTTTGTAACCTCTCAGTGTATTCTTTGATAAATCTTTTTTTTTTTTTCCAATTTCTTACAGTCTCCCAGCTTACTCCTGATACATATTTTGATTTGGTGTCTTACTAGTATTTTGTATCTCTGAGTAATGATTAAACATGGAAAAGGTTTTAGAAAGCTTTTAAAGGTTATAAACTTTTTTTTTTTTTTAATGACGTAATTAAAGTGAAAAATGGCTTTCATAGTTAGATTATTTGCTGCTTAGTATATTTTAATATGTCCACTCTTCTGCTAGTTGAGATATTAATGTTATTGTTACAAAGAACACTATTCTATCTATGTATTATGACACGTAGCCATCAAAGTGAACTGTCCTATATTGCTGCATATTGGAAAACAAAGAAGCAAATGGTCATCCAAAAACCTCTGTGAATATCAAGATTTTTTTTTTTTTTTTAACAGAGAAACTCAAATATGCAGTGTGTCCCACCAAAGTTATATAACAAACTTGCAGCTAAAACAATGGAGACACAAACTCTTGAGCTTCTCTTTTATTAATTTATCTTGCAGCAGTGAAGCTTCCACTTCCTTTTCTAAGCTCACTGGTATTGATAGGAAATAGGATTATCTACTGGTGGATTTAGTGAAGGTTGTGGCAACAGATGCCATAGCTGGAGGAAAGCAATTGTAAAGCAAAGTTTCAGACACTAAGAATGGGTTTTAGACTGAGATGGTAGGAGATTAAAGAAGAAAGTTCCCTCGGGTCTAGAAGCATTTGTATGCATCAGTAACGCTAACAAATCTAGGACTAAGAAAAAAGAAAATACTTGGGCTGATGTAATTCATTCATACCAAGGGTGAAATCCTAGAAAAATGTAATTGATATTATTTCTATATGTGATTTTTCTCAATTTCCTTTCCCTCAGAGGAAGAGCAGCAAAGAAATCTGCTGTTTATGAGACAAAAAGAACTCAGAAAAACAAGATATTTAATGAAAGTACAGAGGATATATTGCTGGAATAGGAAGTACATGTAGACATCTTCTGGTGCAGAAAAAAAGGGGAAAGAGTTGAGTGTAAATATCCTGTAGTGCATTGATTTTTCTACAGGTTTAAGGTAGGCATTAGATCAGAATTGGTAATCCCCAAGGACCTTTGTAGTCTAGTTCTCTATGAAATGCTGAGAGTCTGATGCATCTGTTCAGCAGCATCCACAGGAGCTGACTGGAAACACTGTGCTGTCCTTGAGGCTCTGCTGAGTAACTAATTTCCTCCCATCTCTCCTGTGAGTCACTGTGAGCTCACTGAGTCACTGCTTTCTTGTGAGTCACTGTGAGGTCACTGAATTGCCTGTGACATGGAGAGGTGTAGGGACTGCAGGAGGATGAGGCCCAGCAGGAGATTCTGATGGGTATGGGCTCCTCAAGCTGACTGTGGGAGTGGATCAGGCAGGTACCTGGTCCATGCAGTGAGATGCAGGAGATGTGCGGCAATCGCTTAAATAACTTCAAAATCAAATATGGCTGAAAAGCTAGCAAAAGATAGAAGATAAATAGTGAGAGACTGCAAGAAGGTGGAATTCTGGTAAAAGATAACAATAGACCTCTTTGTGATCTTTAATTCACTTGGATCATTGACATTTTGTGCTGTCCCCTTTCTGCCCCACATGTCACTTACACCAAATACTTACAAATTATATAGAAGAATAAAATCATACCACTGAAATGCTTATTATTATAAGCACTTAAGAAAAAAAAGATGTACATATAAGACAGCTGGCATTGCAATCAACAGCTCTGAAGGATATTTAGGACAAATATCTTACTTCTAGCCCCAAATCAAACAAAACAGTAAATAGGAATCAATACAACATAATTTACTTCCTGTCACTTTTATGAACTTAGTTTATTAGAAGATATTCAATCCTTATATAATGTAATCACATCTAATATGTATAAGTGTCATTTTTATTTTTAAACCACTTCAGTTAGACATCTTTTAAAAATCTCATATACATCAAAGTGCCAATAACTCCAAGTTAATTGCAAAACAATGTTAGGTTTGCTGGATTTCTCTGATCTCTTCTTCTTGGATTTCAGAATGATTTCAGTAACAAGGAAGAAGCAAAAATTTACTATGTCATTGTATTGGATTTGGCTGGGATGGAGTTAACTTTCCCTATCACAGCCCATAGGGTGTTGTGCTTTGTATCTGTAGCTAGAATCATGTTGATAACACACCAGTGTTTTGGATGTTGCTGAGCACTGCTAGCACAGCATTAAGGTCATCTCTCCAAACTCCCCCTTCCAGGCCACTAGGCTGGGGGTGAGCAAGAAGTTAGTAGCCAGGACAGCTGACCCAAACTGACCAAAGGAAGATTCCATACCATATGAAGTCATGCTTAGCAATAAAAGCTAAGAGAAAGGAGGAACAGGGTGGTGGGGGGCTTTCATTATTAAGGCATTTGTCTTCTAAAGAAACCATTACATGTAATAAGGCCCTGCTTCCCAGGAAGTGGCTGGATATCACCTGCTGATGAGAAGTAGAGAATAAATCTTTTGTATTTGCTTTGCTTCTGCATGTGGCCTTTGAATTTTTTCCTTAAACCCGTTTTCTCAAGATATGAGTTTTTCATCTTATTTCCTCCCTCTGTCCTGCTGGAGAGGGGAAGTAGGAGAGTGGTTTGGTGGGGACCTGGCAGCCAGACAAGGTCAACCCACCACATTCCTTCTTGAGGATCCCAACATGGGGCTCTGGAGGAATTTGAGATAAGAACAGTAGTTGGGAGAGGTAATAGGCAAAACACGGACTGGATATTTCCAGAGAATGGTGTAATAGTGAGGAGTTTTTGTTGTTGTAGTTGTGGTGAAGGGATGCAGGATGGAGTGTGTGTAAACTGTCCACTTCTGTCGGTGTCCTAGTGATGTTATTTTGACTTTGGGGAATTATTTTTCTTGAATTAATTGAAGTTTGTGTGGTGAATGTATATTTTAAAGTTAATTATTAAATATTAATTTCACAGAGGCAAGGGGTGGAATGGATTTGATTTATGTGGCAATGTTTTGGTAGTGGGGCCTGCAGGGTTGGATTCCATGAGAAGACACCATGAGCTGCCTCTGTATCAGACACAGCCACTTCCAACAGGCTCCAAGATTGACCTGCTGCTGACCAAAAAAGAGCCAGTTGGCAATGTTTGTTCTGCCTCTGTGATAACATATTTAAGAAGGAGTAAAAAATGCTGCACGACAGCTGTGAGAGGAGTGAGAAAATGTGAGAGAAACAGCCCTGAAGAGACCATGATCAGTAATGGAGGAGAAAGCAGAGGTGGTCCAGGTGCCAAAGCAGACACTCCCCTGCAGCCTGTGGTGAAGACCATGGTGAGGCTGGTTGTCCCTCTGGCAGCCCATGGAGATCCATGCTGGAGCAGATGTCCACCTTCAGCCCAGGGAGTACTCCACACAGGAGCAGGTGGATGTGTCCTGAAGGAAGCTGCATCCCATGGAAAGTCCATGTTGGGGCAGGCTCCTGGCAGGAAATTTGGCCTGTAGTGGACCAACACTGGAGCAGTCCATTCCAAAAAGACTGTACCCCATGGAAAGGACCTATGCTGGAGCAGTTCATGAAGGACTGTATCCTTTGGGAGGAACACCACACTAGAGCAGAGGAACAGCATGAGGAGGAAGGAACAGTAAAGATGAAGTGTTATGAACTGATACCAACCCCCCCTTCCCCATGCCCTTGTGCCTCTCAGGGGGAAGGAGATGAAAAGGTCATGAGTGAATCTGAGCATGAAAAGAAGGGGGGATGGGGAGAAGGTGGCTTTAGTTTTGTTCTTATTTCTCACTGTCCCTCTCTGTTATTAATTGGCAATAAATGTAATTAATTTCCCCAAAGTTGAGTGTGTCTTGTATATAAGAGTAACTAATAAGTGATCTACCTGTCCTTATCTCAACCCATGAGCTTTTCATCTTATTTTCTCCCCTTTCCTCCTGAAGAGAGGGAGTGAGAAAGCAGCTTGGTGGGCACCTGGTGTCCAGTCAAGGTCAGCTCACCATTGTCATTTAGGCCCTTTGCCCAGCTGTAGACACACCATCTCTGCAGAACCTTTTATAGTGTTTTAGTAGTGGATCCCCAAATTAACGTTTCATTGGAAAATAGTTCAGTATTAGTCAGGAAGCTATCATTCAAAACCCAACTTTCCTTCACTTAATTACAACATGTCAAGCTACTTTCACATTTATCACCACTGGATATTTCTCATTTAAAGCATTAATAATGAGTAATAACTGCATGTAAAGTTGAAGGTTCCTAAATCCTTTGAGTTAAAAACTGACTTCCCTTTTGGGTAGAAATAACAACTACGTATTCTTATTTAAAATGGTGCTGGGGCTATGAGTGCTGTTCTTGTTAAGGTAAACAAGATTCATAAAGGAAAAAGGTTTTGCAGGGTTTTTTACGTGATCGGATTTGTTTTGGAAATATATCACAACAAAATCCCTTAATTACTAATCAAGACTCCTTCCACATACCTTAAATGAATGTCTGTTTTACACACTAATCACACCACTGATTTACAGCCTTTACTGATTTGTAGTTTTTATTCCTTCGATATATAGAATCATCTCTTGCATCTTTAATCATAAGCAGTAAAGTACATGCTTTATAAAAAATTTGAGGGCTCTTGAGAACCTTATGGTTCTGATCAGGAAAAAAAAAAGGAAAAAAATGATGGTAAACACCACAGATTGACTTCCTACTCTTGTTTTAATATTAATTTTCATACAGCATGATTTTGCAAGATATTTCTTGCCACCTCTCCATGTAACTATAGGAGTTTCCTCTGGGCAATGATTCCAGTACAACAATCTTTCTGCTAATCTTTCTATTGAATTCAGTTAAAATCCTAAACTGCTGTCAACATTTTTCTTGCCAGTTCTATTTCTATTCTCTTCCTTTTCAATAATTTTATGCTGTTATCTTGAATTTCCTGACTTGTGCCTCTGCTGAATGTCATCTTTTTTCCTTTTCTTCCAAGTTCTTATTTGTTTTCTTATATACCACTGTATTGTATGTTTGAATTGGATGCTTAAGATCATACCAGTTCATACAAATTAACATTAGACACATTTTGTTCTTAGAAATTAATGTTTAAATTGAATGAGTAATACATGAAAATAAGGCCAAAATAGTTGCATCTCTTTTCTGAAAATGCACACGATTGAGAAATAATTAGTAGATGTCTAATGTTAATTAGACATGTGGAATAACTGCCTGACATAATCTAAAGCTTCAGCCTAAACTTTTGAATTTAGTGCTCATTCAAGTCAATGGGAAAAGGTCTGTTCACTGCAGTGCAAAATATACTGACCTGTGTTGTTTTGTTGGTGTCTCAACTAAAGATTAACGTTGTAGCACAAGTAATGGATCTAAGGTACACACCGCTGGTACCTCTTTGACAGATGTACCTGTTACTGCTTTTTACAAAATGCAAAATATCTCTATCCTCATGTTCAACCAGCTCTCTCACCTGTGCTTTTCAAGAATAGTGGCAAGAATCCAGCTAACTCTTCTGTATCTTCACTCAGAAATAACCTCATACTCTCCTCTCATTCCTAGACACTTAAAACAGGATTCTCTAAGCTGGAATGATATTCAAGGGTCTCTTCCTTTGAACCACATGGCTGCACAAAATTAATACCTACCTATTCAGAACCTCTTTGGTTAGAACTTCATGACTCATCTTTAGACTAAGCTTTGGATATTAGGCCTTGTTAATATTCAACCAAAATGCTTCATAACACTTATGCTAAAACTTATCTGGTTAAGACTACCATTTACTAATTTCTTATAGTTATATTTGTAATTATTATTACCTGCCATCCATAATGACTTATCTGAAAAAAGTATCTAGTTTCAGGTTACATGCAACAGATGTCTTTGCAGGTGCATCACGTTTTTTTTCTTTAGCCAGTACCTGATGTTTTCGACTTTTCTTTGGATGATGTATTTCTAAAGGTGTGTCTATATTGTCATGGTAGTTTAAGGATCTGGCTTGTCCTCTAGCTCAGACTTCTCCGTATTGTTTCTGTGTCAGCTTTCAAGGTGGTAGGATGAAGCTGGCCAGTTCTTTTTATAGAAAGAGAAATTAGACAGAGAAATTAAGGCAAAGGTAAACAGCTCGCACTTGAGCTGTGCCAATAAGCTGAATGTAAGTGATCTGAGCCACTGTAGACCAGAAGATCAGACTTTTGGATTGCTTATATAAGGCCCCTGGCTGTGTGTCAACCCAGTACTACAGGGGCTTCACTCTGCCTTGGCCTGAGCTGGGTGTCACTGGTGTAACCCCTGCACTGGGGCCAGTGCACTGCTGCTTTCCCTGCTCCAGCTTCAGCTTTGGTTGTCCCGTTGGGGAAGGGGTAACACCTGCCCCCATTACTGCTTGACAAACAATAGCCTTTTGGGGATGGAGGGGTGAGCTGGCGGCCACAACTGGCAGGTTGCAGCAGCTAATCTGGGAGAAGGAAGCAAGATGTGACAGGGAAACATATAAAAACAAACTCAAGCGAACCATAAGCCAGATCTGGAAGAAATCATCAACCCCATATTCTTCCTGGCAATGAGCAGGAAGAAACCCTGAGCAGGCACATCCTACTCTTCCCTGTAAAGCGATCAAGGTGCTGACAACTCATTGCAGCCTGCCCTCATTCTTCTTCCTTCTTCTGAGACTGCCAATGTTAGCACCCTGGTGACATGGGAAGGGAGAGAACAGCAACACAACAGCAGCAAGTGTTTATTTTATTTTGTTGGTTTTTTTTAATTCTTCCCCCAATAAAAACAGTCAGCTGTATTACTGAGGTTTATTTTAATTAATTTGTATTATTAATTACTATTACCGTAACTGAACTAACACTTTGGGCTATTAGACTGTTAAAATATTAATTGGGCTAATAATAAACTCTTAGGTCTATGTACATGGATCTTGTCCTTTTGTTTATAATAAACTCATCACTGTATCATCATTTATGTCTGCAAATTTTAAACTGATCTTGACCACAGCTGCTAGAGCAGTCTAAACTTAATCTGGATAGATATTGATGAACATAAGAATAGGATGGTAGGATTGGACTGTCTTTATGCAATTGTATGTTATTCTGTTTGAAATGGTATAAAATATAACTTTCAAGCATTATCAGAAGCTTAGCTGACCAAATAATTTGGTTAGGATTTCTGCCCTGTTTTTTTCCACTGGTGTAACAACAGTGTTTCTTTTTCCCCTTGCTCATATGCATTCATGTATTATATTACAAATGTAAGTCACAGACTGTAGCTATTTTTATCTATTATTTATCTTTTATTTCCTTTCTTTGTCGTATTACTCCATCCCGTGCCTTCAATGTTAAAAGTGCATGTTTTCTGCAGCAAACATAAAAGCATATGTTTCACAGATCAGTGCACTGAACAATAGTTAATGGCATTCTGATTTAGTCTTACATTTGAATAAGCTTGATTGTATTCTTATTTTATTTAAGCAAGTTGCAGTATTAAGGAAACTCATTAAGGATATACTTGATTCTTCCTCAGGGAAGGCTCAGATGTATTTCTCCAATTACATTAATCTGCATGACAGAAATACTAAAGACCTACTTCACATGGTGTCATTGTCTTCCCATAAAATGGGTCACAGAAAATAAAATATGTAGGGAAGTTATTCTTTGGATAACTCTTATTTGCAGCAGTACTGGCTTTTATTTTTAATTAGAGAATGTAATGCTTGAGAGCTGTCAGTGTGGCACCTCCTACAGTCTGAAGTCTTCTTTTTATTAATAGTAAATGTATGATGCTTGAAGTAGGTACTCACAATTTCATAGCCTATGAACCTCAGCCATGGAGAATCCACCTTTAGATCTCATAATTACATGTTAGATATATACATTTTACAAAGTAAAAAGCTTGAAAATTATATTGAGTAGTTAATTAGTTTCACACTGGAATTAGTAAAACTTTAAAATATAATATGATTTTTGGTCTGTCCAAACGGGTCTGACATTTAAGCCCTACTGTTCTCAGTATGACAAAGCCTAAGAGACTTGCTGAATCTGATCTGCTGAATCTTTTCCTCATCTAAATGGAGAACTGTAGTATTCTTTGAGGCTGACCATTTCAGTTTTTGTGAATCATAATATTTATCAATGTCATAGTATTTTCTAACTTACAGCCAGATCTAAATGTCTCCCTTCAAGCACCCAGATAGATACCTGTATTATCTGAGTGACAGTACACAGGAAAAGTAAAAGCTGACATTAACAGCACAGCTTATACATATTGCTTACCCCGTTGCACAGAGAAGAGTTTTTCTCTGCTTTATGCTCTTGCAGAAGACACTGGCTGTCAAAATGGCAAAAGCAGAAAATGAATTCACTTCTATTCATGATCTGTTTTGAGACTCTCAGTTGAAAAGTTTAGCACAAGTGAAAGTTCATGCTTCATTCAGGGGAGCAATATGACCTATTTTGGTTTTGTGTGAATTAGTCATCACTATAAATACTTCGTCAGGCGAGAGTCCTACTCTTCATAAAAAGAAAGAGTCATCTGCATTAATATAGTCTTCATGCAAGTTGATGAAATATTTAATTTAGCCAGACCTTCCTTTTATTTTTTTTTTTGTCTTTGTCTGGTAATGAGCAGAGAGATAGGAGACTTGCAAAAAGAATTACTTTCTTTTAAGACCAGATTTTCATCAATGAATGCTTTCATTGAAGGCAGTTTAAAAGAGCAGAGAGTTTAGCTCCTAAATACTCTTACTCACACAGAACAATACATATTTTTAGAATTAATTTATAGCGTCAGCAAATAAACATATCACTGTGGTGTCTGATTATATGAGGACAGTAAAATCCATAGAGACTGTATAGCTTGTTGGTTGTATCATAGGAGTCCTTATCTTATCTGTTGATAGGATTCTTTCCACTGGAAATCTCTGAACAAGATAAAAAAGGTGGTGATGGTAGGGAAATGTGTGGGAAAACAGTGTCATAGGCATAAAAGCTAGCCTAGTAGGGTTGTTCTAAAATGAACATACACCTGATTGAGGAATCTGGCTATACACATCATTATTAGTTGATTCAACAACCATAATATATAAGTGATTTTAATCTCAATTATAAAAAAAAAGAAAAAAAAAAAAAGCATATTCTACTCAGACTGCATACTAATCACAGTGTTATCAGAAGAACTGTTAAAGTTGTATGATAAGGTCATGATGTACTTTATAATAGCCTCAAGGTTTTAGATAATTTTAGACGAATTTCCATAATAAGCTGTTATTATTTGCCTATTAGTATATTGTTTTTCCTTAAAAACACAGGTAATGTGGGTTTGTATTGCTGTTGTTTAAATAAGTAAATAAAATCTAACCATGTACTTTCAGTTGGGTAAAAAATGTTAGAAAACAGTATAATGCTGCTGATCTGTCTTGATTTTTGTATGAATTGAGTCAATATTATAGTAACCTGAATTATAATTATCAATTTGAGATTAACATACAGATTCATGTACATGCCTCAATTTTTTTTTAAGGGAAAATTATTGAGAGGAAAGTTAAAGAGCAGACTGCAGCAAAGCAAAGATACTATTTTTTTATATTTATCCCTTTGATATTTTAATGAAGGTTTTATCTTTTTTTTTGTTTGTTTTGTTTTTGTGTTTGTTTGTTTGTTTTATTTTGTTTTGCTTTGTGTTTTAATAATTTTGAGGTTGTTGTGATTGTTTAGTGATCTTGTGGTGAAGATAAAGTTGTCCACCTCAATTCATTTAGATATTCCAGAGACATTTATTACAGTCTCAGTTTCACCAACCTTTTCAATGAAGATCACTTCAAAGCTTCAGCTCATACTGAAGACAGCTACATGCCCATCTATTAATGTTTTAGTTCTAGTCCAAAGCTACTATAACTTTCAGTTGACTGTCTAAAAAAATCTGACTTTTCTAATAAGTTAAATCTAATAATATATTTAAAATTTCATTATATGTATTAATTATAAATTCCATTATATATACATTTTTCCCCAGTAAGAATACCAAGTTTTTTTCCCAGTGGCCTACGCTGTTGACATTGGCTTCATTCAAGCTATGAGGTAGACTCCTTATGAAAACACCTGCTTTTGTTTGTTTCTGTTTTCACCATCTTCATAATCAGTTGGGCTCCTCTTTTGCTAAGTCACATGATCTGACCACATCACAGCTATGTCACAATATTCACTCTTTTCTCTGTGCACAAAGTAACATACCTGAACAATGCCCAGTATGTTCCATATGTAAATTAATTCTACAGAAAATTCTGACCACTGAACAAGAAGAAGCAGAAGCAAGTTATAATATTTCTTATCTTGTGAGAAAGAATGGGTCCAGACTGCAGAGGTAATTGTCTATATGTTATGCTTCAGCAGTGTTTGACCAGAATAATTTTTACAAGCAGTCTGCTGATTACATTCCATGTGTTAGGAAAATCCTAATATGGTTAACATCCAGGGAGGTATAATGTGCTCAATAGCTCTAATGAATAAATACAGTATACATACACCATAAAGGAGAGCCTGGGTCACCAACTATGGCTGATTGCTGATTAACTTATCTGTGTTTATTTTTCAATGATATACAACATGAGTCATGTTTTTGTGATATTTTTACCATTGTATTCATTAAATTCCCTTTTAACTTCATTATTAAAAGAACATAAATGAACAACATTTAATTTTTTTTTTTTTCACTTTTTAACTTTGTCCTGTCTTCTTACAGAAACTGTAATGAATATGTGAACGTGTTCTGATAAGTATGCTTCTGTATTTTCTTTTCAAATACTGCCACCCTATCTTCCTTCACTGTTGGCAGATGAATTCTATTAGATTAGTAAGGTAAATATTTAATACCTGTTTTCTGACAACAACTGGGGCCAAATTATACTAATGCATAACTCATTAGTAAAAGGACTTGATTGTAGTTCATGTTTTTTGCCTTCATTCTGGGAGTCCTAGACTTCCAACATTGAAGACGTTCAGGTAAAATCAAGAAGAAACTGTCTATGCTACCTGAGCACCTTGTACATTGTGCATCTAAATTTTATGCTTCATTTCTGTGCATGAAGTTCAGGTCAGTCAAGTAAGGAGGTCAATTTTTCCTTGCTGAGTATCTGTTAGACTCCTCTGCACCACAAAGAAGGTATTGCATAAGATGGATTGTTGTGTTAAACTGTGGCTGTCCTGAAGACAACACAGGACCTTAAACTTATATAGCTCAAGGGGAGTGCTTTTAATTCTAATTACCTTGTCAGGATAGCCATTACCTCTTTATTTATTTGTAAGAAAGGACTCACCTGGGTTTGATGTATAGTACAATAATATTCTGTGCCATCAACAAATGATGTAGGTTTCTGCTTACTTCTAACAGACTAGGTTGGGGAGTTTATTAATTTTGGAAAATCTCATTCTCTGACATTGTCTTTTTCTCATTTTATTGAGTATAGAACCTAAGCACTTAAAACAACAAAGAGGAAAATACAATTGAATATTAAAAAACTGTTATAGAACTAGAAGTTCAAGAATGATTAGCAAGTGGAAAGAAGGTGGTAGTTCAAGTATTCCCTTGAGAAAAAATTGGTGATCCTGAATACTTCTCCCCAACATTTCTTCTACTGTATGACTCAGGATTTTTTTCCTCATTCTCATCTCTCTTCTGCAAATGACCAGGCATATTTCAAAAATTATTTGTAGGATATTTAACTAAATAAACTTTAGATGCTCCTCTTGCTGAATTAAATAATGTGGGTTGTTGTCTTTGGGTATCAGATGTGCTTTTCAGCCATTAAATGTTCTTGCATTCTTCTCTGAACCTTCTCTTGTTTATTACCACCTTCTTAAACTATCAACACTAGAACAGAATACAGCATTACAGTAATGGTTATTCCACTGCCAAAACCAAAGCTAATGTAACATGTCCAGTCTTGTTAACATTTTACAGTTTGTACATCCAGGGATCACTTTTTCTCTTTTGGGCCAAACCTTACCATAGAAGTTCATTCATATTCATTTCATTATTCACTAAAAGTGACAAATCTCTTTCAGAACCAAAGTCATGGTTCTGTATTCTCTACTTTTGTTCTACATAGTTCTTCCTGGTTAATTAATTCTTTGTCTTGTATTTCAGACTATTGATAGAACTATTTAAGAGTCCAGGGTCAAATCTCAAGAATACACAAGTAATATCTCCATTATATTTTTGTTTGCAGTGACTTTTGAGGCCTAGGACTTCATTGGGCTTTTAGTCCACTTCTGTGAATTTTGCTGGCTTAATATCTTCCTATTTAAAGAGTTATATTTCATAATCAAAGATCTTGCAAAAATAGGTATATTCCACCCACATTATCAATCATACTTCATTCAGTGTACACAGTGTTTTATTACCCTAACTGCTATGAATGAATTATTGCATGTTAGTCAATACGTACTTAATGGCACTGGTTCTTTCCTTATTCTGTACAAAATGCTTACACAGGAAAAAATGAGGGATGCAGAGGAGGTGCCACCTGATTGGTGTACCTTTTGCGTGAAGGGGTAAAACGTAAACTTTAAAGTGTCCTAAAAACATACCTCTACTGTAAGGTGTGAAAAAGAAACAATATCATACAGTGCTCCTAAATAAATATTTTCAAAATACTAGCCTGTATTCTAGGAACTGAAAAAAATTAAGAAGGAAGTACTGTTCTAATATTTTTACATGTAGAATTGTGAATGAAGTTCTCATGAAGGACTAAAAAAAAAAAAAAAAAAAAAAAAAAGAAAATCAATGGAAAATAATCACTCAGAATCAATTTTTAAGGATTTAATTTTTGCAAAGGAACTATCTAGATAAATTATTTAGTTAACCATGCTACAATGTAAACATATGAAATACACTATTCACTCTCCTTTTTGAGTATTGTGCTTCCACTTCTTTTAGCTACGGTTGAATTTTTGGCTTCAAATAATCCTGGAAGATAAGAAAATGAGAATTTGATCATGCTTTGTATTTTATGTTCCCATGACTATTAGGGAAGGGCGGATCTTAATGATCTATACACTTCCATGTCAGTCACAAAAATGAATTCATTGACATTTATGTCTTAAACAATATGCATGTTTTTGCTGTCAAGTGTTATTTGGCTGTACAAATATTTATCTGCTGTAGTATTGACCATTAGCATAATCTGACAAATAATCAATATTTGTCTGAAGCTCTAGAGTCCTGACAGCTAATCCTAAATAGCATAATTGGATGGAGAACAATCAAAAAGATTTATATGATATTTGACCTACTTCCAAGTTTATGCATTTATTCTACAGTTTCCAAGATTGACAATTTCAGATTAATAGTTGGGATCCCAGAATTTCAACTGAACAGAAATTTGTTCAAATGATAGGGGTATTTAGTGCTGATGTAAACGTATAAAAACAAGATTCTGCATAGAAAATTCAATAAAAGGAGTTCTTATTTTAAGAATTCATTGAGGATTCAGAGATTAAATAAAATATTACTTTTATTAAATTAGAACTATTTGGAAACATTTGTCGTTTTTAACAAGAAGTCTTTTAACTCCAGAAAGAAATGGAGAAAGAGTGATTATGATAAGAGAAGAAGAATAAGAAATGGAAAAATTAAAAGAGAGAAAGAAAGGGAGGAGGTAGTTAATTAAAAATAGAGATAAAATATAGTAATATTTAGCTAAATGGTTAAGGCATTCACTTAACTTGATGAACAAAAAGATCTCTTTCATTCTTCATGAGGAATTCCATACAGATAAACTTGTCCACAAATTAATCAGACTTCTTTTATTTTTATATTTGTTTAAAGAAAGAGCTTTTTTGTACTTATTAAAATATGCCAACTACTTTTATTTTGGATGATGAATTTCTCTTGGAATCAATATCTGGAAAGTTCTGAAATATTGTAGATTCTATCTTTATAGTAGCATGAACTAAACTTATACTTCTTTATACTGTTGAGCTAAGGCACTTTGAAATGTTATTTGAGGAAAAGATTTTAAATTCATATCTCAGGACCTTCCTTGATGGAAATATATATAGTTTACTATTGTGGTTTACATCTAATCCAGTGGTAATGTCCTCCTTTTTTGTAACTACTAAAAATGTTTAATTAAAAAAAAAAAAAAAACCCTAAGTCTCAAACTAGAAAACAGTTTAAGCTAGAATGAGTATTTCTTATTGTGCATATGTACAATACTGCGGGGCCTAAAGACTATTCTGTAATTTCCAAATATCTTGTAAGAGTAACTGTCAGAGATTACAAATGGCATAACAAAAATGTATGCACCTGTATACTCTTGTATCTATTTGTCAGATTTAATAGAGACACAGCAAGACCATGTGCTGTGTTTGTGTGAGTGGTGGGGTTTTTGGTAGTGGGGGAGCGGGGCTACAGTGTTGGCCCCCATTAGAAACTTCTCAGAGCTCCCTCAGCTCCAAATCTGACCCACCTCTGCACTAATGCCAAGACAATTAGCTGTACCTCTGCAATAACATATTTAAGAAGGGGACCTCGGAGGAGGAGTTGGAGTTGTAAGGAGGAGTTGCAACACTTACATGAACACCGAGATCAGTGGAAGAACAGAGGAGAAAAGGGGGAAGGTGTGCTGGTGGAGAGTCTCCCTGCACCACGAGGTGAAACAGCAGGGCCACCTTCCCCCCCACACACACTGCACATAGAGGTCTACGTTGGAGCAAATGACAACCTGCAGGCTGTGGAGGACCACACATTGGAGCAGGTGACTACACCCAAAGAAGGCCAGGACTCTGTGGGGAGAATAAGTCCCTGCTGTTGTAGTTTGGCTTGGGAGGATTGCAAGATTGTGGGGACACCTGTGCTGGAGCAGCTTGGGAAACGCTGCAGCCTGTGGGAGGGACTCATGTTGGATAAAGTTTGTGGAGGACTGTCTCCTGTGAGAGAGGAACCATGAAGGAGCAGAGAAAGAATGTGAGGAAATTCCCCACCCTGAGTAGGAAAAAGCAGCCGGACTGACTACACCCCACATCCCTTCCCCCTGTGCTGCTGTAGGGAGGAGGTAGATATATTGGGAGCAGATCTGAGCCTGGAGGAAGGGAGGGGTGGGGGCAAGGTGTTTTCAAAATGTGGTAATGCTTCTCACTGCCCTACTCTGTCTGTTAAGTGTTTTTCTTGTTAATGTCTGTATTAAATTTATGTTCTTTTTATTTCCCCTAATGAAGGGGGTCACAGGTCTTTTGCCTGTGAACATAATGGGTGAGTCATCCCTCCCTGTCCTTATCTCAAATCCCAAGCCTTTTGCTTTTTCTCCTTTACATTCCTAAAGGGGAAAGGGGGAATGAATGGCTGCATAGTGTTCAGCTGTCCTCTGAGCGCAAACTGTGACAGACCAAAATTGGTATAACCTTAATCTCAAATTCACTGCTTCAGTACCGAACCTAATCCAGTTTTAATTAACTTGAATACTTAAATCAAGTATTTCATTATTTTGATCAAGAGGAACCAAAACAGTATAAAGACTGTTGTCAGATAATATTTTTTAAAATCCTTCCTTTAAGAACCCAGTTTTTTTGTATATAGTTGTAGCTTTTAACAGAGAGGAAGTAAAATAAAATTTGTCATCTATTGATTAAAAGTTTAAAATAATTCTTCATGTCATATAAATTGTCACTTAAGTAAATTACCAAAATATTCAGTAGTACCCAGTAGTTCTTATTCATAAAGTCAAAATTTCTATTATATATTTTTCCTGTTAGAGTGATGATAACACAGTGTCTTAGCAGAGGTGGATACAAACCAAATCTCCAGGTCCTGACAACTTGCATTTTGAAAACTGTTGTCACAAGACATCATTAACTATTAATTTTTCATACATTTTTCACCTGTGTTCTATATTTATTTTTTGTAAATGCAAAGGAAGATAAAGACCTAAACAAAACTCTCTGAAACTATAGCTGTCCTTCAGTAGAACACAGCTCAAAATTCTAAATCCATCTTAAGTTTGACATGCACTTTACTTATTGTGACTGACACAGTAACTTCACAGACATCAACATCAGGCATAAATTTACTAAAATTCATCATTCTGGAATATATTGTACTATGTTATACATTGTATAGAACTCTAGTAAATACAGTGGGACCACATGTCTCCCAAGCCATGGCAGTATTTTGTATTCTCTGCCTATTTCAGTACATGTTAAAATGTCTTTATTTTATAATAGCTTTCTTTTTAATTCAGCTATAAATAACATTCAGTAAGATTAATATATCTTAAGAGTGTTTCTTATCAGTGTAGAAGTCTCTCTTTCCTAAGGTCTTTAAGGAAATTTAAGTGCATTATCTCAATAGTGCAGGAATAGGATTCTATTATTATTATTTCTCCATTTAGGTAGTATTTCCAAACATTTGTTACCTCAGGGAAGTTCCTTGTACCCTTTGAGTTATATGATGTGATGGTAGTTACCTTGCTACTTTCTGTCAAGCCTTCAAGGAATTGAAGGTTGTATTCTGAGGCATATAATATGACAGAAGAAAATTAGCTAGGAAACAGAGTCTATGCCTATTTACATATTAATAAGGGATATTTTTTTTCAAAGATATGTTAAAAGAGTTTGAAATTTGTCTGACCCATCTGATGCTTGCCACCCTTTGTCTTTGAGTAAAATAGATAAGTAAATTTTAAAAAAAGTAAATTCACAAATATCATCAGAAAATAGGAATTATATAAATAAAAATATTTTCAGTTAAATATAAGCAGATGGTGCAGCTAATCTATACAACAAACCTGTGTGTCTGTTCATGAATGTAACATTCTACAAAATGCTGGAGGGACAGATATAATGGGAGAATTTTTAGATGAAAATAATTTTTCAAATACTCTGTGAGAATCTTTGAAAATACTCTGTGAGAGTCTACGCTTTTCTATCAAGTCACATATTGAAGTACATACCCAAGCTTATGTAGAAGAAGATATTTTGATTTCCAAGGGTCCAGAAAATCATTCCCCAACCTGCTGAAAAGATCTAGAAGACACATGTTCTCACTTAAGAAGCAACCTAGTGTGGAAGAAAATTGCTTCTACTTACAGTAGTTATGTCGTAGCTATTTTTACACGTGCCTTTTAAATTTTGTCTGAGAAGAACTTAAATTTTGTTTCCCTATACAAACAAGTAGAAAGATAGATGTCAAATAATGTTGCATCTTGGTATAATGTATTAGTAACACCCTTCTAGTGAAGGTATGAGAAAATTGAGTTTATATATACTCACAGACAAATAAGTTTCTGTAGTGACCTGGCCCAATGGAAAGAAAAATGTGCATGAGGTGTTTACAGTCTATACAAGATAAGGATGACTGAAGTCTAGCAATAATCTACAAATAATAATATGAAATAATGAGAAAATATCAAAAGTAATTTTCAAAATTTTATTCAGAATCCCCAAACAAATCAAGTTTCTTACTGTGATTGTAGGCATAATTTATCAACATCAAATAGTTGCTTGATAGCAACTTTACATTCACAGCCTTCTAAAAATTAATCCAATGTAGCACTCAACGTGTATCATTTTTCAGTTATAGTTAATATATCTGTTAAACAGTTTTACTGAATAACTCTTTCTGCCTTTGGCTAACAAAACCTATTTGGGGGTTTTAACTGTTATTCTAACTAATCATCCTTTTAAAACCCCAAGACCAAATTAAAAACCTTTATTTCTACTTGATGTAAAGCAGATTCATTCACCAGGCTGTAAGAATATACCATTCTTATCACTCAGGACACTTTAACTACATAAGCTTAGCCCTGAATATATGGAGTAATTTCTCTTCCTGAAGCCTTTGAAAGCAGCTGAAAACTAAATTTCAGTTTTATTTTTCTACATGTGTCCTCTGCTAATTCATACACTGGGTGGCATGTCTTACTGTCAGAGAAAGCTGTGACGATAATCTTGCTTGACCTCCTGAGTAATCAGACCATCATGCAGTAATTTTAGCGTCAAATTTTGTCAATATCAGAATTTAGGTTTCAGTTGTAGCATATCTTTTTTGTGTATAAGTTTTTTCTAAAGTCTTTGATTAATGTTCCTTTCTCCATAAAGATTTTCCATGTACTAATTCCACTGGCTTTTTAAAATTTTATAATATCCAGTCCAGGATTAAATTTCTAAACTGGAGCATACAGCTATTTGACTGTATTATGGACATTTATGATAAAACAAAAACCTGTGCAGCAGCAAAAAATGATCTTATAAGATCACAATTGCCACCATCTTTTGGAAAAGATAAAGTAAAAATCTTGAATTTAAATTTTGATCGCTCACAGATCCCTTTCCAATATGTTAACTTCCATTACAAGATAAGGACATTAGAACAAAGCAAAATATTCCAGAAATAGACCCACTATGCCATACAGAGAAAAATGTCTTATTCCTACTTAGTATTTCTTGTTTATATATCCAAGCATCCCTTTCAAACCAGAAATAAGTATAATTATACCTTACGCAATTTTTTGTTATCATACAATAATGTTATTTAGTTTGTTGACTGAAAATTTCTCAGCTTCTGTGATGCACTGAGTTTGTATTTGTTGCTGATTTTTGTTATATATTGTCTCTGGTACTCATTTAACTTTAGGTGACTGGGTGATTATTTTATCCATTAGATAGTTGCTGCTACGTTACATACTTCATTTCACTCAAAGTACTTGAAGTATATGACCAATGTGCAAATAAGGTTATTGGTTTAGAAAGTGTAAAGCCATATCAAACTTCAGGCTTCAGAATCTGAAGCTGAAAATCTAAAAATAACTTTACTCTTCCAGCCTCTCAGAAAAAAATAATCTTTCTTTTAAATTGCAGGAATTTGTATTGCACACTAGATTCTGAAGTTTTATTGACTATCTATGAATCACAGATTTCATTCCTCATTAAAATCTTTGTACAGAACAGATGCAGTTAAAAAGCAAGTGACTATATTATAAGAATGAATATTTTTGTAGCTGATATCATGTTATTTTAATAAAGTAATTATACAGTAATTAGCCAGGGATTTACTCTTGGTAGTTTTTACTTATGGATAAGTTCAGATCAATGATCATCACATAAATCACTATGGCTAAAAAGCACATTTTGAAGTTGCATTTTTTTACATTTTATTTAGGGATATGGACAGAACATAACCATATTTACTTTAATTATCACACACAGTAAACAATAACATTGTACCTCAGCACAGAAGCTGAAAAATATTTTTCATGGATACATAAGTATTGATAAATTCTGTTCCTAATTTCTGTGAATATTTATTTGCATAATTTAAAATTAATGTTACAACAGTTTACTGTGTTAATTTTATCTTTGGATGGGGATCATTCTCCCAGAGTTTTAACACCTAGGCAAGAGTATATCATTTTTTCTCCAATAAACTCTTCTCAGACAATCTTTTTAGCAAACAGGTATCTGATACTGTCAAAACCAATTTGCACCTTGATGCTGGGTTTGGTGCAGATGGGTAGTAAGAGCAAGACTTCTGAATATTTTGGGTCAAGAATTTAAATCATCTGGTTTCTGATTACAGTCTACTGAGTTATATTTCATGATTAGTTGAGAGACTGAGAGATTAGTTGAGAGTACTTCACTATGTTTTAATCTATGCCTTTAAGGTACTAATGCACCTAATTAAATCTGCAGTGTTCTGTGATGCTCTCAAGAAAGAAACGATAGTTCTTTGTTTCAATTCATCATGAGGAACAGTACCAAAACCCCAAACCTGTTTGTTAGGTCTACACACCTCGATTTTATTCAGTTTCAAATCTGTGTTTGATTATCTCACTACTCCGCTTTTTTGTTTGCTTGTTCTTTTCTCATTTTCATTTCCCAAACACACAGTCAAAACAGAACAAAAACTGTGAAATATTCCTGTCCCATTTTGCTTTACAAGTACTTTCCTTGACAGTGATACATATTTATATTTCACACCTCTTTCTGGGGTTGTTGCCAGTGATGCACTATGTATGATGAAATTGGTCACTAATCTTCTCCATTGAATTCTGAGCACTTATTTAGTTCTTCGATTCTAAATGTATATGCTTTAAAAAACACTTGCCCCAAGACACAACCGCAACAAAACAGTGCTGCTTAGAGAAAGGTATGTTTGCCTGTGGAAAGACTGCTTTTCAAAGCCACTTTAAATGTGAACATGCCAGAAATGTTAATATTGGCATAGTTTTGGGAAAAAAAAAAAATCCCCTGAGGTTTTACCTAATCATAAGAATTTTCAACAGCTTTTCCAAGTCACCAATGTATAAATGATTAAGGTTTTTTTATAATGAAATGGTTAACTTATGTGCAGGCACTGAAAGGACACAGGGCATTGTACCCACCCAATTTGTTCAGTGTCTTGGGCTAGATTCCCAAGCTGTCTGGTAGAAATCTGACTGGAGCTGTGTTTGTTTAAAATGAAACTCCGGTCCTTTTGTGCACACTGTTACAGCGTTAATTTTTTAATTTATATTCTGTGAATCAGAGTCGATTTTCTATACTGAGACATGACAAACCCAACATGGCTAGATTGCTTATGTAGCCATGTCTTTTGAACCAGGTATCATTTTTAAAGGGAGTAAAGTGGAAGAACTCATTTATATGAAACTGTGCAAGGGTTATTAATAATATTGCCACTGATGGCTCTTCATCCAAAGAAGAGATAACCCATGGGTTCTCTGAGCTTGGAATCAATAAGGGGATGTTTGCATACCTTAATGCCCCTCTCCCACTGACCTAAAAAAGGTAAGGACAATTCACATGTTGGAAGAATACTTAGCCTTACAGAACAAACCTGAATAGAAATAATTTAAGTATCACACTGTTTGCATTCTGGTTAATGGCAAGGAAGAACTGTGTTTTTTCCCCTCATTCTACCCCAAAATCAGAAAAGCTTTAAAGATGTAGTTTTCAGTGGTACAGACAAGTCCTATATCTGTTTCCTTCTCCTGGATATTCCGAGAGATGTGTAGAGTAAGATTTTTGCCCTTTTTTAAAGAACAGAATTTCAGTCACAGTTCCGGTTAATATATCAGTATATAATTTGAGTAAGAAGAGAGTATCTTATATTTCCATGAGACTTTTCACTAGGTTATCCTGACTTGCATATCCAATAAGTAAATATATATCCATTGTGCAGATATAGGGTTTTAATTTTTTGAAAAGTAATTGAGTTCCATCGGCTAGATTAGAGTTATTTTTCTTTGTAGTAGCTTACACAATGTTGAATTTTGGATTTTTGATGAAAACAGTGTTTATAACATAGGAAATTTTTAGTTATTGCTGAACAGTGCTTGCGGAGCATCAAGGCCTTTTCTATTTCTCATGTTGCCCTGACAGTTAGTAGGCTGGGGGTTCACAAGAATTTGTGAGGGTACACAGCTGGGACAGCTGACCCCAACTGACCAAATGGATATCACATACCATATGACATCCAGCCCAGCAATAAAAAATGTGGAGAAGTATGAGGAAGGGGTATTGTTCAGTGTTATAGCATTCATCTTCTCGAATAACCATTACATGTGACAGAGCCCTGCTGTCCTGGAGATGGCTGAACACCTGCCTGCCAATGGGAAGCAGTGAATCCTTGATTTGCTTTGTTTGCATGCATGGATTTTGCTTTACCTATTAAATTGTCTTTATCTCAACCTATGAGTTTTCTCACTTTTATGCTTCTGAGTCTCTCCAGCATACCACTGGCGGTAAATGAGTGAGTGGCTGTGTGGGGCTTAGCTGCCTGCTGAGGTTGAACCATGACAACAGAAATGAGGATCAGTGAAGGATTAATAAATAGTTTTTTCTCCCCTCATTCTTCATTGCGGTTAGTGATGCCTCCTGGTTGTAGCTGTCTATCATGCTGCTGCTGGTAACCTTTAGCCAAGTATTGGAATTTTACAGAAGAGGTCTTCAATTATTCGCACAAAACTTCTTTTCATAAAGAATTTTCTATGCCTGGAGCTTTAAGATATAGAATCTTGCAGTCATAATTTCTAACTAGAACTGGTGCTATGGTTATAATCCTAAGTGTTTGTGCTCAGCATCCCAACCAGGTCTGAGAGCATCGTGTAAAACAGTCTACAGTAGTGTGTGAATATGGCAACAACCACTGGTGTTTCTCTAGACATTTAGAGTGAAGCTTATATTCATATCAAATTTCTTAATTTCCCAGTCAACATCTTCTCTAGAGCACTGTGGACCTCTAACTACCACTATTCTTTCCAAAAAAGTTAATAATATTATCCAAGATAAGGTGAACTTTGATCATTGTGGACACTGGTTCGTACTAGATTTGAAAGGAGAGAAAAAAATCGCATGTGGTAAGACCAGGCAACGATTTTCCTCATTAGAAAAATCTAGTGCTGCATGGAAATTCCTGCACAGGTCATGGACAGACTGTTTCTAGGCATAGTGTTAAAGTTTCCCTTCTAACCTGTTAGGAGGATGGTAAACTGCTGCACTGAGCCTTCCAAACAGTCTGATTAATCTCAGTGTAACCCAGAAGTTTTTTAAATTTTAAAGTAGACTTATACTGTAGAATTCTATTTATGTAGTGATATATGTTCATGGTCGGAAATAAATTTATTATTTCTGGAATGAAAGATATACCAAAATTAATGAATGCATCAATTATTGAGTTGGGCAAAATAGCCATAAGATTTATTAATTTTTCCACTCTTCTCTGCCAAATTTCACTTAAAAAACTTTTTCACATGTGATGTACAATATATCAGTTTATTGTGATAATTTACATTGGAAATTCTAAGTCACTGCCAGGATACCATGCAGACCAGTGGCTCCCTGGGGCTGGGGGTTCCTTGTGGGTTCGGGCAGGGCAGGGTCTGGCAACCAGTGCCTGTCTTACCACCTTGGCCAGGAGCAGGGCAGCCAAGGGGCACTGGGGCAGCCCCAGCCTTGGGCATCAAGGACTTCTCTGAGGATGGGGCTGGGATGAGGGTGGGCCAGGACATGGACCCATGGGTGGGCTTGGCTCAGCAAGGCCCATAACTGGGCAAGGCAAGGCCAGGGGGAGCTGGAGATCAGCCCTGATGAAGTGTCACTAGGGCGGGGATTGATGGCCCTGGGGACAGGTACACTGGGCAGATGGGGGGAGCCCTGAGGCAGGAGTAGACAGGGGCATTATGTCCTAGCAGTGCTCTTGAGGCCCTGTCAGTCATCCTGTGTTTTAGAGATATAGCTTGTTAGTAAGTGCCTTCATAATGGTAAACTTTTCAATTGCTGCCAAAAGTATGGTACTTCATTGTGATATTCTATTTTACACGCTGTAAGTTTCCTGTACTCTCACTTAAAATCATTATTACTTTACATCTGACCTACTGATAAGATTTGTTTGAATGAATAGAGGTAAAAACACAGTTATGTCACTCAGAACACAGGGATGATCCCAAAATGCAATTGTTGAGTTGGAAAACATCAATTACCTAAACAAAAAATCAAACATCATTAGAAGCAGTGGTATTCTAGGGAAAGTTATTCCTTAGTACAGTTAAATGTAATTGTAATAAAAATTATAAGTCATTGTAGAAAATATCTGCTAAACTAGTGGGATACTAAACATTGAAAGAAAAGATTATCATTATGAGTATGGTTTGAGTCATCTAGTAATTTAGTCACAATCTAAGATAATGGTTTTAATGCAGCCACATGCAAAGCTGTCTATAGGAGAACTTTTATGGGAAATCTGCCTTGTAAAGCAGTGACTCAGAGGTTTAATATTCTTTGGAGATATCTTCCCCAGACTGAGTGAACTGCTGTGGCACCAAACTGATGAAATCCTTAGAAAAATAGAAACAAATAGAGGATGGAGAAAGCAATTTTGCTTTTCCTTCCACAGCACTTGAATGGACAGCCTCTAGAACACTGCCCCTGCTTCTGTTGCCAGCTCATTGAAATGAATGAGAAACTCCTGCAAAACATTTATACTAGAAACACAGATACAGTCCTCTATGCACAGTGGGAAAAGCTGTAGTATGTGAGACTTTGCGAGTGTGACCTATTTGCCCTAATTAGGTTTTAGAATATTCCTCTGGCTTGAATTTGAAGTCAAATATGTTTAAGCTTTAAATAGATGCAATTTCATAAAAGGAAGGATAATTCATCATCAGATTAGGTTAAATGGGAAGAGAATAAACTCATATTTGCCGTGCTTTAGAGTTCACAGACACGTGAGAGGTTTTACATTAAGCCAAGTTAGTTTTGTCAGGACTGCTGTGAGAATTACTAACCTAGGCCCAGCATCAGTGTGTTGGATCCTTCAGCATCACTCAAGTAATACAAAATAATTAATCTAGTAACTGTATAAGCTCCATCACAGTAGACCTAGTCCCCTGCTGCTCATGGAGGATGACGGTGGAAGAGATATCCACACTGCAGCCTGTGGGGAGCCCCACACTGGAGCAGATGGTTATGTCCTGAAGGAAAAGGCAGCCTGTGGAGAACACACACAATAACAGGCTTCTGGAAGGAACTACGGCCCATGGAGGACCCATGCTGTAGCAGTTTGTTGCTGACGAACTACAGTCCACAGAGAAGACCCATGATGAAGTAGTTTTGTAAAACTGTAGCCTGTGAGAAGGACCCACACAGGAACAGGGGAAAGTGTGAAGAGGAAGGAACAGCAGAGAGGAGTTGAAATGAACTGACCGCAATCCCCTGCATTGCTGGAAGTGGAGGAGGTAGAGGAGTCAGGAGTGAAGGAGTGAAACAGCCTGGGAAAAAGGAGTGGAGGTGAGGGGGAAGGTGTTTTAATTTCTGTCATCATTTCTCACCATCCTACTCTATATTTAATCAGCAATAAATTAAACTAATCTTCCCCAAGTTGAGTTTGTTTTCCCTGTGACTAATTGATGAGTGATCTCCCTGTCTTTATCTCAACCCAGGAACTTTTCCATGCTATTTTCTCCTTCTATCCTGTTGAGGAGGAGTGAAAGAGCAGCTGGGTGGACTTCTGGCAGCCAGTCAAGGTTAACCCACCACAAGTATCTACCTGAATGGTCTCGAAAGGAAAATTCTGAAGCATATTGATCTGCTAATAACACAACTTTTACCTTTCAGATCCTGTCACTTAAATCAGGGAACATGTCAATGATATCAGAACAATTTTTCCTGTGTGTCTCTGCTTTATTAAAACATGGCAAAGATGGGAGTCATGGTCTTCAGAATATGATAAATGAGTTTAACTTCTTACTTTGGTTGGACTTTTGATAGCTTTCAAACAGAAGAATGTCATTGGCCATCATAAAGTGATAGAAAACTTTCATTAGTAACTATATAGAAAAGAGTTAATTATTTGAATTAATTGTGCATTTTTTCAGCTTCTTTGTAAAATCTATAATTAAAAAAAAAAAAAAAAAAAACAAAAAAAAACAAAACCAAAAAACAATAGCTTGATAACTAAACTTGAGCAAGTTTGACATAAAAAATTATCGGTGTCCCTGATGAATCTGTGAAGATCCTGGTAACTCACTCAAAAGAGTATTTTTTGAGTCATTATATAAGGCTTACAGAAAGAATATGAAGAAAGAGATTTTACGAACAGGGAAATTAATGAATTTAACTATGTTGTGGAATATCAGACTGCTGTACAGGTCATTAAAAAACTGAAACAAAACAACTCAAAAAAAAAAAATACTCCTCTCATTATACATGCTACAGTCTTCTGGAGAGAGTTCAACAAAGGGCGACAAGGATGATTAAGGGAATGGAGAATTTTGTTATGAGGAAAGTCTAAGAGAACTGGGACTGATCAGCCAAGAGAAAAGAAGATTCAGAGGTAATCTTATCAGTAGATATAAATGCCTGAAGGGAGCGTACAAAGAGAATGGATCCAGACTCTTTTCAGTGTTTCCCAGTCACAGGAACAGAGGCAATGGGAATAAACTGAAATACAGGAGATGGCCTTTGAACATCAGGAAACATTACTGTGAGGGTGACAGATCACATTTAAGAACAATCAAAATTCAAACATTTCAACAAACTCTTATGAAATATATGAAGAAAACCTACGACACTATATTAAGAAAACCAACTTGTTTTGTCAAAAACAGAAAAATCTGAATCAAGTGTTTAAAGTCAGTCCCATACTTGAATTCAAATTCTTCCTAAGATTTAGCTTACCTGCCTTTGGATCCTCACTGTGCAGTTGTTCCAGTCTGAGCTAATAATTCGTTATAGTTGATAAACTCAGACATTTAGTTTGTGATGTGTCTGACTAATTTTAGACACTGTTATCAGTAGAAATTACTCTCAGTTTAGATGTCCCTTTTTCCCCCACTGACTGTAAAGGAAGTCTATGATGACTAGTGAAGTCATAGATGTCTACACTACTCTCCAGGAACATATCTCTGTTCAAACTCTTTGGACACCAGCTTGCAATGAAGCATGAGTTCTAAACAAAATCTAGAGCATATCAAAAGAAAAAGAGATTGGGCCTGTTCTTTCCTTGAGGATGAATCCAAGTAATACCCAAGAAAAGTAGATGGGATAGGTCTATGTCCAGCACTACGTACCTCAGCCTCCTGTATTCAAAAACTGTTTTGCTTAAAAGGACTGATGATAAGTGTCTCCAGAAAAGGTAGGAAACTGATCAATAATTCTGACTACCATAGTATAAGTTCCAAAGAACTCACATGTACATGAAGGGCATAATTCTGTTTGCTTAAGTGTAAGTGTTTAGTGCCATTTGACATTTCCTAAGGTACTGAAAACATGCACAAAGAGCTAGCAGATATACAGTCATTGAATCAAAGAATATTTTGGGTTGGAAGGGACCTTTAAGGATCATCAAGTCCGACAACATGTGGTGAGCTGACGAGATCAGGTTGCTCAGAGCCCAGTCCAACCTGACCTTGAATGTTTCCAGGGAAGGGGCATCTACCATCTCTCTGGGCAACCTGTTCCAGTGTTTCATCACCCTCACTGTAAAAGATTTTGTCCTTATAACTAGTCTAAATCTACATCTTCTTAGTTTAAAACCATTACCCCTTGTCCTACTGCTACAGGCCCTGCTAAAAAGTTTGTCCCCATCTTTCTTATAAGCCCCCTTTAAGTACTGAAAGGCTACAGTAAGGTTTTCTGTACCCTTCTCATCTCCAGGCTGAACAACCCCAACTCTCTCAGTCTGTCTTCATAGGAGAGGTGTTCCAGCCCTCTGATCATTTTTGTGACCCTCCTCTGGACCCACTCCAACAGGTCCATGCCTTTTCTGCACTGAGGACTTCAGAGCTATATGCAGTACTCCAGGTGGGGTCTCATGAGAGCAGAGTGGCAGAATCACGTCCCTCAACACTTCTCTTGATACAGCCCAGGATACAGTCAGCTTTCTGGGCTGCAGGTGCACATTGCCAGCTGAGGTCTAGCTCTTCACCCACCAGTACCCCCAAATCCTTCTTGTCAGGGCTGTTCTCAATCCTTTCATCCCCCCAGCTTGTATTGATACTGGGGGTTTCCCTGAACCAGCTGCAGGACCTTGCACTCTGCCTTGTTGCACCTTATGAGGTTCACATGGGCCCACTTCTTGAGCTTGTCCAGGTCCCTCTGGATGGCATCCCATCCCTCAGGCATGTCAAATACACCACTCAACTTGGTGTAATCTGGAAACTTTCTGAGGGTTCACTTGATCCCACTATCTATGTCATTGCTGAAGATATTAATATGATGAAGGACCTAAAAGACACCTTTTCCTTTCTGTAGTAGCAGAAAGTGTACTCCAGTAAAAACAGTATACTCCTAGGGGAGTATGAAGTTCTGACCACTATGATTCTATGTTTAGTTTTGGGATTTTTCCCAATACTAGATTAATTTGTACAGACTAAAACCCACCAAATATAATGATCAGATTTTGAGGGTATACATGATGAAGTAAGAATATTACTAGCACATGTATACAGAATGTGTATGTGTTTATAGACAGGTGGTATCTAAGCCTAAGGTGAGATTGATTCCCACACTAATGTAGGCATGTCTGTACATTTTTACATATAATTGAGCTTTCTAGAAAAGAATTGTAGGGTGAAACTATAGGACATAAGGAATTCTCCCCATTAATGATAACAAAGTAGTTTAGTAGGAAACTTCCCACATTCATGGGAAGAACTGACTGATCTTTACTATTAAAATGTAGATAGTATTATTTCAAAGATCTCCTCCATGTCAAGAATACCATTAACACTTTAATGCAACTGTCTTCCATCCCATCTGCATCCATCATCACAAATGATATGTTAAGTGTAACTGAAATATTATTAATCTCTTTGATGCTATATTTTTTTTTTGATATTTTCTTATTCACAGTGGGAAAACTAAACTCATGATATCTGACATGCTTGAACATCTCTTTTAAGTTGCAAGTCATTGAACCTGTGTCTGTGTGGCATGTGAATATAGTTCGAATAGGACTTATGTGAAGATAAAAAAGCAACCTCTTAGAAAAGGAATAAGTACTTTTTAATTAGAATGAGTGTAAGAATAACACATGAAATATATTGTGTCATGTCTGCCATACAGAAACTGTTGAGGCTTTAAAAAAGTTTCAGTTAATTAAGTTAATCAAGTCAGTGCTTGAACAGACGTAGGAGGTATTAGCATGGACAGAAAAGAAAAATAAGAGAATGACCTGCTGTATCTGTCTGTACAAGGAGGTTTCAGATAAACTCATATAATTTGCCTATGTCTTAATTGTTCTAATGGTACACCACTCAATTCAGTGGTTAAAAAAAGTAAAGAAAGAAAAAAAGTTTAATAAGCTGTTCTGGCAGTACAAGTAATTGCTTTCATTCTCATTAAAACTAATACATGTTAAGTTCTGCAGGATTCAGAAGACTCAGGACTGTACTGTATCAACTACAAATGTGTAGTTAAAGAGGAACTGCAGCTGAAGCTTTTCTAACATCATCAATAGTGTTTGGGCTTTTTTTTTTTTTTTATTTATGAGAAAAAGAGGACATCATTGTGGAATTTCTAAGAAAGAAATAAATCTTCATTAACCAAACTTGTCTGTAGTTGACTGTATTCTTTTGATTCTTTTTCTAAATAAAAGTAAACTAGAATAATTTTATTTGTTAAAATAAATACATAGGTAGTGATTTTCACTTTAGTATTAGATTTACATATTTTTAATGGACTTTCTATGCCTGTTCAATGCTGTAATGCATTTCTCAGCTCTTTAACTGATGTGATTTGGAATGAATAGAGGAATATTATTAAAACCTTTGCTTTATGTGATAGTAACTATATGATTATGGTAAGTTAACACTTTCTGACACATATTCTGAAATGGGATTTCAAAATAATTTGTTTTTCTTTCTTGATTAAAAGCTGAAAACAGCATATATAGTGTGTTTGGTTTGTGTGTGGGGGGGGGTGGATTTTTGGTAGCAGGGGAGGGGGCTACAGTGGTGGGCCCTGTGAGAAACTTCTTGAAGTTCTCTTGTCTCCAAGTTTGACTAACTTCTGGTCATGGCTGAGCCAATTAATGACAGTGGCTGCACCTCTGATAACATATTTAAGTAGGACAACCTGGGAGGAGTTGGAGTTATGAGAAGGAGTTTTAAGGGAGAAACCTCTGCAAGCACTGAGGTCACTGGAAGAAAGGAAGGGGGTGAGGTGTGCCAGAGCAGAGACTCCCCTGCAGCCCATGGTAGAACAGCAGGCTATCCCCCTGAAGCCCATGGAGGTCTGTGGTGGAGCAGATGCCCACCTGCAGCCCAGGGAGGACCCCATATTTGAGCAGGTGATTGTAACTGAAGCAAGCTGTGATTCTGAAGGAAGCCCCCACTGTTGTAGTTAGGTGCTGGGAGGATTGCAACACATGGGAGGAACCCATGCTGGATCAGTTCATGAAGATGTGCAGCTTGTGGGAAGGACTTACGTCAGATAAAGTTCATGGAGGACCATCTCCCATGAGAGGGAGCCCACACTGGAGCAGAGGAATAGTGTGGGAGTCCCTCCCCTGAAGAGGAAGGAGTAGTGGGAATGACCACAAACCCCATTCCCTGCCTGCTGTGCTGCTGAGGGGAGAAGGTAGAGATATTGGGAGCAAAGTTGAGTCCATGAAAAAGGGAAGTGTGATGGAAGATGTTTTTAAATGCGGTTACACTTCTCACTGTCCTATCCTGTTTTTTTTAAGTGTTGTTGGTGGTGGTGTTTAAATTAAATTCGTGTTCTTTTTCTTCCCCTAATGAGTCTGTCTTTTGCACCTGACCGTTATGGGTGAGTCATCCCTCATATTTTGAGCCATCCATTTTGTCCTTGTCCTCTTTGTCCATGTCCGGATTCCTGAGCCTTTTGCTTTATTTTCTCCTTGGCATTCCTGAGGAGGAAGGACTGAGTGAGCAGATACATGTTGCTCTCTAGGCTCAAACCATGATGGATAGGCAGTTGGTCCTAGCATGTAGAATCAGTTTCTGACCTGTCAGTACTGGGGTGGGCTGACACCATATCAGAGTACAGTGCTGAAATTCAACACAGTTTTTAAAAACTGAAGAAATATCTGTAAATATAAGTTGAAATCAACTTAAAAACTGTAGTGTAGTACAGTTCGGAATAGTCGCTTCCATAAAGACAATGGTGGGGAAAACTGGCTTGACAGGTTTCTCTATAAAAGGATTGGGAATTATCCTGAATATCTGTGATCTTGCATCACTAAAGTGATCTTGTCATGAAGCAGTGAAATGGTCAACATATGATTACTATATTCTTGGTATAATTTTTCTATTTTAGCTCTGGTATGATATCATCCATGTTACCAAGACCTATTTTCTGCATTGGATATGTGACCAAATTGAGAAACTGAAAAAAATGAATGTTTGAGAACTAAATCTCATCATTGGATTTCAGTCTAAAGACCTTCAGAGTGAGAGCAGATGATAGTCTTCATGAAATAAGTGACTGGTACAAAGAGGAGAATAATCTGTTTATCATGTCTATGGTATAGAGGAGAAGTGCTGAAAATAAATTTCAGCAATAAAGTTTCTAGTAAGACATTGAGAAAAAATTTACAACAGTAAAGATATTGAAGCACTGGCATAGACTGCCTGAAGAAAGATTGTGGAATCCATCAGTGGATTGATCTTTAAAAACATATTAAACAAACATCAGTCTCCTCCTTGGGTCACAGGAATAAAACATCAGACTTCTCATGGTCCTTTCCAGACCCATTTTTATAAAAAGTCAATATAAATACTTGATTTAAATTACCTGATTGACCTCAAGAGGAGATTTTATGAAATTAAGGAAAATAAGGAAGAAACAGATGGGAAATAAGATTCTGCTTAGAGATGGAACTAGAATCTGTGTTTATATAGGTTTAATTTCAGGGATAAACTTTTGCTGTGATTCAGTGAGTATGTAAGTGTGAATTCTTGTACTTTTTATGTTTGTTGTTCTAATTCTAGATATTGGGATGATATATTTTTAAATCACAGTATGTTAAGACAATTTTTAAACTTGTATCTGCTATATATTCATTGTCATTTGTAACTGAAATAACCTAAATTTGAATTACCATTGTATTAGCTCACTGACACTGTGAAAATATTAAAATGTGGTTTTAACTTGCAGTCTGTGCTTGTAGTGAAACAGCTGAATATAGCTGAATATACCATCTCACCAAAACAACAGAATAAAGTGATACAGGTTTAGTGAGCACCCATATCTCCACAGGAAGGTCTGCACATGCAGAGAGTGCACCCACACACTGGAGTGGGGGTATGTATAACCCACATTGGTAAGCTTTGCATATAAATGTGTGTCTGCCTGTAATCTTCTTATATTAGTTATATAAGGGTGTTTAGCAAACAATAGGTGTCTATTAGCATTTTGTAAGTGAAAGCACTGATGATTATCTGCTGTATTATTGATATTGATTCTGATTATATAGTTCATTGATTGCCAGTTAATTACATGTCATTAATAAATGGATGAATCAATTCTGATTAAATTTAAACTTCGTGAAGTGAGTTTAAACTGAACTGCTGAGCAGTTTTTCCCAGCAACAATTTACTACTGGTCTTTTGGTAAAGCTAATATTTAGATTCGTAAAATGTTATAGATACCAAACTCTGTTCACAGAAACTACACTTAATTGTTAAGTTTTTTCCCAAAAATTTCCTTACATACCTAAATTTTTGTTAATGAATGTGTCTACTAGGGTGGAATTTTATTGCCTAAAAATAAGTGTTTACTGACAGGCTTCGATGTCATCCTAGGTGACTAAGCTTCTGTTATAGTCAGTAGAATCTAATCAATACAGTCAACAGTGACTAAATTTCTAAGAAGAAATTAATCTCACTAACAACAAGGGATGTGATTATATGGGCATACTAATAGTATTTGAAGTGACCTATGGTCTCCCAACTGTCTTCCAGCTGTCATTCCACAAAGGCAAGTTCTCACAAAGGTTCTGTGTCATTCCTACCAGAACTATATTAACACCTTAACCATCCTACTGAGTCCTATTTGGGAACAGATGACTGTCTTTCATGATCTGAGTGAAGCTATGAGTGTTTATTTTAGAAGGAGCAAATTTGTTAACTAAGCCTCTATTGTTTCCATTAGAACCCTGGATATTTAGAACATACATAAACTACTTACATGTAGATTCCTAAAATTAGGTAACTTAATTTGTAACTAAATCCCATCCTGTGAGTCAGGTACTCAACAGCTATCTAAACCAAAGACAATTTTGTAATATGTAAATTAGACACATATATGTTAAAGTTTTGTCTTCAGTCTTCTTGTGAACATGAGCTTTGTAATCAGAGCTCTTCAGGTAAGACCATTTCAAATTCCAAAATTTCAACTTTGTAGGAGCTAGCTATGATAACCTGACATCCAAACAAAAAATCATCCTAGTTGCTGGACTGTAGCATCAGAATGTTTATTATTATTCACTTTCAACTCCTATGAATTTTGCATTTCTGGTTACAGAGTGCTCAAATAAGAGGAAGATGCTTAATTTTATTCTAGTTTTGGTTTTCATTAGAGCACACTGCTGGCCATCAGCCCAAATCTCTTCAGACTAGGTTTTTACTCAGGTTTCCACTTCCCAGCCAAGTTCTGTAATCAAGAGGCTGTTTTGCAAAATGAGTCAGCTGCTCCCTCTAGGAATAGGGTACAGGCAGTCAACATCAGATTGCGTCTTTTTCCTGTATGTTTGGTTCCTATTTGCATGTTCTCACTTTTCATTCTGGGTTCTGTGAATCTCACTCCAATTTTTCTGTACAGGTTTCTACTTCTGTATTGTGAAATGGCCTTCCAGAACTAGATGCTTATTTTTTATATACTGTAGTGTTGCATGTCATTGTTTCTACAACCCTTTGACAGTCTGGATCTTCATCTTTTCTGGCCAAATTCAGCTTTGTATAGGTTGCTGCAGTTTCATCAAATTAAGCTACTTGACTCCAAATGTTCTTTCTGTACATCTGTAATGGAGAAATCAATTTCTAATTCTCAAGATTACTTAGACGATTAATCAGTTATTGTTGTTGCAAACCCCTGAAGATTAAAATACTACATGGAGGGAAGTATTATCATATAAATGTTCTTCCTGAAAACATAAGCTACATTTTGTTGGATGAATGTGAATGATTTCTTTTTTTTTTTTTTTTTTTTAACCTGTTTCAGCGTGTTGTTTGTGGGGTTTTGCTGCTTCTTTTTTTTTTTTTTTTTTTTTTTTTTTCTTGAGAGTAGAAATTGTTTCACAACATAATTGAATTTCCCATCATCTGGAACATAAAGGCTTCTAGGTAAATATAAACAAATGTTGGTTTGGTTTGTTTTTTTTTCCCTTTCTTTTTTTCTTAAGTCATATTGAATAAATAATTGGAAATTGTCTTGTTATAATGGCATTTGTTATAGATAGAGGTAAATCACTATCTCTCATCCACTATAGGTCAAACTAGTTTGAGGCACCTTTTCCTGAGAAATTCATTTTCATGCTGAAACTATGTCCTTGTTGCTTTGTGGAATGAATTTTCAAACAAGCTTGGTTCTCACCAGATAAATGGCATTTTATGAAATCACAAAATGTGCCTTAAACAGCATAATGGCTCTAAAACATTTTCATTAGCTATTTGGCAAATGAACAGATGTAGAGTATCATGGAACATGCATAATTTATCTACTAACAATAGTGTCAGTACTTTTTAAGAGCTTTTAACACTGCCTTGTACTGTGCTTTAATACAACATTGATTGTAATCGTAACACAGCTTGTAAGAGCTTTAAACACAAAATTATCAAAACAATCAAAATAAAAATAAAATAATGTATCCAGTTTTATAACAACAATACAATGTCATTCATCATTACTAGCTACACTTAAGAAGCTTCAAAAAATGACATTATTAATATCAGATTTGTGTATTCTGTAATATTAAAAAAATACATAAATTATTTAAATATTCTGGTCACAGCATCACATCTCCTTTTATCCGAGATCAAGAAATACAGCAGAAACTTTGCAAATCCTTCTAGAACATTTACTGGAACTACTAGGATATCTAACATAGTCGTGCTCAAACCATTATCATTTTATACCACTTTACTTAATTTATTTGCTACCAGAATTTGCTATAGAATAGCACATAACTGTTTTCCTTGAGTTTGATTTTTATTCTTTCCTCACATAAGAGGTTAAAGATACAGGGGTGGGCTGACATCTGTTCCCTAAATATTTAGTATCCTCTGATATACTTAAAGGTGTCAGAGACTGATGAGACAATAACAGATGTGATACAGGTCCTGATCAGATAAATTTCCCTCTGAAATGACAACTGGAGGCTAGACAGGATACTGAAATGACATTACATGTTTGGTTTTAGGCAGGTGAATAGCATACAGTTTGGATTCAGATCATGATTAAAGTATTCACATATATATTTCCAACTGCCTGAAAATTCTCTGTGCACTAGATATCTAAACCACACACAATAATTGCATATCTCCTCAGTATATTCCATGGAACTTGGGAAGTAATTTATATCACCCAAAAATAGTCCTCTAATGCCTGAATCAGTTGTTGAAACTCTGGCATTTGATGTCACTTGAAATGTGCTAGGGTGTCCCACCTGACCACCAGTTGTCATTCCAGAAGACCTATGCCTCATGCAAGTCTTGCATACTCTAGAGTGTCTCAGCTGGTACTAGGTGCCTGTGTCTGGGCAAAAAAATCCTGATCCAACAGGTCATTTAGTGAAATAGTTCTGGCTGATTAGTGCTATACACTGACTGTATTGACTAGATTTACATTGTCTGACTCATTCATTCACAAGTAGACACACATTTTAAGAGACATCATACTATATGTCCTAACCTGGAGTTGTAGCCATCCTGTAGAGTCTCTGATTGTGTTAATTGTAACTGTGTTTGACTTAGCTTGTATATATTTACCCCAACTTAGTGTCACCTTTAAATGAGTAGAAAAATTATTTTTCTTTTTTCTTTTTTTTTTTTTTTTTTTTTTTTTTTTTTTTTGTCTTGGCCATGGTTCTGATATTCAATAATGAATGTGAGAAACTTGTCTGTAGGACCTTTTAGAAATTTGCAGTACATTGTTGAATAACGTATCATTCAATGCAAACCATCTTGCAAAAGGATCATATGACAAAAAATGTTGGCATTAAATATCATTGGTATAACACTGTGTTGTATTATAAACCATTGTGAGATACTTAATTATTTATTAAAGATAGGAAGATGTATAGACAGTTGGATACCTTTCTGTGTAAGCCTTTTTTAGATACGTTACATTTTGAAAATATCACCTTTTATATATTTCAATTGCTATATCTTATTTATGAAATATTTTAGCATATATTCATGTAGCCACAATTTCACCACTTGAATTTGTATTGCATGTCTCTGACTTACTCTGAAATAAAACATAAAATATAATGCAAATCCATAATTTGCTCATAATTACCTGCAACTGCACATAGATGTGAACAGAAACTATATTTATGCAAGTCTTCTAAATTTATATTGTAAAAATTTGAAGAAATAAAGTGAAATGGATATCTAATAAAATAAATTCTTCATTACGTCATTCTTTGTCTTCATAGTCTTTAGCTGTCACCATTTTTTAAGGAGAATTTTATGCCTGGATAAAACTTCCCACCCTGCCCTGCTCTGATAGCAATCAACTTTGAAAAGAAATTAACCTGAAATTAGCATTTTAGAAAAAAAAAAAAAAAAAGAATTGAAAATTTTATTAAGGGAAATTAGATCAGGGAACATATGAAGTTTGCATGTTCCATATTTTATTTAATGGATCATGACCATGTAGTGGATTTGTAATAAGGGGAAAGGGGCTGTTAATTAGTTAGCATAGATAGAATGATATATTGCATGACTTTAAACAGGTAGTATGTGGTAAAGAAATAGTTTGCTTGATACCAAACAGATTGGTAGTTATGACTAGTCACCAAACAACAGTTCATGTATCACCCACCAGAATTCTGCTGCAATTAGTTTTGCAATCAACTCAGATAATTCTTCCAACCATGATCTGCAGCTTACCCAGATGTTATGTTGTCACTGACTGCACAAGACTTGCCTGTGTACTAGGATTTCTTGGGCATATATCCTTCATCTTTTCATGAATGATTTTTTTCTCCAGATGGAATAAAAGTCCCAACAGAAGAGAAAAAAATCAAATATTTCCAAATAGTTGCTTCCCTCTGACTTTTTCATAGCGTGTGTACTTTTGTGAGTTATCTGTGGTGTTGCAGCATGGAATTTCCCATTCTGACCACATTCTTTTATGTGGGAACTCTGGGCATTACTTGCTGGCTTATTGTCTGGGCATTGTGAAGTACAACTGAAGTGGCTTGACTGTTATTTTAGATCTCAACTCTCTTAAGGAGAGAGCACATGCCTAAGAAGCACAATATGAGATATCTTTATATTATATTAATTGATGGTCTTTGTCCATGTCATCATTTATAACTACACTGGTCCTACAGCACTCTGTAGAATAGATGATTCTTGTACTTTGGCTTGAACTGCTTGTTTCAGTGTCCTTTCTCAAAAGGCCTTCTGCCTATCTTTATATATTAGATCACTTATTTTTCCCTTAGATTTTGTCTTGTTCTTTAGAATATCTGCTTTCAGTAGGGGAAAACAAAAGATAACTAAGTCTTTCACATCCCCTTATCTTGCAGTCTTTACTGTTATCTCCCTTAATTTTTACTCTGAGGCACCCAACTTAAAATTGAATGAAGAGTTTTATCCTTTTTTTGGCAGTTCATTAGGTTTTCTAGGTATATGACTCCTAATTCTGCCCACCTTGATAGTGTCAAATCATTTTCCTGGGTTTGTGTGAGTGATGGTGTTTTTTGGTAGCAGGGGAGGGGGATATAGGGGTGACCCGCTGTGAGAAGCTTCTAGAAGCACCCCCAACTCCAAGTCAACTCGACCTCTGCACCAAGGCCAAGCCAACCAGCTGTACCTCCGTGATAATGTATTTAAGAAGGGATGTGGTGAGGAGGAGTCAGACTTGTGAGCAGGAGTTGCTGAAGCTGCATGAACACCAATGTCAGTGGAGGAACAGAGGAAGAAAGGAGGAGGGAGGTGTGCTAGAGCAGAAACCCCCCCTGTATCCTGTGGTGAGATGGCAGGGAAGACCCCCTCGCTACCCATGAAGATCTACAGTGGAGCAGACACTGATTTATGGCCTTTGTTTTGTATGGATGATCAAGGTGCTGTGCCTGCAGAAGGCTGGGGTCTTGTGGGAAAAGGTAGCCCTCGCTGCTGTAGTTCAAGCACTAGGGGAATTGTAGCATGCGGGGGTGTCCCACGCCAGAGCAGCTCGAGAAGGGCGGCAGCCCATGGGAGGGAATCCAGTCGGAGAAAGTTGGTGACCCATGCCACAGCAGTCTAAGGAAATGTTGAAGCCTGTGGGAGGGACTCACATCGGAGAAAGTTGGTGGAGGACTCCTGTGAGAAGGGGGACCATGCTGGAGCAGGGGGAAGGAGTTCCAGAGGCTCCACCCACTGAAGATGGAAGAAGCAGCAACACTGACTGCACCCCCCATTCCCTGCCCCTGTGCCACTGGGTGGAGGAGATAGAGATATCGGGAGCAGAGCTGAGCCTGGGAAGAAGGGAGGAGTGGGGGGAAGGTGTTCTCAAGATGTGGCAATGCTTCTCACTGTCCTACTCTGTTAAGTGTTGTTGTTAGTGTCTGTAATAAATGTATCTTCTTTTTTTCTTCCCCTAACAAGTCTGCCTTTTGCTCGTGACCATAATGGGTGATCTGCCCCTCCCTGTCCTATCTCTAATCCGAAGCCTGGCTCATTTGTCCCTTCTCATTGCTGGAAGAGAAGGGATGTGTGAGTGGCTGTGTGGTGCTCAGTTGCCCTCTGAGCTCAAACCATGAAAATCATCTACATAAATACCTATTACATTTCCTGCCCTTTGACATAGGGATCTATTGACATAACTCCATTTGCACGGCATGATGAATTATATGGCTATTAAAAATTCTGTGTACATTTTGGATTAAACAAATAAGATGAAAATACAAAAGATCAAAATTAATTTTAAATAACTTCATCATTTCAGAACAGAAATTCTTTATAACACATTTGTAGATACTGGCTATATTACATAGTTATATTTTTTTCCTTTTATTTTTAAATTCAGTTAAACATTCATTATGAGGTTTTAAGGGCCAGTTGGCATAAGTAATCTACAGATTAGATTTCATGTACTCTTTTTAATTCCTCAGTTTACAAACAACAAACAACTTTGCTGTCAGTCTTTTTGGTTTCTGATATGCAATTTTCTACCCTCTGCATCTTTCATTTTGTTATATGTGAAGGATTCACAAAAGTTTCCTATTACATTCTAAGTCCTAGGAAGAACTCAGAAATTATTTCTGAAAACATAGAGGGAAATGCTCTTCTGTTGCATCCACATGGGCCTTGCTCTGTTCCTTGTCTGGGAAGCTACTCCTCATTTTACAAGGCAAGCTTCTTACTTGAAGTCTATAGTACATTTTGGTCAGTATTTGGTAGTTAAAAATGAGGAGGTGGGGTCAAAGTTCAGTATTGAAATAAAGAACTCCTATTTCTTTTCTTTAACTGACTGTAAAAGCTTAAAATTGGTAGTAACATTTCTCTTGCAGAAGGACAGCAAGAATAATAAAGATGGTGTGGAGATGAATTTTGTTAGTATGAGTACTGTCAGGTTACCAGGACAATACAGTGGTGCAAAAGAAATGACCAGAAGTATATCAGTGGTAATAAAAAGTTACAGGAAAATGTTTTCCACTAAGAGTAAAGATTAACTGGGTATCTGGAGTACTATTTTTTTCCAGATTAACATGTTTATTTAAAATGATCTCAATACTTGTTTGTTCTGAGGTTTTGGAAGTCTTAGAAATTTAGTCTGCTGCTGACCTTGGGTATTTTATAACTGGCTTCAGTGGAAGGAGGATTTTATCCATAGTGCATGAGTTTGAAAATAATAATACAGCCCCTTGAAATCTGTCCCCCCACTCTTCCAATTCTGAGGATTTTTCTAAGGATAAGATTTCAGGAGCAGTACATCAAAAGAGGAAAACAACTATCAATGTTAAAAAACCCTCTTTATCAGAACCCTAGGATCTGTAGCAAGATCTTCATTCATTCACTTAGCTGCCAGTGAGACCTGAAGGTCTAAGATATTGAAACAAAAAAGGCCCAAACAATAGGCCTCAAACCAAGGTTGACTTCTGAGTGAATTCCCTGACCAGCAACCAGCATCTTATCAGCAGCATGAAGCAACCAGCATCTTATCAGCATGAAATGCAACCCTGGGAACAATCCCTGAAAACTAGAAGTAAACAACAGGAAGTAACTATAAATCCCAATTGTAAAGAAAAACAGAAACTCCTCAGATGTGCCCAGATCCTGGCCAGATCCGGACACACCTGAGTGAGGCACGTCAATCTACCAGATATCTCCCGTGCATTTTGTATAGACTTGTTTGTTAAACTGTATAAAAGCCGGACCCTCTCACAGCAAAGACAGAGACCTCACCTACGAGTGGATGCCCTGCGTAGGACTTCCCAATTGCCGGGAAAGTCTCTCCGACCCTCCACTGTGACGGGGCTCCCCAGCTGATGCATGGGTCTGGATGATGGTAAAGTATGAGGGCAATTGGTGATGGATCTTTCTTAATCACTATAGCTAGCTTTATGTAGTGATGACTAGGTGCATTACCTTGCTTATTCTTTCTGCTGCTTTAAACTAAAGTAAAATAAGCCTATTTCTTTAGCTTGGTGTCTGTGTCCTTTGTGTTAACCTCACCAATTGGCAAAACGGATATCCTACTTTATTCTGAGAACTGAAAAAAATCCATTTCACAAGTGAAAGAGATGAACATAAATTATAAAAATATACATATCTATGTATATCAGATCTGGGAGGGAAGAAATATGTTGAATACAGTCACAGGCACATATACATAATAATCCCCAAATGACATCCTCTGATATATCATCAAGTTGCATCTGCATGAAACAATTATGAATCAGAACCAGAAAGTTTATTGACACAATATAATAGCAAAAATATTAGAAACAGTGGGAAAAAATTACATTTGGATGACACATGTTGTCTGTACAGCTGCACTTAACAACAAAATGGCTTTCCAGCTGTTCAATAAGAAATAAAACTCATATAAAATGTATGCATGTGAGTGCCCATGTATGTTTGTTTTGGCAAATAAGCATACTTCTGTGATATATATGTGTTTATGTATGTTACAGATAAGCTTTTTACTTCAGCTCATTCAACATTTATATTTGAGTATTCACATGTCCAAATTTGTATGAGAAGTTGGGGAACTATACATCCCGTGGTGATTAGATAAGTGGCAAACATAAACTGCTGATGCCAATATTCATTACGTTATATTTAGGAAAAATAATTTAATAACATAAACAATTTACTGAGTCAATTGCAGGTAAGTTTTTAATTTCCCAGGCTACTGAAAATAAATGGTTCTGCTGTCAATCGTCATATTCATAATAAGCAGGTCTTATCTTCCTCTCCAATTCTAATCCTGTGACACCAGAATCACTGTTTCTCTATGTAGATGAATCACCTTGAGATCTCTCATTTTTTTGTTGTTGTTTATTTGTTTTCATTTGGATTTTTTTTTTACTTGTAGATATGTTTTTGTACATTACTAGGTTTGTACAGGTTTGTCTACCTCAAGCCTGGGATAGCTACTAAACTTTGTCTATATTTTATGTTTTTGTGGTCTATTTTCATACGGAGGAGTATGATTATTCCAATTAGCACTCTCATTAATATTGTTGGAAATGACCTGCTATTCATTTGCACTTTAAAAACTAAAAAATCATAATTATCAAGTAAGTTCGTAATTATAAACAAATAGGAAACCAAAAATTTTTTCTTGATCGTAATTATTGTGAATTCAATCTAGACCATGAATTCTAGTAAATCCTTTGAAATACTACTAGTTCCATAAAGTGACAGATCTTGCAGCATCAAAGTAAGATAAATGTTTCTATAAAGGATAGAGCAATTAATCTAATAGCTTTATGAAAGAGGAAATGTTTCTCTGCTTTTAGATTTGCACTTTTATGTAAAACCATTCATAAGTAAATGTAACTATATTTAATCTAATTTACCTGCTATTAGGGATATTCCACATAAATATTTTCATAAATGATCAAAAGTCGGTGACTTTATTCAGGTGAATTAATTTTCTTTGGTCAAAAAATGTAAAAGTGTTGACAAAAATTTCATACTCACGAAAAAAGCCATATCACTTACCAATTTGTTTCATATTATGGCCCAATTCAACTGTTGTTGGTTGTTGGTATAAATATAAATCCTTTAATTGAATCATAATTGACTGTAGATATGCAGGCAATTAAGCCTTAGGCACTGTTTGTGTTTATTTATTATTCTTCCAGTTTTGTCCGTAGTCTAAAAAATTCTCAAATCTGAAACAATAGGGAGAAGTTTATATGTAGATAAAGGAATTGAATTGTAATAAGTAATAGAAATTCTTTATCTGGAAACAGTATGCATTTTGTTGACACAGCTTTCAGAAAGGCATAGTTCAATGTAGAGTTATTCAGTTTAGGAATTCATGTAATTTTCAAAATAGAACAAGAGTTTTTAGAAACCTAAATCTTGGACTCCTCTTGTACTTAGGCTTAGATTGATTTAATGTCTTTATTAAATACACACTATTAAACATTTTTATTAAAGAACCTAAACTGTGGGCATAGTAGCCACAGGCTCTATGTACAGTTGTGGTGATCTGGCTCTCAAAATCTTGTAGGGTGACCTGTCATTTTTATTTTCATTAATGGAATCTAGGCCATGTATGCTTCTAATTTGTATGCCACAAAAACCTAGCATGTGTAAATATTTTTTAATGTTTCCAGTCTTCTCCTTCCTGACATTAATAATTACTGTTCTTTGAAATAAGTTAACACAAAGAATATATATGGTAGGTCTTGTCAAAAGCAACCTGAAAACCAAATACTGTTGTCTGTTAAGTCAGAAATAATACATCTTAGATCTTACCTTGGGTAATCACAGCTTCTTATTACCTAGAAAAGAACTTCAGGAAGAATAAGTCAACAGACAATACAGGTAACATTTGTAAGCAATGGAAAAACACTTTTCTTGAAATGGAAGTGTTTCAAAGTTTAAAACTTCCATTGCTATAAAATATTCAAAGGGACTATCAGAGTGTGTCAGAAAGACAACAGCCTCTCACATGATGAAAAGTCTTTTAAAGGATTTCTTATATTAGTTTATGAAAAGGCAAGGGTTTTATGCTTTCATTGTAAAAAATATAAAAATAAAAATTATAAAAATAAAGTCTAATGCTATTCACTGCATTAGAATTCATTTAAAAGATCGTGTAGTTGGAGGCAGAAAGTAAGTTTTACACTGGAGATGCCAGAAATAGCATACTTAACACAAGAAAGCACATGCACTCAAAGCCATTTGTGATAAACAGAGAATCTAACAGACTCTTAGATCAGCTTCATCATGGATGTTTAAACATGTTTTTAACAGCTTATTAAGAATTCATTAATTTAAAAACATACTTTGGCTTATCTTAAGAATGTTTTACATCTGTACTCAAACTAAAGATTTGTTTGCATTAATGATATCTAGCTTTTGAAAAAGAAAACAATTTTCTAGAATGGTAGTGATATACCTCATTTCAGATGTCTGCATGGTACCTAGTTATCTTCTGTTGCTTGAATGATCAATAAGAGGAAAATGAGACTTCTAAAGGATGACTCACCTGATCTATCCTACACATGTATTTTAGAGGAGATTTAATATCTTATAAAAGTAGTTCTTGAAGTAGTTATTTCTCTTGACTGGTACTCGGAAAACCTGTGCTGAATGGCTCAGAATTAAACGTCTGGTTTTCAGATGACCCAGTTAGACATTTGGAACTATTAAATTAACATTCATTTTATTCACATGGAGGTGCTATAGACAGCTATCCCACGGCCTTGGGTATTCCAGAAAAATAAACAATATAATCCCATTAAAGCAGAATAAATACTTCAGCATTTTTAGAAGTATTAGTCTGATGTAAATTTCAGTAGAGTTTATGCAGCATTTAAGCATGTATTTTGTAGAGTTTCTGATTTCATATTGTCTCCAGAAACCTTTATTCAAATCAGAAAATACTCTCTGAATTTTGAAAACTGCACATACTAGCCTGGGAAGCATGCTAACATGAGTGAATACATCAGCTATTAATTTATAATCTTTATCTGTATTATCTCATATTTTGTGTTAGAAGCATAGTTTTTCATATAAACTTTGTTTCCTGAAAATGAACTTATCTATGATAGATGCCATAGTCTTTTCCCAGCTGGTGAAATAATAAGAACTATGCAGTGTTTTAGCTGACTTATGACAACTTATACCTGTTTTGGAGGCCATTTGTACTGTTCTTGGTGTCTAAATTTCTGGCGAAAGAGACAACATATCTGTGCTGGCTTACAAAATTACTGGTTTGCTCAAGGATAGCAAGCATAGAAAATGATAAACAAGTGGTAATCTTTCAAAACAAGCTATAGAAAATCTTCTCCATACTGAAAAAGAAAAACAAAAACAAAACAAAAAAAAAAAAAACAGGAAGAGCCATTTCCTTGGCAAGAATACTAAAATGGCTCCAAGCATTACTCCTGTAGACAACAGGATATCTATTTGTGTCGTGGTTTGGGCCTGGTTGGCAGCCAACCACAATGCAGCAGCTCTCTCTCCCATCCCCTCCGGCAATGAGAAGGGACAGAGAGCCAGGCTTGGGGTCCGAGATAGGACTGGGATGGGGAGAAAATTCCCCTTTATGGTCACAAGCAAAAGGCAGACTCGTTAGGGGAAGAAAAAAAGAACATACATTTATTACAGACACTAACAACACATAACAGAGTAACACAGTGAGAAGCATTGCCACATCTTGAGAACACCTTCCCCCCACCCCTCCTTTCTTCCTGGGCTCAGCTCTGCTCCCGATATCTCTACCTCCTCCCCGCAGCAGCACAGGGGCAGGGAATGGGGGGTGCAGTCAGCGCTGCCACTTTCCTTATCTTCAGTGAGGGGAGTGTCTGGAACTTGTTCCTCCTGCTCCATCGTGGTCCCCCTCTCACAGGAGACAGTCCTCCACAAACTTTCTCCAACATGAGTTTCTCCCATGGGCCGCAGTGTTCCCCACACTGCTCCGTCATGGGTCACTAACTTCCTCCGACTGTATTCCCTCCCACGGCTGCAGCCCTTCCCGAGCTGCTCCGGCGTGGGACTCCCCCACATGCTGCAATCCTCCCAGCGCTGAATTACAGCAGTGGGGTTAACTTTTCCCATGAGACCCCAGCCTTCTTCGGGCACAGAACCTTGATCAGGTAAGCAGGAGCCACAGGCCATAAATCAATGTCTGCTCCACTGTAGATCTTCATGGGTGGCAGAGGGGGGACTCCCTGCCGTCTCACCATAGGATACAGGGGGGTCTCTGCTCCAGCACACCTCCCCCCTCCTTTCTTCCTCCGTTCCTCCACTGACCTTGGTGTTCACGCAGCTGCAGCAACTCCTCCTCACAAGTCCGACTGCACATCACCACATCCCTTCTTAAATATGTTATCACAGAGGCGCAGCTGATTGGCTCAATTTCCCAAACAGAAGTTGAGCTGACTTGGAGCTGGGGGAGCTTCGAGAAGCTTCTCACAGGGGGCCGCCCTGATAGCCCCCTCCCCTGCCACCAAAAAAAACTCCACCATTCACTCAACCCAGGACAATTTGTTAAAGAGATGTAAATTGGTAGTTATAATTTATGCTCTGCTGTTGACACATAAAGGAAGAGTTGTTTCCAGTCTAAACTTCAAGCTGTGAAACAAATATAGTGTAAGTGCAGACAGATGTTTCAGTTTACTGACTTCTTTCTGCATGTTGCTTTCCAAATCATAGTGTGGAAAAAAAAAAAAAAAAAAAAAAAAAAAAAGGAAAAGAAAAATAAAAAGAAAAAAAGTATTCTAAAGAACATTGACAGTGCTCTTAGAAAATGTTGCTGAAAATCAGTTCCTCACAGATTCAGTGCATTCTTATATATATCGAACAGCTCATAGTCTCACACTTTTATTTTGAAGAAGGTATGGACAAGAAAGAACAACTTAATTTTGGCCATTCCTACATATATTTTTTTGTCAATTGATGAAGATACAGATAGTAATATACCACTAGCTGGTGTCCTTATGGCTCATTTTCTATCTTAGAGCATGCACTTGCTCTTAATTTTGTAGTACTGATTTGGATGAACTAAATGGCTTTTCAGACTAGTGGTCAAAAACCTCTTATCTACATATACCATCCATGTCTGCTTGTTTCTTCGACCATATAAATCTTATATATACATATATGTGTGTGTGTGTGTGTGTGTGTGTATACTGGATTAAGATAGATTTAATATGGTTTCTTGAGTCAATTGTTTTCACTGTAACCTGAAGTTTGATACCCATTAAAAGACCAGTCACAGTTTTGGACCCTTATGAACTGTCACAGTCTATAGCACATTTTGCTTATATCTAATGCGGCACTTCCAGGTTTTTTTCCTCCTAAAGATATCAAGTTCACCTATACAAAATACACTGCAGACTGAGCAAACATTCTGAATATTCTGAGCGCACTATTCTGAATAAAATGCTAACACACATAAAATCAGTACCTTATTTTTTTCGTATCACTGGAAGTGGATTTTTGCACAGCTAAAAAATAGGTCATGAATTGAAATGGGGAAGGATAAAAACTTTACTCTCTTTCATGGACAGTCTCACCTATTGCACGCACATGATAGGTGTTTCATATAGGTAAATTAATATATATTAGCAGAAAAATATCTTCCTTAGAACAATGAGAAAATATGGACATCATTTTGTTTGAGGAGGGTGTCTGAGAAGTAAGTTTTATAATTCTACTTTTGAATTTCATCTGTCAGTACACTCTTTGGTCAATTTTACATCCATCTAGCCAAGGTTTAAAATTCTCCCACTGATATGAGATTGCAGATGTTATCAATTTCAGTATGAATGCTAAAGTTCATGTGCTTAGAGTGTCAGAAAAATATTTTTAAATGTTGAACTGAAGACAAAATCACAAAACTTTTCACTATTTTACTATTTTGTTTCTTCTGGGAAACTCCCAAATTCATTTTACCTTCTGCAGCTTCAGCTTTCTGAAAAGCATTAAGATATGGTGTTTTTGTTTTTGGTTTTTTTTTTTTTTTTTTTTTTTTTTTTTTTTTTTTTTTTTCCAGAATACTACCATAATATTGTGTTCTCTATAAAATGGTTCTAGAGGAACACAGAAATTTGTCTCTACTTTAAGTCATCTGAGTAATAAGCTCAATCTATTTGAAATGCATATGGAGTCTCTCAGAAACCCTTTGAACTCAAGAGACTTGTCATTGCCTTTAACAAAAGCTTGACTACAATGTATATACATAAAATGAAATACACAGTTAAGAGGTTTGCTACACTGAAGCCATTGGTTAAAGTATAACAGAGAGTGAGGGCTTTACTGACATTATTTTTAATAACTTAGCATCATGGGGGACAATGGTAATGTCAAAACTGACTTATTGTCAATAAAGTAGATACATTTCCACAGAGGGATCATACATATGTGTTGGATTTCCAGTAAGAAAATCACTACATTTTAAATTGAAACACTGATATTTATAATGGTAAATATGACATGTAAAGTACTGTTTACATGAGAAATTTTGTAACTAGGAGATAACTTAATACACCTCTTCAATATCTTTGTTACATGTGTCACTGATCTGTCTCAGGCTAATCTAGTGTAAACTGCTAAAATATAAACATAAATGCAAAGCACACACAAAAATCTCATCCACATATTTTTCTTTTTCATTATCAGTGCTATTTCTCTACCAAAATTTCTCAGAAATTAAGAACAAAAACCTATGATATTAAATGTGATAAGGCTGAATGTGTAAAGAAATCTCATAGTCCATAGAAAGAAAAATAAAAGAAATTATTTTAAAAAATCGAGACTATGATTGAATATTTCTTATAACAGATACAAAGCTTACACAACAACAACAGCTAGGCAACCAAGCCCCTATTTTTAGTCACAAAATTTTGTTGATGCCTTCTTGGAAAAAAAATAAATTACAATTTATACTTAAATAGAGTTGTACCAAGCAGATAATAAATGGTTCATGGATTTAAACTGTTCATTACTAATTCACAAGATTCACTTCCTCCTGCCAAATATTTGGATCATATGTTATCTATGTACAGTCACAGAATGTACCCAGAATAAATTGTTGCAAAATGCTTAATGCCTGACATGACGTTATTGTAACATGCTGTATTGAATTAGCCTGGAAGGAACATATTGATGCTCTTGTATAATGGTTTTCAGATGAGACACCTTTTAACAAATACTTAGTTAATATCCATGCTTAAATTCAAAGAGTGGAAGGAAGTGAAGGATAAACACCAAAGTCTGCCATGCTTATGACTTTTAATTGTATGGTTGGCCAATCATCTGTATTTGATTTGGCTGCTTCAGTATGTCTTTTTTCTCTCTTAATGAATACAAACTTACTGTGCAGTTCTGGATGCAATAAATTACACTATGATGGCTGATGCTGTCAGTGACATGCTGGGTATTGAGTCTGATAACTAAAAAATGACATTTAACAGAATAGCATATCTGGAACCAGATGAGTTTTGTTGAAAAGTGAACATGAAGGCCAACCAAAGGTTCTTGTTGTCTTTAAAAAGAAAGTTGGCAGAAAAAGCAATCAGAGGAGACATGCTGATATCTCTACATTAATTGAGGGGATAGTATTGTGTAACAGGTTGCTTGTTACATAAAATTAATTTACGTTTAATACAGGATTATTTTTGGCCCTATAGCTTCTTTCACCCTATTGCTTTTTTGGCACTATAGCTTCAATGAATGTAAACATTATTATGTTTCCTTTGTTTGTTTTATAGAACAGCACATTGCTTAGGAATTCAAACTATGTTAGAGTTTTTACTGGTATTGTGATTGTTAGAAGAAATAAGAGATGTACTTGAGGTATGTATAGAAGTCTGTTAAAAGAAGAACTGAGGCAGATCTTCAATTCCAAACATATTGCAATATCTAATTTTCCTACTGCACCAGATGATCAGCATTTACAAGATCACATTTATACCTGTGGTCAAAACTTTAAGCTACAAGTTGTTTAGAGTACTAAACAGCTATCATGGGGTGATATCATTTGAATTTTGATATATAAAACAAGATATTTGCTACTTTTAGCTTTTTTTTTAACTTCCTAGTTTAATTCAATTCATCTGCCTTATGGACAAAGACAATTCAATTAATGTAAAAGTTAAATATGTTTCTGCTCAAAATATTTAACTTCTTTCATATATAACAAATTTAGTTTCCATGTTATGAAATATTAAAGGTTTTTGAAATTTCTCAGAGTATATACTAACCAAAATCACTGAAATGGACCATGTGTGAGTGCAAAGAAGCACTTCTATGAAATGTTTTTTGTTTCCTTGTAATGAGAAATTTCCATTAGTTTGCATTTTCAGAACAATGTATGGCTAATTAATGAAAAAAAAGATAAAACCCCTGGTGTTATTATATTACAACTACAACAGTTTATAAAGAATCATACTTCCCAATAATAGTGAATCTGTCCTCATATACTAAGATAATTAAATTACACAGAGTCCAGTTCTGAGGATGAACTACGGTGGTGGTGCAATTCTACCTGCCCTCCCACACACACATACACACTCTCTACTTGCTGTGCTGCTTGGTGCTTGACATGATTCCAACCCTTTTCTGCATCATACCAACCTGGTGAGGTAAAGACTACTAATGGTCTGGAACCAAAGCATTAATGTGTCCCTTTGACAAGTCTGGTTCCTGTTCTCCTTTGAAGTGGCTAAAACAGTCTATCACCTCTTGACAGCTTGATACATTTGTACCTGGGATGCAGCTGAAGGAAAACAATAACAGAATTGCACATCCATTAAGCTCTAGTGTACCTTGTGAGAACACCAGAACATCTCATTGTCCAAGTTAGGTCAGAGTGATAAGTACCTGACAAAATTCAATTATCTTGGACTCTATGAATTGTGACCCCAAGTGAGACCCTTTGAGCTCTCCTGGATTACAGTGGGCCTGTGACTGTCATCTCCCCTGAACTGGGACACCTCTCGAGTACCAAAAACCTTAAGGGGTTGTCCACTGTCAAAGCCAACAGGAGGCCAGGGCAAAGTCAACCCCCCCCAATTGTCAACCATCATCCATTGAGGAATGCCAAGGCAATGTATTTACTCTAAACTCGAGAAGAGGGAAATTTTAACTTTGAGCTAATTTCTCTTTCACCTACTCTGTTGAAGGTTGCTGTGAAAAGGAAAAAATCTTCCATTATTGTTTAAGACTAATATAAGAATATGTTGAAAGCCTCTTCAGAAATTTTGGTATTATATGAATGTCACTGTGGTTCCAATGTGTTTATCCTCTGAATGAGAAGTCTTCTGGAGAGATTCTGAGAGAGAGAGACTCAAATCCTTAGGTATGACCTTGTATCATGCCCCTCATCCGGGACAATCATGGAGGCTGGATAAAGAATAACACCATTGACACTGTGTCAGCAGATGATGTTCATCCTACAACATTCTGAAACCCACATATTTTTTAAAGTTGTGTATAAGACAGAGTGACATGTGGAGTGAAGGAAATGCATAAAGATGTATGGTCGTGTATGGTATCCTAGCCATTTGGAATAAACATGGTCCATTTCTCCAACTACCTTCTGAGGTAAATATTCATGTGTGAAACATGAGAAACCAGTCAATTTTCTCTTACTCCAACATAACTCTCTCTACATGCTTTCTTACTATCTAGACATTTTTCTTCCTAGATTCTACAAGCAGGATTTCTTAGAGTATATCTGAAAGGAAAAAAAAAAAAAAAAAAAATGATTAAGAGTTTCATCACATACTATATATTATTTATTTTAAAACACAGATTAATAAGGGAATAATGTCATAAACATGCAATTAGAGCACTCTTTCACATATGCAAAATCAAATTATAGTTCCTGCCTGTGCTTTAGGATTTTCAAACAGACTAGCAGACTGGAGACTGACTGGATTGGAAAGTGGGAAAAATCATATCACATTTCCCCAGATGGATAAAGTGATAGCACTTTATGTGGGAAAGAATTTGTGAAGGACAGAGAAAGAGTAGGAAGACGTCTCTCACAGTAATTGTATAGAGTGCTCATCTGGGAAACAGGATAATCGTTTGCATTTTAGATTGCTCTAGGAACAGTACACATTATTAAATATTCTCTCTGAGCAAATCAATTTCAAAATTGCCTATGATTAATTTTGAGTGTTTGGGGTTGTTTTTAAATGTATCATAAATAATAAAGAGTTCATTTTCTGATTGAAATTAGCACTCTTCATTCCTCCTAGATAATAGTTTCCCTTTAATGTGAAAATTGATAAAATATAGGAATCAGGAAAATGGAGGGCTCAAAAAGATCTCATGAGTCATTTATTCCAACACCTGAATTGTAACATTGGTACAGACCTAGATTATTCTTGATGATTACTTGTCTATATATGTTTATATCAACATCTGACAAAGCTTTGATTCCACTATTGTTCACGTTCTTTATAAATATATAATTAATTTTACAGTGAGAACATATTTACTATTTTTTAATCAGTAAATTTTTAGCAGTAGTATAACCATATATTTTTCCTTAGAAAATAAACATTAATTGAATCTTTCTTCATAGACTATGCTTTCTTAAGCTTTGATCAAACCAGTTGATCTCAAAAATTTTGTCCTAGAGTTTCTCTAATTGGTCACTATCTTTCTTAAGCGATCATGATCAAAAGGAATGTAGAGCATCAGACAATGTCTTAAGAAAGCTGACAGAGCAGAAAAATAACTATCTTACTATCTTGTTTAGAAGCATTCCTATTAATGCATCCTGGACTGAGAAGATTTTATTTTGCAAGCCACAAAATCCATTATTTACTTTACATGTGGACACTTGATTTCTTTTTCTGTGTACAGTGCTCTGCATTTCCCTTTATCGCAAAAGTTTTAGTTGATTTGTCAGCACTGTTCCAAATCATAATGAAATTATTCTGAATACTAATTCTGTTGTCCTGAATTCTTCCTGACTCCTTCTAACTTGGTGTGACTGACAAAGTTTTTCAGTGTAGTTTCACAGTTTAAATTAACAAATATTTTAAATAGAGGTGGTAGTCATTCAGACTCCTGGTTTTGCTCTGTAAAATGGTCTCAAAATCCGATAAGAAATTATTTTTTTAAATCACCCTTTGCAGATGGATTTTCTGTCAGTTTCATACCTACCACAGAGCGATTTAATTGATCTTACATTTCACTAGTTTTCATATGACAGTGTTGCATAAACTGCCTCTTATTACATGAAATCTATATCATACCTGTGGTTTTCTCCTTATTCACTACTTAACCTATCATTAAAGAACATTATCTTTCTCTGATACAATTTGTTTTTTACATATCTATGTTGGCTATTTCTTATTACTTTATTATACTGTAGTTGATTACATAACTAACATAGTCAAGACATTAATAACTGTAGCTGACTACTTGTTTTTAGCTATGAAGACTTAATTTTCCTTATCTATTATGGTGAGATTTAATACAGATTTTTATCTGTTAAAGATTCATATGTCTTAAAAACCATTTTTTTTCTTTTTAAATATAAAAATATCAAGAACTTTTTGGATTGGTATTTGGACACCTTGGTGTATGTCCCTCAGATTGAAGTGTTCTGACAACGCAGCTTTTTCCTCTACCATGTGGTAATCAAGTAATTGATTATTTTGTTTCCTTCCGTGCTTGCAGTCAGTAGCAATGTTATTAATTTCAAGAACCTATCAAATTTTCATAGCAATATAATGGTCCATTTGTTTTTTAGGTGTTTATTAATCCAGTCAGAGAAATGATAAATTTGCTTGTAAATGAAGGACATCACCAAGGCCTTATTTTTATTCCATTTTACAGATAGAATTTTTGGCTAAGACCTTGGTTTAGAGAAGTATAATTCTGGTGTTTGTCTACTGAACTGAAAAGTAGGAGATTCAAATACATATAGGTGGAGAAAAGGGTATTATATGGTTATGATAATAATAACAAAAAAGCCTTCTCTCCTACACCAATATGTAAATATGTATTCACAGAATTTAAAGGGACTAATCCTGTATCATGTAGGTTCTATGTGTTTAGTATTCTGAAGACAAGTAGTATTTTTGGCTCATAACTAACTTTTTCATGAAAAGTATTTTGAACGTGAGCCAGGTATCCATCATCTCAACTGGAATTATCATTAATAAGAGAACAGTTACCTGAATTTTTTATAAAACATAGAGGTGCTTCAACAGTGTGAAGCCTTACAAAAAGAACTACTGTTAGCTACTGATTGGTTTGTGAACCAAGGAAGACCCTGCTGAGATTGAATTGCTGTGTTTGAGACCTGTAAGAGAAACTGTTACTGTAAGATGATTATCTAGCTTGTGTAAATGGAAGTACAGAATTTCGGTTCAGATAGACATGCCTAGTTTTTTCTAATAAGGGACAATGTTTAAAGAAGGAAGAGTGGTACTGAAGGATGTTTCTTGTAAGTAACTGCACCCATTGAGATCCTAATCCCTCAAGTACCTATATATCAGAATAATGATGAGTTCACTGTGTACCTATTTTTTTGCAATACCATTGCACTTTAAAAAATTCTGTTCCTGAAGCTGAGCTAAAAGCTTAAAGGAGTGAAAAAAAAAAAAAAAAAAGAAGAAAATGCATACTCATTTACTTGTAACGTGGAAAAGAAAATAATGCTTTTGTGTTATTCAATTTCAAGATTCAAAAGAGTTTATTCTGAGACATATATTGAAACAATCATGCTGAGGTGGAAGAGTGTAATATCCAGTCCTTGGAAGTGAAAAGGAGATCAGGAAGAAATAGGTATGGGAACATGAGTGAATAAGAATTCAATAAAGAAATATTTTTATGTTGAAAGGATGATGTAGGAGTTTGAGAAATTCCATTAATAACTCTGAAGTTATTACAAAACAAGTTGGCATATATTTTAGAACATCTGATGGACATCGAAAGAAATTTTCTAAAATGCCTTTTCAGTTATACCAAGATAAAATGTTAGACATTATTTGGCATTAAGTTTCTATTGTGTTCTAATTTTGAGCAGCAAACCAAATTTTGAGGGAAATGAGAGTTTCAGGATCTGGTGAACTTTAATTCTGATTTTGAAACAAAAGTTATATTTAGTGAAATATCTGCATTGTTCAATGTTGATTTATAAATATCAAACTATCCATTTTGTATGACAGCTGTACACTAATCTGTATGGACATTTTATCTAACATCTCTCTCTCTCTCCATCTATTCATCCATTATTATTTCTATTCTGGTCAAGGATTTCACTGGAATAATATTTTGTATCTTAATCTTCTAATTCAACTGAAATTCTGAGTGCAGTGTAACAATTAATTTAATGCATACTTACTTTAGGACACTCTCCATTCATGTCTCATTCAGTTACACCTACTACACTTCTAATAATGTTAAAAGAAATAATATTACTATTAAAAATCATTGCCCTCTAGACTTTAACTGTAAAGGCATGCTTCAGCAGCTTTATAGAGATGTGTTTTTTTTTAGATTTAGGATTTTTTGTAAGTTAAATGTACATATACTATTAAAAGAAGTGTGGAGATGAGCAAAAAAATAATCTGGGGTTAAACTGTATAAAATACTTATAACTTCAAACATTCCTTACCCTTGATATAGCAGCTATATTTTGTAGTTAATTAAATGCATCCATTTTTGTTTACATGTGTAAATTTGCACTTCAATATGAATTGATTCCACACGCCTTATCCAGGCAAAGCTCCCATTGAGCCACTGGCACTACAAGAATCATGTGCTTAATACACTTATAAATAAATATTAGCCATAGGTTGAATCCTTCACTGAAGAATTTCCAAATGAAGTCTCCAAAATATTTCACAAAGTTAGGAGAATACTAACAAAGTACAGAGGTGTTTAACTTACCATAAATCATAGTTCAGTTCTGTGATATAACTTTCCCTAAAGCTCTGAATGCAGTATTACATGTGCTATGAACAGATTATACTATTATAGAACAGATTATAGTATTATCTTCCTATGGGCAAAATCATAGCAGATCTTCTATTTAAAGGCATACAAATTCATTCAGTATTTCTGACAGTTGTAATGAAAATGAAGGTCAAGTTGTACCCTGTGGTACCTCTATTAATTCAACTTTGGCACTTGAAAAACATATTTAATCAAACTTTTAAAACTTATGGCTTTATAAATTGCTGTTTATTTCTAGCCTTTGATTTGTAATTTATATCAAAATAAAAAGAATTACAGATTTCATAATTTGTAAAATTATATATCCAATTTAAGGATTATTAATAGTTTTGAAAAAGTTCAGGTCTTGCACCCAGTTGAGATCTTGCTGTTTTTTCTTCTATGCTGTTTCCAATATTTGACTAAACCATCAAGGTTTATCTCTACTTCTCCTTGAATATTTTTCTGGAGGACTACTGAAACAAAAAAAACAAAACAAAACAAAACAAAAAAAAAAAAAAAAAAAAAAAAAAAAAAAAAAAAAAAAAAAAAAAGGGGCACAAACAATAGGCCTCAAACCAAAGTTGACTTCTGAGTGAATTCCCTGACCAGCAACCAGCATCTTATCAGCAGCATGAAGCAACCAGCATCTTATCAGCATGAAATGCAACCCTGGGAACAATCCCTGAAAACTAGAAGTAAACAACAGGAAGTAACTATAAATCCCAATTGTAAAGAAAAACAGAAACTGCTCAGACGTGCCCAGATCCTGGCCAGATCCGGACACGCCTGAGTGAGGCATGTCAATCTACCAGATATCTCCTGTGCATTTTGTATAGATTTGTTTGTTAAACTGTATAAAAGCCGGGCCCTCTCACAGCACAGACGGAGACCTCACCTACGAGCGGACGCCCTGTGTAGGACTTCCCAATTGCCGGGAAAGGCTCTCCGACCCTTCGCTGTGACGGGGCTCCCCAGCTGATGCACGGGTCTGGATGATGGTAAAGTATGAGGGCAATTGGTGATGGATCTTTCTTAATCACTATAGCTAGCTTTATGTAGTGATGACTAGGTGCATTACCTTGCTTATTCTTTCTGCTGCTTTAAACTAAAGTAAAATAACCCTATTTCTTTAGCTTGGTGTCTGTGTCCTTTGTGTTAACCTCACCAATTGGCAAAACAACTACTTATTGTGCAACAAAGACATGCACACAAAAAAGATCTTCATATTGACTGCTGATCTAAAAGTGTTCAGTTATTTGAGAAAATATGCATGGGTAGTGAATTTAAAACTGACCTTTGAACACTGAACCCACTTTTGATTTGAGATTTTTATCTGTTAATTATAGCTGATACACCTCAGTACAAAACAGACGGTAGGAGGAGAAATGTAGCAATCTACAGAAGCAAAGAGAATTTACTTTGAAATATAATGACTGTTAAGAGCAATTAATAAGGGCTGTTGTTTACAGACCCAATTAGAGTACAGAATATTATTTAGAAAGGAAAAAAAAAAAAATCACAGCCATCTGATCTTATCTTAAGGTTAAATTTATAAGGTTGTAAAGTCTGATAAAATAGAATAAAAACAAATCAAAGGTTTGTGTTGTTTTTTGTTGTTGTTGTTTTTTTTTTTTGTTTGTTTGTTTGTTTTTTTTTTTTTTTAAAGCATTATAGTAAAAGAGATTCTCAAGTTTGTTTTTTTTTTTTTCTGTTTTGTTTTGTTTTGTTTTTCCCTGAAAAAAAAAAGTTACTCCTCAGATGGAGAAAAAATGGGTAAATCAAAAAGGAACAGGGAGTTGTAGACTGCACGTGAAACCAGAAGTCAGAATGAGGATTTGGGAGCTGTTTAGCTCTTCTCCATAGTTTAAAAAAAAAAAAAAAAAAAATCTTATTCCTGTGCAGACTATACTCTTTGAACATTTCCCTTAATTGATATTGTTAAGAATGATTCTACCTTATCTGTGATGTATCCAGACTATGTTTCATGTAACTATATCTTTTTCTGTCATGTGCTTTTAGCAATCTTTCTTATGGTTTTCAGGGACCTTTTTAAGCTTTACATGGTGTTAAGACAATCATCCTGAGATAATTTCTCTTCATCTTGTCTTTCTCTGGATCCAAAGAACAAGAAATCAAATACTCCAATAACTGCACAAAAACCTCTGCCTCCAGTGCTGAAGACTTGGAACTGCTGTGTGGAGGAGAGCTAGGATGTAGCCTTGGACAAGCTTTTGTTGATACTTCAGCCTTGTGGTAGTGAAGATGAGTAAGTTAACTCTGCACACATAACTGTGGGTGAACAACTCTTCCAAGTCCTACTAGTAAAGTTTGATAAAATTTCTGAATCTTCCAGGATCACAGAACTGACACCATTGTGATGCTGTCAGTTCCAGCATCACAAACAAGAAATTGTAACTACTGCTATATCAAGACTGTACTGATAATGTTTATCTTAGGAAAAACTATTGAGGGGAGAACACCATCTTAACAGTGAAACATGACTACAGATAGTTATTGGACTGTGACTCAGACCTGTGTCAAATGAACCTGAACCCTGTTCACACTAATTGGACAGACATGCTTGGTGTCATGTGTATCTGGCTGCTGGGGCTGAGACCTCCTTAGAGATAGTGCAGCTGAGGGTGGACTTTTTCCTTTTCCTACCTGGGATAGGGGTTCCCAGACAGTGCTGCAGGACTGTGGCCTTCAGCCAGATCCAATCCCTTCCTGTGGGAGCTGACTGAGGCTGAGCCTCTACGGTTCAGCTCCTGGTGCCTGTGAGTGACTCAGACCCTGGGCACCCTCATAGGGCCTGATCATGACCCCATCTGCAGGTCCACATCACAGCCAGACCTCAGGCTGTCCCCATTCCCAGGTAGCTGCCCAATGCCCAGGGCTGGGGCTTCCTCTGCTACTCCCTGGCTGCTCTGCTCCTGAGTAGGGTAATGGGACAGGGACTGGCTTCCATACCCTACCCTGATGCCCCAGAGATCCCTCAGCACTCCCAGCCCTTGACCCCAGGGAACTGCTGTACCTGTGCACCCTGGCACATGCAACCCCACTGTTTAGGTACCATACGGAAACATACTTGTTTAGTGAGAATCACTTACGATTTATAGAAGAATAGTGTTTTCTCATATGAAATGGAATTTTAGTTATAACATTTTCAAAAACTCACAACTTTACAGTTAGATGCAACTCAGTAACAGGAGGAAGCACTTAATTAGCATATCTTATGCATCTACTTGCCCATGTTATTCTACATAGATATTTAGGTCTCTGATTACAGCATACAGAAATTGACTTTTTTAAAAGATACTGTAATGGTGTTACCAGAGCACTGGGTAGTTCTTAGGGTTGTAAGTATGAAAAAAATATAGGAAAGATGTTTAAAGATGTACAAAGACATTTAAAAGATGGTTAAATTATTCCGAAGGTATAGATTTAATTGATATTGCTTAAACAATGATCCACAATTGACTTTGCAATGGCAATGGTGCCATTTGGTGCTAAGTGAATTTGTATATTAATACCATGTTCTGAGGTCAGGAAAGGGAACTCTGTCCTAACTTCCAAAATCTTTTTTCATAGCAGTATATAAGCCATGTTTTTCTCTGTTTTGCATACATCGATTATGTTTAGTCTAGATTTTCCCTATGTAGTTCTTATCACACTGCAATCAGGCTGATTTTGTTGCTACTTTAGCTTTATACTTCCTTCTTTAAACTCTAATGTTACCGGAGAATCAAAGCAAACAGAAGACATTATTTCTTTTAAAACAGAACTCTGAACTGCTTCTATACTCTCAAATATTTCAACAATTATCATCTTTGTCAGGAAAAAGTCAAGCTGACTTTTGGGTGGAAATGACAGAAATTATAAATGTACATATCAATTTAAATGTTGTGACTTTTCTTTAAAAATATATAACACAGTGTAATGTTTGGATGCAGGAAAATTTGAGAATATAATAAAAAAAAATATTTTAACTAGTTTAAAAGATATCCAAGAAAACAGTATAAAGATATCCAAGAAAACAGTATAATGATATCAATGTAGTTGTTAGGGAGAATTTTTTAAGTCTTTTTTTGTTTCAGGATTTTCCAGTGCTACTTGGAGATTCAAAGTTTTCTGGTGTTTCACTTGAATTTAACAATATTTGAGTGTCTGCTTTTGCTCTAAATTTAGTGGTTCATTAGATAGCAGGTTTGGATTATTCTTCAATTCAGATCCCATTTGATGACCTGAACTTTAGTTCAGTGTCTCAGTTATTTCTGATTGTGAAATTTCAAGTAGACCTACTGATTCTTACTCAGAGTGGAATTCTCCAGCTAAAGGTTTCCAAAGCTCCTTTTGGTATGAACCCGAATCAATAACAATAATGGGAGAGAAGTAGCTAAGTGCCCTTTACACTCAGTATCTCTTGTCTGCAAGGGATGTTTCTGTTGTGGCACCACTATGATTGTATCTCCCCACTGAGAAGCATCCAAACATCATCACTGATCCTGTGATCTCTTTGTATCCACTTTAAATCTATCCAAACAGTGAGAAGTATTAAGAGGATCCTCAGTGTTACCTATGAAACTTGACTTTTTCAGAACTCATTCTTTCTTTTAATCCATTTGATGGAAGAATTCCAAAGCAAAGAAGAACATGCAATTATACTTTTATACATCAGGAAATCTAAACGCTGCCATCTTTTGCACTGTTATTTATTGTTTTCTTCTCAGATAGTCTCTGTTTTTTAATCTTTCTGAACTGACCTCATCAAAACTTACTCTTGACTAGGCTGACTAATATCCCCTCTTTCTGAATTATTTTGATTCTGTTTTTTCTTTGCTCTGCATAAAAGCCTTTGATAGCTGAACCACAAATGGTAAACAGAATCTGAACAACAAATATAATTTCTAAAGGCTTTGTTAGGCTTCCTACTTTACCAGCTTTTGATTTTATTTCACAAAATACTTTATTTTAAAAAAGTTGTTGACACCAGAAAAAAAGCTGTAATGAAGCAATCCTATTATTTCCCCAAAAGCTAAATGAGAAACAGTAAGTGAAAGGGTCTATGGAGAGCTAGATAACAATTCAGTGGCAGCACTGAAGTCAGTGGTCTTCTGCACTTAGAAATGATAGAGCATTCAGATTGTATATTGGAAGTCTTGTTAACAGCAAAGAGAGAAGGAACATTATCAGGAGAGACTGCACCTACTGTTATCATTTGTTACATTGCCAGGATGAAGAAAAAGTTAAAGATGAGAAAATGGCCATGGGCTACTGAGTATAAGGCTGCAAGTATCATGATTTGTTCTTTATTGTATAGGTTTAGTATATATTCAAGGTTGCATTTGTCATTGATAACATCTTGAAAACAGTACTTGCAGCTGGAAGAGTTTAGTTCAGCCACGTTTTTCAAGGCAGTCCTCTGAAGTCATATAGATATATGTACAAAGTTAAGTATTTACATGCTATTATGAGAAAAAATCCTTGTTTTATAATAACTCTGATGGCTTCAAACCTCGCTGTGAATATTATGACTGCTTTCTGACTATACTTGTGCCTATACCTGTGGTGACACATCTCCAGTATATAATATTAAGTTGTGAAATTTATGTTCTTACTATGTTCAGACAAGGCCACTGCAAAGCAAATAGAGTTTTTCTTCTGTCTCCAAAAAATTGTTCTATTTGCCCCTTCTTTCCAAGTACAAGGAAACACTCGATAAAGAAACAAATGTTCTAATTTTATTATGAATAATTTTATTAATGAATCTGCTAATTTTATTTTTTATGTTTATTGGTTTACCAAACTCAAGTATGGGTGAACACTCAAAAAATACACTGCCTTTAATTGCTTGACATACATATTTGAAGGCATATTTAGACTAAAAAGTACTGCTTACAACATTGTTCTTCCAGAAGTATAATTAGACTCATAGCTGGCATTCTATTAAAAAAAAAAAAAAAAAAGAAAAGAAAATCAACATCATTTATCAATGAATGTATAAAATGATGATATAAATTTTACCTGGAATATGAATGCATTCAATGTGCAATGCCAAATGCAAGTGTGATTTGTGTTGCTCAGAAAGTGGAAAACTTAATTCCTCGTTTGCTAGAATTTCTGAATCATCTTCAGGATTAGTGTCAGTTAAACTGTGTTAAAATAGCCTAGACTAGAGGTATACAACTGTCTAAAGGCTTTAGTAATGTACATGTCATTTTATGAGGAGAGTTAAAATACACAATACACAATACCACAATATAATTGTAATGGGTCACAAGACCTCTCATTAGTGAAGAAAATTTTTAAGGCAGTTGGAGCAGATCAGATGCAGCAATGAGACACCCATGCGAGGAAAAAGCAATCAGACAACTGTAATCACTTATAAAAACTCTGGATAATAGTAGATGTTGTGGGTTGACCCTGGCTGGACACCAGTTGCCCACCAAAGCCATTCTATCACCCTCCCTCCCCAGTTGAACAGGGGAGAGAAAATATGATTGTGCATTGAGATAAGGACAGGGAGAGGTCACTCACCAATTAATATCATGGACAAAACAGACAACTTCGGTAAACTAGTATAATTTATTACCAGTCAAATCAGAATAAGATAATGAGAAATGAAAATTAAATCTTAAAACACCTTCCCTCCTGTCCCTCCCTTATTCCCAGGCTCAACTTTACTCCAAATTCCTCTACCTCCTCCCCACCATTGGTGCAGGGGGACAGGGAATGGGGGTTGCAGTCAGTCCATCACATGTCGTCTCTGTCACTTCTTCCTCCTCCGTGGGAGAACTCCTCATACTCTTCCCCTGCTCCAGCATGGGGACCGTCCTATAGGAGACAGTCCTTCATGAACCTCTCCCACATGATTCCTTCCCACAGGCTACAGTTCTACATGAACTGCTCCAACATGGGTCCTCTCTCCACAGGACCAGAGGTCCTGCCAGGATCCTGCTCCAGCACAGGCTTCCACAGTGTCACAGCCTCCTTCAGTCATCCACCTGATCCATGCAGGGTCCCCCACGGTCTATAGGTGGATATCTGCACCACTGTTAACCTCCACAGGCTGCAGGGAGTCAGCCTGCCTCACCATGGTCTTCACCATGGACTGTAGAGGAATCTCTTCTCTGGCACCCAGAGCTCCTCCTCCTCCTCCTTCTTCACTGACATTGGTGTTAGCAGAGTTGTTCTTCTCTTCTCTGGCTGCAGCTGCTGTAGCAGGTATTTTTTTTTTATTCTTAAATATGTTATCACAGAGGTGCTACTGTGGTCCCTGATGGGCTCAGCCTTGGTCAGCAGTGGGCCCATCTTGGAGCCATCTGGCATTGGCTCTATTTGCCATGGGGGAAGCTTCTAGCAGCTTCTTACAGAAGACACCTCTGTAGCCCCCCTGCTACCAAAACCTTGCCACACAAACCCAATACCATCGAGAAGTGAACTAAGTGTTAAGGAGCATTCTCTTATCTGTTCTACAGCCCTTTGGCTTTGGGACATCAATGATTTTATCTTCTGCACTACACTGGCAGCCTCAATATGGGGATAAGAATGCATATGTAGGTACATCTATGAAACAGCTGCTTTTATGCAAACTTGTAAAAACTGTCTTCCCAGTCAATCAGGACATTTGAGCTATTCACACTAAGTGAAATAATTTACTTATACTTTCTGCATGACATCATCATCTATTAAAGGTCAGAACCTGCTGGATGTACCTTTCTTTCATACTTCTGTTGTGGTGGACTTGAGAGCAGGAGACACTGATTGTGCAAGGCGTCTTTATTGTTGATAGTGTCCAACCGGATCATACTGTATCTCATCTACTGTTATCACAAAACTTCCTGGACAAGGATGTTTTCACTTACCAAAACTTCTCTCAATCACTCAGATTGAAGCACTTTTACTTTGTATTTATACAGAATATGAAATAAAATCAGGTTATGGTTAACTTAGCATGTTTCCCATGCTAACAATGCTCCCAGAGAAATACCAGGTGGCAGTGCCAACCTAATTCTGAATCAGGACTTTGAAGATGGTTGTACTGTCTTCCATATCTAGTACCATCTACTGGCACAAAGTCCATGGACATGATTGTTCACATCCTGATACAAGGACAAACCCATTAGTCTCATCCTTGTTTATTGCTACACCTCAGCAGTATTTGTGAGGTACATGATAAATTAGGAACACAGCAGGAATATGCTTACAAAATAATTTAGTTTGGAAGGGACCTGAAGAGGTCTCTAGTCCACTTTTCTGATTAAAGTAGGGTCAGCTAAGAGGTCAAACAAGGTTGCTTAGGGCTTTATTCAGTTGGGTGTTGGAAACCTCCAAGGACATAGACTGTACAACCCCAATGGACAACCCATTCTACTTCTTGGCTGCCCTCGTGAGGAAAAGATTCATCTTAATATCCACTTTTATCTTCACTTGTTTCAGTTTATACCCTTTATCTCTTATCCTCTCACCATACTGTGAAGAGCCAGACTTCATCTTCTTATGAACCTCTTTGTAGGTGTTGGAAGGCTGCTATTCTTAAGGCTAAACAAGCCTCATTTCCTGTTCAAGATGTGCTACAGTTCCTCAATGATCTCAGTAGTCCTCCGATGAACTTGCTGTAGTTGATCAACATCTTTCATGTATTGGGAGGCCTGAAGCTGGGCACAGTATATTAGAAAATATTGAGTTATGAGTATAATCACTTATTTTGATCTACTTGCCATGCTCCTAATATCAATAATTCTTTCCTGTTCACATAATATTGAAGAATATTTTATTCGTGACTGTTTGCTTGTGTCCTGGTTCAGGCTGGAATAGAGTTCATGTTTGTTTTGGTAGCTGGAAGAGTGCTGATGCACAACTGAGACTCCAGGGACTCTCCAGCTCCATGTGCCCTTGCTTATGTGTGGGCGTGTGGGGGGTGGGGGGAGCACATCTGGAGTGCTGGGCCCGGATTGGCCAGTAGTCCATGTCATGTGATGTTATGCTCGTTATATAAAGGAAAGAGTAGGCTGAGAGGGACTCTCACTTCCGGCAGTGTTGCCGCAGCGTCTTTGTGTTTGGGATCGCCAGCCGGGGGCAGGTACGTGTTGGTTGGCGGGTGGTGAGCAATTGTATGGTACATTACCTGTTTATACTGTGACTGTATTATTCTATTACTGTTATTAAACTGTTTTTATCTCAACATGAGTCTCCCTTTGCCCCTCTGATTCCCTCCCCACTCCCAAGTGGGCGGAGGGTGGGTGAGCGGCTGCATGGCATTTAGCTGCTGACCAGACTCAAACCATGACAGCCTGACATTAGCCATATTTCTGGTATTGCAAGATCATGCTTTGCTTCATTGTGCCCATCCTTTTGCCAGCAACCATTGAATTTTATAGCCTTCCTGTTGCCATTTTGTAACTTTGTTGATGCATCACAATCAGGATGAATATTAACAGTTTACAAGTCCATGGAGGAACTCTGCAAGTTCACTGAAGTTAAATCGAGGACTAAAGAATACACAAAAAGTTGTCTAACTTGGGAAATCCTTGAGTCAGAAAGCATCAGAATCTGGAACAGCAATTGGGATAATGATTGTATATACTTGCCCTGTTCTTGCCTAATTTCATCAGATTTATCTTTCAATGTCTCTTAATGTAATTTTTCAATGACAGACTCCTGAATTAGATGGAGCTGTGGTCTGATACTGTAAGGCCATCCCTGCATTCATCTGTTGCTGAGGGTGAAAAACTTTACAATGGTTCACAGGATCGTACATGAAGGAGAATTTGGTGATGGGATTGCTGTAAAAGGACTGTTATCATGGTCATATTTGACATAGGAATTGTTTATGTGACCAGAGTGTATTTATAAATCAGTTACTGATAGGATGTAGCACCAATATTAAGGCAGGTCTCAATTACACCCTAATAGTAATATTAATCTCACCTTTTGTTGTTATTAAGATCTCTTTATCACAGTATAATCTAACAAGTGACTATCTCCTAAAAAGTATATTTCTTCAAACAAGCATTCAGGAAAATGTTTCCAAGTTAATTTAAACTGTAAGTCTGAAGAGGATTACTTAACTCACAGCATCATAGAAACATGAAATATTTTTGGTAGGACACAATGTCAAGAGGTCATCTAGTTGAACCTCCTGCTTGACTGGGGTCAACGCTGACTTTAGAACAGGTTACTCAGTCTTTGTCCACTTCTAATAACAGAGGTTACACAACTTCCCTGATAACTTGTTCCAATGCTTAGTTATTTCCATAGTGAATTTTTGATGCTGTATTCAGTCTGAGCTTGCCCTGTTACAATGTATGATTCTTGTAAATAATCCACCTGCCACATATGTGTGTAAATGGCCTGGCTTTGTCATTTTGATGATCTCCTTGTAGGTATTGAAAGGCTGCAATTAGGTCCTCCAGATTACCTCAGGTAGATGAACTCATTCCAGTTTATCAATATTTTTCTTTTATTTGGATTACAAAACCGGACATAGCATTCCAGGCACAATTAAGCATGGTCAAGCATGATTTATCCTCAATGAATCCATGCTGGCTATTCCCAAACACCTTAACTTTTCACGATAGGATAAAAGTGAAAGGAAGAGAAAGAGAGGAGAACCATGAAATAGCATTATTTAAAGAAAGAAGTGTGAAAAGAACCTTTTTCAAACTTAGTTTCTATATTCATATCCAGTAAAAATAGGACCACTTTTAAGAAATCAGGTTTGACAGTGACTCTTCACAAAAAGAATAAAAGAAACCTGAAGAGGAAGATACAGAAGAGTATTTCCATACCAGTGAATCTAGGAACCAGGTATTCACAGTCCCTGGGTGTTCAAATAGTTGTTCTTTGTGCAGTTGAAAGAAGGTGAATCTGATTCACTGGCAGAAGAGCAGCAACATCCCAAATTCCTCTGTTATCTGAAAGAAAATAAGTCTGGGTCACTGACACTAACATTTTTCTGTCATATCTGGATTTTACTAGGGTGTCATTTCATATTTATAAATACTTTGAGAGATGTTATTATAGTGTGTATAGGTAGATGAAGGTATATTCTACAAAAATTTATTGACTTTAAATACTCTTTTTTTTTCAGAAACTTATGCACAAGGATTATATTACAGGAAAAATTGATTATTTTCTTACAGATGAATTAAATGTATTGGAAATTATAATATTATTTTTACAATATTTTATATTTAATTTCATTTCAATTTTTATTATATAATTATTATATTTATTAATAGAGTATATTTATTTGCATTCGTATTATAAGTATTATAAATAATAATTATAAATAAATATTATTATTATTACAACAAAAAACATCACGTGTTTTCAGAAGCTCTTTCACAAACATATCCCCAATGCATATTGAAGTCTTGGTATTATACTAACATTGCAAAAGATCTGTGGCCATATTTATTTATTAAGGTTTATTGGGGACTTCTTTGCCTCCTGTCCATTTCATCTGTTCTCTGAAAGAAAGAAGATGAAAAGGCTGAAAGGAGACTTTTGAGATTTCACTTGAGAGACAGGAGTATGGGCAGAGTTGCTTACTTGGCTTAGAGAGATTTATTTGCTTTCTGTTCATATTTTCACTGGAAGAGGAAGACTTACCTCTTTTAAACTTTGGCTGGACTGAAATTTTTTTTTGCTGTCACTCTTGTATTGGCTGAACATGACTTTGACAGCTTTGGTTGCATTTCAACTCATAAATATTTAATCTCTTAATAGCCATGCAGGAAGATGATAACTGACTTTGCCCTTGTAAAAAGCAACTCTAACAACAACTTTACAATGTTGTGTTTAATTATATATACATATATATTTTTTAGATATTATTTTAATTCATTGCAGTTATTGATAAGATACAAAATTCCATTTAAAAATATTCCAAATATTGTATTTCTATCTAATACTTTTCCAACCTAAAGACTGTCTTTTACATGAGTCCCAGAGACTCTACCCAAATTCTTTTCAAGGTTTATTTTCTTACAAATTTAATTTTCTTCTTTCTTTTATAAAAAATACTCTCCAATTTCCAGGTGCATAATTAATTCTCCTATTAGTTTAAATAATCTATACTGGGATCAATTACCTGCAGTAGCAATAACACAATCTTGCTATATTTATAAATACACACTTACTAGCTACATAGCAATGATGATATAAAACATTTATGTTTAGAGGTAAACATTTCAGAAAAATAATTTTCCTGGATTACTCTCTGAACATCTAATCAATTAAGAAAGTAAAAATATTTCTCACACTCATTTTTTTAAAGCTTATTTAAAACTGTAGAATTTTTAAAGGGAGAAAAAAATACAGCAAAATGCACTTGATTTTGAAAATGCTGTTGTGCATTTAACTGCAGCCTTTCCTTCTTGTGAAGGGAAAGGAGACAGGAGAAAAGAAATATGGATGTTTTTGGCTGTCTTCCGGATTCAGTGCTTGTAGTATAAAAAAAAAAAAAAAAAACATAGAGAAATTTCAGACAATTTCCTTACAAATCTTTTACTTGTCACTGCATAAGAATTATTTCATTCTTTTTTTCTAGCTACTATGAGTTCAGAAATATTAGCTTACTCCCCCCCCACCCCGAAAAAAGATGTTATAAAGCCCAGTACTACACCTTTTTCTTCATCTACAAATAATTTCTAGAATATTACTGCTAAAATCTCAACAGTACTATTCTGACCTCAAAGTTTTATTTTAAAAAATAGTAAGGTACTGGAATCCATAGTAATTCATGAATGCTTATTCTTCTTTTAGGATGGATAAACTTTACTGGCAAAAATGCTCTATCAGTTTTCAGTTTGAGAAAATTTGTTTCTTTTTCTTCTCATGAAACTTTATGGAAGATATTTCTGGAAAAAAATCTGTAGTGTTACCTTGTAGTATCAGCTCATAAGTTTAAGTCCATCTTTTGCTAAACTTTATTAAAAAACTACATTTCATTGTCACTACATCATCTGTTCTTGATGAGCTACAAGTCATTATTCAAGATCATATATTTCAGTATCTTTTGCACAGATATGTTTTGTTTAATATTTTTGTTCTGGATAGCTACCCTAAACAGGCCTTCAAGCTATCATACAAAATAGTTGAAATCTCACTTATCCCATTTCATCCCAGTTTTCTTCTCTCACAAGGATATTTATTATTAATGAATACAAGGAAAATATCTAATGCTTATAAACAACACAAAAAATAAAAAGTCTACATATTTATTTATTTATTTTTGTTAATACTAAATGACATTTTGAATAATTAGCAAAGACAGAGAACTTTCTATAGAGTCTGGACAGAATTATTTGAAATTCTATACTTTAAAGCACATTAAAGATCATGGATTTCACATGGAAACACCATTTCTCCATTTTAGTGAGGATGATACTGAAATACTTTATGAAAGGCAAAAAAAAAATCAATAAAATTAAAATTATTATCAAGAACTTACAAACGTAAAAACATAAATACAATAAAATTTGCATGCTCTGTAATATTCTTTAAACACAATTATTATAACAGGAAAAGTTCACATCTTCTTCATGCAATTTAGAATTATATATTACAGAACATCATTTGTACATAGAAACAAATTAGTAGCGATTTAAATGAGATTTTTGTAAGTTGACATTTCAGTTTTCTCCTTAGCATAGGCAATTTTTATAAAATTAAAACTTTTTAAGTGTGGTTATTTTCTTGATGAATTCTTAAAAAGATAAAACAACTCAAGTACTTCAGAATCTTTAGTTTACAAAAGAAATTTTGCCTTGTTTTTACTTTTAAAAGTTTTAACCAACTTCCAATTTTATTTTTTTATATATTTCCCATTTTACCAGTCCTTAAATTTATATCAAACTGAGATTATATTGTCTACTAATTATAAAGTAATTTCATATAAATCAGCTTGGAGAAACAGTTTTCCATTTCAAATTAGGAAATTATATTTTCCATTCACTTCTCTTACCAAACAAGGACTGTGTAATTCCAAGATAAAGCAAAAGCTGTTCAGGGAGAATGAAATATAGTAATGGGCAGGAATTTTGTTATTCTTCAGTAAAGCTTCTAATGCTTTAATAAACTGCTTCTTATTTGACCTTCAGATGATACCATATTCTTCTGGTAAATTTTACACATATATAAATTTTCTGACAGTTGGTCTTATTAGTTTACTGATGCTCACATATGCAAAAAAAAAAAAAAAAAAAGTGTCTCTCAAAGCATCTCTTTTATTTCTGTGTGCAGATTGACCAGCCATGTAATGTGTAGGGTTTGAGGCAAGTTCACAAGTTTATCACAAATGACCTACTTGTTGAGGGTCCTCAGTTCATAGTTTATTTTACATGCACTGCATTTTTTATAGGAATGGGTAGGAAGCAGAGAGGAAAAGTGATTTCCTTGTCATGGCTGCTGCAGGTTCCAGCAGGCAGGACCAGCATGAGAGAGGGAAAAATTCTACTTCCCCAAGTTAATGGATGCATGTGCAGTAGGGAGAAGCTCCAGGAATGTAGGTTAAGCAAGTAAACAAGAGCAGAGAGAACAAATAATGACATCTGCTGAATGTGGTGAGGAAAGCAGAGGCTGATGCAGAGAGCAGAGCCAAATCTAAGCTTAAGAAGGGTCAGAAACTACTCATATAGACGAGGAGGGAGTTATGTTCACAGTAAGAACACTTGAAGTTCTGAAAGTTGCCAGATCTAACAGCAAGATTGAAGGAGAGACTGAAGGCTGGAAAATTTTTTTTTTTAAACCTTGTATGTTATCTCTTTTGTCCAGCAAGTCTGAGTTTTACCTTGTACAAGACTCTCTTTTGTGTTCTAATAAAACCAAGTGTCAAATTTTGACAGTTTCATACACCATCCTGTGCTAGCCCCCTTCATTATGATATCTATTGTTATGTTTGTATATATCTATGTTTATAAAACACCATGGAAATATTTAGGTGCTATTACCTAAAGAAAATTGAAAATTTTATAAATAAAATAAAAATTAATGATTTTCACTATAGGAGGGACAAAAAATGGTATTTTATTTTCATATATTGTCCCAAAGATGCATTCTTGTCAAAATTACTGTGAGACATTTAGTCCCTAAAACCTTCCATTACACCAGCAAATGCAAGCCCCTTCATTCCAAGATAAGAGAAGGGTCAATGTTAATATCGCATCTTGAGAAAATACTATGTGTATTTTTTGAAGCTGTAGTTATACTGCATCTTTCTCTTAATTGATTCACATATTGTTTAAAAGGAGGGATAAAAAGGGAGAAGGAAATAGGAGAAAACTTCATCACACTGGTGCAAGGTCTTTTTGGGTTGAACAATTTGAGTTGATCAACTGTTGGTCTCACCCAAGTCCTCTTTGGCAGGTCTTCAACCTGAGCCATCTAATCTCTCTGATAGCAATGCAGTAGTCTGAATTTATCTACCTTCTTTGAAATAGATACATATTTTAAGCTCCTTTTACAGAATATAAAGAGGGACAGGTTTATTTGTGAGAATTCAGATTTTTGTTAACAGACTAAAGGGAAGGTTATAAATATTCTATGTAGTTTTAAAGGTATTTTACATAGACTTAGCCTCATTATTCCCTTGTCTACAAAGTAGCAATTCTTATTTTTCCTTTTTTATTTCATAGAGGAAAACACATGAAGTCCCATACTTTCATTTTAAAAATCCTTCTAACTTTATAGAAGGCCATGGTTGTGAAGTCTTATTTGTCCTAAGACATGACCCACAAAAAATTGGTAGTGCTATCATTCCACAATAAATTAAAAAAGCTGATCAAGAGCTTGGCTGGGAGTTTCTCTGTGCACAGTGGGGAATTTTTTTCCCTACACAGGTTTTAGAAAATATAAATTTAGAGTATTTTTCCTTTATATAGAATTACAGCTATATTTTCAGCTTCTATTTCAAGTTTCTTTGAAATAAGATTAGAAATTGCCAAGATATTAATAACAATTCAAATATTTATAGTATAACAACCAATTCAACTTCAACTATAGCGTTATTACTACTATTACTAAGGTAACTCAATTATACTTATTTTCTATTACATATCATAATACATCAGTCTAAGAGCATAATGACATAATAAATATAAGCTGAGAAAAAAAATAAAGCTGAAAGAATTATTTAAAATAGTTTTACAAGAGATGAAAAGAGACTTAGAGTAAAATTTTAGGTCTCAATCCACAAATTTTTTCTACATGCTCCTATCACAATAGGGGCAGTCACTAACTTCTTGCAGAGTTTCAATACCTATCAATGTGAAATGAATGTGCTGCATAAAGGTCAAAATTCTCAACTTTGATGGAGGCATTATGAGAAATTTTAAATAAAATATCTGGCTGAAATAGTACACAAAAGCAAGGTCAAGAATGCAATAGAAATTCATTTGACAGATCCAAGATACAAAGCTTAGACAGTTAAAAAGAGTTTGAAATTGTGAATACAGTAATCTGTAGGAGGAAATAAAGAAATATATGAAAACATTATGGTACAATGACATAAATACTACCAGTGAGGTAATCAGGTATGTTAAGTACTCATTATAGTACCAAATATCTAGGCTAATAATAATGATATAGACAATAAATATTCCTTTCTAATTATTTTCAAGAAGGAATATACACTAGATTATCTTCCAAGAAGTCCCTTATATTACTAAATAGATTTCCCTTTCACACCCTTTGATGTGAATTATTTATTAATTTTTCTCCATTGATGTTACATATACTCTGTGAATAGTAGCAGGAAAATATAAACAATCACTTAACATTTATGAACCAACAATCCTAAACACACTCCTGTGCATGTGTATATTAACATTCAAGTGTTGATACAGTAGGTCTGATATTTTCCAGTTCCTTTGGTCCAAAATCCCACCAACGCCTCTCAACATGAATCCAACATGTTTCAAATGTGGCCAATTAATTTTGTAAATGAAAAGCATCTGTGCAAGGTGCATGTCATAGACTTGCTTTCATTTCACACTGCATATATAATACACTGTATCTGTGGAAAAATTTCTGTTTAGAAAATACCAGACAGAAGTATATGAAGCAGGAAGTTAAAGAAAAGAACAGTTTTCTGGGAAAAAAAAAAAAAAAAAAAAAAAGTCAAATATAAACCTAAACTTACTTCTAGCATTTTATACCTATCATTTATTTCCTTTGGACTGTCTTTTGAATGTGTAAGAATCAGTACAACTATGTCTGCAGCTCTCTCATCCTCTGGGAACAAGAAGCCAAATCTTAAAATTAACTGACATAATGGAGTGGACCTGGGTGAAACGTAACTTTTCCAAATCCAAGATGGTGATTTAGGGGAAAAAAAGAAAAAAGTAAAGAAACTAAAAAAGAAAGCAAACAAACCTATTTAACTAGTAGGTAAAGAAGAAATGGGAATTGAGGTTTCCCAGTTCACAAGATACACTCTAGCTTGGTTTTGCCACAATGAAGCAGTAAGTAAGCTTTCACCATTGAAAAGTAATTGTGTTTTGAGGAAAGGATTGATCAGGATTTTGAGCTTACCTCCAAAAGAAAGCTCATGGCTATTAATACCACAAGGAATAATGTGCCTCTGTATATCTGTGTCATGGTCTGAGCTCAGAAGGCAACTTCCCCTTCCCCCCAGCTCTGAGAAGGAGAAAATAAACACAGTCTCAGGATTTGAGATAGGACAGGGAGGGATAAATCACCCATTATGGTCACGGGCAAAAGGCAGACTTAGGGGAAGAAAAAAAGAACATAGATTTATTACAGGCACTGACAACAATAACACTTAACAGAGTAGGACAGTGAGAAGCACTACCACATTTTGAAAACAGCTTCCCACAACCCGTCCCTTCTTCCCAGACTCAGCTCTGATCCCAATATCTCTACCTCCTCCCCCAAGCAGCGCAGGGGGCAGGGAATGGGGGGGGTGCAGTCAGTGCTGCTGCTTCTTCCATCTTCTGTGGGGGGAGCTTCTGGAACTTCTTCCCCCCGCTCCAGCGTGGTCTCTCTCTCACAGGAAACAGTCCTCTGCAAACTTTCTCTGACATGAGTCCCTCCCACAGGCGACAGCATTTCCTTTGCTGCTCTAGCATGGGACACCAAATTTCTCCAACTGGAATCCTTCCCACAGGCTGAGGCTGTTCCTGAGCTGCTCTGGTGTGGGACACCCCTGCATGCTGCAATCCTCCCAGTGCCAAACTACAACAGTGGGAGCTGCTTCTTCCTACAGGATCCTGGCCTCATTTGGGCATAGACACCTTAGTAGTTAATGCGAGGTCCTTCATAGGCCATAAATCAATGTCTGCACCACTGTAGACCTTTATGGGTGGCAGCAGGGGGCTGCCCTGCTGTCTCACCACAGGATACAGGGGGGTCTCTGCTCCGGCACACCTCCCCTCTCCTTTCTTCCTCAGTTCCTCCACTGACCTTGGTGCTCATGCAGCTGCTGCAACTCCTCCTCACAAGTCCAACTCCTCAACAGGTCCCTTCTTAAATACATTATCACAGAGGTGCAGCTGATTGGCTCTGCCTTGGTGCAGAGGTGGAGCTGACTTGGACCTGGGGGAGCTTCAAGAAGCTTCTCACAGTGGGCCATGGCTGTAGATCCCTCCCCTGCTACCAAAAAACACCACCACTCACTCAAACCTAGGACAATCTGGAAGTAAGTGACAATGTAAACAGGTAAAAATTTAGACTGTTTTGTACAACTTCACACCGTTACACTATGTAGCTCACTGAGACCTTGTAAGATTGAGGCTAAGTACCCCTGAGCCTAAAGAACTCCTGTTGACTGACAGTCAGCCTGTAATTTTCCTGTATGAGTTTACAGAAAACATCTTCCTCAATTACTATATTCATTACAGTGTCTATTCATACTCTATTACAATGTGTCTCCTCTTCCATTGTGCAGAAACAGAGGGATTTACTGCCATTAGCCAGGTTCAGGTACTTAGAGAAGTTCCAGGCTTTGGAGTGAGGCTTTATTAGATAGACTACCCAGAAGTTATTTTTTTTTTTTTTCCCCTACAGAGAATGTTTTTCAAAGGTTGATTTATATCTTAAATAAATAAGTCATATATTATTCTTATCTTTTGTTTTTAATATACTTTCTGAGGTTGGTGTTGTAAATATTGTTCAAGAAATAATGGGCCTTTTGCTTTTTTGCTTTTCTGCTTTTAGGTATCTAGCATCAATTATATCTTGTTGCAATGTATCCCATAGGTTAATTAGGTATTGTGTAAATAAGTGTTTCTATTTATCATTTTTGTATTTGCTGCCAAGCTATGCATATCGTTAGTCAAGCCGTGAATATTTAGGTGTTTGTGACCTTTCTTCTTAAATTAATTTCTCAAGCAATCTAATCATGTTAGTTGCTCTTCTCTAATCTCCTTGCAATTTATTCTTTTCCCCTCACTTCCCTTTCCAATCAAATACAAAGATGTTGAGGAATGTATAAAATATTCTAGATGCAGTCTTAACAGACCTGCTCAACAGTGACTAATACTTTTATGATTGATTACTTGATGTTTTGGCATATGATGCCAAAAACTGCATTGACCTTGGATTATTTTTCCCCCTGAAATACCACATTTAGAACTGGAGAAAAAATGTCAATACTCCCATAAAATTTTATAAGTTAAATATTTTATTTTGTAAGAACTGAGGCAAATAGTTTTAAAAAAATAAATAAATGAACCAATAATCCACACCCACACATTAAAGTCAGTTGAAATGTTTCATTTTGACATTTTCTAAATGTTGCAATTTTAGCTTTTTAAATGACAAGCCCGCTATAATTAACTAACATTTTTACACATAAAGTTAATCTTTTTTTTTGTGTATAAAAGGTCAAAATAGGATATTTTTTAAATTCAGAAATATTTAGGAAGTAATAAGATGTTGAAAATCACAGGACATTCATAGAATCAACAATTTGGCACATCTAAAAAAAAATTTAGTGGAGATTTTCTGACAGTCTTTAATCATACTGAAAATTCATTTTTAATTATTGCTCTTTGTTTTAACATTATTGTTATCATTTATGTGTCAGCTTCCTACAGAATATCTATTTTTCATTTTTTTTCCAATTATACTTTGTGGGTTTTGAATTCTTTTCTTCAAGTGCTTCTATACCTTCTAGTTACATTTGTATTCTTTCGCATGGATGTTCACTACACTTCCAATCACAAGTTTCATTAATATGTTGTTTATTGTCATTTTCAGATTGCTAATGAAGATTTTTAATAGGACAAGATCTGTTTCTGACCCCTGTGACAGCGTATTACAGTTCATTTAATCTCGGAACATTGTTGTTCTTGGTTATTCTTTGCATTACCTCAGTCAATTTTTATCCACAAGTCTTCAAGCCTATTTTGATCTGAATTAAATGTATAAGATTTCTTCAGATACTACAACAATATTTTACCAAAAAAAAAAGAAAAATCCCTCTCCAGCCCAAGCCATCTATGTCTGGTCTTCTCTCTCTATCTCCTTCTGCAGTTCTGTAAAAAATAAATTGGGTTGTTGTAGAATAGAATGAGCTTCAGCAATACGTGCTGATTGTTGATCATGGTTCCACTATTGTTAATGTGGTGCATATGTAGGCCATGTAATTCCATGCACTTTGCATGACCCTGGAAACTAAGGGGAAGACACTGTTTAAAAAGTTATCGCCTAAATTTTATGTGGACAGAAGACAGCAGCACAAATCCAAACCCGCAGTGACAGAATTTCTTCTTCAATGGCTGCTCAGCCACCCTAAGTAGGTGTCTACCTCTTTGACAGATATTATCTGCAGTCACTCTTCTGAAAAGTACAGACCCAGAACTTCTGGTCTGAATTATATGTGTGTATTCTTGTTAGACCTTGTCTAGAATTAAAGTGAGGCCAAGAGTTACACAGTAGGGGAACATAACCCCTCTGGAAGGTTCAGCTTGACTGTTGCTTTTAATATAATCCTAGTACATACAGACCAAGATGAGAAAGTATTGCTATCTTGTTTCTTATATTTTATTTTTATGTTGAAGGATGTAATTGGAAGTTTGTAAAAACTTGTATTATAAAAGAATTAATGTACTTGTTTGGAATTAGGAAATCTGAGTGGAGTATTTGTCTAGACTTTTAATTCCCAAATATAACTTTCAAGGAATATACAGCAAACCATGCTTTAGAGAAGGATCACTTAGTCACAAGAAATGATGGGAGTTCAAAGCACTCTTCAGTCATCTGTGGGCCCTGACCACTAGTTGTATTCTTTTGTTCTTCTTCCTTCATAGTGGACAATGTTTCACACTAGCCTAACGCTTCATAATTAGGGAATCTTTGTAAGAACTGGTAGATCAATGTCTGTCAGGTGCAAGGAGAAATTCAGTAGATGTCTCACATTTTTAGTGTAAATCCAACCTTGATTGTTACTATGATATGAAGAGGGGACGTAAGCAATCTTTTAATACAAGAAATTAATTGACTCAGTCCTGTTGAATGTTAAGAATTACCTTCAGAAAGGGGCCAATGGTTATGAATCTCAAGTAGATGAAGGTATAGAAAAGAAATATATTTGAATTCAATGGTTTACCATAGATTTAAGGCTCGGGATGTTTTGGTTTGTTTTATTTTATTTTGTTTTAAGAACAGAATGGATGAGATACTTGCCTTTACATAGTCCTTCACAATTTATCTGTCAGATCTTCATCTGTTGCAAGCCAGCCACAGCTAATTTGGTCCCACTTGGCAAAGTGTTTGAATCCGTGAGCAAACTTACTGAGAGAAGCAAAACATTTCAAAGGATCGTGCTTTTTTTTTTTTTTTTTTTTTGATTGATAGTTCTGAACCTTTGATAGTGATTCAGAAAACTGTGAGTCAAGAAGCAAGACTGACTCACATTAAATCAGTTCAGTGTCCTTTTCAGCAAGAAGGGAACCAAGTAATTTCTGCTTATATATCTGATTAAAAATTTCCTTTCATTTCAGTTTTTTCAGTTTGTTGAGTTTCTTTTTTAATTATTATTTTAGTGTATTTGGTTTACATGACAAGGTTTTATTAGCAAAGCAGGGGCTTCAAGGGTGGCTTCTGTGAAAAGACACCAGGAGCTGCCCCCATGTCAGCCACATACAGTATCAGGCACCTCCAAGGACCTGTCACTGGACAAAGATGAGCCCATCAGTGATGCTGGTGGCAACTCTGTGACAATATATTTGAGAAGGGGAAAAAATGCTGCTCAGCGGCAGCTGGGAGAGAGGAGTGAGAATATGTGAAAGAAACAACTCTGCAGACACCAAGATCAGTGAAGAAGGAGGAGCAGGAGGTGCTCCAGGTACCAGAGCAGAGATTCCCCTGCAGCCCATTGTGAGGAACATAGTGATGCAGGTTGTCCCCCTGCAGCCCATGGAGGTCCATGGTGGAACAGATATCCACCTGCAGCCTGTGGAGGACCCCATGACAGAGCAGGGGGATGTACCCTGAAGGAAGATGCAGCCAATAAAGAACTCATGCTGGAACAGGCTGCTGGAAGGAGCCGTGACTCCATGGGGGACTGATAGTGGAGCAGTCTGTTTCTGAAAGACTTTATCCTGTGGGAAGGACCCATGCTAGAACAATTATTGAAAAACTGCTGCCCATGGGAAGTACCCACATTGGAGAAGTTAATGAAAGAATGCGTCTCATTCATGGAACACCAAGCTGGAGCAGAAAAGTGTGAGAAGGAAGGAGGAGCAGAGACAATCTGTAGTGGACTGACTGCAACTCCCCTATCTTATTGCGACACTCAGGAGGAGGAGGTAGAGAAGTTGTGAGTGAAGTTGAGCCTGGGAAGAAGGGGGCAAAGATATTTTTAGATTTGTTCATATTTATTATTATCCTACTCTGATTGGCAATAAATTAAATTAATTTCCCCAAGTCAAGTCTGTTTAGCCTGTTATGATATCTCCCTGTCCTTACCTCAATCCACAAGCTTTTTGTTGTATTTTCTCTCTCTGTCCTGTTGAGGAGGAGGAATGATCGAACAGCTTGGTGAACCCTGTGTCTAGCCAAGGTCAATACACCATATTTAAAATCGGATATTTTTCCTTCAATACTACAACAAATTTAAAGAAAGAAAAACATCCACAAATTCTTCATAATTTTACTCAGATTTAAAATTGTCCTGGAAACTTCTGCTATTAGATAAATGGAATTACTAATTAGTAAAATTTATTAGTAACTATTCTCTCCCAATGGTCACCATAAGCTGCTGAGAAAATGAAAGAAATTTTTAAATAATTGTGGCATTTTTTTGAACTCAGTGAAGTTCCTTATAACATCAGATATCTGGTGGCTGGTTAGTAGTTCTGTGGAAACTTTAGATTCTTTTCAAATCTGTAGGTTTTTGGTTTTTTTTTTTTTTTTGTTGTTTTTTTTTTTTTTTTTAATATATATGGTAATGACTGGGTATTCTTATTACCTTTATAAATATACACAATTTTTGGATACTTACAGAGTATTTTGTTTCACAGTTACCTGTAGAAACTTTTTGATGAGGTTTACTCTAGACTCTGTGAAAAGTATTCCTTTGAGATATTGGTGTTTGTTACTTTTCAATTTCATTGATTCCTTGTAGACCATATTTTCATAGGCACACTGCATAAGATCGCCTTCGTTCCCAGTAGCTTAATTGTCATTGTAAAACTGGCATAGAGTTGTGCTGAGTGAACAAGTATAGCTAAATATACACATACATAATTTTGGGAATCAGGGCATTAATAAGTATATTATATTGCTATAAATATATTATATTGGTATTGGCATATTGGCAGTTTATTTTTAAAAGTAGCCAAAGGGATTAAAAAACCCCAGAAAATAAACTGCCTCTTAGGGCATCAGAAGCTCTAATCTGCTCTGAATAAATATGTTAGAATGCACCTGGTAATAATAACACAATATGATCTTAACTTCCAAGTAGAACACTGTTGAAAATTTTTCCCTTAAAAACATTCCTGAACCTTCTTTTTACTGTCTATACAGACAATAAGAAAAAAAAAAAAAAAAAAAAAGTGGAAGGTAGAAAGACTGTTAAGGCTGAATATTGTAATTAATACTTACTTGTATATCAGAGAAATGAAGAATTACAGACTGATATTTCCTTGTTTTTCATTTTTATATGCTACACATCTCACTGTTTTATCAGCTTTTTGGAGAAAATATTGTGCAAAATGTAGGAAAAGGTGTTGAATTTTCCTTTCTTTAGTGTACTCAATCTTTCTGAACACTTGAAAGTGCCTTATAATAAGACATTTAAAAGAATATTGACTGCACAACAAAGGCTCTCTTCTAGCAAACATGACGTGTGCTTGAGTTATTAAACTGAATTATTTACAGATGACAGGATAATGACATAAATTGATAAGAAATAAAAAACAAATTCTGAACAAAGATCAAGAACCATTTCTTCATGCAGAGAATCATAACTGTATTAGTATTACATAATGGTTTTCAACCCAGTTGGACTGGAAGTATAGAAAGAGAAGCCATTGAATAATCCATTAATGCTCCCTGTGGAGTAATAGAATTTAAAGAGAGAAAGGACCAATACTTCTGCACCTTCTTGGTGGGAAGCTTTAAAGTAAATGTCTAATTTACTACATTTGTCTGCAGTTTTGACCAACAATTCTTTGGTCAAAGTACCCATCTTTAGTGAGAAAAATTATCATAAAATTTAGTAATCCCTACAAAGAATTTTATATAAGTGAAACCAATGTTTCAAATACATCAAGGGCATTACAAAAATTTAGTATATGTCACATCTATAAGTACTGTATGAATATTTTATTGATGTTAAGAGATCTGGTAAATCTCTAAAAGACAAGAGTTTCCTAAACCCAGTATTATAATTGAGAATGCTGCTAAATTATTGATTCCTCATCCAGGAACAGACTTCTGAAGAAAAAAACATTTTTTCTTTTGTTTTCTTTTGTTTTCTTTTCTAATGTGATATTCACTACTTTGTTGTATCTTTCCAGTGTAAGATCTTCAGGACACAAGCTCCTCATATATGCAGTGTTGTGTAAACTCTTGTGTTATAAACCAGATGCTCAATGGGAGTAAATCAGCATTGTGTCATTAAAGTTCAGCTTTGGATTGACAATTAACTGAAGGTAATTAACATGTTTAAATACTAGTCTGAATCTTCTTTTGAATAAGAAATATTTATTGTTTATTCTGCTGATGAACTGCACTGTTTATTTGAATTCAGTTCTTCTTTGAGTTAGGAATTCATGAACACCCTGAAGAAATGCATCTGTTGTGACTAATGCTGCCTAATAGTTTGAAAGAAGCCTTTTCTTCTTGTTTCCTACAGAAGAGCTGGATTCAGAATCTTCATAATGCTTATGGCAGCCAAATACAAGGATTTCATCTGCCCAAATGTTTTTTTTGTATTATGATAGCAGAGATGTATGTATAGACAAACAATACTACTAAAAGAAATTAGCCAGAATCAGTAAAAAATTTGGTGTGAGTGTAGTAATGTAGAGGTAAAAATACTTAATAACTGAATACATATTATCTTCCCACATGAGAATGAGCTATATAATTATTACCACAATTAGAAGGTTATGTTGTTTTAATTATAATGTTACAGACTAAAGGGTAATATATATATATTTTTTTTAATCAGAACCTCTAGGCAACACTGCAAAATCTAAGTTACAAACCCTGTGCAAGCTAAATCTGATTCTCAGTTAAGATTAAGCACTGCTATGTCCCAGACAACTCAGGTGCAGTTCAGTTCAGATTCACAATACATATAGAACCAAAACTGTAACACCAAAATCATACTACTCAGAAGTGACCATCATGATTGTTTGCAGACACTTTTCTTTCATGCTTACAAAAATAAGTTATTAAATTGCTGCCTTAAACTTCTGAACAGTTCAAAGGAAATTATTGGGATTTAAAGCACTACCATATTTTCTGTCAGTTCATTTTACCTTCCTGCCTTTAAAATAGTATTAGTGAGATGATTCTTATCTTGCATTTCATTCCTGGTTCCTGTCATCAGTTCTTATGTCAGCCACCTAGTATATAAACCATCCACTCATAACTGTTTTGTGTACCTAAATTACCATTGAAACATTCAGAGTATATAGTCTGAATTAGTAAAACTGATCTTTTTAAACCTATTTAAGGGATTTATCCAAACAGCTCTAATGCAAATTGTTACTATATGTCTAAATATCCTTACCTGAGAAAACTTTGTTATTTTAAACATAATCTCTGGTGATCAACAGATGTTATTGCATGTATTATAAATTATCTTTGGACAAGGCCTGAACTTTCTCTACAGTTTTCTGTAAACAGTATGGTCCAAATGTTTGATGAGGCACCATGAATAGGTATCTTATACATTCTGAGCTGTGGTTGGAATTTTGATTTTCTATTACAGATACAGATGAATTAATGTTTTGTTCATGTTTCTCCATACTTTGGAGTAGATTTGTAAGACTTTGTCATGTAAAGTCACATTCATGTGAAAGCACTTCAAATGATTCTTCAGAATTTCCACTGCCCATGCTCACTACTGGTTTTCTGATCTGTCACAACTATACAACACTATAGTCCAAAAATGATGTGCTCTAAATTCTGATACACCAGTTGCAGCTTACAATTACTCATTCAATTTAGTCCTACACTGCTTTGCCCTTTAGTAACTGATTACATACATTAGATCATCCGAACATTAGACACATCAAAACACTATTTCCAATATCGACTGAAGCATTCACCTAACTGATAGGTGCTATTGATTTGACAGTTGCTTGTTTTTGTGCATGAACAATAAAATCATTTACCACATATTTTAATAGAATTAAAAATATATTTTAAGAAAAATATAGATTACCTTTCATAATACAAAAATTAGGATAAAGTTTGGCATTAGTTGTTGTGATCATATGAAAAATATAGTAGATCAATTAAGAGATTGACAACTTCAGCAAAGAATAAAAAAATAGTGGTTTTATTTTGGGAGAACTGATATTATCATTAAGATATATGGTTAACACTGAATTGTGTTTTACCCAAAGTGGAAGTTCTAAATATATGTAAGGCAACGTCATCTAGTCACACTTTCTTCTAGCTCAAGTGTAAGTGGATACTAAAGCCACTTAGTCTCTCAAATTAACTTTGTCATTCATAGATGAACAAAATAATCTAAATCATAAAAGCAAAAGAAGCTTGACATTCTCTAAAATTGGTGGAGAAGTGCTCATGGTGTTCTCCAGGTCTAGAAGAAAAATCCTCTGTTCCAAGTTGGAGACAACCTTTGAATTTCTGGTAATTTCACCAGCTTTTTTACCAACAACTACATGTTAGTTTCTAATACAGCAAGGATAGTTGCTTCACTGTGTTCCTGAAGTGTACACTTTGATGGTCACTTCTTTAACTGACTCAGTTTTAGTTGACCTTATTTAACTGGTCAATGAAACGCTGAAACATAAGGGAATTACTTCAGACAAAATGTTTCTGTATATCTAGGGGGCAGTCTTAATTATATTCACCACCAGATTAGAGGATAATTCTAAACACTTTAACCTTCAAAAACTTTTTTTTTCTCCTTTATGGTGATTATTTTTTATATTCAGTATTTCTAGTGGGTATTTTAAAAAAGGTGAATATACCTATATCATGTCTTCATTAATATATTTTATACTGTAAATATTTGTACTTAGAATCCCTGCTTGTTTTGAAGTGTTAAATATTTATTGTAAAAAAGTATTTGAAAGAATATTTAGATTTAATTTATATGTAATTTATCTGTATTTATGTAAGTCACAAGGCTCTATGCTTTTTAAAATTTTTATTTTCCAACACTTATGTTGGAATTATTGATTGGAATCCAATATCAAAGATAAAAGTGTCCTGGGAAAGTTTTCAGGACATAAAATCCAGACAAAAAAAAGTTTCCATCTGCTATATCCTTATTCACAGCTAACACTATTTCATAGTAAAATTCCATATTATCTCAGTTCTCTGCATTAGTGAGTGATATGCTTTTCATGTTTGTACATCAAGGGTTCTCTATCACTAAGCCTTCAGCAGATGTATTCCAATTTTTAGCATATGAGAGGTATTTTCTTAAAACTGCAAAGTAAAAAAGTAAAAATGGAATGCAATGGCCTGGAATAAACCACATCCATCACTCATGGCCACCTTAAAAACTGCTGTTCAATATAAGAAAGATAATTCCTTACTGTTTCATTAACTTCATCAATTGGCAAGTCACAGTAGACAGGCACAAATCAAACCATGTGGTAAAAGTAACAGTGAATTTCAAACAATGATTAGATTTTGGACCTAGATTCTTTAAGTTAGACTGCATTCTGGATTTCAAATACCAGATATAACAAGAAGGTTATAGAACTAAACATTGCAACATGCTTAATCAAATATAAACCAAAAAATTAGAAATTTAATTCCTAGAAACAGGCAAACTAAAAATCTATGATCCTATGGAGTAATATAAATTTTGCTGAATTAAAATTTATGTTGAATTTGAAGAATTGTTTGTAGATTATTTTGAAAAATTTTTTGCAGCTTTTATACAGAGCTAATTTATACATGAGGAACCATGCAATCAAGGAGGTATTTCTTACCATGAAATGACATTTCATTTGTTTAAATCATGAGAAAACATCTGTTGGCACAATCTCAATCTTCATTAGTTTAGCAGCAAAATTCACTAAATCTTTTTAGGGAACTACTTCATTCATTCCATCCATCAAAATTTTGCTCCAATTTATCATTGTGAATTACTATTAATTACTGATAACTACTGTATAAGGTGAAGAATTTGAGAATATGGAAGATGAGTATATAGTCTGTCAGTGTTCTTTGTTCATTAGATAAATGGAAGTGGATGTATAACACAAAACCATAAAACAAAGTATTAAAATAAGAGAGGTAATAAGAGTGAGCATTAAGATGAGGACCTAAGGTATGATGATGAGGTGAGGCTGTCTACAATTGCCCTTGAACTAAAGAAGGCTACAAGAGACAATGAAATTAATTGTCTATGCTCAGATGGAATATGTATTACCAAGTACTGTATTTTAGTATAAACGGTTGCCTGTAGAAATCCTATCTTTTTTTTTTTTTTTTTTTTTTTAGAAGTTGGAATATGAATACTGAAAAAAAAATGAAGTTTAAATAGAAAAAAATGGTATTTATGTCTAAAACGCTTGAATCTCTTCTCTCATGTCCTTCCTTGGAAACTGTATAGTAGCTTTAACATCTTTCCTAAAGCCATCACAGGCAGAACTTGGAAAGTGACTGAAATCAACTTTTTCAGTGTATATTTCTCACCATCTCACCACAGACACAAGCACTGTAGTGGTTTTCATTTCACTTAATTGTGTTCATCTCACATTTAGACATCTTCATCCAAGCTGATTGACAAAGGAACTCTGTCTTCAATAGAGAAAAGTAAGCACTTGTAACATTAGACTTATTTCACCTATTTTAAGATGAGATAAACTAAACCTTGAAAGTCTTTCCATTGACTATAAAAGGAGTCAAGGATAATTAATTCAACTATTGTCATCTGCAATATAGATATCTGTATTTTTCAGTTTACCCTAGCCCTAGAACCTGTTTTTGCATCAATATGCTGCTCTCACTGCATCTGAAATTAATTAATTTTATATTTTGAGTAAATGTAATTCTACAAAACTTGACGTCCTTTTAAGAAAACAGATTTTAAAAATCTCAAAATTTTCATAAGCTTCAGTCATTTATCTCTTTGTGCCTCATCTCCCCACTTATTGAACAGGAATAATACCCTCTCATTTGACAGTTCTGTGAAAGCAAATTAATTGCTATTTGTGAAGCATTAGAGGCTATAATGATCACTTCCATCAAAAAAACCATGAAGAAATTAATAATTCTTTCTCCCTAGCAGCATTTGAATAGTGGCCTAAGGCTACACAGTGAATAATGACGAGAAAACAAAATGCTGAATAGCTACTTATTTACTGAATACTATTAATCATGTGTGCTGAGGGATGCAAGGGTCTCATGGACAAAACAGTACATGAGTATCTAATTAAAAACTGTATTATACTGCTTATACGCAAGAGCACAAATTAAGATTCCACAGATTATTTACATTCTAGCTTATTCAAACTTTTGAATGCTTGGCTTTGCAACTACAAATCTTTTACTGTAGTTTGTAACATGTATCATTGACCTTGAAAGTGAAAGGCATTTTCACAATTTATTAATATTTTTGATGCTGTTTTTACATGCCTGCAAATAAAATTATATCCATCTATCCAGAAAATATATTTGAAGCACAGCAAAAAAGATTAACATTTAATACTATATATGGTTGAGTTACTTTGTGATTGTAAAGGTAAATAAGGTTAGGATCTATTTGCATGGATCAACTTGCAAATTCAGACACAGCCTACACATGAAAAGCTGCAAAAAATCATGGGATACATATCCATGTGATAAATAACATAAGCAACAGGTGAAATACATGGTTTTATTTGCCTAATTTATGGGAAAAAACAAACAAACAAACAAAACAGGGTATAATCAAAAGCAATCAGTTGTAAGATGTTTATCACCTAATTCTACTTACCATATTCCAAATATTTCAGTAGAATTTTCTAAACTGTCAGTTAAGTAGATCTTGAGAGATATATATCTATCAGACAATAATTCTGAACAACAAATTATTTTCACTCTTGACTTTGTACAGAATTGATTCTATTCCTCAAATTATACAAGGTCCCTGTGCTTTAGTATGTTATGTACTTCTTCCTAGTATATCTGGGACACATCTTTTCTATAAACCAATGGTACTCATATCTGAATAACTTTTTCAAAGCATTCTTTATAATTATTTTTATTATTATTATCAGAGATCATTTAACTGTTGAAAGGACTCGCCCTCATATTGTCTTTGGCATTTACTTTGCCTTGCATAGAAACAGTGCAATAGTAAAATAGGCTTTTATTTCCTTTTATATTTCAAGAAACCACTTTCCCACTGAGTAGATTGATACATACTCAGAATATAGTTATATTTTCTTCATGGAAAGCTGTTTAATCACTCCAAAAGAAGTTCTCATATTTTCTTTTTGTCTTTTATGTAGCTGCTGCCAAGTGCTGCTAAAGGGCACTGTTCAAATTAAATTACACTAGACATCATGTTGTATATCTATTACACCATTTAGTTTAAAAAAATGTAAACATGTGTTGGCTGTGTGGCTTGTTGTGGTCTTTTACATGTTGACAAATGTTTGTGTCAGAAAAGAATTACAATATTTATAAATGTTTGAAAACATTTCTGATATCAAAATGCAAATAATTCCTTCAATGTACCTACTAAACTTCTAACCCTTCTCTTTATTTCATTTTAAAGCAAACGGAAGTTAAAATACAATAGCAAAACATAAGTCAATGTCAGTCTATGAATTCAATACAGTTGATATTGTCTTTGACAATCTTCATCTTCCCCAAAATATTGCTGAGCAAAGGAAGCCTAAACAGAATAAAGAGAAAGCACCAATTTCAGGCAGGGCTTCTTAATTTACCTTGTCATAAGGCCAAAGGCTTTCATCACAGTATTTCATCTGTAATTTCCATACTTTCTTCTTTGACATGTTTATAATATGTACTTTTCTTCCCAAATGGTAGATCATATTTAATGTAGAAAATATTACATTAAAGACAGAATATTTGTTACTCTGCTTTTAGCAATTTGAAAAATTCTACCAGTTTTGAAAGAGCCACACACACAAAAAAATAATAAAGAGCAACAATCAGTGGTTAACAAAATTAAAATAGTACTTTTAAAAGTTGTTTTGTCATGAATAAATTATAGGTAAAAAAATAAACAACTACACGTAATCATAAATAATACTCAATGTAATTTCAGAATGTCTGTAAGAAGCTCAAGGGTTTCTGGTTATATCTACAAGATGTTTAACATGAAAAGCAAAAATAATTCAGGGAGCAAAAGTCACACTCAATTTACATCTGAATGTACTGTCCAGTTTTCGAGTTGTGGCCTTTCCTCTTTCAGCTCCTATGAATCTTGCGTTCATATAATGGCTCAACTTAGGCAGCAAAAAGATACAATGGTTTTCCTTGAAAAGAAGAGCTGTGCATTCAAATCCCCGCATATTAAGAATAACTGAAGCTCAGGTTTCCTCTTTCTCTTGGGAATCCATTTCCCATTTAGCTCATACAGAAAGTATATCCTGCAACTTCTTCCCTTGATGCCTAATTAGAAGTTAGAGATAAATGTTTGAATTCAGGTGAAAGTCAGATTTGTGGAAACATTTCCCCTTCTAGTGTGTATTCTGCTTAAAGTGAGTCCCATGCTAAGACACCTCTACATTTTCAGTTGAGAATAAAGATTATAAATTCCACCCTTCCAGAGAAAATCATAATTTTCCAGTGCTGAAGATCCCAATGTTTATGTGTATTTTTGGACCTTTACCATTGCACTTTACATCAAAGGACTTTTAAAGGTAGTAAAAAATGTACTTCCGAAAGCACTGATGCCATCCTCAGTAAACATGCAGCTTTACTCCAGGTATGACTTTCCTTTTCCTAGGAAGTTAATTCTGTACTCCTTTAACCATTTTTCCGTTATTTCACAAAAGTTAATTATACCTCCTACGGGAATCAATTCAAGTTTTCCAATTGCTTTAATGGCGGTGAACAAGGCTGTATCTATTAGATAGCATTAACCAAAAAAGACCTTTTGTTTTCTCATAGCTGTAAGAATATAAAATATTATATTTTTTTTTTTTTTTAGGGGAAACACAGTCATTCTTTAAGTTAAGGTTTTCTTTTAACATTTAAGATAGCATTTTCAAAATAGAACATTTTTTACACTCTCAAAACTATCTCTGGGATGTGAATACCTGCAATAAACTTAGTACTTACAGATACTTTCAAATCCCAGCTGAGTTTTTTCTTCTAGAATTATAAGTGCTAAAACATTGGCATTGAAAGTAATAGTTTGTCCTTGCTGTCGCTGAGCATTTTGTTTAACTAAGTACAGGCCAGATGAGATTGGCATTTTTAAGGTGGATATTTAGTGGAGTAATTAATCTTTTTTTTTTTTTTTTTTTTTTTTCCACAGGATAAATACTCAGTGGTGCCCCACAAAGCTATCACATGACCTGGATGAGAGCTGAACAAAAGGTGCAAAAGTGTATCACTGATATAACCAGTGTAAAACTGTCAATTACGGGAGACATAAGACCAGCAGTGGAACGAGCACTGTGTCACTTCACATCCTTGTCAGAGAGATGATTTTTAACACCCTAGGAATGTTGTGTCATTGCACATGTCATCAAGAGTCATAACAATGTCATATATTTAACTGACAAACCTCCAACTCCTTACTGAGCATTTAAGGAGGGTGAGTTCAACTATGTAAGTAGGGAAACTGGCTGTCATTTGACAAACTGATTTTCCCACCTGAAAAAGACATATGAAATGTAATAAAATAAATGTTTTCTGCAAACAGCTTATACTTTTCTGAGACAGGTATAAAACGTGATCGTATTATGCTGCAGCCTTCCTTTTTTTTATGTCTCCACCCCTCAGAGCAGGGGTCACCTATCTTTCACAGATGGTACACAAACCAGTATTTTTTTTCCTCAGTTAGAATTTAAACACACAGTAACAAGTCAACAGAAGCTCACAGAAGCTGCCTCTGAGTCAAAATGCTCCTGATCTGATGATATACAAGTATTTTGTCTGTGTGTTAGGCAAGATATCCTGGATTCCAAAAATGTAGGTATTCAGGCAAATATTGTGTTTCAGGGATATTTATCTCATCTGTCATCCCCATCCCAGATGGCTGATGCTCACTCAACTTGAGCGAATGAGTGTAATGGCTTTGAGACTATGCTGTCTGTGTATTTTAACTGTAAATAAGAAAGATTTTCACAGTCAGAATTGCATGGCATGGATGTTTCAACTTTAAGTAATTCATAATGTTATTGAATATTTTTCTACAGTATGTGAAATACATCCTTCCATAGACTAATCACTTCTACTTTAAGCCAGAAAAGCTCTCACAGTCTAGACAAAGACACTTTTTTTCTGCATACCAAAAGTACTATGAAAGATGGTTTTGTAAAAACCCACCATCATCATATACATATTTTACATATATCTTATAGATGTATTTCTATGTATATTTTTGTGCTTAATTTTCTAACAGTAAACATAAAGGATGCAATCTCAAATAATAAGTGTTTTACCTGAAATATAATTCTAATGGTTTGCTTACAAATGGAGTAATTTTATTCTATCAAGCATAATAACAGACATGGACTATTCATAACACTGATAATGCAAACACTTGAAAAAGAACAGAGGTGAAGAATGGTTTTTGTTAGTACATCTCCAGTGAGACATCAAAGGAAGAGGAAAACCTAAATTGAACCCTTTGCTGAAATTGTTTCAGATAATAAAATTACCTGTCTTTTTATTTATGGCAAGATATTTTTCCTAATTAGGACCTGGTAAGGTCTAAAAGTGCACCCTCAAACCTTTCAGGTCCCTGAGCTGTTGTCAGAACCTGCAGGTAGGAAACATTGCTCCAGGTTAGAGGAAGACTGATTTAGAGACTACTTAAACCAACTGGATTTGAGACCAGATGGGTACATCTGAGGTTGCTGAGAGAGCTGGCCATTGTCATTGAAAGGCCCCCATCTGTCCTTTCTGAAGGGTCAGAGTAATTGAGGAGGTTCCTCAAGACTTGAAAAAGGAAAATATCACCTCCCATCTTCAAGAAGGGGGTGAATAAGAAGAATTTGGGGAATCATAAGAGTAAACTCAGTCTCTGGGAAGTTTAATGCCGGAAGAATCCTCCTGTAAGTAATTTCTCAGCGAATGAAAGACATGAGGGTGACTGAGAACAACCAGTATGTATTTACCTAGGCCAATTCAAGGCTGAAGCTATGTAATAGCTTCATATGTTGAGATGACTACCTCAGTGGACAAAGGGAGAGCAGTGGATACTCTCTATCCTGCTTTAATAAAGTCTTTCATCATGGTCTTCCACAGTATTCTTATATATTGGAGTGGTGGGGACAGCAAGCTGGGTAGAAAACTGGCTGGACCACTGGCTCAAAGAATTGTTATCTAGTTGGTGGCAAGTTAGTAGTGTCATCTTTCAGGCTGTTAACATCTGTATTAATGGTCTGGGCACCATCAGTGAGTCTGCGGATGATACTAAACTGGGGGAAGTAACTGGTATGCTGGAGATTTTGGCTGGTATTCAAAGGGATCAGACAGACTTGATAAATGGGTAGAAAGAAATATATAGTTCGAGAAAAACAAATGTAAAATCTTGCAGTTGGGAAAAAATAACACCATGCAAGAGGAAAGGCTGGGGACCACCAGATAGAAAGCAGCTTTGTAGGAGAAAAGCCAAATTCCAGGTGGACAAGTTAAATGTAACTCAGCAGAGCACCCTTGCAGAGGACTATGGGATCATGTAGAAAAAGGGTTCTTCTTTAAATGAGGAAGGAAAAAATGATGAATTAAATGAAATGTTTCACATAAATGTTACATTTCAGACTAGCAAAATAAAAAAGGTAAGGCTCTAATTTCTTTGTCAGAAACTTAACTGGATTAATTCAGTGAAATCTGCTTATGTCTGCTTACCTATACATGAAAACAGGGCCATATTCAGTTCTATATTTTTTAAGTATTTAATCTAAAATAAATAAATAATATAACATAACATAATAAAATTACACATCTGGCTGTATATACAATGTCTTTGGGATTCTTCAGGAAAAGAATATGTGCCTCTAGCTACATAATTTAAGAACGGAATCGACAGTAATTATATTGATCTTCAGCGGAATGACATTTTTGACTTTAAAGAAGAAACACTAACAGAGGATGAATTTTTGCAAATACAACTAACTAAAGAGAAAATACAAAGCAGGTAGCAATATATTGGTTTACGATGCTATGACTCTGATTCACAGGAATAAATTTATCTTAGAAACTTGGAGGAGTTCAACCTGAAAATGTGTGTCATGATCTGGACTGAGGCTCACAGCTTCTGGATTAATGTCAAAATTTCTATCTTTTTGGAAGAAGTGAACATCCCATCCACATCCATGGATCCTAATAACATGATGGTTTTCTCCATCACACATTTGCAAATAAGAACTAATTTTTCAAATTAATTGTAAAAGAAGGGATGTTACCATTAGATTATCCCCTCAAGCAGTACAGGTGTGAGATTATTATTAAACATAGTATACTTCCACCTTGGCAGAATATTTTGGAGACTGTTAGCTGTGGTTAGCTTATAAATATAAATTTTTGTAAGAATTTGATTCATAGTTACTTTCAGTCAAATATACTGAGTTATTGTTTAAAAACTAACAGAACAAACAATAGAATCATATAATGCAACCAGTGCAAAAAATATGAGGGGGGTTGTCTTCTTTTTTTTTTCCCCAGTGCAAAGTATGTAGGTTTCACACTAATACAGTGTGAGGTTAATTTAGTGTAAATGCTGAAAAACTTTCCTAAGTAAAAATACACAGAAATCAGAAATGTTGTATCCCAGGAAGAACAAAGATGGAGACAGAGACAAGTAAAACATTTTAGTAATGTTTCACAGGGGTAAGAAAGTACTAAATTAGTAAATTGAGATACTTGTGCCAAGTAGTGTTTTTATTGTTAAAAAGGAATATTTAATATGTTATAAATTAATAATTGATCAATATTAACACTATCCAACAATATAATTGACTACAAAAATACATGATTGAGAGTTATGTGCATATACATGTACAAGTTTGGGGAATTAAAATCTGTAGGTAAGATATACGACTATCAATATGGCTAACTTCTTATTTCTAGTTAACCCTATGCTGCCTCTATCATCAGTCAGTTGGGTAAGTTATCTTTTACTATAAAGACTACCTTAGTTTACTTTTGCAATTTCCCTGTAGATTTACAGGTAAAATGCCATCACAAAGGTGGAGGAGTGAAAGAAGGCTCTAGGAAACATGATTCAGAAGATATTTCAAAGTCTAAAGTTGCATTACTACAATCTAGAGGCTATCAGCCTGAGCACTGTAATGACTTTCAATACTGCAGCTTTTGTTTAATACAGCTTATACATAGCAGTGGTCATCTATTTCAGCAAGTGGTACAACACTTCTCAACTTTTATCATTCTTGAAAATCTGGATTTCTAGATACTATATCGCTAAAAAGTAAAAAATAATTAAAAAAAATCTCAGTATATGAAATATGTTTACCATGCAGGATTGATGGATCCTTTTATAATTTATTACAAACCCACCAGTAATAATGTCTAATCAACCAACTTGTGCATAGTAAGCCTGTAACCTGGTAAGGAAGCTAGGATGAATGTTCCATGTGCCATGTAACTGATTTCTTCACAGCCCCACTTTGTGAAGGGCTTTTTTCAAAAGTCATCATTTTCATTTCATAAAACTTACACAACTTTTTTTGTGTTGTGAAGACTGACTCAGGGCATTCTTCTTAAAATGGAGCTATAAAATTACTGATATAGTCCATGATTTGTATTACTGAGAGGACCACGATGATGTTCTTGAAAAGTATCTATACCCTGAGGAGTCTTAGGAAATATTTAGAATTTAAGTTGTTTTATTTTTGTTTTTGTTTTTGTTTTGTTTTGTTTTTTTCTCTTATCTCCACCTATTTTCTACAGGTGAAAAGTTCCTGAAAGGTGAAAACAGAGTACAAAAGCATAACATGAAACTATCTGTTAAAAAATCCCTAATTTGTACAGTTAACATTTTTTTTTATTTTTCTGCCTCAGCAGCACACAAATCTCAGTAGCTTCATGGTTTTCATCTGAATTAGGATGGTTTGCCTGGTATAAACAAGTTCACACCAGATGTTGTAGCATCATTAAAGATCTTCTTACATGCATGGAGTTGTATAAAACAAATCTGAGGTCACAAACTGCACGTTTCCTAAATACTTCAAAAGGTTATTTCTAGCCAATTATCACTTTTAAAGTAGATGTGGATATTTGAAATAATTGGCTTTTCTCAATACTTGGTATTTTTGGGGCATTTTGTCTGTAAAGCAATAATTTCCTTTCCTAAGAAATGTCTCTAGATGCTTGTTGTTTCAAAGGGGAATGACTAATGCTTATTACCCCTGGATGACATTCTCAAATTTGCTGTTGAAACATCTGTATTCAGGCAAAGATGGTTCCTCTGCGAGCAAGACTTTGCAGGTGTTATAGGATTTCCTGGAGATAGAAAGTATATGGTCTGAATGACAAAGAGCTGTGAAAAAAGATACCGCAGGATAAATTCACAGATGATGTTCCATCCAAAAGAAAATAGGTGGAGAATTTCCTCAGGTGTTTTACCATTTGACAGGTACTATGCACTGCTGTTGAGCTACTGATTCTAGTTAAGTTTTAATTCTTATTACAAATAGTTTTGAGGATGAATATTTTTAATTCACATTTTACTACATGCATAAGCAAATGTAAATATAAACCCATAACAATGACACTATAAACAATCTTGCCTACTAACCTGCTTTAGTTTCTGTAGTATTTGTGTATGACAGTTGGATATAGTGAGCAAGAAGTTTGTTGCAAGGCCATTGTTGTAAAAACTGTTAAGATTCATGGTTTGGAAGCTTGTTTTTAACTTGTACACTGAGCAAAGCACATTGCTATAATAACTTCTTAATGCCTGAGCTACCCAGAATAAAAAGACTATGGAAACTTGACTTTGTGGCAAACATGGAGCATTTGAAGAAATGTATAAGACAGTAGTGAAGTATGTTGCTGTACGTGGATATGTAAGGCCACTGTTTCTAAAATAATCCATATGAATAGTGTATAAAGAACTAAATTTTCTCTTAGTAGTAAAGAGAAAGGCAAAACCTGGTCTAGATGAGTTTTGGAAGATAAATTCAGATATCTAAGATGAGAAAGACAGCTACTACAGATCCAAGATAGTTTGCAGTTCTTCAACTCAGAAAAAAAGGATTGCAAGGATCTTATTGCAAGCACCTTCTGGAAATAGTATCAACTGAGACATGTGGGTGATATATAGGTCTGAGGGCTATTTTCAATTTTAGGATATAGCTTTAGGTTCAGAATAAGTTTAAACTTCAGACTGACAACAGGGGCTCACACTTGTAGTTTACGCAGCAGGAGTTTGAGGCCTTTGTGATACATACTGTAAAGCAAAAATACTTTCAAATACATCTCTACACATACTAATTTCTTCTACTTAGGATTCTTACTGATAACTGTCATGATCCAGTAATCATTGACTAGCTCTAGAAGACAACACTGGATTTGAGAACCACTGGCTTCAGTAAACTGAGCAATATTTCATATATGTCTCATGCTCCATGGAGAGAAGTTCACAAGGCTCATGACCTTACACATTTTCATTCAAACCAGGTACAATTAAAACTTGAAATTTTCATTTTCTGTATTTTTTCCAGCTTAAAGATTTAACTTCAATCAGAATTATTTTTAGTCTCAGGAAGGAAAGTAGAGTACTTTCACATCATCTTAACTACTGCTTATGAAAGAAAATATTTTTAGTTCTGGAAACAAAAAATACTCTTATAATGGAAGAAGTATATATCTTTAAAGTCACAAACTGTCACTCACTGAGGGAAGGCATACTGGTTTCACATATTCAAAATCACACACATAGATGTGAAAAATGAGCCTTCTAGCTGACTGGCAGATTGCCTTTAAACAGAAAGGAATAAAGGATAGATGTGTTCTTTACATGTTTTATTTAGTTTGTTTCCTGAAAATCTTCATAAGTAACTATAGAAAACCTACCAAATACATTTGAACTCATATTTTTTTTTTCCTTTCAAATTGACTTTTTATGACTTTTTTTTTTTTTTTTAACATGGTAAGGAATTTATATTTGTCCAATTCAAACCACTTCTCTGCATTTCTGCAATCCTTTTAAAGACAGTATAGTAAAAATAGAATTGGACTGATCACCTTCATACTTTAATGCACTGACTGTGCACCGCTTCAAGACAGACATCTCTACTTGTACCACTGTAATATATTTTAGTATAAATATTATGTAGTGGGTATGAAACTGTATTTAAGATCATGTAAGGAAATAAAAGCAGAATAATGCATTCATGTGCATTTTCTTCCATTCTTCAAATGTATAGAACACTGCATTTACTGATAACTTCTTGTCAAGAAATTTGCTCGGATTTAAAGACTCTCATTAATCTCTTATTTTATTGAAGCCATGTTAAAGAACATGATATTCATCATGTGTAATATATTTCTTTGTTATTGTTATATAGTCATCTCTCTCCCATACAATGCATACTGAACAACTATTAATCTTAAACTTTATATATCTTCTCATATTTGACAATTTTCTTACAAGAGGTTTCATTACTGATCCTATTAGGTAAAAAAAAAAATCAGCATAATATAGTTCATACTTTAAAACTGTTCACGGTGAAATGCAGTTGCTGTTTTGTTATTTTAATTATCTTCCACTAATGAATGATTAGAGAAGAAAAATCTCTGTTGGTCTGATGCACGAGAATATGATACCGATTCAGGATCTGATCCAACTCCCTTTAAACTGGGTATACAGACAATCACTGATTTCAAAAGGAGTAGGATTAATCCAGTATTTTCAATGTGAAACTGTGGATATAATCATTCCAAGCTAAAGCAAATAGAAATCTTTACTGTTTAAATCTGATTTAACTTAGATATTTTTTTTTTCCCCAGCCATATGCAGCACTAAAACTGTTGTCAAAGTTTTGTATTAATTTAACAGGAAAGGGTTTAGATCATATATTGTTACTAACTATACATGAAGAGGAAAAAAAAGTAAAATGAAATAGTTAAATTAAATTACCTAGAAGTTGGAATGCCACATGATTTTAAGGAGGCTCTTTTTACAGATTCACTCAGCATCATATTCAATGTCTGTCAGAACATTTCAGGCAAACTACACTAGAACAGTTCATCAAATGGTTTTGGACTTTAGAATTATCAGAGATCCTACTAATGTCAAAATTATAGGATTAAACCCTACATATATGATGTAGTAAAATTATGGATTATTTTTATTTTTATTATTTTTCCTTTGTCATAAATTCTGATCTTTATTTTCAGATGAACTTTCTTCCTACCCTCCATAGTTAATAGAGTTTTATTAATTAGAAACAATTAGTCCCAAAGTCCTAAACTTGAATTATAAAGAAATACTTAAGGAAGAACTAATCTAAATTATGTGGTTTCATGATTTTTTAATCAAATTTGTTCCTCCCAGTTTCATACAGATCACTAATAAAATATTGACTCTAGCCATTCAAATTAATCTGAAGAAAAAAAGACAGCAAATCCAGACCATTTATACTTTGCTCTTAAACTTTGTAAATTGTAAAAGAGTTACTAGATAATTTATTGCGGAATGACTGAAACTGGAAGAGGCAATAAGCAGAATGAATTATTCATTTGTAAGTTTATGATAGAGCAGATACATTTCAGCTGCTATTCTGTACTAAGTTGATACTGACTTACTGACTTAATGTGTTATCAGTTCTGAATGCTGATATATGGAGATCAGTCATCTGAAAAATAATGTATCTATTGTGATCAATGGGAATGTCATTAATTATTGTAAACAGAGGATACATTATGCTTAGCAGTGGTCTATTCGAGATGCTAAATGTTCTGGTACACAGTTGTATCTCATCATTAGAAAGCAGATTACCTTAATAGAAAATACATTAATCTTTCCACTTTAACTCCCCCATTTCAAAGTGACCAGAAATCTGTATCTTACTTGCTAGATAAGTTATAACAAAATATTGGAACCTTTAATTTTTTTTTTTTTTAGGGAATGTATGCATACATTCATGCACGTGTAAATAAATTAAAAAATATATACATCCATATATACATTGATAGTAGTACATAGTCATACCTATTTTTTAGTTAACAATTTATTTCTTAAAAAATTAAATGTGATATGAATGAATAGCTAACAAAAAACAGCAGTCTTCAAATAGTTTAATAGCTGCATGAATACAGAAACACAGAGGATGACTGACTACATGCTCTTCCCTTGCACATTCTATAAATAATGTTATGCAGTTGTTCATTCAAACAGTCTATCCGAACTAAAACATAATGAAAGTTTGGTAAAGATACAATTGTCTGTCTTGGGGATTTAAAGAAATGTGTTCTCTGCCAGTATTAAACAGTACATTGCTCAGTTCCTCAAACACAAATCCACAGAGCTTCTGAAATTAATCAGCCTGAAAGCCAAATGAATCCCTTGGTTTGATTCTTTCCATGTTGAAGATCCTTGATTTGATTCATGTCAGATTTTTCATTTAATGGTTTGAAGGAATAAAAGAGGGAGATGCACCAGACAATGGACATCATTCATTGCTCTGACAAATTTAATTCCTGAAATAAATGAATAGCTTTTACATCGAACCTTGAAGCACCTGGTTGTATTTTGACTTTGTATTGCCCTCCTGATGTTTAACAATGAAATCTTTCTGTCTTATATAGCTCACATTTTAAAATAAAACTAGGATGACTGATATTACACTGTACACCTTGTTTATTTTTTATTTCTTTTGGTATCTTCTGTTAGTTACATAATGGCTGTTCTGGAAGTGTTTTATTTTGCATTTGTTAATCAAGCATTGGAATGCAGCACAAGTATCATAAACAAAAAATTAATTACTCAGTACATTTTATCTCCTTTCAGGAGTGTTTTTGTTATGTAAAATGCTCAATTACATTTGCACTTTCTACAGAATGCTCTGCTATTGTGTAGCAATTCTTTGGTTGTTTACTGATATAATTTCCTAACAGCTAATAAAGGGACATTCAACTACTGAAGCAGGCACTCAATTTAGATAGGAGCATACCAATTATTTTCACTTTTTTGGCAGATAGGCAGCTGTGTAGGCTGGATGTTGCCTTCTGTCTTTGATAATATTTCTTTAAAACCTTTGTTAGTCTCTCTCTTTCCTGGTAGTCCATTGTCTTCTCTTCCCATTTATCCATGATGAGCTTCACTGATGTGCAAAGAGCCTGTTAAAATCCAGGCTTAAAAGAAGTTTCTTTTATTAGTCCACCTCATGTATCTGTTTGTTATACTTTACTGATTTCTATTCCAATACTGTGGCTTGTCTAAATATCCAAATTAGTGAAACAAGCTATTCTTGTTTAGGTCTTTCCTCTCATTTTTGCAATTTATCTCTTATCTTGCTAAAAAGGAGACTACAACTTCTCATTCCATGGATGTGACAGTTATTTTTTTTTTTTTAACCAAACTCATATCTTTCAGTCTCTATTTAAATCATGTACATCAAGCATTTTATTTTCTTGTCTTTTGACCAGTTTCAGCAGCAAGATACATTCCTTTTGAATTTGATGGCAAAGGGAGAAATATGGAAAACTTGGATTTTTGATCCACTTAGTTTTCAGTATTTATCATACATATCGTTGTTTAATATTAGTTTCCCTATTATTCTGGATGCATTATAAACACAAAATGAGATGGGCAAGATTTGTATTACTTGAAAGAGCTACCTGCCATATATAGTAGATACAAGTTCCTCATAGACCAGAGAGATCTGCAAAAAGACTTGCTTCCATAAAGAACCTGACTTTACATATTGTAAAAGGCACAATGTTGCTTAAAATCAGTTATCATTCAAAAATTCAGGAAAGATCTGAATCCATGCTGCCTACACCTAGACACCTTACTGAGGATCTGAAATTAGCATATAGCTTCTTTGTATAGTGGAGAGAAATAGACATTTCTAGAAGACTTTCTAGAACTAAAACTTTGTTTTTGTTTGACTAAGCTTTTTTTTTTTTTTTTTCTTCATAACACCACTTCACATTTAGGAATTAAATATTGACTGTGATAGTTCACTATAAGATACAGATTCCAGAGGTTTAGATGAATTTTCTTCTCTTCAAGTTCCTACATGATATCATATTGAGGAACTTCATTGTGGAAATCAATGCAACATGGTGTTTAACCCAATAAAGATTATGCAAGCATTCTATATATATATATATATTTTTTTTTTTTTTTTAGTTAGAGTAACTGTCCCAAGATGAGAAAGCAATTTACACTGTAAATAAGAATTAACCTCTTCCTAGTGACAAAGCAATCATAATACAGTTGTTAACTAATACAGTCAAAATAGAGGTGGAAGGAAGCTTTATTTCTGCAGTCTGAATATTCTCAACTCTTTTGTGCCATAGTAAGCATAAATTAAATAAAAGGGAATCAAGTGCTAAAATAATGCAGTGTTAGAATTTAAGTTATATGTGATAGATATTTAGCTTAACTCTTGCTAGGACTTGATTCAGCTGCAACAAATGCCATACAACAGGTCAAATCCTGTTATAAACTTCTAATTTTGAATGGATTTACTTTGGATCTGTTCCAGTTTAATGGACAAAATCCAACAATACTGTATAAGAACATTTGTCTTCCATACAAAAGAGATGCCACAAGTATTTTGAAATTTTATCTTAAATATTTTCATGTAATAATGCATCTGTAAGACATCAACTTCATAAATATGTATTATTTTAATATTTCATATTAATGCATACATTGTAATTAATCTTTGGATAAGAAAGAAAATACAGGTCTCAACTGACCTCTGACTGGCTTTTGTGCAGACATTTCAGCCTTCCAAAGGATATGTGAATGTCGTTCTGACATAGTGCAGCTTTACATTGTCTGAGTGCATAATAATTCCATCAGTATATACAACTAATCAAAGTAGTATAACAATTAGTAACAAGAAATCATAAAAAACCGTACAAAATATTCTCATCATCATGTAGTGCTATATATATTTCAGTGATAAGAATAATGTTTTCTGAATGTAGTTTACGGTTATACTTCAGCAATGTGTGTAAAGACTTGTGCAATATGAGCTTTTTTAGCACTTATATTATTATTAAAAATGGGAATTTCAGATTACTCTTGACCAAAAAAGGTGCACTTCCTTTATTCCCAGAGCAAAACATCTAATAAAGACTTCTGTTACATCTCTTGTATTTAATATTATGCATTTTGTTATTAAAAAAATAATTTACAAAGTTGTTTCATGATACCTTGTAGAGCTTCCATTTTCTAACATTTTTATGAGAGTCAACTGATAGGCATTATTCTTAATGAATATGGAAGAAGTATGTGTATGATTAATTGTAACTTCTCTTAGTAACAGAAAGATAAGAAATGGTGTATAATATATGTAGGTCTTCAGGTCCTTAGAAAAATAGTTAAAAAAATATGTAGGATCCCAAATTCAGTCAGCCTTTAAAAACTAAATTTACTTGTATCTCAGTGTTTTGTAGCTCCATTTCAGAATAGAGAAAAATAAACAAACAAACAAAACTGAAAACCACAACAATATAGTAAATTCTAAAGCTTATGGCAGCAGTAATTGAAAAGTGGTGTCTGTATTCTCTCTGTGCATTGGACAGTGAGCTTTCATTTTATACATCATTTATAACTTTGTTCAGTGACTCCGCAAAATCAGTACAAACCTTTTAGACAAAGAAAATAATATATATATAATTGTTCTCAATATTAAAAACTCCCCTTTATTTTTCATTTAAGAATTTTCATTAAAATCCACAGTTTTCAGATGATTCCTCATTGTCTTAAAATGTAGGTGTATATTTAGTTTTTCAGGAAGCTGAGAAAAATCCTCTTTCCCGTTTTTTTTAGTTTAATGCCAGATAGTGACATGCTGTTCTCCATGGTGAACAAAGAGGGATGGAGGAATGATTTAAAGTATTTTTTTAATGTAGACAGACATAAAAACAAGTTACTCTTTACAATTTTAAGACCCAACTGTCTACACAACCACCTACACAGATATCTAAGAAATTTTCTCAAAAAAACCCCTTGAAACTTTCCCTAAATTAATCTTTCACTTGTATTTATTTTAAGTTTCTGTTCCAGGTTTTCAGGTTATCTCCTGACTTGAACCTTGTACAATGTGTTGGCATACTGTGTCTCTCTGTGTTCCAGCCTCAGTTCAGGTTTGTCCAGTCCTCCGTATCTCCTCTCTTGTTTCTACACAGTTCTTAAATATTTTCTCATCTATTATAGAACAAACCACTTTGTTCTTGTCTTCAGAATTCCACCCTAAGACTGCTTTACCAGCACAGATATAACCTGATCATCTTGTATAGGCTTAAATCTGCACTAGGATACTATCAGAACCAGAGCATGATATGAAATATTGTAATGGCATGGCAATGAGCTGTCAGCATGATCCCCAGCATTATTTTAGTTCCATCCAACAGGCAATCTCTCATGCAATGCACTGTCACAACTCGGGGTTTGGCATCACCCCTAGTATCGCTCACAGTTGTGGCAGTAGTACCACAGAAAACAGGTTTGGAAGAGACATTAAAAGCGGAGCTGCTCCATCTCTTATGTCAAATCGGGATTAATTAAGCTCAATATCATTCAACAATGTGCCCTGGAAGCTAAAAGTGCTGACGGTGTCCTGAGGTGCATTAAGCATAACATAGATAACTAGTCAAAAGAATTGATTGTCCTGCTATACTCAGCATTGGTGTGGTCTCACCTTGAGTACCATGCACACAGTTTTGGAGTCCACAATATAAGAAAGACATAAAAATATTTGAATATATCTAAAGGAGGCCAGAGATGGTGAAAGGACTAGAAGGCATGACTTATGAGAAGCAGCTGAGAATATTAAGTTTGTTCAGCTTAAAGAAGAGGAGACTGAGGAGTGACCTCATTGCTGTCTACAAATTTGTCATGAAGGGGAGAAGAGAAGGAGGTGCTGATCAATTCCCTCTGGTGTCTGCCGATAGAACACAAGGAAATGGCCTAAATCTGCCCCAGGGGAAGTTCATATTGGATATTAGGAAAAAAGTTACTCACTGAGAGGGTAGTCAAGTACTGGAAGAAGTTCCCCAGGGAAGTGGTCATGGCCTTTCTGTATTCAAGAAGTGTCTGGACAATGTTCTTAGATATATAGTTTAAGTTTTAGGCTGCCCTATGTAGAGACAGTAGTTGGACTTGATAATCCTTGTGGCTCCCTTCCAACCCAGGATATTCTATGATTCTGTGATTCTAATTCTATTTAAACTGAACCAGAGAAATGTGTTTTCTAATCTATATCTAAAAATCTTTAGCCATGCTATTTCCATAGCCTGCCTAAGTCAGTCACTTGGGTGCTTAGCTATCTTCCCATCAGGAGGCCTAGGTTTTATGCCTAGGCTTAATTTTCTTTGTTGAAAATTAGCCCTATTTTTTCTTGTCTTGTTCATAGTGTAGAAAACAATTATTTATTTGTTCCTTTGTGACAATCTTTCATATATCTGAATACTAATATTGTATATTTCTGAAATCTTTTTTGTTTTTATCGAATGATACTACCTCTTTCAAGATTTTGTGTAGGACACATTTTCTAGAACACAGTTCTCTGCTCTAACTAATCCAACAAGTTTTTTGAATGTGATGTCCATATATGCGCAGGGCAAAAATGAAGAATTGAATTACAAATATGTCTGTGTTAGTTAACTAAAGAGAACCAGAGCTTATTGCATGACCCTGAGGTGAACCAGTAGTAGTCTAGATATCCACACTATTTAGTTCCTTAAGGCTTCATAACAGGGTTGCTACACCAAGATTGCCTATTGGGAATGGTACCTGGCCCATGTTAACTAAAAATGTGCCTGGGAATTTCCTGAGTGAAGATTAGTTGGACCAGCTCAAAGAAAGCCAGGGGTTATGTTAGTAATTTAACATTAGAGGTTATTGTGTTCCTGAGGTTATTAAGCCTGTGACCTGCTCAGTTGACAGATCAATTATTTTTTTGCTATACCCCAGAATTATACAACACATTATTATAACACCAGTTTGCCTCCAGTCAGTTACATCTCATCCCTTTCTGCAGTGAAGAGTGGCAAAATATGTACTATTTACTTTGAAAATCCAAGGACATGGATCCCCGTGGAAGCTTACAGATGGGAGTTAGCAAAGTCTCTACTGGAGTCCATTGCAAAAACAGCCTTCAATAGCCAAGTCCTATCATAATCTGATTAATGTTAAATTTATTAGCTTCTACCTTCCTCATAGAAACATCCCAGTGTTCACAGGACCAACACTGCCTTGGTAATGATTACCTGAAGAGGCCTGAGATGTTAGACAGCATCACTCAGCACAAAAGCCACAGTTTTAGTAGCCCAGAAAGATATTTTTTTCTCTTAACAAACTTGATAGCCTTGTCTAGATATCATAGAATCATAGAAGGATTTAAGTTAGAAAATCCTCTGGAAGTCATATAATGCAATCTGTTGTTCAGAACAAGGTCAAATTTGAAGTTATGTCATTTTGTCCAAGGCCATTTGAGCTTCATACATCTCTAGAGACAGAAATTTCACTGTTTCTCTGTGAAAACTGCTCCTATGCTTGCCCACATCCCTGTTGAAAATGGTTTTTTTCCTTAAAATCTAATTAGAATTTCCCTCATTGAAACTTCTCTCTAGTTCCTCTCCTCCTCATGTTGTTCATCTTTAAGAAAAGCATCAGTCCGTTTTCTGTACACCCAGCCATTAGGTAATTGAACATGGAAATTACTTCACCCCTGAGCACTTTCTGCTTCAGGTTGAACAATCTCTGTTCTCTCAGCCTTGTCTCATTCCTTTGGTGCTCCAGAGCCTTGATCATTTTGGCAGCCCTCCTTGGAGCTTTTTGCTGTTTCCCAATATCTTTCTTATACTGCAAAGCCCCAAACTGGACACAGAACTTTATATGTGGTCTCACACACACTGGACAGAGTAATCTCATCAACTCAATCTGCCAACTACACTTTTATTAATGTAGTTCTATATGTGGTTTTTTTTCACCCTTGCATGGGTGCACTGTTGGTTCATGTTCAACATGATGCCCATCAGAAATCTGGGTCCTTTGCCACAAAACTGCTTTCTGCTCTGTTCAGTGCTCAATCATTCCTGTTACTGCCTTATTCTATCCCAGGTGCAAGACTTCATATTTCCTTTTCCTGGACTTCATGGTTTTTCCTTCTACGCACTTCTCCAGTCTGTTAAGTTCCCTTTGAATAGATTTTCTTCAGGATACTGACTTCTTTCTATGACTAAAGTACTTTGCTGTCTTTACGGGAAATAACAAATCTATATTTACAATTAAAGGCCACATACATCGTGGGTACAAATATGTACTTCATTTAAGATCCTAATTCTAAATTTCATTTAAAATGTTGGCACGTCACACACAAATAAGAGAAATATGCATGTGGATCTAAAGCAAAATTGTATTCAAAATATGCTGCACTTTTGGAGCCATGAAATTGTCTTTAACAAGTCATCTCAAATATTTTAAGTTATGTGAGATTTTTTTGAGTTAATGTCTGTGATAATGAAGAAGAATCTTTATCATTTTAAAAGTTTTCTGCAGATATGTTGTGTATCTTCTGCACTTAGTTGGAGATGATAAATTAACTCTGGGATAATCTACTAATACAACAAAATTCATGTCAAGTTTTTAAGCACTTCTTGCATATTTTGTATTTCACTGAAGTTTTATTCGTCTAAGAATATGGCTGACCATCAATAGCAAACATCGGTCTCATCATGTCAAACATAATGAAAAAAGCAAAATAACAAATGAAAAAGCTGATGCTAGTTATTCCTATGGGTTCTACTTATATAGAAACAATGAGTTCTTAGGGTTTAGCAAGTAAATCTGAATTTGACAGGGGTTGGGGGTTTTTTTACTGTATTGTAGAATATTATCTGTCAAAACATAGCCCATGAGAAAGAATACTACCAATGTAGACTGCTAACCTGAGAAAGTCATTCAAGCTATGTCACTGAATACCATGGAAACCTACTGTTCATCACTTTTTAAATCTTCCGCTACCAAATAAAATGCAGGTGAAAATTTAAGGTACCTTGCTAAAAAAAAAAAAAAAAAAAAAAAAAAAAAAAATTGAAAACACATGAACTGTTTTCATTCCCTTGCAGCATGAAATGACTAAGTAAGATTTTTAAATCTTACCTAGTGGTGGTGAATATATACTGATTTCAGCAAAGTCTTTAAACAAAATCACAATGATAAAAGGCTCCAGAGAAAAGCTAATATACTGTGGACAGAATGTCATATCTGTGCCAACTTTGAATTGTGGTACAGAAGTTGGACTATTTTTTTCTCCACTGGAGCCACAAAATCTGAACACTACGTTGAACTGACTCCATCAGTGCTAATTTTAAACCTCTAAATAGCAAGCATTGCAGTAAGAACATTTTATTTGTTCTCATTTCTGATGAGAACTAGTTTTTACAGAAGGCATTGGATTCTTGTGTGCACTGCCTGTTACAAGAAGTCATAAGTGAAGAGGAAAATGAGGCAAGCATCTTTCAGGGCATTAGATTACAGATGATTAGTAGCCATGAACATCTGATATTAGATGTCTCTGACAGCTTCTCTTTTAACTGCAGTCTGGTATATGATACAGATGATTAAACAATCAAACCATTTAATATTAATGAAGCCTCTTTATTATATAAATAAAATAACAAGATATTTGTTAAAAATCTTTCACTGAATAGTTATGTCTTCTTGCTGAAGGTGATGCTTTCGGTTGTCAGAAAGAGTAAATATTCACCAATAGTCACTATAGATTTATTAGAGAAGGTTTCCAGGGTCATAAACTTCTAACTTCTGATATCTTTGGCACTTGAAATAACAGACAAATAAAGTCTTACAGGTATTTAACACAAAGATTCTCACAGCATCATTTAGAACCTTGGGTAGTTCTTTTTCTTTCTGTTACTCTCCTTTTTTTCTTCTGCATTTCATAATAGACAAAATCTGTGGTTAGTGTTTTTCAGTAACTTAAAATATGAATAGAATATGTATTTTTAACAGATTATAGAGCTGTGTTCAAAACTTTTATTTTTTCCCACCCCATTACTCATTTTTCTAAGACTGATAATCTGCTCTATGATTAAGTGGTTAAAACTACACTGCCAAGTTCCTAAATTCATAACTGGAACACATTTTAACACATTGAAAAATATATTTTAACAGGAAATAAATATATTTTACATCAATGGATGAACAGATTATACCTTTTACTACTTCCTTTCATGTCCCTTTTTGTTCTCTGACAAGGATTAATAAATATTGTAGAGATTAATTCTGGTGTGGTTGTAAAGAAGATGTATACATATTTTGGTATAACTATACTATTGGCTTCATTTATCATCAAGAAGCCTGATTAAGAAGTACTCTTCTCATGTACAGTGTATCTTCTGTGATCTTTACAATCATTAACAGATAAAAAGTCTAAAGACACCTAACTGACTTAATTTACTGCTGTGTGAAGTCTATTTACTAATGAAGTACAACTAGGGATCATGCTGTTTTCACAATTACAGCCTCTGGCCCAAACTTATAAGAGATACTTAGTTGTCTAAATGGGCAGATAAGTGCCTGGTAGGATTTTCAGGATATCCTAGCCTTCATTTCAAGAGCAGTGAGGTTAATGAAAGGCTAGTGGCATAATGAAAATGTCACTGAAGGCTTGTCTGCATTTTTAGGTAGCTAACTATATTCTGAAATCAAGTTAATTCTTCTTTGCCTGTACTTCCCATCAGTGTCCTATGACATTGTGGTTTTCTACCAATTCTTTTCAGGTTGACTAACCAAAAATTTGGCCTTCATACCTGAAATTCAGGACAAAGATGGTGTTCCTGCAATTACAGTCACCTGTTTGTCTAGCAACACTATGATTTGGTAAATGTGATGCTTAACATGTGAAAGCATTACATTCAAATCTCCTCACTGGTTGATTCAGACAAGTAGCATATCAGCCAAACCATGCTAAAACATCATTATTTCTGTCTTGGTATTGTAGGTGGAATTTCTTTCAGTCCTCCCTACATCTGAGGATACAGCATATAAAGGGGGATGTGTTGAACCCTCATCTTTAACATCCCAACAAGCACTATGGTCTTGCTAAACTACAGAGTCAGTCCATGTGATATTGTCCATTGGTCCGATTAAAATTTCGTGATAAAATTAAAGGTAGAGTTGTTCCAAAAGATAAGAGTAAAAGCAGGAACTCTTGCCAGCCCGCACATTATGAAAGGAGACATTGCTGAAATCCTTGCTGAAATTTAGTTTCAGTATGAAGTAAAAGAGGGATACCCAGTGCAGGAATACCTAGTGGCCACGATAATATCTTAGAAACAAATATTATTTTTTTTTTATCTAAAGCCATTTCTCAATGTGAGTTGACCTTAGACGTCTGCCCAACCCCCACACAGCCACTCTCTCACTCCTCCTCCTCAACAGGACAGAGGGAGGAAATAAGATGGAAAAGTCTGTGTGTCAAGAGAAAGACAGGGAGATCACTTACCAGTTGCCATCACAGGCAAAACAGACTTGACTACAGGAAGGTTATTTCAATCTGTTGCCAACTGAAAATAGAGTAAGATGGTGAGAAACAAAAACTAAAATCTCACCTCTCTTTCTTTCTAGTCTCAACTTCACCCCTTCATTTCTGACTTCTCTACATCCCCCACCTCTGAGCAGTGCAGGAGGATGGGGAATGGTGGTTGTGGTCAGTCCATAACAGCTGTTCTCTGCTGCTTCTTCCCTTTCACATATTTTCCCCATTCCAGTGTGGGCTCCTCTTCTTAGGCTTCAGCTTCTTTCAGGGTGCATTGGCCTGCTCCATTGTGGGGTCCTCCATGGGCTGCAGGTGGATATCTGCTCCACCATTAACCTCCATGTGCTGCAGGGGCACAGCCTGACTCACCATGGACTTCATCACAGTCTTCACCACAGGCTGGAGGAGAATGTCTGCTCCAACACCTCCTGCTCCTCCTTCTTCACTGACCTTGGTGTCTGCAGGGTTGTTTCTGTCACATATTCTCACTCCTCTCTCTCAGAACTCCAGCACAGCGTTTTGCTCTTCCCTAAATACATTTCCCTGAGCTGCCACCACCTTGGCTGTGCCCTGCAATGGGTGGGTTGGAGCCGGCTGGAATCAGCTGTGTCCGGCGTGGGGCATCCCCGGCCTCCCCTCACAGAGGCCCCCGCAGCCCCGCTGCCAGCCCTGTGGAACCTGCCCCTTTACACACGTCTGCTTTCATTTTCCCTAAATAAACATTAACGTGAATCAGGGAAACCTTGGATCAGGAAATCACATCTGTTCCTGTTATCCCTTGTTTTATATTTTAAACTCAAGGCTGGTTGATACTGTTGACTATAAAAAGAAGCTAAAGTGTTTCAGAGTCAGAAATGGCTTGAAGTTATACTGACCTGAAGATTTCAAAAAGAGGATTCATTAGGGCTCTATTAACACTGTTAACGTGGAAACAGATCTAACAACCTTTTTTCTTTGCCATTTAGTAAAAAGAGGTTTCTTACTGTGAAACCAAGAAAAATATTATTGTAATAGCAGATATATCTGAAGTAGGAACAGTATTATATTTGAGAATCAATTGTAAGTATTTATACTGATAGTTTTGTAATCCATTTTGTGAACTGGAAATTTTTTCAAGCTTTTTTTTTTTTAAAAATGGAAAATAACAAAGAAGGATATAGACCTGAAAAGAGAAAACTAGAAAAGGGTAATGAATGGATAAATGTGATTTTTGCTCTTTTACTTAGCACCATTTAGCATTTTCATGTACTGAAATGTAAAAATAATCTAGTACTCATGGCCTGAACTGTTGCTTTCAGTTTCTGAATTCTGAATTTTGCTAGTATGCTACTGAAATACTTTCTAATATAGAGGGCTACATCAAGACATTTACATGATAGGCAGCTGTGTCCAGTATTCCCAGCCAGAATTTTATTGAGCTTTAAAATTATTGTGTTTGTTTGTTGTTTTCTTTCTTTTTTCCTTAACCTATGTATACAAATCATCAGTCCTAAAATTTCATTCATGCTATGCTTCCATAAAAATGAGCAAATATGTGCCCTGTGGCATCACATCACACCTCCATCACAGAGTGGTTGCATGTGATTCAAAATGTAAAACACTATCTATTTCCTTTGGCCTTAAAAGAGTGAAGTGTTGAGACTCATCTATGTCTCAAGTATTGGTTTCTCACTTAGTAAATTATACCAGAGTTTACTCTAGAAGTTAAAGGGTTAAAGGGTTAAATTCTCAGCCATCCTTAGCACAAATTGGTATGACCAAGGACGTGATTTTCATGCATATACTTTCTTCCTTTCCTACTGAAATTGTGAAAGCAGAGACTCATAAAGAGCAGGTGGAAGATAGGCTTCTTCTAACCTCAAAGTTTCTTTTTTTTTTTTTTTTTTTTTTTTTTTAAATTCTGGTGATATTTAGTTGAAAGTACAGTAATATAGGTTACTCATTACAATATTTCAGTATTGCCTCATCTGGCCTGAAAAATCCAACATGGCCTAAGTTATTTTGATCAAAGGGTTGCCAGTTTTCCAAATCTCAAAGGGTGGTAAGCTGGGGGTAGGAGTTCAAACAGTCCATTCAAAATGCCCTGTATTACAAAAACTGATGTATTTGAGGAGCTTTTCTCTGTACAAAAACCTTGATTAAGGCCTCAGGAGATCATTAATAATGACAAATGTTCCATGACTTTCCCCATTGTCTAAATAGAAGCGATTCATTGATTTAGATGCTGGTTCTTGTCAATGCTCTCTGAGATGCATAACTGTTCTTTCCCAATCACAGGATTCAGGTGTCAGGAAGCTGATAAGCATTGTAACATGTGGATGCTATTTTGGACATAAAATTAAGGGTACGTTTCTATAATATAATTTAACCTCGTAGAGGCATATCTGAATTAACTTGATCTCATAAACCCAAGTACTGTACTGCTGTGGTAACATTTTTTCTAGGACCAGAAATAACTTGGATATGTCTGCAGAGAACTTTCTTGGGTCATAAGCATGGGGAGGATATTGACTAATCTGGAGGAGAGAGGCTGTTCAGAATTATTACACCAGCCATGTTAATGAAGAATCTCCAGCCATGTTCTCTTTCCCATGTGGCTGTTGGAGAGAAGAGATTCTCTTTGGGGCAGGTGATGGAGTACAGAGAGAAAGAAAGAGAGGAAAGAAAGAGAGGAAAAATTGCGTACAGAAGAAAAAAGCTTATCAGATCTTACATCCTTCTCAGAGATACATCACATGACCATTTGCCCCTCAAGTGAGTTGCCCTCTGTTAGAGTCTTCCTGCACTTCTTTACTTATTCAAGGTCACAAAGTCGTGAAAGAAAAATAAATTTTGTCATGTTGGTTTACTCTCTAAATACCAATCTTGTACACTGAAATGGATAGGCACAGAGATGGGAGAACAGATTTCATCTGGAATGTGGGCAATCTCAAAAGCTTTTCTGATTTTGCAAATGAATGTTTTATTTCTTTTGTCTGCTTCATTACTTAGCCATTCAAAACTTGTGGATTACACTTTGAACACAAAGTATAAATACAGCAATGTTACATACATTGTAAATAACAGCAGTGTTACAGGAATAATTGTCTTCCTTATATCTGTAACCCAATATTCAACACAACTGATTTTTTAACAAGTCACATCAGCCCAGGATGAACACCAGAGAGCTTAGTCATGAAATATTACATTAAAAAAAAAAAAAAAATCAATAAGTTTATCACATTCTGATAGTATTCAGCACACCTTATTTCAGCCAGATAATGCGAGTCTGACTTGTGAGGACTTTAACAAGTACCTTCAGATTTATATATGATGTGCATTTTTTCTGCAAATATGTGTATAATATAAAACAACTCATAGAACAATTGTGAAAAATCTGTACTGAAACTTATGCAAAAATAAATAATGTGCAATAAATAAGACTATGAGTAAATTAGTTGTATAAGGAAACATCTACACATTAATAATTTATAAAATGAAATAATTCTAAATTAAATTATGATTAAAATTAATTAAATTATATTTATCCTGGGTTGAGTCAATAGTGGGGTTTTTTTGGTGGCAGGGGAGGGGGCTATAGGGGTGGCCCCCTGTGAGAAGCTTCTCGAAGCTCCCCCAGCTCCAAGTCAGCTCCACCTCTGGAAACTGAGCCAATCAGCTGCGCCTCTGCGATAATGTATTTAAGAAGGGACGTGGTGACGGGCAGTGGGACTTGTGAGGAGGAGTTGCTGCAGCTGCGTGAACACCACGGTCAGTGGAGGAACAGAGGAAGAAAGGAGGGGGAGGTGTGCTGTAGCAGAGACCCCCCCTGTATCCTGTGGTGAGACAGCAGGGCAGCCCCCCCCGCCACCCATGATGATCTACGGTGGAGCAGACATTGATTTATGGCCTGTGCTTTTCCACCTGGATGATTATGGTGCTGTGTCCAAAGAAGGCCGGGATCTTGTGGGAAAAAGTAGCCCTGCTGCTGTAATTCAGTGCTGGGAGGATTGCAGCATGCAGGAGTGCCCATGCCAGAGCAGCTCGGGAAGGGCTGCATCTGTGGGAGAGAATACAGTCGGAGAAAGTTAGTGATCCATGACAGAGGAGTGTGGGGAATGATGCAGCCCGTGGGAGGAACTCATGTCAGAGAAAGTTTGTGGAGGACTGGCTCCTGTGAGAGGGGGACCACAATGGATCAGGGGGAAGAAATTCCAGAAGCTCCCCCCACTGAAGATACAGGAAGCAGCAACACTGACTGCATCCCCCATTCCCTGCCCCTGCACCACTGGGGGGAGGAGGTAGAGATACCAGGAGCAGGACTGAGCCTGGGAAGAAGGGAGGGGTGGGAGGAAGGTGTTCTCAAGACATGGCAATGCTTCTCACTGTCCTACTCTGTTATGTGTTGTTAGTGTCTGTAATAAATGTATGTTCTTTTTTTCTTCCCCTAATAAGTCTGCCTTTTGCTTGTGCCCATAAAGGGTGATTTTTTTCCCCATCCCAGTCCCATCTCAAACCCCAAGCCTGGTTCTCTGTCCCTTCTTATTGCCAGAAGAGAAGGGAGAGAGAGTGGCTGCGTGGTGGTTGGATGCCGACCAGGCTCAAACCACGACAGTATTTAATACTTCCCTAAAACCATCTGAGCAAAGCTAAAAAAATACAAATTCTCTATCTGCTGCAATAAAAATTGTGCAAATATAATGTTAGGACTTTGTTATAGTCAGCATAGAAAAGAAAAATCAGTGCTCAATTCAGAGCACTGATTATTTTCATCAGTGTCATCATGCCTGAATAATGAATTGCATAATAATTGTGTAGAGAGTTGTATTTGGGAACTACAGTGGATTGAATACACTTGCTATCAAGATAGTAATGTATTCATTTACTTTATAGTATCATAGGTTATGTGTAAGCATAAATTGATGAAAAAGTATTTTCTGCAGACATTTAAATTTTATTCAAGCCACAGGAGCAAATTTAGTAACATAGACATCTTGTAGCAGAGTTCTTGTGCATTATATGGCTGACTGAATGATGAAACATCTTCATTAAGTCAATGTGAAAGCTATACTTTCTAATAAGGAAAAAATACACATCAGTCTGGGTTTTTCAATGTGTGTAGTCTGACTTTTCTTTCTATTAATTTAGGTTTAGCCCTGTAATAAATTTTCTGAAGACCTCTTAGATGCAGGTGTGCTTCTCTCTGTCCTGCTGCATGCTACAGAACTCCGTTTATCTACAGTCACCGCAATACACTCTTCTCCTTTAAACTGTCTTTTAAGATAGCTTGCACATCTTTTGGAGCATGAAATTATACTGATTAGATACATTCCCATAGTGAAGATGTCCAACTCTTCATTCAACAGATTTGGTATACCTAGAGATGGGAAATGCTTTATTGTCAAGTTGAAATCATTCTTAACTCTATGGCAAATAAGCAAAAATACAAATTCAAGTTGTTATTCATACACAAGAATAAATTTTAAATTTTAAAATTTATTACAAAAATCAGACTGAATTTAAAAAAAAAAAAAAAACAAAGAAAAAAAAAAGAACAATTATCTTACTGTAGATGCTTTCTTGACATGGCCTTTTCAGGAACATTTTTTTTCTAGAATAAAATAGTTCCAGTTGGAGGGTACCAACAACAGTTATCTAGTCCAACTATGATTCTGCATATATTGAATTTCAAGTTTAGTTAACTAAAGATAATCCTCTCTGATGGAAAGATTACAATTGCTTCTTTCTGGATTTCTCTAGGAAATCTGTGCAGTTTAGATCTACTCTCTCCAGCATTGTGAAAAACAAAAATAAAAAAAGTTAAAACTATATTTCTCTCAGGTGAATTGAAGTTAGAATATTTGTACTCCTATAACCAAACCAAGAATTTCCTCACTTCTTTGGAATGGCATAAGTCACTATTGTTGGATAAGGACTTGTTCCCTGAAATTTTGCAGCTGTTTAAAATTCATTCAACATTTTCCCTTTTATTTACAGTTTACCTTTCAGTCTAATGTTTCATGCACTGAACTGTCTATTTTCTGTTGATTTACAGATTACTAAGTAAACTTGATACAAGTATTTAACTAGAAATGTTTACAGCTCATTATTGTCTGATAAATGATATAGCAGTATTCTATCATTTTAGAATGACTCAGCTTCAGATGATTGACTTCCAAAACCTTCCATCTAACAATACTGTAGCAAGTTTATTTTTTAAAAAGGTTTGTTTTTGTTTTTTTTTTTTTTTTTAGAAAGTCATATTGCAAACAGCAGGGTTAAAAATATTTCATATTTGTTCCCTTGCCCCTGAGATTCGCTGCAGTATAATTAACTACCAAAGACCAGCAAAGAGGTGATATCAAAAGCTCACAACTTAACTGCCGTGTGTCTTTCCTCACATTGTTATAGCATGTAAGTTGATTAGTGGATTGGGAAATACAATCAATGTACAAGGTAGCTGTCATCATGCCTTTAAATGATGGGTAGAACAACAGTGATCTATTTTGCTATGGGAAGTTCAGATCTGAAATTTTAAAAACATTAGAAGCCATGGCACTGGTAAAATTAATTTTCGTTTTATCTTTTTAATAATACCTGCATTGTGACTGGAGATTAATTTTCTTCCATTACTCATCAAATATGATCAGTTTGGTTGTGGCTGTAAGGATCATAGTAATACCCCACCAGTATGTTTCCTTATTTATCTTCAAAAGATAATTCTACCAATGGTTGGATGCTCAATGTCTGTGGTAGCCGCAATTTCCTGAATAAGATGTGCCTGCATTGTTAGAAACTGTCAGGGTCAGAACTAATCTTGTAAAAGATTCTTAGTCCTTTTTGAATGTTCTATTTATACGGAAAACATATTATTACAGAAATGTTAATAAGACATCAACCTTAAAAGATAACAAACTTTTTTTTTTTTCTGTTGCTTCAACTTTTTTGGTTCTGTCTTCTCTGCATATATTACTACTAAAAAACATTATTGTAGAGAAGACAAGTCTTATTTAAATAATCAAGGAAACCTGAATTTCCTCTGAACTACTGTTACTGATGAGATAATATTGCATGAGACATCTTCTAAAACTGCAGTGTGAAAAAAAATCCTGGTTTTCAAACTGTATCTCTTCATATCTGCAGTTTTATGGGAAAAAAAAAATAAAAAAGTTTGCTAATCATCTACAAACACTCCATTTATGCAGGTGGTGCTTATGACAGATGTGAAGAGACCTTTGATCCTAACTCTTTCTTTTGAATGGAAATTCATGAAAGCACTTAGTTGTATTTAAATTCCAAAGATATAAGTAACTTGATAGATCTAGTCCCTTGTTTAAAACTGAGCACTTCTCAACACTTTGCTGAATTTGGTCCGAACAGCACAGCAAATCACTAATGTCAGCACTGACGCTCGTACAATAATTGAGAATAAAGATGATTCAAAAGAAGAATCACATAGTGTTTATGATCAAAAGTATGTTACTCATCACAGCTAAGTTCTCTTGGTAGATTCATAAGATGAAATAGAATGATGCTGTATTTCTCTTTTATAGGTCCTTCAAACATTAAGGAAAACTCAGTGAAGAAAGATTATTTTTACTGGACATAGTGCTGTTGATTCTGGGGCAAAATACTCTTTTATATCGACACTTCCATTTAAAAAAAATGTTTTCACAGTTCTTCACATAATTTTTAGACTACAATTGCCTCATGAAACCATGCAAATAATAAAAAGCCACCATAACAGACTTAAATAAACCATTAGTGTTTCTCTTTTGCTTCAGAATAAAGTATTGGAGAAGGAAAAAATAATCAGGGTTAATTTTTATTACAGTCTAACTGAACCTCCTTACTTGTATGACTTTACTAATTCATGAGGCACTTGAGCTGTTAAAAAAACAAAGAAGCAAAAAATCCCACCAACAAACCCAAAGCAAACACCCCCCCCCCCCCCCCCAAATGTGTGCTATAGCTAGCTCGAAGACAGGAAATCTAAAGGATCTTATGAACACAGAAAAATATTATATACAAGTCTAACACACAGAAATGCAAAACAAACAGATCTAGGATCATGTTTCATCAGGTAATAACAAATATCAAATGGTAATATGAAAAATATTCCACCCTGAGATCCAGCAGTAATACTTGCTTTCTTACCAAAACCATGTATTCCAAACCAAAAGTTCCTATTATTGTGTGACAATTGTACATCCAAGGTTCATATTAGTTATTCAAATTTGGATAGATTTCATATTTAGCCAAGAGAGTGCTATTTTCCCTCCATATGTTCAAAGACAGAATGACACACAGCATAAGAATATGTGAAAGAGTCCTTAGAGCAATATAAAAGTTTTCCATGGCAACAACATCTAAAAGATGATGAAACCCATACTGTAGAGATGGTGCCTGAGGACATCCATTTTAAGATTATATCATGCTTAACACTCATCAGTAGATGAAAACATGTTTCCTTGTGCAGTCTAATGTCAGCCAAATTTAGCAACTAGACCAGAAGCTCATTAGCTGGGATGAATAGATGAATCTTGTTTAATAATTTGAGAAATTTACTTTTTCATACTTTCTCCAGAAGGTATAGTTTTAAAAGATGCATTCACCAGCGGTGAAAGACTGTTCTCCTCACAGTTGTCTAAGCATAAACAGCAAGTGTTTTCTCATCATTCAGAAAGGTTGGAATCATAAATATACTGAGAAAATAGGAGCTCTAGATTTTTACAGTAGTATGTAAAGAATTGACAAACAAAACTGCTGCATTAAAAAATGGTCATACTTTAAATCAATAATAAACTTGCAAAGTGATAAATTATATTTTTTGTTAAAATTTTTCTTCTTGAATATAAATACTGCAGAATAAACTTCAAAGCTGGTTCCTGTAGAAAGCTGTTAGAGCTTTGTAGAAACCAGGAATAATTTTGTGCAGGAGCTGTAGTGGATATATTCACTGTGTTCATCCCAGCTACTTCAGACTTAGAAGAGAGGAAGCCAATGAAAAAGAACAGCTTCTTCAGGGAGATGCAGAAAATGTAAATACAATGTCCTTTGGGGAGAACCTCTCCCTCTATCTCTCTCTCTAAACTATGCAGATTATAGAGAGTAATATGGACATACTTTCAACAGTTATACAATAGATATGTTCTTTTCCCTTTACACTTTATTCTTAATAGATTAACATTATCACTGCTTGATTACTGCAGCTATGCATACTTGTAAAGTGTCTTAAAAAACAGGAGACAATCTAGCTCAAAACCCCTACATTTTTAATTAGGAAGTAAAACTTACATAGATGAGAAAAAAATCAGTGAAATTTCACAGTACTGTTCTGTAAGATCTGATGGAAGGTTTTATCTGTTTTGCTATCTAACAAAACAAGATACTTTCTAATTTAGGACAGAACATCTTTTTTACTGTCTTGTAAAATTTATTTTGTTTTGCCTTATTTTGATGTCCGTTCTGCAGGGCTCATATAATCCTGCTGACCTCTAGACATTCAAATGGTGGTCTTTTGAAAGGTATTCTCATGTAGAGCTACTTCAGTGAGTTACTGGTATTTGTCGTCGTTTGAGCCTGCTCAGCAGCTAAATGCCACGCAGTCGCTCACCCACCCTCCCCCCACTTGGGAATGGGGAGGGAATCGGAGGGGCAAAGGGAGACTCGCGGGTTGAGATAAAAACAGTTTAATAACAGTAACAGAATAACACACTGACAGCATTATCAGTAGGTAATGTACAATACAGCTGCTCACCACCCATCGACCAACACCCACCTGCTCCGGGCCAGCGATCCCAAACACAAAGGCACCACAGCAACACTCTCAGAAATAATAAGCCCCTGCTGGCCCACTCCTGCCTTTATATAGTGAGCACAATGTCACATGACATGGGATATCGGCCAATCCAGGCTCAGCACTCCAGCTGTGCTCCCCCCGCCCCCGCACACAGGTGAGGGCACTAGGACTTGGGGAGCCCCTGTGGTCTCAGTGTGCTGCAGCACCCCTCCCGCTGCCAAACCAACAGGAACTCTAGTCCAACCCAAACCAGGACAGTCTTGACTTTTTGAAAGTGTGAAAACAAATTTAACCTAAAGGTGCCATTACTTGTGTAGAAGAACAAGGCCTGAGTAAAAATAAATCACCTTTTTGTCCCTGTAATAAATTGCCTCTTTCTCACCATGCATATCAGCTCTAGCTTGAAAAGGTAAAAATGAGGGAGCATAGTAGGAAGATTTTAATACCTCCTTTTAGTCTTCTGGGTATTGTAATGTACCTATATCAGCAGCAGTGTATCTGTCCACCTTTGATGTGATGATCTGAGTTGGACTTTGAAAGTATTATTTGCAAAAAGAAAGAATTTGGAAAATGTTCCAGAAAGCTAATATCATGCACATGGCTAGAATGCCAGACATAAACCACTCCTTAAATGAGAAATCAATTTACTTTAACAAGGTTGAGCTATGTCCATGTCATTACCTTAAATTCAGTAAATGAAAACATAGAGCAGTAACAAACTGTGGAAGCACGAGGCTGATCATCACTTTCTTGTTCAAGAATCAGTCAGCATTAAAGAGCATCAGTACAATGTTCTCACCCTCTACTAAGAGCAGATGTCCATTTTTGATGTAGACCTCTGAAACAAACCTAAAATTATTGCTCTAATTGGTCATATCAGTCATTCTTGTGAACCTAGAAGGGATATGCTTTGCCTAAATTATTGTATTTTATCTAAATTTTTGTTTGTGTCTCAAGCAATTGGCTGTTCTTTATGATAGATTTTGATGAAGAAGTTACACTGGAGATCTTCCATTTCTTTCCAATATATTAAAAATAAAAAAAATGTAAAAGAGTAGTCTTGCTCTGTGTTATGTGCTTTCCCACTTTCCTGTCAGCTTTGTAAAAACATATGCATGGGATTTGATGATTTCAAATACACCTGGCTAATTGAGACTTTATTTTTCTCAACATGACAGTGTACCTATTTGGCATTTAACCAAGAACTTTTTTTTTTCATTAGTGTTTTCAATATTAATAAATAAACTTACAAATAACTTCCTGTTTTCTTAAAGTTAATGATGCTTAAAGAAGAAATCTTAGCTAGAAGGTCTTATAAAAATTTCTAAGCAATGCTTCCTCACACTGTTTTGGCACAGCCTCTGACCATTTTAAGCCCTGCTTATGGATTATTTTGGAAAAAGACAATCACTGTTTTTATTTTAAAAAGAGGTGAGAGGGTGATAGGGAAGAAATTCAATGAGTGCTGAAAATACCCACAAGCATTTCCAGTGCTGAAAGACATATGGGGTTAGTATGTCAGTCATTTTCTTCTAGATTTTTAGGTGACTGAACAACATTTCTATTCTGCTGATGTGTAGTCACAAACGTGCAGTCAACCCTCTGACTTGCTCTTTGGAAAGATGACATACAGTTATGGGAGTCCTTCAAGATTTTATTACTGTAAGAGTACCTACTGCACTGACTCAGGAGAGGTAGCTGAACCTTTCTAACCTATCCATAAGACGCTACTATACCTCACTGGTGGAGCAGAGATACAATTATAGATATCGAGATCTGTGTATAAGGTTTAAAGAGGGATATGTCTGTAAAAAAATCTATTTTTTTAAAGTAGTCAATTTAAAACAAGACCAAACCTGATAAGTAGACAATATCCCTTTAAGTGGAAACAGCAGCAGTATTCAACCACAACTATTTCATTCTAAAAGTAATAAACGTGAGGAATAAGTTGTCAGGTAAGCTCACTGAAGCACATACTATAAATGAATTTAAGAGACAGCTAGAAGTTTTTATAGAGCTAGAGGGGAAATTAAAGACAGTGACAGAGCAGGAAGACTAGGCTGAACTAACACATATAAAAGACAAGTTTTCTGGTTCTTCTCTCCAGCATTTCTTTATGTTCATTACAGAGTGTATCTGATACCTGTTATTTATGTTGGAGGAGAGCAGAAAAAATTAAGTTGTTTCAAGTACATTATCCCAAAGGTCCCAGAAACTTCACCTTCACTTTGCTTATGGACAGGAAAAGTAAAAAGAATGGAAGTAAAAGTTGAGACCTTGACTTTACCTAATTTGACATACTGTAAATGTAACAGAGCACGAAGAACTACTGGTAGGTCATAGGAGAGAAAACACAGAGGATATGACTTTACCTCTTTTGCACTGTGTTAAGAGTCATACTTTGTGCATTATTTTTTTTCTTCTGGATTGTCAGAGTCCTATAACTGCATCAATAGCTCTTCACATTGGGTCTGATCCAGCTCTCATCAAAGGAAGACTTTTATCAATTCACCTGTGAGCTAGATAACTTTGAGCATATGGTCCCTCCTGTACAGGGTAAAAAAAAAAAAAAAAAAAAAAAAAAAAAAAAAAGTAGTGCAGGTAGTTGAAATGCTTTAAACAGAATTAATTTTAGATTTTTTTTTTTAAAACTGATGTCAATATTTTTAATTTGTCTCAGCAGTAGGGCACTGTTTATCCTAATTTTTAACAAAAATATATCGCAGGAATTGTCAAAGTGTTTCATTTACCAGAACCAATTATGCAAAACTAGCAGGAGTTTATGCAGCTAAATATTGATTTGTTTTTATTTTCTACACTAAAAAAAAAAGTCTAAAAATATTTCTGATCAGCTTTTTTGTTTCCATTGTGAGGTGAAATGAAAAGGGAACTTTGAAAATTAAGCTTTCTTGTTCACATCTCAAGCAACTCTAACAAAAACACCTTTTCTTAACTGACAGTTTCAGGAGTTAGAATATAATAATAATTCCATTTTCTTCAGGTTTTGCTGCTGAAACTTGACACCTACAATGATTTTGAGTGTTTGGGATTTATATATCCACACAACTGACTTCTAGTGAAATGATTCACCTGTGTATAGATACACAGATGGAAAACCATGAACACATCATTCTTAATATTTTTGACATGTCTGTCTCAAGCTCACTACCGATAAAGTACATACATAAAGATCAGAATTTATGCCTATGGGTATTTCCTCATATTTATTGTAGCTCATATATTATATACAGTGGTAAATAGTCTTGGCAAAATATACAAATACTGTTTCTCTATATGGAATTAAAATTACATCTGTTGAACTGTTTTTGTTGAACACTGAAACATTCCACTAAACATGTAAAACAAATTAATTGATATAGTGGAAAGTTTATGTGCTATTAAGCAGTAAAATGGTAATCTTGATATTGAACAGCAGGAAAACTAAAACTAAAACTAAAAAAAGAAAAGAAAAGAAAACCTGAGGTCCTAATTTGAGTTTTTATCACCCAGACTGAATAGATATCTTTCCTGTCTATGGTCAAAATCATGAGATTGAAGAGCTATAATAATCATTTAAAGCTGGATACTACACATCTCTAATCCTCATGGTGCTACTTGATAGCTGTCTAACAGTATTTTGGTGAATCAGTGTGATGCTGAAACTTAAGATGATTTGAAATAGTGGCAAGAGGGTTTAAAATGTCAAGTGGGGATTGACATAATTTTGGGTCCTCCAAGAACTTTTGCAGACAGTAAATCCACAGTGACAAGAAATGGTGAGATTGGCCTTTGGAAACTGTGTAATCCAGTTGCTGTAGAAAGTGTCTTCATCATTTTGAAGGATCTAACAAAACAGGAACTACCAGCTGCTGCTTTAGCAAGCAAAAAATAATGTTGTAATGGAGCCATCTAGATACTACTTCATACAAAATTATAGCAAAATTACAGGAAAATTACTGGCACATTGCCACATATTTCTTGATCAGAGTTTAGCTTCAGGGCATGTTATCCCTTTTCAGAATTTTGATCATTCTGAGTCTAGCTGACGATGACCATTTAATTTTACGAGATCATAAATATTTACAAATTTCATCAGGAAAAGTTGTTATAGAATTATATTTTCTCACTCAAAATTCTAGTTGTTTATTATTTCATTTTTCTGGTGTACATAAAAAAACACACACTTGTGTACTGATAACATACCTATTTAATAGCGTTCATTTTTTAGTCTGATTTTTCAGAATATGTGTAAGACAAATATATATGTATACATTTTGCAGATGCAATGATATTTTTATAATTAACTACTAAACCATTTCTAAAATAATAACAGGATGTGATTAATTTTAATATGAAAATTATTTGAAATTCAAATATTTTGTATAGTTAAAGATATATCTGTATTAGAACTTCTATAAAGATTTAGCAGTTAAGTGGTAACCAAACAAAAAAATTCATAAAAAAACCATGCTTTGTTTCTTGGGATTGAATGACAAATAAAATATGGTAAACTGAATGTGAAATCCAAAGAAGTCATAACCAATTACTCCTGATATTTCTGATTGTTAATGTCATAATTTACAGGCAGTGAGATGCAAAGAACCAGGGAAAGGAATAAGGGTCTCGGGTACTGGAGATATGTTTATCAGATGAATTGGAATGTATATATATGTATATGTTTATCAGATTAATTGGAATGTACTTGTCATACTTAATTCTTGCTTTAAGCTATGAGTTTTGTCTCAAGAGAAATCCTCTCAAATCTCTGAAAAGGAGAGAGAAATGCACCTTCCAGTGTTGTAGTGATATTTATGATAAACTGGCAAAGAACAATCTGAGAGGAGATATGTGCAGGTGCCTCTCTTTTATCTCCAGAGAGTTGTTCAACTCACCTAAAATCTTCCTGAGGAGTTATATTTCTTTGCCCCTGACTGTGAAGGAAGCACCAGCCAAGTGTATTTTGGTGTCCAAACTAAGGACATAGAGCTAGCAAGATGAATCTAGACGTTGATACCCATTGCGTAAAAGTATGTTGAACAAATTCTATTATCTAAAATCCCTTAGAAGTTATGTCATCTCTATGGGCTCACCATTGTCCTTACATACACGTTTCCCCAATGTAAACAGACATTATTTTGAAATCAAGCTTTCATTTTTGCCATGTAAGATATAATGTCCCTATCATATTTTTTTTGCAGTCCAAGGTCCTGGTTGGGCACTCAGGTTGTTGATAGGCATAAAGTCCAATCATTGTTTCGGTATGTTCTTACCGCTAATGAATCATTCAGACTTCAGCAGCTTAACTATACAATTAATTTGAACTGCCATACATTTTTGCTTGCCTACATTTTTATTTATTTTTTAAACTCTGGATGTAGTTCAGTTTTCACCTTATTTTGTTTTAAACAAGAGCTACAAAATATGAGCAAAATTAAAATTGCACAGTCACTTAGAGTACCATGAATATCTTGTTACATTTACTGGTGGATTCTTTTGTGCACACTCTCATTTCAAAATATATTTCAACTTCTATGTTTATGACTGTTTGCAATCCATTTTCAAAACATTTAAAATATGATCCCTATTCTGGTCATGGGAAAGATCACCTCAACAAAGCAGAAACAAAGGGGATAAAAAGTAGAGAAGAGGATTTCCTAAAATGTCCCCTTTTTTGCTCCATTGGTTTTAATAATCCAGTCCTATGTAGATTTTTGTCAGGGAATGGTATGTAGGTGTCAAAAATAGCTTTCCAGGGCACTGCTGTCCTTTGTCTCCAGCACAGCTGCATTTGAATTTTCATTTCATATGCATAAAAAATAAAGAAGAAACAAACAAAATTAGAACACAAACACCAAAAAATTCTTCAGCACATTCATCTGGAAAAAAGAAATTTAACAGTGAAATCATCAAAGGGATCCACCATAACAGTGGTACTTATGTACCTCTGACCATCTAACAGTTAAATGTCAGGCCACAGTTAGGTCTTGTTTCCTCCCCAATCTGAAGAGAAACAGACAACTGCAGTGATGATTCACTCTATCTGCATCAGGGTCTGAGACAGTGAGAATGAATCTCTCCCTGCAGATGTTTTTCTGTAACCATTTGTTAGGGAGACACCCTGAAGATTTGGCTGTGGGTCCAGAGCACTAACCAGTCCTGTAATCCCAGAGGTCTAAATCACATCAGATGTTTATTTTTACAGGAGAAAATTAGATTATATTAATTTCACCCTAAATTATCACTTCCCACTGAAAATAAAAAAAAAAAAAAATAAATTTAGTTTTAAAAAAGAACCCTTAAGTTCCTCAATCTTGCTAATAATCTATAAAAAATAAATTATAAATATTAATATAAACATAGAGACAAGGTGCTGAGGTAAACTCTATCAAAATTTTTGAAGCAATCTATTTGTATAAATATCTGCGCTTTCACAGAGCTGGAATTGAATACTTTATGATTCTTAGTGCAAGGAGATTCTCAATACTTACTTAAAGTAACTCAACACAGTGCAAGAGTCATTGATTTGAAATGTCACAAAGCAGCTTAGTGTTATTATATAGAGGTATAATGATTCTCTCCATGAAATACGATTAAAAGTGAATCTTGCTACTTACATGTGCCTTCCCTTCTGCTTTGTGTCTGTTCACAGTAGTTTTAATGCGTATGTCAAGCTAGTAATGTAATGAAGTAATAATAGCTTCACACATACTGACAGCCACCGGGAAGTTATATAAGGTAGTGAAAACAGGACTTTATTCACTCACTGAAACTACTTCACAAGAATGTTAATTATTACTACACTATTTTTTTTTTGCCTAAGGCATAAAAGAGATGACACATTGCTTTCTAACAACCTATAGTTTCTGATCAGTTAAAAAAAGCTTTTAAAATGGACTATGTTGTGTAAGTATGTATTTTTGTGCTCAAAATACCTTAGATTTTTGTGCCTTATATGACTTTACATGTGCTTTCCAGTTACATTCAATAACAGTTTGGATATCTTTATATTTTTTTATTTAATCTTCCCTCAAAGATCCTATACACAAATTCTTCATTATAGAGACTCTGGTGTCAAATGGAAATCAGGTAAATTTGATTTGCAGAGGATTATAATTTTTATACTCTTTTTCCTGCAATACCTCCATATCTTTTCAAAACTTCTTAGTTTTGGAAGTTTTTTTGTGTGATTTGGACTGTCTTTTGTGCATACAACTGTATAATTACTCAGTTACATTCAGGTACACGTATCCAAATAAAGCGAGCCTGATCTTAGGATTCCCAGGATCATCTGAGAGGTCACATCTTATTGAGAGAGAAGCCTACAGGAAAGATTATGAGACATTTGGAGCTACATTATTATTCTTAGCTGGTTGAAGTATTCATCACAAGACTTATATTTACTGAATGTAGTCCTTTATTCTGTCTCTGTGAACAGATGGAAATTTGTATACATTTCTTTCTCAGTACTGCTCCAGAAGTCACTGCAAATATATTTAAGCTCTGGGACTTTTTATGAACTTTAGCAGAATATTTGGTCACTAGTATAATATTTGCAATTCACTACTTAAGATTTGATTGGTCTCCAAACCAATATAATTCTCACACTCCTAAATTTTCAGGTTAGAGGTACTGTAATCTTGAAGTTTATCTCCTGCTCACAATAGGGATGTTCTTTACCCAGAGCAGATCTCAGAATGAGAAGAATGTATATGAGCTTTTATGAAATTGCAACTTCTTTTCTCTAATGTCTTTTAGTCTGCCTCTCAAAAAAAAAAAAAAAAAAAAAAAAAAAAAAAAAAAAAAAAAATCTGTTCTTTTTTAAAGAACTAAGATGAATGATTGAGAGGCTGCAATACGTGTTATGCCTGTTTTCTGGGTTCTTGCTAAGGCTGGCATCCAAAACCAAACAGATCTGTCCATCCCTTGTTTACTTTGCACATGCCACTGTAGGGGTTCCATTTATTTGTATGCTAAGAGTGAGTGAAACAACCCAGACTATTTACAGTCCACTGTGCAATTTAAACCAGACACTTGACTTTAAAGGCAGGCTGTCTGAATCAAACTTGAATATTAGGCTAGTGTAAATGAAGCTGAGTTTGGCAGGTTATTTTGTGAGATTCAATCTTCTCTATGTCATTAAGATAAATTTGCCATCACGTGAGTCAGCATGCATCATTCGTGACTTCATTGATTTGATTTCTCTTTTGTTAATGTTTTAACAAAACATTTGTTAATGTTATACTTGTGGCAACAACTGCGTGACTTTTACAACTACCATTGAAAGAGTGCATTTTTAACACCTTCTACAACTGATAGTTATTGGTAAATTTTCATTGTTCTTAACAGTAGTATTCCATTTTAATGAAGGCTCAGGCAGATTAATCCACATTGAATATTATTCATTTCAGCAGGTCTGTCTCTCCAGTGAATTATTTCTCAGATTTAATATTAGAAGTATGCATTTTAGATATGGCAATTAAAATAAAAAATATAAGTTACAAAACAACCACTGGAGAATTAAAAAAAAAAAAAAAAAAAAAAAAAAAAAGAAACAAAATTCAAATATTGTAGTCTTTGGAGAACATATTATCGATTATATGTCTAAGTCTAGAGACAGATTTTCATTATCACCACAGTATCTAATGGAGCTAAGCAATGACAAGGCTATATTGTACCAAATTCTACACAACTTCAAGGAAAGAGATTCTAGAAAAACTGGCATTCTAAGAGACACCTGACTAATAATAATAATAATTAAAAAATGTGTATTTTCTTACTTGACTCTAAAGTTTCTCATAAAGCATAGGGAGATGAAGTTATCTACCTGTGGATAAAAGTTATCTAATGAAAAATAGTAAAAAATGTTGCTAACTCATTATAACACATTGCAACCTTATTAGTCTAAAGTATTGACTTAAGTCATCCTTCCAACATAGCTTCAATAGTCAAATTTCTATTACAGTTAAAGATATGGATCACAGCTTATTTCTTCTGAGTTAAGTGCTAGAGAAAGATGACCACCTGTAAAATATATATGAGGTTGCTGTAACCCCATTCATACAGTTGTCCTTTCAGACTTTGAGGGAATAAAGGTATTTTAACAAAAAGTGTTAGCCATTCATGGCCTTTTATCATAACTTTTACACCCCATAAAGTGAAAACTGATGCCCTTGAAAGTTTTCTTGGAAGCCTAAAACTCCTTACTATACTCAGATACTGTCAGGGGTTGTTTCTGTGTATCTGTCTTTCTGAAACCAAGATTAGACAACATGAAAGAAATGAACAGGAAAGTTATCGTTCTGACGGATTCAGTGAAAAAATTTTACTACTGCATAGCTCCATTGATCTTTGAGGTACTGTCAAAAATGTTTAATTAACTACTAGCATTCTAGGCTAGAGAGCTTCTTTCTTGTCATTTTGAGTATCTGCTGGGTCTCTCATAGGCATGCAAAAAAGAATAAACTACAAGATAATTTTCTTTTAGAACTTCAATAATTGAACATTATAACTATTTGTCATGGTTTGAGCCTGGTTGGCATCTAAACACCATGCAGCCGCTCATCCACCCTCCCCCATTGGGGAACGGGGAGGGAATCGGAGGGGAAAAGGGAGACTCATGCGTTGAGATAAAAACAGTTTAATAACAGTAATAGAATAATACGGTGACAGTATAAACAGGTAATGTACAATACAATTGCTCACCACCTGCAAACCGACACCCCGTCTGTTCCCAGCAAGCGATCCTGAAAACACAAAGACACCCTGGCAACATTCCCAGAAGTGAGAGCATGCCTTCCCACCCAGTCCTTCCTTTATATGGTGAGCAGAATGTCACATGACATGGAATAGCGGCCAATCCGGGCCCAGTGCTCCAGCTGTGCTCCCCCCCACCTCCCATGCTCCCGCTCACAGTCAGGGCACGCAGAGCTGGAGAGTCCCTGAAATTTCAGTGTACATCAGCACTCCTCCAGCTACCAAAACAAACATGAACTCTATTCCAGCCCGAACCAGGACACTATTGTTTCTCTGCTTCCAAATGGTGACAAGTGTTTTTAATGAGTACTATTTTGGGTGCTTCATTAATTCTGAAATGTTATGTAAAATTTTCCTTATTTGGAAGTAATTAACCTTGTACAAAGTAATTAAACCCATAAAAAACCCTCTAACTTTTCATTTTTGTTTTCAATGGTTATATCTCTGACGTTTCGAAATTCTGATGCTTTTTTATAAATTATTAGAGTGACTATCAATACTCTTTTCTAAAATCATGTCTGATATAGATTTTATAATGCTAAAAAATAAATAACTGTAGAATAGGCAATATTAACAACAACAACAGCAACAAAAAAAACACACCCCCCCCCCCCCCAAGAACATAAATACTAGAATAAGTAAAAGTACAAAGGAGTAAGGGATAAAGTGTATTCCTTAAACATACTGACTTCAAGATTTGATTAATGAATCCAAGTACTGCAGATTGTCTCAGTCCAAACCCACATTTTTATAAAACACATTGAGAATTTTAAAGTTAAATGATTGAGGCCCTGCTGTTTTCTGCCTTGAATGGAAAGTTTCCAATTAGTTACCAAAATACTTTATTCCATTTTTGCTGGTAAAATATTTTTAACAGTAGAATTAAACTTAAAATATTTATGTACAGTAAAGGTTTTGGAACAAATACAACATGGGCAAATGCAGTGGGTCTTATTCATATATTTATTTTTTCATCATTAATAATCTTGAAAGTCCCTTGCCTTTTTCTTTTCCTCTCTCTTTTTCTGCAAAAGCCCTAACTAAGATATGTTAGTAAATTTTATGGCCCATTTAATATCTGATCTGGCTGCTAAGACTGCCACAGGCATGAACATTGTAATGTGGATAACTTCACAGCAGGTACTGGAATCCCAAATAATTTCATGTCTGCTAATGAAGAGGTCAATGGATAGTGTTAATGTTCTGCAAAAAGGCCCTACACACCATTAGCCGTTCCTAAAACCAGCCATCCTAAAAGGTAGAACTTTTGAAATCAGATGAAGATTTTTAATCTTTTCAACAGCAAGGAGGCATGGGTATCATCTTTCATACAGATATGTAGTTTTCATTCTTTACTTAGTCTCCTAATCAACAAGATTTATTCTAATGGAAATTATCTTCATCCTATTAATGATCTCATATATATAATTCTTAAGCAGATGAATGTTATTTGCAAAACAAAGAGCATTCACAGAAGTTGAAAATATATTGCAGAGATTGGTGCTCAAATAAACTTTATGTGATTTTCTGAATAAAGATAACCATAAATAGATGCTCAAGCCTGTCATGTTTTTCAGATCATGCAGTAATTATAACACCACTTTTATAAGTTAAGACTTACTTTGTCAAAACACCGCAGATTTCTGTTTAGTTCTTGTTCCTATAAAATCTGTCTTCTTCCAGCCCTGATGCCATGTCTGTCTGTAATTCTAAGTGGGACAAGAAGGATACAGTAGTGGTTAAGAGAAGGAAGGAACTGAATGTAAAGTGAGTGCACTATAACACAAAACTAGAGGAAACTGTTATGTGAAATGTGTCCTGCATATTAACATAAATCAAATTGACATTGTAACATTGATATACTTCAAGAAGTTCCTAATGTGACTGCTATCACTTCCTCAGCAGATGGTCTCCTTCACAAATGAAAAACATTTGAGCAATAGAAATGTAATTTTTGGCCTTATTTAGTATAAGCATTTAAGCTGTTAGTATTTGATTACTATTATTACTGCTATTTCATTTCTACACTTTTTATTACAAACAAGATGCTGGATCTCTCATAAAAAAAAAAAATAAATAGGAGTTTTAACCATAGAGACTTAAAGACTAGATTAAACATAACACATCTACTCCATGTCATTAAAAGTATACAAGATAAAGTATAAAAAGATATGGAAGGATAATAACACAAATGACAAAATATTAATTCAAATGTTTCTTGTCCAAATTAATTATTTTCTCCTAACAAAAAAGGACATGTTATCTATTTACTGCATTCCTGTGGCTCAGAGCAGACTGGTTTTTAGTAAGAATGGGGAGGGTCCTAGAACAGACAGCATGATTTTAAAGTGGCCTGTGAGTGGCTTCTTTGTGTCACAGAATAAAATCATGCAAGGCTACATTTAATCTATTTCATTTTTTTTCATGTTCTTTTATAAATTTAGACCGAAGTGCAGAGGTTAATAGCCATTCTGGAATAATTTGTCTTGAAACTACAGTAACATTTTCCTCTGTTACGAAGGATCAGTCTTAAGCTTTCAGCAACAGAGAGACAAGGACAAAATCCACCTCTGAGTTAAATACACACCACTAACTCTGAGTTAAATACACATAAACTGATACATTAGCCTTTTTTGTTTACTGTCTTTGCATGAAAGGAGTCTGTTGCTATCTATTGTCTGTGCAGCAGCACACAAAACACGATCTCTCAAGGAATCAATGTTTGGCCTTTTCACAATTATGAAATTACTTTACCGTTTCCATAAAGTTTTCTTCTGGGGGATATATTTTGTCCTTAGTAACTAAGGATTGTTCTATATATTGGAAATGAGATTGTTGTTACATTTTTATGACACTTTTATCTAGTCATGTTGTCAGTACTAACAACATTTTTAAAGACATAAGGAGTACCTTTGCATCTTTCTCTAATAAAGCCTGAGAGAAAATGCATTTCTAAATTGATAATTTTTCTGTCTCTAATTTAAATACATTTGATTCTAATTCACCCTTGAGAGTGCAGATAGTGGGTATGTAGTGGAAAACTAATATTAATTCTGTGTATGTTGCCAAAATGATTTCTGGGGAAGGAAGAGCTTTAAAATGAAATGTTCTCCTCATGTTTGATTACATGTCTGAGAGACTGCATGATTTTCAGTGGCCACTCTCAAAGGCTTATGAACATTGAGTCTCGAACACTGTATCAGAGACATAGTCTGTAGGTCATCGTGGGAAAATTTATCTTATGCATTAAAGCTATCTTCTTAAGCATGCAAGTTGAAACATTACCCAAAAGAATTACCATTATAACCATTCAAAGCAGTAAAACTTTTAACAGACTTATAAAATCATTACAACATCAAGGGCTACACATGGTATCAGGAGATTTATTTTTCCAGAAACTCCAGAAAAAGGCAGTAAAAAGTCATGACAGTGCAGCTATAGCAAAAATGTTTATTAAGAAAGGTATTGTACTGTTCATAATAAAGTTAGGTTGCTATCATCTTGTCTGAACATTTACTCAGTTTTACATAATTCTTAGTAATACACCTTCCATGATGTTTGGAGAACAACATAATTACTTTTTTAGGAATAGCTTATTTATTAAATTAGATATTTGTAGTAACTGAAAGAATTTTTGTTGTTAAAGAATAAAATTCTCATTCATCTGAGAAAAGAATACTAACTTTTTACATAATATCTCTATTTATTCTTCTACATGACATCTGAATTTTACATAACAGCTTTCAAGCAAACCAGTTTGTCTTCCTGGCTTCATATACATCTCTCATTCTCCTCTTTCCCTGATGGCTACAATAAGCAGCTTTCAGCTGTGCCAAAAATACTTCATATCAATGAGCAGCTCCCTTCTAATACCAGTTTCTAACTAATTTGCGCTTCATGCTAGGGATTTTCTGTAGCTCCAGTACCATCTCTATCACTCAGGATAAAATTATCTTCTCTTGAATTACATTTGTCTTGTTGCACCAAGTGGGGACCCTTTTAAGTAACAAATCTTAAATTGGTGTTGTTGTATGTTGCTAATGAAATTTGTAAACTGCATGAGACAATCTTAGTTTCATAATAAGTGAAAGTACATGAGGATATGACATCATTAAAATCAGCTAGAATTTATGCAGTTACACCAGTTAATTTCCTATAATACTAGTTGTACATTCACCCTCACAATTCATTTTCTGAAGTCCAGACTGAAAAAAAAAAAATGGCAAAGACTAACCAAAACTGTGCTTTCCTCCTCATATTCTGTATTTATCTCTGTTAAAATAGTGATGAAGCTGCAAAGTCCCAACCCTTTAACTACCTTTGTCAATTTTTGTCTGTTTGTTCTTTTGACTCCTAGACCCTGTTAATGGCAACAGAGCTCTATGTGTGCACCAGCAATTCCTTGTGGAGATGAGCTTGCCATCTCCATTTTTAAGTGCCTCAGTACATGTCCACTGTACTGGGATTGCTAAGAGGGTTACTGATGTTGAAGCACTGAGGCTGCCTCTTTAAGTGAAATGTACACTAATTTAATTAAGTGTCAGTGGTGCCATGTTATTGCTTTGCTTTTTGATCTTTAAGCTGCAAATTACATTTCCATCCCATCAACTCATTTTCTTTTTGAAACAGTTAGTTCACCAACTCTGTTATACAAATAATATGAACACTCTTTATAAAGAATTCTACAATTTATCACTGTTTTACACTTCATTAAACAGAAAAATGAAACAAATTATATTTGAGACAGAATATGGTTTTAATGCTGAAAATTTTATAGTCATTTAAAATGTTCTCATGCACATCTGCCAAAGATGTTAAGTAGCTAATTATAATTCTCCCCTTACAATATACAATAATGTGGTGATAAAATTTGTCTTCACAAGCATTTGAGTCCACAATAAACATAGAAGTTGAAAGGTCTGAATTTGCCAGATGATGTTTCTTTTCTTCTTCCTTGACGGCACAAGAGAATCATGAGATTGTGATGTTGTTTTTGCTTTTTCTGTTGTTTTATCTCTTGTCACAGTCATAAAGCTTGCACTTAAAATTGTCAGCCATTTTTTGGCACCTGGCTGAACATTTGAATGCTCACCAGATTTTGTGTCACAGAGGTTTTAAGTGACACTTATGTCCTCTCTTTTACTCTCTGTAGGTAATATTCACATATACTTATGAGCCTTTGGAGAAACTTTGCATCTCATTTCTTTTTCCAGACTAGTAACTTCTGAGTTTTAGTATATGTTGCAAGCTGGTCAGAGACTGGAGCGAGGTTTCGCTCGTATTCTCAGGAACAGGATTAAGACTCAAAATGGAGTTAAGTGCCACAAATCTTTATTTGCACATCACAAATGAAGAAAGGGAGGAAAGAAAGAAAGAGGAAGGGGAAAGGATTCGTGATAGCTACCACCATGGAACTGAAGCCTGACAGTCTGGTTAGAAGATGAGTCTGTGGGATGAAGGTGAGAAGCGTCTGCAAAGTGATGATGATGGAGAGGAGAATCGGTGGCGGTGGAGAAGAAGAGCTGAGACAAAGCAGAGTGGTGGTGGCAAGGAGAAGAGAAAGACCCAGCTATTGGTCCTTGTCTCTGTTTTATCCCCTCAGCCCCACCTGCCATTAGCAGTGATGCACATGCCCAGTACCTTTGCTGGGGTGTGTGGGAGGTCTGACTCTGGAGTTTTAGGTGGTTTCCCACCCTAGATCTGGGCGCATGTGCGGGGGTGAGGTAGCTCTGTTGCCATGGCAGAGGTGGTATTGGGAGTCCTGCTTCAGCAATATCAAGGAAAATAAACACAGTCTCTGGCAATACATTAGTAGTCCATTCTGTCTAAATTATTTTCATAGTAAATAAGAAACCTAACCATATGTATATTTAATTAATTGACTACATAGAACTGAGTAATAATTCTATGACAAGATCTATAAAAAAGTAAAAAAACCAAACCAAAACAAAACAAAAACAGAAACCAAACCAAACCAAAAAAAAAAAAAAAAAAAAAAAAAAAAAAAGGAAGAAAATAATTTAATAAGCTAAGCAGTAACCAGTCCTTAAGAGAAAATTATACATCTCTGATTAACATGAACAAGCATAAAACTAGCAGTATGATTTTGAAACATTAATCATATCTATATATATATATGTTTTGAAATACTTTTCCAGTAGTACTAAAAGAAGACTTGGACAAGAAATTTAAAAACAGATTTTCAAAATGACATTTCAGAAGATGTTATTATTTTTCTACTATTACTGTTTAAAGCACTTTTATATACATTGATTCTGTTGTATATACTAGTCTGCTACACTGTACTGTACTGAACATTCATGTTCATGGCATATTAGAAATATAACCTTCCCTTCAAGCACTGGGGGCTCCTGTCAGGTTGTCCCAGAGGTGTCTGTTCTCCAAGTGCTCCTCACAAGGCAAGTGCTCCAGATCCTGTTCATTCTGGTGTCTCTTCAACAGATTTTCTTCAGCTTATTGATATTTTTCTGTTATTGAGCATCTCAAAAGAGGCATTCAACAAAGGCGGTTGAAAAAAAAAGGTCCTCAGTCAGGTGAAGGCAAAGTCACATGGTAACTTGGCTCATTTTCTGAGCATGCTCTCTTTTGGAAGCAGTTGAAAACCTTTTACGTCTTTAAGTCTGGGCAAAAGTCATAACTGTATAGAAATAAATATCTCCTTCACTTTTCCTTATTATTGAAACACATTTACTTGTAGCTCAGATTCATAACCCAGGTTCAACATGAATGAAATCTGATGAAAGAGGAAGGATCTCAACTAGGGCTCTGACACACCTGCTGAGGATGGTAATTCTTAAACAAATGACTACCAAGGCTGTGAACAATTGCTCTCTTCTCTCCATTATACCTCGCAATACAGAAGGGTCTACATCTCTGGAATAAGGTTCTTAGCTTTCTTGGACAATCTAGTGTCTTGCTGTAAAGAGATTTTGACTGTCTGCCAGGGTATTTGCCGTAACTGGAAGAAGTTAATAGAAAGTAGTTACCAAAAATTTGTATCTAAATATGTCTACAGATACGTGCACATTTGCTACTGAATCATTTTGTGTGTAGAGTGAACTTTTCAGTGACCCTGAAAGAAAGGTGTATGACCTGGTTGTGATATTAAAACATTAGATACCTCATCAGGAAAACATTGATTTAAGGATGTTGAAGCAAAACAAGTGATTTTAACAACCTACCCCAAAAAAGCACATGTACAAGATGACAGAGGAGCCATAAATATGTAAGCACAGTCTGATAACAGAGATGACACAAATCTCAGATGAATAGCTACTGTTCATTAAGGGAATAAAGTCTTGGGAGCTGGGTAAAACAGGCATTAAGAGTAATAAAGAACAAGTGAATATCCAACAATAGCAAAATATACCAGGTACAGAATAGCTGTCATAAAACACAGAATTTGCAGGCCAATGAATAAATGCTATGCACATCAACTATATTATCCCATATATAAAAATAACCCCAAATGGACACAAGAAAAAAAAAGAAACCAAACGCAAACCCCAAAAGAATGGAATAGATAGGAAAAGGATGATTAAAATTAGAGAGTTCAAACTCTCATTTAGAATGTTAAGGGTTACAGTAAAAGAATGATGTATGTATGTTGCATACTTGAAAGATTAGAATAACTCAGAGAAAGGAAACCATACTTTTAAACAATATAATTTGTCCATAAACTTTAAGTGGCTATACAGATATTGTGTTTTGCTAGGTTTTTGTTGTTGTTATTGTTCATTAAGTGTATTTCAATTAATTTAAACATATTTGTAAGTCTATATATGTAGTAAAAATGCATGTGTATATACTAACTTATTTTTTCATAGAAATAACCAATTGAGTTATGAGGCATGCATGTTGGACACCATACAGAAGTGTCATCCTCTTCTCAAATTATTATTTTTTTCTTCAAAAGAATTCAATGTTTTATTTTTCCAGAGATTCATATTTTTCCAGGCAGCAGTTGGACACAGCTGAAGTGTTGATTTTCATTTATCTTTCCAGAAGTATACACAAAATTCCCAGGGAATGGGAGTTACTTCTCAGCTTTCTGAAGATTAGATATCAGTCCAGTCGTATCCTACATGAGGATACATGTACAATCAGTGAAGAGAGGCTCAAATCTTCAGAGATGAGTTGTATTATAAAATGGGAGTCAAAACCAAACAAGACTAAGTGGGATTTGGAAGTATCTGCCCCTTCCCAGTCATTTTACAGCATGAATATAGATTTTACATGACAAAATTCGGTTAAACGCATCTGGTCTACAAAGTATTTACATGCAGTAATCAGTGAGTCTTCCATGATATATCAACAAGTACTTCAGCTGTTAAAATCTAAAATATTATAAATTCAAATTTCCCCTGCCTTCAAAAAAAATTCTTTAAGAAATTATGAATTTTAAGTGGGTCTGTATTTGTTATTTTTATTTTATGTGATGTAGCTTTCTTGTTGAAGATAGCATACCAGGATTTTCAGAGTGTCCAATCTGCTGTCATTCAATTTCTGGATGATTTTGAAAATATTTTACATCTATTTCTAATCATACTGCAAAGAAAATCAGGTGCTATAGGTGTCTGGCATATAAAATTTCCTTAGAAATTCAAGACTATGATTCAGTGCTCAACAGTAAGATAAAGAAAAATAAATCTATTTGGTGATTTTCCTGTGTCTGAAGAACTCAATCGGCACCTAGCTGTACTCTTATGGGAAGGTTTTTATCAGGGTTGGATATCTCAGTCACTTTTATATCATAGATATAAATAAAGCTTACCAAATTATTAGGTCTGTCCAAATCCAACCTCATCTTTGTTGGTGAGACGGACAGTGGGATGGACTGCACCCTCAGCAAGTTTGACAACAACACCAAGCTGTGTGGTGTGGTCAGGCTGGAGAAGTGGGATGAGGGATTTTGAATGCAAGTCTGTGCAACAATCTGCAAGGCACATGTCTTAGTCTATAACACTGTTCTGATTTGGGCTGGAATAAGGTTTATGTTCCTTTTTGGTAACTAGAATAATGCCGTGTTTTAGATTCGACATTGAGTTTGGTATGAGAAGAATGCTGACAGCACACTAATGTTTTCAGCTGCTACTGAGATTTCAAGGAGTCTCCAACTCCCCATGTCCTGCCCGTATGCAAGTGCACAATAAGCAGGGAGGGAGCATGGCCAGAGCACCAGACCCAAATTGGCCAATGAAATATTCCATATCATGTAACATCATGCTCACTATATAGAGGAGGGGTGGTTGGGAAAGGGCTCTCTTTCGCTTGCAGGATTGTGATTGCGATATCTTGGTATATCAGATCACTAGCCGGGAACGTGCTGGTTATTGGTCAGTGGGTGGTGAGCAATTGCATTGTGCATTGCCCATTTATATTTTCTGTTACTGTCATTGTTTTCTTTTTATTACCACTATTAAACTGTTTCTATCTCAACCATCGAGTCTCCCTTTATCCCCTCCCCTGCCACCAAAAAACTCCACCACTCACTCAACACAGGACACCCTCCAATTCCTTCCCTCATTCCCAGGTGTGTGAGGGGAAAGGGTGGGTGAGCGGCTGTGGGGTGTTTGGCTGCCAACCAGGCTCAAACCTCAACAAATATAGATGACTTAGGAGAAGTAACAGTGATTTGGAAAGTATCTTATTAAAAAGTTAAGTTACCAAATGAAAATAAGAACTATATTAAATGGATTACTATAAACTACAGTCAGTACAAAAATGAGGCTGAGCTCTGGACTCTAATAGTTTCAGTGTTGAATTTTCTCTCTGAAACTAACCCCCACATAGCCTGTGCATTTCATCTTATGAAACCTCAGACAGATGTTTTAATGTTGCTTTCTTCTACAAAACAAAATTCCTGTTACAAGATTAGTAATTCCTTTCAAAATAGCTGGCTGTATTTTAAAACAAACAATCAAACAAAAATCAGACAATTTGTTTATAATTATTTCTGCTGTTTTAGTATTAAGATATGTGGGTATCCTGTGACAGCAGCATGGCAACATTTTATTTTCACTTATGTTCTCCACTTAATATATATGAATATCAGTTGACAGAACCTTAAACTGATCATTGCTTTTTGAAATGAATATTCTGATTCAGAATTTAGTAAGAATTTTGATTTTATAAATCAAATTAACAGTTTCTTATTTTCAGTATTCTATATAGTAACAGCCATTTATCCTATATTCTCTTCCTCATTTACTACCACTACTACTACTTATAACATAAAGTGAAGTAGAAAAACTAATAGTAAAATCAATTCCTACAAAGACTCTTACACCTGCACCATCACACCATGAATCAGCTTGGCTGACAACATATAAGGTCATATTCAGATATACTGGACTGCGAATTTTGCACATATGTAATGAGCTTTAGGATTACTTTTTCAGAATTGACTTTTCTGTTTCTGAGATTCTCTTTCAGCCCATAATACTCTATGAACAACAAAATTAAAAACTGATTTGCATAAGGCATTATCTTTATAATTATTTAACTTATTAGTTTATTAAATAAGTATTGAATTTCATATTTTAAAATATGAAAGAAGATATATAGACCTTTCTGATTAATCTGATTTTAATGTGTGCTCAGATGAAGTACATAATACCCTATGAAAGTGTCATTAATCCTAATAGATTGCTGATTATGCAAGTGACAATCATTAGATGGACCTGTTTGACCTATTTTACTGACTGCGATTGGCTGCTAGAAGATGAGCCTCTATTCCATTAATGTGCATGGCTAAAAATTCTGCAGATGTAGTGCAGTAATATCAGATCCTCAGTTAACTTACATAACAAGTGAGGACTACAATTTACAGAACTGTGTATTGAGTTTGGCTGAGATAAAGTTAATTTTTCCCATAGCAGTCCTCATAGTGTTGTGTTTTGTATTGGCAGCTAGAAAGGTGTTGATATCACACCATTGTTTTCTCTACTGCTGAGCAGTGCTGGCACAACATCAAGGCTGTCTCTCCGATATTCCCCCTTCACCATTGGGCTAGGGGTGGGCAAGACCTTGGCAAGGGACATAAGCAGGACAGCTGATCCAAACTGACCAAAGGGATATTCCATACCATATGACATCTGCTCAGTAATAAAAGCTAAGAGAAAGGCAGAGGAGGAAGGGCATTCATTACTACAATCAGTGACATTTGTCTTCCAGAGCAACTGCTATGTGCACTGACACCCTACTTCCTGGGAAGTGGCTGTATGTTGCCTGCTGATGAGAAATAGAGCATAAATCCTTCGTTTTCCTTTGCTTCTTCACACAGTCTTTGCTTTATTAAACTGCCTTTATCTTGACCATGAAGTTTTTTTTCCATCTTGTTTTCTCCCCTCCCCATCCTACTGAGGAGGGGAGTGATAGAGTGGCCTGGTGGGTACCTGACATCCAGCCAAGGTCAACCCACCACAAATTTTTTTAAGCCAAGATTTTCAAAATAGTTGTCTGTAGTCATCTTGAAATTTGATTCAGAGAAGGCTCTCAGTTTCTCCAGGTTTATAAAAGTTAAACTACTGATTTCAGTGTGTGGCATTTTAAGGGAAGCCTAAGGAATTCAGTTCTGAAAATCTGACTTCTTTCCAGTAACAACTTTAGTCATCCATCAACTTGATAAAAAGACTAACGCAAAGCCTGTCACAAGACAGATAAGTATGGATTTGTCATATTAATTTTTTTAATCTTCATCCCTTTGTGGTTAAATGTTGTTCTCCCTGGGTGCCGTCCTCCCTTAATAGCTTAGGGAACTGAAACCAAGTGAACTCCTCAGCCCTGTGAAAGAGCTGTGGTGACTAGCTGGGTGATTTCTTCAACTTGTGAGAGCAAAATATAATGTGTAGCTGTATGGCATGCAAAGCTACAGGATGATGTCAAGGAGAACACTGCTTGCTTCCAGTTCTTTCCCTTCCTTCTCAGCTGCTGAGGTGAGCTGCTGTACACATAGTTTCACTCCCTCAGAATTACAGAATTCAATGACCCTAGACAGTGAGGCAGTCATATTCTTTGCTAGGGTGATTAGTCTGTTTTGTCCTGTCTCTCTCTGAAAGGATAGTGTTTGGAGAAACTTCTTTGCCATTGCTGAAGGCTGGGAATAGAGCCATGAATAGAACATCTCTGTCTCTTAGACCTGGAGGTTTTTACTCCTTCATTAGTTGCCTCTACAGAGGCCCATTTGCTCTATTTTTATCTAATGACTGCCCTGCTTCACTGCTCTGCAACCTTAGATGAAACCCTCAGATCTAGTATTTACATCATTTTTCTTTAGCTAGCCAATTAATTGTATGCTTTGATATTTGGGAGATAGCAGTTCCTTTAAAATTCCAATTAATATGAGCTGAATACTATCTTCTGTCCTTTAGATCAAAGTGCTCAGTTTCAGAGGTTGTGCAGCTTTGCTGCTCTGGTCTTATCATGTAATGTAAGAAAACATGTGGCTCTGGACAATGTTTTGAGAGAAAACAGAACCACAGTGATGTCACATTTTTATGAAACATTTCACAACAGCAATTGCTATGCACATGAGTCTATAACTGATATCTGAGTGTGAACTATACTCCAAAGAGCTTTTCTGATGAAGCCTGTGAAATGAATAAAATAATGGAGCTCTGAGGAACAAAACCAGGAAGATCTGTTCACAGGTTATTGGCGCCGTAAGCAAAACACTCAGAGACATGTATTATTTTATAGACTATATTGACAGAACTCAACAGACATGAAAAGTGAAAACAAAGAATCCTGCCCTCATTGCATGATGACATAAAGCAAATAATCTGAATATATTTCCGAGAATAATCCAGTAACTGCTTCTAAACTCAATGTTGGCTCCACAGCAGAGGTCAGGAATTGGATTTGCAGTGAATGGTGTGTATCTGTGAACTGTGTAGCTCTTTACCAAATGATACCAAAAATTATGTATTTCCCCATTTTAGAATACATCTCCCAATATCCATCATTTAGTTTTTGGGCCCAGAGGCATTCATTTACATGTTAAATGAAGTGAAAAATTTTTGCAAATAGTGATATTCCCAAATAGATATTTTAAAATTAATTTCCAGTCCTGGATTTAACATTGAAAGTCTTCTCATGATAAGAAGTTTGTGAAAGAGTTTACCCTCTGATAATAAAGTCAGAAATTCTGAGAGTAAATACTGTGTTGTTTCCTGGCTGATACTTATTCCATTGTTTTTTTTCTTGATTTTTTTCTGAGAATTTCATGACAGTATGGTATGTAAAATTTAAAAAGAAAATAGCACACTTGCTGATGAAAAGAGGGAATATTTATATATCACATTGGTAGCAGAAAAGTGATGACACAAATGCTATTAAAGGATCTTACATTTTTAACCAAAAATTGCTGAAAATTTCACTTAATATGAAACATCAGATTAATGGATACAGAATCTTAAAGATCTTCTATAGCAATTATCCTTAATCTATAACCTAATTAAACAATCATAAGTCATGCTCTGGGATAGATCTATTTTTTAATAAAGATGACCCTTTATTCAACTCATAAAGTGTTAACACTTATTAAAACTATATATTGGTACATATCAAAACACATGTGCTGTTGAGCCATTTTCTGTCTAAAATTAGACATAAAATTCACAAATTACAGCAGATGGAAGAATGACAGGGGAAAGGTTAGCATGGTTCACAGATGAGATCACAGGATGGATTACTTGTTTCTTCTCTCCATTGTTATCTCTTCTTTCCTTTCTTTTATGTTCTGTGGGGGGGGTTGTTTGTTTGGGGTTTTTTTGTTTGTTTGTTTGATTGATTTTTTTTTTGCAAATCATGTATTGGTGCAATTACAAGTTCTATGGTACTGGAGTATTCATGCAGAAGAGGAAATAGAGGGATGAAAATGACCTTTTCATACTGTCTCCTAGGAAATTTTCTTCTAAGGTGTGTCCTGGTTATAAAAGTAGTTAATATTTCATAGGACCTTGATGATCACACAGAAAATATTATTACTAAATATATCAATAAGTAATAGGATTAAAAATTAAAATAGTGCCCAGAAATTGTAGGATGGTTTGAAAAAAATATGTTTCAGTACAGTTACAAAAAAATTAAAATTCTTTACTCGGTCTGGAATAACATAAATAAAAAATGAGAAACAAACAACTAAACAAAAGTTCTGTCAAGAAGAATCTTAGGGTTATTACTTCAGATCCTAAGATGAACTTGAGCAATGTCATGTATCAAAAAATGACAGTCACAGTACCAGTATGAACAAACAAGAATATGTTTTCCATATTAGGTGAATTCACTTTTCCACTCTTGATAGTATTAGCAATGTCTCAGTTGGATCCTCTTGTGAAATGACTGGCCAGTAAATATTATGAAAGATGCAAATCATCCAGATGCAATATAAGAACATAAGAATAATGGAAGATCCAGGAACATAGACACAGAAAAAAAAAGATTAACCTAGTTTGTGAAAGAGGAGATTGGGAGAAGACATGATAACAGAATTCATATATGCAAAAAGTACTATAAAAAAAAAAAAAAGTGGTGTTTGTGATAAGGAAGATGAAGAATGATTTGTTTAATTTCTATCAGATTTCAACAAGGTCAGAAATTAGAAAAAAAAGAATTATAAAAACATTCTATGGATTTTGTGTGATCCTAGTTATAGTGAAACACTAAAATAGTTTAGAGAAGTTGTGGTGTGTCCATCACTGATTACTTTGTAAAATCCTAGAGAATATCTCTCAGGATTGAGATTTACTTTAAGCCATAGATTATGAAGGGAACAAATGTCATTTCAACTTCCTTTCATATAATTCTATGTCATTTTCCACCTAAAAAAACCCCAAAAAACAAAAAAAAACAACCTTCTTTAAATATGCATTCAAATTTTCATTCTAATAAGTGTTTTTAAGTAATCAGATTAGGCTTCAGGAATTAAATGAATTAGGAGAAAATGTAATAAAAAGTGTTCAGAGACTTATGATTCCAAGATAATAAAAACTCCATAAGAAATCAAAACACTCGGACCACTTCTTTACTTTAACCTTTCAGAGGATTCTGGGACTATCCAGTGAGCTAATTAACTGATCCTTTCCAGAGTTCATTTTATATATAATAGAGTACATTATTGAAAAATATAAAAGTATTATTATCAGGCGTTAGTCACAATTCAGTATTCAGAAGTCTCATATGAAATTTGCAAATCATCTTAAGTCCATTTTAGAGTGTTTGAAACTATTTCCTTATGCATCATTAAGCATTAATTGAATATTGGGTTGCTCACTTAATAGGGCTACTATTTATAACTCATTTAGAAGTTAGAAAAGTTTAGAGGTGAAATTTTCATCCTACAGTCATCAATAGTAATTGGGCATTAGTGTCATCACTGTTGGAAGGTCACTTAGAAGTTTCTACAGCAGTATTAACAGATGTGTACTGGGTATATACTAACTGTTCATTTTTTAAATGATGGATATTTTTACAGTAAATTAACTGTCTAATGCTTTCAAGAATCCTCAGCATATCTCATTTTGAACATACTGACCTAAATTTACTTATCTATAAGTTTTCAGTATTTCCAAATAATCTTTCTTACATACCTAGAGTGATAAAGTTTTGTTACATTATCTCTTAAAATTATCTTGCTTCATCTTAAGAGGGGTTTTAAATCATTAATGATTACATCACTGCAGTCTTACATGGAAGAAATAGTTTTATATTCAAAGCAACCATTTATATTTCTTCTTTTTACAATAGCAATTATGAAAACCATTATGGATTTTTTTTTCACTCATAGCTTCTTAAGGGAACTTATTCCTTAGGGAGAATAATAGAATCATAGGATCATTTAGATTGAAAAGACCTTTAAAATTATTGAGTCCAACAAGCAATAAAACCCCCCCCAAACTAGTTTATTTAACCTATGTATCTCTACTTTATTTTCTGTCTTGCTAATTTATAAAATTAATTAATGTTAGAGATATTCAAACTTTCTCCAGTAACTTGTAGGAAATAAAATGTTAAAATAGTCCACAATCACCAAGCAAATTATTACATTTATTAATATTATTAAAATGTATATCCTAATATACATATATATATATATATGTAGTTTAAATCAGTATATATATAAACACCTGACTAGGGGTGTGGACTAGACAATATGAAACCAGAATCTTCTCAGTGGTGTCCCATAAAAGGGCAAGAAGTGATAGGCACAGATTGAAATATGTGAAATTCTATTTAAATTTGTTGTTACTGAGAAGGTGGTCAAACAGTGGAACAAGTTGTGTTCTCCTGAGAGGTTGTGGTGTTTATATCTTTGGAGAAATTAAAAACTCACTGGACTCATTCCTGAGCAAATTACTCTAGCTGATCTTGCTTGAGCAGGGTGTTGTACATCTCCCTGGGTCCCCTGAACCTCAATTATTCCATGAGTCTGTGAAATCCATGCAAATAAATCTGAAGGACAAGTTTTATTAACTTTCAAAAATATTTGGATTGAGACAATTTGTACTCAGCATAAAACTTACTATATTACGCTCTCTTGCACCCTGAGAATTGTAGGTTTAGTATATTTCTCTTTAAAATTGCTTTTATTAATATAAGCACCCAAACTATGTTTTATAAATTTAAAGGGTAAGAAAACATATGATAGTAAAATATTAACTTGATGAATAATTCAGAGTGGGTAGAAGTGGTTGAAGTCATAAAGTCACCTTTTGAACTGTAGCTTTGTGGTTGAACAACATGACCTTTCACATTTGAAACAATGATTTGTGTTTAATCTCTAGTCCTCTAAGAAATTAATTTGGCCAGTAGTCCATACTAGGGAACCCTTTAATAATCTTAAAGGATATTAACTGTAAATCATCCTTTGCTATTGAGATGGATTTTTATACAGTATTCAGTATGCTGAAATCTTCTTTATAGACTAGGAATGGCAATTATAGTATTATTGGCAAAATGTTTGGAGGGCAATAGATATTAGAGGCATTGGATCTAACTGATAGCTGGCTAAGTTTATGTAATTAAATCACTCCTTGACAAGCCACTAAGTAGGTCACAAGGCAATAGAGGATGAAGCACAACCTTTGCAGCTGATTCAGGGCCTTTGACCCACTGACACAGGATCTTCTGCTCCACATCGCTCTCCCTGGACCCTGAAAAAGAAAAAAGGGGAAATTAGTGCCTTTCTCTATTCACATGAGAAATAACTGTATGCAGCTACAGTTAGTGAGACCTGTGGAAAAATTCTAGCCTCCACTGGAGCCAAGATGAGCTATCCCTGAGCATGCAAAATGTTAATTTGGTCCTTTTAGCCCAGTTCTTGCAGCTCCTTTTGGCTATACTGTTTGTTAGTTATGCAGCACTTAGTAATTAACTTGTTAGGACAGGGGTTTCTCCTTTCACTGGAATTTGGGGAAAGATGCACTGAGGCAGAAAATCTCTTAGGTTAACCCAGTAAATAAAGTGTGATGAATAATGATTAAAAAAAAAAAAAAATAAAAAATAAAAAATGATGGAGTAACAGGTAATTTATTTAACCACCTTTAAAAAAAAAAATCAGTTATAAGATAGGAGATGAGTCCAATTCCTAGAATAAAGATGAGTCAAACTTTGGAGATACCTGTTTGTATTTACAGTTAGTTTAAACTACTCAGATTAAACAATAAAGTTTCAACAATGTAAATTCAAGGAAGATAAATCTTACGATTAATGTTAAAGATGCGCATTGAGAAGTTAGACTTCCATAACAAATTGCTATTGTAAGAGTCCCAGATGTTCCCTTCTTAGTGAGGGCATAGAAGTTCCAAAATCAAAGATGTTTTAGTCAAGAGTAAAGAGCAAAAGATATAACAAGAATAAACCATTTGTGACATATACACCAATGCTAATTTAACTGAACTGAAACCTACTTTGCCTATACTAAAAGAAAAAGTTTTGAAAAATACAAGAATAAATAATGTATTTTATTATTTTAATAATTACATTTTTATTTTGTAACATGATTTAAAAATGTTAACCTCTGTGCAAAGAAAGAGTGAATAAGGTAGTACACTGACTAATAAACCTACTTCGGAATGAGTGATTTTCTTCTTTGACATGCCAGCTACTAGCTAAACATTTTGATTCTGAAAAATCCCATACGTATTGCTTTCAGTTTAGAATTTTAAAAGTTGCATTTCCCCAGGATTTAATATCTGGGGTTATTTTTGGATGTCACCTCTTTCCTATTCTTCCAAAGGACATTGTACCTACTCTTTGCTTTGCATATCTGTATTTAGAACCCAAAAGCAAAATATTGTTGGAGAATGGCTCAGAGACAAGGGTCCTGAGCCCACTGAGCAATTGTATGATCAGAGCCTGCTCTAGCTGCTGATGCTGGGCCTCACTAGGGTTTGCCTGCAGCTGCTCGCAGCTGCTGATACAGGAGGAATGTCAAGGACGCTTCAGCCCTGTGTACCGTGGTGTGTCGAAAACAGGTTATGGGGAATTAGGAATAGTGGTCTGAGAAACCTAGTGTTATGATAACGGTAGTCTGAGAAACATTGTGTTACGGTACTGTCGTGTATTGAAAACAAGTCAACAGGAATCAGAAATAGTAGCATGAGGAACTTAGTGTTATGAGAAGCTTGTGCTGTAAGCTAACTGCAAGTAGGTGGACCGCGCGAATACGACCCTTAGAGCTTAAGCCAATCAGCTAGTGACTAGTAGGCATAATTAGTAGAAGGATTATAAAAGGCTGTAACGAAAATCAATAAACTGAAGCATGCTTTATCACTCATACTGAGTCGGCTGCGTTCTTCCTCCTTGGCCTGCGTCCTCGGCTAGCCCAGCCCAGCAAAATATGAAAAAGTAAAATATTTTTATGGATCACTAGAACTAGAAGGACCATATTGAGCCTTTTGATGGACTCCTGGAGCAGATGCCTCAAATTAATGACTCACCAATTCTTCCTTAACCCCAAATACAGTATTGAAGGAGAAAGAAGGACTGAAAGAAGGCAGGGAATGGAAAAAAAAAGGAAAAAGGAAAAAAAAAGAAAGGAAAGAAATTAAGTAAAGATCATGTCTTGCTTCTGGAATTCTAATTGTTAATAAACATTACTATTTTCTATTAATTTTCTAGTCTTGAATTTTCCATTCATTGCTGCAATTAAGTTCTCAGTAAATTAGTTAGCCTAGTTCTTCATTTTGAATTTGATCAGTTAGCAGGTACTATATCTTTCTAGATACTTTGATAGCATCCAGAACAGTATGATTTACTAATATTTGACCCCTATGCTTAATGCTACAATAAATTAAAAAAACAAACAAACAAACAAAACAAAAAAAAAAAAAAGAAACAAACCAAACCAAAAAACAACAGCTATTTACATGTTCATTGTCAGATATTTTCTGGATGTGTGTGATGTCTGTCTATCTTCTGCCACTGATGTAATATGATATATGTCTTCTGTGATTTCACTGCAAATTACTTAGGTTTCTTGTGCTGTTAACAGCACTGTGGGTGTTTTCTCTAAACTGTATAATTACATACCACGAGTATGGAAAACTCAGTGAATTCCTGTTTGGGAAGTTTGGGATTGCTTTACTTTGTTTCTCTGTTAATAGTTATCAGTCTTCAGTGTGATTCATGAATGGCATTTTTTTCACTTAGGAGCACAGCTACCTTGAAATTGTACAGAAAAAGGAATCTGTAATAGAAAACAGACTTTACCATATACAAGTAAGAAAAAAACCACAACTTGTCCCACTCCTACAGTAGCATTCCTAGTCTCTCTACATCTGCAGATTCTTACAGGAATTCTAAAAGTAGTGAATACCGTGGAGAGTCCTGGAAAAGAGAAAAAAAAATCCAAAGATCACACTCTTTTTCCAGAGAGACAATAACATTTTCAATATTTATAGAGAACATTTACAATGAAGGCGTAATTCTTCACAGTAGCTATTGATCCCCTGGAAGAATCTGCTGCAAATTAAATTCTGACTCCCAGGAAGTCATAAGACACAACATAGAATGCTGTGTCTCCTAGCCTAAACTATCATGCTTAAATAAATGCAGAACAGACTCATATAGAATCTCCCATATGAATTTCACCAATAGTTTGACTTGATTTTGTGAAAAAAATGAAATCTATTTGCATGTGTAATTTTATATCATTGTACTTGATGTTTCTTTTATTTTCAAAATGCCAAAGCCTCAGTGTTCTTGTATGTAGCATTCCATCAGATAACTTGATTTCACTTAGATGTTCCTATCTGCACTACTTTTTTATAAGGTAGTTGTAGATGAACCTGAAATTGACTAAGGACTTTGATTAGGTTGAACTTTTAGATTAAGGAAAGCATTTTTATGATAGATAAATGTCTAGTCTCTTAAAATGCACCTTTTCAAGAAAAAAACCCCACTCATTATTGCTTGTAAGTATATTCCCAGCTAAATGTGCTTTCTGTCTTAACTGTTCACAGAGGAGTAAAAGATAATCTGAATGGAACACAAAAAAACCCCACATTTGTTTTTTTTTTTTTGTTTGTTTGGTTTTTTTTTTTTTTTTTTTTTTTGTGATAACTGTAATACAGCTGCAATTCTGTTCACTAAAAAGGATGGCATTGTACTACTGCAGAAGCAGAGCTCTATATTTTTTGATAGGGACTATAAAAACTTACATTACTCTGTTCCAAATTGAACCATTTAGGGAACCTGTTGCTGCTAGATCACACCATTTTTCAGTAAAAAACTAAGCCTTGTGTATCCCTAGATACTATTATTGAAGGCGATAAAATGTACTATTGTAAGATCAACGAGGGTTGAGATGACTATATTCTCATAAGCTAAAGAAGACAATCAGTATGATAATTAGAGCATGTTAATTACTCTCCACTAGCAGCAAAAAATGCAAATGATATACAGCAGGAAATTAACAGCAGTTACTGCTCAATATTGCATGACTTTTCCATTAAGTATAATATGAGAAGTTGTTAAATTATAGAAAATGAGAATAATGAAGCTAGAATATTAAAGAAGCCTAGGTTTCCAGTCTGGCTGCGGACGGAGTCATTAGGAAGAGTCCCAAGGATGTGATACTGTCCGTACAGGTTAGGCACACTTGTGTAGTACGCTGGGGAAATCTTTAAGCATTATTTTATTTTCTCTAGGTAGAATAACACTGGGTATTCTGGCTCAGCTGGAATCAGTAGAACAACTTTTTCTGAATAATGGATCTGCTGCAAAGTATCTAACACAATTTCATCCCTTTCTTTGAAAAACAAAGATTGAAGCTGGGTATGATGGGGCCTTTATGAGAACAAACAGGCAAACAAACCAAAAAGAGCTAATAATGTTCTGAGCCTTTGAAAGGTTTAGAACCAAAGGCTGAAATCTCTTATAGCCTGAGAATGGAAAATAACACAAGAAAAAAAGCCATGGGAAAAGCATATGACTGAGTTTTAAAGTATATTCTAAGGAGTATAGACAAATTTATCAAAATAGTGACACACGTACTGTCAGCTACCAATAAGTACCACATCAAGAATTATTGACTTTTTAATCAGGTAGGTGCTTTTTTCAAAAAACATGAGAGACATTCTTAAATATTACAGGCATGTTTCATAAAGCATTGAATCAGTTCATAATTTTCTAGTGTCTTCAATAATCCTTTGATTATAATCATTAACATATTAACTTGGGCTTCATGAGTCTGATACAAAACATATTAATTATTGACACAATGTAAGACAAAATGGCATTTTGTAAAGAGTTTAAAATATGAATACTTAAACACAGACCTTGGTAAATATTTATAACATCTATCTACTAATTGGAAAAAAAAAAAAAACCAAACTGTAGTTTGAGTTTTCATTGCACTACCTCACATCTTTTTAAATACCTGGATTTCCTAGTGCCTCAATATTCTCAGGTAGTTACTCACATTTTATTAATTTATGAGATGTTAAACATCTACAATACTGTCAGTGTGAATTCTTTTTAGTGCTTTATGTATGCTATAGGTGTAATAATCACATAATCACAGAAGTTATGGAACTGAAATTGTTAAAAATCATTTTCTTCCCTTTATATTACAACAGAGCTTGTGCTTGGGTTTTCCTGATTGTCCTGGGTTTGAGTGAGTGGTGGGCTTTTATGGTAGGAGGGGAGGGGGCTATTGGGGTGGACCCCTGTGAGAAGCTTCTAGAAGCTCCCCCAGCTCCAAGTCAGCTCCACCTCTGCACCAAGGCTGAACCAATCAGATGAGCCTCTGCGATAACATATTTAAGAAGGGACGTGGTAAGGAGGAGTCAGACTTGTGAGGAGGAGTTGCAGCATCTGCGTGAACACCAATGTCAGTGGAGGAACGGAGGAAGAAAGGAGGGGGGAGGTGAATCAGAGGAGAGACACCCCTGTAGCCTGTGGTGAGACAGAAGGGTGACCCCTCACTGCCACCCATGGAGATCTACGGTGGAGCAAACACTGATTTATGGTATGTGTTTTGTTTTGCATGGATGATCAAGGTGTCTGTGCCCGAAGAAGGCTGGGGTCTTGTGGGAAAAGGTAGCCCCCGCTGTTGTAGTTTGGCACTGAGAGTATTTCAGCATGTGGGGTCCCATGCTGGAACAGCTGGGGAAGGGCTGCAGACCATGGGAGGGACTCACGTTGGAGAAAATTTGTGGAGGACTGTCTCCTGTGAGAGGGGGACCGCAATGGAGCATGGGGAAGAAGTTCCAGAAGCTCCCCCCACCAAAGATGGAAGCGGCAGCACTAACTTTACCCCTCATTCCCTGACCCCTGCGCTGCTGATGGGAGGAGGTAGAGATATCGGAAGCAGAGCTGAGCCCGGGAAGAAGGGAGGGGTGGGGGGAAGGAGTTCTCAAGATGTGGCAATGCTTCTCACTGTCCTGCTCTGTTAAGTGTTTTTAATGTCTGTAATAAATCTATGTTCCTTTTTTTCTTCCACTAACGAGTCTGCCTTTTGCCTGTGACCGTAATGTGTGATCTGCATCTCCTGGTTCTATCTCGAATCCTAATCCTGGCTTATTTGTCCCTTCTCATCGCTGGGAAAGAAGGGATGTGTGAGCGGCTGCATGGTGCTCAGTTGCCCTCTGAGCTCAAACCACGACACTTCTTTTTTTTTTTCTTTTTTTTTTTTTTTTTCATGCCAACATGAACATTTGTTCGAGTTGGATAAGAGAGAGAAAATATGGGGGTGGGGTGTTTTTGTTTTGTTTTGCTGTGTATTTGTTTGTTTTTTTTTTTTTTTTTTTTTCCCCCTGAAGAACACTTCCAACTTCTCCAGAAAAAACACCTACTTCACACAGCTCTGACATAGAAGCAGAACAAATCTTCATGGTAGATGAGTCGACTTGACCAGAGAGATGTGGAAAACAAGAGCTAAAGGAATTTGACACGAAATCAAGATATCAGAATTATCCAGGACACACATTATATAAGAAAGTATTCAATTATTTGTAGATCTAAGGTGTTAAGCAAGAATAAATAACAGAAGACTTTTATAAAGATCAGTTCAGCCCAGACATGTTGAGACTAAAATTAATATGACTGGAATGATGAAGCATTGATATCTTAAAATTGTATCTGTACTGACATATGAAAGAGTATCACAGAATAATAGAGCACCATGTTGGAAGGGACCTCAAGGGTCATCTGGTCCAACCTTTCTTGGCAAAAGGACAGTCTGGACATGATGGCCCAGCACACTGTCTAGTTGAATCTTAAAAGTGTTCAATGTTGAGGAATCCACTCCTTCCCTGGGGAGATCATTTCAATGGTTGATTGTTCTCATTGTGAAAAATTTTCTTCCTGTCCAATTGGAATCTCCCCAGGTGTAATCTGTACCCATTATGCCTTGTCTTTTCTATGTGACTCCTTGTAAAAAGGGAGTCTCCATCTTCTTTATAGCTACCCTTTAAATACTGGAACATGGTGATAAAGTCTCCCCTAAGCATTCTCTTCTCAAGGCTGAACAAACCCTAGTCTCTCAGTATTTCCTCATATGTCAGGCTTCCCAGTCCTTTGATCATCCTTGTGGCCCTCCTCTGGACCATCTCCAGCCTGTCCATATTGATTTTGTATAACAGGGAACAAAACTGAACACAGTATTCCAGGTGTGGCTGGACAAGCTCTGAGTAGAGTGAGATAATGACATATTTATCTCTGTTGGTGATGCCTTTGTTGATGCAACCCAGCATCCTATTGGCTTTCTTTGCTGCTGTAGCACATCATGTTCACTCATGTTGAGCTTGTTGTCCACCAGGACCCACAGGTCCCTTTCCACAGAGCTGCTCCCCAGTCATGTAGATGCCAGTCTGTGCTGCACTCCTGGATTATGTTTTCCCAGGTGCAAGACCTTACACATGTCTTTGTTGAAATTCATAAGGGTATTGTTAGCCCAATCTTCCAGCCTATCCAGGTCTTCCTGCAGGATTGCTCTCCCTTCTGAAGTTCCTACTTCCCCACTCATTTTGGTATTGTCAGCAAACTTCATCAGGGTACCCTTGATCCTATCATCCAGATCAGATGGTGAAGGTATTAAACAGCGCTGAGCCCAATATCCATCCTTGGGGTCCACACTTGTGCCAGGTTGTCAGTTTGAAAAGGAGCTATTTACCACCACCTTCTGGGTGCGGCCTGTCAGCCAGCTCCCCACTCACTGCACACACCATTTGTCTAGACTGTAACATTTCAGTTTCTCTAGGAGGAAGCTGGTATCGAAAGCCTTGGAGAAATCCAGGTAGACCATGTCCACTGCTCGCTCCACATTAACCAAGCAGGTTACTTTGTCACAGAAGATGATCAGGTTTGTCAAGCATGATTTGCCCTTGGTGAATCCATGATGGGTTTCCCAATCACGTGCTTCGTTTGACTTGTGATAGCTTCCTGGAGGATTTGTTCCATAACTTTCCCAAGGAATGAAGTAAGATTGATGGGCCCGTAATTTCCTGGATCCTCCTTTAAGCACTTCTTCTAGATGGGGTAACATTAGCCTTCTTCCAGTCTTCTGGGACATCCCATGATCTCCATGACTTCTCAAAGACTATGTAGAGAGGCCTCACAACAACATCAGCCAGCTCTCAGGTGGATACTGTCAGGGCCCATCGATTTGTAGGGGTCAAGCTCCTGTAATAGTTCACATACCAACTCTTCCTTCACTGACAGTGAATCTGTGTTTGCATCAACATGGGGTTTTGTTCCCAAGGCCTGGGAACTAACAGTGATAGTAGAGACAGAGGTGAAGAAAGTGTTGAGAACCTCTGTATTTTCAACATTGTTGGTGACTAATTCACCTCTCCTGTTTAACAGTGGCTGTTTCTGCTTGTACATATAAAAAGAACAGTCTCAAGATACCCACTGTTTTATTACTAGAGGGAAATGGTAGAACTGTAAATATCATTGACACAAGATTTTCAGAAGTTTTATTAAAGGAAAATTTTGTGTCATTGATATTTGGTATGTCTGGGAACACCATCGAATTTCTAGAGGCATAAATAGTGTTGATAAGGAAAATAGGAAAACTAAACAATGATCTGGATGATGAGACAGAGTGCACTCTCAACAAGTTTTCAGACAACACCAAAAGTGTGTGTAGAGGGAGTTGTCAATGCATTGGAGAGCAGGGATGCTACTGAGATGGACTTGGACCTGATATAGCAATGGACTGACAGGAACCTCATGAAGTCTAACAAAAACATATGCAAAAATCTACACCCAAGGAGGAATAAACTCATGTACAACCTGACCAGCTGGAAGGAAGCTCTGTAGTACAGAGCCTGGGAATCCTGTTGGACACCAAGTTGACCGTGAACCACTAATGCACTCTTGCAGCAAAAGTAGCCAACTGTGCTGTGCGCTGCATTAGGAAGAATGTTGCATGGAGATAAAAGAAGGTGATCATTGTCCTCTGTTCAGCACTGGTGAGACCATGACTGCAGTGTTGTGTTTTCACAGAAGCTGGGATCCCCCATAAAAAGAAGACATGGACACCCTGGAGCTAATCCAGTGCAGGACACTAAGATTGCCATAAGGCTGGTGCACATGACAGACAAGGGGAATCTGAGAGACTTGGGTTCATTCAGCCTGGAGAAAAGAAGTCTGAGAGAGAGCTTATTGCTGTCTGCAGCTACCTGATCAGATCATACAGAGAATATGGAGCCAGACACACCTTGGAAGTGCCTAGTCATAGGCCGAGAGGCAAAGGACACAATTTAGAACATGGGAAATTCTGATTAGATATTGGAAATTATTTACCATGGGGATGGCCAAACCTTGGAGCAAGTTGCCCAGAGAGGAGTGGAGTGTCAATGCCTGGAAGTATTCAAACCTTGACTGGATACAGCCCTGCACAACCTGACCTAATTAGCTCTGTTTTCAGCAACGTGAATAATTTTTTTACAACCAGAATAATTCTCTGATCATTTGATCATCTTTTTGTGCAATTTTTAATTTTGCAAATAGTCATGTTGAAGAATATAGAAAAATCAGATATCTGTATATTTTTTGCTTATAAATGCCTAAGATCATGCTTACAAACTAGGTATAACAATGAAAATTGATATTAACTCTATTACAATCCTCAGGAGTGCATTTTTTTTAGTAATCTGAAAACAAGCATGCAAATATGTGTAAGAACATTTGTATAATCTTGGAAGAGTCATAAATTGTGGAAACAGGATGTTTCTGATACACGATTATCTGAATTACCTGAGGTAGATACAGTGTGTGCTTTTAGATGGCATACCTAATTCATACGAAGACATATGGAGGAAAACAGAAAACAAAGAAAAAGGCTACATTTGCATGGTAGAACACCTTTCCTGGTGAGAGGGACTCTATGAACTGGTTGTGTGGTGGATTTATTATTTTTGTGAATAAAAGAAAATTATTATGGCAGTCTGACAGATTACTATAACGTGTAGAAAAAAGAACTAACGGTATCCCTGATACAGATTAAGAGGGGAATAAAGTTGTATTTGTGCTTGATAATGGTGTAATACCTGAAGGATGAAATGGGATATTCTATGTGTTGTATGTTTCAAGCAGTTACATGGAAAAGATCCTTCTTAATTGGCAGTCTATACTGTAATTATGTTCATGTCTAGATAAAAATTCTAATTATCTAGAATCCACAGAATGTTCTATTTTGATAATAAGCAAAAGTATTGCTCTGAAACAGCTCATTTTCTTGAAATCATTAACCAACAAGTCATTTTTTTCCTCTTTCTTTTCTCATTTGGATGTTATTTAGCATCTAAAAAAGGCATTGCAGCAATATTTGAATCTTGACATTCTATAGCTGAAATTATTCAACCACAGAATTATTGGCACAATTCAAAACATTTGCAGATGAATACAAGCTGTTGCTGACTACACAATAGAAATTATAGTTGTCTGTTTTGTAACATCATTGTATTCCAGGTAAGCAATTCTTCCTTAGAAAGTATTATTGCAACTAAATAAAATAAATTGATTTCTGATATATATAAATTTTATGCATTAGTGCTATTAATTCCTTTGCATTGTATTTACTGATAATTCACTTATCCGTATTGAAACCATACAGATTGATCTTTAGAGGTAGGTTATCCACCCACATTAATCACAGTTTGCTGGTAGTTGATTTAAAGGATACAGATGAGACACAGAGATGTTGTTTGATCCCAGAGGGCAACCGAGCATCACGCAGCCATTCACTCACCCCTTCCCTTCTTAGGAATAGGAAGGAGAAAACAAAGTAAAAAGGGTCCGGAATCAAGATAAGGGTAGGGAGGGATGGCTCACCCATTATGGTCACAGGCAAAAGGCAGACTCGTTAGGGGAATTTTAAAAAGCCCATCATTTTAATTAAGATGCTAACAAAACACAACACTTAACAAACAGGGTGGGACCTTGAGAAGCACAACCACATCCAAAAAATACCTCCCCACACCCCTTCCTTCTTTCCAGGATCAGCTCTGCTCCCAATCTCTCTACCTCTACCCCCAGCAGTGCGGGGGGCAGGGGATGGGTGTCACAATCAGGTCACTGCTCCTTCCTTCTCAGAAGGTGGGGTGAAATGGTGCACATTCTCCCCCTGCTCCACGTGGATCCCCTCTCACTGGAGACAGTCCTTCATCAACCTTCTCCGGAGTGAGTTCTTCCCGTGGGATGCAGACATTTCTATATTGCCCTGGTGTGGGTCATCCCCACGTGTTGCAGTCCTCTGAGTACCAAACTACGACAGTGGGGACTTCTTCTCCCTTCAGAGTCCTGAATTCCTTTAAGTGCAGATGCCTGTTCTTGTGTGGGCTCCTCCACAGGCTTCAGGTTAGCCTCTGCTCCACTGTGGACTCCCATGGATGTCTGGGGGGCATGTCACTGCCATCTCACCATGGGACACAGGGGTGTTCTCAGCTCCAGCGCACCTCCCCACCTTCCTTTCCTTCCTTCCACTGCCCTGGGTGTTCACATAAATGTTCTCATAACCCCTCTTCACACCTCTAACTCCTTCTTAAAGGAGGTTTAAAGATGGTTTCCCTTCTTAAATACATTATCACAGAGGCACAGCCGCCATTGCTATTTGGTTCAGCCTTGGTCAGAGGCAGGTCCAACTTTGAGCCAGGGGAGCTTTTGAGAAGCTTCTCACAGGGGCCACTGCTGTAGCCCTGTTCCCCACTACCTACAACCCCACCGTTCAAACCCAGCACAATGGATTTTGGTAAATCCAACATGCCACATACAAAACACTTTTCTTTAAATAAGTGCACATATTTACTTTGAGTGCACTTGAAAAATATTAATGATATTCAGATGCCTTAAGCATACATTTATTTTGTAATTAAAAATCATATTTTGTAAGATAAAAATAAAATCTTACGAGATCTTGTATCACAAACACATCCACCTTACTCAAAGCATGACTGCTATTGATATTCCAGTTATAGACTAGGAATATTTTAGAATGAGAAAATAAAATTGTTGAGAAGAAAAACACATACGGAAATGTTTTGTTGCTTCATAGGATAAAAAGAACCCACAACATGCTAATAAAAGAAATGACAGAGAAATACAAGCATTTTGAAATTTCATATCACCAAATAGGACCAAAATAACAGTTTCCATCTAACTATTCCTGAAACATACACTGTTTTGTTGTAAATATACAATTTCTTTATACCTATCAAACCCATGCAGCTTAAAAAAAAAAAAAAAAAAAAAAAAAGTGTACAGGAGAGAGGATAAGAAATTGTTTTAGTCTAACAGTGAATACAAATGTAGCATTTAAAGAAGACTAGTCTTTTTTATCTCAGTGAGAAATGATCTTTCCATAGATTGTTTTGCTTCAATTGTATTGAATACTAATGTTTCCTCTTCAGCAGAATTCTCTAAAAGTTCAGATCCAACTTAAAATCTGAGTTGATATTTATTTGACAAGTCTGTTTAACTCAAGTTCTCTACTTTCATCTTTTCTTTTCACAGGTGTATACCTAACTGTAGCCACAATTTCCAAACTGTCATAAGACATTACAATGACAGAAATTTTGAAGATAGTAAAGAAATGGGGAGTTATTTTGTGTGTCTATACAGCAATCATTGTATAAGATTTTAAAAGACATTAAATAATTCAATATCATACTAGATGTATAAAAAGCAAGTATAATTATATTACAGTTGCCAATAATAAGGTACTTTTAATTCCCCAACTATAGTATACTACTTTCTAATGACAGTTTGGGGACCTAGCTATGTATAAAGTTACCACTTTTCAGATAGAATTAATACTTTTTCCTGATCAATCTATGATTCAATTCCAATGATTCATTTTCAACTCCTATCTACCACAAAGTGGTTTGTCGTCTCTCCATCTAAAAGAAACTCTTGTATTAATCATTGTTTTATTTTTTCTTGTACAGATGCTCTTACTAATACGGAGAAAAAAGTTATTCAGTATTCCTCCCATTTCAAACAAGAAAACACTATTAGCATGTTTTTTACTTTTTTTTTAGTTACCATTGAAATTATTTGTGTGACTTTTCTTTATATTTAATGAATGTTATTTAGTTTCCCAGAGTCAATAAAGAAATATTACAACTTTGACATGTTAAAATGCTACTATGACATATAACTATGAATCCAGAATATGTCCATACTTACAGAAGTATGCAAGAAGGGAGAATTTTCTAGGTCTGTGTAAACATTCTGACCATAGGACCACAGAATAATGCGAGTGGGAAGGGACCTCAGAAGTTCTCTACTCCAACCTCCTGCTCCAAACAGCATCGGCTATGGGGTCAGACCAAGTTGCTCAGGGCTTTATTCAATTGGATCTCAAAAAACTCCAGGGATGAATACTGCACAATATCTCTGGGCAACGTCCTCCACTGTTGGATCATACTCATAGGAAAAAATTTTTCTTCATATCGAGTCTGAACAGCTCTTGTTTCATGTTAAACTCCTTCTCTTGTCCTCCTGTCGTGTACTGCTGTGAAGAGTCCATCTCCCTCTCCCCATACACATTGAGTGCTGCTCTAACATCCCCCTTAAGCCATTTCTTCTCCAGGCTGAACAAGCTCAGCTCTCTCAGTATATCCTCACAGGGCAAGTGCTCCAATGCACAGGCATCCTGGTGGCCTCTACTAAACTCACTCCAGTGTGTCAATTTCTTCCTTGTATTGGGGAAGAAAAAATACTTCCAACTGTATTGGAAATAGTACTCTAGGTGTAGTCTATTGAGTGCTGAGTAGAGTGGGATAACCCCTTATCTTTAATCTACAGGTCATGCTCTTTTAGTAAAACCCAAGATGCTTTTGGCTTACTTAACAGTTTAACATCTTTCTGTTGTTTTCCATGTAGCAAGGCTAAGGAAAGGTTAGCTCTCACAGCTCCTTACAAACTCTGACAGCTGTCCTTGATCAAAGGATGCCTGGAGCCTTTGTTACAGCTGACCGCTGATTAGGGAGGGTCAACCACCCTTTTAGCCCACTCTAGGCAGATGCCTATATAACATCCAGGTCCAGAGTACAGCTCTCAGAGGCAGTCAATGGATATAGCGTTTTGTGTAGTAGGGCATGAAGAAGAGGTCAACAAGCTTGCTCTTTCTAGCATACACATTCCTAGAGATAGCAGTCACAAGGCATAGTTTCCCAGGTGCTGCTGGAGGCACTGTCCCTTTCATGTTCAACTCATGTACACCGGTGGAGCTTCAGAAGGAATATGCAGCTCTGCAACTCTTAGGATATAAGGAGTGGCTGGATCCTCTTGTTTAGGGCACGTGTTGTAGCACACAGGAGATATGGAGTAGTGTTGCCAAGTGAAAGATCTGTAGGAATAGTTCAGGAGACTGTACAGTATCAGATGGGATGAGAAATAGGTTGACAGGGTCTTCATGAGAAGATTTCTCTCTTCAAGAGCCTGAATTTTCAGCTGCAGAGGGGTGGAAAGAGCCTGTGTCTATGAAGTCAAAAAATGGAAATTCCCATCATGATGAAATCTGAAAAACAGGAGGAAGTCACCTCCTGTCTCACTTTGTGAGCTGTAGTTACAGAATAGGTTCACTGCCACCATAGCTGATGAGAAGCTGGGAGCGTTGTCAAATGGAACAACTGTGGTGTCTGACTGTGAGCCACTCAGAACCATGGGAAGGAAGCAGTGAGTGACTGTGGTAGGAGACTACCATCTGATGACGTGATTCTTCATCTAGGGAGGCCTGCTGTTTGTCAGGGTCTTGCATTGAGTACGTTATGGAAAGTCTACCAAGTCTCACTGAATGTTCTGACAATTGCCACTTGCTTTTCCAAGCACCCATGATACTGCCAAGGGTAATTTGGGAAGTATCAAGTGTGAATACAGGGCTCTGGGGCAGCAGCCTAGGATATAGGGTACTCAGATGTTCTTCCTGATGATGAGGTAGAAGGGTCTGAGGAGGAGTTAATGGATCCTGCAAGTTAACAATTGCTTCCATAGGTGATGTCTGTAACACTGTTTTAGCTTCTACAATCATGGGAGTCTCTTTGAGGGTCCACAGCTGCTTGGAAGAGATGGGATCCATTTGCATAAGACAAAAGTATCTTTACGAGCAGGCTGATTATCCTGGTAGGGAGAGCTCTGAACTAGAAATGATGGCAAAAGCAGTAACTTCTCAGTGAACAAATAAAGAAAATAGGGATAGGGTAGGCAAAGGTGATGGGAACAGAAGGGGTATAGCAATCAATGAAACAGAGCTGAAGTGGAAACTTTTTAGTGTAGGCGTGTAAAGAAACAAGTGCCTGTAGAATGGCATTATGGAGAAAGTTTTCAAGCCTGTATTAGGGAATTGACATGCTTGAATGCTTCTCTGAAATGCCTCTACAATAATGCACACTACATGGGGAAATAAACAGGAGGAGCTACAAGTTTGTAATTACATGACTATGACCTCATTGTGATCATAGAGTTATAGTGGGATAGCTCACATGACTGGAGTGCTGGGATAGAGAGATACAGAATTTTTAGGAAGGACAGGATGTGAAGATGTGGAGAAGGAGCTGCCCTTTAAGTGAGAGCAGTTGGAATGCATGTATATCTGCTGGAGTTGGATCAGGAATAAGTGAACTGTTTGTGGGTCAAGATAAATTGGTAGACCAACATGGGTGCCACTTTTAGGAGATATCTTCTATATACCTTGTGCTGAGTTAGCCTTGGTTAGACCATTCAACTGCTTGATCAATCCCACTATCCTCAATGGGATGGGGGAAAAACAAGAACAGAAAAACTCTTGGCTTGAGATAAAGACAGGGAGATCTATTACCAATTACTGTTATGGGCAAAACTGCCTGAACTTGGAGACAATTAACTTAATTTATTACAGAATAAATATTTTAACTGATGATTTGGAAACAAAGACAAACATTAAGCCAACATTTTTCCTTCCTCCTTTCCTAGATTGCATTTAGGTCATTCCTTTCTGACTTCTCTTCCCTCTGCTGCCCAAAGGCAGCACAGAGCACTCCCATTCCAGAATGGCTACAAAACAATGCTGAAGTTGTTTCTTATCTCATCACCAAGGGAAACTTCACTCCTTGGTCAGGAGTCTTTTTCATCTCTGGCACTACTGCTTCCAGTCAGTTTAAACTCTTCTTGCAGTTGGGCCTCCTTGCCCTCCATGTCAGACCATTCCTTGGTCACAAATTGTCACTGCTGGGCAGTTACAATTAGAATTTCCCCATCAGTCCTTCTTCCACCCCTATCCAGCATAGGGGGAATGAAAGGGGGGTGGTGGTGTTACAGTCAGTGCATAGCAGTTTCCCTCTGCCTCTCCCTTCTCACACTATTCCCATGCTCTGGTATGGTTCCTCTACAGGCTGCATTCCTTCAGGAATATCCATCTGTTCCACCATGGGTTCTTCTACAAGCTGCAGTCCTGTCAGGAAATTCTTCTCCAGCATGGTTTCTCCATGGGTGGCAGTTCCTTGAACAGTTATCTCTTCCATCATTGACTTCTTCATGGGCTGCAGAGAATATCTGTTCTTCCATGGAGTTCCTCCTTCTCATGACACTGGTATTCTCTCTGTTTCTCACTTTTTGCTCACTCTGCCTAGCGCTGTCTACCCTTTCCTCCTGGAAATCATTTCCAAACACATGAAGTACAAGAGGTGATTAGGAGTAGTTGGCATGGATTCAAAAAGGGGAAGTAATGCTTGAACAATCTGATAGATGTCTATAATGAGGTTACTATCTTGGTAGATGAGAAGAGAGCAGTGGATGTTGTTTACATTAATTTTTAGTAAAGCCATCATCATAGGCTATTCAAAAATGCACAGGTTAGGTAAGTGGACAGTGAAGTATATTGAAAACCTACTGAGCAGCTGGCCCCAGAGCATTGTGATCAGTGACACGAAGTTCATCCAGAGGCAAGTCTTTAGTGGTGCACCCCAAAGGTCAATACCAGGGCTGGTACTGTTCAACATCTTCATAAATCACCTAGATCCTGATACAGAATGCACCCTCAGCAACTTCCCAGATAGTATAAAACTGTGAAAAAAATGGCTGATGCATCAGATGAGTGTGCTGTAATTCAGAAGGACTTCATTAGGCTGGAGATATGAACCATGGGGAATCTAATGGAGTTCAAGAGGAAGTGCCAAGTCCCACATCTGGGGAAGAATAAGTACCAGTACATGCTGGGTGATGAACAGCTGGAAAGCAGATCTGCAGAGAAAGAGCTTGGGGTCCTGGCTGACGACAAACTAACCAAAAGCAGTCAATAAAACCTCACATCCAAAAAGGCCAGCACTATCTGGGACCTGCCAGATAGTGTTAAGGAAGGTGATCCTTCCTCTCTACTCGGAACCACTGAGGCAACATCTCAAGTGCTGTGCCCACTTCTAGGCTCCCCAGTCCAAGAAATATATGGATTTACTAGAGCAGGGCCACAAAGATGATGAAAACACCTGTGCATCTCTCACATGAGGAGAAGCTGAGAAAGCCGGGATTTTACAACCTGGAAAAGAGAAGGCTCGGATGGGATCTTATCAATGTGTATGAACACCTGCTTAGGAGGGAATGAAGGTGAGGGAACCTGATTCTTCTCATTTATAACCACTGACAAACAAGAGGCAGTGATCATAAATTAAAACACAAACTACATCTGAACATGGGAAAACACTTTTTGTTTTGTTTGGTTTTGTTTTTTTTTTTTTTAACTATTCTGTGAAAGAGGTTAAACAGTGGAAAAGATTATCCAGACAGGTTGTGGGGGTATCTATCTGTGGAGATATTAAAAACCCAACTGGACATGGTCCTGGACTTTCTGCTGCAGCTTATCCTTCTTGAGCAGGGGGGCGGCGTACTAAAGGATCTCAAAAGGTCTTTGCCAACCTAAATGGTTCTGTGAAGTCAAAATAAGAAATGTAGACACATTCTTTTCTGAGGAGTCCTGGTTTTTCTTGGAACAAAATCCCCATGTAAATACAGAAAGAAGCCACAGAAGGCTAAAATAACCCTCGTCTCAATGCTTAGGGTGGGCTATGTAACATTTGTCTTCTAGCTAAATATTCCCAATTGTCTCTAAGTACAGTCTGTGAAAAGGAAATCAAAAGACTACCTATAAGAGAAATAGGAACCTGCCAGGAGCTACTGAGGTTCTTAAAACTCAGGTTTTTTTCAGTAAATTATTTCTCAAGTCTTAATGTAAATAGGCCAAAAATAAGGAAAAAGAGACATGATCTGTCCAAACCTAAGAATTTGCCTTTATTTCACTTAGTGTACCAGTGAAGGAAAACCAGAATCAGCTCAGGATGTGTTCAGGTAGACATTGATATAAATCTATCTCAGCGTCTTACCTCTATTCTAAAGCCAGAGCTGTCCCCCTTAGTTTTAGAAAGAAAAGAGAATGAATGGTGAAATAGAGATTTGAAGATTGCTCATGGGATGATTAAATTTATGAAACACAACTGCTAAAGATATTGCTTAAATCCACTACTACTTCTGGGTGACTAGGTATGACATGTTACACTCCAAACCTTGTTATAGGTAATAACTGAGCACAGTATAAATCTTAACAACTCAATGAAAAAACAGGAGTTCTTAGTAGTCCAGTCACAGCAATACTATGAGGTTTTGTAGTATGATTGCTACTACAATTAGCTAGTAGCTGCCCCTTTTCTCTGAGATTTTGATTACCCTTCCTACGTTCCTCTGGATCTAAGCTTGACAGGGTCAGTCCTCAGACAGAGAGGTGGGGGTGGCCCACGGAGCTGCCAGTATCCTGACATCTTCACTGGAAGGGGCATGATGGTGAGGGGAACCTTCCACTCCAAATTTTGTTATGTTTGTGTTTATTTTTATAATTTTTCTCATCCAGCCTGCATCATTCTTCTGGGCTACCAATTGCAGTCCCTCCAGCCCTATGCACACAAAGGGCAATTATTTGTCAGGTAGTGACTGGGGGCGCATGGGGGGTGTCATCCCCTCTCCTGAGGGGCCACCCCCAGAGATGAAGCTGGAGCAGGGGAGGCAGTGGTCTTTGGACCCAGTGCAGGGGTTAAACCAGTGACACTCAGCTCAGACCATGGTGAGGCTGAGCCCCTGCACTGCTGGGTCAGCGCACAGCAAACATCCCCTGCTAAGAGCAGATATAATTTTTATCGGGCTACAGAAAAATGATATGTGAATTTAATAATGTTTGATGTTGTGTGTTAAATGTACACATGTGTCTACATACTGCTAATCCTTTGTTTTTCTGTCTGGAAACTGGAACCTAGGTAATGATTCACAGATATGTTCTCATAGAAAACAAGCAATGCAATAGACTCTAAATAAATTCTGTTTGGTTTTGGTTTTGTTTGTTTTTTGTTTGTTTGTTTGGTTTTTTTTGTTTGTTTGTTTGTGTTTTTTTTTTTTTGTTTTTTTTTTTTTTTTGTTTGTTTGTTTGTGGTTTTTTTGTTTTGATTTTTCTTTTTCTTTACACTTCCTTCCAAACTTTATTTAATACTTCAAAGCCAAAATTGATATCCTTTACCAACAGCTGATTACAGGGCAGAATATGCTTTACCCTTTCTTTCGCTGCATGCATTCTAATAGCTCTTTACTTTCCAGTGATTATGCCACTTTAAGTGGTTTGTGGAAACTAAATTACCATTACAAACAGCTTTAGTTTCTTCTGACTGAATAAACTGAATTTGGTCAGAAAACTGGAATAATAGAATTAAGTCACTTGCTTGGAATATTTTTGACAACAATGACATGAGCTAAAAAGACATCTCATTTTAGATGTCTGTTGATGCAGTATAAACATTATTCCAATACACCCTAATATTGCTTCAAATAGGAGTTTATTGTAGAGACCATTACATTTTTGGTCTACATATCAAAATCCAGAAAATATGTTCGATTAATCTAAGACCTAGTAAAAGCATGTGAAAATTTATATGAACAACCAAAAGACATGTAAAAGAAAAAGATTTAAAACCAGAGCTTTATCAAACCAATAAACTGCAAAGCCTGAAAAGTGTGCTGGGCAGTTGATATGCTTTGGAATGTCATAAGAAAAAAATGACAGAATAAGGAATGGAATAGTGGCATGGTATGGTATGGGAGCTAGAGCTGTTTAAAGGCTTGGGAATGGTTTAAAGCTTAACTGAAAAATACATTTTCTCTCATCCTCAAAATTTTGAAAGGTAGGAAATTCCCATTCAGATAAGACTTCCCTTTCTACTTAGGAGGACTCAAATATGTCTGTGGGAAGAATGAATCAGCTATAGGCCAATCAAACTAAATAATGTTTCAGACAACTTTATAGTTCATAAGCAAAATCTGCTCCACTTAAATTTAAAACAAAGGTTTACATTTGTATTTAAGTTCTCTTATCCTTCAGATGTCTTAAGAGATGGTTCCAACGTAGACTTCTCATTTCTAGTTTCTTAATATTAGCCAATTAGATATAGAGAGGCCTATATGACCAAATGGGATGTATCCAAGGGTACCAGATGAGCTGGTCTTTGTTGCTGGAAGTTTTTTGATGACTGGAAAAAGGCAAACATCACATCCATCCTGGGAACGTTATGGAGAAAATCCTATCAGAAGGTATTTCTAAACACAGGAAAGACAGTAATGTAATTGGAAGGAGCTATAATGTATTGACCAAGGGTAGCTCATACCTGATCAACTGTCCTGGGTTGAGTGAGTGGTGGAGTTTTTTGGTGGCAGGGGAGGGGGCTATCGGGGCAGGCCCCTGTGAGAAGCTTCTCGAAGCTTCCCCAGCTCCACGTCAGCTCCACTTCTGTTTGGGAAATTGAGCCAATCGGCTGCGCCTCTGTGATAACGTATTTAAGAAGGGACGTGGTGATGTGCAGTCAGACTGGTGAGGAGGTGTTGTTGCAGCTGCGTGAACACCAAGGTCAGTGGAGGAACGGAGGAAGAAAGGAGGGGGGAGGTGTGCCGGAGCAGAGAACCCCCTGTATCCTGTGGTGAGACGTCAAGGCGGCCCCCCCTGCCACCCATGGAGATCTACGGTGGAGCAGATATTGATTTATGGCCTGTGGCTTCTGCTTGCATGATCATGGTTCTGTGCCCAAAGAAGGCCGGGGTCTCATGGGAAAAGGTAGCCCCGCTGCTGTAATTCAGTGCTGGGAGGATTGCAGCATGCGGGGGAGTCCCACGCCGGAGCAGCTCGGGAAGGGCTGCAGCCGTGGGAGAGAATCCAGTTGGAGAAAGTTAGTGACCCATGACGGAGCAGTGTGGGGAATGCTGCAGCCCATGGGAGGAACTCATGTTGGAGAAAGTTTGTGGAGGACTGTCTCCTGTGAGAGGGGGACCATGATGGAGCAGGAGGAGCAAGTTCCGGACACTCCCCTCACCGAAGATAAGGAAAGTGGCAGCGCTGACTGCACTCCCCATTCCCTGCCCCTGCGCCACTGGTGGAGGAGGTAGAGATATCGGGAGCAGAGCTGAGCCTGGGAAGAAGGGAGGGGTGGGGGGAAGGTGTTCTCAAGATGTGGCAATGCTTCTCACTGTCCTACTCTGTTATGTGTTGTTAGTGTCTGTAATGTACGTTCTATTTTTTTCTTCCCCTAACGAGTCTGCCTCTTGCTCATGATCATAAAGGGGAATTTTTCCCCATCCCAGTCCTATCTCGAACCCCAAGCCTGGCTCTCTGTCCCTTCTCATTGCCGGAGGGGAAGGGAGAGAGAGTTGCTGCATTGTGGTTGGCTACCAACCAGGCCTAAACCATGACATCAACCTTAATGCTTTTTGTGAAAAAATGATTATTGCTGTGAATAAGAGGAGGCCAGTGGATGCTTTATACCTCAACATTAGGAAGGTCTTTGACACAGTCCATCATAGTTTCCTTAGCACTGAACTTTGATATATAAGGTGGATATGTGTAAACAGTAAGGTTTGTGGAAAATTGGCTGGACTTCTGAACTCAAAGATCTGTGAGTAGTGTTAGAAACTCCAGTTTCTGGACAGTAGCTAGCGTGATCCTTCAGGAATCCGTACAGAAACCAATATATCTTAATGTCTTTACTAACAACCTGGATGGTGGAACAGATTGTGCTCTCAGGAAGTTTGTGGACAACCCCAAAGAATGTGAAGAACACTTAGAGGGTATGGCTGTTAATGAGAGTGACCTGGGCAGGGAGGAGAAGTGGGCTAACAGGAATCTCAGGAAGTTCAATGAAAGCAAATGCAAAAATCTGAACCTGGGGGAGGAATCAACCATGTAATAGTACATGCTGGGGGTCGACCAGAAAGCAACTTTGCAGAAACTGGTGGACACTAAGTAGGACATGAACCAGCAGTGCATCTTTGCAGCAAAGGCAAATTGTCTTGTGGACTGTATAAACAAAACTGTAGCCAGCAGATTGAGAGAAATGATTCTTGTCCTCTGTTCAGCACTGGTGAGACCTTGACTGCAGTGCTTTGTTTTGAGCTCCTCATTAGAAGAGGACAAGGACATCCTGGAGCTAATCCAGTGCAGGACACCAAAATTGTCATGACAGACAAGGAGAAGCTGAGAGACTTGGGTTCATTCAGCCTGGAGAAAAGAAGGCTGAGAGAGAGCTTATTGCTGTCTGCAGCTACCTGATCAGATCATACAGAGAATATGGAGCCAGACACCCCTTGGAAGTGCCTAGTCATAGGCCGAGAGGCAAAGGACACAAGTTGCAACATGGGAAATTCTGATTAGATATTGGAAATTATTTACCATGTGGATGGCCAAACCTTGGAGGAAGTTGCCCAGAGAGGAGTGGAGTGTCAATGCCTGGAGGTATTCAAACCTTGACTGGATACAGCCCTGCACAACCTGACTTAATTAGTCCTTTGAGCAGGATGTTGGACTAGATTAGAAGAGGTCCTTTCTGGCCTGAATATTTTTTGATTCTGTGATTCCACGGTATACTTTTATTGCTTGTTGAAAATGGTAGTGGTTTCATTATTAAGACTGAAATACTCAGAGTGGCAAGGAAATCCAAGTCTATTTCCTCAACTCATTTATTTAGACTTCATTTGTTTTAACAGCTCCAGAGAGTAACAGCAGATTCTCTTTAAATTCTAGGCAACTCTCATGTTGTACAAAACTTCAGTGCCACTACACAGATTAGAATACATATACTTAAAGACGGTTTATGAATATTCTTTTAAGGTTAACTAGATATACTGACTAAGCAGCACTGAAACAAAACCCAGAACTTTACCATCATAGGGACAATGCTATCTTACCACACTGCAAAATCAGGCTTTTGTTTTTTATATTGCCTTATAGTTTTTTCATCTTCTGTTGCCAATCTAGGAGGAAAGATGGAGAGCAAAAAAATGTTAGAGCATTTTAGAGTCTTCTAACGAAGGCATTTTCCAGCTAACTGGACAATTTAAGTATGAATTCTTATAGACAGAAGGCCTTTATCTCCCATGGTCTAGAGAAATGATCTGCAAAATGCTTATTCTCTCTGCATGTTTTCTGCAGTCCAGACAAAAGCCTACAATCAAAATAACAAAAACAAAACATACAGGAAGGCAAAAATAAAAGTTTATTTGAAATCTCCATGTCAGTTGCTTTTGTAAGGTTGGAAAATGTATGAATAGAAGGACGGTTTGCCCAGTCATTTTAGCAGAATCTTTCTTCTTATTAATTAATGTATCTTGATTTTACAGCCAACATTTAAAGCTGAAAATGAGGCTAGAAAGCATTAGACTTTGAGTTTTGAAACGTATGGGATGCAAATATTTAATGAGGCTCATACTAAATGATACAGGATATTTTATCACCAACATGAGAAGTTAAAAACAAAAATATCTTACTCCTTTGTGAATTAATATTAAGTTTTTGCTCATCAATAATTTATTTAGCTCTTGTGGCTACTACACAGTGTGAGCTCTGTGTCCTAGATCTGAAGAAAGTAGAATTTCTGCCCCAACTTTGACAAATAGTTATATCAATTCTAGACCAAAAAATCTTTAGGCACATATAGAAGCTGTAGTTGGGAGGACTCTCATTCCATTTTTTAATTTCATTTTGTTTTGTTTTAAAAAGCACTGATGTCTGGAAATGTGTTGCATTCTGACACTTTGGCTTTAACTGTATCACTGTGAGGAAGTATTGCAATAATACTTGGAAAACTACATATCTTTTATAAGTCAGATCTAATATACCATTATTTCAGGCAGTTTGGGTTCTGATTGAATACCTTGGTCTGATGGAATTAGATGGCATCATTAGATGGAATGAGTGTCAGCTGTTCAGATCCTAGGGAGAAGAATCAAAACCAAGACCCTGCATAATTTTGTAACTCATAGCAGAAGAACTGAGCAAAAATATATACAATGTCATCTGAACACTGATAGCACATCAGTATGTAACTCTCAAGCAATGAAGTACCAATCTGTTGGTTGACATGGCATCATGGGCACACAAGTTAGTATTGAATGTAATTGAAGCCAGGTAAGTTAACCAGCCATATGCTTCTGGAAATTAGGGACTGATCTTGAAAGGAAGTCTAATTTTTATTCTTGCTTTTCAGTAAGTTAACAGTTTTCAGAAATGATATATATCACTGAAGGACTTTTTTTTTTTTTTTTTCTCTTAACCTAAACTCTTTGTCATAAAATTTAATCTAGATTAATTCCACTTACCTTTTGGCATCTTCCTGATGAGCCTAACCTAGGCACAAAAATGGCATAAGCTATTTCTATACTTAACAGAATGACACCTCAAGAGACAAATTCAAATGAGCTAAGATCTGAATCATGCTGTGGAAAGCTTACTTCTTTCCAACAAGTATAGAGGGAGCCTTGAGTGGCTATGCTCCTAACACAAATATCTCAGTTTGAAGCCTAAACTGAGGTTGAATAAATCCAGATTTTGTGCTGTTTTAAGCAAATGGAAGCTCAAAACCCTTCAGATCCATGGTAAGTTAATTAAGAAGGTACTAACATGATTGCATAAAAGCATAAGCACTATATCTGCTTGTTTAGTCCTGTCTTTCTGGTGCTACACAAGAAAATAAGACTTTACTCTTTATTTTGTAATACTAAAAATATAAATCTGCAAAGAAAATAAATTGACAATGTGATCTAACAAGTAATAAAGCAATGTTTCTCTGATCAGGCAACCAGAGTAGAAATCTCTCTCCCAAATATATGAACTGCTGTAAGGGAATTTTTTAACCACTTCTACCAGACTAGAAAATGTGGTTATCAAAGAACAAAAGATTCCACGTTGGCTGGCTGGTTGCATTGACTGATTTTTCTGTTCACAGCTGTGCTCAGGCTGCTCTAAAGATCAGACATACCTATCTCCCATACTACCTACCTGAAAGTTAATCTCTGGAGAGTGATTCAACTCATTCTGAAATAGTCTCCTCATGCAATCTTCCCTCACTGAACCACACTTTTTTCCCAGGCCTATTTTGCTGTGCACAAGAGGTTCTGAGAGCAAGATTCACATTCTCATGAGCATCCAGAAACTATTTACTGGCAAATAGATACAGCTGAGAGCTAGGATTTGCAAGATACTGGGCTAAGCATTAATATTCTCACTATCCTAGTGCTAACTTGGCTTTCATCAGACATCTGAGGAAGAGTTGGCTTCCACCAGTTCTTGTAATGGCCTATTCCTTGATATTGTCCAGGTGAGATCTCCCATCTCCCTAGGTTTTTTTTGCTTAGGTTTATATACTTTTTGTGTGTGTGTGTTGGTGGTTTGGTTTTTTTTTGTTTGTTTGTTTTTTTTTTTTTTTGTTTGTTTGTTTTTTTCTGTTGTTTGTTTGTTTTTGTTTTTTTTTTTGTTTGTTTGTTTGTTTGTTTGTTTGTTTGTTTTTTCCCTACATCACTGAGTTGCTATTAACATCTCAACACTTCTGTTTCTATGATCTCACTCTACTTATCTTTCCTGGATTTACCTTCAATATTCTCTCACAGCTCAGCAACAAAGTTTGTGATAAAACTGGGTAAATGTCACAGACATTAAGTGAAGAAATGAGTTTTGAATTACAGATAGCTTAAGCCCTGGCCATTGGTCACCTAAAGGCTTGATTCATCAACCTAAATTTAGGCCTCTAAAGGTGACCTAGGCTGCAGTTAGCATTCCAGAAGAATATTGGTCTCCCCTTGATTTGTTCCAAAAAGGTTCTGTCCTCCTGTCTGGCAAATGCTTTTTAAATGGGTTCATTAACCTTCTTAACTTCGGTGGGACCATGAAACAATGAAAAGTCCCCTTGCTTAGCTGTTCTGAAAGTGTCAAATTGCCTCAATCTGTTTGAGAGCAGCTAATTCTACTGTTTGGCAAGGAGGGCTTTTGATACAAGACATTTTAGGCTGTGGGATGTCTCAGCTGAAGATTCAGAGATATCCCCAGGCATGTCATAACAGAGAGGAGTCATACAAGTGAACAGTCTTCCTCAAGTGCCAAAATCTCTTAATTTTACTAAGTATCAATCGGAAAGCATTTATTTTTTTTGTAGGGAAAATGATCAGGGAATCAGTCCTTACACTTCTGAACATGGAAGTCACGTGAGCGGAGGTTTTAGCAGACGAAATTTGATCTCAGCTATCCTAATCACAGACATTATACAAATTCTTGGATAAGCAAGACAGGGTCAGTCTTTTGTCTGTTACATATCTGAGTGCAGAACTACGGTTACTGAAGAAGTATCTCTTAATATTCATTATACATTAAGTCATACCCAAAGCTTGACATATTATGTTGCATATGTAAATTTTACTGTTAACAAAGATTTTCCTTTTTAAAGTTAATTTCTTTCTTCGACTGGTCAAAATTTCAAGTTACAGCACATAGTTTCCTTAGGGGTTAATTAGAAAAACAACTACATTGGCAGTCCTCTGCCTTCTGTAATACAATCACTCCCCAAGATATTCTGTACTTAATGTAGGAATGAGTAAGCTGAATCATGTTTAAACTGTTTGAATGCTCTGAGGTGGACATAAAAGGATCAGTTGAGCTATGATCCTTGTGCTTCTCCAGGTTAACAATCACAGCCCCTCTGGTGAAGAGATTGTATTTCCTTTGTTTCCCAAATAAGGAAATTGTAACTGAGATGCTCTGGCGTGTGAGATTCATTGGCAGAAAAGTGCATGGAATTTTATCCTGAAAGCAATCATCTTTGAGCCACGTATAATTTTGCCCTTGACAAAAGTGTGAAGGCTCTTGGATAATGGAATTACTCGTCAGTCACTTAGGTGGCTTGTCCAGCCTCCATAATGAATGCAAACAGCATTGTAACACTGTCAGTATCTTAATCAGGTTGTTATAATTTTCTGCATATGATATGAAACAGTGTATTGTCTTAGTAATTATGAGGCTTATCAGTAAGATCCTCATTGGCAGGAAATTTTAGTAAGATCTGTGGCAGGTTTTGTTAAATATCTGAAGAGACTTTATCTCCCATTGTTTCTGCATGATAAAATATAATTAAGAGAACCAAATTACAGAGATGGCATGAGGTGAACAGACCCAAGGGAAACACACAGAACTGCAGAGAGATATAAAATGAAGATACATCCCTAAAGTGTTAATAAAATTATTGTGATTAACTAATATTTGACAATTTTTTGAATATTTGGAAAGCAGACACAGAGTTGAAATGGTCTGAAATCAGCAAGATAAAGATTTTCTGTGTATTGGAGTCCAATTATACCTAAGAAATTAGGAAAGAAGAGGGAATGGAGGTAGAAGATAAAGACTGTACACAACTAAGTATGAAGGTTGTGTAAAAGGGCAGTCCATGAGCAGTGAAAGTGTCATTGACGTAGGAAACAAGTTTCTTAATGCTCTGATAGGGTAGAAAATCATTTAAGGTTTCTTTAATTTGCATAGCTGGTGGAGTCTAAGGAAAAGAGGCACTGTATGCTGAAAAAACCTTGCCTTCTAGCTGGATTTTCCATGGTTCTGGACAGGACTGAATCACATTAAACTAGTGATACCAAAGCAGGTTTTTATTTTATCTACTCAAATCTCCAAGCAGACAAGGATGTATGGCAAGGAAATAAATAAAAGCCAGAAACAAAGAAAAGTAAGGAAGGGGGGGAAAAAATCAGCAAATTGGACTGAACCAATACAAGGAGGCTCAATTTTACCAGATCTCAAACAGTTAATTGTTTAGTGCTCACTATACTGTATGCATAATAATATTATAAATAAATGCAATAATACACTGGTTCTGTAGCCTTGATCTTTTCCATGTTACACAGGAAATAAATGTAAAAGTACATCAGCAAAAGCAAATCTCAGTAGAACAGACAGTCAAAAAGTAAGAAACAATTCTCTTACTTCTAGTGCTAAGAAATGCTTATTTGTCAATTTTCACCCTCCCAAAAGCTGTCCTTTTGCAATGCATCATGTATATTGTATTTTGTGGTCAGATGCCAAGAAAGGATGGACAAAAAAATAAATCCATCATGACAAGGGTGAAAACAAATGTTAGCCTACACAAAAGGTTTTCTGGGACTGCAGTTTTATAATACAAGATAGAGAGAACTGGAAGTGCTCTTCAAATCTGCATGCATGTTTTGAGATTTTCTGCACTTATATATATTGACCCTGCTTGCCAGTGATAAGGAAATCCTACTCTTCTACAGAATAAAAAACCCCCAACATAACCATGCTCTACTCCTACTTCAGTCATATTTGCCTTGGATTTGTAAATTTATTTTTTAACTTTATGTATGCCAAAGCATTTTCATTGATCTATTATGTGGCAAATGTTCTTAATCTTAGTTATTAGTGAATTACAAATTGAAATTCCAGTTTGCCCTTTAGTTATAACTGTGGTGCAGCTGGGCATCAGGGTTGTGACTAATTCCCTGGATGGTCCAGGAACTTCCCAACCAGCCATCTGCATACATGAGATAACTGGTTTGAGACAAAGGACCTACTTTTAATCAGTTGACTGACTGCACCACTAGCAACCTTCAGCATCAGGCAGCTCCCTGATTTTTACGGAAGCTCTCAATGTGGGAATTTTGGACAGTTCTAGCAATTCCCCCTGGCAGGTCCTGCTGTGCCTTGTCCAAATGTTGTCCCTAAATGTGCTGATTAATATCCCATGTGAAGTATCCCCAAAATCCCCAGACAATCCCTGCTGCAGAACTGATCAAACTATACATAGACAAAATATTTATAAAAAGTCAATAGAAAACTGTTCATGCAGATGCAAATACGGTCACATAGGACAGCATTTTGTACATAGTTGAGATATTTGAGAGATGGTTTGTATGTAGTTAAGGTAATCAATAGCAGTGGATTATTCGTATACTGGAGTGATCACATAGGACCATGGAGCAGTTGGAATCTTATCCAATCCAGCTGAAGAGATCACTGCAATGATCATTGCAATGGAGACTCCCATTGCCATCAGACAACAATTGACCATGTTGTCCAAGAGATGTGACTTCCCATATGAGTGTTATTCTTTGCCAAGATGTCAATAAATCAATTTTTCCTTTTCACAAGCACTTTGTCCATGATTCTGTGAGTGTCTCTATAATAATTTACACATACACAACTGCTACAGTAGGATTAATCTGTCTGTAAAAATGCAGATAATTTTTTTTATGTTTCAGGTCAAGAGTGCATTTGAAGCTTAGCTGGAAGGGAATTACAAACTTGAGGGACAAAACATAGCCCACTGACATGGTTTGAGCCTGGTCGGCAACCAACCACCACAGCTGGTCACCCTCCCTTCCCCCTCCCCACCTGGGAATGGGGGAGGGAATTAGAGGGGTGAAGGGAGACTCGCAGGCTGAGATAGGAACAGTTTAATAATGGCAATAAAATGAAAACAATTATGATAATAGGCAAAAAAGGAAATATATAAACAGGCAATGCACAACGTAATTGTTCACCACCCGCTAACCAATACCCAGCCCGTTCCCGGCCAGAGACTCCGAGATACCAAGATCCTGCAATCACAATCCAGGAAGCGAGAGAGCTCCTTCCCAACCACTCCGCCTCTATATAGTGAGCATGATGTTCCATGATATGGAATATTTAATTGGCCAGTTAGGGTCAGATGCTGTGGCCGTGCTCCCTCCCTGCTTCCTGTGCCCTTGCGCACGGGCAGAACATGAGGAGTCAGAGAGTCCTTGAAGTCTCAGTAGCAGCTAAAAACATCAGTGTGCTATCAGCATTCTTCCCATACCAAACCCAAAGCTAAATCCAAAACACAGCACTCATCTAGTCCCTGAAAAGGAATATTAACTCTATTTCAGCCCAAACCAGGACACCCACAAGAAAAAAATAGAGTCTTTGGCCTAGTCAAATGCACTTTTTTATTTTTTGAGAATAGGATAGCAATGTAAAGCTAAAATTTGAAAAAGCATGTTATGTGAGTTATCAGGTAGTCACTAAAAACTTCCAGCTACGCATAATTTACAATTAATTGACCATCACTTTATGAAAGAAGACTAAGCATACAAGAACTAAAAATGGACAAAATTGGTGGATTTTAAATATATGGATTTTAAAATATGTAGGTTTAATTCAAATACTGTAGTTCTGTGGATCATAGGAAAGACATGAAAACATCAAGGGGATGTTTCTCAAAAAGAGAATGGTTGCTGCATTCAAATAAATACTTTACCCAAACATGGTGGGAGTCCTAGCATGCCTGATAAAAGGTCTGTCTCTGAACTTTAACAGAAAATTGTTAAAATGCTTTATTTACAGGGTATATAACTTCGGTATAAGTAGAGGAATTTGATTTTCAAAAATAATGTCTCTTTTCAGCCTGTACATCATAGTTTCTGTTGATGAGAGCATGGGGCTGTGGTGTGCAGTGGGCCGGGAGATACATCTTGATTTACATTGATAAAACCAAGTCATATGTGAAGCCAGAGCAGGAAAGTACTTTTAGATACAGTAACACAAATGTAGCCAGTAAGAACTGTCCTTCCCATTTTTAAATAAAAATTTTAATTTTAAGATAGTAAAGTTTTATATTTTATCAATTTTTAGTTTTTAAGCAGATAAAATTCCAAACTAAATGTCTTACAGAGTGAAAGAATTCTGATTAACACAAATACCTTCATCAACCAAATTCATAATGTTTCCAAATAATGTTACCCAGGTACTTAAGCACTAAATAAAGCTAACTAGTTCTTATCCATACACAGTGGTCAGTGGTTTTAGTTCTTTTATAATTCTTTCATTCTTTATTAACTGAAACCTATGTCAACCAGCTCACTGTTTTCTCAGGATCATCTTCTGCTTGACAAATTTGTCAGTTCTATTACAGTACACACTGTAACTTTTTGAAATTTCTTGTACTATTTTATTTTCTTCCTCTTAATTCTACTCTTTCAGACATTTTATGTTGGTTTTCATATTTAGCTTCATTTAAATCTGAATTGCTTTGGGAAATCAAGAGATTTTTGAAAAATCTGCCCATTGATGGGGTGTTTCTCAATGCTGGAGATGTATTACATGTAGATTAATAAGGGAGGAAAAAACAAGATAACCCCTATGTTTTTTAAGAAATAAATGGTTTTAGCATATTTCAAATAAGGAACCCCACAATTTTTCCACTTTTGAGACATGAGTGAAATAAAAAAACCACGGAGTTATACCTGATATTTAATTTTTACAAGTATATTTCTCTTTTCTAGGCCAGTCAGTAACATAACACTCTCTTAATGCTCTGCTAAACTTCTCTGAAAATAATAAAAATCATTTAGATTTTTCCTCTTTATTGATTGAGAAGGCAAAAACTAAAATCTTGACTAACATTTCTTAAATCTTGACTTTTCAAAAAGAAGGTTATTTTGCAAAATGGTATTTCCTTTGCTTCAGAAAAGGTAAAGAATCACAGATTAATATTTAACCTCTTTTATATTATCACGAAGACATTAAAAACTGTTGTAGGTGAGGAAGCAACCCTAGGTAGATCTAATCAACTGGAATACTTCAGAGACATGCCTTGAGCTGATCAGTGTGGCCTCTGTTATGGTAGAGTTTAAACAGACACATTCTTATTATGTATTGAAATAACCTTGAATCTCCAATTCCATGATATATAAACACGTAGTCTATTTTAAAATGCTCACTACATCCCACACAACTGAATTAGCATAAATAATGTCATTCAGAATTTCTTCGTACTTAAATACAAAAGCATCTAATTAACTCAAAACTTCCAGATATATAGTGACATACACACAACTGCTGTGGAAATATCAGCCCTGAAATAAAAAGATACCCAAGAGTTAAAGTCAGCCCCTTATTTAACTATGAACTATCCATTACTCTTGACTAAATTCAAATGGCTCAGCACATTGTATCTCATTATTTACCTATTTTTAGTGAAATAGAAATTGCAGTTTCAGCTTACTGGACCCATTGCCAACAGTACAAGTTGATTTGAAAGCTAGTAGTTTGTATGACTTTGCACTTGGGCAACTACAGAGAGTTGTGGCATTACAAGAAGACAATAACAAGGACAGAGCAGTTCGTAACAGTTCTCACTTATGTTGCAGGGTTTGTCACAAGAATGGATTAATGTTGTGATATTTTCTGTTCCCATTAAAATCTACCTAAAAAAGAATGAGGCATCAGAATTTTAATTCCTCTTGTTTCTAATGCTTAACATGTTCTGCAGTTTCTGGTAGAATCATAGCTTTTCTTTCTTTTTTTCAGTGTTCTATTTTGAGTAACTTCAGTGTTTGAGACACTGTGGCGATGTTTAAGTTCAGGGTGAATATTTTGATTCTAACAGATAGCTTTTTGACTTGTGAGCTTTCTGACTATTGTTGACTAGTTAAACAATGAACGAAAGAAATATTGAAAAGCAATTATGAAAATTCTATACTCCTTGTTTTCCTTAGAGCTTGATTTTGGGAAGCAGTTTCAATTTTCTGCTCATGATAATATGCAGGAATTAGTCAGGTACTTTGTTATCTGGATTGCTCATTGCAACACTAATGAAGTCAACACTAGTCAACACAATGGATTACTTCCAGACTTCCTATGCATGAAATGCAAACACCAAACACTTAGGGAAAAAAAAAAAAATGAACTGCCAAACAAACACCTCTGTGAACCTTGTGACAAATAATATAAAATTAATTCAGTAATATAATATCAGAAGCATACATGTTTTATAGTGGCTTCTAATTTTGGCAGCTTCAACCTGAACATCTCTCTTTAGAAACAAATTATTTTATTTAGCTATTTGCAGATGCCAACCTCTCTACATTGACTATATAAGGAATTTGTACTTCTGAACTCACAATATTTATTTTTTTTTTCTTTAACCAGAGGACTAAACTAACCCACATCAGAGTATATGAACATCCACATCATAGCAAGACTTTTCTGGGGCATATTAGATAGTTTCCATATCTGCTGTAGAATATAATTTAAGCAATTAGTTCTGAAAATTAAAATTAATCAAGTTTTGAGATATTCAGATGTATATGTTAGCATACAATTGTCTTCTTACACTCAGAATGTTCATTTATGTCTATATTTTTTACTTCAAAACCTACTCTATATTTCTGCATACATATAGATCAGTCACTTTGTCTATCACTTCAGAATGATTACAATTTCATTATATGGCCTGGAAATTCTGTGGTGTCTTGAATATATGCTGTTGTGTGATTTTTCAGAAAACATAAGCTAACATAAACCTTATTCTTTGTTAGCTTGTATTTCATTTTGCCCTTTTATTGGTATATGTCAAGTTCCAAACTGAAGAAGATTTGAAGTTTTATAACCAGAGCTAAAAACAAATGTTGCAAAGGCAATAAAAATAAAATAAATCTTAATAAGTATTTGCCATGTGTTCTATAATGGATCATTTTTTCAATACAAGAAAAGAACAAGGGAATAGTTAGACTCAAGAATGACAAATAAAATGCACCTTAACAGATGCAGATTTGTTCTGATGTTGTGTGAGATGATAATAAAGATGGTTTGTAAAATATTAAACAGGAGCAGTATATCTCAGGTGTATGATAACATCCCCCAAACTTGTATTTTGTCATATTGGGCAACTTTCTTAATTTGACACCATTTATTGAATTCAAGATAACGGAATTGGTGATTAAAATGACAGAGTGTTTATACTTTCTTTGCTAGTTTATGACTAGGGCTAATTATTTCCCCACTATTAATCCAGACTTCCAAATAACTGAGACATTTGCACAATTACATTTTTTACATGGTTGTGTAGAATTTTTGATAAGCCATTCCACAACTCCATAAATCTAGATTTCACAACCAACAGTAAGGTAAAGGCATGAAGAGAGGTTTTATAGTTTTCTAGTTCTTTGCAATATATGTGAATGTCTCTAGACGTCTTTGCCGGGCTGTTTTTTTTTTTTTTTTTTTTTTTTTTTTTTTTTTTTTTTATTATTATTATTTTTATTATTGTTTATTTTCTACATTATGATTATCAAATTATGGGTTCTTCTGTGAATCCAAGTCAGATGAGGCTGTCTAATAGAACATCAGCTGAGCCACCAGCGTATCAAACTGTCAGTCTGGTCCCTTTATCAGCGACTCTACTTAAACTCTTCAGAGTACCCAAGTATGATGTTTCGAAGGGCTGTAACATGAGCTATAACTCTGTCCTTACTGTCAAAGATACACTTACTAGAGAGAGAGGCCACTTAGCACCAACTACCTCCTGTCTTTGCTGAGCAGAACAGAGAAGAGACAGTGTGGCAGCGCAATTTATTGGTTTGTGTCTCTGAACTTTTTTCAGTCATCTGATCTGAGCAGGTTTCTGTAACAAAAAGAGTGTATGAAGATTGGCATTCCTAATGTTTCAAATGTAAAACATAAGAAAAAAAAAAAAAAAAAGAAATAAATCAAAACCAACAAAAAATATTCAAAGAGAGCTTGTACACCTGACAATACAGAAAGATACCTTACATTATGGAAGCTATACAGAAAGTCACCATTTGTGGGTTAGGACCCAGCCACTTTCCCGGGCACTTTTTCCCATTTTATTAATGCAGTATAAAAGGAAAGATTTTTTCCTATCAGAGAATCCTCAGATGGTATCAAATTACTGGTTAAATGATAATATACTCCCACTGAAAGCAAATCACAGCAGCTGTCAAGAAAACAGGAGACTGACAAGAGAAAACCTAACACCACAGGACACTTATGAATATGGATTTAGGATCAGTCGGACTGATTAGAAGGTCTGAATTTCTGTTTCATCTCTGATATTGAAAATTCACCATCATCCATGGAAACATCCAGAAATTTATCTCGAGGCATACTTTGGCTTTAATAAAAAAAATATTAAGAGTAGGAATTAAGATGGGGAGGATTCACAGCATTATGCTTACTGTGAACTCTAGGACAGTTGTATATTGATCTGATTAAATCAGACCTGGGTGATGCAAATGACAGCTGCTGTCTTTTTTGGAAAACATCTATGGAGGAACAGCAAGTACCATTTACTTTGTTCCTATTTCATATCTGTTTCAGATTCTTCCAGGGCCTCTTTCCTGTCTACAGTTATTTTTAGATCTGTTCACAACATAGTTTTAGAGGCTGCTTTGTACCTGCAGCAAAACTGTACATGAGACCAAAGTGTAAGACTATGCAGGTCCTATCATAAAAATAAGGTGTGATAATATAGGAGGACATCTTTTAAAAGCCACACACAGACATTTAGTCAACTTCTTGTTGCACATCCTGCATCTAAGCGTTCATTTGCTTTTAAAAGCAGTATATACAAGAGAATAATTTATAGATAAGAATAAAATTCATCTCAAATGTAGGTCTTCCAGTTTAACTGTAGAAACTCTAGGCATTAATTTAAGCTCTGTGGTTCGCAGATTTAGTTAAATGAAGGTATTAACCAGATTCAAAGGGATAATTTCCACATGTACAACACTCATCTGGGAATATATAGCTTCTGAATATACAGCTTCTGTGGGGGGAAGGGGTCTGTTACTGTACAAGGGTAAGAATACTGACTAAAAATAGGCTGACCACATGACTGATGGAAAAAGTCTTCACTTTTTTTTACTTTTAATCAAACTACAATGTTTCCATATGTTTATCAGAATAATGGATTATATAGTTAGGGTGGAATTAACATCACTTAATTTAAGTGACAGAAAGATGGTCTACATTTAAATCCATAAACCAGGTTCCTTTTAAGTCAATGGAGTGGAATACATGACAAATTACGCTCTGGAGTTTATCAGATATCCAAGCTAAACAGCCTTTCAAAGATCCATTCTGCTCAATATTGATTATAAAAAGGATTCTAGGATAATTAGTTTGGATTTAAACAATTACCATTCAGAAAACCAATGCTAGGAACAACTCGAACAATTGCCATTTTGTCTATGTGGTACATTACATGGTTACTGGAGAGTTCTCTTCAAGGACTGAAACGGAACATACTATTCGCTTTTCTGTTCCAAGTTGCTGAAAAATAAACACCTTCACTGGATCAAGATGAGACATAAGATTAGTTCAGCAAACCTCTGCATTTTTAAGCTTGGGTATTTATCTGATTTTACACAGCCAGATGTCATGTAAGCTTTGCAAATAATGTTAAACTTTCAAATGGATCAATTCAACCACTGGAAAACTATGCTTGGGAACAGTGAGTCAAATTCTGAACATCTGATTGATTTGGCTTTTATAATGTTCCTTCATTTATTGTGTACAAATGTTGAGAAGAAAAGGCTTTAGCACTCTGCTATGTTTGGAAAATAGTCATTTTTTTTTTTCGTGCAAATAAATGCATTTGCAAACAATAAAAAAATATTTCTGCCAAAAGAACAACACCTGCTACTGTGATCACTGCAATGGCTGATTCAGCAGAAATCCCCTTGACTTTGGAATTTCTTTATCTTAAGTTATTTAGTGCTGCTCAATCAATTTTCAGGAGAAAATGGACCTTTCAAAAAAACAACCCAGATAATTGCCACAGGAGAATTTTCCCCTTTTGCAATAGGGCTCAAGGTTCTTGATTTTTTTTTTCCCTCTCTCTTTTTTTGGCTCATTTGACCCATATATAACATTAATTATCTCCCTGGCTGACAGACAAGGCCACCTCATCATATGGTAAATGGTAATACACTCCATTACACAGTAAGTTTAAAATCACAGCCCCACTGAGAAGGCTGTGTTCAGAAATTAAATGCCTCTCCTGAAAGATATCAGCCACCAGCTAAATAAGTGAGTGGAGGAGAGCCCACCTAACACAGCAGAGGTTTCAGGGGAATTTCTTGCATATACTTCATGGCGCATTCTCTTTTGCACAATTGTGCATCTTTGTGTTCGTTCTCTCCCATTCTATAATTGCCTCTCACCCTGCTAATGGTGCTTTTTTAGCCTCCCCCTCCCAGCATCTAGACATGCACTTGCTGCTTGTATGTAGAAAAGTACTAAGTTTTACCCATGAAAACATCATAGTTTGGTGAAAATGCACATTTCATTTTCTTTACCCTTACTTGGTCCTCCCTCTTTCTCCTCTCCCTGATATTTCCCACCTGCCCAGTATTAGCATCTAGAGCTAGAGCTATATAAGCTGCCACATTGTTCATAGCTGGCCACAGAGGATGTCTGTCTTAAAGTCTGGAGCATGGCATCCCAGATTATATAAAAGAAATTTAACCTCTCCACAGGTATAGCATATGATAGTTCCTCTCAGGAAACAGTATAGCCAAATCAGGGAAGCATTGCATGCAACCCACTCAGATGAGATATATATATATATTGTACCTCACATAGTCTATCATCTTTGAAAAGCATCAGGAATGAAAGGAAAAGTCTGGCACCCTATGGTAATTACACCTACTCAGAAGCAAAACCAGAGTGGACTCAAATGTAGGAATTTTTTAAGGAAGATAAAAAATTATGGGGATTGAGATGAGATGTGGGCAAAAAGACAATTTTTCAGTAGGGTTCATACTATATATATATATATATATATAAATTCAAGGGTATTATCTAGGTAATATTTATATTTTGAATTAGTTATGTGTTTTATGTATGAAAATCTGAACCTTTGCTGAAAAACAGAAGTGTTAAATTTTGATACACTGACACACCATTGTATACACCATAGTTATATTATTATGGTGATCTGGGTTAGTCCCTTCCCACTGCTCCACATTGTGCCTTGTGGACACTCCAACATGGTCAGAGATAGCTCAGCTACTTATTAGGAGCTGCAAGTCAGAGTATGAGAATGATGTTGCATATCACACTTACTTGTGAATTCAATTGAATATGTCAGTAGGAACATAGAAATAGAACAAAAAATAAATACATAAATAAATGTTAATATACTTATCACATTAATTTGTATAATGTATATCTTTTACCAGATATATGTTTCCATTTTCCATTCCCATACCAAAATAATGCTTTCATGAATATCCAAAAGAATACTCCTTTCATTTCTTTTCTCAAATAGATGAATATAATCCTTTGTACAACAGAGAAATAGAAGAATGTTCAACAACTACTTTGGGCAGCAGATTCTCTACTACGTAACCAACTCAAATAAAAGCTCCAAAGTCAGATAATTCTACAACTTGAACTGAGCTATTCTAAGAAATCTGCTGCCATAAACATCATTCAATGTGCAACCAAAGAAATTACAAATTTGGGTAAATTTTCAATAAAGAGAGTGAATTAAAAGCCAGATATGAATCCACAAGGGGTAATGGAACTGTTATTTTAGTGTAATTTCATACTTTAAACAAATACTCAAAGCTTTGTAACCAACGTTGATAATAATTACCATAACATGAAATGATTAAGCATTTACTGTATTTCATTTAAGAGGACACAGTCAAACAAAAGAGGAACAGGATACCATACAGGAAGAATTAGATGATCTGAAACACTGAGGCAACAGAGATGTGACAAAAAATGGTCTGAAATGTAACGTCATCAGTTTTAGGCTGTTTTAACAAGAATATCTCTGTAAGCTAATGTCGTATGAAATGTATCATCTATAAATATGGAAAGTCTAGTCATACCATGGTGTAGGGATTAATGAGATATGATCTATAATCAAGTGTATTGGTTTGGTTATCTTTGTTGAAGAATAAGATTTGCATGTGTGTAATGTACAGAGAAGCAAAGAACTCGACAGATATATGTTAACTGAGATCCTGAACCACAGCACCATTTCACTTCTGTATGAGATCACATTTAATTTGAAATATTGGAGAACTGTGTAAAAGGAAAGGAATATTCAAATATCTACACGAAATTTCTGAAATTTTAAGCAATTAACACTTCAAATGGTAAAGATAACAGTTCCAGATATTTTTGCTTGCTTGGGTTCTAAGACTTTGTAAAAATTGTTTTTAATTTTATCCTTTCATCCTGCCACAATACATAATACTATAGATTCAAGAAGAGCTGTTCACTGTTCTTTTTGTTATAACATACAGAAATATCATCTAATTTTAACAGGAGAAAAATACTTTATTCCAAGTGCAAACCATGACTACACTTTGCAAGTCTCCTTGGAAGAGTTAGCAGGAAGATGTAAAACTATGAATTTCCAAGCACATTGTCAAAGTTTGAATTCAAACTTTATTGGCAATAAATAGACAAGCTCAGCATCTGACATTTTATTTAGTGATAGGCTTGATTGACAAAGTTATAAAACCCAGACAGATTCAGAATATTCCTGACACTTTGAGTAGCTATGATTTGAGAGGGTTGTTTCAGCATCACAATTACAGCCAGATTTCAAGAAGACCTCAAGGCCAGATTTTTAAGTACTCATCCTCTACAACTAGAAACGAATCTTTAAAAATATCTATTTTGCCTTCTGTAGACAATAAATGAAGGGCAATACTTAGCAGCTCAAATCATAAAATTCGCTACCCACTCTTCTAATGAAATCTCTTTTGACAATCTGGCCAATTAGTTTGAGTCCTAAATTGGAGTCAATTCTTTAGAAAATGTGCTCTCAATCACAGGTGCTGAGTCTTTATCAACTTTTACCACTTTGATCTTCATGAGATTCAGACAAAGCCATTATTTTTTGACATCTAAAGAGGAAAACGAGAGCAGTTTGTATGATCAGCTATACTTTTAAATACTATGTGATAAATATACACATAAGTATATAAGTATCTCTATATATATGCTGCCTGGTCAACCATATCTGAGAACACTGAGGGGTTTTGTTAAACTTAAGGACATAAGGATTAAAATGAATTAGCTGCAGTAAGGCATCTGACACAGTGGAATCCAAGTTGTTCTTGAAATTTGCTTCAGGAATTATATTATCACAATCAATTCTTGGATATTTTTAAACTCCAATTTTTTAGTAACTCGTGCTCATTCTCAAAAAAAAAAAAAAAAAAAAAAAAAAAAGCTTTGCTCTCATTTCACTATATTATATTACACCAAAATTAAAATAAGTTGTATATTATTTTCAGTATCTCCACATTTGCACAAATACAAATATATAAATAAATAACTTTCAGACTAGTAGCTATGGATAATTGATTGTCTGTGAGGCCAGAGTTCTCGTGCCAGGAAATACTCAGAAGAAAAAGGCTTTCTAGTCGCAACAGCTGGGTTGTGGGATGAGATCTAATTTGAAGTGTATCCTCAAGCAGTAATCTCCTTCAAATTAGGGAGCCTGACAACTTTTCTTGTCCATTCAAGACAGTGTAGGACAAACAGATTCAACTGTCTTGCGAATGTGAATGCCAAGCATGAGTTAAAAGACCACACACCAGTCAGAAAGCTGTTCACAAAAACTAGATCAAGCTATAGGAGAAAGAGTTGATTTCGGAGTGGGCTTAATGTGCTTTATCACAGGATCCATGCACTTACTGTCCATCTTCCTAGCTATTAGCTCATCAGGAGACTAGCCTAAAAATATACCCCAGCCTTTTAGGGACAGACATGCTTAGAGAGAGAAATGGTGCATATTCTATCCGGACAGCATGGCCAAGTGTGTCTATGGGTTAAAATGTTAAGCATGCTCAAGTACTCTATTCCAAGTACAGCCAGAGCTATAGTAATCTGTTGAGCAAGTATTAGGGACAGCAAGTCCATTAGATGGACAAGTCTGAAATACAATTGAAATTTGTATCCATCACATGAAGATGGAATAAAAAGATTGACTCCATCTCCAAGGTCCTACGAATAACAGATGAAGAGATATACAGATGAAAAGAGAAAGAATGTAAGAATTTTACGTGGAAGACCCCCACAATCATCAAAAACTACAGAATCTAAGGAAACTGTGGAACTAAGGGAAGTAATGGAACTACTTAAGGATCTACTTAAGGAACTGTCACCGTTTGAGCCTGCTCAGCCGCTAAATGCCATACAGCCGCTCACCCACCCTCCCCCCACTTGGGAATGGGGAGGGAATCGGAGGGGCAAAGGGAGACTCACAGGTTGAGATAAAAGCAGTTTAATAACAGTAACAGAACAATACACTGACAGCAGTATCAATGGGTAATGTACAATACAGCTGCTCACCACCCACCGACTGACACCCACCTGCTCCCGGCCCGCGATCCCAAACACAAAGGCCCCACAGCAACACTCCCAGAAGTGGCAGCCCCTCCTGGCCCACTCCTGCCCTTATATAGTGAGCACAATGTCACATGACATGGACTATCAGCCAATCCGGGCCCAGCCCTCCAGCTGTGCTCCCCCCGCCCCTGCACATAGGTGAGGGCATTAGGACCTGGGGAGCCCCTGGGGTCTCAGTGTGCTGCAGCACTCGTCCCGCTGCCAAACCAACAGGAACTCTAGTCCAGCCCCAACCGGGACAGTATCCACCCATTATTCCATATCATTTACATTATGCTCACATTCCATATTTTTAATACATTCTAATTAATTGCTAACACACAGATATCATTCCCTCAGTCCATGGTCCATCACCACAGAATGTATCATGAGTTTATTTGGTCCATAGCTTCAGGTTCCATCTGTCATAATAGTCCCTTCAGGCAGGAAGAGCAATGCTCAGTTGTTAGGGCAGAGCTGTCTTCAAGCGGGAGGATGGCATGCAGTCTCTTTTGCAGTTGGAGCTGGTGGCTGATGCATCTGACACTGTCTGTATTCACAGTCCGCAGCAGTCACTGGGTATCAGTTGCTAAAACCAGTCCTAACTTTATCCAAGTTCATGTTTTCCATAACAAAGCATTGATAGGGTGATGTGGTGATTAATCTAATACAGCTAATTGGCTATTTTTGCCTAACGTTAAGTCTCCTTGAGGTAAACATCAGACTTCCCCGTCCTTCTGCATTACCCACCAAGTGCACCTGGGTCCTTGGGCAAAGGTAATCCCACGTATGGGCTTACCTTTACCTGAAGGAGGTATAACCCAGACGGTCTTCCCCAGCATGTTTTTAGGGTGCACTACTGGGACTCTGTCTCCATCTACAATATGTAGAATCTTTGACTGCGCAGGGCCAGCCTGGTTGGTAGATCCTCTAGTATTGACTAACCAGGTGGCCTTTGCTAAATGTGTGTCCCAATGCTTAAAAGTTCTGCCTCCCATTGCTCTCAGCATGGTCTTTAGTAGCCCATTATACTGCTCAATTTTCCCGGAGGCTGGGGCATGATAGGGGATATGATATATCCACTCAATGCCATGTTCTTTTGCCCAGGTGTTTACAAGATTATTTCGAAAATGAGTACCATTATCTGACTCGATTCTATCTGGGGTGCCATGACACCACAGGACTTGTTTTTCAAGGCCCAGAATAGTGTTCCGAGCAGTGGCATGGGGCACAGCATAAGTTTCCAGCCATGCGGTAGTTGCTTCTACCATTGTGAGCACATAACATTTACCATGATGAGTTTGTGGGAGCTTAATGTAATCAGTCTGCCAGGCTTCCCCATATCTATACTTCAACCAACTCCCTCCATACCAAAGAGGTTCTAACTGCTTGACCTGCCTGATTGCAGCACATGTTTCACATTCATGGATGACCTGTGATATAATGTCCATAGTTAAGTCCACCCCTCAGTCACGAGCCCATCAATATGTTGCGTCTCTTCCTTGATGGCCCGAGGAGTCATGAGCCCAACGAGCCATAAATTTTTCACCCTTATGCTGCCAGTCCAGATCTACTTGGGCCACCTTAATCTCTGCAGCTTGGTCCACCTGATGGCTGTTTTGATGTTCTTCCGTTGCTCGATTTTTGGGTATATGAGCATCTACGTGGCATACTTTCACAACCAAGTTCTCTATTCGAACAGCAATATCTTGCCACAAATCAGCAGGGTTTGCCTCTATGCTGCCAGCCACTCTGTTTCCACTGCCGCAACCACCCCCACAGGGCATTTGCCACCATCCATGAGTCAGTGTAGAGGTAAAGGACTTGCCATTTTTCTCGCTTGGTGATACTTAAGGCCAGCTGGATGGCTTTCACCTCTGCAAATTGACTGGATTCGCCTTCTCCTTCAGCAGCTTCTGCGATCTGTCATGTGGGGGTCCACACAGCAGCCTTCAACTTCCGATGTTTCCCTATAATGCAACAGGACCCATCGGTAAATAAGGCATATCGCTTCTCATTATCTGGTAGTTCATTATATGGTGGTGCCTCTTCAGCTCAGGTCACCTCTTCCTCTGGTGACATTCCAAAGTCTTTGTTTTCTGTCCAATTTGTGATTACTTCTAGTATTCCTGGGCGGTTGGTGTTTCCTATTAGAGCCCGCTGTGTGATGAGCGCGACCCACTTACTCCACGTAGTGCCAGTTGCATGATGTGTTGAGGGGACCTTCCATTTGAACATCCAGTCCAGTACTGGCAGTCGGGGTGCCAAGAGGAGCTGTGCTTCTGTACCAATCACTTCTGAAGCAGCTCGAGCCCCTTCGTATGCTGCCAGTATCTCTTTTTTAGTTGGAGTATAACGGGCTTCAGAACCTCTATATCCTCGACTCCAGAATCCCAGGGGTCGACTCCGGATCTCCCTTGGTGCCCTCTGCCAAAGACTCCAGGTAGGGCCATTCTCCCTGGCTGCAGTGTAGAGCACATTTTTAACATCGTGTCCTGCCCAAATTGGCCCAAGGGCTACACCATGAATGATTTCTTGTTTAATTTGTTCAAAAGCTTGCTTTTGCTCAGGGCCCCATAAAAAGTCATTTTTCTTCCGGGTCACTTGATAAAGAGGGCTTACAATCTGACTATTATTTGGAATATGCATTCTCCAGAAGCCTATCACACCTAAGAAAGCTTGTACTTCCTTTCTGCTGGTTGGTGGAGACATAGCCGTTATTTTATTAATCACATCCATTGGAATCTGATGACATCCATCTTGCCATTTGATTCCTAAAAACTGAATCTCCTGTGCAGGGTCCTTGACTTTACCCCATTTTATGGCAAAGCCAGCTCTCAAAAGAATTTTAACTATTTTCTCTCCCTTCTCAAAAACTTCTGCTGTATTTCCCCATACAATGATATCATCAATATATTGTAGGTGTTCTGGAGCTTCACCCTGTTCCAGTGCAGTGTGAATCAGTCCATGGCAAATAGTGGGACTGTGTTTCCACCCCTGGGGCAGCCAGTTCTGGGTGTACTGGACACCCCTCCAGGTGAAAGCAAACTGTGGCCTGCACTCTGCTGCCAGAGGGATGGAGAAAAAGGCATTGGCAATATCAGTTGTGGCGTACCACTTGGCTGCCTTTGACTCCAATTCATATTGAAGCTGTAGCATGTCTGGCACAGCAGCACTTAGTGGTGGTGTGACTTCATTCAGGCCCCGATAGTCCACTGTCAGTCTCCACTCTCCATTAGACTTCTGCACTGGCCATATAAGGCTGTTAAAGGGTGAGTGAGTCTTGCTGATCACTCCTTGGCTCTCAAGTTGACGAATCAGTTGGTGGATGGGAACTACAGAGTCTCTGTTGGTGTGATATTGCTGTCGGTGCACAGTTGTAGTAGCAATTGGCACCTGTTGTGCTTCAACCTTCAGTAGTCCCACAGCAGAAGGATCGTCTGAGAGCCCAGGCAGAGTGGACAGCTGTTTGATTTCTTCTGTCTCCAAGGCAGCTATACCAAAAGCCCACCGGTACCCTTTTGGGTCCTTAAAATACCCTCTCTGGAGATAATCTATTCCAAGAATACAAGGAGCTTCTGGGCCAGTTACAACAGGGTGCTTTTGCCACTCATTTCCAGTTAGGCTCACCTCAGCCTCCAACACAGTAAGATGATGAGACCCCCCTGTCACTCCTGAGATACAGATAGCCTCTGTTCCTTGGAAATTCGATGGCATCAGGGTGCACTGGGCACCAATGTCCACCAGAGCCTTATACTCCTGGAGGTCAGGTGTGCCAGGCCATCGAATCCACACCGTCCAGTAAACCTGGTTGTTCCTCTCCTCCACCTGGCTGGAGGCAGGGCCCCTCTAATCCTGGTCATAGTATCCATTATCAATGAAGGGGTTAGTGCAGTCTTTGTGAATCTTGGTCTCATCCTGGTTACTCACTTCTTGTAAGTACGACTCGGAAGATCTCCTCATAGGATCAGGAGCAAAGTCAACTCTTCTACGTGGTTTGGGTAACAGATTAGCGGAGACTGGAGTGTCACTTCTCCTGGAAGAACCTTGATTTGTAGCCATTCTTCCTTCCAACTCTCAAACTCGCTCTCTTAGAACATAGGTGGGTTTCCCATCCCATTTTCTCATATCTTCTCCATGGTCGTGCAGGTAATACCATGGTTCCCCCATGGTGTATACCTTTGGTCAGTTGGGGTCAGCTGTCCTGGGTGTGTCCCTTCCCAGCTTCCCGTGCATTTCTCAAGTTCTTGTCCATTCCCAACTTCTTGTGCAGCCTACTCGTTGTCAGGTGTACTGGTTCAGGCTGGAATAGAGTTCATGTTCGTTTTGGTAGCTGGAGGAGTGCTGAAGCACACTGAGACCCCAGAGGCTCTCCAGGCCCGAAAGCCCTTGCCTATGTGCAGGGGCTGGGGGAACACAGCTAGAGTGCTGGGCCCGGATTGGCTGATATCCCATGTCATGTGACATTGTGCTCACTATATAAAGGCAGGAGTGAGCCAGGAGGGGCTCTCACTTCTGGGAGTGTTGCTGTGGGGCCTTTGTGTTTGGGATCGCGGGCCGGGAGCAGGTGGGTGGTGAGCAGCTGTATTGTACATTACCTGCTGATACTGCTGTCAGTGTATTGTTCTGTTACTGTTATTAAACTGTTTTTATCTCAACCTGTGAGTCTCCCTTTGCCCCTCCGATTCCCTCCCCATTCCCAAGTGGGGGGAGGGTGGATGAGCGACTGTGTGGCATTTAGCTGCCAACCAGGCTCAAACCACGACATCAAGATAGTGTGAGGAGCAGAAAAGCCCTTGACTCTGTGTAATGACTGCTCATCAATAACAGAAACATCCCTGTATTATCAACATTGTTTTAAGCACAAATTCAAAACATGGCCTTATACTGGGTACTATGAAGAAAATTAACTCTATCCCAGCCAAAATCAGCATACTACAAAGACAAGAGCATCTCTAACACAACCTCTACAGACTCATCATTCTGTAAATTATGCAGTTTGCCTACAGTTGAGAGCTGCAACTTTTAAATCAGAAAAAACAGATTCTTAAGTACTTTTTAAACAAGTTTTAGTTTAAAAAAAATACAGACTGAAAGTGACTCCAAACTTTCATCACTCAACAGCTCAGGTTTTGTGTGCTGTTGGATAATTTTTGCATTGCTCATGTATTTGGATTTATGACTGTTTATGACTGATGTGTGTTTGTATGTGATACACAATAACAGTGACACATTCCCGTAGCCACAATTCAGTTCAAAGAACTCCAAAACATTTTAGAAACCAAACATTTTATATAGATGGTGAGTCACTACAGTTATTTTTTGCTGATTTGTTGTTCTTTTGTTGTTTTGTTTTGTTTTGTTTTTTAACTCATAAGCCTTGACATTAAATATAGGAATCACTGAAGAATGTTCATATTTAATACAGAAAAATTTACTTCTGAAGGCAGAGATTCTTTTCTTCAGATAAAGAACACCAGAATTCCATATTTTTAGTGAAGAATGAGACATCCCCAGTCCATACAAAAGGAATAGAAAAACCTGTAGTAGCTTTTTTTCTTTAAGGTCTTTTTAACATTTTTTTTTATGGTGTCATCAGATGAGAAGCCCTAAGAGAAACAGAGATGACTGCTCTATCAAGATTATCACGATTCAATATTCTGGATGAGACAGAAATAATATTTTAGGATTGAGCATATGACAGGGAATGAAACCTGGTATCACTATTAGACAGCCATTCCTCAGTTAATATTCAAAATTAACAACCTAGGATGAGAAAATATATTTGCTATCTACTTCTGATGTTCTTCATTATATAAATATTTATTTCAAGCATTCCACACTCTTCATATATATGTAGATATACGAAATACACAAAGGAAAATATGTATATATGAAATAATAAAATACAGTTATCCAGGCAATTGGCTAATTATTAACCTTTGTTCAAATTCAAAGCTTGCTCTAATTGTTGTGGATTTTTTACAGATTCTGAAAACTGTCATCACAGTCATTTTGTCTAAACCTCAGCTACAATGTTACATACAACATTAAGCAAAAATAACTAGTTAAAAAAAAAAAAAAAAGCATTTACATCTTTCCTTAAAAGCGCTGAAATCCACTGCAGCAGAAATTATGTGCAAAAGCTTGTCATCCTCTAGAAGCCAGATGTGAAAATGTCCTGTACCCAGAAATTAAACAGAGTACAGACGGTAAAGCAAGCAAAATGCCCAACCCAGAATTCCATGCCCAAGAATTAAAAACATAAATCAAATTATTAAAAAAAAAAAAAAAAAAAAACCAAAACGTTACAGTGCAAATAATATAAATTTAAAATTTATCCCAAGGCTAGAAGTTTAATTGACTGCATAAAAGCATAACATGGGAGTTGTGAGGTGTGGAAAATATCAACCATACTGGTATGTTTTAAATGGAATATAAATGGGAAATAGATGAGATAGGAAGACTGGCCAAGTGATGTTTATAATAGCCCAGATGCAAGATGACAAATGTTTGGACAAAGATTTTTCCAGCTGTCATAATAAAATATCTTCATATTTTGGGAAGGACTAGCCAGTCAATAATTATATTTTACCTAAAGTGTTGTTTAAGTACAAATATGGGTAGAAAATTATAAACTATAATCCAGAAATTCTCACTAAATTAAAATCTGCCATGTTGTTAAGGAAGCATTGCCTTCCTGAAAAAAAAAAAAAAAAAAAAAAGCATCAGGAATCTAGTACAATACCTCTGTTAGTCACTGGATAAAGGTAGCAAATATTCATTTCACATAGATTTTATATTAATGTGGAAACTTTCCTAGGCACCAGAGGAAATGATAAGTAGTTTTATAAAAGGAAAATATATCTAAGATAATCTAAATCTTTATCCTATAAATCTTAGACATAAAATTGACTGCAAAAACAAGCCTTCTCCTTTGCTTAAAAAAACATTGAAGTGACAAATTCTGAGGAAGCTGAACCCGTAATCTGTACAAGAATATATAAAAGGATATACACTATACTCTTTTATTACACTGTTTTGAACCTTTGATTTTTGATAGAGACATATTACAAGTAGCAGAGCTAAAGGGAAAAGGTTTTTTTCACTACCTCTGGTGAAGAAGGGAAAAAAAACTCTGACAAGATAGTTTATGTTCTGACTTGGTGACTATTTTAGTTACACTGCTTCAAATTTTGTTTATATACATTCTTGGAAAGAAACATAAGTAGAAAACAGCAGGGGAAGCAGGTTGGTCGTCTTATGAATTCATATTGCTATGGAACAGGAAGCATTTGAATTACAGTAAATTGTGCTGCAGCCAAAAGCATAGGGAGACATGGTAGGTTTCCTTGTTTTGTTTTGTTTGTTTGTTTGTTTCTTTTTCCACCTCCAAGCAACAAAGTCTGCTCAGAGCTCACTCTGCGAGATTGGATATGATAGCAATGGAAGTGATGAAGCTTCTCTTTTGGAAGTTGAAATATCGAACAGAACATAGTTGTAGGAATTGACAGAACCATAGAGACTACTCTTTGGATAGCAAAGTGGAGACTGGAGGAGGGAATGGGAGGGAAGGGGATGGAAGGGAAAGGGATGAGGCGGGGATGGAAAAAGAGCGGAGGATTCTGTTTTTTTTTCTTTTGCTTTTTGTTCTCACATTTAAGTGAGACCAACTCTGGCATAAGGTCCTACACAGTGTGACTGATAGTATCACAACATTGGGTTTAAAACTTATTGAAAAATCCTTTGACAAACAGCTATAGCAACTGTGTGTAACAATGGGTTAAAATTGAGAGAACATACAAAAATTCAAGCAAACAAGGCTTCCTACTCCTGCAGCACTGCATTAACAAGTCTTTGTACAATTCAGATTCAAGTTCTGTTTCAAATATATTGCTTTTAAATTCTGAACCTGAATAAGCAAAGAATGAGCATGCTAAAAAGCAACTAATTTTCTCCATGTTCTCAATTCTTAAATTAAATTCTATTAATTGGATGTTATAGAATGTGTCAGTATTCAATTTTTTTAGAGAAACATGATCACACTTTCTTACATTCAAAGGACTCAACTCTTTGCACAGCTAGGGGCAATCAAAATCCATTTACTGGAAGACTATATTCACATGCATTTAGATAAAATATAGCAAAAAAAAATCAGTCATGTGGTGACTTATGATACTATACTATTTCTAACATTTTCAATAAAAGGGCAGTGTCAGACACCACGTTAAATTAGCACCTTCCTCTCCTCATTGCCAGTAAGTATTATTATCATCCAGCAAAGACATTTGAACAAACATTCAGAAGATCACTTAAATCTAGAATATTTTTAAATTATATTTTAATTTTTATCACACAAAAAAACCTTGTTGTGCGATCTCCAATATATTTGGAGACCAAGAAATTAAGGTTTTTAGTAAAGAAATGTGAACTCTGATGTTTGAGGACAGATAACTCTGAACAGTGCAGTACTACAGAGGCTTAAATGGCACTTATGACTCACAAATATTGGTAGAACAGAAAATGTTCTCACTTAGGAGAACAGAGAAACAGAAGCGCAGAAATAAGATGAAGAAAAATGTGTCACCAAATAGTCTCGAGGAAAATTTTCTATTGAGAATTGATTTTTAAAAAAGCTCATGGAACATGTTTCCCATTGCAAAATTTAGTTAATGAAAATAAAAATGGTCAACAGCAGTAGAACTGTTCGTGTTTAAGAACATACACACTGGCTAAATGTGGACTTAAATTTCAGTTTGATAAAGTGAACCAAGATGGTTGGAAAAATCTCAGTAGGATTATAATTTGTTCTAAATCATCTGAATGCAAAAATATTTTAGAAGTAAATAATAGTAATAGTGCTTATAGAATTTACTTTTAGAAATGCTTCCTGAATACCTAGTATGGTTTGTAGGTTTAAAACCTCATACTATCATTTTTCCAGGTTGCTTTTCTCTGCACATTTTCTAGCTGGACTACATTTGCTGTAATGAATAATGATTTTTGTATGTGGACAAGTAAGAAATTGCATTAATTATGGGAATTGTTGGCCGTGTTTCATCCTTTTAATCCAGATGAAAATTTAGTCTAAATGGAGAGTGAAAACCACAGAACATGGACAGGAGGTAATGAAGTTGCTATTGTTTGAGGCACCCTGTAGTTTTAATAAAATTTAAATATTTTTAATCTAAATATTTCAGGGGTTTGAATGTTCAGTTCCTCATCAATATAAATACATGGAAAGCAGCCATGACAAAAAAATCACCAATGCCTTATGCTTAACATTATTTATGTGTTTACCCATAAACTTTCATTCTCTATAGACTTATCTATGTACAGCTGTAATCCCTTGGCCCACAATATACGTACACACAGATGTTTACTGGCATCATGGAAATAGTGAAAAACAGCTTTATTTCCTAGACTACGCTTTGTATTTATTACTTGGAATGTGACTTTGCTCACCAAGCACCAGTTAGCTAAAAGTTAAGATCCCTAAGCTAGTTCATCATGTTTCTGTAGTAGACAAGAGAAAAAGATAGGCTATTGTAGTGTGGAATTGTCTTCTGCAGGTTCTGGCCCTCTGTGACAAGTACAGAAATAGTTTAAACAACTACTTTCAGTTTATTTCCTTTTTTTTCTTTTAAATATTAAAAAATAGTGGTTTTATTCAAATGTTTCAATCAGCATCTGGAATGCCATTTCTAGTTCATTAGAGATGTTCAGAAATACTCTGAATCCAAATATAAATCTGTGTTCTGTCAAAGCAAGATGTAAAAATATGATTTATTTTAATTGAGAGGACCTTACTTAGAGTACAAATGCCCCTGTCCCCTGAAAGCGGTGACAGTATGTCTCCTGGTATCCTACTTGATAAGTGAGAATTTGTCTAAGTAATAAATACATGTATTTAAGTAGCATCAGCATAGGTTTTGGTGACATTAGAAAATTTAAGAGTTGTAGGTGGTGTTACCATAGAAAAATCCACTTTCTGCAATCTAATACTCCAGTCTTTTCATACCTTTTAAAGGAGTTGCTGATTCTTCTGTTTTCATAGCTGTGCATTATTATGTGGATTTGTAAAAGAAAAGGTTTTGTGATTGAGAGCTCATTAGTTTCTCCTTTTAAACCACATCTGAAGTCAGAATCTGAGGGCTTTTTCACTTTGTTTCTAATGACAATTCAACTGGTTCCTCTAAATGTTAGGATGATGTCATAAACACTGGATTATGACTTCAGGCTGAGAATAAGCAGTGGTAGCAGATGGACTCCTGAAAAACAAAGATCCTGTTTTCATGCAAATGTTCCTAGTAGTAAAGAACAATGGAAGATAAATATTGAAAAATATATAATATAGAAACTGAATGGCTCATAAACAGAAAGCTTTCAGAGTCAGCTGCTCTTTAAGCAAACTAGAAAAGAGTGGCTCTAGAGACACATTACATGATTCAGTGTAATTACTGATTATCAATTCAGCTATATGGTATAATGCTATTCTTTATGTTTTGGAAAAAAACACCATACAGAAACACAGACAATACATCTTCACAATTTTATATAATATTAGATGATATGACAGAAAAAAATGAATTACAGAAGGGATTTTAAGCACAAATAATGTTTCCAGAGTGATGAAGAGAGCTTGGAGACACTGTAAAATATATATATATATATTAATTAAAAAACAAAACAAAACAAAAATTTACTTTGTTACTGTTTACAATTACTTTTATTATTTTCCTTTGAGCACTTCCAGGGGTGATTTATGTTTCTTCACAACATTCCCAGAAAACAAAAATCTTTTTAATATTTAGACATAATTGTGCACATACTCTGTTTGTAAAGTGTTTTTTTTTTTTTACTAGAAAATGTCCTAACCACCAAGCTATACAATATTATGATATCAGAGGTACAATCAAATGATCTTTACTCAATCCTTTTTAAGTGAAACATGACAAAGGAAAAGAATATCAAAATCAGTTATGACAGAGGAAGAAAACAAGAACAGTTCTAGACAAATGTATAGTTTAAACAGTTTGATAGATAAGTCTTATTTTCTTTGTGCAGTGGTTTGGGGTTTTTTTGTAGCACATATAAATGTACTTGGAAACAGGAACGGGATTTAACTTAATGGGTTATTTTCTCTATCAGAAAGAAAGGCAACACTTCCAAAAAGAAGGATAAAAAATGGATGCCTCAGTATGGTATAGTCTCTAGCTAAAGGGTAATAAGAAATTTGGAGATATCAAATTGTTCCCTCTCATGTTGAATAAAGAACTTTTCATAGAGTAGACTAGATCAGAGAAAGTGTGGATTTTCTGTCCCATTACTGTATATGGAAGGATATATTTGTGTGCAGTCAGTTTTTTAAAATTATGTAGTCACTGCCAACATGAGGATCTGGAAGCCACTGTGCAGCTGGAAAGTCTGATCACTGTTACTGAAAGCTGGTGGGATGAATCACATGATGAGGCATCCACAACTTCTCTGGGAAAAGTGTTCCAGTGTCTCACCACCCTCATTATAAAAAAATTATTCCTTATGTCCAATCTAAATCTACCCTCTTTCAGTTTAATACTGTTTCCCCTTCTCCTGTCACTACAGGCCTTGGTAAAAAGTGTGTCTCCATCTTTTTTTTTAAGCCCCCATTATATACTGAAAGGCTGCAATAAGGTATCTCGAGAGCCTTCTCTTCTTCAGGAGGAAAAACCTCAACTGTCTTGGCTTTTCTTCATAGGAGAGGTGTTCCAGCCCTACGACCATTTTCATTGCCAGGGCATGATCACTGTAGCCCACGCTTCTACCAGTCTTAACCTCTCTAATTAGTTCTTCTGAGTTGGTAAGCAACAGGTCTAGCAACATTTCTTTTCTGGACAATCTGTCTATCACATGGATTAAAAATTTATCCTCAATGCATTCCAAGAGTCTCCTGGACAGCTTACAGCTTGCTGTGCTGCTTTTCCAGTAAATGTCAGTCTGGTTGATGTTCCCCAGCTGGATCAGAGCCTGAAAGCATGATGCTTTCTGTAGTTGAAGTAAGAACACTTCATCAACAGCTCCCTTTGATCAGTTGTCTTATAGTGAACACCAACCACAAGGTTTCCTTTGTTAGCTTGGCCTCTAGTTTTTTACCCATAAGGTCTCAACTTGTTGATAATTGTTTGTCAAAGACACACCTGTATAGTCAGTCCATGTATTTTAAATAGAGGGCAACACCCTCCCTCCTCACTTTTCCTCCGTTGCGTATCCCCCCTGAACAGTTTATGGTCATCTCTTGCAGCGCTCCAATTGTGTGATTCATCCCACCCAGTTTCAGTGAGTGATCAGACCATAACTTCCCAGCTGCACCCTGTTTTCCAGCTCCTCCTGTTTGTTATCCACACTGGGTGCATTGGTATAGAGACACTTCAGCTGCATTGTCAATTGTCTCACCTTTTCAGTGGAATCTTTTTGGAGGGTTCAGGGACATTCCTCAATACTTTGGTAGCTGCGCTGACCCGCCCCATTGCTTGTGAGTACACAAGTGTTACAATTTTGGACCCCACCCCTCAAGTTAATTAATATAAACTGAAGGTGACTAAGTCTGGCAATCTGCCAGCAAAGATTTTCCTTCCTCTTCTAGACAGGTGGATTAGGCCTGTTTATTTTTTTATTTTATTTTTTTTTTTCCAATGAGGCTCAAGGCAAAAACCATTAATAGATAATTATAGCTTTCTGCTTCAGTTTCTTTACATGAACTGAGGAGGATCAGATTCCCTTCTCATGGCTTTGCCTCCCTTCGCCATGCCTTTTTCTGTTCTCTCTATGAGAATGGCATTAAATTTGTGTACAGCCCTAAGAAACTTTGTTCTCGGTGGAATCTTCAATAGCACTTCAAGGAAAAATACTTCAAAAGGTCAAAATAGTAGGTAATACTCTTCTATGGCATAAGGGGGAAGATTTTTAACGGAAATCTCTCACTCCTATCTTGTATTTTTAAAAGATTTGTGTGGAGTATTGAGTGAATACAAAAAGTAAAGAAAAAGAACGAGTTTTAGATTCATGTATCTGTTCATTGCACTGTACAAGAACAGGTTCCTTTTGCTGTATCCATTTGCTACCTATATCATAGGAATTCCTTTCTCTTCATGAGCTATGCATACAAAGTGGCTTATGCTATTACTCAGCAAGTCTTCATAATAGCAATTCTATACAGCTTGGTTACTTCCTTGCAAACTCTTTCAATCCCACAAGCCTTTATTGATCTTCTTTCAATCAATTGACCACAGTCTTACAGAAAAACACAAATAGTTGACATACTAATGAGAATTCCTGATCCCTTTCAATTGAATACTTGACCAGTCAGTGGAGCACTCAACAAACCTATAACTTCATCACTAGCAATAATTACAATCAATAAAGAGGTTAACTTCTAAGGCTTTTTGAAAGATGGAGACAAGGGGGATTGCTTAGGAGATACAAAGAGACAGATACATCCGTTCCACATGTATACAGGAAGGCAGCTGGTTACACAGACCACTTGAATTACATAACTTTTTCTGTAAATGTACTCTTTCTGACGTATAAATAAGAACGAGTGGTTTCAGTGTACTGACACTTGTGAAAATAAAAAAAAAAACTGCACTTGCTACAAAATATTTCACCCTGTAAGCTGAATTCCTTATAACTCTGATGGCACAAGGTATGAGCATGAATCTTGGACTACTGAACAACAGACCTCTTCCACCTTCATATGATGTTTCTTTCCTTCCCTTTCCCATTCTTTCAGTTTCTTTCCAAAATTATTATAAAGGCTAAAAAATAAAAACACTGGGGACTTTCTGTCTGTAGATGTAGATAGTAGGAACCAAACCTAAAAATGCAGAACAGTGTTAAAAAATGAGAGAAAAAAGTTTCTTGAACATATAACAGTAAAAATAACATCAGCATGGTCCTCTTAGGCTTACTTTTGTCACTTTTTTTTCCTCTGGAATACAGATAAATGTTGAAAAGTGTATATGCATTACTATAAATTTCCTCAAAAAAGAGATCATAACTCTTTTTAAATACATTTTCAGCGATTTGAATGGTGCCATTAAGTAGAAAAACAATTTTTTATGCAATGATGGATGTCTAATGCTGTCTTTGATGTTTCAGCGTTTCACTTTTGTGGAGTGACATTTGTGACAACTTATAAAGTATTTCCTGTATGTACTGATAGTAGGTTATTCATTTAATTTAACCTAAAAACTATTTTTCAGATGTATATTAGAGGAACAAGAAAAGTATTAAATTCTAACTTTGAATGTCTCCAGCTATTTCACTATTGTTAAAGAACAGATGACACAATCTGAAATTAACCTCAGTGATAGCTTATACATTAAAAATTACATTTGCTGCAACTATGAGACTTGAAAGGAAGGAAGAAAAGATAAATTAACACTCAGAGCTAACTAATTTAAGAATTTTTAGCCTCCTATTGTTAACTGTTTAGAAATTAGCCTAAAGAAAATAACCAGAGGCATTGTATATTATCATAGATGTTACCTGGAACTAAGAATTTTCCCTTGCTAAATTTATCTCATCCTAAACTGAATGTTTCTCATACTTTTGCTTCTCACTGATTTATTTTTCTGCTCCTTATACCCAATATTAATACATATGCCCTGTTGATCTTCAGGTCATTCTTTTCACAATACTTCTGACCATTTCTTCTTGAAATATTTTTCACTATATATTTTCTTTACTGAAGTCATCCACTTTGCCTTCTACTATGTGAATTATTTTGTGGGAATGCCCTTGGAGAAGAACTTTACTTTCCATTTCCCTCTCCTCTTTTTTCCAACTTTTTATGAAGGTCCTACAGTACTCTGTCTTTGATGTCCTCTTCTCAATGCCTAAAAAAATAGATATTCAGCTGCCATCTTCATGCACCCAGATCATTCATGAAGTCCTCAGCTTCAAAATGATGTCTCCTTTTTTTTTCAGAGTAAGATTTCATTTCTTTCTCTGACATAGGCTCAAGCCAGTAAAAACTTTTCTTGGTTTTCGTGAGTTTGTTTTGTTTTGTTTTATTTTTATAAAGCTTTCTAAATCTTTCTGCCTGGTTTTCACTTCTGATTCCCTTTTTCAATATCTAGAGAAACATCTGTTTGTACATGACTTGTTTATGTACTGCATCCCCAAAATTTTAATAGGTATTAAAAAAAGTCAGCTGTATCCTGAGCTGCCTCAAGAGCAGTGTGGCCAGAAAGTCAAGGGAGCTGATTATCCCACTCTACTCCACTTTCATAAAACCCTACCTGGAGTACTGTGTCTGACTCTGGGGTTCCCAGTGTAAGAAAGACATGGACCTCCTCAAGCAGGTTCAGAGGAGGGCCACAAAGATGATCAGGGGGCTGGAGCACCTCCCCAGTGAGGACAGGCTGAGAGAGTGTGGTGTTTTTCAGCATCAAGAAGTTTCCAGGGAGATCTAACAGCAGCCTTCAAGTACTTAGAGGGGGCCTACAGGAAATATGGGGAGGGACTCTATCAGGGACTGTAGTGATATGATGAGGGGTAATAGTTTTCAACTGAAAGAGGGTAGATTTAGATTAGATATAAGGAAGAAATTCTTTCCTGTGAGGGTGGTGAGACACTGGCACAGGTTGCCTAGAGAAGTTGTGTATGACCCCTTGCTGCAAGTGTTCAAGGCCAGGTTGGACAGGGTTTTGAGCAACCTGGTCTAGTGGAAGGTGTCCCTGCCCAGGGAGGTTGGATCTAGATGATCTTTAAGGTCCCTTCCAACCAAAAATATTTTGTGATTCTATGATTCTACCACTCTGTGATTCTGTTGTTACTAATTAAAATATTTAGTTAGCATGTTTCTTTGTTGACTACAGTAGTTGGCTGAGGGTGTATAAGTAAATACATACAGATAGAGAGAGTGTGAACAAGCTTACTAGTTATCATCTGTATGCTCTGTTTTTCTCAGATATCTACTTGTATTTTCCCATGTTTGCAAATATTAGGCTGTTACATCTGTTTGCATTTTAATATCATCCTACATCTTTATGTTTTATGAATGATTTAATAATAATAATAATTAAATATTAAGTGCTTTATTTTTTTTACACATTTTTTAGGTTAGTGATAACTGCTCTTCTGGCTAGCATGCAATGTTTGCCTAGATCAGTATCCTGTCTCTGGCAGCTGCTTGTAGAAGGTACTCAGGGAAGTGTGATATGGCAGGGCAATCATTCTGAAAGCTTTCTCACAGAGTACTTTAGCATTTTTAAGCATCAAAAGACTATATACTTAACTATATCAGAGGTTTTGCAATGTTTTAGTACTCCCTGTTAAAAGTTTATTCCTTTAGTTACCTCTTGAAATCCATAAGCTTTCAGCTTCATAAACATCATGCAGGAATGTGTTCGATAGTGATAGTGTCTTATTTAAACCAAAAAAAAAAAAAAAAAAAAAAGGCAACCAAAGTTTCATTTTCTTCATATGAACCTACTTACCTACTTTCAGATTACTTTGACTCCCCAAGTTCTGGTAATCTGAATAACTGTATTGGGTTTGTGTGTGGTGGGGTTTTGGTAGCATCTTCCTGTGAAAAGCTTCTAGAATCTCCCCCAGCTCCAAGTCAGACCCACATCTGGCCAAGGCTGAGCCAACTAACGACAGTGGTTGGACATCTGTGATATCATATTTAAGAACAGGAACCTGTGGAGGAGTTGTTCTGAGGGAAATACATATGCAAACACTAAGGTCAGATGAAGAAGGAGGAGGATGAGGGGGGTTGATGATGCACCAGAGCACACGTTCCTCTTCAACCCATGATAAGGGGGCAGGCATGCAGCCCATGGAGGTCCACAGTGAAGAAGATGCCCCCCTGCACCCCATGGAGGACCTCACACTGGAGCAGGTGGATGTGCCCAAAGAAAGCTGGGACTCTAAGGGAAGCCCATGTTTGAACAGTCTGTTTCTGGGAGGATTGCAGCCTGCAGCAGGGACCCACACTAGAGCAGTTCATGAAGAGCTGCAGCCCTTGAGAAGGATTCACATGGGAGAAGTTCATAGAGGACTGTCTCCCATAGAAGGCACCCCAAGCTGGAACAGGGGAAGAGGGTGAGGAGTCCTCTCCCTGAGGAGGAAGGAGCAGCAGAAAAAATGGATGATGAACTAACCACAACCCCTATCTCCTGCCCTCCTGAACTGCTGTGTGCGAGGAGGTAGAGAAATTGGGAGCAAAGCTGAGCTTGGGAAGAAGGAAGAGGTCGGGTGAAGGTGTTTTTAAGATGTGTTTGTATTTCTCACTATTCTACTCTTATTGGATTAGTAAATTAGTAGTGGTGGTGTTCAAATTAAATTGATGTTATTTTTTTCCCCTAATTGGTCTGTATTTTGCCATTGACCGTAACTGGTCAGTCATCACTCCCTGTCCTTGTCTCATTCCCCAAATCTTTTGTTATATTTTCTCCTGTCCATCCCACCAGGAGGGAAGAGTGAGAGAGCAGCTGCATGGTGCTCAGTTGTTCTCTGGGCTTAAACCATGACAACAGTTTTCAATAATTGTACTTTATTAGCTGCATTTACGACTGAATTTATTATTTGGTTGCCATGTCTCATATTATCCCTCAGCCACATCATTCCTGAGCTGAAGAATTCTTGGCTGTTTAATTTGTCTTCATAAGAGATATTTTTAATACTGTTAATCAGTTTTGTTGACAGTCTTTGTACCCTTACAGGTCCTGATATGTCCTTTTGTGAGAAGGCGGTCAGAGCTGAATGTAGCATTCAGGATAAAAGGACAACATATATTTATTTATCAACTGCTTCTTTTCATATTATCATTTCTTTTATGAACAGTAATAAGTAACTTAGAGCTCACCATACTGTAGATGTAGTTGACTTGGTTTTCTTTCCCCCATGTACAGTTCTTTTTGTATACTGATTTTGGATTTTTTCTTCTTTCCAAGGACTGTAGTAATTTGTTCCAAATAAATGGTGAAAAAAGTAGTGATGCAATAAAGAAAAGTATAAGTAGCTAATGGAGTGAAAAAAAAATGGGTCTTCCACTAAAATTAGTAAGTTGTTTTCTTATGTAAACCACCTGCGTAGTGAAATAAAAATAAATTATTGTAAACCCATTAGAAGGTTTATATTTCTTTCACTAAAATTTTAATCTTTAGCATACTTCAATGATATAAAAGGTATAGATGGACCTTTAAACAACTCAGTTTACATTTCACACAGTGGGATGTTTCAAATAGTAAATGATTCTGGGCTTCTGCTCTGTTTTTCACTGACTCTTAGATTACATATATTTAAATCTTTACAGCTTTTTGCTCACACCTGCTTCACTTTTCAAACATTATCTAGTTGAGTCTAAATTTCTGAAATGAGTCATACCTCCAAAGTTTGTCCAAGTGTTGTTTCTTTAAATACTGCAGCTTTTTGAAATTTTCTTTCAACCCTAAACCTCCAAGTTTTAATACACAAGCAAGTAAAATATATTTATTTCACCTGAACTACACTTTGGCATTTAATTTTCTGCTGAACATGAAATTAATATCAGAGCTGATGTGAACATCCAAGAACAAAAATCTTGACTGAAAGGGCTCCATAACCTCTTGCAGACTAAAACCATCAAGTTGCACACTTATATATGCACATTAAGCACTGAAAACCTGCAGCATACCCTGGGCCCAGTAAGACGTAGCATCTTTTCTTTCTGCTCCTTCTGTTCCTGAGTTTCCAAACTGCCATTGTTTCTTGAGAGCAGGTATCTTTTTCTGCCTCCTCCATCATCAATCACAAACCAGGATAGAGAGCTGTCTCTTTCTAGTCCTCTTTTAAAGTAGCACAAATAATTAATTGAGACAGAGAACAAAATGAAATAGTGCATTGCCAAAGAGCTAAGCCTTCCATATTCTGAACTGCCATAGAGCCGCAGACTGAAAAGAGCCATATCTCACAAAGTTGTTCCTAGTCAGAAGATGTCATGACTGCTGCCACTGGGGAGAAGATTGGTTTTAGAGAAGCTTATGACCTGTGCTGAGAAAGCAGGAATCTGAGACAAACTGTATTCGGGAGAAGGACTCTGTGATTCACTGAATTCCTGCACCTCAACATGAGCCACCATTTCAAGTTATAAATGATATCTACATTTAAAAATGTATTGGAAGTGCCTGCTATTTCTGTACAATTCATTGGGGGACATTTTTCAGATTCTACTGGAAGAGATTTACTTTCATAAAGGAGTAAGCTTTTCCCTTTTGCTTCTGTAACATCTGTAGCACCTTTTCTCTTGTGAGGATGTAAAGAGGAATGTATATATAGGAGATTGTATATACAATTTCAGGAACAGACTTTACTATAAGACTTAGCCCTCTATTACTTCTAAATCCATTAAGGTTATGAAGGCTTTATTTTCAGAAGAGAAGGGGCCAGAGCAGGTTTTAAAGTTGCACATATCAACCAATGTATCATCCTGATATATCACTATGAACATTTCTCTACACAGAATTAAAGGAAACAGACTTAAGAAGAATGTCAAGGTAAAGGCAACATAAAATAAATTCATCACACTGAAACAAGACAGAGTTATAATGAAAGTTGTATTATAATTGTGAATGCATTTGGAACAAGAACACTGCATGCACTCTTTGGATGAAAAATGAGCAACGAAGGGAATTCTGAGAAAATATATGAGACAATACAGAGAATTAAAGGGGACAAGAATAAAGCCTGAAAATTGAGCAGAACAAAAACATATTTTAATGCAATTAAATTAATTCAACATGTTTATTTTGCTGACTAATGTATTTGGTTCAAAAAGCTTTTGTTTTTCTAGTTGCTGAAACAAGTATTTTAAATTATTTGAGACTAGTATTTTTATAATAGGTAAATGAAGTTATTTGGATAGGATGAGAACTGACCCAAATCTTTGTATGGCCTTGAACAGGAGGAACAAGCCCTCTGAACTTTATGAGGAACTACAGTAATTTATTTTTATCTTTAATCTCTGTATATGTTTAGTTGTTTTCTGACTTCTGCTACTATAAGAAAAAGATACAGGGGAATAAATAAGAGAGATATGTGCCATGGTTTTGTTTAAATGTTCCCATTAAAATTCTACATTAGTATATTCTCTTTTTTTCAGAAACCAAATTTATAGGTAGTTCAGACCTCATCATATTGTAGGTACAGGTTACTCTGTGAAACAGAATAAGTCTTTAAATACAAACAAATGTGATGAAGCACAAATGAGTGCATTCATAATCTCTTTAAGTAAATCAACATTTTATTAAATGTCTGTAATTTACAACCTAACATATGCTGCACATGTTTTGAATTTAAATTCCTATCAGATATATGGTGATATTCAACTGGTCACTAATTCAAAACCTTAACATTATTGAAAGTTCAGCTGAGTTACAACTCGAGACTTCTGTGGTTAGAAAAGACTTTGTAGCATCTTTCAAGTTTTACACTGTCAAGGAAGAAATAATGTTGTAATGACATAAACGGGAAAGAACTGTGGATTTAAATTTCTGTCTAATTAGTTTTAAATGAGTCTTTTAAAATACATTTGTAATCATTTTTATAGAATTAAACTGTACTACTTCAGGAAGAGGAAATAGCTCCTTTTACTTTTCCTTTCCTTTCGGTGCACCATCACAATGCATATGAATTTGCTTTCAGTAAAACTGTTTCAGTTAAGAGTAATAATTTGAAATTGAGAATCTTCAAACTTTAGTCAATAGGAGGCATAATATGAAAAAAAAAAGTACTTAAATATTGTGAAAAATGCATTTTTTTTCATTATTTGTTTTTCAGAACTCAAGCTAAATATATTGTTATATGAGGAAATATATTTTAATAATTAATTTAATTATATGAATTTGTTTGATAATAAAATTTATCAAAAAGGAGATTACATTTCCCAAACTCCTCAGCTTCACTGCTACTCTTAATATGAATATGTATTGTTTGCTTGAACTTGTGCCTCAAATAACATCACCAATATAGCTGTATTAGTACATAAAAAGAACTAAGTAACATAACTCTACAAGAATACGCCAAGAATATTTTTAGTAGACAATACAATTAACAGACAAATGTCAGTTACTCATTTTTGAAAAACATAGGAAATCACAAATTGTAACATGTTGGTCATATGGTGTATTTGTGCTTTTGTTTTGATATTAGAATTTTAGACTTTTTATGACAGTAATAGTTTTTAAAATTTGAAAGAAAGCAAATACTTCTAACTAAATGAGTATAAAATGAAAAAGTTACCAGGAGCATATAATATGCATCTCCAGGTGGTTTCATGTGAAGGGAATGGGAATGAGACCTTTTTAAAGGTTAGTTTCTTTCTCTTAGGCAGGTTAAACTTTAAGTACCCATCTATTTCTCATTTCTACTCCTCTGTCTACAAAAGCCCAAGGCTAAGACACCAGTTGGCTTCCAGTTTCTAAGATAAGCCCGATCTTTACTTCACCTTTAAACTAGTTGTCATCACTTTTTATGGCTGAAAAATCTTTCATGAACTGAATATGAAGATGTTTATTGATGAATGAGATGACCAAATTTTGCAGGCCCAAAATCTCCAGAAGAACTGGTTTGAGATTATGACTATCTTGATAGATTGAACTGACTCATAAATTGAGATTTTATAAGTTTCACCTTAATTGATTGGGCTTTAAATTACCTCCAGAATCTGAAATAAAGTTCAGAAATCTACTAAGAATCCTTCACTGACTATCTAGATTTTTTCCCTGATTGCATTGCTATCTGTTTCCATAATGTGTGGCTGAATGTATTGTTGGACATCTCTGTTCAGTAACCATTAATATTTCTAGTGCTACATCCTAGAGGTTTTTCTTTATTGTGACTTTCAGCAGGTCCAGAATTAAGCAAATCATAATTAAATACATATTTAAAATCATTCTGAGTGAGTTGGTTCACACATTCAAAATGGTATGCACATATTAATCTGTATAGATTAAGCAAAATTTATCAGGCTAGGTATCTTCACTAGGGTGCTCCAGAGCACTGTTTTCAGCTCCAGTGCTCAGTTATTCAGAGGCAGTTTTTGATTCTGTATGATTATCATATTTTCTGTAAATGAGACCCCAGAATCATAATACCTTGATTCCTTGACAATTCCAGCCGGAAGTGGTATGCAAACCACTTGACTATGTAATTTTGAGGACCAACCCCCTTATTACTGTTTCAGTGGTCATAGCCTTGGACAAATGCTGGATTTGGAAATGTTGAAATACATATTTTTGTATTTTACAATGCTGTTTAGCCTTCCAATGCCTAAAATATCTTTAAATAATATGACAATGTTTTGTCACAAATGTTATTTTAAGTAGAAATAAACCTTCCTTCACAATCAATCCATGTCATCCCAATTAACATAAAAAGTCACCCAGATCCTATGCTTTACCCAAATTTCCTTTCACTGTATTTGACCATTACTTCTCAGATGTAATTTGACATTACATCTGAATTTGAATCTTTCCTTTCTCACTTGTCTATGCCCTACTCTTCTTTTTAAAATGTTTTGAATCTGTTATGCTTCACCACCCTACGTGATAATTCATGATAGTCAAGGTGCTGACTTCCAGATCTGTAAACTGTTCTTTTTCCATAAAGTGTACTTATTGACTAGTAAAATTGAATAGTTTATCACCATAGTCCTACTCTTAGGTACCTGCTATTTTCCACAGTATATTTCATTACCCTGATTCTAATACTTTCACCTTCACGATGCCATGATGTAGAAGTAGAGTTTAGCAGGGCTCTTCTGCTGAAAATGTGCTTAGTGCTTAAAGTAATTGTAAATTAAATATTCATATAATTAGGGAAAGATAATAAACAAATTTATCAAGAATATAATATGGCAACTAAAAGAAGAAATTCATATTAAGTTATACATCTATATAGGCACACACATACAGAGTACATACATATATATTTATATATATGCACACACACAAAAGACCACACACACGCCCTATTAAATTAGATGTCATTTTAAACTATGTAGTTCAAAACTTTAACAAGATTAATTCCATCCAGAACCTGCTTCTGAAGTTATCAGTATATAACAAAGTAATTAGTCATTATATCTGGCTGCCTTTGCTGTCTGACTATCCAGTAACCACTTCAGTTATAACTAGACTGATTAAAGTAGCCTTTTCTAGTGAATAGATCAAGGCATAAATTCTTGTTTTGGGGTATGTGACAAATAATTTAACCATGTAGCTGCCAATCCCTCAAAATAACACTGGTTAAAACAATATTCAGAGGTAATTGTTCATGAACTTAAGAGAAAATACATTGTAAAGTATAGCACAGATGAAATTAATTAAAATTGCTATCAAAAAGAAGCCATGCCTATGTGATTTCACATATTTATTATCGTACTTAGCAATTTCTGTAAATTGCACTTTCTTGTGATGGGGTATTTCTCATATCAGTGTTTCCAGAACATTAGATACAATTAAAGTTTAGTTTTGATTGGTAGTGCCCATTTAACACTTAGATCTTTTACCTAAATGATAAATTATCTTAGCTTCTCATGGTGAATCACTTGGTTTTTTCCTTTCTCATATTCATCTAAATATCTAAACCAGAAATGTACCTGCCTCTTGTTACAGTTTCATGGAGATGTCCAGGATGTAATTTATCCTGTCCTGGTACTATGTCAGTTTTAATAGGTCTAATTTCCTAACTCCCTGCTTCATTGTGACTATAAAGCCTTTTTTTCATTTCACTTGCTTCACCAGGAAAATTTATCCCAGGCAGTGGAATATGACCTTCAAATTCTTTCATGCTTATATACATACAAGAGTCATTCAGCCTCTTGGCAATATGAACCTCATTTGTCATTAACATCTCACTCATGTCCTTCAACAGTTCATCTGACTCCTTGTCTACCTTCCATCTGATATTGCAATTATAACATGTTAATACATTTATTATTTTAATCTTCATGATTGTTAGCACTAAGAAACCTAGTTTGCTTCCTCAGTCTTTTTTCTGCAGCCTTGTCTTGTCTCAGAGGATTCTTTCCTCCAGCATTTTGAGAGCACCTATTTCTTGCACTGATTTTTTCATATCTGGTAAAAAAAAAAAAAAAAATTATGCAATGTGTTTGTTTCCTATGACACTGCTTTTTATGATCTCTGCCTCTTTTATATTTCTATTTCTTTCTTTCTTCCAGTTCCTCAGTTTTATCCAAGACCATATGGATTTTCTGAACAAACAGAATAAAGTTTGTTTAGACAAAGCTGAGTCCAATAATACTCTGGACTCTATATTATCATCTTAGTATGGATATTTCCCTCTCTCTTTCTATCCTTATATCTTCTCAGATTACTCCAGAGGACTTTAAATGGTCACTCTCACATCTATCTTTTCCCAAAAATGGCATTTTGATGAATCTGAATTCAAGGTGAGTTTTCTCATTAGCTTCAATGGAGAGGGGTGTTCACTGGATTTAATTATTTTTAAAGGTTCATTCACTAAGGATTGTGTTGCTTGAAACACAGTGATTCTGAACATTCTGTGCCTCTTAACTATGTATGTTGGTGGCAGCATCTAGATATTTTCTATGTAAGTGGGAGGTGACAGTTTCTTGCCCAAAGAACTTAACAGGCAAACATAAGATCAAATAAAATGAGGAGCTTCCTCAAGGATGCTCCTGGAGTACATTAATGATAACTTTCTCCTCCAAGCAGTAGGAGCAGTAGGTCCTCTGCTGGACCTCATACTCACAAGAAGAATAAGCTGGTGGCAATGTGAAGGTCAAAGTGAGCCTTGGCTTCAGTGACCATGAGATGGTGGAGTTCAGGATTCTGAGGGCAGAGAGGCGGGTGAAAAGCAAACTCAAACCCCTGGACTTTAGGAGGGCAGACTTTGGCCCCTTCAAAGATCTACTTGGAAGAGTCTCAAGGGATAAAACTCTAGAGGGAAGGGGGGGCCAGGAAAGTTGGTTAATATTCAAAGATGACCTCCTCCAAGCTCAAGAGAATTCCATCCCAATAAGTATGAATTCAAGCAAAAAAGCTAGGAAGCCTGTATAGATGAATAAAGAGCTCATACTCAAGCTCAAACACAAAAAGGAGGCATACAGAGAGTAAAATCAAGGACAGGTAAACTGGGAGGGGTACAGAAACATTGTCTGAGCATCGAGGGATTAAGTTAGGAAAGCTAAAGCCCAAATATAATTGAATGTGGATGGCTGTGGCAGGTGCACCAACCCTGACAAAGATGGGGCTTTCTGACCATTTGAAATACAGTGGCTGCTGGCTCTTTTCATGCCCCTGTTTTCCTGTCTTTATGGTAATTGGGGCCTTTAGCCAATAAGAGCTGACACTGACCACAGATCAGATATATACTCTTAGGTATAAGTGAAGTCCCATTTCAGAGACATTTTGAGCTAGGTCTTTGGAGCAGAGGGGCTGCCGTCAAGGACTCCCCCCTTGCATCAGGAGACCATCCAGTGGAACTCCTAGAGGTTTAGTGCGGAGCCGCGGACGAACGACACGCCGAGACGGGTTCAGTGTGGGTGATAGAGCATCAATCAACGTGTGTGTTTATTGGTCCAGGGTACATATATTTATACAGACAATGATAATTATTATGCCTACTAGTCACTAGCTGATTGGCTTAAGCTTTAAAGGTCGTATTCGCACGGTCCACCTACTTGCAGTTAGCTTACAGCACAAGCTTCTCATAACACTAAGTTTTTCATGCTACTATTTCTGATTCCTGTTGACTTGTTTTCGATACACAACAGTACCATAACACAATGTTTCTCAGACCACTGTTATCATAACACTAGGTTTCTCAGACCACTATTCCTAATTCCCCATAACCTGTTTTCGACACACCACGGTACACAGGGCTGAGGCGTCCTTGACATTCCTCCTGTATCAGCAGCTGCGAGCAGCTGCAGGCAAACCCTAGTGAGGCTCAGCATCAGCAGCTAGAGCAGGCTCTGATCATACAATTGCTCGGTGGGCTCAGGACCCTTGTCTCTGAGCCATTCTCCAACAATTCCCCCTTTTTCTTTTTGTATGAGCAGAGCCTGCGCTAATGTTCGTTCAAAGATTTTCTTAATACATGACAAGGCACAACTTAGGCATGCAGGCTTACAATCTACTGGCTAAAGGCACTTATCACGCACCTGGAAGTGCTGTGATAGGTCTGCATCATTAGTACGCGTGAACAAACTAAATCTACTTTGTGGTTAGTGCATCCAGGCATTCAAACAGGGGAGGAAGCACTAGATTGACTTCCTCCTTCTTGCCCTTCCAGGTGACCCCAAGGGCAGGATTACCACGGGGCAGTTTTCTGCTCAGAGACCCAGCCTGGATTGTCCAAACCCTGCAGGATCAGTGCATAACCCTGATCCCCCCTCCAAAAAAATTCCTACCAGGTTTTCCCCCTTTTTCTTTTTTGGACAATCCAGACTCCTTTTAACGTTTGAATCATAGCATTCACAAAGCATTTCCACACAGACCCCAATACCATCATGACAATCATAATGACAATCAGCATTGCCAGTCTATGCATCAACAAAGCTTTTAGCCACCCAGTAATTTCCAAGTTTTGTAGATTTGCAACCATCATCAGTCCATTTTCCAAATTCCCAAGTCTCGTAACCAGTCTGTCAGTCCATGTTCCAATCTTATGCAGTCTTATGTAGCAAGAAAACCATCCTTACAGTTTTAAAAGTGTCAGCAATTGTAACAACAGAGTATGCAATACAGAATGTCGTACAGGTTTCACCATGCTATGTTTCAAACATTGCAATGAACCCACAACATACAATGAATCTGATACTACATGAACAAGTTTTTGATACCAGTGTCAATGTTGAAACACCATACAATGAACCTGATACTACATGAACAAGTTTTTGATACCAGTGTTGATGTTGAAACACACAATGACAGTTCAGAGTTCTAAAGTTCGTAAGGAGTGTCCAAACCCCCTGAGGAGAATCTTGTGATGTTGAGTTCCCAGGTGTCCCCCATTCGTCGTCACTACCGGGCAGGCCAACGCTCCAGCAGCATGCCTGTCCACTTTTAACAAGGCATCACAAATCACCCCACTCCATCGGGACTGAGCTAAAAGCGGAGCTGGTTCTGATAAAGGTGATGGGAGTGGGTGTGACGGGGCTGCCGGCAGCGCTTCCTTTTCTTGTAATTGTAAATGCAGAGTTCTGTTCTGTAGCTTAACTTCTGTAATTTTCCTTCAAGTTCTTGGACTTTGTCACTGTCCTTTACTAATGTGTGACCCTGTTGCTTTAATTCGGACAGAGCCGCCACTTTTCTCTCCGAGCCAGACGCTGACGCGCTGTCAGGGGCGGAACAATCCGAAGGTGGGGGGGGGGGGGGCAGAGTTTATGGTGGCACGCCGCTCCACCCGGTACCCCCGCGCCGCCTGATTTCTCTGCCGCTTCTTGCACGGTGGAGCAAACAGGAATACTTGGTGACATGTCCTTAATAGAGTGGAGGTGCTGATTAACCTTGAAGAAAGTGGCTAATCGTGATGGACGATTGGTTTCGGCAGGGACCGGTGGAGATGGTACAGCGCCGATAGCCGCCATAGCAGCAGCAGCTACTTTCTTTTCTGCTGGCATCTCCCTCAGGGCTTTTACGATCGTTCGCCAGACCACCCCTTGCTGTCGTGCTTCACTGCCTTTATTGCCTCCAGTGATAGTCTCGTCCCACAATAAATCACCTACTTCGCGCCACTCCTGTTGGCTAAATATTAGCGATGGGCCATCGTCCCTCTGCCCCTCCGCCTCTGAGGTAGGGGGGATGGGGGGGGGCATGACTGTAAAGATACTGGGGGGGGGCTGGCCTCCGGACTTTCCCTATTCACATTAACTGTAACTGGCCCTCCTGTTGATGGTACAGGAATACGATCACTGTCAAAAAGCATAGATCCGGATGCCTCACTATCTGGGGTAACAGTGGAACTTTCCCCCCCCAACTTTGCAGTTGCCACAGCTGCAAGGTTCTTTTCAAGCTGACACCACTTACTATTATTCACCACCTCCCGCCATGGTTTCATCATTTTCCTTGCAGCTTTATCCTCATCAATTGCCATATCCCACAAAACATCACCTAATCGTCTCCACTCCTTGACATCAAAAAGAGAATTAGGATCCTGAAAACATCCTTTGACCCATCCTAATGCTACTAAACCTGCGAGTGATTTTGTACAATCCACTCCCTGCTTTTCTAAAAAGCGCTGTAATAAATCCAGGGCTACCTCCTGTTCCATCTCGTCAACCTGGTGCTCCTTGTTTAAGGCACCTCCGGTCCTGTGCTCCCTGGATAAGGCCCAGTACCGTTACTGCCGACCCACCCCTGATTAAGGCACCGTCGCCCCTTTGCTCCCTGCTTAAGGCAAAAAAAATACTCCCGCCGGCTTGTGCTCCCTGTTTAAGGCACTAAAAAATACTCCCGCCGGCCTGTGCTCCCTGTTTAAGGCACTAAAAAATACTCCCGCCGGCCTGTGCTCCCTGTTTAAGGCACTAAAAATACTCCTGCCGGCTTGTGCTCCCTGTTTAAGGCACTAAAAAATACTCCCGCCGGCTTGTGCTCCCTGTTTAAGGCACTAAAAAATACTCCTGCCGGCCTGTGCTCCCTGTTTAAGGCACTAAAAAATACTCCCGCCGGCTTGTGCTCCCTGTTTAAGGCACTAAAAAATACTCCTGCCGGCTTGTGCTCCCTGTTTAAGTCACTAAAAAATACTCCTGCCGGCCTGTGCTCCCTGTTTAAGGCACTAAAAATACCCCCTTTGATATGTTGCTGATGCTCCGTGACTAAGGCACCAGTTGCAGCTCTTGCCAGCAGCCCTTGCAGAGAGCGACCCTCTATCTCGTTTCAGGTCCTCGGAACGACCTGTCGGAGGCCCACTGTCCGATCGTGCTTGATTCGGCTAGGCGCTGCTGTCTCTGATATTTCCCAGCGTTTGTTTCTGCCACCACTGTATGCAGCACCTTTCTGCGTCAGCTTCCGTCGCCCCTCTGCATCAGTTCTGGCACCCCCCCGCTTCCACTGCCAGGGCCACCCTGCGCTCGCCTCCAGCGCCCCCTCGCGTCCGCCCCCGGGGCCGCTCAGTGTCCACCTGTGGTGTCCCTTTGCGTCCACCCCCGGGGCTGCCGCAGTCGGCTCCTTACCACGTCAGCTCCGGTGTCTTTCTGCTTCCATTCGTGGGGCCACCCACTTCTGGTCTCGGGGCTGCTCCGCCTCCGCTCTCCGGGGCCGGTCACCTCCATTCTGCGGGGCCGGTCTGCCTCTGCTCTGCGGGGCTGGTCACCTCCGCTCCCGGGGCCGCTCCGCCTCCGTTTCTCGGGGCCGCTCCACCTCGGCTCTCTGGGCCACTCCGCCTCCGCTCTCGGGGGCCGGTCCAGCCGGCTTCTCTCCGCGTACTCCCCCGGGGCTGCTGGGGCCGGCACCTCTCCGTCTCAGCTCGTGGACCCAGAACGCTGCTGTATTTGGTGTTTCTCCGGGTCCGTTCTCAAATTCCTCGGTCGTTGCTGTTTTTTTTTTTTTTTCTGGGTCCGCCGCTCCATCTGTGTTATTCTTCTATGCAGGTCCCTGTTCGGGCGCCATCTTGCGGAGCCACGGACGAACGACACGCCGAGACGGGTTCAGTGTGGGTGATAGAGCATCAATCAACGTGTGTGTTTATTGGTCCAGGGTACATATATTTATACAGACAATGATAATTATTATGCCTACTAGTCACTAGCTGATTGGCTTAAGCTTTAAAGGTCATATTCGCACGGTCCACCTACTTGCAGTTAGCTTACAGCACAAGCTTCTCATAACACTAAGTTTCTCATGCTACTATTTCTGATTCCTGTTGACTTGTTTTCGATACACAACAGTACCATAACACAATGTTTCTCAGACCACCGTTATCATAACACTAGGTTTCTCAGACCACTATTCCTAATTCCCCATAACCTGTTTTCGACACACCACGGTACACAGGGCTGAGGTGTCCTTGACATTCCTCCTGTATCAGCAGCTGCGAGCAGCTGCAGGCAAACCCTAGTGAGGCTCAGCATCAGCAGCTAGAGCAGGCTCTGATCATACAATTGCTCGGTGGGCTCAGGACCCTTGTCTCTGAGCCATTCTCCAACAGTTTAGAGCCCTCATTTGTCAGGTGAGTAATTGAATATATTGGATTATCACTTAAATCCTAGGTCTTCTTAAATTGGCTGTGTAGTGATAGTTTCACCTCATGGCCATCAAAAACTATAGTTTCTTAATGTTTTCTGGAGTGCTAATTGATTTTTCTCAAAATAAATTTTATTTGGAGTACTTGTCTTGTTTATTTTGAGAGCCTCTGCAACACCAGGGGTGTCAAAGATAGCAAGAAGGGCTTCTACAAGTAAAAAAGTTACAAAAGGAAGATGAGGGAAAATGTGGGCCCACTGCTCAATGAGATGGGGGACCTGGTTACACAGGACATGGAAAAGGATGAAGTACTGAATGCCGTCCTTGCCTCAATCTTTACTATCAAGACCAGCCTTCAGGAATCGCAGGTCCCAGAGTCCACAGGGAAAGCTTGGATCAAGGAATATGTATCCTTGGTGGAAGAGGATCAAGTCAGGGAATAAAACAAATTGAACATATGTAATTTTATAGGCCCTGATGGGATGCACTCAAGAGTACTGAGAGAGCTGGAGAGTATTGGGGAGCCGGTAACTAATGATGTACCCCAGGAGCCTATACTGGGTCCAGTCCTGTTTAACATCTTCATTAATTATCTGACTGATGGGGCAGAATGTGGTCTCAGCAAGTTTGCTGATGACACAAAACTGGGAGGAACATCTGATATGCCAGAAAGTCTTGCCACCATCCAGAGGAACCTGGATAAGCTGGAGAAGTAGGTTGACAAATCCATGGTCAACAATCCTTGGTCAACAAGGGAAATGTGAAGTCCTGCACCTTGGGAGGAAAAACCTCAAGCACCAATATATGCTGAGGGCTACCCAGCTGGGAAGCAACTTGGCAGAAAAGGACCTGGAGGTCCTGGTGTATACCAAGCCTGTGCTGCACTGGATAAAGAATTGCCAGCAGGTTGAAGAAGGTAATCCTCCTCTACTCAGCCCTGGTGAGGCCACACCTGGTGTGCTGTGTCCAGTTCTAGGCCCCCTTCTACAAGAGAGACATGGACATACTGGACAGAGTCCAATGAACAACCACAAAGATGATCAAGGGACTGGAGCATCTCTTATACAAGAAAGGCTGAGACAACTGGGACTGTTTAGCATAGAAAAGAGAAGGCTTAGGGGGAACCTTATCAATGTATGTAAATATCTGAAAGGAGAGTGAATACAGGGTACATAGAGCTAGGTTCTTTTCAGTGGTGCCCAGTGATAGGACCAGGCACAAATAGAAACACAAGTCATCCTGTCTGAACATCAGGAGACAATTTTTTACTGTGAGGGTGACTGATCACTGTCACAGGTTGCCCATTGACATTGTGGACTCTCCATTCTTGGAGACATTCAAAAAGCCATCTATACACAGTGTGAGAGCCAACTTGTAACTCCCCAAAACAGGGGCTGAGGAAAAACAGCCTGAGAAAGAGGTAAGTGATAGGAGTAAGTGGAGGCACTCTGAACTGAGGAATGCCTCAAACATTCACAAGTAACAAAACTATAGTCACAGGGTTAATAATGTGGAGTCTAGAGCTGATAAGATAGCCTGATTAACATGGGATGCAGCTGAAAGAGGGAGACTTGTGGAGGCAGAACAGCTCTTCTCTGGTGCATCTTATAATGTTTCAAGGGTCATCTGTCTGGTGAATGACCTTTGCTTCATTAACCGTGAAATGCATATTAAATTGACACCCCTGAACTTGATACATCATCTCATTAAGCACCTTGTCCTTACACATACATGTAATATGTAGGTATGTGGGTCAACCTAGGGGACGGACCCAAGAAAAGTGTGTGGGTGAAAGGAGTGAGGAAAGCAAATGAGCAAGCAAAGGAATGAGCAAACAGTACAAAGAAAGAGGTGAAGAAGGTGGAGGAATCCCCAATGAACTCAGACAAGACCAATGCAGGACCCCATAGAGGTGACCTCCATTTCTCTATTCTTTTTCTCTATCTCTTTTCTTCTTTTTCTCCTTTTCACTTATTATCCTTAAGTAATGCGAGACATACTATATCGCTTGCCATAATCCCTTATATACTTAGCCAATTATCACGTATCCAGTTAGCACATTGTACCACTGTTGTCTGCTCCGTTGGGGATTTACTAATCTAAGTCACTTGTCTCCCTCATCTGACCAGGACATGACAGATGGGCCTAGGCAACTGGCTCCAGAGGTCCCTTCCAACCTCAACCATTTTGAGATTCTGTGAGTAGTCCCTAAAAGCCCATTTAGATTTGCTCTTGGGTTTGCACTATCTTGTAATATATATGTATAAATATATTTTGAAAAAAGCCATAGTCTTTTGTGCTAGAGTGAATTCAAACATCACTATTTAATTCCTGTAGTCACCAAGGAAAATCTTAGGCCTTTTTTTTCCTAATATTGCCACTCAAATTTTCAGTTTTTAAATTAATTAATATGTAAGCGGTTACCTGTGAAGCAAAACTATACAGAATGCAGCCATTTTTTCTTAAGCATAGAAAGAATGACTACCTCAGAACTAAAATTCTCTATATCTACTCCATGTAGCACAATTAAAACCTTATTTGTAGTAAGTCTGCTTCTTCTTGGGTTGTATATTTCAGCTTCCAGGTTCAAAATCATATACAGCCTTTAATATGAATCCAGGAATAATTTCTATTTCCCTAATAAAGTTTGATAGTACTTCTCAAATCTGTGTTCCTCACCATTTCTACGTTTAAATATAATCATTCATCATCCATGCCATTCCATTTTCTATTATTTAGGTTATGCAGTGAGGTGTTGCTGATTGGCTATAATGTGCAGAGTTTTGACTGCCACAATCTGCCATCCTTGATTACTTGCCCAAATAAGATAAACCGATGGAATTGTTGCAATTATATTTTTACTGAGACTTTCAGTAGAAGGAAGGGACTAAATTCTGTTAGCAACAATTTTTGGTAGCAACATAGTCCCACTAAAGTATATGAAAAACTACTTTACTTGGGAGAAGTGGCAAGATTTGTGCTTTCCTAGAATTTAAGGAATATAGGCACAGGCAGATAAAACCTAACACAGTCCCACTAAGCAATAAATATCTTAAAGAAAATATAGTGTACATTTACCTAGTATTATGAGGAGATCAAGTTATTTCCATAGCTCACATCCACTACAATTTAGATATGAGAGTAATAAAAGGCTAACAGTGATTAGAGATGTCAGGAATACAAGTTTTACCCTTCCTTTTCAAAGGTAATGTTTTTTCAGGGCTGGAAATAGGGAAAGAGGAAGAGTGAGACAAAAATTTTGAATCCCAGACTAGGCAAGAGCTAATGGTTTAAGGACATTAAGGTTTGAATGAAGTCACTAGTCTAAATTAAATTAAACAGAGTGGAGAAAAGAAAAATCTATCCCTCAGGGTTTGGTCTGCTGTGAAGACGACTTGCATTCTTTCTCTGATTTTGCCTAGAAATTCCATCCTTATTATACAAAAATCTACAAATGAACTTTATTTTTTATTAATATTTGGTAAATGGTATTTAAAATAGGGTATCTCCAAGTCCAATTTCCAAACTAACTGTCTTATACTTGTACATTGAACATTAGAGTAAGAAGACAAAAGGAACTGTGGATTTGTTCCTTAATAGAAAATCAGATCAAATGACAGATGTTGACAAGACAATTGAAGTATTCTATCTTTTTTGCTTGAGTCTTCACAGAAAAGTTAATGTGACCATATAGCACATTTTAAGTAGCAGAGAAGAGCATAGGTCAAGATATGAGAACAAAATAAGAAATGTTCCAAGAAGTCATATTAGATACATTCATTAAGTCAGCTCAGCCTAAGGAAATCCACCTTAAAGTATGAGTGCTTCCTATAGTATAGACATATTTCAGCAGGAATCAAGAGGTAGAACTGACATTCTGTATTGCTAGAACAAAACCAGCTGTTTGTCAAAGAAGCAATGTCCATACCATATCTTTGTATCTTACTCCATCTACTTTACACATTCATTTCCTAGTATTTTTTAACTGCATTAGTAAATGTTTTGGGGAGAAATTTGGATTAAAATTATTTATGGAGCAAATTATTATCACTTACTATTTCATTACAATGGTTGTATTATTACTGAAAATTCATTGCAGTAATTGAAGTTATTGGCTGGAATCAATGCAGGGAATAGAGTCCTGATTCCTGTCCTATGGAGAACTCTGTAAAAGACTTCCTTTTCACCTTGCAGATTTTGACAAGAAATTACATTCTTACTAAATCAATCACATGCAAAGCATCAACAAATTATTAAAAAGATATCAACAAATTTTAAACATAAATTCTCTCTAATAAATAGATAGATGACAAGAGTTTTATCCTTTCAGTATGTAGAAATTCACTTAGGTCAATATATTGTGCATGCTGAAAGATCTTTGTTGAAGAGAGTGGACAGATATGTAAGGCTAAATGATAAATCTTCATTAGTAAATTGTTGTGGAAACTGTGAGAAATCATGAATGTTTAGGAGACTACAGTGAGAGTCACTTAGAACTATTGCAGAGGCTTGTCTTAAACAATGTTAATCTACTAACACAAAAATTCAGAATAAAGTAGACTATTTTTGAGTGACTTCTGACCGTGAGATAGACCAGGAATAAAACATGGAAACTAAATATACATCAGTTGGATGGGACAGGAAGAAAAGAGATCCAGTTCTTAAGAAACCTCTTTAAAAACCCCTGAAAATAGATAATTTTTTATAAAATGTTAAAAAAATACAGAGCTGACATTAGTTTATTCCAAATTATTTTATGTTTTTAATAGTTTTCATCAAGACAGGAAAAGAAAACTAAAATATAGATGAAGAGAACTTCACTTAGTCTGAAGTGAGGTACAATGAGCAGTATGTTTTTAAGCACATAATGAAAGGAAAGATAAAGGCAAAGAGTTTATGACTAAGCTAGTTTTTGGCTAATACAGGGTGAGTAAGAAAATTCAAACTGTTGAAAGCCAGCTAATTTGTTTTAAACACAAGAGACCACTCATTTGCTTTCACATCTTGTGAAATATGGACTGCGTTCTAGCACTGTGAATATTACTTCAAATTCTAAATAGAAACGGAAAACAATTTTGAAACAGAACAGTATGCAGAGATTCAAGTTACAATTTTGCAAATGACAAAAGAGCACATATAATGGTGTGGTGATGGAAATAGTGCAACCCAAGACAATGTCCAGCAGGAAAGGTAGTAAGAACTGCAGTGATTTGCAGGATTTTTTAAAGAATTTGTAAGTGCCATGAGAGTGTCGCAAACAGGATAAAGAGCAGCTTCTAAGAGACATCATTAGTTCAGTGGAATAATTAATATCAATCATATCCAACATTTTTGTATAAAATAAATAGAATACCAACCTGAAATAAAATGGAATATTTGTTTATTTCAAAGTTGGGCACAGATGCATAAATTGGTGTGGTGTTAGAAACAGTGATACCAGAACAATATTAGCAATAAATGAAACAGGGATAAGATAAAGTTTCCACTAGAAGAGCATGTGAATTAATGGGTATGTAAATCCATTAAAAAGAAGTGGTTTAGAGACTCAAGGGACCTGGCAGAATGAGGAAGATATGAAAGTTTTCAACAGTGCAAGGCTAAAAGAAAACCACCACTTCATTCTTTTATCTTTCTTAAATTTCTTCTTACCTAAAGACAAACATTAAAAGATGGACTAAATCAGTTTCCTACTCTAGGTATCACAGAGTAAGAAGTGAATGTTAGCTAAAAGATGGAAATATTGAGATATTTGATTGCATACAGACTCAAGAGAAGATATTGTAATCAATATGTTTGCACACAGAATACTTAACTAGAAACTGCCTTTTGGATTATATAAGTGGCACTGTTGCTACTGTGGCAAAACCAAAAGACAAAACGAGGTATTTTTTTCAAAGTGATTTGAGAAAAATCCCAACCAGCTGCACTGAAGATAAAGATACATGTGAAATGCAATAGAGAGTAAAACTGGGTATCATGAGGAGTTAACATGCCAAAGTTAGGAAGATAAAGTACAATTGAGTGTATTACTTGCCTGCTTTCTGAAAGAGATAAAGAGGTAACAAGTTTCTTCTCTAGGTTAATTGTATTGCATCTGAGTGAATCTTCAAACCAGGGAAACTATGCTACAGAGCTCTTAAATAGAGAAGGGCTTACATTTTTCATATGCATTTGAAAAGATTAAAAGGAATTAATCAAATCAGTTACAATGAAAGCAAACAATAATTGAGTGCAAACATGCTTAATGAGTAAGGAATTTTTTGTTTTAATTCTTACACACAAAAACTTCACTATCTTTTTTTTTTTTTTTTTTTTTTTTTTTTTTTTTTTTTTTTGGTGGATATTACCTGAAACTGACTCCAAAACACCAGCATTATAAAATGAGGATTAATGAACAAAAAGAAATTATTTTTTTTCAGCACTATTCTTGATTTACCTACGAGACAGTTGTGGATTAAAAAAGCATGGTGCAGTGAAGTACTGATCTAAACGCTATACATGTCAGTGTAATAAGAGACATCTCTTGGGTTTTAGGTTTGATGTAAACTGTGATTTCCAGATCTACTACACAATGTGAAACTTAGGAGAAAGCAATTTAGATTTTACCAGAGTTCTGAATGGTATAGCCTCATTAAAGAAGTAATTTTTAAAGGGGGTAAGATTTCAATTGCTGAGGAAAAATATATGGAGCAGAATATACTGTGGTCATTAACAGTTTAGTCACATGGAAAAGATCATTTTGGAAGGGTCACTGGAAAATGTTATCTTCTTGAAGAAAAATAAACATTTTTTATGTATAGTAACTGAAACAAAAGAAAAATAAATTTATGTAGTACCTCTTGTCTTCCCTGTATAATGGTGTATTATATTACTGTATCATAGATGAGTGTATTAAGTTTATATTAATAATAATGTATTAAAATACATTATGTATGTCACTGTATAATAGTGAAACCATTGTCCTTTGAAAGGGTGAGGTCATTATGGAAGAAATGGGAAGAAACCTTTATTGCACTAAGAACAAAGATAGTTCAATAATAGCTATGCACATACCTACATTACTTTAAAGTAAAAGTATTTTATATTAGCTTTATTTCAGATTAAATGTATATTTGGGTTTTTTGGTTCTTTTTTTTCTGAATGGATAAGCATTCAGTCATTCTTGTAATAATCATTTAGCATCCAAAACAGCCTTCAATATGAGTTCATTAATAACAAGGCCAAATAACTATTGCAATCATCACATCTGACATTCTGTTAAATATGGGACAGGGTTTTATGTAGAGTTGGACATAACATTTCAAACAAAGTTCTGAAGAACAACAGTTTTCTCTGTTGAACACACAGAAAACAGATATTTGATAATTCTACACAGCTGGTAGGTCATTTTATTTTGCTTGCAGTGCTCACTTAGGCTCAGAATACTGCAATCTGTTTCTTCAAAATTATTGCTTTGTCTGGCTTTGATCAGTCAATCTTTTGCTTAACCATCCCCCTGCAATTATATGCTACCAAGGAAGCACATAGCTAACCATCACAGTGAAAGTACTTGTGACTTTAAAATGCCCTTCCCATAAAATTCAGTCCATATAAATTAAAATATTTCTGCAGTCCAGTATCTGAATTTGTCAAAAACATGGAAAAAGAGTATGGCTAAATAACTCCAGTTTACAATTGTATCATCTTCTCTAATGTAGGATTTTTTTCTTGTTTCTTCAGCAGTTGCTCAGAGCCTACACCATTTCCTTCAATTTTTTCTTTCCTTCACGAGCCAAATATATTTATCTGTCCTGCTGTTATACCAAGCCTATGTACTGTAGCTGTAGAATTATCTTTGTCTTTAATGTGTAATTTCTTTTGCAGTCAAGTGGAATAATTAGTTCCTTTTCTTCAACAGATGAAACTTGTCTCATCTTCACTGATTTAAAATTGAGCTCTATAGCTGAAAATGCTTGCTTGACTGATGTAAGGGTCTTCGGTTGTTCCACAGCTCTTCAGGAACTCATAATATCAAGATTTCTCACCTCACTTAACAGAAGGGATTTTTTTTTTTTTTTTCCTATCCGTGGTATTCTAGAGATCATAAAAATTGATACGTTCTTACTGGATATCGCTAGAAACTTTAACTTGGAATACTCATAGAATGGTTTCAGCTGGGATTGTCAGAAGTATAAGATTTGGTTTAGCTCTGTTGCTACTGCTTCCTATCGTTCCTTCTTTATTCTCAAGTTACATTATGGTGCGGTGCTTGCACTTTGAACAATAAGTCATTCATACATATCCCACTTAAATGTTACACCTATCACTGGGATAAAATACGGCAGAATTTTATTACAAACGAAGAATGTGGCTTTACATTCAATAAGGATTGTTGTTGAAAATCTTTGTTACACTGGAATTTATTTTCATGCCAGGACTGTTACTGAAATAAAAAGTCCCACTCAGACAAGTATAGATTTGGTGAATCTCATCTGAATCTGATCTGCATCTACTTTTTTTTTCAGGAAAGGAAGAGGACATTTCAACTTTACCGTAATTGAATTAAATTTAGGCTTTGCAAAAAGATGAAGATGAAACAATTGCCTGTATTTCAAAATTCTCAAGATGCTGACATATGTTGTATGCATATGAAAAACTTGGGAAAAATTTTAATCAATGAAGAAAATGATAATACTTGCTTAGCAATGTCCTTTGCACAAAATTGTGTAATTGGAAAAAAATTATAAGAGCAAATGTGCAATCTGTTAAATTCTACATAACTTCGCTATATTGCAATCATGAAAGAATATTTAAATCTAAGCTAGAACAGAACTTTCTTTTTTTTTCTTTTTTTTTTTTTTTTTTTTTTGTTTCCCCTCTGTGTCTCCAGTGTTCACATTATGCAATCAGCAGAGGAAGCCAAAAGTAAGGAAAAGAATATAAGAGCTAAATTTGATATAATGAGAAAAAAAAATATTATTTGCAGATTCGGAGACAGATTCTTTTATCTCAGGAAAAAAAAAAAAACACAAAAAAAACCACAAAACAACAAAAAACCCCAAACAAACGAAAAAAAAAAAAAAAAAAAAAAAACAACAAAACAAAACCAAGCACCAAACCCTCATTAAAACAAATCTCTGAATGAATTAAACTCAACTGAGTAAATGTTAAGGATATGACCTTCAATTTACCTGTTATTACTGCAACTATTAAAGGAATTATGAGAAATTTCACTAAAAGAAAAACTTGAAAGTATACTTCTGAAATAAAAGAGCATCACTTTCAGATCAATGTGAATTGTGAATGGCATTGACCACATTTTCAAGCATTCCAAAATAAACTATATTCACAGTAAGCATATTTAATATTTACTCAGACTACATTATAAATTCTGCAATTATACTATCAATTTATCAACAAAGAGATGGAATGCAATAGACCATGGGAGATATTAATTAAAAGCCATCTCTTAATTGTATGCTAAAAATTGTAAGACAGACGCTACTTTCCCAAAGGCAGACGGAGGATTGTATTTACAATTCAGTTATGGACAGGTGCCCAGATTTTAGCTTATCTATCATTTACTACATGCTGAGTTTGTTGCATACAAGCTGCCATTACTAATAGTTTGGGACAGAGCCATGAAATTTCAAGTACTGTATATTTTAGGTCAGAGCACAATTTAGTTAGTGTCATCTGAAATACATCCACCATTCCTCTGCTTAATAAACCCTGCTGGTGACCAATTGAACTGCAGCATTGGTTTGCCTCTATTTGCTGTTTTTTGGTGTATGCTAAAAGTATTTTTCTGACTATGCTGTAGAAACACAGGTTTATTTCTTGTCTGAAATCCTTTAATTTCTAGTATGTTTGTAATTTCATTTTCAATATAATTCTTTACACGTACTATCCAGGTTATACACACTGTAGTATGCAATTCCACAGATGGCAGAAAAAATAGCTTTCCTTTCAAATAACACATTGTGTTCAGGGAAAAAAAAAAAAAAAAAAAAAGTTCCACATTCAACATCAAATCTTTTGAAATAAGTTAGAGTACATCTCGATTTTGGCTTTTCGTGTATACTGCATAAAACTGAAGGAACATTGCAATGGATCACTGCAAGGAGGATTGGATGCTACAAATAATGTGTTTTATCAAGCACTTCTAAATCTCCATCTGAACTTTAATGTCAGTGAATTTCTGGCTTACTTAGTGCAGATCTGGTATTATTAAAGTGACAATTCTAGCATGGAGAGATGGAATTTAGATACTTTTATCTGCAAAACCAGTTTTGTTTGTATATTTGTTTGTTTGTGGAAGAGCATTCCCAAAGCCCTAACACTATACTGGAGAACTGAGATTATTACTTTAAAACATTTTTTCTAGGTTGTAAACCATGGTTTTTCAATTGTAATTTGGTTCCATTTGAATCTATCAGATTTGAAAGCCTAGGGCTGGGAGCCTAAACAATTGGAATAGTTTCAAGTTTTTCAAAGACATTTGTTTTAAGCTTTTATTTGTCATTTTATTTAGCAGACTAGAAGCAGCAAATGTTCATTTAAACTAGCAAGCAGAATAATTCAATAAAAAAAATAAAAAGTATTAACAATATTAACAGCTTTGACTAAAAGAAATTCCAGCTTGCATGCCAAGGACTTTTAATTTACCAAGAACTGGAGTTTTTGTGTGAATCTCCCAAACAATTTGTTTTCTTACTGTCCTCTATAAAAATATGTCCATACGCAGCTTTATTTTAAATGTATTTTGAGAGCCAAAACTCTGCTCTGTTTTCCGAGATGCAATACTACCAGAGATCTGTGGCTTATCTTTTCACTGATTGAAGTACAAATGTATAACTTGTAAATGCTGAGCAGGGTGTAGCTATTGTTTTCATATGATTATGGAAGGATTTAGAACTCTTAGAACATTTTTTTATCTTGTAAGATCCTTTTTTTAACAAGTCAGAAGAGAAATCATGGTTAAAAAATGTATGATTATCCTGTTGCGTTTTATTATAGTACATTGAGAAATAACCTCTCTGTCATATTCTCCCTTGGAATATCTTAGATAAACATACATGGATGAACAGATATGCCACAGGACCCATGAAAGACTTGACCCTTTAGGAAGTACTGACCAAAGGCCAGTTTTCGTATCCTAGTGCATCTAAACCTGTAGATGCTTACTCTAAGGTAGCTGAATCTAACCTTTATCAGGACACTAAAAGGGCTTGCACATACATGAAAGACTGATTTGTTGAGAAAAAGGGTCTGTGAGAGCCTGAGACACAATGACTGAGTGAGATACTGGCTTAACATTGGTAATAACTGAATCCTATTGGCAGTCAAGAATTTGGTTAAAGTTGTTGTGCCATGTAGTGATAGCATTATTAATCTTAGGTCAGTTTCGTCACACACAAGCAGTCTTTTTATAGTAGATCTAAAACTCCAGGGAGCAATGATAAGCGACTGCATAGTTTATTTCCATTTTTAGTGTTCACCTTTTGCATATTAAAAGTATTAATTAATAGATTTTAAAATATATTATATTAGAATTGAAAGAATAATATTAGAAACACAAGCATTATGTAGGTATTGTGATAGAATTGTAACAAATATTTAGAAACTGTGCTAACATATTTACATTGATGATAAAAGTTATGTTCCTAAGCATGAATGACTTGGTCTGGTGTCTTACTATGAGTAATCTTTTGAATATTTTAGACCTACTGTCAAGCTAATAGTGGTGTTTGTTATGTTGTAGGTTTAGGTACACATTCTTCTGTGGTGGGTTAGCCTTGACTAACAGCCAAATTCCCACCCAGCCACTGGTTCTCTACTCCTTCAATGGAACAGGATGGGGAGAAAATATAATAGGAACAAGAAAGCTTGTGGATTGAGATAAAGGCAGGGACGTCACCAATTACTGTTGCGGTCAACACAATTCAACTTGGGAAAAATTTACTGCTCATTAAAATAAAAATGTAATTACTATTTCATGTAGTGGGAAGCAAACAAAAAATTGCCATTCAAGCAGCATCTTTACTTTTCCTTTTACTAGGCTTAAGTTCATTCCTTCACTGCAGACTCCTCTACAACCCCCCTAAACAGGGTCTGCAGTCAGTCCAGAACAGTTCATCTCTGCTGTTCCTTCCTCTTCATACTTTTCAATTCTCCACCATGGTCTTTTCCAGGGGTTTCAGAGGAATCTCTGCTCCAACCCTGAAAGACCTCTTCCTCCTCCTTATTCTCTGACTCAGGTGTTTGCAAAGTTGTTTCTCACTCTTTTTTTCCTCATGCTGCCAAACATCATATTACCCTTTTTTAAACTCATTTCCCCCAAGGCACCACCATGGTGTCTGTGGGGCCGAGCCGTGCCCTGCGGTGGGTGGGTTGGAGTCGGCTGGAACCAGCTGTGTCCGGCACGGGGCAGCCCCGGCCTCCCCTCACAGAGGCCCCCGCAGCCCCGATGCCAGACCCGGGTACCTGCACCCTGTACACCTTCATAGTATGAAATTACTCATAGAAGTGAAGAAATTATTTTTCTTTAAGTTGCTCTAGACTTCTTTTTGTTTTTAGCTGATTGATATTTTCCTTGCTAGCTTGACCCCGCACTTTTACAGGCTGTTCCAATATCGTAGACTTTTGAATTTTTTAAGTGACTAGAAACCTAAAATATGTAAAAATAATATCAATGCATAACTTCCATATAATATATATCATAATAAAAATAAAGGACCAGATAGTAAAAGTGAGTTCTATACCATAATTTTGTAGCTTTTCATAAAAGAGATATGCTGATAAAAAACCAGCAGATGATATTAGGAATCACTGGGAGAAGAAAAAGCAGAACTAGTCTCCTTCACAATTCTCAGACTCGTGTGCTATGCAATAATCCATATTTATTATTTGAGTTTATTGTCCATTTGAGTGAGTCATAGAAAGCATAGTACAACATTTTCAAACCATTCAAAAGTTTCCGCATTTGAAAAGAAAGTAGTTAATTTTTCACTTGCTATTCTGGAGTGATATACACTGAATCTCAACAGACTAATCTGATCTAAATCCTCTCATCTTAAGCTCAGGTGCTGCACAAGCTGATCTCTTCGCTATAAAGTTGGCTGGAATTTGCATGTTCTTCAAAAACATTTTATTAAATTCATTAAAATAATAAGCCCTGATAAATATAGAGGAAGACTAAAGTCTGATCATTGATAACCTCCTTCTGGACTTCACAATTTAAAGCTATTATGGTGTCATAACTTACTGAACATGTTCAGAAAGACTTGGATCCTCCTCTGGAATTTGTCAGTGAAAACGAAACCAGCAGCTACTACTTTTTCATCTTCATGCTTGGATGCTGTCAGAAAAATCTTTACATAAAATGGAATTTTCTAGCCAGGTGGCCACCAGGAACAATCAGTCTCACAGGCCCTCTAAAGTCAGAACTTAGAGTGTTCAATTAAAACAGTTTTTTACTATGTTTTATAGCATTTTTGTGACTGGCTCATAACTGTGTTATCAGTAAATTTTCCTTATATTGCATTAATTGCTTACCTTAAAGTTGAAACTGCTGTGAAGTAACTGATTTATGGGAATGCTAACACCCATTGCATTTTCCATCATAGGGACTGGGCAGTAGGTAACATGTTTATTAACATTGCTGGGATTGACAGGCAAGTAGAAATCCAAAATACCTAGCAACTCTTTTGTGAAGACAACTAAAGGCTTCTTTGGAAAAGAGACATCTGAAAAGAAGACATATGTTAGTTTCAAGAAACATTTCACATCAACAAAAAAAGAAAGAGTTATATTGTCATAGACAATATAACGTATATCATCTAAAACTTTTTGTTAACAAAAAGGTACATATTTTATATAAACTTATTGCGGTAAATAACTACTTAGTAGTACTTACTGGTTTCTTACCAAACAAGGCAAACACAAGGAAGTAAATTGCACTGAATTTTATTTTCTATTTTTTTTACAGTCAAGTACAGTGAAATGAAAATAATATGCTAAAAAGAAATGTCTTCCACTGGCTTCACGCAAGAGATGTAGCAGGAATAGCAAAACACTACTCCCTTAATAGCTGAAATATTACACATACAAACAGACGTTTCAAAGTTTCAAATCAGGATGACAAACATGGTATTGTTTTTTAAAAAAACTGCTGAAGTTGGATTGCTTAGAAAAAATAATTTAACTGAAATTATTATTTTTTTTTTCTTAATGTATACAGGAAGAAGAGAAAGATAGAAGAGTATAAACTCATAAAGTCACACTGAAGTCTTTGTGACAATTAAGGCTCAGATTACCACAACAGGTTAAATTCTAATGTAGATTTCTAAATTCCATAGCTGCCTCTCAGAAATTTTCTGTTCTTCATCCGGAACAGTATCTGATACCAGCTCAGTTAATTCTTTTTCTTTTCTTCATCTAGTCTAGAACCTTGAATACAAACATATTTAACTCTTCATCTTTATAACCATATGATATAAACAGTCATGAAAATTACACATAAAATTCAATAAAATTAAAGTGAAAGACTGATTTAAACAATTCATGAATTGTCTCCCCTCTCTCCCCTCTGCCTTCCCCACCCCCCCAGTAGAAATCATAAATCTCTGAGCTTGTGAGACAGAGTTCACATCAAGACAATATGTGGAATGCCAGTTTTTGGTTTGTTCTTAAGGACCTACAGAAATGTATAAAATTCACAAAATCAGTGAAAGTCTCCTCAGGTTTTATTTCTACAAACAAATGCCTAGATTGTTAGTGTCAAAATATTAATTTAACAATTGATTGAGAAATAGAACAAATCAACACTTTAGAATTTGCCCAGCTAAATGTATGTAGATATTTTTTTTTCTCTCTGATGGAAGGAATAATTACTTTTTAGTGCACTGATTTTCAAAATTGTTCATATTAGCTTTTAATAAGCCCACCTCCTGCCTTCCTGTCCTTTACTTCCAGTTCCCTAGTTACTAATCAGGGCTGTTTTAAAATTTTATTGAGGAAAAAAAGTTAAAATATCTCTAAGTTTCTTTATATATAACAAGAAATATAGCTTTGTTTTGTTTTTTCCCCCATTTACATCTTAGTGCTGAACTTAACAAATCTAACTGCTCCAGGTAATTTTTCTGATTTGCTTCCTCCAGTTTGTAGATTTTCTATTCAATGTTAATATCAGTCATATAGAAAATTAAATTTTCCAGGCAATCTAAAACAGCTATACAGGGTTTATGAATTAAATTCTTTATTTTGAAAACATCTCTGAATACATGTGTTGTTTTGGTATATTCTGTAGCAACCCAGAAATATCTTTGCTTGAGGACAAGTGATAATGTGTCAAGCTTCACTTCCTCAAACAGTTTTGTTTAAACTATAGTTTAAGACTACTGTAGAAATCCAGCTACCACATAAACAGCCATAACTCATTTTCTGCTCACCTTTCTCTTGGAAACTACTTACATAAATATATGAAACAGTACTCATGCTGTTTCTTGCTGATTTTTCAAATCTTTTTTTTTTTTTTTTTTTTTTTTTTATATATATATGGAAGCAATATCAAGAAAGAAGTCAAGGCACCAGAAAATGAGAGCCTACAGCTACAGCTAATAAGTCCCATTATATGCATTTGGTTTCAGCAGTTTGTGAGTACAATGTGGAATTCTCTAATGCTTTATACAACAATATTGTTTATAACTACCTACACCTTCTCCAGTATTTCAGAGAAATACTTGTCGACATGTGGAACTTCTCCCCTATCACCAGCAGTGAACAAGAAAATTAGTGAGCTTAAGCGACCAATTTATAAATCAATATACCATTATAGTAATTCACTCAAACTAGAATGAAGCAAGCTGTTGCACCAGAAGTGACATAATTTAGATTAGCTAAAAACTACACCGACAAAAGATTAATGACATCTTGTCTTTTTTTTTTTCCCAGAGTGAAATAATTTTATCCAGATTCATTAGATAAAACTATCATTTACTACAGAGCATTTAAAAATACATTGTGTGTAACTTTCTATATTAACTTTATAACCAATATTATTTATTATAAAAAAGTCAATGTGAAAAAAGCCATATGAGCAGATTCTTGTGGATTCTTCTCCATTTTTCTTTTAGTTTAACTTGCTGAGGAGTGATTCTGAACTCTTGCAAAGGCCTCCTGAAAAAAGGACAACTTCATAGCTCCTCCAGAGGCTTTTTGTGTGACCATGCTCCCTTCCTACCCCTGCATCTTTGAGAGAATGAATTTAACAAAGCATTACTCTATCATGTGGGATCCTGCATGTATAAATACACTTAGAATTAAAAGGTTCTCCAATAATAGAGAAAGTATTAAATATCTATGGTAATAAAAATATCTATGGTAATTAGGAACTGTTTTTTGAAAAGCCTATTGACTTTCTCATTGCTACAGCTTGTGTGTTTTGTAGTGCATATAGCTGAGGTTGATAGTGTGTCTGTTCAGACCAGATAGTGTACTAGAAAAAACTACAGCTCTTCCTCTGCATTCAGATTTTCTACTGAGGGTGAAATGGGAAATAGGAAATGCAACTTATAGATTTACAGGGGCAACAGCTGATTACAGAGAGCTACCCCATTGACTAGACACTGTTGAATGGACTATATAGACAAGAGAACTGGATACAAAAGACACAATTTAAAATAACATGGATGTCAATACAATACATTTTAGGCAAAATTATGTGTTTAAACTGAACAGCATTAATAAAACTCCAAACTCTGCCTAGTCACTTACATGCCTGAGATGTAAAGCTTTCTATTTTAAACTTTTGAGGCACCATAGAAACAAAATTAAGAAGGTGATTGGAAAAAGCCAACATGAATTTACAAAGGGCAAATCATGCCAGACTAATCTGATCACTTTCTACAACAAAATAACATCATCTCTCTAGCAAGTGAGTTGTTAGAAACAAAGATCCTGTTCTTATACAAGTGGATTCAGCAATTAAAAAAGAGAATGGGAACAAATATTTTGCATTATGTAGTTCAAAGGATGATTTTCAATAGGTTTTGTACATTTTAATGTCATACATTAATCATATGGTTGTAGAATAATTATGACAATTAGAAAAGTGTAACAGCCTAATGTGAGATCTTTGGTTTTGAAAAGAGTAGTGTTAACATATATGGGACCGCTGTTTCTACTTATGGAGCATATGTTACAGAAATACAGTAATACGGAATATCTTATATCATTTAACATTAAGATTCGATACTGACCTGACAGAACCACCTATATAACTCAGTCTCTGAAGACTAGCTATTGCTATCTAGAAACATACCTGACAGAGAAGGAGCCTGACTGCCCTAAATTTCATTCTTTTAGGCTCTTCAACAGAATCTATGAAACTGAGACAGGCACCTACATTCCCTATACTAACTACAGGGATTGAAGCATCTCATTATGGGATTCATAGCACACAGCAATGCCTAAACAAGGAAGAGCTGAGGGAATAAATGCATCTTAAATTCCAAACTCAGTGTATTCCTTTATTTTTAAGTGACATTTCTGAAATCTCTTCCCACTGGATGGCTAGCACAACACCAACTCTATAATCAGACAAGCAACTGTGTCTAATTGTCAGACACTGGGAAGACATAACTTCCTAAAGTTTGCATTTTTCCCTACCCAGAAAGACATATTCAAGCATCTCTGGATCATGAAAAAGCATTGCTACGAAGACATATAAGAAGATTTCCATATATAGCCTTGAGCACTAAGGTTGTAATTTCCTTTTTCTTTCTCTAAGAATGACATCAGAAATGCAACCTACATTTATAAAGTGTTCTGGGAGTATCTCCAGGGAAAAATAAAACCAAGAGAGAAAAGAGACAAAAAGAACCAGAGGAATAACAGAGATGGGGGGAAATGAAAGTAAAGCCTGACATGCAGGACAGAGTAGAAAGACAGGAAAACACGTAAAACCTTAGGATATGTACATCAGCAAGAGGTGAATAAAAGGATTAATACTGATTGTAGAGAATTTACAGAGATTGAAAACCCCATGTTTTAAGGTGACACTAGTATTTGGATTATTTACCAGATATTTACACAGAAGCCTGAAAGATTCTGTATAATTCCTACGATTTCCAAGTTATAACAAGCTGTGCATTAGGTCTAAACTTTCCTTGCGCTGAATTTTTTAGTCTCAGCATAAATTATCTCATTAGAAACTTGTTCCCAAATGGATCCATTATACCACGATCATATATTCCTTTAAATCCTCCTAATGGCTATTTTCACCATGTTGTTTCAAGAATATTCCCAAACAGTATCAATTGCTACTAAAAATAATATTAGTATTTTTAAAAGAAGTGTAGTTGTCAAGCACAGGACAAATACAATTGTCTCTTCAGTGACTCTGGACTACTAGATAGTTTTAATCTCTACATCATCAATGTAAATCATGGCTACAGATGGAGAGAAAGCTCATTCAAGAAGTACAAGGATAAGAAGAATTTAGCAGCAGCAGACTGACAGCTAACCATGAGCTTGAGCTGGAAATAATGTCTATAACTTGTTTCCCAGTAGAGAAGGCATATGTTATGATGAGACGTGCTTTAATGAGCACAGGTAAGATAGGACAGTTGTCTGAGATTTTAAACCATTTGTTATGAATGCAAGGCTTTTTTTTTAAAAAAAAAAAAAAAAAATCACTTTAAAATTCTGCTTATGTATTACTTTATGCTATTAGTTCTTCCACCGGATAAAGCTTGCAAATATACAGGCTGCTGTTAGTAGTATCTATCATGATTAGCAAATGGAAAACAGTAAATTGGAAAGCTGCTGACATCCTGGAGTCCCATACCAAAGACACAACTATAAAAGAGTCCTGAAATATGTACTTTGCATGGATCTTTCTAGCAAAGACCTGATATGTTCCTGCTTCATATATCTTTTTGTGGAAATCTTCTGCTTTCAACAATGAAACACAAACTAGTTCTAGCAGTCCTAGACTGACAATGCTTACTGCTGAACACCTACGAATTAGTGTTTTCATTTAAAAAAGCAAAGTATCCCTACCTAATTCTTTTAAATTTTAAAGCTAATTGAAAAAAAAAAAAAAAAAAAAAAAAAAAAAAACAAACCAAACCAAAACAACCTGGAATAGGCCATGCTGAAGCTGATTTTTATGTTATGATTACCACAATATTTTATCAGACAATCTGCATGCATGATGTAATAAAAAAATAAATCAGCATGTTAAATATAAATAAATAAATAAAAAATTACACATTCCTGTCAGCTTCTAGTGATCTGATTAAGATGTGCTTATTTGACACATTACTTGAGTTTAAGGACAAGAGAAGGAACATTGATAAATAGCCTTTGTAAGTATTACTTTGATGTTTCAACACAATAGATTTTTCTATATGTGGAGGACATATAGGACTGAAGCCAGGCATGGCTAAGGGGAATTAAGAAGTCTATGATTCTTTTCACAATTAGCATAGTGTATTGTATTGTGTACTCCCTACTATGTTACAGGGCAACAGGTTATTTTACAAGCCTTATCCTCCTATCGGTCCCTCCTGAAGATTGCATTTAATCCCTCTAAAACCAACAGAAATACTGAAACACATTTGGTCTCCATGTACGGTTTTGTTGGTGCATATACCTAATTTTATCCCTTCAGTGTGTGAAGTAGTGGAATAGCTGCACTTACGAAGTGAACGTTAAAAAAAATCCTTTGTGAACTAGCTCTTTAGTTCACTAAATATTTCAAAGTTTCCTTGCAAAAGAAATAATCTTCCTGGTAGCATGAACTTCAACTATGGCCTCTTGTATTGAGTATTGAAGCTTTCACAGGCTCCTCTGTCCCTTCACTGTACCATAAGGAGACCTACAGTAAGCATTTGTCTGAAGTAGAATTGTTTTGCTGAAGGGTATTTGACGAATCACTTCTGCATGATGCTAAGGGACTTTCTCCTGGTGAAGACACTTTTGGAAATTAATTTTTAAAATCTAAAATTTTAGAACTTTATTTTAAATATAGAAACAGGAGAAAAATAAAATATTATAACAAGCTTGACTCTGGTGGTAATAAGAACAGAGAAAAAAAGCCATGAATAAATGCTCACTCTACATAATGTTTCTTTTTCATTAGGATGCATAGGAAACATTCAAGGTTGCTGCTTCACAGTACCTGGTGTAATGGAATCTTTCAAAGGAAGTGAGAGAGGTGAAACAAAGAGTCTATAAGTAGAATCATCAGAAAAGGTAGTGAAAAGGGATATCACATGGCAAAAAGGAAGCTGGAAAAATGGTGCAAGGTAAAAGCAGAGGCAGCTTGTAACAAGATCAGTGAAGAATCAAGCAGAAATAAACACTAAGAAAGAATATAAAAATATTGATAAAGAAAACAGTAAAAAGCAGTAGTGCAAAACATATAGGTGAAATTATACTGGAGCATTAAGGCCTGGAGAAACTTAGAGAAAAAGGAAAAAAAAAAAAAAAAAAAAAGGAAATCAGCCAGAAGGGGTAAAGACATAGAGATACCTGAAGAAGTCAATGAAAGACCTTTAAGGCCAGCTGGAATTTTCAGCCATCCTACTGCTTTCCTTGGCATAGAGTCATAAAACTGATTCCAGAACCTAACTTGGTAATGTAATGTGTTACCTCCTCATCCTGAATCAGAGGGAACTTTAAGATTCCTCACAGGGAGTCTGCAGTGGCAAATATATTCTTAATTTTTCTTATAACGCGATGAGGACAAAAAAATGTAGATGTGGCATACTGTCTGATAGCAACAAGAAAAAGAAAGAAGAGACTGTAGAGGTAGATTGTCAATTAAAATAACATTTGTCTGATTAACATAGGCATTTAATGATAAAGATATTGGTGATATATTTAAATGCAGATGGATTTGCATAAAGAACAGTCACAATTCTTTATTTGTATCTGCTAATATATGATCCAAACATTTTTTTTTTTCTTTTTTATAATCATCTCCTTTAACCATTTGAGCAGCATTGTGGGAGAAATACCTCACTGTGATAAAATATTCCTTTAGGTCTCCTTTAATGGAAATCCATTCAAATTACTTCTGCTTTATTAGTAATGCCTTTGGTAGGTGCTGTATATAGTATTTCTGTTATTTAGTTGGAAGTGCATAGGAATGAATTTTAATCAAGTAAACAAAAAAGAGGACCATGATCACCTTGACATTTTACTATTCTGGTGCTTTAGTCATAAAACTAAATTTAATTCAAATTAAACTGCCCTCAGTTAGAGTAAATGGAAAGGTAAATGATGCTATTGTCCAACAGAATATCCATCATACTAAAAAAAATTGTAGATGACCTACTTTGTACCAGAGTGTGGAATAACTGCCAAAACCACATTAAAAATTAGATTTTTTTAGTTATGTTCAATTTTACAATTCAGAATGTGCAAGCTTTATCTTAATAATGTTGGCTGAGATGCTTCATCTAGAAAGAAATATAGTTAAATCAGGTTCCTTTTCCCAAAATTACATTTCTAACTTGTTCCCAGGACAAACAAAGATTATCTGGGACAGAAATAGTAGTAAAGAACATAATAAGGTTGCAAATTTTATAGATTCACAATTATAACAGTTAAATCCAAGACAGTTATAATTCCACATGAGGTTCTTGATACTAAGTTACGTGCTTATTGTGAGTTCTTTAAAATCTTGCAATTACAAAATCTCTATTTCTGATTTATTGGTATGGTCCACACTGATATTTACAACTTTTCCCTAAATAGCTGTTGAAAAGTTTTAAATTATTTAGACTTTTTTTGTTAACACTTCTGTCTGGCAAGTCTAGAAGAGAATTGATGGAGTCACAATTTGACAGTCCCCTAAGATATGGGAGTAGAGATGCTTTTTATTATACTTTTCCCAACATAACCAATTACTAATGACACTTTTTCTTTTAGAAAAATATAGAAATCCACCTCAAAAGCCAGCAACATTTTAACAGAAAAATCTAGATTATTGTTTGTTGCTGTCATCCTTCTTTTACATTTAATGAAAGAACATATAATCCATCAGGAGAGGAAAGAACATGGTGTTTATCATTAACAGGTGCTGATACTTTTATGTGTCAAACATCCCAGCCATGTTAATCTTTTACAATAGTGGCGACAACTGTGCAAAATTTAACATCAGAACAAGTGTTTGAAAGCAGTAAAAAGGGTAAAAGATTTAAAATGTCATTTGCCTTGGTGAAATACAAAATTTGTCTGTTAATCAATAGTTTTTTGTATGGAATGATTTCTTATCCAAGTCCTCATCAAAGCTGTCTTAACTATATTATGACAGTGCCCAGAGTTATTCAGCAACGGAGTAAATATATTGGGTGAAATCCTTGATTCACAAAAAAGCATAATAAAAATTAGGGATGACTAAACATTTTGTAAATGACCCTACTCCATGTTATTCAACACTTTAGAAGATCACATTAGAATTTTTTTCAAACACTGTTATTAAAAGTACATTGATGATACTAACAAACTACTACAAACATTAATGAATCTTTATCTTAATCATTAACATATTCATGCTTATATTTATGCTTATTTAACAGTTTTATTCATTTTATACAGATGATGAAAATGTTTATTAGATGAAAATATTGAATAGTAGTATAACTTTTAAAGCATACTAAGTGAACACAGCCTTAGTGATAAAAGAAACCAGAAATTTTCACTGATCTGTAAGTTTTGAAAAAATTTTAGAGCAATAAATATATTCATGAAGCTATTGTATAAAAATCAAATTACTTATTTTGAAAAGATATCAGAAAATTTTCAGTACTTTGAGAAATAAGGAGGGGGTTGGGTTGTATTTTTTGAAGGAAAATATAGATACAAATAGATGCACATACACATGCATACATGCAAACAACAGAATGAAAACAAAGCTGACAGCCATGAGCCTAACAAAAAACAGTACAGAAACAACACAAATTCTATTTTTTAAGATGATCAGAAGGTCTTCTTTATATGAAAATTCATAGAAATATATCACAACAGTTCAAAGCTAACTACAAATTTGAGCCTATTTTTTTTTTTTTTCCCATATTTTTACTGTGCGGTAGAACATGTTAAGAGCTTAATATAGCCGTGTAAGAACAGTGCTCATGGATAAGACTAAAGGTCACTTTAGCCTGGTGTTCTATTTCTGACCATGCTCAGAAATAAATGTCTGTGAAGTATATAAGAATGGGACAGGAATACAATGATATTTCCGTCAGCATGTCTTTTCAGCTTCCAGTTATCTGTGCTATTAATATACTGTAAAATTTAATGTCCAGTTTAAGAGATCACAGATCTAGATATCTTAATTATTTTACACAACAAAAAATTTGGACTTAAAATCAGTGTAGAGATAATTTGTGATCATTCTGTGCTGGTTATTATTGATATAAAAATTATTCTGTTAATAGTTGTTAATAACTCTGACCAAGGGATGCAATATTTTTTATACAAAATTCATCTGGTATATGTTTTAAATACTAATACAGAGTATGTGAAGGGACATTATACTGTTATTTTTTCTATCAAATGTCTTTATTTCCTTAAGTATGCATACTTGTCTTAATTTAATTTGCTAAAAAATAAACAAAACCAAGATTGGATTTTTTTTTTTTTTAAATAGCTTTTTAATGAAATGCATAAAACATTGTTTTTGAAAACAGTAAAGACAAAATATGAAAAAGAAAAAACTGTGTTTGGCTGATTGGTCATGTACAATCAATATCCACGGTAGTGATTTTTTGAATGAGTAAGTTCCTGGGGCCATCTGAATCAGGAAGCTATCTGGATTTCATTTTATGAAGCTAAATTTTTTTGAGTCCTGGGGACATAACAAAGTACTACAGTTTTCTGCTATTCTATAAACTCGCTACTTCTGATCTTTAGCAAGATTTCATTGGCTGCACTGGTCTCAGTGTAGTGATGGGCATTATTTTCTTGATTTTACTTTTCCCTATGAATACCATTTTGACTGCTAATATTTCACATTATACACTCACTGCTTCTGTATTTTCCACTAGTTTTTAAAGTAACCATATCTTATCCACATTGTGTGAAGATTCTGGTTATATGGATATTTAATACTAGTGGGGAAATTATTCACAGTGAGCTGCTTTTTTCATCAGTTAGAGCAACCTTCAAGAATACTTTTACTTTGAAGGTGGGGAGTTTGGCCCATTTTATGTGTATTTACTTTGTGTTTAGAATTATGATCTTCTTACCATGCTTGTTCTTCCTCTTTCCCCTTCAGACACCTTTTAAAAATATTGCTTTCCTTTAGACTTTGTTCTTTCTAAGGCTATTCTAAAACAACAGCACTGTGACAAGAATGACATTAATCTGCTAATTGCTCAGAAGTTGCAACTTGGTTTTCCTTTACTCTAATGTAGTTTTCCTGTGGGTATCAATGTTACTGATGGAGCCGTTTTTATCGAATGCATTGCCTGTGCTGGCGTGTTTGCAACTTCTGTAGCTGGGCAATATCACTTAAACCAATCACTATTAGAACAAATGAGCCTTTATTAAGCACCACTACAATGACTTAGAAGATTCATATTAGATGTAAAGCATGTTAACAAACTGTGTTCATGTGTTTTTATTTTTCATTGTTGTTGTTTGTTTGTTTGTTTTTTCCTTGAGAAGAAAACAATTCATCAACTTGGCCTAGTGTTAAAATAAGATCATCCTTCTTACAACTTGACCCTGCTTATACCCATAATGATGAATTTGTCTAGTCTGTACTCCACACAAATAGCTTTTGAAAAGGCGTTTGTGGCATTGCTCAGATTTAGACTGTCTTCATGTTTTTTCATATCACTTAGATTATTTTTATTCATTAGGCTGCAGAAAGCAATGTTTTACATGGTTGGGCCCAATTAATTTTCCCTCAGAGATATGGGCAATAGTAAGAGACAAATAATGGAATAGAATTTGCACAACGTTTATTCCTTAGGGGATATAATGAATTACTCAGTTGATACTGGTTAAATTATTCCTTCTACATCATCATGACTATATCCATCAAGTGATGGATGGGTTTTGGTAACATGCATTCCCATTGCTTTTCCTTTCCTCTAACATTGGTCTAAATATAATCTGTAACATGAATAAGTAAATGCTGAGATAGTGTAATGGATTTGTGCTACATTTTTTTCTCTACTTTCTTTCTTTCTCAATAGAAAATTGTAACAATATCTTGCAAAATGAGAAGTTTCAGTTATCTTTAAGGGAGCCAAAGATTTCACTTCATGTATACATTAAACATCTAAGTACAAGAACAAAACAGGAGAGGGAATAATGAGGAGATATTTGAGTATTACTGGTCACCATACTATAAAGGGACTTTATCAAATATAATTTACAAGAAAGGGGAATTCTGCTTCTTACCTTAACCCTTAAATAGGAAGGAAATTTACTGGCAAAAGGGAACACTTGGGTTCAAACATTCACTAAAAGCATTTAGATGTCGAGTGAAGCTGATTTAACTAGATCATCTAACTAGATAATTCTGTTTGCCAATAAAACCAAATTCAGAACATATTGATCAAAATATGCTGAAATTACTTTCACTTCTCAACAGAAGTAAAAGGCCATCTTCTCAAAACCACATTTAAATTTTAAATATATTGAACACTTCATTATAATGCATTCGTATAGCTAGAATTAAGCTTAAATATTTATGTCACATTTTTCATCTTTTTTTCTTCTTTTTCTCTGCAAATTACACATTTTTGAGAAGCAGAGATATTTGTTGAGTAGTTCTTCAGCTTTTAAATTAGACCTAGGCAGGGACTCAAGGGTTTGCATATTTAGTAAAAAAGGAAACATTGGTCTCATGAGAAGTCAGTATTATGCTGATAGATGTTTGCTAATTCTACTACATCATGGAATCTCATAAGTCTTCATAGCACAGAATGATAAGCAAAGTCTCTTTCCAACTTTGAGCCTTAGTATATATAATTTCAGTCTCCAGCAAAAGAATCGGTGAGTCTCTGGGAGAAACTGGGACTGGAGCTTGCCACTGTAACTTGATGAGACCAAGAGAGAAGATGTAAGCTTTGAGAGTTATTCTCCAGTTCCAGTGATATTTTAGTTTTTATTTTAATATGAGCTTCAATTGTATTCTGAAACAGAGAAACTTACCAGCTTCTAAGAGCAAAACCTATTAACACCCCCCCAAAACATAATTTTATTTCACGTTTGTTTTGGGGTAATCTATTTTAATTTTGTGTTTTGTTTAAATTTTGCAAACAAAATAGAACAATAATTTAGCTAGGAGCAAAACATTTACAGTGCAAACAACTGCCTTGCCAGCATGTACAATCCTCTAGAGAATTATATGACATTTGTATAAGAAAACTGCCTCCCTGAGCAGAATGATCTCACAGGCAACTGAAGACACCACGACAAAAAAATCCCTACCAAATAATAAATCATAAATTAGTTCATGAGAAGCATTTTCATGACAAATCAACTTGACAAAAAGTACATTAAACATATACAGTTAATCCATTGAAAGGTAACATTTTTAAATAGAATCAAGACTCTGTATTGTCCTTGAGATTCTTTTTGAAGTAAAGTTGGCTGGGTTTTTTAATGTTATAATAACTATTTTTGAGGATATGTTTGCCAATAACCATCAAGAAACCTAAGTTTTAAAAATAACTAGAATGTTTTAATTAGTTCTGCTAATTAATTGTTGTCAGAAATAGACCAAGTGTGTCATTTTGAATTTGCAAGGGTAAAGTACAACTTTACCAGATTAGCCCTAAATTAGCAACTTGGGGAGAGTCAAGAATTTCAGAACGGTCTTGACAAGGGTTGACAGAAAGCTGTTTATGCTTATCCCTTGTATACGCTGAGGCATGGATTATTTTAACACCTAGCATTAAGACTAAGATGCTTTCCTCCTTGGACTCAAGGAAGGACATTCCTCAACTCAAGGGTTCATAATCTTTATGGCATTATAACTGTTTTTTTAAATCATTTACTTATTGCAAATTTGAGACATCATATCTTTTGAAAAATGTCCAGACTTTTTCTCAGAACACCTTTCCTATTTGGTCAGTGTTTAAAAAAAATCAACTGATGTGAAAGTTCTGGGTTCAGATCTGTTTTTCTTTAGGGAGAGTCAAAACCATATCTCCCATACACAGTGTTCTGAATGACAGGGTGCTCTGAGGCTTTGTTTGCACACAGTTTTTCTCCTTATCTGACATAGAGATTTCTACCTGTTGGGAAAAGTTGGAACCTACCTGCTTGCAAGCATATGACTATATAAGGCATATGACTGTATAAGGACTGTATATAATGTGGTTTATATTTATTATTTATTAAATATTAAGATCATTTAATAACACTTAATGTACAATATAATCTAATCTATCACATACTGCTAGACACAGTAGTGGGAGTCCAGCTTCTTGAAGACCATTGAAGTCCTCAGCAGATTCTAAGAGACCATTGTTACTCACAAATTCTGGGAGGCTCTGTTCATGCAAAATGTATTCAAATTATTATCAAAGGAGGTGACTAAATAGGAACACAGACCTAAACTTAGCCATCACATAGGCACTTCAAGTACAGGAAAATGGTAAGGTCAAACAAGCACAGTAATAAAAATGACTTAGTTAACAGTTTCCAGAACTACCACAGAAATCAGGTTTCTGACAGTGCTTGAAAGTTTAAAGAAAAAAAAAACATTAAGAAAAAATAAAGGCAGTTAAAAGAAATTGCTAATTTTGAAATTCGTAAAAAGTATTTATTTGATAAAATCATGAGGAAAAAAAAAAAAAAGCACAGTGATACTACTTTGAAAGAACTAGAGCAAACTGAAAGGATGAAAACCCTTGGAGCAACACTAACAGATGTTAATAATTTGTTTTATCACACTGTTTTATCTGCCAAAACTGGTTGTTCATGTGTAAACTAAGAGTTGTTTTATTTTTACCAATGCATTCAAACTTGAATAATAAATCTTTAGTTAGAAACTTTTTTTTCTTTTCATACATGACAAGGATGAAGATACAGTGGACCACACAGTGAAAGTAAACATCAAAAAACTTATCTGAGACATTCCTCTATATAGGAATTTTATTTCCTGCTCCATTGAAAAGAGAACATTAAATTATTATATACTTCAACAGAGCCTGACATATACTTTGTGGAGTTTCCCCCTTTGCATGATCTTTTTCCTGGCCCAGTTAACTGATTTTTTTTTTTTTTTTTTTTAAGTGCAAATGAGAACAGACTCACCAGAACTCACTAAGGCTCTCAACTCATCTGTTCCAGGGGAAGTGTGGGTTTTAATCATCAGCAGGTGAATGCCTTAATTATTTATCTATTGGTTCAAAGGATATCACTGCCCCTTCTTTACTTAGGGAGAACCTGACCTGCTATGAAAACTTTAGGATTATATACTAGATTGCCCTCAGTCTACTGAGGGATATATAGAGAATAGTGGGTATTTGTGTATCTTGGAGGAGTCAAGCATCAGAAGAAAGCCATCAAGGTCCTTGGCTCATACAAGTCTAGGGCCATTTCTTGAAAATAGTAATTTCTGGCTTAACATAATTTCAAAAGTTTTCTAGTCTTCACAATCTAGGTTGTGTTACAGGTACTATATGGATGCAAGACTGCTAAAAACAACTGGGAAAAGCTATTAAGAACCATGACAGTAATAAATTATACTGTTTTCTTAAACAGTAATTAACCAATGAAACGTGATTAGGCAGTTGTGAAAAATAACAGATACCCTGTAAAACTGGGAGGTGTAAACATTTTGTCTTTTAAATGTTCAGACACTCTTCACCTCAGTGTCACCTTCATCATAAATTTTAAAAAATTCAAATTATCTACAGTTCTTCAATTTCAACTGAATATTAGATTCCTCTATATTTCCTTTATTATTATCTTTGAAAAATCACTGTGATTGACATCAACTTTGTTCACTGTAATTTAAAAATCAATTGTAAGCCTAAAAGATAGTTTGTTTATGTTTCTTTATTTCCTTTACATTCACAATAAAAAAAATTTCCACGAGTATCTAGTATTGTGTAGCCATAAAGTTACAAAAAATGTAAAATCCCCCAAATAGAATTAGTATTTAATTTCACTGTTAAATTACTGTGTTTAAAGGTGTTCTTGATTTATACTCTTGCTTTTATATTTCTGTGCTTATTTTCACACCTTCAAACAAGTCAAAGAACATGTTTTGTCTTTTTCATATTTCTCAGTGTATTTATTTCAAAAAGATACTACAGTAGAGGCAGAGCAAAAGTAAGCTATCGTATTTTTTAATGAAGTTTCAAAATGGACACTATGACCGGGGCTACTGCCAGAGAGTGAAAGTGAGAACATGAATGTCTAACAACCAACTTGTATTAACTTCATAGTCTGACATTATTAGATTAAGACCTTAGTCTAAGAAAGAAGCCTTAGGAATGTCTGTATTCAGTGGAAACATAGAAACATTCGTAGAGGAAAATTCAAGAACCTCTAAAATCTGATTGCCTTCTGGATACCTCTTTCCAACTCAGAAAAAGACACCATAGTTAAAAATTAGGGGTAGATGAAATGAATCCATATTATCTTCTGGCAGCGTCCACTTCTTTATATCAAAGCAGTGTACTTTTGTTTAAATGTTTAAATCCTTACAAGGTGCATCTGAGCCTAGCCTGAATCCACTTTCATGGACAATATTTCTTGGATTATGTGCAAATTCAACTTGACCGATCCTATCAAGAAGAGGAAACTTTGGAAAGAAACTGATTGATTAACATTGATGCTTGCATGGCTTTAATAAGAAGTAATGACTACGTCTCACTAATAATATTAATAAGGATGTTGGAAGAGGAAGAATAGAAGGTGGAGAGAAGGATTTGATGAAAATTTCTGGAAAAATTAGAGGGAAATATTCCAGGGTTTTGATTAAAACTTGTTTAATTTTTGATATATAAAAAATGAAAATTATTATAATTAATGAAGTTACTTGACTTTAAGCTCATGTCTCCTAAGAAGTTATAAAAATAAAGAGTCAGAAATGTAGATGGAATTGTCAACAGTCTGATTTTAAGGCTCAGATCTCATGTCCACCTAATACCTACTTATTTTGTTTGTCTATGGGTTCAGGGTTTTTAAGACACTGTTGGTATGTTCAACTTCTCCTTGATGTGAAACATTCTGAAAGCACCAGGAAGGTCAGAGAGATCATCTAGTGTAACTCTGATATTTCATTGCCACCAGTTCTATATCCCTTTGCTATCCACATGTAAATAAATAAAAAATATTTTGGCTCAAGAACTGTTTAGCTAGCGGAAGCTTTTTGCTTAGAACACTGGAGAAATATTATTCTGGTCATTTATGTTCAGTATGAAGAAACTATGACAACAGCACAGTCCAGAAGAGTTATGATTTCAGCCCTGCATATTTGTTTTTGAAAATACTGATTATTTTGATTTCAGATACTAAGAGTTCAGAAATATGTACCCATATGCACACACACATCCATAAATGCCTTGATCAACATCCATTTTAGCTAGTGAGCAGTTTTATGCAACTTCAGTAAATTAGGAATTAAATTCCATAGTATTAATGCTATACAAACCCCATTGGATTATATTATATCAGGCTTGACCATTAGAAAGCACATCAATCAATTTTCATGCCTGAATCTCAAAAAGGAAGTGACACTTCTGAATAGCACTTCAGCTATATATCTTCGTATTTTGTTAATAAAGAGAACTTATTAGTGGGAGACTTAAAATGGTATAAACAAGTTTTAAGCTCAATATACCATATGCTATAGCTGCCAATTATGTTCTTGTTGACATTTTCTGCATGTGGGAATATTATTCTCTCAAATTCATTATGCTTCTGTTCACATGTACTGTGTTAATTGGCATGTGACACTTTAAAATTCTGTTCCCAGGCAATATTCATAAATAGTTCTGTTTCATATGAGCAAATGTATTCAGTGGGCCTGACATTTAAAAGAATATAACAGTATAAATCTTTTCTTCCCCACTCTTCTATTTTAAAAATCAAGTTAGTTTGAATTTGTTTCATCTTAAACCATGACGCTTTCCAGTTTATTGTGATATGTCGTATTTAATGATTTATTGTCTAAAAGTGTGATTTGTTTATATAACATTTAATTTTACTGGATTCTTTGCAATCAGTATGTGCAAAATAATGAAATAATCCAAAACACCTTATTCCATTTAGCATTATCAACTAAAATCATAAGGTAGTAAAAGACAAGATAGGGTGTGTATGCTGTGTTCCACAGAACCAGTTAGATTTCATATATTTCAAAGATGACATCTCAATTACTGCACTACAAGTGCAGACTGCAGAAAATGAGTAGGATATATCTAAAGATCTTAGGATGAAAACAATAATAGCTCTGTCATCAGCAAAGGCAGTAAGAGCTTTGTCATCAGCTCCCTCTAGAGAAGGATTGAGTGAAGAGTTCAGTATGAATCTCATCTAAATATGGCATCAAATGAGGCTTCCAGGTTGGACTGTAATCACGCTAGAATGCTTGTATAGCTAATGCACACTGATAGACATCTCCAAAGGATGGCTCAGATCTCAGGTGGGTTGAATCATCTTGTTAGCACAATGTTTCCTCCATAACTATTTTGAAAGTCAAAGCCCACTCCTCTCTTGTAGTACCTAACACTAGGATTTAATACAAGCTTTTTTCATTGTCATTGTTTCTAAATGTAGCATTTGGACATTTTTTTGCATGTTTTTCTTAGACTAAAAGAGAAATATAAACACACCTGTAATCTCCTACCTACATTTGTTACCAGCTCTACTTACATATCTGTTCTTTGGCTACTTTTCCTCTATTTATAACATGACATTTTCCATTTCGCACTGTGGGATAAGCTGGTATTTGGGTTCCCTTCCTTGTTTTCTAAAAGTTCTTGCTGCATCTTATGCTCAAAAGCATTATTTCTACCTTCTGCAACATATGAACAGAGATAGCTGAAAAAGACAAATCATTAATATATGCCAAATACAGAATCTTGCTGTCACTAGACAAGCATCTTGGTTCCATCTAATAAGTGTACATTTTCCATCTGTGTTAGAAGTATGAATTAATCAGACATTTCCTTCAAGAACCTATAAATTTAGTCAGCTCTAACTGTTATTTACATCTGTGATAGACAGGATGGACTTCAATTCTCACAAGAAAGAACAAATATTTCTGGAGAACCTGGTCACAGTCTCTTCATCTTTGTCTTCTTTACAGCTGATTAATAACATTTGGCTTGTAACATCCACAGACTATATACAAATCATTTTGATACTTGGACATCTGGAAAACCTTGTACAGTGTTAATGGTGTGCTTCAAATAGCATAATTTCATTCTGCAATAGCACAAATTATCCTGCAGAAGGCCACTGCCAGATATGAGGAAGGACAATATGCAGCACTCAGTGATGCACAGACATAGGAACAGATTGTAAAAAATCTTGGAAGAGAAATAGGAATGAGAATCTATTACTATTTTATATGCATTTATTTAACATTTAACTGGTGCACATAGTTAATCAAATTTATAATTTTTTTTTCTTCTGTCATGCCTACTGCTAGGACTTTCTGAATGCAGTAGCCCAATAAACTCAAGGTTGCAGCAGCCCTGTACCTCAAGTTGTTGTTAATAATGAATAATGAGACTAAGTGTGCATCCCTAGCAGGCATGCATGCTTACATACTATATATATATGCATATACACATGCCTGACCACATAGACCAACACAGATGGAATGCACAGCATTTAGACAAACACAAACATCAGTAATGGCCTGATGTATTTCCCCTTTCTGGCTGCTCAGGATGAATGCCCATTCATGGAAAATATATGTATGAGTATGTATAATATGGATCTCTCCTGCAGCTGGCCTTAAACACTTAGTCTATTCATTAGCTGACCTCTGTATTCTCTAGTCTCCAGTTGCCTAATGCACAGATAGACCCCTGCAAATGGGTCTTCCAGTTGACTGCTAGACCTTACAGTCTCCTCAGTAGCCAGCTTGGACCTGCTAGTCTCTCCAGTAGCCTACAACTTATGGTGACTTTGATACTTGTCTCCCAAGTGTTATTTTACTTGCCAGCTAAGCCACCTTGATGCCCACTAGCAATTACATGCACTGTTATATATATACCCACACAGTATGACTACATACCTGTTTCTCTCAGGTTGCTGCTACCAAGACACAAGGGATCCTGTGACCCATGGTCCCACATAGTAGTTTGGTTGTTAGACTTCCACACATATATGTGTATGCAGAATGGATGGTACCTCACCAAGAAGAATCAGCAAAAATAAAGTTTAATAAGAAGAAAGGACAGGCTGTGCTGATCAAACATAAATGTATTGACTATCCCCTATTTACATATGCAACCTGCCCCTTCTATGACTTTATCACTCTATTTTCCCCACACTTTTTCCCCCCAAACTGCCTCAGTCCACCCCTATCTCCAATCCCAAAATGGTCTTCCTGTGATGAGCTCCATAGCCCTGAACAGTGTCTCCCCTGACTTTGTGAGTTGTTTCAGGGATCCTCTATTGCTGACTCCTGGTGCAGAGTGTCTCCTGGCCTCTGGAGCTGAGGGTCCCTTGGGACAGATCTGGCTGTTCAGGGAGGGGACTCATGTCTCCGACCAGGGTATTGGGGTGCACCTGCTTGCCATCACACCAGTCGGCTCTTTCTAGTGTGCAGAGACAAGTCTTTAATCACATAACATAATGCTAGACCTATCACTGTATGGACATATGTGTAGTCAAAATCACCATGATTTCCATACAGATGACAAACAGAAGAAAATCTATATCCAGAGGTCATACACTTCAGATCAATATTTCCACTAAATGTCCTCAAAGTTATATGCTAAGAGAGTGGCTAAATTCCTTATTCCATTCTGGATCCTTTCCAAAAAAGGAGACGCATTATCTCTTCATGTGTGCATAAAAGAGATCAGAAGTACCAATTTCTTGCAATTATAATTAATAAATTAGCAGCACCAAACAACATTTTCTGTGTAATTTATCCTTAAAAATTCCATCTGCATTCATGACTGTTAAGGACAGATGTGATCAGGATATCAAACATTTGATTTTGTACATGTATATCAAATCTTAGAGTTGAAGTGTTTGTAGTTCTAAGACATTATCTATCACAAATATTAACATAAATATGAAAATCGGGAGATACTTGTAAATAACAAAACTTTTTTACTTCCCATTCCATGCAAATGCAATATCATTATTCTACAGACATGAAAAACCTATAGTGCAAATATTGTTTAGGTACAGACACTTTTTTGATAGCTAATTCAACTTCTGTATTTTATATTCCTTGTACTATATATTTTGAAAATTAATTTTACTTTTCAGTATTTCCCTTATGTTTCACACCCAAGGGAGTTGCAACTGATTCTCTAAATTGCCTTTTAGTGGAAGTTAACGATACAAAGTTAGCATGAGAAATTTGAACACTTCCACATTAAAGCGCAATTATATGAAAAGAGAATTTTCTCACTTCATTTATGTTCAGAGTGCTGTACATCACACACAAAAAAAAAAAAGAAAAAAAAAAAGAAAATATTTCTCTGTCTCTCACAGTTCTCTTCATCTTCACTAGTTTCATTGATTTGAATATGTACAAAACCTTACACAGCTTGTATCATGCCCATATGTTTTTCGTGCCTTGTAGACCAGAAGACTTATCCTCTGTTTTGTGGGTATATGTTCTTGGTAACATTGGCAGACAATTCATTTAGTAAGAAGATGTTAGCGTTAATTTTAAAGGAAAGAAATTTGACAGAATTCTAACTTCATCCATCTGAAAGCTGTGCACTTTTCCAAGCTGAAGAACATGTATTCTCAATATAATTACCAAGAGGTAGCCAGTCAAACAGGAGATTCTCTTTATGCTAAGATGTCTATGAGAGGATAGTTGGCCAATAAAAATAGCAACTTATCATATTCCACTGACTAGAAAATTAAGCAATCAATTTTGTAATATATTCATACATACATATCTTAGCATATTTTTTAGGTTAAGGTATTTGATACCTTTATGGGGATTATTTTTGGAGCTTGAAAAATAGATGTTTTAGACACTGAACCATATTTTCAATTTGTGAGTAAGCTAGATAAAGACAGCAGTTTAACTAAAAACATTTTCTTCATTAAAAGAAAACATATATGAAGGAGGAATTTAATAAAGTGTTTGTTTATTAGCATAAGGGAACAACTTTAGAATTGATGTTTTATTCTATTACATGTGTGTTAGTAACTGTTGTTAATATGAGCCATATTAATTAAGAAAATTGGATTACTAAGCAAATACTGATGAACAATAAAAGTGAAAATTCCTTGTAGAATGAAACTTAAAATAATTTATGATCCAAAGAAATTGCACAAATAATTTGGATTTCAATTACTACTTAATATAACAGTGTGCATTTTTAGATGGCAAACAGATGAGCTCCATCACACTGTGCAGTGTTTTGCTTTTAAAAATGTCTAACTGTGTTTCTGGTAAAGATTTCACTTTCAAATATTTGGCCCTTTCTGATAAATCTATGGATATTCCTTTAAGCTTTTCTGATCAACTCTGTTGTTAGGCTATTCCTAGATATCAATTGTTCAATCTTAGTGGACAGTTTCAAGGAATTATTCTGTCTGAATTGGTTAGAGAAGTAACTTGGAACTAACGTCATTCAAATGAGTGGGAAGACCAAAGGAAGCAGTAGTTGAAGTTTATTTGTATTCTCCTCACCTCTCCCAGAATGCAGTCTTTTGAGGAGAAAAGACCAAGTTCTGTATAATGTTATATATGTCTTTCATATAAATTAAGCTGCAGAGAGAGGAATTTCAAGAACCTCTGAATTTCATGGCAGTGTCTACATTTTATGGTAGATTTGATCAGTGGTCCAAAATATGTTGAGGGATCCATGGAACTTTCCCTGTATATCCTGGAACCTTCTTCCAGAGGCAAGAGGCACATAGGTGGGTACATTCCATTTAGGTTTCAACACGGACTTGGGTTTATGCACCAGGACAGAATATGTACCAGCATTCAGACAACCAAAATCACTACAGGGCGTAACTGCCCACAACTACTGATTTTGTTACTATTTACTAATAGTATCATTAACCTTAATAAAAACAGAGTACTCTTTTAGAGGAGTGTGGACTGTGTTCAGATCACTGGTGATCAAAACTGGATTTGTTTCCTATTGAAAACAGGGTCAACGGTTATATAAAGACAGTTGGAGAATGTTTTTCTTTTTTTAAACCTAAAATAAACCTAATTGCTACAATTATGGTGGACATCTTGAATGAGGGTTGAGTTTTATTCTCTAGAGTTGAACTCTTAGGTTTATTGAATTGAATGAAGTATGTTTAGTGGTGTAATAGGAGAAAGGCCTCAGCATTTATGTCAGATGTTAACATAGGCACAAATAATTGCACAGAAAATAAAACTGTATACTTTAAAATGGATTTATAGAGATCACCAGTTCTGTGAACATTACTTTATATTACTTAATCTTTCATAAATATATAGTTAATCTGAATGTCATGTATTCCTCTACTTATTATTTACATCATATCTTTATAGTCATTGCAGAAACCTATTGTTAGCCAATAATTTTAACTGCATAGGGATTCTACACTGTAATTCAATTTCAACCAAAGTCCACCAAATTAATCATAGAATCATAGAATGGTTCTGGTTGGAAGGGACCTTCAAAGATCATCTAGTTCCAATCCCTCTGCCATGGGCAGGGACACCTTCCAGTAGACCAGGTTGCTGAAAGCCCCGTCCAACCTGGCCTTGAAGACTTCCAGGGAGGGGGCAGCCACAGCTTCTTTGGGCAACCTGTTCCAGTGTCTCACCACCCTCACAGTAAAGAATTTCTTCCTTCTAGCTGATCTAAATCTACCTTCATACAGTTCAAAACTGTTACCCCTCACCCTATCACTACACTCCCTGATAAAGAGTCCCTCCCCATCTTTCCTGTAGGCCTCCTGTATGTACTGGAAGGCTGCTATAAGGTCTCCTCAGAGCTTTTGCTTCTACAGGCTGAACAGCCCAAATTCTCTCAGCCGGTCCTCATAAGGGAGGTGCTCCACCATTTCCAAATGCTCGCACAATGAACTTCTGATTCTAGAGATGAAAACCTTATCCACTGAACCATATTTTTCTACTCAAAAGACGTAGTCTTTTAATAACATTTTAGTGTGATCAATACTGACAGAGACAATGTGCAAATAATTACTTAGTAGGAGAGTGTTATAATTTGAAGGCAGCATGTGTTTGTAAATTGTTCTATACCTCCTACCTCCATGTGCCATCCAAACATTCCTCATCTCAGCAAGGTTACAATATGAAATATGTAATTTTATAGGAGTTGAGATGAGTTTTTCAGGCGCTTTCTTCTAAAATTGTCTAATTGCAAGCATTTTCTCTTCCAGTTCAGATATTGCCCTGTTTTTTTCTGATTCAATTCCATCTTTAAAATCTGTACAAAATTCTTGACTTTTTAGACTTTTTTGCTGTATAAAAATACTGAAATAGATGTCACCATGGTTATGGTAAATAGTTGAATAATGACTTGTGGCAATGAAATTTCACTTGATAGATGTTATAGTTTATTTTAATGCACAGTCATTTTCCATAACCCAGGGAATATTTATAACATACCTTTATATTAAGAATTGTACTGATTTTCTTATTTTTCAAAATAGAAATTTAGGGCACAATAATCCTGGTATCAATATTTATTACTCAAAGCTTTTTTATCATGTCCAAAATATGTAACTGTCACTGTCTGCATTTATAAAATGAATGTAATAATCAGATGGAGCTTTCAGGCATAGACAAACCAGCTGGCTGCCAAGATGGATTCATATCATTGCTGTTGATATCAATTACGATTTGCATGTGCAATCACTTAGGCCCTAATTCAACACACTTCTTCAACAGGTGCCTAATTTTGAATACTCCAGTAGTCTTCAGTTGGATAACTCAAGTATTTATACATAGGGACCTGCTGAAGTGTCTTGCTGAACTAGAACCCTTGGTATAGCTGTTCTGGAAGGGGAAGAACATATAAGGCTAGAGAAAGAAGGAACAATGACAAAAGAAAATATTTTAGTTGCACGTATATTGTCACTCTGTTACTAAACCCCTATTCCCAAGTGCCGTAAAGGGGGATGTATTACTGCTTAGTCTGCAACATGTTATCCTGAGAATCCTTTGCCTGCTGATTCCACTTAATCCTGTGCAGGTTGGAAGACTTCTGTTAGCAGTATTCAATGCTTATATGTGCTTTATATCTACCATAGCAACAATTTAATGACTTTGTTGTGTGTAACTCCTATCATTTAACAGTAGAACACCTTTACAAATATTGAAGTTACTATTCATCCCCAAGGTAAGGAAGGAGACTATATGAAAACAAAGTGGAGAATGTGTTCCATTTTAATACATGCATCACCTACAGTTCGCCTGATTAGCATTATGCTGCCTGGTTGTACACACATTAAATAAAAGGATGTGATTAGTGAAAACAGAAAGCAAAGAAAGAGAGGACAGCTATAATACTATTTAAAGACAGATAGCCTTATCAGAGAATCTTTTCATTTGAAAGTCCCACTTCTGGGCAAGCCTACAAGAGAGTAATGATAAAACCACTAAAGGTTTCTTCAGAGGGTAAAGATATTGCTCAGGCTGATAACAAGAGATACATATGAATCTCAAGTAGGCAAACAGAGAAAGTGTATTACAGAAGTATAATCTGTTTCCTTTTCCCCCAGGAAATATCAATAACTGGAACTTACTAAACTTTGTACAGTTAAAGCCTAGATATGGAAAGAATACATTTATATTTTCTTTGTTTTTCTTTGCCCTACGTAATGTATTTTTTGGTCATTTTGTTTGGGTTTGTTTTATAGCTCAAACTGAACTTCAAGCTCTGTTTATTGTTTTGAAGTTCAAACAGAATGTAATCCATGAAAGGTACTAAACAGATTAGTAACCTGTATGAAAAAAAAAAAAAAAAAAAAAAAAAAAAAAGAATAGCAACACCTAAGAAATAATTTTCCAGTGTTGTTGAACCTCATGATTCCACCATGCAAGAGGCAAAGGAACCTGTATATTTGATTTGCAAGGCGTTTTAAATGCGGTGAATAAGGAACTAGGACATGATTTTGCTGATAAATAGGCAGGTTAAAAGTAAGGTCTGTCTGTTACAAGAGAGAATAAGCAAACATATCTTTGAAAAATATGATTCTAAATACAGTCAAGGTTGGATGATAGAATATAGTGGTCCCAAATCCTTTTCAAAGTCCACAAATAAGGATTCCTTTCCTTTTGCTTGCATGGCAATGTTAAGCCTTAATACAAATATGGCAGATGCATACTTACATCAGGATCATAGAAAGGATTTTAAACTTATTTCCATTTGAGTGAATTATGCATCAGGTGGACATTTTGTTCTTTCCCTGTCAGCTATCTCCTTGGAGTGTTTAGTATGTATGTCTACACTAGTAAGTAGTGCAGCTCAGAGGATTCTAGCCTTCAGACTGAAACAGTAAATACTGAAGTTCCAATGTCCATAGTGTATGAGGTTTTACTTTCACTAGTTCTGGACTGGTACACTGGATTGAAGAAATTTTAACTGTTGGAGAATACTAGACATGTTTCTATTCTGTGTTTGGGTTCACTTTCATCCAAAACGAATCCAAATGACACTCTCTGACACCACTCTGTGATGTGAACATAACCATGTGTAATAAGAGAGGATAATTGGGAGATTCAATTCAAAATTGTAGTCCTAATCTAAAGTAAAACATTAATGCACATTCTTTATATACTATGTTTGCAGGAACCCAGGCTTTTAGTTTAACTGGATGAAATACAGTAAAGGGAAAAAACAAAATTTATACAATAAAAAACTACTAATGACAGTAAACATAAATTATTATTCAATAAATCACTAAATCAATTCACTAATGAGAACATATACAGAAAATAATTGTAGAAGTTATTAGAATAATTTAAGAAATTTTATTTAGTTTTTTCTGAACATGTTTCGATGTTCACAAGCAGTGAGAGAAAAAAATAAAGCAACACTTGTATTTCTACTGGCATTTAGCCAAATCTCACATAACAAAAGTGGTTTCTAGAAATCTGAACTGCAGATTTTTATTTCTGAAGGAATTACTACATTGTTGATCAATATAATCAACTGAAAAAATAAAATTACAAAATTTCATAGGAAAAAGGTTCCACTTTAATTACATTCTATATTTAATTTAAAACCCCCACAACATACAGATATATTATACCTCCTTTTCTATTTTGATTAAATTCCTTGGTTATCTTCCTTGGTAATCTTATTGTCATGTCCCGCTCAGAAAAAGGAGGCAAGTGACTTAGATTTGTAAAACCCCAACAGAGCAGACACTGGTGAGACAAGTTTCAAAGTTCATGCACAAGCATTTATTATTTTCATGCAATGTTGTCCGGGGTTGAGTTAATGGTGGAGTTTTTTTGGTGGCAGGGGAGGGGGCTATCAGGGCGGCCCCCTGTGAGAAGCTTCTCAAAGCTCCCCCAGCTCCAAGTCAGCTCCACTTCTGTTTGGGAAATTGAGCCAATTGGCTGCGCCTCTGCAATAACGTATTTAAGAAGGGACGTGGTGACGTGCAGTGGGACTTGTGAGGAGGAGTTGCTGTAGCTGCGTGAACACCAAAGTCAGTGGAGGAATGGAGGAAGAAAGGAGGGGGGGAGGTGTGCCGGAGCAAAGACCCCCCTGTATCCTGTGGTGAGACGGCAGGGCGCCCCCCCCCCCCCCCGCCATCCATGAAGATCTACGGTGAAGCAGACATTGATTTATGGCCTGTTGCTCCTGCTCGGATAATCAAGGTTCTGTGCCCGAAGAAGGCCGGGGCCTTATGGGAAAAGATAGCCCCACTGCTGTAATTCAGTGCTGGGAGGATTGAAGCATGTAGGGGTGTCCCACACCGGAGCAGCTCAGGAAGGGCTGAAGCCGTGGGAGGGAATCCAGTCGGAGGAAGTTAATGACCCATGACGGAGCAGTGTGGGGAACGCTGCGGCCCATGGGAGGAATTCAAGTCAGAGAAAGTTTGTGGAGGACTGTCTCCTGTGAGAGGGGGACCACGATGGAGCAGGAGAAACAAGTTCCAGACACTCCCCTCACCGAAGATAAGGAAAGTGGCAGTGCTGACTGTACCCCCCCATTCCCTGCCCCTGCGCCACTGGGGGAGGAGGTAGAGATATCGGGAGCAGAGCTGAGCCTGGGAAGAAGGGAGGGGTGGGGGGAAGGTGTTCTCAAGATGTGGCAATGCTTCTCACTGTCCTACTCTGTTATGTGTTGTTAGTGTCTGTAATAAATATATGGTTTTTTTCTTCCCCTAACGAGTCTGCCTTTTGCTCGTGACCATAAAGGGGAATTTTTTCCCCATCCCAGTCCTATCTCAAACCCCAAGCCTGGCTCTCTGTCCCTTCTCATTGCCGGAGGGGATGGGAGAGAGAGGTGCTGCATTGTGGTTGGCTGCCAACCAGGCCCAAACCACGACAAATGTACTACTTGGATACATGATAATTGGCTAAGTATATAACAAATGATGGCAAGTGTTATAGTATGCCTTGTGTTACTTAATGGTAACAAGGAAAAAGGGGAAAAAGTAATAGAGAGAGAGAGGATAGAGAAATAGCGATCACTAGTCCAGGGCCCTGCATTGGTCCCATCCAAGTTCATCAGGGATGTATCCATCTTCTTCACACCTTCTTTCTTCTTTCTATCTATTGTTTTCTTCCTCTCACTCCTCACCCCTCCTCAATATATACACACTTTCCTTGGGTCCATCCCTTAGGCCAACCTACATGCCTACATGTCACATGTATGGGGAGGAGTAAGGTGCTTTATGGGATGATGAAATAAGCATGATCTTGTTCATCTTCATTAGCATATTCAGAGATGTCAAGTTTAATATGCATTTTGTGGATATTGAAGCAAAGGTCATTCACTGGACAGATGGCCCTTGAAAAATTACAAGATGTCCCAGAGCAGAGCCATTCTGGTTTCACAAGACTCCCTCTTCCAGCTGCATCCCTTGTTAATCAGGTTGCCTTATCAGCGCCAGACTCCACATTATTCACCTCGTGACTACTGTTTTGTTACTTGCAAGTGTTTGAGGAATTCCTCAGCTCAGAGGACATCCACTCCCCCCCCCATCATTTATCACTTTCTCAGGCTGTTTTTCTCAGTCCCTGTCAGTCCCTGTTTTCATCAGGCTGTTTTCCTCAGCCCCTGTTTAAGTGAGTTCAATTCCGCTCTCAAACTTATTTTGACTTCACATTTGTTGATATTTTAGATTTTAATTTCTGTATAGACTTTCAAAAACAGAACTAAAACCCTCCAAAGCATTTCCCCTTATTTTGGTTTCCTGGGTTGAGTGAGTGGTGGAGTGTTTTGGTGGCAGGGGAGGGGGCTATAGGGGCAGCCCCCTGTGAGAAGCTTGTCGAAGCTCCCCCAGCTCCAAGTCAGCTCCACTTCTGTTTGGGAAATTGAGCCAATCAGCTGCGCCTCTGCGATAACATATTTAAGAAGGGACGTGGTGACATGCAGTGGGACTTGTGAGGAGGAGTTGCTGTAGCTGCGTGAACACCAAGGTCAGTGGAGGAATGGAGGAAGAAAGGAGGGGGGAGGTGTGCCGGGGCAGAGACCCCCCTGTATCCTGTGGTGAGATGGCAGGGCAGCCCCCCCTGCCACTCATGAAGATCTACGGTGGAGTGGACATTGATTTATGGCCTGTGGCTTCCGCCTAGATGATCAAGGTGCTGTGCCCAAAGAAGGCCGGGGTCCTGTGGGAAAAGATAGCCCCACTGCTGTAATTCAGCGCTGGGAGGATTGCAGCATGTGGGGGTGTCCCATGCCAGAGCAGCTCGGGAAGGGCTGCAGCCGTGGGAGAGAATACAGTTGGAGAAAATTGGTGACCCATGACGGAGCAGTGTGGGGAATGCCACAGCCCATGGGAGGAACTCATGTCAGAGCAAATTTGTGGAGGACTGTCTCCTGTGAGAGGGGGACCACGATGGAGCAGGGGAAGAAGTTCCAGAAGCTCCCCCCACTGAAAATAAAGGAAGTGGCAGCACTGACTGCACCCCCCACTCCCTGCTCCTGCGCCACTCGGGGGAGGAGGTAGGGATATCGGGAGCAGAGCTGAGCCTGGGAAGAAGGGAGGGGTGGGGGAAAGGTGTTCTGAAGATGTGGCAATGCTTCTCACTGTCCTACTCTGTTATGTGTTGTTAGTGTCTGTCATAAATGTATGTTCCTTTTTTCTTCCCCTAACAAGTCTGCCTTTTGCTTGTGATCATAAAGGGGGATTTTTCCCCATCCCAGTCCTTTCTTGAACCCCAAACCTGGCTCTCTGTCCCTTCTTATTGCCAGAAGAGAAGGGATAGAGAGTGCTTGCATGGTGATTGGCTGCTGACCAGGCCCAAACCACGACATTTGGTTTGAAGATGTGCACTGCCATGACAATCAATGTTTTTGGTTTACTGTTTATCTCAAACAACATTTTTTCAAGAGGGAAAAGGATTTGTGTTACTCTGTTAACAAAGTTGCTATGTTATCATCAAGGACTAGGAGGTTAGTTTCACTTACTAATAAAACACAGTTAAACTAAAAGAGTTACTTTGTTAGGCATTATCTTCGAATATAAGGTACTAGTATCTAAGTCTTTAGCTATATATTATGAATTTTTTTTTTGAGCTTCTGTTATTGGTCTATCAATGCTATACATAGTAATTTGTCACTGTTCTAATTTTGAGTACAGTGCTGATGACCTATGCTAGAGTTAGGTCTACTTTCTCTCAGAAGTCTAAAAAGTAGCTTTGTTTATAAAAGTTCTTTCTCTATGGTAACACCTTTGAAGAAAATATACTCCTGTAAACTAACAGAAGAGCACAAGAAAACTGCATTTTTGCTAAACTTATGTTTTTGTATGCTGTATGCTGGAATTTATATCCTCCCAAAAAAATCAGTGTTAATCTTCACTGAAAGGAGAATCTGTCTTGGAACAAAGCCTTCTCCTAACACTCAAACTGACCCTGATTTTACTAAAATAATTTTTACAATCAGTATATACGAAGTATGAGAATAAACACAGTGCATTGAATAATTTTGTTGAAGATTAAACTATATAACCATTACATACCCAAATGAATGAAGGGAAAACAAATAAAGGGTAGAGATCCCTAGTTACCAACGGGAGACCATCTTTCACAAAACTTCTATTTAATATTTGACTTCTCAGTATTGATCTTGAATGGTGTTCAGAAGAACATCTTCAAAAGATCCTGATGATTAAAATGCATAGCTCAGTTGGATGTTAGGGGAGAAAAAAATAAGTGACTCATTAGAAGTATTTATTTCATAAGTTTAGACTTTCCACTTTACTTGTTCCTTCATCAGGACAGATGATTTCTCTGTCTTGTCATACAGAAAGTAACAGCACATTTTTTCCCATTACAAAGGTCCCTGGTCTACAGCTACTACTTAACTTTTTACTTCAACTTTCTAACTGATGAGCACAATTAAGCTAAACATAGAAAAATTGATCTCAACATGTTACTAGTTGGTGAGAATGCTGTTTCTGTTTAAGACCTAAACAAAGGCACTGTTCCTGAAAATTTATTTCCAGTTCTATCAGTTTGTCAGTTACTACCTCTCCCTAAAAACTTTGCCTGAATGCATAATGATAATGTGGTATTTTAACTTAGGAGGTGAGTCCATAGTAAACAAAAGACAGTAAAATGTCAGTGTCTTGAAATGTGTGCCCAGAGCAACTACCTTCTGCACAGAATGAGCCAAGTAATCCTATTTCTTTCAATTAAATTGGAAAAGAATGATAAGCAAGGAATGAGTAAATAGACTATGTAGTCAGAATCACAGAAAGAATTAGAAGAAGGTCTACAGAGCCAAGTTCAAGATCCTTGGCAAAGATTCTCAGGACGTTTCATCCACACAGTAAGAAAGATACAGTAATCATGTCACTAATGGAGTGCTTCACTACAAAAGTCTTCCAGACTTCTCAAAACATTTTTCTGTCAATACTTTTTACAAATAAAATGCCCCTTGGCAAAGTAATTTTGCTCTCATATTTTTATTTTATCAATAATATAAGGACATAATAGGATACTTACTTCATCTTACCTTTCTGATGAATAGTGACTGACAGGTGTAGGTAAAGGTATCACTACCTTCCTCTTAACACTGAAGGGTCATATTTCTGCACGGGATCTGATAATGTTCTAGCAGTCCCTCCTCTGGTCATTCTACTAGAAAACAGTAGGTATTGGTTATTTTTATCCTTTTTTTCTTTTTTCCTTTTTTTTTTTTTTTTAATTTTTTGAGAAGCTTCCACACCTCGATAGTGTCCTTAGATTCTGTACTTCTGAAAAGCAAAAGATATTAGTGACTGAATTATTTAGTCGCAGAGGTATCTAACTGGTGACCACTAATCTCATTATGAATGTTAACATAACTACAAAAGGTTATATGCTTATTTGCATAAACTCTTTCTGAGACTTACGCTTGTGAATGAAAAGTGTAGATAAGAGAAAAAATTTGAATGTACTAGCATAAACCATGATTTTTTTTTAAATCTAGTAAGCTGTTAGTTCAAGAGATCTGTATTTATTCTGACCCTTAACTTTCTATTTAAAATGCTGGCAATTTATATTTTATACTCTTTCAATAAATAATTAGGAATAAATATGGAGGTTTTTTGACTTTAAAATATTTTCCTATATTTGCTACAGTAAAAAGTGAGAAAAAGATGTCAAGTTTGTAATTTTTCATTGGGCAGTCAAACGCACAAAACTGACTTTACTATACTACCACAGCTTGTTCATTAATCCCAATAAATTTTTCCATGATTGAAACAGTACAAGCTTTAACCTGTTCAAAGCAAAAAAACCCTGTGACATGTTAAACAACCAAAATAGATATTTGCACTTACAAAGGACAGCTTTAAACTAGATCTAGCAGAGTTTCACTAACTTCATCAAGACAAGTCACCTCAGCTGAGGAAGCTATCATTTTTATTCAGATGTTTGCCATGGCCTTGAGGGCACTTCAGGGGCCTGATTATTTCTGCTGATCCTTCCCTGGGGCATCTCCCATGCTACCCATGGGTCTAAAAGTTTCATTTCAGACTAGCCCTGGACACCAATCCCTGCTCTAACAATGCTGTAGGATGCCAATATCCAGCTCTATCCATGGGATATTTACCAAGGAAAAATCTCTCATTAAATGTTCTTTTTTAAAAAAATAAGTATGTTATGGTATTGGAATGCCTATTTAACATAATTTCAGATACAGTAAGAGTTTGCAAACAGGATATAGTATCACCTTTTCCTTCATCTGATTCTTTAGACCACTTTGTCTTCATGTCATTAGCCAGATCCCATCTGGCTGACCAGGACACTGATTCATGGACCATTCAATTCTCAAAAGCAGTATTTAACACAAATGTTAACAGGTATGTATGCTCAGAATATATGACTTTCTGAGTTCATCAGTTTTTATATATCTGTGAAAAGGAAGTGGATTCCTTTGTGCCCAACCTCCAACCCAGTTATCTAATATAGTTGATAGATCACAATACAACATTTCTTGTTAGACTGAATAGAATTTTTTTCCTTTTTAAGGAAATCTAATACTTCTTTATTATCTTTTGTCATGGATTGAAATACTGATGACATATCTAGGGTAGTGTCAATGTGGTGGTGTGTTCTTCACCCCCACCCCAACTTGACCTGTATTTCCCATAAGGCTATTCAAGTGATAACCACCAGTGGAGGTCATAATGGATGTGTCTGGACGTGATGGCTGCATCCCACCCAAAGTGGATTTGAGGAGACAGAGAACAATACAATATCCAAGGGCTAATTTGAACAATGTGTCTACCTAACCATTGTACTGGTCAATGTCTGACTCAAGCCGAATTTGGAAGAGACTAAATTTTGTAATTGGTATGTAACTAGTATTACTTCTTAAATAGTAGACAGTCTAGGGCCCATTGAGCTCTCCTGCATGACAGTGGGCTGCATGGCAACATCTACGCTTGAGAATGGACACCTCTCAAGGTTACTTCTTGAGTTTGAGAGAGTCCTTGCCCCAACAGATTCCTGGTAAGTGATTAATAGAATGCTAAACTTTGAAATGCATCTGAGACTAAATTTCAATCCAGCTGCACCTAAACTCCCCTCTGAGAAGGAGTTTAGAACACAAGGGAATCCTTTCTGAACCTCATGACTCAATAGGATGGTCTCCCTGACAGTGTTGTCTGACCTTGTTCTCTATACAGGAAATAACAAGTGTACCTTGCCATCAAATTTTTGTTAAACTACTGTTTCATTTACTATCAGACTTTGTTAACTCACTGTTTTATATCAATAAGCATATTGCTACTTCTCTTTTATGAGTGTCACTCCATTCACAGCAGTCAGTTATGGAAGAGATTATGCAGAATTCAATACCAGTGAATGAAAAATGGATCCTTCATCCCAGATGATGAGCACCGCAGGCTTGCAGGTCTTCTTGGCTCAATAGTTGAACTCAGACTGTGAAGGTATTTTTCACTCATGGAGACGACTAGTGTAAATTCACCTTCTTCCTCACTCAGTCCACAGCAGTCAAAAAACCCTGATGCTTTTATTAAGCCAGGGCATGCTATTGTAGATTTCCATACAGCAGTTAAACTATTTATAATATGAATTTAAAAAATGAAATAAAATCAGAGTTTATGTTTCTATAATAAATTGTAATCATCTGTAGTGAGGAATACTACATTTTGTAGTGTTATGAGTATCCTTTTAATGTTCTCATGTGAGATATGAAGTACTTTCCTATTTATAGGTAGGTAGGACTTTAAAGGTCTGAAGATATGTAGCATCCCTGATCCCAAGAAGGACAGTCTTTATTGTACCTGGCAGATTTTGAAAATCTTTTCTTAAAGACTCCCTGTGATGGAGATCTCTGTTATGGATGACTTGGCTCATTCTTTCCAGGTGATTTCTCTGACAAGCCTGTATGGAGAACACACAAAGACAATCTGTCACAATGCTTAACTAAGGATTTCTTTGTGTAGACTTAAAAATTCCATGTTTGTATTGGGAAGTAGGTATGATGAAATATGATATCTTAAGTGAACTGTGTAACAACTGATTGTATTCAGTATTGATGGAATTCTGTATCTGCTCAGTACTGCAATGTTAGGCATACATGTTTTTTTAATTTCCTGCTTTTCCTCTAATATTTATTTCTGTGCCTAACTCTCACCAACAGTTATTTAAGACTTCTTTTATTTACTTATTTCTTCATGAAAAATCATACAACCATAGATCATTCCTCTGTATACCCCAGAATCCAAGTTTAAGAGAACACTCTGATGTTGATTTGATGTCTGAATACTTACCACAAGAGCTATCACCACAACTATTCTGGCACATTCTTTCTGAATCTCATTCTAGTAACTATTTTTGACAACTAACTTCATATAGCTGAGAAACTAGTCTGTATGCATAGTCTGAATTTATAAGGCTTAAATAAAAATGCTGAAGTAGTAGTGTAGACATTGCTTCAATAGACAGATTTGTCTTCACTGAATGCTTAATAGCCCACCACGCATTCACAGGGCAGTACATCTCTTTCCACCCAGTGAATCATTCACCAATTTCTGAGTGCTAAGGGAACTTCTACCTCATCAGTGAGACTTCTGTGATATCTATGCACAGTGGACCTGTAGAACATTTTTTTTTAAATTTGCTTTAGCTTAATCAAAATTTGTAAAATTTCATCACTACATTTCTTTTAAGTGTAATAGTTGCAGTAAATAGATATTAAATATATCATATGTACTTAAAGACGACACAAGATATAAATGGCCTTACTTGCAATGACCCATGAAAAAACACCAATTAACCCAATGAGCTGTGAGTCAATATTGCCTTTAAATGCATTCCAGCATAACGTTTTATAAACATTTAATATAAAGCACTAAAGCTTACTATTATCTAACTGATACTAATGAACTCTAGTAAAAGACAAAACTCTTCCCAGTTGAAATTCAGGCCTCTATTGTACAATATTAAAACAAAACAAAACAAAACAAAACATTTTTTTGCATTACATTGCTGAAACTGAGGTACTTCTAATAACAGATGTAATTTCAGAAGAAGCGCACTATGTCCTAAATTATATTCTAATGTCATCAGTAATCTCATTTCCCATTGAAAATAATCAAATTAAATGCTACTATCATCTCAGGTGCTGGTACTTACTTGGAGGTAATATGAGCACCAGCTAAAATGGGAAACAAAAATAAAAGACATGCAGTAGAAAAAAAAAAATGTTAATATAAACTAAGATTAATTTAGCAAAATTTAATTTAAATTTAATTAAGCTAAATTACACATAAAACCTGGGAAATGTTAATGCAGAAAGATACTGAAAGTCAGAGTTGACAGTATGTCCCTGACATCCTGTGTCAGGTAAAATCTTAACGATGAGCTTGGTCTACACAGTTAATGCATTATCACACCACAGAGCAGAGTGATGTCAAGAATTTTTATCTCAGTGTGAGTCATTATCTGTACTTTCTAAACCCCTGGGCTTGGATTCACCTTCTCTGACAATAACTGCCTATAAAACTAGGTACTCAAGCCCTTTCCAAATTCTCCAGAAAGTTCTTTAAAAGGGAATTCATCCCACCTACCTTAGACATCTCAGTGAGATGAATTGTCCTCTGTATCTTCCCTTTTCTTTCCATTATTTATAAAGGAAATTTATAAAACTGTCCTAATCTAGGCATCCAACTTGTAATCAAGAAATGTAGGTGATGGTGAATCTCATTGTTGATTATCAAGAAAAGCTGAAGTAGCTTGCTAGAGATAATTTTAAAAATATTGGGTTTTTTTAATACAGTAAAGAACTATAAAGAGATTTTTCAAATTTGAGATGTTAAATCTGTCTTAAACAGAAGATATAATATTTTTTTTTTTCATTACAAGGTATAGAACAATGTTTGTCTGAAATGTTTTTTGAAGTTCATGACTATGAATTCACGTTCCCACTAGCTAACCTTTAACCTATCTGTCTGTTAAGTAGGCAAAGCTTATACCACCAGATAGAGAGCAGCAGCTTCCATTGAATAGGTCTGCTTATCATTACTTCTAACTTTGTCAGAGTAAGAGCAGCTGACACTAAAGTGCAGACTAAAGCAGATTTCCCTACTGAGAATCTACCAGAGCATTAATCTGCTTATCTTTTTTCAGCCTTTTGAAAAAAAGTATTAAGATATAAGATTAGAGGAAAAAACTGGTAACAACAGGTTCCACAGTTACTGTCTTCTGAAAATAAGCTTTAGTCAAGGGCTGTGAAGGCTGAACAGGGTTTTTTTTCCTGACATTGGAGATCCTAACTTTCATGGTAATGGTACCAGAACAGAGCTGTCTTGTCTGTGTTTTCACTAATCTTTCTACTTGCCTTTGAAGCAAAGAGGTGGAAAAGATGGCCAGAGCAGCCTTGGTACCCTTTTATGAAAGGAATTTCTGAAAGAAATGTGAAATATAGGAAATCAGAACTGGTAAGAGTAATGGTGATAGTAAAGGAGCCAGTAAAGGTGATTTTGGCGAAGTTAAAAATTCACAAGTCACTAAATGACAGAATAAAGATTGGCTGAAACTTTGGTCCATATTTATTTTCTGCTGGAATTATAAATATTTAATTACATGCTCTAATGCCATATAATCCACAGATATTACTCTGGTTTAGTGCTCCCTGTATCCTCAAAATGGTCCTGAGACCCATTTGTTCATTGTTGAAGATGAGCTTGATTCTTAAACCAGACATTACACAGTTCAGGATTATGATAATTAAAAAAGGAATAAGTTTAAATTAAGGATATCAGAAGACACAAAGCAATTGAAGCCTAAGTTCCTTCTGTTTCAACAGGGTAGTTATAACTTTATTAAATGGAAAGACTATACATTTACACATCCTCATAGGACCTTTCATTTTGTTTCCCTTCCTTAACCAATATATGGATATCAAAAGTTGAAAAAATAAGTGGTTGGAATTAAATTTGACCAACACTTTAATTCTGAAATTTTCCAACATTTTCAAGTTTTGTATTGTTTACATATATTCTTGTAATGGGAATTTTATACATAAATCAGTATTTCCAAAGGAGACACATACATTTTAGGAAAATATTACCTTCAAACTTGAGGAAAAACCTTGAGTTCAAAAGTTTTTCCCCACAATATCACTTTTTCTAATTCAAGATTTTATTTTTCCCTTCAAATAATACAAAGGGTATATATATGAAGTATTTTGGCTGTGTCATTGCTACTGACATGGGTAATATTTTTCTGACTGGATCACATATCTGGCACAAACCAAGAACTTTTATTGCCAAATACATGACATATTGCAATGCAAGCCAAATGTTGACCTGGTGACTATCTCAAAAAAATTCAAACTTCTTCCTTTTAATCTCTGAGAGTTGCACTTATTAAAAAAAAAAAAAAACACAATTACATATGAAAGGCACAGTAAATAATACTATAAAGATAAGAACCGGTATGGCTTGTAAAGATAAAACATGTAAGAAGGAAAGGAATTCCTTCAGTTATCGCCAGTACAGTCATTCAATTGGCTTACAATCTGCATAGGAAATGAAACAGGTTGAACAACACTGAACATAAGAACAGTTTATGATAGGGTGCTTTTGTTTTGTGGTCTAAATTTTTTGTGATGTACATGTTAAGTAGTATTGATCTACAAAACTTTTTATATTTTCATGTAACTTTAAGTTACATAATATTAAAAAGTGAAACCACTTAGATGTCTTTGGGAAAATTAATATTCTTTACTCCCCCTAAGTCTGTGGATGGGTCGAAGTATTTCAGTGACTTTGTGAAAATAAAGTCTGAAGGACTGGTGAAAATAAAAAAAATCTCATTTCCTTTTGTTTTAAATAAAACTGATAAAACAATGTCAAGATTGAATATCACCTGTATATTTTGAGACTAACACAGAGATCTTTTGATCAAAAGAGAACGCTGTTTGCATTTTGTTGTCAGACAAAATTTTGTTAAACGGTAGAATATTTGCATGAAAGTGTTTCGCATCTTTGAATTACAACTCTACAGTTCATATACAAGAGTTATGAAAGAATATAAAGATACACTATCGAATGAAAAAATAGCAAATAAGAGAAGCAAAATGTAAGCATTTGACAATGTGCAAGACTGTTTTTCAGATAAAGGATTCGTGCATTCTAAGAATCATTCATTGTGTACCTGATATTCTGAATGTTCTAAAAATGTTACTTTTTCTGTCAGTACAGTGATTGAGTCTTACAAATCATTTTGCTATTTCTCATAAAAATCTCTCTTAATTCAATATTTCATTTAAGGAAGTTGTTTTATTTATACCTGTCAATGGATATAATTTATGTAATTTTTTTAGAAATATTGCATAATTCTAAAAGTAAGCCTACAGGATGGAGATTAGGGATACTATTTTAGTTTACACATTTCTCTTTTTTTTTTTTTTTTTTTTTTTTAATATAAATTTAACTATATTATGTCTCCTAAAATCTGTTTTGGAATTATTAATAAGTGAAGTTCTTGATGAATACAGCAGGATGGAACACTTCTTGCCTTTCAGATGTGTAAAATACTGAAGTCATTGCTTAGGTTTTCTGCTGTGGTTTCGTTTCTGGTTTGTTTGTGTGGGGTTTTTTGTTTTTTTGTTTTTATTTAAATATAATTAGTAATATCTAAATCAGCATTAATACTAGAAGACTGGAAGTATTAGAAGGAATATTGCAGTCTTAATTCTACTAGCTGACAGCAAGAACCAATCTGAAAGAAATATAAAATTCTCTGAATATTTCATGTCAGTTGCTAGAGATTCAGAAACCACGTTAGATACATGGATGAAAAGCATATGAAAAAGGAGATTTCAGTCATCTTAAACAGATCTGCAAGTGTAAACAATATATTGACGCTTTGATTTATCTATATTAATATTGAAATTACATCATTCCTGCTTGTTACTATATTTAAATGTATATTTGAAGAATTTCATTAATATTTTTTCTTCTTCCTCTGGTATTCATATTTTCTTAGTGCTATCTCCAGGAGTTTGTCATGCAGATTACAATGTCACATTAGCTGTAATTTAAAAAAAGAACAGTAATGGGTACAATATAATGTTTCAGTGGATGATTGTACTTTAGTGTGTTCCGTTGTAATATGATCCATTTACTAGTAACCTAAGATGTCCATTGTTTTATGAAGTTATATGCAGATGACAGATATTCCTTTAATCCCCATTTAGTGAGTGAACTTCTTGTATACAAATGTTTTTACATATAAAATTATTAATATAGGTTAATTTATAAAAAATGTAAAATATCCAGTAAAGACAATGTACTGGAGTAAGCTCCTTGACCTGAACTACTGAAAATGTGCACGGAAGATGCTTCTAAGATAGCGGATAACTCATTTTTAAACATATCAGAAGATTATAATTTCAGTTTGAACACATCAACTGATTTTGACCAAGGGACAAGATGATATAAAAGACACGAACATAGATTCTACTGAGATTTACATGTTGCAAAACATGAAAAAAATAAATTATATAAATTTGGACTCCTTTTTTTTTTTTTTTCCCCCCTCTCCATAGCTTTATTATATTTTTTTTTTCCATTTTCCTCAACTAAAAATCTTTCTCTGGATGTAAACATCTAGATACACTAAGTTGAAATAATGATATATTGACAGCAGGCAAATGCACAATCAGAGTTGAACACAGATATCTTGAGGAGCTGAGGGTTTTTTCCAGAGTAAACACTTTCTTAGTTAAAAATACAAATTTGGTGATTTCTACAAAAAAAAAAAAAAACTTTTTCCAATAATTTCTGAGCCTTATGTTGGACTTTTGTTTGAAGTTTATAACTTTCTTTCATTCAAATCTTCTTTCAGTTACTTTATATGGAAATATTATGATTATTTATTTATTTATTTATCTTTAATGCTGGACATTTTAAAATTTATGCTATGTCTAAATGAAATTACTAAATCTTTAAACAGAGGGATAACCTACTACACAAGTCTAATATATAAATCCTGAAAAGAGAAATGCCAATTACTTTAACTTGGTTAAAATTATAGTTTTGGGGAAAACTCAAAATGCTTGTTAGTACAGCATAGGTAGGGTTATTCTTAAAGAATTTTATGAATATTTATTTTACCAGGTGATTTTTCAGATTATTGCAAGTAAATCTTAACTAAAGCTTTTCTGTAAAAAAACAAACCACCACAACGTTGCTAATTAATTACGTAAAAGTCTGTGCTTTAATTTTGTTGGTAATCTCATTTCCCACAAACTTTATTCACATTTCCAAGCATTTGAGGGGTCAAGGCTTAGTAAATAGTAGCTAACAATTTTCTTACATGTAGGGAAGATGAAAGGACAAAATAGTTAAGAATGAAAAAATGCTATTTAAAAATCTGATATTGGATCCTGGAGCAGGGATTTGTTTGTGGTTTTTCTGCACTTCCTAGGGTTTGGGTTTTTTTTGTTTTTGTTGTTTTTTTTTTTTTTTTTTTAATTATTAATTTTTTATTTCATTGCTGCCTTTTTTTTTTGTTGTTTGGCTTCCTACTTAGAAGCAAAATATGTAAACATATGAACAGCCTTATTGAGAGCAAGACAGGGATTAGTGATGCATATAATTACTTGTGTACAATTGTAGTATCATAATATTCAATTAGAAAAATCACAGGAGTAAGCTATACTCTTATAAGTTTTATAAAACTGCTGGTAGCTTTTTGCACAAGCTTAGTAAATTAATTAAATCAATATTACATAATTTCTCAAATAGTATGTAGTACATTAAAGAGCAACAGTTCTGAATTTTAAACTGTTATTTACAGTGTCTTTAAATGTCATTAATTTATTTGCCTTTCAGAATTTTTTGTGCTTTTCTTTATCTACAATTTGAGATGATTTGGAATATGGAAGAAAAAAATAATGGTATTTGGCTCAGAGATAGCACAGAAAGTTGGGGTTTTTTTACAAAAAAAAATAGAGAAATAAGTATGCTGTTTTATTGTCTTACTTTATAAGTTAGGATGGACTAGTTTTTTAAAAGTTCTTAAATGGAACATAAGAAGGTTATTTATGAATAATTGGAATGTTAACATCAGTACCAGAATAGATCTTGTTGGAATTTCACTGCAGGGAATCTCAGTTTAAAGTTTTGTATCTACAAATCTCATTGCTCCCTTCCTTCCTAACAACAAAATAAGGCTTGTATTGAGTATCTCTTGCTACCTCTGCTCCTCAACAGCACGTTATAGGCTATGAGCCTCAGTTCTCTCAGGCACTCTCAGCAAGAAATGATGTCTGTCTGAGCAGCGAAGCCAATTATCTGAACTGCTCTACCTCTTCTGGCACTGGAAAAAAACAGGTTTTGCTTGAATTTCCAAAGCTCAGTGCTAGAGAAAATGGAATTTTTCCACAGATGAGAAAGAAATTGAGTGTTGGTTTTCAGAACTGAGAACTTGGAGACACTAATGAAGAAAAAGGGGGGGTCAGGTAGGAAGAAAAACTGAGGGTGTGTTTCTGTACTGAAGGAGGGCTGTAAAGATGGTGATCAGCCAAGGCGCAATGCCAGACCCATGGGTAGTAACCAGGGCCTTGTGTTTGGGTGCGCACAGCGAGGTCACAGGTGCTTCCTGCATCATTGGCAGAGGCAGGGGAGTGAGGGGGCACACCAGGGTGAGACAGTGCATGAGTATTCACAGCACAATGCTTTATGGGAATGCTGACATTTACTTCAGGTAATATAGTTCCTAGATGACTATTTACTTTAAAGAACATTAAGTTGCTTTTAGACAGTTTAGTCCTAAGGATCCTGTTACTATACCTCCAAAGCAAACTATTAGCACAAATATATAGAGACTCAAATATACACTGACTTTCACAAATAAAATTGAAGGTCTTGTACCTGATTATACTTGTTGCTTCTATTATGAGGTAAATGCTCTGACTTTTGGCTGCTTGTGAAAACAAAATTATACCATAAAGCAGTGATATTAGTCATCATGTAAATAAACTCTATCAAAGCATCAGAGGCCAGTAACGCTAAGACTGATACATTCAGCCTGGCAGTTAAGTTCAGTTTCTTAATTGCAAGACATTTTTAAAAATTCACCCAGATACCAAGCTCGAAAGCAAGATCAACTATCTTTCTCTCAAATGTTATTCTTCTATAGTACTAATTAATCCCCCTTGGATTATTATTAAAATAATTACATGGAATATAATTCAATCTTTTTATGGTGAATTTTCAAGACATCTTTATAGCTTCATGCAGAAGTTTAATTTATCACCGGTGTTCTTACAGAAACAATATTGTAATTACTAATCAATCATATATAAAGACAATCTAATTTGCCAAAATACAGTATGTTTATATTTTATTGTAGAGTATAGCTGCAACAGAATAAGAACATGAATATTTGTTTAATGACTCCAATACATAAAATTTAAAGTCAATCTGCATTTGTGAAGACTTGGTAGATATAGTAATGTCATCTAACATTTTTACTATTTTATCCAAATTTCTTTCCAGCAAATTTAAATGAAATGTCTTAGAGACACTTTAATATTCTTTGTATATAGTATGATTTTATTATAAATTTTTCTGTTTTGATTTTGAATTGTTTTGTTATCTCAAAGTCTGCAATTCTGAAGACCAGGATTAACAGGAGAGGTGAGTTGACCTTGACTGTCTGTCAGACACCCACTCAGCTGCTCTCTCATTCCCTCTCCTAAACAGGACAGATGGAGAAACTAGAATGAAAAAACTCATGAGTCAAGATAAAGACAGGGAGATCACTTCACAATTACCATCACAGGCAAAACAGACTCAACTTGGGGAACATTAATGTAATCTATTGCAAATAAAAATAGAGTGAGATTTCATTTAGGAAGTTTTCTTAATTGCAAAAAGTCTATATTCTACCTTGGAAGTGAGCAAGCAAAAAGAAAATGAAGAGGTATTTCCTTTTTATAATATCTGACAGTAATACAAGGTAGAGAAAGAATTGTTGTTCAGGATTAAATATATTTGGAAACATTCACTAAACCTGTACATTCTGGATGATCTCATATATCACACATGTAAATCTACACTGAACTGTTTTTACTGTATCACACCCAAATATATTCAAGTTTGTCAGTATTTTTTTCATAAAATAAAATTCAATAAATTGATACATACTGATAATCTGAAGAGTAATGCATATTGAATTTTGGAATATATGAGGTTAGTGTTCACCCTTACTCTAGATGAATAAATTAAGGGGGGAACTTTCTTACCATAGAGTTAGTCTTTTCTCATGATGACAAGGGAATTCCACTGTTGCCATTTTTAGTTTTCTAAGGAGATACTTGCCACGGCCAAAGGAACATATGACATGAGGATCTAGGAAATCCTTGATAAATGGACAATACATGAATAATAATGATCCGGCTACCACTACACCTTGTCCAGGGACCTGCTCAGACTCTCACTACCTGCAAAATCTGAAGGTAAATCAATGGCCAGTCCAAAATCTTCACCCATGAGGTGTGGATTTCTTGACAGTATCATGTTCTTCTTTGCCTTTGAGGTCTCCTGGGAGTACTTTTTATGAATCTGATGCAACCACATACTGATTGGTTGTGAGTATTCATGAAGGTGGTAACCTCTAACTGGCTGTCTGGCTGTTTAAAATATTAATGGAGCTTGCAAAAGAGAAATTAAACTTATCTAATAATGTTTCAGGAACCATTTTAACTGCTTTCAGCCACCCTGATCTCTCAGTCATGTGTGTCATAGGGTCTTGCTCCAGTAGGCTATAGTGTTATGCCAGCTGTCATCATGCTTCATTCAAATTAGCAAATATATTTTTCAGCTTCATGAATTACCTTAAGCTTAATGGACTTATATTACTTCCAGACCCCAAGCTAGTTCAAATGCAGTCAATTCAAGCTGATATCTCTGCACAATGCTGACATCCTTTAAAAAGGGTGAAATCCATTGAAAATCACTGGGACATTCATCAAAAATCATGTAGGCTTTTTAGAAATCCGACTTTATTTTCTGTTTTCCTGTTGTTCAAGAAAACTGTAAGGAGCTTCTTATCAATCCATATTTACCTGCATTGTGTAGACAAGTACACTGTGGCCACCCTTTGTGTAGAAGATTCAGCAGCATCAGTAAAATTCAACACAGAGAGCAAATAAAGGTTTCCCTTATGGGCATTCCAGGCCACAAGACAAACAAGATTGATCACTGATATGTGTCAAACCACTGAAATGGAAAATATTTGCTGTCCATTTCATTGCTGAGACAAGAGTTGTTACTCTGATACAATCACTAATACTGCACCTGCCTTCTACAGGCAGTGAACCTGAGCTAGGGATTAATTGGGATTTAATTTTTTTATTCAGTGTCATTCAATTTTATTCCAACTGCTTTTTTTCAGAAAAAAAAAAATAGAATAATTCTCAAAGGTGGGAATTTTGTATTTTAATATTAGTATCAATACATTATTTCACAATGAATTCTAATTCTGGTTTCAGGTTATAAACATAATTCATTTATCTGATAGGGTTTTATGGATGAAAATCTGCCTCTAGAACAGTTCTTTCTGTTATAAAATATCTTTGAGTTTTACTTAAATGTGAAAGTCAAAAATCATAGCTGAAACCTCATTTTAACATACTATATTTGAGATCCACAACAGTTCTTTATTTAGAAGAAAATTAGTCAACTTTTATCTGACATTAGTAATGAAATAAAATTTACCCACACTGAAGGGAGATTAGATGAGTAAATAGCAATAAAGAAACTGAAAATGCAAGTCTTTTTCTAATTTACCCATGCAGTTTATCACTGAAGAAAAAGTCAGTATTTTATGTATGCATCAAGCCTTATTGAAAAGTAATATTCATACTACTTTGGTTAAACCAAATGTTTAATACATAGTTGATAATATTTTAAATTATGAAGCCTACTAAATTGTACTGAAGTCATGAAACTCACTTTTGTAAGTGCCACATTGTGAGCACAGACTAAGACTGTGAATAGTGTCAAAGAGTAACACAGTCTGCTTTTTATTTAAGAGAATAATCTCTTTTCTTTTTCCTTTATATTCTGTCTGCAGCAAATTTTATTAAAGAAGTCCTACATAATACACGCCAAAATCCAAAATTCATACCGAATTATGGTCTGTTTAGGCTACCTCTAGGCCAAAACCACTCATTATCGAGAGTGGAAAAACTACTCTCTCGAACTTTACAGTTAAGGCTGAGGACGGATCATTAGTATTTTCTTTTCCAGTAGAATCTTTGAGCTCTGAAATCAGATTTTATCTTTCCTCAAGGTACAATGGCAAATAAAATATGATCATTTGATTTTGTTTAGTAGTGACATAAGAATGACAGAATGGTCATTTGTAGAGTACTGTAACTTCAAGTGATTTAATGTTAAAATTAGTTTACGCTTGAGATACCCTTTTGTTTTTCTGGAAAATAGGTGACGTTATTTTTAGTGTGACAAATTTGCAATAGCCCATTTTTTAGAGGAGAAAACATAATGAAACACTTCTAGAGTTAGCCATGACTACATATTCTAAAGAATTTTTTAAAAAATATGTTGAAAACAGCATAAAACCTTAATTTTGCATAACATCTATGAAAGAATACAACAATATTAAAATAAGTATACTTATTGTAAAGCTGATATTTCCGATGTTTTACTTAATCATCAGTCAGATAATCAAACAATCTGGTGCAACCAGAGCTTTAACCACAAAAGAATGACTCAACTTTGATAACTAAATTCAAATTGTAGATCTGCACAACCACAGCTTTATTGCTACCTATTCTTGAAAGTCAAGACAAACAGATGTCTTTTCCTTTTTCCAGCATTAAACTTCCCTCATGCCAGAACTCTGTATCTTGCTATGCTATAAGAACTTCATTCTTTACAACATTAGACACTCCATGGCCTAGTTTATATTAAAACTTTGCCAATATACACAGGGTAAATATGATGTCCCCTTTAAATAATATTTCACTAGTTGTAACTAAGTCAGAATATGATTAATTTAACTAAATTAAACATAGATTACAATAAAGTTCAATTTTCTCTCATGTCTGAAGAGATTTGAGCCTTTATCTATCATCTGAGTATGGCAGCATCCTATCTATCAAACACACTGAAACACCACATCTTTGCAAATGCAGTAATGAGGGGAAAAGGAATCTTTTAAGAAAATGCTTTGGGGTGTCAGCAAGATATGTTCTGGGAACCATCTCTGTGTTGTGGGTCTCTCAACATTTCTAAGTAAAAGGCAATTAAATGATTACTTAATAACATCAGTTCTAAATAGTTAATTAAAAGCAATTAAAACATACTTCCAGGTGTCATATTTACTAGTGGACAGTTTGTCTGGGTCCCTCAGTGGTTGCTTTTCTCAACCCTATACTCATTTCTAGGCATGGATCCCCTAGAAGACATTGTACTACAAATTTATTTAACACAGGGAAGTAAATTTTCTCTCTGAGGCCAAATGTTGAAATGTTGTGACGCTTAGAGTATTGATACCAAACTCGTATGTTTTTATTATTTGAAAGGATATCAGGAAGTCTGCAAAAAGATGACATTTCGCTGCACTGAATACTGGATAAAAATGTCAATTAACTATGAAAAGGATAGAATTTGAATTTCTATGAGAAATAGCAGAACCTTGCATATGCAATTCTTCAGAAGTTTGCAGTGCTTACTATATAGATTGGGAAATTTTATTTTCTTTAACTTTTAATTGAAATCACCAACAAGCACAGTCAAATCCATGTATATTTAAAGTGACGGTTTGATCTCCAGTTTGATCTTCAAGTTATACTTTCTGTAATAAAACATAAAGGATTTACTTCAATGGGAATCAAGGTTGGTTCTAAATATCATGTAAACAGCCTTTTCAGGGAGTTTTACATTTAAATAATTTAGCATGGATTTGAAAGTGGAGCTAACACAGGAAAATTTGTATTACTTACTGACATTTAAAGAACATTGACTTCTGTCTAAAATGATTCATTGACAGTGGACTCAGTGAAATACAGAAAAATACAACGTGTTTTATTTGTTTTGGGTTTTTTTTTAGATCTGTTATACATACTAATTATAAATTAGAAACACAGATCTGAACTGAAGTGTATGAATGTTTTACAAGTTACCAATAATTAAAAAAGCAGAAAGTCCTTTAGGACTTCATCTTTCTTTAAAAAGCCTGTTTCTCATTTGATTCTTGGGAAGCTGAATTCTGGGACTCATGGAAATGTTCTTTAAAATGAAGGCTTGTAACTGTTCTATTCAGAGCTGACTGACAAGAGCTAATCTAGTCTACATGTGTTGTTATCAGAAATATTTTAATTATGGGTTTATACATGATTTGGGGAATTTATATGAAACAATGTTGAAAAATAGTCTCAACTATCAAGCATTTACTGGCTTTATTTCCTCACTATTCAAGTACAGTTTAAAAAGATGGTTGATTCTAATGCTTTTATGTTAAAATTTCCTCTCTAAAGTAATTTACAAATTCTCTTTCTCTCCTTACTTGTTCATCTAACCACAAGAAAATGCACGTACTTGAACATAAACAGGTGTTCACATTAGGAATCAAGCTACCTAATGAAGACATGCAAAAATTACTTAAATGGAAAAATTATCTGCTTGCCATTTCAATCTACTTCAAAAATCCTGATCCTACAGCAATCATCAAGCATATATCAGCAATTTCTGCACAACACAACTGATGTTAATCAGGTTGTACATAAACAAGGTTTTCTATCAACATAGTTATACAATGTTAATTTAAAATAACATAGAGAACAAAATACTACATGCAACTATAATTACTAGGATAATTTATCTATCTTAAACAGAATTATTAATTAAACTTAAATTACTGTATAAAATTAAATCACATCTCTTGCCAACAAAATTCAATGCAATAAATGATTTTGAAATAAACTGATGAAACAGACAAAAAAAATCACAACTAGATATACATTTGTAAATTTTTTTTTTTTAATTTTATTTATCTATTTGTTATTATCCAACAGTGTAAGTAGCACCTTCAAAGTCAGAGAGGAGAAAATTCTTTGAAACATGAGAGATTTGGCTTTGCAGTATCTTCTAAAAAAAAATGCTTTAAAACATTTTCTCTATAATATTAATCACTGCTGTGCTTGTAGTATGATGAAAGCAAACCACTGTCAACTTATTGTTTTTATCTTACAGAGGTGTAAGGGGAAACTTTGACACAAAGGGCATGTAAAAAGGTACAATAGAAATCAGCTTTTGCTCTAAACAACTTTGAAGAAAACTAACACTGAATCCAGCAGTTTTAGAGGAAAAAAACTGCAATGGGTTAAGGAAAAGGTTGTCTAAAATAAAAGAAGTAGATGGAAAGCATTGTTTCAGTTTGGGGGGCAGGAGGGGTGAGCAAGGAGAGGTTGTTGTCTACAAGAAAACAGACATGATTAGTCAGAGATTATTTATGATGTGCTTTTTTAAACTTCCCCACTCTTATTTAATGAAATGGAATATTCTCTTCCCTCAGGGCTGAAAGCATTTTAGATTGCTGATGTTCTGCCTTTAACTTTGCAGCTAAAACCAACATTGTTTTTACGGTAACGTATTTCTATTTAAAAGAAATTTTCAGTAAAAAGTTGATATTGGACTGCTTATGTACAATACAGTCATTTTATAATTGTTTCTATAGGCAATATAGCCATAGGCAAGTTGTCAGTATTTATGTTAAAGATACAAATCCTGGTTCTAAGGAATTTTTCCATCAGGATAAACAATAGCCTGGAGAAAAAGACAAGAGAAGGAAACCATATTTCTAAAAAATCAAATAAAAATGGAAAGGTAAAATCCAGTACAAAGAGCCATAAAGCATGTGCAGTTGGCAATTTCTATAAAATTAATGGCTGTTTTGCATACTCATACACCCACATGCACTTAAACACACTTGCATATATACTAAAACTTGTCTTTACTTACAGTAGGAGAGGTTTAAAAGCAGAAATATATAAAAACACTAATGGAGCAGAATTTAAGTTGTTTAAAAATCCAATTATTGAAATTATTCAATTAACTTCTTCAATAACACCACAGAGATTTGCCTTAAGCTTATCTGTTTGGTAAAATACTGAAAAGACACGTGTTGTTTTTTTCTGGATTTATTACAGTTCACCCATTTCTGGTTTAAGGGATAGCCCTGTGTCAAATGAAAATATTAAGATATGCTTTTAGTTAGAAAGGAAACAAAGGCTAACCTATTGACCCATTATGTCAATGAAAATATTTTCAGTCACTTTACTGAGCACTGGAATTAGGCATATTCCCTGACACTTTCTGGAGGAATAAAATTTACTTCTGATTGTTTGATGTAGAAATAGATGTTCAGCTTAGACACAATCATCACAGGTTTTGCTGAGTGTGAAATTTACACAACAGTTACAATAACACAAAGTGACTTTGTAATTATAATTTTTACATATCATAGGTAAATATTTGTTCATGAATGCAGAAACTCTACAGATGAACAATTATTTTGATATTCTTGCATTACAGTTGTACTTCATAGTCTCCTTTTTTCCATCCCTAATTCTGCTACTTGCAAAATTTCAAACAGTATATTTTTGTTTAAAATGACAATGTTTCTAAAATATTGATGTTGTCTTTTATTTTATTTTCAGTATTAAAAAATTAGTAAAATCTAGGCACATTAGCTCAGAATGGAATTCATCCTGGAATTAATGAACAAATGTTAGTCTGTGTGTTCCAAGTGTGAGAATGACAGACTGAAAATTCTTAGAGAAGCAAGATTCTGCTTCTTTTCCTATACAAGAAAAAGGAATCTAGTATAACTTGTCTAAAAACCAAAGAAGCAGCAGTAGTACAGGAGAACCAAATTACATGATTATTTGTAGTAGCAGAACATGCGCCATCCTGACTGAAATTCTAGTAAGGAAGGAACAGCTTCAACATAGTTATGAAAGATAGAGGTATAAAATCTTATGATTCATCACCTAACCTGAAATACAATTAAAGCTGTAGAAATATGTTTTATATTCTTTCATCCGTTACAGATCATAGATTTGGTATCCTCTCCTTTATGCAAATCCAGTTTACCACTTTTTTTTGTAGCTTTCTTACCCTCCAGGAGAGAAGAAGTAAGGAAGAAGATCCATCTTCTTATGAAACTCCTCTCTGGAGACCACAATGTCTTCAGTTGCCTTCTTTGAATTATATAGTTAGAGAACTAGCATTTTAAAAACGAACAGTATTTGAAGAAATGAGCACAGTATTCATTTAAGCTTAACACCAAAGCCTCTTTTCAACATAGGCCCAGCTCAGGCTTCATAACAGTAAAATTTATAGACATTAAATCTAATTCTTCAGCATAGCAGAAGAACATCAAAAAAGTACATCCTTGACCTAGCAAAGACTCTTAAAATTACCAATTTAAATAGCTAACCTTGCCAGTCCTTAAGGAGCCAACTGAAATGGGTGGGTATATCAAGCTTAGGAGTCCAGAATGAAGTACACGTGGTAGGTAATATTTCTCTTACCCACATGAACAATCCATCATCACAGATCTACCTTGAACTATTCATCTTGACTTCCTCTGTACTCAAGTGAAATAAGACAGGTCCCTACAAACAAGTTGCCACACTTAAATATGTATTAAATTAATCTTTCGAGAAGGTCCATTTCTCCACTAACTTTAGAAAAAACTCAGTGTCTAATTTAAACTATCATCTAATTTTTTGATATTCAGAAAACAAGCTTAAATCATTCTTCCTGTCTGTTTCACATCCAATGACTATGTATAATAAAATGTCTAGGCAGATCAGGAAACATGTACCAGAATACCCTCCCATGTGAGTATCCCATGGTTTAGAACAAACTTGTGCTTTCTCTGTCTTATACTTTATTTTCAGACTTGACTTAATTCCCAGGAAACAATAATGCAAAAGGATAAATCCCTCTCATCTAGCATGTGTGTGTATATATATAGGCACATATATTTAATAAAAGTGATTATAGAACAGACAATTCATCATTGCCAGAAAATCTGAAACATCAGGCCCAGTCAAAGTTATCTAGGAATATCTGTGGTACAAAATTATGTTAAGTAAGTGGAGAAACTATTAACTTCCAAAGTTAGGCTGAACTGTAAATCAGGTTTAATGACCAAAACAGAAGCCCACTTAAACTAGGCATTTCAATGGTTCTTGGGTAATTCTAAGAAGGAACTGTTATTGGCACATATTTAAGAGTTAATATTTCTCTTAAATACAGTTGTATTAAAAATATCATATAGTATTTTATAGTTGACAGCTCTCATCAACTATAACTGTTCAGTGTGGTCAGCCTGAAAAATTAAAATAGATTTTTTTGGTTCAGGACATACTAGCAAGAAAATGACCAACCTATCTTCAATGAATACTATCTCTGTGTTAAGATAAAACAGTTAACAGCTCACAATGGGAACACAGATATAAAAACATTTACTTGTATTCAGCTCGTTATTTCCCCCTTCAGGACTCTGACTTTTGATTTCCTAGAATACAAGCCAAATGTTAGCATACACTTCTATGAAGGATTTTGTTTGGAATTGTCATTAAAAGCTCTTCACATAACACCATGGACCTCTGCCTCTGTAAATACTTGCTGGCTATTTCCCAGAATAAAATATGTTTAATATACTTAATGACACTAGCCTTTAACAAATAAACTCTGTTTGTAACTCTATGCAGAGTTTAAGTGTGAGTTCATTATATAATGAAGGGTAAATCCTAAACAAGACAAAATAAGGTTCCAAATTAATTGGATTTGTCCTGGATTGAGTGAGTGGTGGAGTTTCTTTGGTGTCAAGGGAGGGGGTTTTAGGGGCGGACCCCTGTGAGAAGCTTCTCGAAGCTCCCCCAGCTCCAAGTCTGCTCCAACTCTATTTGGAAACTGAGCCAATCAGCTGCACCTCTGCGATAATGTATTTAAGAAGGGACGTGGTGACGAGCAGTCGGACTTGTGAGGAGGAGTTGCTGCAGCTGCATGAAAACCAAGGTCAGTGGAGGAATAGATGAAGAAAGGAGGGGGGTGGTGTGCCGGAGCAGAGACTCCCCTGTAATCTGTGATGAGATAGCAGGGCGCCCCCCCCCCCTCCGCCCACCCATGAAGATCTATGGTGGAGCAGACACTGATTTATGGCCTCTGTTTTTCACCTGTATGATCAAGATGCTGTGCCCGAAGAAGGCCGGGGTCTTGTGGGAAAAGGTAGCCCCTCTGCTGTAATTCAGCACTGGGAAGATTGCAGCATGCAGGGGTGACCCACGCCAGAGCAGCTCCGGAATGGCTGCAGCCATGGGAGAAAGACTCCTGTGGAAGACTGTCTCCTGTGAGAGGGGGACCACGATGGAGCAGGGGGAAGAAGTTCCGGAAAATCCCCTCACCGAAGATAAAGCAATTGTCAGCACTGACTGCACCCCCCATTCCCTGCCCCTTCATTGCTCGGGGGAGGAGGTAGAGATAATGGGAGCAGAGCTGAGCCCGGGAAGAAGGGAGGGGTGGGGGGAAGGTGTTCTCAAGATGTGGCAATGCTTCTCACTGTTCTACTCTGTTACGTGTTGTTAGTGTCTGTAATAAATGTTCTTTTTTTTTTTTTTTTTTTTTTTCTTCCCCTAACAAGTCTGCCTTTTGCTTGTGACCATAAAGAGTGATTTTTTTCCCCATCCCAGTCCTATCTCGAGCCCCAAGCCTGGCTCTCTGTCCCTTCTTATTGCCTGAAGAGAAGGGAGAGATATTGGCTGCATGGTGGTTGTCTGCCAACCAGGCTCAAACCACGACAGGATTAAATGTCAAAAAGATTAGAGAATAGTCACTGAAATCTATGTTCAAAACACTGTTTGAGAAATTTATCTCAAGTTGGATTCATAGCTGAAATGAATTAATTACATGAAAATAAAATAATGTGAATCTTAAGAACAAGAAGACAAGATCTATCAGTTATATGTCAGAGTTAATTGGATGGTTCCAAATAGTCAGACTCCATTATTAGTATCAGGTCTAAGATTACGGTGAATAAAAATTATTGTAACAAAAAGGGAGATAGTAACACAGTCCCTATCACTTCAAGGTCTTGAACTTCATGAAACGTCTTCTACTAAAGTGTCTAAAGGTTACCTGCTGCCATTCATAAGCAACCTAGATGAATTCTTAACTTCACTCATATTATCTCCACATAATTTAATGAGGCAGATTTAGCCCTGAATTCTTAGTAAAAACTGTATATAAATGGAGTTTACACAGAATATGTTACTTCAAAATTGTTGTGTTTCAAGTTTGACTGTAAACTTTATTTTCATTTAAAAATTGTTTTCTGAATCATAGTTGGAAACCTCACTGCAAACTAACGTGACAGATTTGTGAACTCTTGAAAGACAGGAAAGGAAAGAGAATCAAGGCACAAAAATATTTTCCTGATTAGAAAAAAAAGTTTTGTTTGCCTTCCATTTTGATTGAAAGGAACATCTAGGGATAGACTGTGTGCTTTCACAAAAGACTGAATCAAAATTTTTCAATACTTTTTTCTTCATAATGTGCAACAAAATAGGTGTATGTTTTAAAGGGTTGTAAGATTCCTATAGAGATTGAGAACAATGATAAAGCAACTGAAAAGTTCATAAGATTTTGTAAATAAGTTTAAATGAGCAATAAAAACATTACTAGTGAGATGTGTACTAAATTCTTCACTTATATATAGTTCAGTATGTCCTTCTGCATGGAAGCTAGAAGTTAGCCTCATTACTACCTTCCTGCTCTTTTCCCCAAATACTATATTCTTTTAACATGGTTTCCTTAACAGATTTCAACAACATATGAGAATGAATTCTGCAACTCAAACATGTTCAAGGAAATAGATCTTCAGAGAAGCTTTCACCAGAATCTTTCTACGTTACCTTCCACTCACGTGAACTCCCATAACACTGATTGCAACAGATGACTTTGTTCCTTCATAAAAAGTTCTTGTAATAAAAGGAGATGGGTGAAAGAAGCTTCTTTTTCAGGGACTAACTTGTCTGGAAGATCTTTAGCTAACATTTGGTTATCATGTCCTGGGTGATTTTCTGATCACAGGAAGTGAGAGAGGCTTGTGCTTTTATTGGTAATTGATGAATACAGTAGAAACTACATCTAGTCACTGTTTCATGTCAGGCAGACCTTTAACATTGCAGGTATTTTACTCTTATTTTGAACCCTACAAGCTATTCAATATTTTGAACTGCCAATGAGTATTTCAGTAATATGCCTTGGATCATCATGAAGATAAATGAACTATAACAGAACTGGCTCACATAGAACAAGACACAGTATGATTACATGAATATGGTTCTGTGTTTGGCTAAATATCCATACCTACATTTAGTTAACCTAACACCATCCTGAATTGCCCTTCCCAATTTCTTGTGCTAATGTTTTACTGTATGATTCTGCATGCATTGTGTGACAGAGAAGTTTGAGTGTTGAATGCTATAAGAACAATTACTCTTGCAGGTTTGTTTTTGGTTTTTTGTTGTTGTTGTTGTTTTGTTTTTTTTTTTGTTGTTGTTGTTTTTGTGGTTTTTTGTTTGTTTGTTTGTTTGTTTTTTTAATAAAGATATTGGTTCCACAGGCATTAGCAACAAAACAAACTGTAAAATTGAGGTGTGCCACAGTATCCTGTTTGTGTCTAGTTTGGAATTATTCAAAAGAAAATAAGAAATCTGGATGTGGATGTCCAAATCACTAGAAATACAAACTTCTGAGATAAAATTATCTTATTTGCCTAGCATAGAAAAAAAACAAAAAAAAAAAAAACAAAAAAAAAAAAACAAAAAAAAACAAAAACCAAAACCAAAACCAAAACCAAAAACCAAAACCAAAACCAAAACCAAAAACCAAAACCAAAAACCAAAACCAAAAACCAAAACCAAAAACCAAAACCAAAAACCAAAACCAAAAACCAAAACCAAAAACCAAAAACCAAAACCAAAAACCAAAACCAAAAACCAAAACCAAAAACCAAAACCAAAAACCAAAACCAAAAACCAAAACCAAAAAACAAAACCAAAAAAACCAAAACAAAACCAAAAAACAAAACAAAAACAAAACAAAAAAACAAAACAAAAACAAAAAAAAAAAAAAACAAAAAAACAAAACAAAAAAACAAAAAAAAAAAACAAAAAAAAACAAAAACAAAACAAAAAAAAAACAAAAAAAAAACAAAACAAAAAAAACAAAACAAAAAACAAAAAAAAAAAACAAAAAAAAAAAAACAAAAACAAAACAAAAAAAAACAAAAAAAACCAAAACAACAAAAAAAAACAAAACAAAAAAAAAAAAACAAAACAAAAAAACAAAACAAAAAAAACCATGAGGATAACCTCTGGCAAAATAAAAGAGCTTATATAAGAATGCTGAAAACACTTAGAAATTCATAAGAATATGACCCCAAAACTGAAACAATGTTAGTGGCAATTGTGTCCTAGGAGTAAAACTATACTCAAAGACCCTTCCAAATGATCCATGGATCATTTCCAGTTTCAGCTTATCAGGCTTCCCACAACTGACACATTTTCCTAAAAACTGACTAAAATCATACCCAGAGCTGATAAATACCTGTCACAGTTTCAAGATGTGCTGCAGATCCTGGCTGAGTTCTCACACAACAATGGTCATGACCAACATTTTCTATCACTCTGGAAAAGGGGGAATGCTAATAATCAACCTTGTATATGGTGACCCAGACTTTCATCACGTACTATATAAAGACACCTCAGCATTACACTTCCCCTGTTTAGGAGCCACCAGTTGCTACGCATACAATACCTGTCTGGGTGTTATCTGCCCCCAGAACCCAGCATTCTGCGCCCTGTCTGTGACCTCTGCCAGTGTCTGGGTCCTCAAAACTCACAAGTTTCATAATGAAAACAGCATTCTATAGCCTCCTGACAACTTTTCTCTCAGAATCTTACAAAAATTTGGAAGGGAGCTCTGAAGTTCACCTAGTACAACTTCCTGCTCAAAAGTGTCTTACTTCAGAATTAGATCACATTGCTCAGGGGTTTATTCAGGCAGGTTTTGAAAATTTCCAAGCATGTGGATTCCATAACCTCTTGGGTGACGTTTAGCAAAATCATTTAAACACAATGAAAATTTAGAAGCTTTAAATTGGCCAACAGAGGAAAACATTTTTGGAAGTTGTCTGACAGTAGATTGAGCTGCTTCAGGAAGGGTAAGGACTATAATAATTTTTGAAACTGCAGTTTTAGGAAGTCATATTTTATTCTCTAGTCTCTTATATGAACCCATAAAGGATGAGGGGGACTGGAAAAGACCAGAACATAAACTATACAGCTTTCTTTTAAGGAGAACTGTAAATAAAATATATTTTAAAAATTTATTATTTTCGGGGGAAAATACGGACAGAACTCCTGTGAATACAAAAATGAAAATTAGTAAGATAGTACAAACTATATTTAAATAGTATGAATAATAGAATTTTAGAAGCCTTTAAGTAAAGAAGAGATTTAAATTTATCAGAATACATTTTTATATCATTCTTGAAGATTGAGTTAGAAACAATTCATTTATATAAAAAAGTTGACAACTGAATTAGAAACTGCAACAATGAGACAAACCCATGTTTTCCCCAGTTAAGAAAACAGCTCAGATTCCTGTAAATCGTGGTTTTCTTATATTGGAGATTTACCAAGGCCCTTTGCAATATTTCATTTCTTCCTGCTTTGCAATTTGGATTTGAAAAACTTATATTTTTTTTTTCCATGGATGGTTTTCTTTACTGTTGCAATGGATCTTTTTGCCATTGTAACCAGGAGAAATGAGATATGTAAATGAACAATCAGAACAAAATCAGTAAGAACTTACTACATCACAGACATTCTTAGTGGTGATTCCAACTCCAGATATACCAAAGACCTAGATTTTATCCACCTGCTGTGTTAGTCTTTCAAGTTACATTGTTTCATTACCCAGATGAGGATTAAAACAATTACTGATTCACATGAGTATTCCTTTTGAATGTGTACTGCTTCAGCCCACAGATATCTTTCAAGTCCCAAGTAAATTATACAGATATCTGTCTGACAACTTAAAGAATTCTTTTGGGATACATAGAGAAAAGCAGGAGAGAGAGATGAGGATTCAATTAACAGAGATTCATTAGGATGGCATCAGACATAATACCAGAACCTTTTAATATCTCCCCAAGGATGTTCAACTATTGGCATACAGTGACCTCAAACTCTGGCTTCAGAAGGATGTTCCACACCTTATCCTACTTATTCGAACAAAATACTTCAGCCACTTAGATTGGTCACCAAGTTGCCTCAGTAGGAATCACAATCTTTTCCTGTTCTGCTTCTTTGGGGTAGAGCCACTCATGATTCTGTGAAGTTGAAGAATTAGGTCCTCAGGGTATTTTTCAAGTATGCTCTTCCTCATTTTATATTGTTCAAGCATAACACATCTTTTTTTTTTTTTTTTTTTGTCATTTTGAATACTTTTTCTATGCTTGGTATGACATCTCAAAGGTGAATTTTGATGCTATGTAATACTGGAAATCTGGGAAAATTCTAACAGGGAATCATGCATATGAAATGACCAGATTTTTTCGACAGGAGTAGGTGTCTTTAGGTCATGTATGACACAAATTTTTTAGAAAATAACACTCTGACATTTCGTAAAGTAATTTGAGTTACCAGGCACAAACTCTTCTGTGGATAAACTCACACCCTAAAAAAATTAGTTGATGATGTCACTGAAAATACGAAGAAATTTTAAAAAATTATTGTGATGAATATGTTCCCAATACTCATTAAACTCATAATTTCTGCAGTGATATACACTAGTGATCTATACAACAATTTCACATGTCCAAATACTCTTCATGCTATCTTACATTAAAAAAATGTCTCTGATACTCCAGAAGTAGTGTGACTGTTTCAGTGTACATTAACATATTTATTTGAATGCAATGATATAGTAATGCATTTTATATAGTACTTGAATGAAGGAAGGCAGAAGCCATTTACCCACATCCTATAACATCTGTAGATCTATAACTAACTCATGAATAAAATTACTCATAGTATGTTTTTGCTTCAAGTATAAGGGAATCCAGATTCATATAAATGGGAAATGACTATTGTTTATATTTCATTAAACTGTTTTACGTTCAGGTATTGGACCTAATGATTCATTACACAAAACCTTGGAGTCTAGTAATACAATTATATATTGTAGTACAAATCAGATAAAAGTCGGTCTACCTGGAACGGCTATGAAAAGACTATTAGAGATGGTGAAATAGATGAAAAATAACAGCAGTAAAATTTAAAAGGAAAACAAATATGAAAAACAAAACAAAACAACAACAACAACAACAAACAAAACCCCAACACCTTATATTATGAGATTTAATAGAGAAGTTATTTTATTATAAAAACTTATTTTAATGTTAAACTTGAAAAAGTACCCTGCACACAAAAACATCTACATAAAATATTCTGTTAGTCATTTGAAATTGGTGAACAATTCTTCCCGAAAACATTTACATAAACATAGCTATGCAGAAAAAAACAATAAACACAATTTACCACAGTGAAGCATTAAGATAAAGAAAACAAAGCCTGAAAACCAGAAATAACTACAAGAATTTAAAATCTGTCTATATATAGGAATACAAGGCAAAAAGTGCATAAACATGGTAGCATTCAGTGTGAGAGGGAAAGACTCAACACAACGAGAAACAAAGAAAGCAATTTCTGTATTGGCTATACTTCAAAGAAATTCAAGCCCTGATGTGTAAATAAATGATTGAAACTTAACAATAAATCTACATGAATGAAAATATAGTAAAAAACTCAACATGAAATTACTCAACGAATTCCAGTTAACATAAATAGCTTATTTTGTAATGCCTTTGGTTCTAATATAAAAATGAAAACAAAATTGGGAAGTTGTGTGCACTGTCAAACCCCTTGGACCCAAATTTTCCTTAAAAGCAAAGATTCAGATTTTTTAAAATGGAAAATCCTTAGCCTAGTAAATACAATATATATTCAACTGGCTCTTGGCTAAGCATTCTCTGCCTCTATCATTGTTTATATGTTTTAGTAAAGATGACATGGATCTAAATACATTTCTTAATCTAGTCTTGGTCAAGTACTCTAACAGATACTGTCCTAAAAATGAGAATATTTTATACCCAGGGAATTACCTGTAAATAGTTTCTCACAAATGTAATGCTTTGTTCCTTCAACGTCAGTTCACTAGTTCAGTTTATTATGTTTGGTACAAAAGAAATATTTAAATTCATTTTGGTTCAGCTGGGAACAAGTCAAAAAGGATAATTAAAATGAGCTGGTATCAACAGGAAAACATGGCAAGACACAGATTTTCAGACTATGTAAAATGTATTTTCAGGACACAATAGGTACCCTGCTCATAGACTCATTCCTGAACAAAGGGAAAAATCCTTTTGGATTGTGACAGGATCCTACAGAAATACTACAGGATTTTTCTCTGTCAGTAAAGGAACAGGGTGTTGTGGCTTGATCCTACTCAGCAACTAAACGCCATGCAGTCACTCACCCACCCTCCCCCCACTTGGGAATGGGGAGGGAAACAGAGGGGCAAAGGGAGATTCGCGGGTTGAGATAAAAACAGTTTAATAATAGTAACAGGACAATACACTGACAGCAGTATCAACAGGTAATGTACAATACAGCTGCTCACCACCCACCAACCAACACCCACCTGCTCCCGGTTGGCAACCCCAAACACAAATGCACTGCTGCAACACTCCAAGAAGCAAGAGCCCCTCCTGGCTCACGCCTTCCTTTATATAGTGAGCACAAAGTCACATGACATGGCATATCGGCCAATCCGGGCCCAGCCCTCCAGCTGTGCTCCCCCCGCCCCCGCACACAGGTGAGGGCACTAGGACCTGGGGAGCCCCTGGGCTCTCAGTGTGCTGCAGCACTCCTCCAGCTGCCAAACCAACAGGAACTCTAGTCCAGCCCCAACCAGGACACGGTCAGATCCAAGATTCTCCCTAGTGTATTTTTGTGTCCTTCCATTCCTCCCCACCTTACTTCTGTGTAACCTCATGATTATACAGCTGCTGTTCTTAATCTTTTTTTTGGGGGGGGAAAGAACTAGTGGGACAGGGTAGATTAGTTGCAAAAACAGATGGATAACAAGATGGATAACAATATATCAATTTTGTAGCTCTGCTAATATATACAGAATTTGTTATAGCTTCAGAAAAGTTTACATACAAGTTTTCAGTCTGAGAGTTCTAGTCTGATTTAATAAGAAGGCATTTGAATCAATTCCCCCCAATTAATGATATTATTAAAAACAACTTGGCATTCCCAAAAGAATCACTTCATTGTACTGAAAGGAACATATTTTCTTTATTTTGTTTGAAGAATATTGGATTTTTCTTTTAAATAAATCTCCAGAGAAACTAATCAGGAAAACTGTTTATTGTTGTTCAGCAAGTAATTGAAGATGTAGGAGAGAATTTATATACCCTTGTAATAGTTACAATACCTTCCATCAAGTTTTGAACATTTGTTTCCTGTTTATTACCATATGCCATACCCCATGTAATTTTACCCAAATGCCATGTGGCCATAAATACGACATAGACAAAAAAATGATATGGAAGTAAAGCTATGCAGAAAATGCTCTGCTACCTGAAAATCCAATAGCTTAAATGTTTCCTAGATAGATTTGTCATAATTATAAATGGTTCATGACTAAAAAGGTGATATTTCTTATTAAAGAAGTCATAAGTAGAACCTTACCAAGAAATATATATTGAGATTTGGCTCATGTTGACCCTATCACAGAGGGTGTATTTTTAGACAATAGTTTCTCAGAGAAGAGTGTTGGAATTTTCACATAATATCTCAACATAATCAATCACCCAACAACTACAAATTTCATAGAGTATATAGATTTTTATACTTCAGCAAAAGCCTTTGCTGATGTATGAAAACCCATTGATGATATACCGTGTCATAGATACTCAAGTGTCCTAAAGTAATAAAATAAAGGCATCTGTAATCCTAAGTGACCCACACTAGAATCAGCCAACTCAATTTTTTGTATGTAATTTGCATAATTTAAAGATATAATAATTTTTAAAATTACTGAATTAAATTAAAAGTTAATAAAAAAGATCCTGCACAAAAAGCCTTCAACTTTCACCAAAGCATATGAAAGAACTATTTTAAAAGAGGTAGGACACCAACTTAATGCTTATAATAAATGGAATTCAACCATGTTTTGCTCAAATTTTGGTTGCAACTAGGTATGTTGATGGGACACAGACAAAATAAAGAAAAATAGTAAGACAGAAATTAACAAATATGTCGGTATAGACTTTTCTGTATGGAGTGTCAGTTATAATTCCTAGACAACAGTTTATTTGTCAAAATGTTGTACAAATATAGAATATTTTTAATCACCACCTAAATACTGTAGCAAAGTGGTGAGGTTGTGTGCTGTGTTTGAGTGAGTGGTGGGGGATTTGGTAGTGGGGGAAGGGGCTACAATGGTGGCCCCCTGTGAGAAGCTTTCTGAAGCTCCCCTGGCTCCAAGTCAGACCCACCTCTGCAACAAGTCTGAGCCAATTAGCTGCACCTCTGCAATAATGTATTTAAGAGGGTGAACCTGGCAGGAGGATTTGGAGTTGTGAGGAGGAGTTGTGACATCTGAGTTAACACTGAGGTCAGTGGAAAAACAGAGGAGGAAGAGGGACGGGTGTGCTGATTCAGAGCCCAACCTGTATCCTGAGGTAAGACAGCAGGGGCTGTCTCTCACTTATCACCTATGGAGGTATATGGTGGAACAGATGCTGACCTGCAGCATGTGGAGGACCTCACAGAGGAGCAGTTGTCTGCGACTGAAGGAGGCTGGGACTGTGTGGGGAAAAGAAGCCCCTGCTAGTTTGGTGCTGTGAGGATTGCAACACGTCAGTGACGCATGCTGGAGCAGCTTGGGAAATGTTGCAACCCATGGGAGGGACTCATGTCAGAGGAATTCTGTGCCAGACTGTCTCCTTTGAGAGGGGAACCATCAGGGAGAAGGGGAAGAATGCAGGGAGTTCCCCCCACCCTGAGGAGGAAGAAGTGGCAGCACTGACTGTAGCCCCCTGCCCCCTGCTCCACTGGTGGGGAAGAGGTTGAGATATTGGGGGAAAAGCTGCACCTGTGTCCTGTGTTGAGTGAGTGGTGGGTTTTTTTGTTTGGTGGCGGGGGAGGGGACTGCAGGGGCAGCCCCCTGTGAGAAGCTTCTCGAAACTCTTCCAGCTCCAAGTCTGCTCCACCTCTGTTTGGAAACTGAGATAATCAGCTGTGCCTCTGTGATAATGTATTTAAGAAGGGACGTGCCGACGAGCAGTCGGACTTGTGAGGAGGAGCTGTGGCAGCTGCGTGGACACCAAGGTCAGTGGGGGAACCGAGGAAGAAAAGGTAGGGGGGAGGTGTGCCGGAGCAGAGACCCCCCTGTATCCTGTGGTGAGACGGCAGGGCAGCCCCTCCCCTTCCACTCATTAAGATCTATGGTGGAACAGACATTGATTTGTGGCCTGTGTTTGTTTTCACCTGGCTGAGCAAAGTGCTGTGCCTGAAGAAGGACGGGGTCTTGTGGGAAAAGGTAGACCCTGCTGCTGTAACTCAGAGCTGGAAGGATTGCAGCATGTGGGGATGCTCACGCTGGAGCAGCTCGGGAAGGGCTGCAGCCGTGGGAGAGAGACTCCTGTGGAGGACTGTCTCCTCTGAGAGGGGGACCATAATGGAGCAGGAGGAAGAAGTTCCAGAGCTTCCCCCACCGAAGATGGAAGAAGCGGCAACACTGACTGCACCCCCCATTCCCTGCCCCTGCGCCACTTGGGGGAGGAGGTAGATATCGGCAGCAGAGCTGAGCCTGGGAAGAAGGGAAGGGTAGGGGGATGGTGCTCTCAAGATGTGGCAATGCCCCTCACTGTCTTACTTTGTTACATGTTGTTGGTGTCTGTAATAAATGTGTGGGGTTTTTTCTTCCCCTAACGAGTCTGCCTTTTGCTCGTGACCCTTTCTGGTGGTTGGCTGTTAACTCGGCTCAAACCACTACAACCTGAGAAGAAGGGATGGGTGGCAGGAAAGTGTTTTTAAGATGTGGTAATGCTTCTCACTGTTCTACTCTGTCTGCTAAGTGTTGTTTTTAGTGTCTGTATTAAATTGATGTTCTTTTTCCTTCCTGTAATGAGTCTGTGTTTTGCTCATGACTGTAATGTGTGAGTCAACCCTCCCTGTCCTTATCTTGATTCCTGAGCCTTGTGCTTCATTTTCTCCTTCCCTGCACTAGGGAAGAAAGGGGGCGAGTGACCAGCTGTGTGGTGTTCTGTTGCCCTCTGAGCTCAAACCATGACAGGTTAAGATAGGCCTTGTCAGGGAGCAGCAAGAATAGAGCTTCTCCACAGGGAACAAGTCAAGAGACAGGGTCTCCAGTCAGGAACCATAAGAGACAGACAAGCTACCTGCAACATAAGTCTGATGCCCATCCAGGAGACCAGGATGAAGGCTGTCCTCCTAAAGGACTGATAGTGCCCTCAGGACCCTGGCAGGCATATACCAGAAAGCAAAATACAATAAAGGTAAAATGACATGTTGTTCTATAGGGATGCTTACATATAACGAGTTACTCTAAATTAAAGACAAATAAAATTGGTCATGTTAATTCAGTGCTCATAAAATGTCTGTGTTATTCATGTAAATTTCCTCACATATTAAAACTGCCTAATCCAGGTAACACTGCTGAATCCGTCTCTTCAAACCATTCCTTTTCTTAACAAGAGTCTTTATCAAGCCATATTAATCATCGTTTCTATAGTATTGTTTTTAACTGATATAACTGCTATCCCAAGTCCAGGTAAAATCTCTTTATTGACTATTTGAAACTTACACTGAAGTAATCTTTTGATAGTATTTGATCTTATTGCCTATTCCTTCTTGTACACTTTTCATTACTAAGATCCTACATGGAGGAGGAAGAAAGAAAGAAATGGGTGAGCACATGAAGGATACAAAAAAATGTGGAAATTGCTAAGACTACAAAGATGAATAAAGATGATACTCATGTGTCCATAACATGGTATCTATCATTTCACATTCATCTCTTCCACATATAATTAAAAAACAGTAGGTGAGGAGGAGCAAACTAGGTCATTAAGAAAGCTCATTCTCTCATACAAAATCAAGTATGTGTTGCTTACCTGTCTCTTTAGATTTTGGAGTACGAGCATGCTCCATTCTTTTCTATCCACCAGTAATCGTAACTTGCATTTTGAAACTATCTAGTTTTTATATGACATCCATCTGTTAATTAACTATTATCCAAATAAATTTTTAGATGGTAAAATGCTAATATGTATCACTCAGGAAGCTAAAATTTTTACTGTTCTTCAGGACTTACATTTCTCTTTTGATGGGCAGATTTTGCTAAAAGGAAATTCTACTAATTTCATATGAGTAGCAACAACTAATTCATAATATTCATTCAGCTTTTGAGGGGGAAATGAAATAACAATATATTCCTACAACTGATGCTGAGCTAGGTCTGAAATTATAGGATAGTAAATTAAGTATTATATTTGCAGATTAAATTAAGTTTCAGCTTTTAAGGAGAGGTAATTTGTAGCTATAGTGATGTATGAGGCTTGTCCAGATATATAATTTAAAATATAACATTGTTGTCAAACTCGATGCATTAAAACTATTTTTTCAAAGTATCAAAAATTCCATTTCCTAGCTCTCTTAATAATCTAAAGCATTTATGATGACAATTTTAAATTTGGATCTGGAAGAGTTTGTCCAAAATATGACCCAATAATAACTTTAAAATAATTAGAGTTCACAGAGTCAGAAATAAAAACTTCAGACTGTGTGTCACTGTTCATATTCTGCTCTGCTTGATCACTGTTATAAACTTTCGAAGCACATTGCTTTTATATACCTTTGCCATATCAAGGCTCAAGATTAAGCACTGTTTTTCTTAAGGAAAAAATAAGACTATTCTGTAAATACTTTTTAAAATTTAATAGAATAAATTATTCTTAAAAATATTTAATATTTAAAAGCATACTGTTAAAATGCTAACAGTTTGACTTATTGACCTAATTTTTAACCGAAGACATCTGTGAAAGAAAGCAATTCAGAAAAAAAACTTCAGCAATCTGTGATATTTCTTTCCAAACATTTATTGGAACAATTCATAAAGAACTGATTGTACAAAGTTATAACTGTATGTGTGTCCTTAATTTTCTTTTAGAGGTTTCTTTGTTAAAAAACAACATGAAAGGTGAATCAATCTTTTGAAAATGTATGCATTTAAGAACAAAATCTACTCTTTTTTCTTAATTATTTTTTCTTTCATACATATATACACATCTATTTCAAATAAGCAAGTTACTTATAATTTATATAGATCATAAACTGTAGGATTTGGTATCATTTTAGAGTTTAGTGAAAAATCTACCAAAAAATGTTTAGTTCTTAAAGGAAATTAACCACATTCCAACATCTAATGATGAGGTACATTATCAAAGAGATTTCTGAAAAATATCTGTAAGCTTACATATCTATTTGTACATGTGTTTAACATTGTGCTGAGTTTCTGTGACACAGTTTTTGGTAGCAGGGGAAGGAGCTACAGCAGTGGCCCCCTGTGAGAAGCTTCTTGAAAGCTCCCCCAGCTCCAAGTCAGATCCACCTTTGGCCAGGGCCAAGCCAATCAGCAACCGTGGTTGCACCTCTGCAAAAATGTATTTAAGAAAGGGAACCTAAGAACGGGCTGGGACTTGTGAGAAGGAGTTACAAGGATGAACACCCAGGTTATTGGAAGGAAGGAGAAGGAAGAGGGGGATGTGAGCCAGAGCAGAGACCCCTGTATCCTTTGGTGAGACGGCAGGGCTGCCCACCCCACCACCCATGGAGGTCCATGGTGGAGTAGAGGCAGACTTGAAGCCTGTGGAGGAGCCCTCACCAGGGCAGGCATCTGCACCTAAAAGAAGCCGAGACTATGAGGGGAGAAGCATCCTCCGCTATTGTAGTTTGGTGCTGGGAGGACTGCAACACATGGGGGTGAACCACACTGGATCAGCTTAGGAATGGCTGTGGCTTGTGGGGAAGACTCATGCCAGAGAAGGTTCATGAAGGACTGTCTGCAGTGAGAGGGGAGCCACATAGAGCAAGTGAGGAATGTGCAGTGTTCAAACCACCTCCCAAGAAGGAAGGAACACTGAGTTGACTGTAACCCCCATCCACTTCCCCCTGTGCCACTGAGGGAGGAGGTAGAGAGATCAGGAGTAGAGCAGAGCCCAGGAAGAAGGGAGGGATGAGGGGACGTGTTTTTTGGATGTATTGGCACTTTTCATTGTCCTACTTTGTCTGTTAAGTGTTGTCTTTTTTAGTGTTTGAATTACAGTGATGTTTTCTTTTCTTCCCCTCTTTTCCCCAAAAAGAGCTTGTCTTTTGTCCGTGACTGTAATGGGTGAGCCACCCCTCCCTGTCCACAGCTAGATTCCTGAGACATTTTGACTTCATTTTTCTCCTTCCCATTCCCGATAGGGGGAAGGGATGAGTGAGCAGCTGCATGATGCTCAGCTGCCCTCTGGGCTTGAACCATGAAAAAAATGAATTAAATAGCATTTTCTGTTTCATTTTTTTTTGTTGAAAGTATTTATATGTATATTCCCCTTACTGTCAAGCATGTTAACATACTTGGTAAGAGGAAACTTAAATCTGGACATTCTAAGGGTTCACAGACTCAAACTGATGAAAAATAATTTTTATAATAGGAGTCTACATTTTTTGTAGTTACATCAGGAGTCATTTAACCTGCAAACCTGACAGCTGGTGCCATGGAACTGTCACTTATGTAATGATATCAGCAGATCACCCAGTGTGGCTTTTGCTGAAATGATATAAACAGAAGATGTATTTTATAAGGACTTTTAAAATTTTTGGACAAGAAAAGGTCACTTGGCCCAGCAAGTCTTTACTCCTTAAGTTTAGCTCTATCTCCCAACCCCAAGTTAACGTTAGAGGTGAAATTCTTATTAAAGCTTTGCAAAATACTTGACTAGAAATCAAAGTATACAAAATTTCCCTTTTGTGAAGTCTGAAAACTTCCTTTAAATTATATTTTAGAAGTGTAAAGAAGTGTGTGAAAATAGAGTGATCAGAAAAAAAAGACACTTTTGAGGTTGGAGCCTGGTCGGCAGTCAAACACCAAGCAGCCACTCTCTCCTCCTTCTCTTCTGGAAATGAGAAGGGACAGATGAGCCAGGATAGGGGTTAAAGATAGGACAGGGAGGGAAAAATCACCCTTTATCATCATGAGCAAAAGCCAGATTTGTTAGGGGAAGAAAAAAAGAACATACATTTATTACAGATGTTTAACAGCACTTAACAGAGTAGGACAGTGAGAAGCATTGCCACATCTAAAGATTAACTTCCTCCCACCCCTCCCTTCTTCCCAGACTCAGCTCTGCTCCTGATAGCTCTACCTCCTACCCCCAGCAGTGCAGGGGCAGGAAATGGGGGGGTGCAGTCAGTGTTGCTGCTTCCTCCATCTACAGTGGGAGGAGCTTATGGAACTTCTTCCCCCTGCCCCATCGTGGTCCCCCTCTCACGGGACACAGTCCTCCACAAACATTCTCCGATGTGAGTCTGTCCCATGGGCTGCATTTCCTTAAGCTGCTCTGGTGTGGGACACCACCTTTCTCTAACTGGAGTCCCTCCCATGTGATGCAGCCCTTCTCTAGCTGCTCCAGTGTGGGACACTCTCACATGCTGCAATCCTCCCAGAGATGAACTACAGCAGCAGGGCTACCTTTTCCCACAAGACCTTGGCCTTCTTCAGGCACAGCACCTTGATCATACAGGTGAAAAACACAGGCCATAAATCAATGTCTGTTCCACCATAGATCTGCATGGGTGGCAGGGGGGGGCTGCCCTGCCATCTCACTAAAGGTACAGGGGGGTCTCTGCTCTGGAACAACTCCCCAATCCTTTCTTCCTCCATTCCTCCACTGACCTTGGTGTTCATAAAGCTGCAGCAGCTCCTCCTCACAAGTCTGACTGCATGTCACCACATCCCTTCTTAAATACGTTACTGCAGAGGTGCAACTAATTGGCTCAGTTTTCATGCAGAGGTGGAGTTGACTTGGAGCTGGGACAGCTTCAAGAAGCTTCTCACACGGGGCCACCCCTATAGCCCCCTCCCCTACTACCAAAAAAACCCCCACCACTCACTCAAACCCAGGACAGACACCTTTTTTCCTTCAGTGACCACATTTTTTAATCTCTCATTTCCTTCTTTGTGGATGTCTTGGATGTTTTGATACTTGAAATGAGATGGCCATACTTGTGAATATCCTTTTCTTGAAACTATGTAGCTATGCTTATATGCCTATAGCACGTTTAGGGAACTATTGGAGAGCTTTTGACTTATCTATTTCCTTATCATGAGCTCAAGATTGTAAACAAACAAACAAACAAACAAACAAACAAAAAACAATCCAAACCCATTGTTCAGGAAAAAGCCATATCAAGATGGTGAATCAGGTTGTTGTTCAGTCAGAAATGTTGAAGGAAATTACCTTGAATACTAGTAAGGAAAGTGAAGCACTCAGGGTTGTACTCCACTTTTGGAGCATTCACTGAAGAACTTATTATGGCATATCAGTATTTAAAGGGGGTTTATTAGAAAAATAGAGAAACTTTTTACCAAAGCCTGTAGTGATAAGACAAGGGGCAACAGTTTTAAACTGAAATAGGGTAGATTTAGATTGGATTAAAGGAAGACATTTTTTACAATGAGGATGGTGAGACACTGGAAGAAGTTACCCAGAGAAGCTGTGGATGCCCCATCATTGTAACTGTTCACGGTCAGGCTGGAGGGGACTTTGGTCATACTGATTTAAGTGGAAGATGTCCGTGTCTATGTCAGGGTGTTTGAAACTAGATGAACTTCAAAGGTCCCTTCCAACCCATACCTTTCTATGATTTAATGATTCAGATGAACTTCCTCACTCCAAGAAATTTGTTTCTACCAAAACACACAGATGGGTGGATGAGTTTCCAGAGTTTAGTTACTGAGACTTTTCTTTACAGTGTTGACATACAGATTTATCCCACAATCCTCCATAGTTTCAGAAAGAATTAAAAGAGGTTACTTCAGTGTTTATGAAAGCAAGACAGGCTTTTCTTCTTCCTACCCCCTGTCAGAGACTTACCTCTAATAACTTAAAAATTGAGGACTTTCCTTCTGCAGTGGAAATTTGTTGGGGACAACTATTCAGGGACTTCTTACAGCAATCAAACAGTAGGCAGCTGAAGCAGAATGAAACTTTGTCTTCTTTCATCAACCATGTACAGGAAACAAACCTCCACTGATCTGTACCATAAACTTCAGTCTTCGAAACTCAGTAACCTTAATTTTATCTGTGTTTTCTCTGCTTCAGCTTTCCCATGTGTTTTTGTATAGCATCATTACATGGTTAGTGAAGACTTACTGCATAGTTGCAGATACTGGCTTGTAGTGCAGCAATTGGTTTAACAAGGGTTTCACATGTCTAGAAAACCTTCTGTAATTGATGTCTTTCTGTTTGACCTTGAAACATTATTAATGTATGTTATGTGCTTATTTTTAACCACAGTCTTATACCTCTGACAACACAATGAGAGATGAAAGCTCTTGAATTTTCATTAAGTTCTATTGCTGTGCTTTTTAATTTTCTATGGTCAATCCTGATGTTTATGACAAGATTGAGTGGATGTAGAGATCTTTTTAGATTTAGCCCTGTGTTTGGAGATAGCATTTATGTGGCTGAAAATATATCCCTTTATTCTCTGACAGAAAATAGCTTCATGTAGTCCTCTTTTTTTTTTTTTTAATTCTTCTTCTTTCTTCTTTTTTTGACTCTTACTATCTTGAATTTGTGTATAATCATCCTGTATACTACATCTGAAAACCCTTTTTTGTATACTAATAATCTCATTGAACATTACTTCAGTCAAAAGCATTCTCTCTCCTGAATTCTTTAGTATTAATATTGTTGTCTTGGCTTATAATCAGAGGTGTCCTGCTGGGCCATCAGCAACACTTACATCTTGTAGTTTCCAGATATCCTTGAAAATAATATTTCAAATGAAGGAGAAATTAAATATCTCATGCTGAGTGTAACTGAAATGAAAAATATAAGTCTTTAATTTTGATTAAAAATATTTCAAATTCACTTTCCTAACTGTTTTTAGCCAAATTCTAATCTTTCCTCATCATTTTTACAAACTGATTTCACACCCACAGAAGTGCAATTTATTGAACAAGGAGGTTATTTATAGTCCACATCATTTGACAAGATATGAATCACAAAATTACACTTTCTTCTGGAACAGGGTGGCTGCATGAAAACTGAGCATTACAAATGGTCCTTTGTTGATGCCTTTGATCTTTGGACTATACTCAGGCATCGTACCAGAGATTATTAGCTGTCCTCAGTTGAAAGCCTTCCAGATACTATGTTAATAGGAACAGAATAGACAACCACATGGCAGTGGTCAAGTTCATGCCCTCATATTGTTTTACTCACATAGGAGTACATTTTGAATATAGACACTGAGTTTTAATGTCCTGGGTTTGAGTGAGTGGTGGGGTTTTTGGTAGTGGGGGAAGGGGCTACAGTGGTGGCCCCCTGTGAGAAGCTTCTGGAAGCTCCCCCGGCTCCAAGTTGGTCCCACCTCTCCACCAAGGCTGAGCCATTTAGCTGTGCCTCTGTGATAACGTATTTAAGAAGGGACCTGGTGAGGAGGAGTTGGACTTGTGAGGAGAATCTATGAGATCACCAAGGTCAGTGGAGTAATGGAGGTAGAAAGGAGGGGAGAGGTGTGCCAGAGAAGAGACCCCCCTATATCCTGTAGTGAGACAGCAGGGCGATCCCCGTCTCCACCCATGGAGATCTATGGTGGAGCAGACACTGATTTATGGCTGGGGGGGGCCTCATACAGCAAAGTAAGGTGGCTGCACCTGAAGGTGGCCAGGACCTTGTGGGAAGAAGTAGCCTCCACTGTTGTAGTTCAGCACTGGGAGGATTGCAGCATGCCCATACTGGAGCAGCTCAGGAAGGGCTGCATCCCATGGGAGGGACAACAGTTGGAGAAAGTTGGTGTCCCATGTCGGGGAAGCTCGGGGAACACTGTGGCCCATGGGAGGGACTCATGGCAGAGAAAGTTTGTGGTGGACTGTCTCCTGTGAGAAGACCTTGCTGGAGCAGGAGGAAGAAGTTCCAGAAGCTCCTCCCACTGAGGATGGAAGGAGCAGCAGCACTGACTGCACCTCACATTCCCTGCCCCTGCACAGCTGGGGGTAGGAGGCAGAGTTATCAGGAGCAGATCTGAGTCCAGGAAGAAGGGAGGGGTGGGGGAAGTTGTTCTCAAGATGTGGTAATGCTCACCGTCTTACTCTGTTAAGTGTTGTTGTTAGTGTCTGTAATAAATGTATGTTCTTTTTTGTCTTCCCCTAAAAGTCTGACTTTTGCCCATGACCGTAATGAGTGATTTGCTCCTCCCTGTCCTATCTTAAATCTCAAGTTTGGCTTATTTTCCCTTTCTCATCACTGCAGGGGAAAATGGGAGTGAGCAGCTGTGTGATGCTCAGTTGCCTTCTGAGCTCAAACCACAAAATTTCATAAGCAGTGAAAGCATTCCTTTAGAATAAAGGAAACAAGATGGTTGAAGGCTCAAACTGGACAAATTTAAAAAAATTGGAACACAAATGGAATCATCTATAAAGATACCAAGATTTTAAAAATTGAAACAGGGTCCCCTCGGAGAGTCGGCCGAGTAACGACAATCACACTGATGTGGCTACATGTCGTTCCACCTTTATTGCCCGAATCGCTTGGTTATATACTTTGCACAGCAAGCACCCACTGTTCACGCTCCCCATACCCCTTGATTATTGGTCATAGGCAACTTATCACGCACCCAAAGGCAAACTGGGATAGGCAAGCATCTTGCTGTTTGCTGCATAATTGTGCTTAGCTTAGCCAGATACATAGCTAGGAAAAAATTCCTCATTTATCTTTACTCAACAGATACAGTTCCTCAAAAAACAGCTCTTCAAGGTCATTCTCATAACACAGCCATTGTTAGCAGTCTGATCTCAGGCCTGAATTGTCCAAACCTCGCAACAAAATATCGTGGCCATTCTCCGTCAGAAATGCTTCTACATAAAATATCTTAATCACTTTAGATACGAGCAAGCTATTGTTGTAGAAAATTTATTTCAGAGGAAAGAAAAATTACTGTTTTCAATATAGAATTAGTGAAGCAAAATGTAATGGTTAGTGATATACTGGTCAAACTGGATGATTTAATAATTTCTGATGGTCTTAGGCTTTATGAATTGTCTGATCTATGAGTAAATTGAATACTTGACAAATTAATGGCAAACCGTCTCATTTCAACATACAGATACATTATTTGAAAGTTGCAGTTTTCACAAGGCTGTGCCTTTAGTGCCAAGTGTATTGTATTGCTGTAGAAATTCTTTTTATATTGTCTTCTGCAATTTTATTTCTTTCCAATTTATTCTCTCCTCTATCTATTACTAGAACAATATGTTAAAAGGTGTGTGAAGGGTATGTGTGTGTATATATCTATGCACACTGGTAAATTCATTGGGTAGTACAAATATTTCAAAACTGATTAGCCTAAAATGTCTGAAAAGCTATTTACAATGATTTAAAGCATTACTTGCAATTTGGAAAATGCAGAATAGAATGAAGAGAAACAAAACTTTTTAAGTGTGGAATATTACAAAATCAGTTTAATCACATAGCACTGATAATTATTTTCAGGCCCATATATTAAAACAAGCAAACACGTTCAGTTTAGTTGGTCATTCCACTGTAGTATGTTTTACATGTTTCTCTTGACATTTTTAAAAAACCCAGACATCTTAATTTGAGGTAATCCCTAAAAAGAATTGGAGATAAAATCCCTCATATTTCAAGTACTATTACACAGTGATGTGATAACCAATCAGCAAAACCAGTCTCGTTTTGTTCCAGAGTATTAAGCATTTTTGAACATACCTGTTTTCATCTTTGTATAATTAATGAAACCAGAAATTAGAAAGAACAATTCAACTTTTTTTCTGCTGATGAGAGGCACAGTATTCTGATGTTTTGCCTCATGTCATTATAGTTATCTCAAGGAGGGACTCCCACTCTGACCAATAAGTTATTACTGGGCTATTGCCCCTCCAGAGGCCAAAGGTGCAGACCAGCACTTTTATTCCAATGGAATATCAAGAAGAATTTCAGAGATAAATGATCATCCAGCAACATTCTGCTCTAATCTTTCATAAGTAGCTGCTAATCACTCTGTTAGTCTTGCCTCTCAAATAAATGGGCAGTTTCTTTTTGTCATGGTTTGAGCTCATAGGGCAACTGAGCACCACACAGTTCCTCACGCTCCCTTCCCCACCCCGCCCCATGCTGAGAAGGAGAAACTAAGCAAAGGCTCAGGATTCAGGATATGACAGGGAGGGATAGATCACCCATTATGTTTATAGGCAAAAGACAGAGTTGTTAGGGGAAGAAAAAAATAGAATATAAATTTATTACAGACATTAACAAAAACAACACTTAAAGAGTAGGGAAGTGAGAAGATTTACCATATCTTGAGAACATCTTCCTTCATCCTTCCAGTCTTCCTGGACTCAGCTCTGCTCCTGATAACTCTGCCTCCTACCCCCAGCAGCACAGGGGACAGGGAATGGGGGATGCAGTCAGTACTGCTGCTTTTTCCATCTTCAGTGGGAGGAGCTTCTGGAACTTCTTCCTCCTGCTCCAGCAAGGTCTCCTCTCAGGAGACAGTCCACCACAAACTTTCTCTGCCATGAGTCCCTCCCAGCATTCCCCAAGCTGTTCCGACATAGGACACCAACTTTCTCCAACTGTTGTCCCTCCCATGGGATGCAGCCCTTCCTGAGCTGCTCCAGTATGGGACACCCCGGCATGCTGCAATCCTCCCAGTGCTGAACTACAACAGTGGAGGCTACTTCTTCCCACAAGGTCCTGGCCACCTTCGGTTGCAACCGCCTTAAATGGTCACGTGGGGCCCATCACGTGAGGCCATAAATCAGTGTCTGCTCCACCATAGATCTCCATGGGTGGAGACGGGGATCGCCCTGCTGTCTCACTACAGGATACAGGGGGGTCTCTTCTCTGGCACACCTCTCCCCTCCTTTCTACCTCCATTACTCCACTGACCTTGGTGATCTCATAGACTCTCCTCACAAGTCCAACTCCTCCTCACCAGGTCCCTTCTTAAATACGTTATCACAGAGGCACAGCTAAATGGCTCAGCCTTGGTGGAGAGGTGGGACCAACTTGGAGCCGGGGGAGCTTCCAGAAGCTTCTCACAGGGGGCCACCACTGTAGCCCCTTCCCCCACCACCAAAAACCCCACCACTCACTCAAACCCAGGACATTTCTGAAACACAATAACACATCATACATATGGGCTTTCTTTGCCCTGAGATCTGCTGAGAACTGGATGATCTTTGAAAGTTTCCTGGGCACCTGTTTGTGATCTCACCAATGTGAGCAGCAGCTTCTCTTGTAAGGACATCTGGAGACAGAGGAATAATGTTTATTTCAATAATCAAATGATATTACTACAGAGAACAATTCTGGATTGGAAAAAAATACAGATATTCCTGTTTCTTTGCTGAAAGCAATACCAAATTTACTTTTAAACCCAAACATACAATTTGTTCTACATGGCAAAAGATTGGAGCAGGGTTAAGTGTTGACAGAAAGATTTGTTTTGCTCAGCTAAAACTGAAGGAAATTTTGAATTGACTGATTTTCTTGAGGATAACCAAAATAATTTGACATCATATTTAAACAGTTTTACTCAGAAACTTTAGGGGTTTTTTGTCATTGAAAACGTTTTGGCCAAGAAATCTCATCTACCTATCTCATTGATATAACTTCCATCGTTTGAAGCCAGTCTATTTTAATTTCTTACACATCATTGTCTGAAAGATGATGTGGGTTTTTTTCCTATTTGACACTTCTGGCTAAATTTGCTCTTTTTTTTTGTAGTTCTTACTTGACATCTTATCCTATAATAATGAAGCATTTACAGTTTTTACAGTTCTTTCAAGGCTTTTTAATCAGTATTTACTATTTCTGTGTTTTGGAAGGAAAGCCAGGAAAGAAAGGTAATGGTGAAAAAATACTATAATGAACTAAAACTACATTTAGGTCCTGAAGTTGCAAGCCTTAACTGAAAGAATTTAAAAGCTAAGAGTGACTGAATAAAAGTTTTTTGGAACACCATGAAATATCCAGAAAAATTACAGATTTAGAAATGCTCTATTGATAGATAATTTGATTGGCTAGTTTTTTGTAAATACTTCAAAACGCTTTATTATTAATTCCCTTTAATAAATCTATATTCCAAATTATTTATAATATTTGTTATATTCTAAGTTCTCCATCTTTTTCTAAGAAATAAGATTAGGTGTTGATTATATATAATTTGAGACAGAACAAGCAGGCACTAATAACAATTTCTGCATTTTATTTCTGAATCTTTATTTGTTTTCATGATGTCATTGAAATTTTAAAGTAACAGGCAATTTGAACACTGAAATTATTCATAAGTAGATCTAGCTATAAATGATATAAAAATGATCAGTCTCCATATACTTCCTTTAAAATATTGTAAAGATGAAATGAGTTTTAAGTGATACTTTTTTTCCATGAAAGAAAGACTTCTTTCATCAGCTACCAAACACCAACATCACAATATATATTAGAAAATTTCAGTTCCCTCTAGCTTTTTCTACCCCAGGTTCCAATTATTTCCTGGGTTAATGGCAACCATGAAGTTAGTTGTGGTGGGACAACTGGCGGGACACAAAACAAATTAAGGTTTCATCTGAAGTACTTTTATAACACTCCAAAGCACTGTCAAATTAGTTCAAACCATTGTAAACACCTACTTACATATTCTTTTTGGTCTGTCCTCTATTTTAGACTGAAAATTGTTTCTTCTGAAAACAGACATCCTCCAGTCCTCTTTGGAAGGGTTTCTTGTTTCTCTATGAATAGAAGAAAAATGTATATAGCATGACACTGAAGGTGAAGTTAGTTCTCAAACTATTTTTCAACAGTCATTTCCACATGTGCATTCAGTTTTCTTCTTTCTAAAAAATTTTTGTAATTAGAAAATATATCTACAGTTACTGCACTTTTTTAGAAAATATACTTGAAATTTACCTTTAATTCCCTATTAATAAATCTGAATCAAAATACTACCATATTATTAAATTTACCTAAGACATTCCGTCTTGTTTAGTCCATTTTATTTTTTAGACTTCTTTTGTAGCCAGATTATTTTTAACATTTTGAAATTGTTACTGAATGCAGGGAAGGTTCTTGGCCAATTTTATTTACTAATATAGCTAAACAAGTGGTTCAGCAGAGTCTGAGGTATTAACCAAAAAGCATACATTTCCCCTCACGAAGGTTAGCCAACAATATGTATTCCATTGGCAACTTGTGAGCAAAATGTTCACCTTCTAATGTGTCTCTGTATTGTTTATTATTTTGTAAAACTTTCTGGATGTGAGGTGTCCATGACAATAAAACAAAATATTCTGCTAATACCTTTCATAGGTACCTTTTGTACCATTTAAAAGATATATGCACATGTGTGTGTAAAATAATACTAATAATATGCCAGTGGTCAGAAAAGATAACAGAAAGTATCCATTTGCAAAACTCATAAAGAATTGGCTTAGATTACTTAATTTTTCTTTCTATTTTATGATTCATTGATGCTTGGAAAAAATTTCAGTGATAAATAATGTCTTGTTCTTTATTCCTCCCCTGATCACCTTCCTTTGTGTATAATCAGAGTATAGCACTTTTAATAAATAAGATACAGTAAGAGTGAATTACTACTATTTGTTGTTGTTGTTGTTGTTGTTGTTGTGATTTTTCTAGTCTGCAGAGAAAGCAGATGGCTAGCAGTTACAGTCCTGTGGTCTGCTTTTGGCTATTCATTGGTGCAGGAGAGAGAAAGAAGGAGGAAAACACTAGCAGTCAGGATCCCTCAAGCAAAAAGTACTTCCAGGAGGGTGAGTCACAGCACCTGGGGGAGTCAGACAGAGTGCTCATCACCTCGCTCATTTATTACCTGAGAGAGGCTGATGGCAGATGGAGTGAGAGAACATAGCTCTCCTGTAGGGCTAGATAGAGAAGCAAGATTATTGATTGCTATGTACAAAAGCACAATAAAGACACCACTGGAAAAACTGCCTGGAATCAAAATAAGGAAATGCATAAAACAACAATAACAATAGCAACAGTAAGACCAATAACAATAATAAACAACCAGTAATTGTAGACCTGTGCAACTTCAACATTTCTGCCTTTCTGTCACATAATAGGACGATGCGCCAGTTCTAGCCTTACAAACAAAATGTTTATGAATGTTATGTTTTGTGGTTTTAACTGTCTGTTGTCTTTAGATTAAAATACATAACCAGATCCCCCACCACAACTTTAACATTGCCCTCTCATTAGATTCCAGGGTGTCAGAGAAAAACAGAAAACAGGTGTTCAACAATCTGTGGCATATGGAGTTTCTACTCTGGCTTTAATTTACTTCTGTTCCCTTTTCTGTAAACTGCACTGTGATATACATTATCTGGTTTCCCCTTGAGTAAACATGGAATAGTTACAAAAAAACGTTATTCTTTCTTTTCTTTTTCCTTTTTTTTTTTTTTTTTTCAAACACCACGACCATCACCACCACCCCTCCCCCCCAAAAAAAAAAATCCAAAATGTCTTGTAATGTTAACATTGCAATAGATTGGTTGAATGGAAATAACTAATGCCACAACCGAAGTAAAATACAAAGACAAGATGCCTCTGTGGAAGCTATGAGATTTTGGAAGGGATAACATTTTCCTTCAGAAGCAGGCAATATGGAATAACACATATTGGACTAAAACAGATCTCAGCCCTTCACTGTCTGGGGCTAGTCAGCTCAAAAGGTTTTATCCAACATTAACACTGGATATGTGAATGTTCTCTTATAGCTTCTTCTTTATCTTGAGAAAAAAAGAAGTATGCATATAAGGGAAAATGCACATTTTGGGAAACCCACTGGAACCCCCAGAAAAAGGAGAACTTTCATTAATATATTAAGAATGATATTTCATCTCCTGTTTATACTTTTTTTTTCCCAGTAACAGAGTGAAAACTTGTACAAGGAAAGGAAACATGAAATTCCATTTCTGTAGATAAACTATGCAGAGTATTCTCGTGGGGTAAAATACATAGCAATTCGAGAGGAATGTTCCAATTTCACTTTGTGTCAGTGTTAAGCAAATGTACGTAAGAACTTAAAATTTGCATGTTTCTACAGACTATGAAATGAGTCTGCAGAACTTTAAAGAATGGGACTAGTTAAGGATGCAACTAGTATTCCACTTGGCCTACTTTTCAGTACCTCTGTCATTGTTTAAAGAACAAACACAACCTATTCTGTCTGGCCTGCAAACTCTTTTGCTTAGTTTGAAACTACAAAAGATGAGTATTTTGAAAGTTCAAAGCAAATCAGCCAGCCTGCTTTCAGCTTGTAGGGTAGTGAAAATGTAACGTGTTTCTTCTTTAATTTGCACATTCATTATATGAATTCTTTTAAGTTATTTTGGGAGGAATGTGTTAGCAACCTTCACTGAAACATACTTAGTTTCATGTGTGCATGCACGCATGTTTGTGCATATTTGTTCAGGAAAGAAGTTCTATATGGTTTAAAATAAACTTGTCCTCATTTGGCAAACTGATTTTTTTCTCATAGCTTTGTGGATTTTGCTATTGAATTGTAGTGACATCGGTCATTTTGGACAACCAAGCATTCTCTCCACCCCAGTTTCCTCAGAGTGTCTCACTATAATAGATACATATTCACTACAGCTGACATCAAGGATAAAATATTAATTCTGAATTTTGGTTATATGCCCTTTTCATCTTTTGCATTGTTGCTGATGCCAGATTGGTGGAATGATATGTTAAACCGGCACTGATAAATTAAACATGCCTGTATTTGCTCTCTGATGTTGGAGCCTGCATTATTAAACTCTCTCACACTGCACTACTAGGAAGCCACATCAAAACTACCTAGTGTTAACAGTTCTTGTGCAATATTAACCCCTCAAACCATGCCCAGGCACTATCTGCAGAGTGCTAGTTATCCCTAGACCAACCTGTGTGACAGGAGTGTGACAGCAATTTAATAACACAGTTGGCAGTCTTCCAGTGCCTTGGGATGGTCCCTGACCCAGTTAAATAAAACAGTACAGATGTAACCTGTACGTAACTCTCCTCCCAGGGGTTCAGCTGGCTGTGGTACAAGGCCTGGTTTTGATAGAGCACAGCTGTGTGACCTTGGCTTAGATTTCTGAGAAAACTTCTAAGCTGTGGGAAGGAGCCATGAGAAAGTACATAAGCTACAGCCATTCAAGGTAAAAAAGGTAAAATTTAGACAGAGAGAAGACTGTTGAGATTGGGTAGTTAGCAGTTCAAGGATTCAAGAGGGAAAACACTGACATGAAAAAGTATAAAATCCTAAGGAAAAAAACCAGGAAATTAGAAAATAGTAACTCAGCAGAAGTAAAAGAATCCAACCTTTATTCATTTGCTTGATGAGTACTTGTACAGCAAAGACTTATTAGGTGTCCTACCATGGATGGTGAGCATATTAATACTTAACCTGTTAATTTTCACTATATATGGTGGTGTTGGTCAATAAATAATTGTTTTGATCTTTATTATATCTTACTTGTAAAGACTTCTGTTTCACAGTAAAAGTTGTCCAGAAAAAAAAAAAATCCTCAGAAAGGCAAGGTTGCAAGAATACATGAAAAGACAATCAGTTTGAAGATATTCACTTAAAAACAATCTCTTTAACAAATATTTTTGTCTTGTTACAAGAAGTACAGAATAAAATAAAACCGGTATCCTATATTCTAAATTTACTAATGTGATTTTAATGATTTAAAATCTGTGGCTCTGATCTTGTAAAGAAACTGATTTTACATGATTAACTGACAGCAAAGGATTCATTGCAAGATTAGAATTATATTAGAATAGCATTATTCTTTTATTTTACAACTGGAATATTCTAATGTAAGCTGCTTTTGCAGTGATTTGTCTTGATTCTGATTCCCATTCATAAGCAGTTCTTCCCATTCCTCTGCTTCCTACTTCCCGTTGGAATATTGCTAGCTCATTCTTTCCAGTATTCATGTGTCACTTCAAAAAACTGTTGAAAGATTACTGAGGTTGTGTAAAAGCAAAGCATCTGTGGAGTTTTAAATTAAATGGTAGGAGACCTCTGGAAATTAACTGTAATTTACCTTCCTATGGCCTTGAGAATGGCACTGAGAATTAAGACTAAAATGAGGTTGGTTAAAATTCATTACTTGCACCAGCTGCCTTCTTTTTCAGTTTCATTCCATGCTACTCTTCACTCTCCCCTCCTCCATCATCAAAGCTCATCATTTGAACTACGTCAACAGTTTGTTCAGCAGTATTAGATGAAGAATGACAGTCAAATACCAATTACTGTGCAACAGTGTACTAAAATATTTGGCAGCTCTTTCTATAGTACTGAAAATAATGACAATAGTTTGATGCGTTCTTGTAATTGTTCTGTTTAAAAACAGACCAAATGTGTAATAAACAGACCTTGAGTTACAAACTGATCATGACGCTTTGTTAGCTCAGAGTTTTCATCTTTGACCTAGCTACACACTCTGAACGATTTATTGTATTTTCTTTCTAAGGCTTCTCTATGAAGTTCAAAAAAATATAACAAGATAGAAGTACCTAAAGGAATTGAAATAGATGGTCTAGATACTGAGGAACTTTTTGCTGTAACATAAATTTTACATCATAAAACTTTTTATTTATTTATATATACCTAGAGCTCTTAACATGCATGTCAAAAGAACCAGGAGCAAATTGAAGGATTAACCAAGGACTTTTGGGGCCTCTAGAATCATAGAACAGTTTGGGTTGTAAGCGACGTTAAAGGTCATTTAGTTCCGAGCCCCCTGCCATGGGCAGGGACACCTCCCACTAGATCAGGCTGCTCCAAGCCCCGTCCAACCTGGCCTTGAACACTTCCACAACTTCTCTGGGCAACCTGTTTCAGTGTCTCACCAACCTCACAGTGAAGATTTTCTTCCTTACATCTAATCTGGATCTACCTTCTTTCTGTTGAAAACTGTTACCCCTCGTCTTGTCACTACACACCCTGATAAAGAGTCCCTCCCCATCCTTCCTGTAGGCCCCTTTGAAGTACTGAAAGGTCCCTACAATGTCTCCCTGGAGCCTTCTCTTCTCCAGGTTGAACAACTCCAACTATCTCAGCCTGTCCTCATGAGGAAGGTGCTCTAGTTCCCTGATCATCTTTGTGGCCCTCCTCTGGACCCCCTTGAGCAGGTCCATGTCTTTCTTATGCTGGGGACCTCAGAGCTGAACACGGTACTCCAAGTTGGGTCTCATGAGAGCAGAATAGAGGTGGAGAGTCACCTCCCTTGACTTGCTATCCGCAATTCTCTTGATGCAGTACAGCATAAGGTTGGATTTCTGGGCTGTGAGTGCACATTGCTTGCTCATATTCAGTTTTCCATCCACTACTACTCCAAGTACTTATCCTTAGGGTTGCTCTCAATCCACTCTTTACCCAGGCTGTATTTTTGTATGGGATTGCCCCGATCCATGTGAAGGACCTTGCACATGGAAGGAAATTATCATCAATGCATTCCAGGAACCTCCTGGATTACTTATGTGACCTTGTTGTGTTGTCCCTCCAAGAGATATTGGGATGGCTGAAGTTCCCCTTGAAGAACATGGCTTGTGAACATGAGGCTGCTCCTACCTGTCTGTAGAGGGCATAATCCCCTCAGTCTTTCTGGTAAGGTGGCCTGTAACAGACCCCCACAATAATGTCATCTGTCCCTGCCTTGTCTTTAATCCTGACCCATAAACTCTCAGTCAACTTCTCATCCATCCCCAAGCAGAGCTCCATGCACTCCAGATGGTCATTGACATAGAGGGCAGCTCCCCTTCTTGTATCTCCTGCCTGTCCTTCCTAAAGAGCCTGTATCCTTCCATTCCAACACTCCAGTCACAGGATCCATCCTACCACATCTTCTTGATGCCAATAAGATTGTAGCCCTGAAGGCATGTGCACATCTCTAGTTCCTCTTGTTTATTCCCCATGCTATGCACATTTGCATAGAAGCATTTAAGTTGAGCCCCCATTTAAGCTGAATTAGTGGCTGGAATTCCTTTGTGCTGCTTTTCAGGTGCTCTCCAGCTGACCTGTGACCCCTCTCTGGGCTCTGGGCATCTGTTGCTGGTACTAGCATCAAACTGGTAGGAATGGGATGGACTGAGGTTCCCCTCCCCAACAAATTTAGTTTAAAGCTGTCTTCACCAGCTTGGCAAGCCTATGACCAAAGGTGCTTTTCCCCTTCTCTGACAGATGGACTCCAACAGCCCCCAGTAGACCAGGTTTCTCGAAGTGAATCCCATGGTCTAAGTAGTCCAAACCCTGTGCTACCAGTCCTGTAACCATTTTTTGGTTTGACAGATTCCAGTGGCCCTTTCAAACCCCTTCCCTTTGTCCAGGAGGACTGATGAAAAAAATACTTGCTCTCTAGAGTCACTTACTGACACTCTCAGGGCTCTGTATTCCTTCTTGATACTCTTCAGACTGCTCCTGGCTCTATCACTGGTGCCCATGTGAAAGAAGCAGCTGATAATAGTCAGTGGTCTCTTGATGACATCCCTAATATGAGTCCCCGATAAGGAGCACACCCCTCTAGCGAGTGTGTCAGCTTGGCAGTTGGTGCCTCCATACCTCTCAGAAGAGGTTCATCTACTACTGTCACCTGTTGTCTTTCCTCAGTTGCGCTGGTTGTTCTATGGGGAGCAGCTCGGGCTGCCTTACTCAGCTTCAGCATCTCTCTTGATATGAGGTCTCTCCATCTGCAGAGCAGTGAAGTGGTTCTGCAAGGGCACCTCAGGCTTTGGTGGAAGTCTCTTCCTCCTGCAGGTCCCTGCCATTGCAAGCTTCCATTCTTCTGCATTATTGCCCCCCCCCCCCCCCCCCCCCCCCCCCCCCGGTTCCGTGTGTGCCAGCGGGGGAGTTTTTGGCTGTTTGGCCGTGGGCTGCGGTTCCACTGCAGACTGCTCTTGGAACCAGCTCTCTAACTCCTTCTCAGCCCCCCTGACCCTACGCAGCCTTCCCACCGCCTCCCGCAGCCCGGCAGCGGCTCCGGCAGCTCCTCCGCCCGGGCTCCCCCTTTGCCGGCAGCTCTGCCGCCCGTCCCTGCCCCGGCAGAAAGGTCTGGGCGCTCCCTGCGGCCTGAGGCCTGCACTGCGGCCTCCCCCTCCCGCAGCCCCGGCTGCGGGGAGGCACCGGCCACCGCCGGGGCAGATGGCGCAGACCCCCCCGCCGGAGCTGCCGCCTCTGCTCTCAGAGGAGTGCCCGCCGTCCTGCCCTCAGGGGCAGGGAGGAGGAGTGCCCGTGGCCCGGGCGGGTGGTCACAGAAAGGTGCCCCGCTGCTGGGCTGTGGGGACTTGAAGCCTCTCCACTCGGCCAGTGGAATGTCCCTCCATCAAAGAGGCACTCTCCTGCACAGTCTGCTGTGCAAACTGCCATGCCATGTCCTGGATGACACACCACACCATTTGCACGCTCTGGTTGCTGCGCTCCTGGTAACTGGCACACCCTGGAGCTGCCTGCTGTGGGAGCAGGGGGTGGCTGCCATTACTTCTGGCCCTGCCTGCACCTAGTCAGCCCTTCTCTCTTGTGAAAAGTGCCAGGTCCTGGTGGGTCTCTGTGTTCTTCTACGGTTTCTCTGGCTCAGGAAACCTCCCCTGTATGCTGCCATCCCCTGATCCTCTGTGGCAGAGAGGAGGAGTAAGATTCCTAGATAAATAAATGAATATTTCATTGGCATATTTTATATAACTGTCAATTTATTATTATATTAGTAAACAAGTCTGCTTCAATATGGGTTCACATGGGACTTTAATATAATTTTTTACAACCAAGAGCTCCTCTAAAGGTACTGCTTTCACTTTTTAAGAAATAATCAAGCTTGTTTCTTAATAAATAAGAAACACATTAAAAATATGCAGTTAAATTACAGTATTATGCACAAAGTGCATAATTACGGGGTTCAATAAAAGCAAACCAGTTTTCTAGAACTTAGAATGGTGTCATAAAGATTTAACCATTTAGGTCCTTCTTTAAAAAACATTGGATTCACTAGCCACTGTTCTCAGAATATCATTTAACTGTTTCATTTTACAATGTATCAGTTCTTGTGTATGACTCAAACTAAATTTCAGTGATTTAATTCATAGATTCATCACATTAAAGAAAAATAGAATCTGTCAGAGAATATTGAGCTTTTCTCATTAATTACTTTTACTGAACTCAAGTTGTTCATTAAAACACTCTTTTGGTGTTTGATTTGCAAACAGTCACTGCCAGACATAGTATTTATTGAGCTACTGAAGAAAGCAAATATTAAATCACCCAGAAATGTTTTTGAAACTGAAATCCTTGTAGACAGCAAAGTCTCAGATATGACATCTTATCATGTTTCGGGAAAAGGTGGAGGTGGTAGCAATATTTGAGCCAGAACAATGTGATATCTTCTAATTTCTGCTCTGTGGAGTTTATGATTGGCTTGTACAGTTCTGGAACTGCTGCAGCAAAGATGAATAGTAAATATATTTGTTACTGAAGTAGTACTAACAGATTTATCTGTGTTTCAAGCTCAATATGTCCTCCCTGAGACTTCGTTATCACGATGTCCTGAACAACACTAATGTACAAGCCACTGGGGGTTGTTTGTCTTGATTATTATAAATTAGACAAGATTGGGTCATAAAGTTCAGATCATCATATGTTTTGGGCATTACTAAGGCACTTCGGAATTCATCAAAATCAACATTTAGTCACTGGTGAAATCAGCTACAACCTTAGTTTTTTCAATACCTGAATTGTTACTCATTGACTGGTATAGTGTGAAAAATTCCAATCAATATCCAATTATGTGTTTTTTGCTGTAAACTCGATGAGTCCCTGCTTCGCCTTTTCCCTGTACTATTGCATACAGTTTGGCTAATAAACATTTTCCTCCACTTCAGAACAGAAACAAAGATCATTACGTGGTCAATTTTGCTGTTTCTGAAGTGACTTGTGCAGAGGCAGCTTGTGTGTTGCATCACCACACTTCCCAGTTCCATAAGCTTTAGTTCTGATTTACATCACAGTATAAGATATTGTTTACCTCTACACTTTTACTGTAGATTTGCTTTATGCCCTATACTGTGCTATATAGTATATATACTACAGCCTAGTAGACCTCATGTAGTACAGTATGCTATGAAATATATAGTATATTTTATGATGAAAGCCCCTTCTCCATTTACTGTCTTATTAATACTTAATATTTAATTAGATGATGCTAGGCAAAGCTGCTATAATTAGAATGATATAGAAATATATTGTTAGACTTGTTCCTGGTTTTCCATCAATCATTAAGTTATGCATGAATGAGGAATTTTCCTATTAAATGTTCAGTTTGTAAGCATTGTGAGGAAAATATTTAATTGAAATAAAATAAATCTAACATTGTTATGTCTTTCAGCTTAACCTCTGCAGATGCAAAATTACAGTTTTTCTGGACGGTGAGATCTCCCTGAGCTTTGTGACATGGCTTTATGATTTTCTGTGTAGTAATACCTCCAGTGTTACAACAATGTTCCACATTTGCATTTCCCACAGACATTTTACAATTGTGCTTTACAATTATAATAACTTACTAATTGGTTACTATTCTGAGGTCTTTCTCAGTTGTTACCAACTGCTAATGTTCATTAATACAGAAATATGACATCTTCACTAAGTTTCTGGTAGACTAGTTAGGTGGGTTTGCAGAGATGTGCTGACCTTTGAAGTAACAAGACCTGTAGATCCAGCTCCTAACTTGTTGAAATCTTTCTTAAACATTTGTTAGGTTAAATACTATGCCCTAATGGCCTTACTAGCACCATCTGTAATTAGATGAACTTTAGAAAGAAAAAAGAGGTAGAATGGTCATTGACCTTAGACCTTTAAAATTCAAGTATCTTCCTCTGTTTTCATTGGTGTGGAAATAAAAGCAGAGCCTTTTGCAGAGGTGGTGAATGTTTTTAGTGTCCATTATTCAGAATTTAAGGTGTCACGCTTGTATAACTTTGGAACTTTTACTCTTTGATACTTTTGAATAGAATTTAGATGAGTTATAAGGTTTGATCCACAACTAAGTCCCACTAAGTATTAGTATTTGCTGATACCAGCACTGAGACTTCTGATTATCTTTGGTGGAACTAAGGAGAGGATAAATGTTTTTGATCTGTGATATGTGCACTGACTGGTTAGTGTTATGTGATACTGCAAAGGAAGTAATGAGAAGCTGTTTGGTTTATGCAATTGTTTTGTAGTGCAATTCTAATGAATAAATACTGCCTGTTAGGCATTAAGTTACTAAATCTCAACAGATGATTGAATATAAATTTTTGTTTATTTGTTATGGATGAGGATGTAGACTCCTACAAAAAGTAGAAAGTACATTTGAGAATTTAATTTATTAGTGTTTAAGGCATTTAGAAGTTTTTTAAGTTACTGCCATTTAAATGACTTGTTCAAATTCTGGGCTGATTTTGCTAAAGAAGTAACCGTGTACCATCAGCAGTTACATGTTATTTTAATTTAGAAATGCTATTACATTCCTGACTTCCAATATCTGGCTTTTTTCTCTTAATTAATACAATTCCCTTAGAGAGACAACATGTAGCAAGTTAAAACACTTGCACGGAAGTGAAGGTTCAGATTTGTATTTTAATAGCCATAAGCAGACAGCGGACAAGCTATGTTTGAATTCAGGAATACTTGGTAACTAACAAGTAGGTAAACATTTCTAGTATAAATTCATTGATAAACACCATAAAATGGGTTAACCTCAGAACATTATTCATTTTATGCAAATTTAGACCTTTAAGATGGAAGCTTTAAACTGGAAAAATATTCTGAAATATGTACTGTACTATTCATCAGGGGGCTTATAGCCCTAAATGCTGGATGACATTGTTGTTCTTTTGACTGTAGTAAAGTAGTCAAAAAGTGACTTTTAAGGAGGAGAGTATTACTATCAAAACTAGAGAAAATGCCATCCAAATTCTTGTCTGTCTTTACAAGTAGGTAATCACAGCCTGAGTTACTATTAGTTGTTTTAAATGCCGTATTCAGACTTCCATTTATCAGGTTAGTTATTTATATGATTTTAGATTTTTCAGGCAGTTTAAAAGGATTTTGGAGCAGAAATTTATTTCACATCTCCATCTAAAGAACCTAAAAGTACAAGGAATCATCAAAACCCCAAAGTAATAAATACAGCAATTGAAGACCAGAATAGCAAAGCCAAGAGTAAAAGTAAAATAACAAAATAAGTCCAAATTTAATGTAAAAACTGTAACCTTCAAATGAACATATGTTTGAGTAGAACTAAGAAATGATCTACTCATCAAAGGATTTATTAAACTTTCTTCTTTTGATAACTTATCAAATAAAATTTGTTAACAAATAAGTATGAATAACATAAACCATCAGAATTTACTGTTTCTTTGCTTGTTTTCTAAATAAATTTATATCTTTTAAATTTTCCTTTGAAATGGTGGTATAACACACTGGTGTATAGAGTTCTTTACAGGCTATTAAAATTAAAAAACAAAACAGAACAAAACAAACCAGCCCACCATTTATTCTTCCTACAATAAATTAAAAAAAAAAATCCTAATTATTATACTTATCCAAAAAGGTACCTCATATAGATGCTAAAAGAGATGAAAAGTTATAGTGTGATTTAAAGTTTTGCATTTAGTTTTGTTTTCCTTTCCTGTTTGCTCCTGCTCTCCATAGTCTCAGGTTATTCTAGCACCTATTTGTGCAAGATCCTTCATTCACTCTAATGTTGACATGGAAGCTCTATAGGGTTTATCATTGTTTCATTGTTTATCCGTACAAAGAGATGGTTATTTGTCCTTTTTCAAAGATCCACAGATTCAAAGATATCATAGCACAGAGTGCTGAGGCACGTCAGAGGTACATGAAAATAAATTCAGTAAACCAATTTCTTAATGTACAAAATGACTGATTCCTATAAGCCAGTTTTTAATTTGGAATAACAATCAGTTTGATGGCTGGCTGAGGCAGAAACATACCAGTCATGAGGGATTTTGGACAGCCAAATTACATTGCTTTAAGTGTTCTTGAATCTATAAACATCAAATAGTAATTTTTCAGGAGTATAAATAATAACATATACATGGTGCCTCTTATTTAGATAAAATCAATAACAGTAATAATAAAAAAATTAATGATAATATTTTTAAGGCTTATTCTGTCTGGGAATGTTGTCAGGTAAGAGTAGACCTTTGTATAGTACAGAGCTCCTAAGGTCTTTGTTTATACTTGAAAGTAAGTGGCTTGTTCTGCCAGATTACAGAGTTTATTTCTCTTTGCTCTTTTGTTATGGTGACAAATCATGCCATTAAAATATTTATATTTAGAGTTAACAGTTGCATGCTCACTAAACAAGCATCATCAATAAATTTCACTTTGATGCTTTTTATGATAATACACTGTAATTGGATTCAGCAGTAAATCCAAACACAGCTCTGAGGTATTGATTTTCCAAACAGTTCTGTCAAAATTATGCAGTAAGAAATGAAGCAGCAGTTTGATGAGGCATACCATAAAATTATTTCAAAATATGGTTATTGAGCAGAAGATATCAATAAGTTGATAGTTTTTATATTAAGACAATCCTCACAGGGACATCTAAGGAATTGATATAATTTGCTATACCGACCCTTTGTAAATGTACATTGGCAGACAGAGGCAATGTATTTCATAATGTCAGAGGTGTTGAACGATGGTTCAAGTGGGATACAATTTTTAAATAAACAAACAACTAACTAACTAAATAAATAAATAAACAAACAAACAAACAAGAAGCCCAGTTTGTATTTTTTTCTGTTAGGATTTAGAACATTATTCTTCCAAACAGATGAGTCATTTTTGGACAGAGGAACACCATTTTATGACAATTTATTCATATGCTATACATAGTACATGGTTTATTAATATTGTAAATTGATTTACAGCTTTTGTGCATGTATGTCACTAGCACTACCTGCATGTAAAATGCATAATATCTAAGTACATCTCTTCATTCTCATGCTATTCAGGCAAATTGAATCTTCTATATATATCTAGAGAAAGTCCTCAGCTGGGAAAAAAAAGTGTGGGGGAAAAGGAGGACTTTATTATAGGTATAATTCTTTCTCTTTCTGGTGAAGAGAGAAGCATTTTCCTGCTTAAAACCTAAATCTACTGTAATTCTCCTATAGTCAGATCAGTCTCTCTGAGGAAGGAATGAGGTGAGTATTTGCTGTAGGGCATATGAACAGGAAAATTAGGTTTGTGACAAACAGTACAGTAGGATCTTCATACAAATGAGCATGAAGACATGACCAATTCAGGAATCAGGTTACAGTGGTACTGACTGTATGGCTTATGCCATGTTCAGACCTTTTAAAAATCAATATGCATTGATTTGCTGTAGAATAAATTGTTCGCTTGTCCACAAAGTAAAAAAATCTAAGTTTTGCTTCCTACCTTCAGTTTGCCCTTGCCTGAGTTATACTCTGAGTCGTTTCCTAAGATTTGCTTTAGCCATCCCTGGATTTGTATGTATTTAAATATGCACACATTATTTTTGAGCCATTTTGAAAAACAAAGAAGACACACTAGTATGTGATAATATAGCTTACTTTTCCCTAAATTGCATGAAAAACTGTAATTTTCTACAAGAAAATGTGAGAGAAATTTATCATTGAAAATCAAGCTCTACTCAATCTTCTATCATGTCTGAAAGAATTTTCAGTCAAAATGTTGCTAAATCCAACTTCTGAATGATATTAATAATGATTATTCTAAGCATAAGACTAATTCAGATTATGGAAATAAAAAATCTAAGCTTTGTAGTACATTTATTCTTTCTCTTACTATCATTTTGTAGGAACCTATGCTAAATTAATTCAGATGAATATATCTAAAATGATCTTTAATCATATAATATGTAATAATGTCAGTAAAAATGAAAAACATGTAATACAGAATTTTGGCATAGACAACATTTTTATACTTAAACCTTTGGATAAAAAGGTTTCCACTGTTACAAAGAATAATGAAAAATTAAAAGGGTGATTATTCCATGATTAAATCAGAATTTTTATCTGAAATTAAGTGTGTATCCACTGTTTATTAAAGGGACTGGTTCTGTAGTCAATTTTGAGTTGAAACTTTAAAGCTTTTAAGAAAAGTCAAATGTTGGGTTTTGCAACTTGAAGCTTTGAATTATAAAATCAACAAAAATAAAGGCTAGGTTAACATCAGAAATAAATATAGACAATCATGTCCATATTTTTATATATTCATCTGTATTTGTCAACAAAAATCATTAAACTTCTTAGAAAAAAAAATAGAGAAAACCAGAAGGTATCTGAAAGAGAAAATTATAGAACATGCCTGACAAGATAAAAATGTTTTCTTTTTATTACTGTTAATGAAACTTTTTTTCTTTTCAATTTAATAAGAATTAGCAAAATTTAATTGAAACAAAATATATCAGAAAGAGAAGCAATATTTATTAAAAGTTTGAGTATGAAGGCTAGGAGATCTATTTGTAGATTCTAGGGCTGTCAGAAAGACATTAGTTAGTACTAAAGACTGTGATTACATCCCCAAAAGGAGTGGCGATAGGAAAGGGATTACTTGAAATTCGTAGCAGGAGACTAGAAGCAGGTGACTTACGCACATGGCTTCAACTCAGTCTGACGGTTGATGCTGATGAAAGAGAATTAGGGCACAGCTTCAAAGGATGAGATAGATGAAGCCAGTGATGATGACACATGATGACAGGAAACTGAAGATATGAGGTCTTAGTGGGTTTCAATTTTAGGGTTATTTTACACACTAGAAAAAGGGTAGAGATTATTTTATACTATCCAGTGAAACAGGCTTTTAAAACACTCTATGTTAAAAATCAATTCCCAAAGAACTGGTTCTTCTCAAAAAATTAGGCTGAGGGAGAAGAGAAATAGTATTTTTTAAAGTCTTGGGCTGTAAGTAGATTTTATCAAGCAATTAGAAGGAAAGTTGAAGCTAGGAGGAGTTTTTCTACAAAAAAAAAAAAATCTATCTTTCATTTGCAAGTCTTCAGTTATGGTTGTCCCCTTTATATACATTAACATCTTTATGATAATGTGTCACTTTATTTAAAATTATTAAAAAATTAATTCACGGGAGAAGGAAAACTGCCACATCAGGTAAGACAATCTCTTGCTTTCATTACTGAGCAGTCTGAGACTGTAAATCTACATAGGTATATGCTACATAGGGCTACTAAGGTTTACAGAAGTTACATATTTGTACCAGTGAGCACATAATGGCTTTAAAATACTACCAAATGTTAACAGCTGGTTTGTTTTGTTTGTTTTTTTTTTTTTTTTTTTGCTATGAAAATAGCTCCCCAGAAGAGGTAAATCAGTGGAAATAGGGAGGTGTGGTTATTTGTGGGGGTTTCTTGTTTCTTTATGTCTTAATATGATATGTTTTATTCTGGGTCTCCACTTTTAGCAATTCAGACAACTTGGTATATGAAAAAATAAGCCTCTCAAGACAACTCCTCATTTCAGTGAAGAAATACACTTAATAGCTTTACTAGTACTCAGTACCTTTACAGAGAGACAAATCTGAGTACTGAAAGGGTCTGTAATCCATGAAAGAAAAGCATAACAAAATGAAGTCACGCAAATTCACAGAGGTAAACTTTTGAGTTGCTAATTTCGCATTTACTCAAATTGTTATCAATTATATATCTCCTCACACCTTTAATTTATTAATGGATGTCTTTTTCTGGGTATTATTTAGTTATGCATAAGTCAGTGAGTTTAATACAGAACTAAAGGCATCCAGTTATACAGTTTATGTTAACAAAGAAGTCCAATTAGATAACCCAGTTGTGTTTTCTAGAATTAAACACTTATTAACTATATAAATCTATTTATCATCCTATTAAATCATGCCACTGCCCGGAACACTATTCTGGGACTTGAAAGACAAGTCCTGTGGCGACATGGTACCCCGGAAAGAATTGAGTCAAATAATGGCACTCATTTTCAAAATAATCTCATAAACACCTGGGCAAGAGAACATGGCATTGAGTGGATATATCACATTCCCTATCATGCACCAGCCTCTGGGAAAATCAAACAGTATAATGGGTTACTAAAGACCATGCTGAGAGCAATGGGAGGTGGGACTTTTAAACACTGGGACACACATTTAGCAAAGGCCACCTGGTTAGTCAATACTAGAGGATCTACCAACCAGGCTGGCCCTGCCCAGTCCAACCTTCTGCGTACTGTAGATGGAATAAAGTCCCAGTAGTACACCTTAACAACATGCTAGGAAAGACTGTCTGGGTTATTCCCACTTTAGGTAAAGGTAAGCCCATACGTGGAATTACCTTTGCACAAGGACCTGGGTGCACTTGGTGGGTAATGCAGGAAAATGGGGAAGTCAAATGTGTGCCTCAAGGGGACTTAATGTTAGGTGAAAATAGCCAATAAATTGAACTGTATTAGGTCAATCACCAAACAGCCCTATCAATGCATCACTATGATTAACACATATTATATAATGGCATTGTATTCATGAAGGAACACATGAACTCAAAGTAAGGATTGGCTTCAGCAACCGATGCCCAATGACTCCCATAAACCATGAATACAGACGATGTTGGATGCATCAGCCGCCCGTTCCAACTGTAACAGGGACTGCATGCCTTCCTTCTGCAAGGTCACCTGGTCACCTATTCCCTACTGACCAAGAATCACCCTTCCCGCCTTAAAAGACTATTATGACATATGGAATGCAAAGTTATGAACCAAATGAACTTATGATACATTCTGCAGTGATGGCCCAGTGACTGAGGGAATGATGTCTGTGTGCACATGCCTAAAACCCAGGAGAAAGGACAATGATCAATTAGACTGTACTGGGTAATATGGAACTTGAGCATAACGTAAATGATATAGAATAAGGGGTGGATACTGTCTTAGTTTGGGCTGAAATAGAGGTAATATTCCTTTTCAGGGACTAGATGAGTGCTGTGTTTTGGATTTAGCTTTGGGTTTGGTATGAGAAGAATGCTGATAGCACACTGATGTTTTCAGCTGCTACCAAGATTTCAAGGACTCTCCGACTCTCCATGTCCTGCCCGTGCGCAAGGGCACAGGGAGCAGGGAGGGAGCACGGCCACAGCACCTGACCCTAACTGGCCAGTGAAATATTCCATATCATGGAATGTCATGCTCACTATATAGAGGAGGGGTGGTTGGGAAGGAGCTCTCTCGCTTCTGGGATTGCGATTGTGGGATCTTGGTATCTCAGGGTCGCTGGCCGGGAACGGGCTGGATATTGGTTAGCGGGTGGTGAGCAATTACGCTGTACATTGCCTGTTTGTATATTTCTTTTTGTTTTTGTTTTATTGCCATTATTAAACTGTTCTTATCTCAGCCTGCGAGTCTCCCTTCACCCCTCTAATCCCATCCCCCATTCCCAGGTGGGGAGGGGGAAGGGAGGGTGATTAGCTGCGATGGTTGGCTGCCGATCAGGCCCAAACCATAACAGATGGCTAGTGTTTCTGCTAAAGTGTTAGCTTCTTCAAGACTAAAAAAAAAGTCACCAAATTCTGCTCTGTGGTGTAGTGATAAACTTGATGTAACTGACAAAATAATGTTCATCAAAGCTACAGTAAAATACTTGATTTACAAGAATTTCTGATAACATAGGTAAAAATATTACTTGATGGGGGTGAGGACAGCTGTTGTTCAACAAAATAGTAAACCGATGTCTATAAATACTATGATAATGGATTCTCTAGAAGCATGGTGAAAGAGCCAGAATGTACAGAGAGAAAGAAAGAAAGAGAAAAATTTGATGGATTACCCGAACAGTGAATCTCAAAAATAAGCTTTCCTGTAATTGGGAGAAAATTTAAGTATTCCATCTTGACCATCAGGCTATCTCATCCAGCTTTTCGTTATTCAGACAAAGTACTGTCACCAGAATGAATTCATCAATGTTACAGAGATAAATGTTCCAACATGGAACAGACAGAAGTATCTTCCTGTTCTTATGAAGAAAATTGTCTCTTTGTACTATTATATCAGTGACAAAGATGTCTGGACTTTATAAGCATCTCTTTCCACTTAGTCTGCCTTAAATATTAATGATGCAATGATTTAACCTCTCTATACTAAGTTCAAGAAAGAGTTTAAAAGTGCTAATAAGGAATCGGACTGTTTCAAGAATAAAATAATCAAATTACTTTAAAGATATGGCTAGTTCTCACTACCTTGAAATAATTAATAATGTTAAATAGAAAGGAGATGAGCTGAAAAGAAACTGAAATACACTGAGACTGCAGCTAGCCTAATTATTTCAAGACAAATTGCAATAGATTATGATATTCCTTAAAGATTGATCTATATGGATATCTAAATTTTCATCAAAAACACTAGCATCACTAGTAGACCTATAAATCTTTGGGTGAGAAAATGTTTTCAAAAATAATTTTTATAAAAAAAAACCATCCAAACAAACAAAAAAAATCCAACGAACCAACCAAAACATACAAAAAAAAACCCTCAAAACCCCGAAACAATCAAACAGACAAAAAACTACTAATGATAAAAGAAAGATGTATTGGGCCCATATTGCCAGTTTGTATCTAACAGTAGTGGAAAAGAAAACCTGAATTCCTAAGCTGAAATTTAACATAAATATTTTAGATAAGGATGTATCAGATCTCAACATATTAGAGTTACTTACCTACAGTCCTTTCTACATTGTGATTCTCCCCATTGCCTCTGAAATTGAAGATACATTTGTAACAGAAAACTAAAGCATATTAGCATTTTAAATGAAGTAGTCATAGTTTCAAATACCAAATGGTAAAGACAGTTCCATGATTACTTTGTAAGCCAGAATCAGAAGTACTGACAAACAAATCTCCTGAGTTACTCAGCTCCAAGACTCTGCACAAGAAAATAATTTGGTTTGCTTTCTATGAGCTTAAGTATGAGTGGCAGACTGAATCTACACCAGTAGAGTGGAGAAAAACTCCTTATCTCACACTGTACACTTAACTCTTGTATTGTCCTTAGATATTAACAGACAATCTGAAAACAGGCAGATAGACATATTTATAGAAGATGAATGAATATGAAAACCAGAGGAATCTTTGTTCAGCAGTTGATATAGCCAAAATCCCCGTAACTTCTCCAGGATAGTGTCTAAACAGGTATTTTCCCTTTGACATTTGAACTGTTCAGAAAGTTTGTCTTACCATAAACACCATGTAACAGAGGCATAGCCATTAGTAAGTCCAAATTGAAGAATCTGTAGGACAATTTTACCAATTGATGGAAACTGTAGAAATTGTACTTTTTTATTAGCTGATGTTTGATTATTGAAGAAAAAGTAGGAATGGATTCAAATTAAAACTGCTTAACAGCTGATTACGTTTGAAGATCTTCAAAAAATAAGTTCCCCTCTTGCCACACCATAAGGTGAAACAGACGAGTCATCCCATCTCCTGCTCCCTTCAGTTCTAACATGTCTGAAAAAATAAAGCACAGGGAGTACAATGTTCCAAGAGCAATAAACAAATTATTTTTGGGAGGACTGTTCAACATAGGGTTTTTATTAACCACTTAATCAAATCCAGAGTTTACTAAAGGATTTAATTAAATATAATTCAACATACTCAGTTAATGCAATACTGGGTAATGAAAGGAGTAACAGTTAGCAGTTATTTTGCAGAAGGAAAACTTACTGCTATTATTATAGCACCCAGAATTGCCAGATATGAGTTGTCCTGGGCACTGTTCCAATAACAACATTAGTAGATGTCCTAGGCAGATTTTTAAGAGCTTCTGTTAAAATGTGTGTAGGTCAGGACCCAGAGGTGACATACAAAATATCTAATAAATTTCTTTTTTTTTTATAAATGAAAGGTAATTGCTGAAGAAGCCAATTAAAGAAAGAGAGATTGGTGTTGCTCTAAAATATTTTCTTAGGGGCAAGTAATGGATTTACATATCGTGTCTATGCTGCAAAGAACACTTGTCACAATTTTGAACAAAAGCTTTCTATTAGTCTTTCAGCTCAGCAAGACTTATCCTGTTAATGGATAATGTCTCCCTCTTATTTAAGAAATTAGACTGTGTGCCAACTTCCTCTACTTTAATGTATAAAATACTTCTTTAAACATCTCACTAAAATACCTACAGATAGCACTCCAGTGGTGATATGCTATCAGTCTAAATGGAGTGGACTCAGTTAAGAGGGGGACTTGACCCCAAACATCAAAACTGGGAACGTCTTTCTGAATGAGCAAACAGAAGAGGAATATAAGGAAGAAAATGACAGAAATAAATACCAAGGGTTAAGTAAAAATGAAATAATTATTTAGAAAATTAGGCCAGAAAGATCAATATTGGATCTGAGAATACTTGAGAACTCAGAAACACTTATGAGACTGCAAAGAAAGAATTAATTAGCTGTGCAAGAAAAATTCCACTGACATCAGTTTATTTTTTATGTAGTTAAAGATAAAGTGTCAGATTCCTGTTTCTTCTTTTTTATTTTTTTTTTTTTTTTCAGTTAACAGTGATATATAGTTTTAAGGTGAAAACAAGATAGGCATTGACTGAAAGATTCTGCTTCCTGACCATGGATAAAGCTGAAATCAAATGCTGAAGATAAGAAAAAAAAAAAAAAAAAAGCTAAACCTAGATATTTACAGTAACCAAGGGTTTAGAGTATACTATAAAAAAGATAACCATTTCTTTTCCAAATCCTAAAATACAAAAAAAAAAAAAAAAAAAAAAAAAAATCGGAGATGAAGAACAATCATGGAAGACTTTAAAAAGATGTCATTAAAAAAACTTTGACTCACCATAGAAAGCAGAAAAAGTAAGATACAATAGAATTTAATCTACTCATAAGAGCAAGAATAGGTAAAGCCAATAAATGGGCACAGACGCAACTAATGCAAAAGATTGACTGAATATGCCACATTCAGAGATGGCAAATTCCTCAAAGCTTTTTTTTTTTCTCTTGGACTTTGGTAACACATAAAGAACATCTTCACAAAGACATTTGCTAAATAAAGGTTCATGAGTGGGATCCAGTTTGCATAATAAGGTGTCTACACAAAAAGCTAGTTATTGAAGATCACATTAGTCATTGGAGAATTTCATGTGACTAGCAGGGTGTAGAGAGCTATTCAGTTCAACGTAGAACACAAGTTTTGGGTCAGTGAATACCTGATGAGTGTCCTGGGTTGAGTGAGTGGTGGAGTTTTTTGGTGGCAGGGGAGGGGGCTATCGGGGCAGCCCCCTGTGAGAAGCTTCTCAAAGCTTCCCCAGCTCCATGTCAGCTCCACTTCTGTTTAGAAAATTGAGCCAATCAGCTGTGCCTCTGCGATAACGTATTTAAGAAGGGACGTGGTGACAGGCAGTCGGACTTGTGAGGAGGAGTTGCTGCAGCTGCATGAACACCAAGGTCAGTGGAGGAACGGAGGGAGAAAGGAGGGGGGAGGTGTGCCGGAGCAGAGACCCCCCTGTATCCTGTGGTGAGACGGCAGGGCAGGCCCCCCCCCCCTGCCACCCATGAAGATCTACGGTGAAGCAGACATTGATTTATGGCCTGTTGCTCCTGCTCAGCTAATCAAGATTCTGTGCCCGAAGAAGGCTGGGGTCTCATGGGAAAAGGTAGCCCCACTGCTGTAATTCAGTGCTGGGAGGATTGCAGCATGCGGGGGAGTCCCATGCTGGAGCAGCTCGGGAAGGGCTGCAGCCGTGGGAGGGAATCCAGTCGGAGGAAGTTAGTGACCCATGACAGAGCAGTGTGGGGAATGCTGCGGCCCATGGGAGGAATTCAAGTCGGAGAAAGTTTGTGGAGGACTGTCTCCTGTGAGAGGGGGACCACGATGGAGCAGGGGGAACAAGTTTCAGACACTCCCCTCACTGAACATGAAGGAAGTGGCAGCACTGACTGCACCCCCCATTCCCTGCCCTGCGCCAATGGGGGAGGAGGTAGAGATATCAGGAGCACGAGCTGAGCCTGGGAAGAAGGGAGGGGTGGGGGAAAGGTGTTCTCAAGATGTGGCAATGCTTCTCACTGTCTTACTCTGTTATGTGTTGTTAGTGTCTGTCATAAATGTATGTTCTTTTTTTCTTCCCCTAACGAGTCTGCCTTTTGCTCGTGATCATAAAAGGGGGATTTTCCCCCATCCCAGTCCTATCTTGAACCCCACGCCTGGCTCTCTGTCCCTTCGCATTACCGGAGGGGAAGGGAGAGAGAGGTGCTGCATTGTGGTTGGCTGCCAATCAGGCCTAAACCACGACATGAGAGATGAAAATGTGAAAATCTTCTGCTTAATATTACCTGAAAACCTGAATTGTAGTGTTTATAATAAATAAATTCAAAACTAGGACTTGGTTTGATTTGGGATTTTGGGTTGAGGTAATTAATAAGCTAGTTGTTTCTGACCCAGCAAGGAAAGAGATCTGTTACCAAAATGTCTTGAAATTTTAATTTTTATTCATACATAACATCTGGTTATCTGATAAAATCTGGACTTATTCTTTACAGATATTTATATTTGGCCTAATCCTCTGAAAAAAAAAAAAAAAATGGTAGAAAGAGATAATACCACTTTTGATTAATTTAATCCAAAAGTACCAATTTACACCTGACTACTGGGAACATATCTGTTGCTCCTTGTTAGCCATAAAGGATGTCTGAGGGTATTGACTACCTTAAATCAAAATGTTTATGGTATAGAATTATGTTATCAGTAATGAAAACCCTGAGAAATCCTGAAACAATTTTAAAAATGAAAGACTTAATAGAATGGGATATTCTGATTTTTCAAGCCATAATTTTATGTTCAACTGCTATATTACTTTGTTAGATTTGAGTTAAAGATGATAGCTCTTCAGCTACTTCATCTTTTAAATATTTACTTATATTTTATTAGAAAAATTATATATACTTTCTTAATCACTCAGATTTTCACTGTATGCACATCACAATGTATTGAAAAGGACTAATAATCTTCTTTATGAAAAAAAATAAAAAGAAAGAAAATCAGTGCTAAAGCATAAAATAAAATATATATAAATAAAATTATATAAATATTTTAAGAGAAAATAATCATAATTTTTGCAAGTTTTTGTTTTGTTTTGTTTTGTTTTTTTCTCAGTAGAGAGCACAAATGTAACATATGTTATTAACAAGAGTGATTTTGGGAAATTTTGTGACAAAATAGCCATAAATTAAATTTTAAAATTCAAATGCAAAAATACCCATGAAACTTTATAACATTAAATTGAACTTTATACCAAGTGTTACTTAGGAAAAATACTGCCTTTTCATGAGGAGTCCTTAAAAGTATAGATATGCTAAAATTCCTCCAAAAAATAAGTCAAGGTTGTCTGTAATTTAGTCTTCCTTCCCTGCACATTATATGTCACATTTCTGTTGAACTAAGTGGTAGAGAAAAGTACTTCAGAAAGAAAAAATGTGTTGAAAAAATGGTACTTTTTTTCCAAATAAATTATATTTGTTTTTCAAATAAATATCATTATGTCTTAGCTCAAGTAATGTCCTACACAGCAACATAGATACTGTACTTCTCTAGATATTCTATAAATCCACAGATGCCATAACAGATAAAAAAGCAGTTACAACAGTCTTCATAACTGTGGTGCCAACACTGGGACTTTAAAGTGCTTCTGTGGGTGTTTATAATGAAGAGTTATAGATAGGAAAACAAACCAAAACAGCAAATAATAATACATTTAACCATTATTTTTAAGTTATTTTCTGATGTAAAAGAGATCAGGTTAAAATTATAGAATAATTTAGACAGGAAGGGACCTCTAGAAGTTCCATGGTTTAATCCTTCCCTAGAAACAGGGCCAACCCAGAGCAAGCTGTTCAAGGCTTTGTCTAGTTTAGTTTTGGAAGATGGGACTCCAGACCCTCTGCAGGCAATCTGTGCCAGTGTATGATTACCATCACAGTGAAAAATAAAAATTCACTCATACTATAAATTTCCAGTTTTGTAACTTGTGTTTCCTGATTCTCATCTAGTTGCTACACACCTCTGAGAAGAGACAGCTTTACTATTCCTTCCCAAAGCTGTGTCTTTTCCAGTACGAGCAAGACCTGTTCCATCAGCATTTCTTCACAGGACAAGTACTCCAGCCTCCAACTGTCTTGGTGGCTTCTGCTTCAATATGTCAATGTCTGTTTTATACTGGAACAACCCAAAACTGCAAATATCAAACTGCCATGTTAACTGTTGAATCCCAGTGGTCCAGTCTATCAATGCATTTTTATGGTGTTCCAAATAACTTCAAATTAAATGGTCATCATCCTGGGTTGAGTGAGTGATGGAGTTTTTTTGGTGGCAGGGGAGGGGGATATAGGGGTGGCCCCCTGTGAGAAGCTTCTCAAAGCTCCTCCAGCTCCACGTCAGCTCCACTTCTGTTTGGAAAACTGAGCCAATCAGCCCAATCAGCTGCGCTTCTGCAATAACATATTTAAGAAGAAAGTGGGACTTGTGAGGAGGAGTTGCTGCAGCTGCACGAACACCAAGGTCAGTGGAGGAACGGAGGAAGAAAGGAGGGGGGAGGTGTGCTGGAGCAGAGACTCCCCTGTATCCTGTGGTGAGATAGCAGGGCAGCCCCCCCTGCCACCCATGGGGGCCTGCGGTAGAGCAGACATTGATTTATGGCCTGTGGCTTCCGCCTAGATGATCAAGGTGCTGTGCCCGAAGAAGGCCGGGGTCTTGTGGGAAAAGGTAGACCTGCTGCTGTAATTCATCTCTGGAAGGATTGCAGCATGTGGGGGTGTCCCACGCCAGAGCAGCTCAGGAAGGGCTGCAGCCGTGGGAGGGAATCCAGTTGGAGAAAGTTAGTGACCCATGACGGAGCAGTGTGGGGAACGCTGCAGCCTGTGGGAGGAACTCTTGTTGGAGAAAATTTGTGGAGGACTGTCTCCTGTGAGAGGGGGACCACGGTAGAGCAGGGGAAAGAAGTTCCAGAAAATCCCCTCACCGAAGATAAAGGAAGTGGCAGCACTGACTGCACCCCCCATTCCCTGCCCCTGCATCGCTCGGGGGAGGAGGTAGAGATATCGGGAGCAGATCTGAGCCCAGGAAGAAGGGAGGGGTGAGGGGAAGGTGTTCTCAAGATGTGACAATGCTTCTCACTGTCCTACTCTGTTATTTGTTGTTAGTGTCTGTTCTTTTTTTTTTTTTTTTTCCTTCCCCTAATGAGTCTGCCTTTTTCTCGTGATTATAAAGGGGAATTTTTTCCCCATCCCAGTCCTATCTCTAACCCCAAGCCTGGCTCTCTGTCCCTTCTCATTGCTGGAGGAGAAGGGAGAGAGAGCCGCTGTGTTGTGGTTGGCTGCCAACCAGGCCCAAACCATGACAGTCATTTACAACTAAATGTGAAAAAATAACCTTTACAGATATTACAGCCTCTGAGTTTTTGAAGAAATTCAATTTTTGGTTATGTTTTGTTTGTGGAAATGTCTGTCGAGAAACTCCATCCACTGGGTGAAAGGGTACAGCATATTCCTACCTGTCACCAGAAAGTGTATATATATATATATAAATTGGTTTACAATTAAGGCTATAATTTCTCTATAAATGAATATAGTAGCATAAACTGTGAGAGATCATCTGCACCACTGTATCTAGCATCCTAATATTGCTAGGAAGTCTTTCATACAAGTGAAATGTTACAATTTTAAATAATTAAATTTTCCTGCCCTGTCTTTCTGTAAAACTTTGTATAAGGCTGCACTCTGTTGAGAATCCATATTCGAGCAGGGTTCTGGCAGGACCGGTGACCCCATGGGGTAACCACGCTGGAGCAATCTGTTCCTGAAGGACTCTACCCGATGTAAAGAACCGACACTGGAGCAGTTCATGAAGAACTGCAGCCCATGGGAGGGACCCACATTGAAGAAGTTCATGAAGGACTGTCTCCCATGGGAGGGACCCTATGATGGAGCAGGGGAAGAGTGTAAGGAGGAAGGAGCGGTAGAGACAAAGTGTTACAAACTGACTACAATACCCATTCCCCATCCCCCTGTGCCATTTGGTGGGGGGGAGGTATAAGGGTCAGGAGTGAAGCTGAGCCTGGGAAGAAGGGGAGGAGGAGGAAAGTGTTTTTAGATTTGTTCTTATTTATAATTATCCTGCTCTGTTGAAATAGAATAGAATAGAATAGAATAGAATAGAATAGAATAGAATAGAATAGAATAGAATAGAATAGAATAGAATAGAATAGAATAGAATAGAATAGAATAGAATAGAATAGAATAGAATAGAATAATTTCAGTTGGAAGGGACCTGCAATGATCATCCAGTCCAATTCAGGGCTGACCAAAAGTTAAAGAATATTATTAAGAGCATTGCACAAATGCTTCTTAAAAACTGACAGGCTCAGGACATTTATTTTGGCAATGAATAGAGTAATTTTCCTGACACAAATCTGGTTTTCCTGTGACAGTAATTGGTAAGTGATCTCCCTGTTCTTATCTTGACCCATTGGCTTTTCATTGTATTTTCTCCCTCTGTCCTGTTGATGGAGGAGGACTGCTAGAGTAGCTTGATGGGCATCTGGCAGGCATCCAAGGTCAACCCACCACACTCTTTCAGAATATTTGTTCTGTGAATGTAGAAGCTGTCTTTTAAACTCCAGTTAACTTTTTCCTTTTTTGTATCAACTTGAAAATAGAAAACTACGCTATGTGGATAGCAGGGTTCAAAACTTCAAGGAAGAGGAAGGACTCAGCAATCAGATTGAGCTGTTGACACGTAGTTCTCTATGTGGGAACAAATGTAGGAATCAGTAAGCTTCCTGGAGCAATGCCCAGATTTAATATTCAGTGAGAATTTATTTGATCTTTGCAAATCATACTGAAGGATCTGTAAAGTTATTTAGACAAATTCAAGGGTTACTTATGAAAACAGCATTTATTGGGTATAAAGATACCTTTTCTACACTGATAAACCTTTTCAGATGCAGATGATGACATCTGATGCTTAAGCGAATTTACTGATAAGTACAAGGATCAGAAATAAATTATTTTTCTTTCAAACACTGAACTGTACAAATAGATCTAGATGTAAAGAAAAAAATCAGTAATTTGTTTTACCAGGCAGTTACAATAATAACCTAATGATTTAAAAACACAAAACTAAAAACCCAACAATGATAAATCAACTAATTTAATGAGAAATAAATAAAACATTTGTATAAAAGTGTTGTATCTGGCAATGTAGCCATATCTGCTGATTTTGTAATTGAATCATAGCACTTCATTATGGAACAATTCCCAAAATCTCACCTTGAAATATTTACAAAATGGCATTAGCTCCTGCTATACAGTGAAGTACTAGTAGAAAAGAACATTCTGCCCAATAAAACAATTCAGTAAAAATGGGGCTGTGAGTACTAGAACTTGTCCTGATCTGGTTTTGGTGGGTTTGTTTTTTGGTTTTGTTTGTTTTGGAAGAGGTTTCTTGAGAAAAGATCAGAAAGAAAATTCAATAGGTGAAAGCATTGGTAAGCAGACCTCACGAGGATGTAGGCTATCAAAAAACAAGTTGCCAGATACTGATCAAAATTACAGCGATATCAGTGAAAAAAATCTGATTTCAGTTAATTGCTTTAATGTGCTTTGTTTTAGTTCTATTAAGAAAAGCAGAGAAAGGACTAATTCTTGAACCATCTACCAGCTGGCACCCTTTTCAAAAAACCAATTTGTTTGTAGCAACTATATTAATCAGATCAAAATCACTGGTCAGTAGTTTACAATAAATAGTCCAGACATCCTTGTATCTTAGTATTCTCACAGATACGTACTCCCAACTGAGAATTAGTTTCATATTGCATGCAGAACTGGAAGTCCTAGGTACTAGTGAGACATAATCATAATGTAACAGGCAAAGGAAAAGTACAGACAAAAATACTAACTATTCCTGACATTAGTAAGTGTAATGTTCAGGTAATGACTAGGAGTGGTGTAATATAGCAAACAAGTCCAAATATTATTTTAATATTATATTTATATGTTATGGTGTAGACCATATTCTATATATTCAAGTAGCCAAAATGGATAAAACAGACATTTATTTCACTTTCTTTTGTTTATTAATACAAAATGGACGTCTTTCCCTCTTTCTTTGAAGTTAAAGGTGAAAAAAAAAATTTCTGTCATCCCATGTGGAAAAATGAGATATCATATGTATGGTTTACAGTATCAAATAGCATGCTAAAGGAAAAGTAATTCATATGTATGCGCATTTGGAATTTAATATGCATTTTTACTCTTTTGATTTGAGATATGAAGTTTGGTCTTCAGGATACATCATTTCAACACAAGAAAGGAAGAACTAAGAAAAAGGAATCTGCCGTTCCTAATACTGTGACCTAGCTTTAACAGTAAACAGAAGTGTACTCTTTCCTTGAGAATGTTACAGGTGAGCACATCGATATGCACAGAGTAAGAGCTCTCTTCCACAGTCTGGAGTTGGAAATATTTCAGATTCTCTCAGGAACTGAACTCAGGCATCTCATTGCTCATCTTACTATTCTAATAGACATAGAAGAGATTAAAAGCCAAACAAAGCCCTCATTTAAGCATTTTTTTCTCCTGGTTCTCTTTTCTCATTGTTTCTTGCACTACCTCTTTCAGAAAAAGCCCTCTCCCAAACTGTCATCCATTTCAGTGTTTCCCTTCTTCATAGCTTATTACAGCTAACATCAGCATCAAATACACATATTTATATCTGTTACGTCTCTCAGAATTGCTTTCTGAAAACACAGATCTTCCAAACCGAAAGCTGTCTTGCTTTTCTAACATTTCCATCACATCATCTCTGACATAACTAAACAAGAGATGCTGTTCTTTCAAACATGCTTTTCTCCTCACTATAAGAAAGTGTAAGTACTGTCAAGAAGATTCCTAACCAAGTATCCGATTTGAACTTCTGTGTTAATTTTCCTATCCAGTATATCTAGGTTTATGTAACATATTCTGATATTTTTTTCTCCATGAATATAGAAAGAAGAAAAGAAGGATCTACAGCCCATGCATTTTGATAAAACTCTAGTCTAGATTAACACTGATTAGCATCAGACTTTGTTAACAACTTTTTTTCCATCCCTTAACAAATGCAAGCTGAACCTGTTGTTATTTAATCAGACTTCTGTTGTAAACTTAGGACCTGTTTTGATAATGTCAACTTTCTCTATGCAATCCCAACTCACCACTTTGTCACATCCAACAAATTGTATGTCTTCTGTCTCAAGGCCCTTCAACACTTATCTTTCCCTCACAAATCCACACTTTCTAAATACACTGACCTTTAAGATATCACCTCTTGCCTCCAATCCTTCAATGATGGAGGCATCATCCACTTGTTAAATTTTCAAGAAAGTATGTTCGTGCTTTCTCTTCTGCAGCACCTGGTGCTGAACAAGGACTCTCTCTAAGTTCTTTGTTATATCTCATTTCAAAATATATGTTTGTTTTGACTCTTATACCCCCTCCACACAGAGAACAAGACAAACCAAAACAAACCAAAAGCCGAGTAGGTAACAGTTAGGCAGATGGTGCACTGGGACCATTTACTACCCAGCTAAACAGGACAGTTTAACTGTTTGACTGTTTACCTCCTACCTGCTTCTTTATAACAATATGTAATTTCTTCTTTTCTTAGACAATAAACTCTTTAGGGCAGGGTGTATCTTTTGGTTTTACTTTAGTTCAGCAATTTTGATTTTTGTTATTGCTAATAGAAGGCAGTAAACCCTGCACTGGCGATGCAGGCTCTCAGGATATGCTGTAGACTGAGCAGATTTCATCTTGCTTTAACAATTTGCTAGTGTCTGAGTGACTTTTACCTCCCCTGCTTTACTTTCAGCTCCAGGGACATCATTGTTACGCTGAAGAGGTTGAACTGTGCAAAAGTGAATATGCCATGTACATGGAGCTAAGAAATAGACAGTGCAACTAATATTTTAACATCTGGGTAATCAAAATTGCACAATTAAAATAGAAAAGCCTAAAGAATTCTACAGTTCACATTTTTATACAAAAATACCTGTGCACTCTTGCTGGTGAGCACCCCTTTTCCTTATCATGGGCCTCAGCCTGTTGTGGTTCCTGAGCCTTGAGCTGCCCCCAGCAAGCTATGGTGCAGGATGATGGGGAGGGGAGGGCAGAGGAGGGCAGGGAGAGCCCTCAGCAGCACTGGCCTTCACTCCAAGGGAGAAGTGTCCAACCCATGGTTAGGATTTATTCTTCCTTTCCTCCAGCTGGATCCCCTGTGGGCTTATTTTCATTCTATTTTAACCACAGACCCCTTCCTTCTTTTGTGTTGTCAACAGGTCTTCCCCTCCTAAGAACAGAAATCATATTTACTGTACTATGCTAGTAGCCTAGTAGTGTTGGTATTAGCACTGTTTGAACTGGTGGTATTAGTAGTAGTAGTAGTAATAGTAGTAGCAGTAGCAGTAGCCATCTTATTATATCCTAGTAAATACTAATACCCTAACAGTAGACACTGGCATCTATTCATTACATTCAAAACATAGTGTGAATTCACAGAGTCCTGTAGAGTTTACAGGACCATTTAGGATGAAAAAAATCCCATAAACCCCCCCAAAAAAACAAAAAAGCAAGCAAACAAACAACCCCCAGTTATCATAACTGTTATCTTAATCTTCTATTTGATAGAATAATGCAAAAGGAAGCCTTCTGAATAAAATCAGAAGTGCTAAAAAATGTGTAGCAGTATTTCTGGAGTAGGTTTTGTTTCTTCTAGAGCAATGTGCTTAAACCAGGATAAAAATACATTTGACTTTTAAAATAATACAGATCCTCTTTCTTCAAATGACATAATAATAATGCTTAAACACCATGAACATATAGAATGTTTTTTCTTGTCTTCAGAAATCTTTTGTTTATTAAAATACTGACATCATTATAGTTCATATTGTTAAAGTTTTCTGTTTTCCAACATGTTGAGAAATGACCTAGACTTACTGTTGAATGTTTTACTGTCCTATCTTCATGATAAAATTGTTCACACTCAGTAGTGACTGATTGAAAATACAGAGTGCATAAAAAGAAGGAAATAAGACAAATCAATCAACAGAACATTCCACTTGTGAAACTATCTGTAGACTACTGATGGCTTTACTCATTAAGCTTGGTCTCAGATGTATTGCTGAAAGCTAACTTCCCATTCACAGGACTGTACAATGACACATTTATGCAAACCTGACATCAGTTCAGCAGTCTGAAAAATTCAAGCCACTTTTAATATCTGTTCTTAAGAAGGTTTGATTACTTTAGACATATACCTCAGCTGTATTTATAAAGAAATAAAATACATACTAGGAAGATAAAAATATATTTCTTACATACCAAAATAAAAAAAAAAAAAAAAAAAAAAAAAAAATCCAAACAAAAAAACCCAAACAAACAAAAAAAAACCCCATAAAATTCTATTTTTTATCTATTTTATCCTGCTGTCATAGACAAAAAGAGCATAGCCCAGGCAATGGAAACATAACATAACATAACATAGCAATGTAATTTTTCGCTTTAACATATTTCCAGAGTACAAAAGCAAAACTATGAAGCTTTACTGAATTCAAATCTTTCAAATTGCTTTAAGTATTTTATAATATGTACTATACTTCTTTCTGTACTTCTTTGTTATTCTGTGCACTTTACTTTTTATTTCTCTTAAAAAAAGTTACTTACAACATGTTATTTTGGGGTACTTTAAAGGCATGCAGAAATATATTTTAAAAGTGCTTGAATTCAAAGTGTGAAAATCCTGTAAAGATATGTACAGTCATTGCAGTTTTTTATATTATACTGTGAAGTACAGGGCTGTAAAAAGTTGCAATTTATAAAAGTATAACAAAATAATATGCTTCCTGTTCATCTGTTTGTTCCCTAACTTATATGGTGGCTACCTTCACTTGACATCCAAGCGTGTGCAAATATGCATTCTGTCAGTTAGGAATGTATAACAGCTGTTATATAAAATTATATAAAAATAAGACTGTCACTATTCAAGAAGCAAAATTGCTGTTCTGGAAAAATGATCACTTAGCCAATTTGAACTGAAGATCACAGATCTACATATATATATCTATGCTATTATATAGTCTTTCCAACAATGTTGTTTTATGTAAATCTTGTGTGGCCAATGATAGGACAACCTAAACAGTCTAAAAGTTCGTTGGAATTTGCAGGTATACTGATCTGGAAAGAGACACTCTACCTAGGACTGTCAGTTAGTCTATGCCATTTCCTCTGCTTGGGAATGGCACAAAAGATTGCAGTGATTCTCATGTAAAATTCCATAGCAGAATAGACCAATTTCCTGAATTTTTATCAGGATTCAGTGTTCAGCACAAGCAATGAAATCTTTTCCATTAAACTTGGAGTATTTTCCCCTCCATTTTAGGTTTTAATTTCCTAAAAATAATATTGTCATTTTTCAGACAGGATTATATTTGATGCTCTTAACTTCAAGGACTTGTCATGGCTTGTAGGGTTTTTTCCACAATCTTCATCCTTCTGTGAAATGAAATAATTGTATTTCTGATAGTTTTGAAGGAAAAGCAGTTAAACTACTTATATACTATTTTACATTTGTTGTAGGCCAATAAGACACTGGTTACCACAGTTTAGCTGCTTTTTGATAACTTAAGTGAGCCAGTATCAAATTGACCGAAAGTATAAACTGCCTCCTTGGTGTCCATCTTAATTTTTGTATCTGAACAGAGCTGTGGCTGCTTAAACATCCTATGCAGGTGAAATTGAGAATACAACCTCTGTATTAAAAACTGTTGATTTGTGAAGAATTTAAAATGTATGTTTAAGTAAGAATTAAAAAAAAAAAAAAAGGTAATGCAATTTCCATTTGTTAAGGGAATCTACTTACTCTCCTTACCAGTCCAGAGAAGGTTATATAATTTGCTGACAATTAAAATTTACTTAGATTTTAGAATAATGTGTTGAATTATATGCTCTGTAAAGAAAAAGAATGCTGACTTTTTCACTGATTCCTTTGCTAATTACACTAGATAAGACATTATGACATCTTCTGTAAATTCTCATAGATACATACATAGTGAACTGCAGAATTTTTCAGCTTTACCTCAGCGTCTGGTAGTCTCCAAAATAAAATGAATGATGAGGCATTAGCATAAATGAATTTGCAGCTTCATTTCTAAATATGTCATTTATCTTTCCAGATGTAGTAAAATTATTAGTCATCTAAAGAATGTAACTGGGAGACCAAATAAATGCAGCCATCATTTTGTACACAGCATATGAAACATAATATTTATTTTCTTCTGCTAAAGTGAAATCCAGAAGAAAACAAAAAAATCAGTTAAAACTATGATGAAACTTTAAAACTTCAAAAGTATCTATTTCAGTGTTTGAGAGAAGGGAAAGCCCTCAGCTTCATGAAATAGAAAAAGGATCAAACATCTTAAGAAATCAAGGTTAGTTTCACTGGCATTGACTTTATACTGGAAAACATTTCCTTAAGTCTGCTTTCCACTCACATCACCCATATCTCAAAATGTTTTTTTTTTATTATTATTATTATTTTTTCCCCTCATGCTTAATAGTTCCTCTTTCAATGCAAAGCTGGACACAAGAAGTTAGTACTATATTTTGAAGCATTTGTCTTAGTCATCTTTTGATGTGTATATTGTATGAGCTTAACAGATAAAAAAGCTGCAGCTACATGTAGGTTGAATTACTTCAACACAGGGATGGTTGATCACACTCATGGATTCGTGTGCTTTCTGGCTGGTTATGCATTTGCAGACCATGTCTCAACTAAATCCTTTTGTTCAGTGCAAGCCCTGTTTCCCATGGCTCTCAAGTTCAGCTTGAGACAGTAACTGTCTTGTCCCCACTATATATATAAAGATATGTTTCTACCATATCTTAAGTAGTTATTCCAAATTCTCACATCTAGATTTTAACACAACTAAGTAGAAGTTCTTCATATTCTTCCAAGTGCTCTTACTCCACAGGCTATGAGTTCCTTATAATTTTCCTTTTTTTTTTTTTTTTTTTCCTTGCCTTGTCTACAGGGAAGGAAACAAAAATTACAAGTAATATTGTCACATATCTTCAAAGCAAAATAACTATAGATCAATTCTGCCAAGCCTTATGGTTCAGGGTTTTGTTTTCACTATTTATTTCTCAATCACATAAGTTCTGATTTAAGAATGGGTTCAACTGTTAATGCATAAAGATTTAAGTGAGTTCAAAGTGTTTTCAACTTAATTATTAAGTTTGTTGGTTTGTTGGGATTGTATGTTGTGTACACCCCTGAAATTCTGTCTATAACATATTGTATTCTGACTGTTCTCATAATAATAAATGACTGGGTGGGTAGTTACTGAAGACCTATACAGACATATAAGAAAAATAGGCACCTGTTTTCAGAAGGAAGATTTAAAAAATTACAAACTATGTCACTGCTTTCAAGGTAACTGTCTTTAAACTCTGTGCTTGTGAACATAAACATATATTTAAAAACTGAATAAATGATTTCAGCTCTAAAAGTGCCTTACAGAAGATTAACATATTAAAAAATTACTAACCTTCATTACAGTAACTGTGTGTCTTTGACAGGTAACTGTGTTTCAGTGCCTGAATGAAACTGCTGTCAGACACCATGTTTTTTAGATAAGTCCAGATATTTTACTGAAGTTAGAAATATTTAGAATACTATGATATCAACATTATTAAAGAAAAAATATTCTTGTCTGGAACTGTTCAAACATATGCTACATCATTTATATTAAAACAAATATTTTAAGAAATGTTTTTAATATACCTGGTCCAGATTTTTACATGATATGATAAATTAGAATTTATGTTTAACCTGTAAAACAGTAAAGAATGTTGATCGGTTAAGTTTGTGAAAAATTATATTTTAAAGGACTTATTTTTTTCTCTTTTAGTAACTTTTAAGCACAATTCTTACACAAAACCTGGTCTATAAAATATCTTCCTCAGTAATAATTTAATTTCACAGTGTTGTAAAGAGGCCGCATATGATTATGGCTTCATAACTTGTACAAAATCACTATCATCCATTTATTAATATATTGTGAAGTATTATCATAAATAATTTAATTTCTGTTTCTCCAAAAAAAGGAGCAGACTGCATTCAATGATACAATATTCTAATTTTTTGTCATGTGTGTTTTTTCACTTATCATTGGAATAGCTTTCCCAGACTTTAGCATAACATATTGAAAGTTCTGCTGTAGCACTAAGTATCACAAAAGTTAGAATAAAGACACTTCTGTGCACAATCCATTTTAAGACTCTTATACTGTAGCTATGTAACTTTTTTAAATCTGTATGATTAAATATATCACTCTAAAGATATTCACTGTGAATATCTTGAAACAATGACAAGTGCTAGTTTTGAATTTTATACTTTCAAGATTCAAAAATATATTTTAAATATACTTAAGTTACATTTTTTTAACATACCACATGAAAAAGGATCCATCTACATTAACTTTTTTAATAACTTGAAAAGACTGGATCAAATTTTTTTTTTTTTTTTTTTTTTTTTTTTACCAATATATAATACAATGTATACACCAGAAAAAGAAATACATGCTGGAGAAATGTGCTGATGGGAACATCGTGAAGTTCAAAAATGGGAATTGCAATGTCCTGCGCCTGGAGAACAACCCCAGGTATGCGTACCGGCTGGCGGTCAGACAGCTGAAAAGACAGAAAAAGACCCAGAGATCCTGGTGGACAAGTTGAACATGAGCCACCAATGTGCCCTTCTGTCAAAGACAGCTAATTGTACCCTTGCCTGCATTGGGAAAAGGATTGCCAGAAAGTTGAGGGAGGTGATCCTTCCCCTTAGCACTGGTGAGGCTACACCTGAAGTACTCTGTCCAGTTTTTGGGCCCCCCTTGTATGAGAGACATGCAGGAGACTCTCCAGCGAAGGACAATGAAGATGATTAAGAGTCTGGAGCATCTCTTCTATGACGAAAGGTTGAGAGAGCTGGTACTGTTTGTCCTGGGGAAGAGAAGGCTCAGGGGGAGATGTCATTAATGTGTACAAATACCTGAAGGGAGGGTGCAAAGAAGACTGCTCTCAGCTTTTCCAGTGGTACCCAGTGAGAGGATCAGAGGCAATGGGCACAAAGTGAAACACAGGAGGTTACATGTGAATATCAGGAAACATTTTTTCACTGTGAGGGTAACCGAGCACTGGCACAGGTTGCCCAGGGAGGTTGTGTGGTCTCCCTCCTTGGAGATATTCAAGAACCATCTGGACATGGTCCTGGTTAATCTACTCTAGGTGACCCTGCCTGAGCAGGGGGTTTGAACCGGATGACATCTAGATGCTCCTTCCCACCTCAACCATTCTGTGACTGTGATTCTGAAAATATATATAAAATGCTATATAGGCAGAAACTTTATGATTATATTTCACTAGTAAGTGAAATATAAGAGCATTTTACTAATCTTTAGAACTTAATCTCCTAAATGATCTCTTGTTTTATTTATTCTTTGGACAAATATAATCTAGTGATTCTACACACACAAATGTCTTGCAGAAACCCCGTATAGAGTATTCAAAAAATTCTAACTGCAATTTGACTGAACTGAACTGTAACTCTGTTTTCAATTTGTTTGGGGTTTTAATGTTTTGTTTTGTTTTGTTCTTTTTGTTGTTGTTGTTGTTGTTTTTTTTTTTTTTTTTTCCCAACCAAGGCTTAGTAGCTTTATGCTCTTAATTTCTTGTGTTTAGATCTGCTTTCTATTTTCTGATGTCACAATATTAGTCAATAGGAGTTGATTATTTTAGGCAAGTGGAGAAATATTTACTTCTTAGGAAAATTTTTCAGAAGAAAACAACCCTCTAAAACTGTACAAAAAATACAAATGTTCCTACCCATTTTTTTTTAAATCCAAGTACAATCATGACTTTTTGATTTTGGATATGCCACTTTGAAATTTGTTCTTGAGTTCCATTTGGTCTTTAGTCATACCATTAATTAAAATGTGGCATTCCTACCTTATGATGTATACAGGTTAGCATTCATCTATTTCCTTATACTACTACTCCCATTTAATAATAAAACAGGTTATTAATTTACATTTCTAACACTGCTTGAATGTTGAAAATGCAAATTCCTTGCCAAATAATTATTCCTATTATTTTTTTTCTGTTTTTTCCAGGTAAAAAAAAAAATAAATTCTTCACAGATCATGAATGCACACATATAAAATGTACATAAGATATTTCTTATTAAGAAAAATTTGGTTTTGGTGGATATTCCCTAAATTTGAAAAACAAAAATTCTTTTTATTTTTTTACGTTGCCTGCTAGCTTTCTTACTTGCCTTTATTTCTGCTGTTCAGCCAGCTAACTTATTCTCCCTTACACAGTACTACTCTGATCAAAATTGCCTCCAAGAATTTGAAGTACTTCAACTTACCAAAGGGAAATAAAAAACAACAGCATTTTTTGAACAAAAAATACTAAAAGAATGGTTCACTGTGGACTTGCACAATGGATCCACCTGTCAAATTTTGACACCTTCTAAAATAAAATAAAGACTAAGTACTTCAACCACACACTTTGTTCTGTCTGTAGAAAGCTCAATAACTCAGATTCACCTGTTTCTCTCTGGATATCACAGTCCATGTATCTATTTCATGAGTGAAGCGAGACAACTTTATTTTAAAATTTTGCTTTAACTTTTCTGTATGTTATGCTGATAACAGTAAAAAATTAATGTATCTAAAATGTAAGATTTAAAAATTAATAATGTATCTAAAATGTAAGATTTTAGAGTGTGTTTCACATCCAGCTCAGCAGAGCTAATATCACACCCAAGCACTTCTGAGAATCCAGGGCAGGTTGGAAAGTGTCCTGAAGTCCATTCTGCTCCAATGAAATTTCATATCTACAGTTGTGTTAGCATCACTAAAATGTAGGACTTGAGTCATCTACCAAAAATAAATCAAATTATTTGTTTGTAAGTACTTGACACTTTACCATAGTCTAAACAAGTTGCTGGAGAAATGCTGTAAAGCTCAAATCCTAGTATTTCTGTTATAGGATGCCTAAAGATGGCAAATCGTATGTGTTCTTCCAGAAATGACACTAGACTTTACTGGGCCTTACTGCAGATGTAGGTGGGATAAGATAAAATGGTAATCAAGCTTGTTGTAGTGTGCCCAGCATGCCCAGCACAGTTGGTCATATGCACCATTATAATCCTGTTAAATGATGTAATGATCTCAAGAAACATAGAATTCCATCTACTCCAGAGGAGAGGGAATTTGGAAACTAGCAAAGAGCAGAGACTGTGTTCAATATATAATGTACATTCAGCTTCTTTTTTCCCAACTTTTTTAATACACTAAGTAACAAACGATAAAACAAAGGTGGGCACAAAAATATACATTTTTTTCCATCACTTTACTGTATGAAACATCTATTCCTTATACTGTAAGGACTGTATTGATAGTAATTTATAACTTCTCTAATCTTTTTCCTTATTTGAATAGATTAAATATTGAAGACTAGTTGCACAAAATCAGCCTTTGCTCAACTGTAGAAATAGCAGTTCCATCATTTCCAAAATGACGGAATTTTGTAAGAATAAATATATCTTTATTACTTTGATGATGATAAATTATTCTTACCACTGCCAAGCTATAGATAACAAAGGGACAATATCATCAGATGTTAACACTTCATGTAAAATATGGAAGCACTTCTAGCTTATCAAGCTAAAAATAAGCTGAAATTACTCAAATAATATATGTGGATAAAATTACTCCTAATCAAAATGAACTGCCCACATAAAAAGCCCAAATCAACAATACAAAAAATGGAACTAAAAATAATGATGACAGCTATCCTATTTCTCCATAGAGCATAGATATTTAGTACAGTAAAAAGCTAAATATGAACATGCCTTCAAAAGGACACAGTTTGAATCTAACTTTCCTCTCCAGTCAAACTGAATTTTATCACTGGGAGTTTGGAGGCAATAATGTTGTACTCAGAAAAAACTTTTATCTGATAATCTCCCATTTTTTCATGTTCTAAATAAATGTTTCATGTTAATAATGCTTAAACATTTCATTCTTTATCGTGAAGTGTGTATTCTGCTTTTTTACTTTCAGTGTTATGATTATTAATATTAATATTAAAAGTAATCCTTAAATTGTGAAACAAGACCCAGAATATTTGGAGTTGGACTTTTTTTGTCATGAGGAAAGTCCCTTATCTTATTATATTTTGAATATTTTCAAGTCAAGTGTGAAGCACTCTGTTTCTGTTCAACATAAACCAATCCCCTCCCCCTAAATTTTGGTTTTACTTATTAAACTAAAGTTTTATTTCTTCAGTTTTAATATAAAATTCCTGAATCTTGACTTCAATTAAACCAAAAGCAAAAGTTATACTAAATGTAATGGACCAAACTTTACACCAGAAGTTCTATGTAGATACTACATGATACGATGTATGGATATAATACCCTTCATCAGTGTACAAGTTTATTTTCTATAAATAAATATATATACTTTTATATATATATAAATGATTATATTTTATATACCTACATATATTTTCATATGGACATATTATGTATACATGCATGACCCACAAAAATAAGAAGTTTCCCAAAACAAAATAAAATTAGGCAGTAGAGTCAGGATGGGCACACAGGCTCGCTGCCTCTTTGCCAAGCCAGTGGCCTGACTGCCAGCACAGGGCTTCCCTCCATCTTCCTTTGCTCAGAGAGTGTTGTGACTGTGTGGCTCCCTGCCTTGGAGGCTTATGTTCACTTTGCTTTCTCCCTGCAAGCAGAGAGCGAAAGTGACAAGACCAGTCCAGGAGGGCAGCCAAGAAGATGTCAGTGTATTTTTCCTAGCTGGGCATAATATGACAGTAATGATGATGATGATTTTTGCATCTCTGAAGTTTTCCTATGGACATTTTTTTCATAAAAAGTCATTTTCTGTATTAGAAAACATGTCAGTGGAAAAATTCCTAAGATTAAATTAAATATTTGGGGATCTGAAGTAGAAAGATAGTCTATTGTTCCCTACATGAATTAAATACTAAAGAAATTACTTCAAGTCCTTTGTGTTTTGAAGAACTCAGGCCTCACCCTGATGGCAATTTTAAAAAAGAGGAAATAATTGTCATATTTGCAGTCCTCATTATAAGAAGGAACTAAATTACATGATTTAGAGATACTTATAAGTATGAATCATTATCACAGACATCTTAGAATACAGTTTCCTAATGTATCCAGCACCCCAGTCTTGACTGAAAATAGCCTTCTATGTTAGCCAAGACATCTCGCATAAGAGGGATCATTGCTTTACAGCTTTAGCCCTTTGGTCCACTTTGAATTCTGTAGACAGAAGCTATTCCCTAAGAAAGCACAACTGCCTGCTTATTTTTCAGACTTACATAAAGCCAATGTGAAAATAGGTAGAAAATGGACCTTTTTGCTTGCCAGGAGACAAAAATATCTGAACAACATACTAGTTAGTTCCCTTTGGTGATTTTTCATTTTCTTTTCTTTTGTCAATTAACTGAGGTCAGAAACTGGCTTGTCTTCTGCTCATACCTTAGAAGCTGTCTCAAGACCATTTCAAGCAACATGTTCTACACTGGGTAATTTGGAAAGAATAGTTTCAGAATTCTTTAGTATTAGTTTTATTTGCCTTAACAATTACTGCTTGTTAATTTTTATTTTTCTCCTGCCAGTTACCAGCATGCTGAAACCAAAAATGACATTTGCAGGACTATGCAATTTGTCTTTGTCCTGTTGTTCTACATATCCTTAGTGCATTTAAACATCCTGTTACGTACTAGGCATTAACTTATTTGATAGTGTTTATATATGCATTTGAAAGGTATTCCTTGTCTCTTCACTCTATTTCCTGATTAATATTAACACAATATTTTGTAGAAATACATTTTGATTGACTTGCAATCTCTTTTTTTTTCCAAAGATAGCTATTTTTATTTTGAAGACCTTTTGTTCAGTGTCTGTTTTAATGAACTTTCCTATTTCTTTTCCTATTCATGTGTATTTTGCAATGGAATGTTCCTTTGCTAACATACACAGTGATATTCACTAAAAGCATTATATTTTAGTCACATTCCCATTTATTAATATACATTCCAGGACATAAAATTTGTGTCTACCAGTTAATGATGTTTAGAATAATCACTTGCTCATTTTCATAAATCTTTCTGTTTCCCTTATGACCACAGATCTACTTTATCTTCTGGAGAGAATGAGACCAGTATACTAACATGTATAGCTTACCATTGCTGAAACATCACAAAATAATGCAGGAATAATGGTTATGGATTCCATTTTGGCAGGTAATGAGATAAGACAGGTATCACAGTGGCCCATTAAAGGGGAGAGGTAGCTTTACAGAAATTAACATTTTTTCTCCACTTAAAAAAAAAAAAAAGATAATAAAAATAAAGTAAGAGCAGTTGCATAGAAATGTTTCAATTCATTGTTTCAGGCTAGAATATTTTCAGGGGAAAAAAAGGCACAAAATACTGAAGGGGCATATAAAAACTAAAATATATTCTCCACTTTGAATCAGATAGGACAGAAATTGTAATTTGGCTTCTCTTCTTACAAGTAACCCATAATCATCATACTGTAGAATTAGTCTTCCATTTAGCTGTTCATATAGAAGGGGAAATATGCAAGAAGAGAATTTGACATTTTAAAAGAGTCTGATGCTATAATTTGGTGAGCAAGAAGCTTGTCTGGTATGTGGGATGGAGTCTGTGGGAGCCTAATCTGTCATAAACAAGCAGATCAGTTACTCCTACACCCAAGTTGAATGTTCTAGCCAGTGGGTTATTGTCTGGGCATTGGGTAGGCTGAGATAGTGTCTATCGCAGTCTTCACACAAATACATTCTCTAAAAGTGTAATTTTGATTCTACTTCAAAACAATAATAAAATATTCTGAAACTGCACACTTCCTGTTTTCTTTTATGAAACTGAAAAATCGTTTTCTGGTCAGCACTAGAAAATAATAAAAATCTCAGATCCCTTACTCAGTTTGTCAATCATGGAATAGAGTGAAAAATGATTTAGGTTGCTAAGGTTTATTTCAGGGAAAACTGCCAAGAAATAAAAGTAGAAATAATAATAATAATAATGATAAAAAAAAAAAAGAACAACCAAACAACAAACAGTTCTCCTTCCTGTGTTTCCATTTACAGGGAAAAAAAAAATAGTGAACATTCATATAAAAATAAGTATATATATAAAAATGTATATACAAATAAAACCAAGCCACAAACAGATATTTCTATAACCTGATAAGATCTGGGAACTCCTTGAAATCAGTAGGAAATTCACTGAAGTTTATTCCACATGGGAGGTATTTGGATATAGTAATAATAGGTATCATTAAAACCACTAGCTTTCCCTAGGTAAAATCAAATGATTGATTTAGTTTAACAGTAGTGATATCATATCACCATCTCTGGGTTTTGACCACTGAAATTAAAACAGTATCATACTTTAATCAGAAATAATTCTGTCTATATTAATAAATATTGTGGCACAATATCAGTAGGTTGAAATAGTTATTTCAGAGAACCAAGCAACCACACTACAATTCTTGTCACTTTTTTTTTCAGATTAGTTGTAGTTTGTTCCTGTGGACTGAATGGCCATAAGCAGCTGGAGCATGTCAGACATTGTAGTTCAAGGCATCTACCAGTCTAACTTCTTGTAAAAAGGAAACCAGTTTGCATACTCAGAAAGAACTATGAACCAAAGCACAGACTCCAAGGTCTATTGGGAGATTACCTCCTCCAGAAATGCACCTATCCTCAGTAGGGGACAAAGACAGATGCACTCAAGATAAGTAAAGAAGATGATATGACTTAGGAGTGAAGTTAAAGATTTCCTCACACTTAGTGAAATCCTGTCTTTAGTGAAGCTAAGGGACAATTTTTTTACTAACGATGAGCAGACTCAAGGTATTCTCCTCCATTTCAAGAATCCCTGAACTCCTGAGAAAATAAAAAAACACCACTATCACATAGCAAAAATGATGCCATACAGAAATGAGATTTTCCTCCCCAATTCCCTCAATTGAAGGAGGACATGGATTTAAAAAAAAAAAAAAAAAAAAAAAAAAAAAAAAGCCAAAAATACCCTATGAACAGCATGCTTTTGAAGGGAATCTCTCTATCATCCCCATTTAACATGCACCAGTTCACACTGCAGAGCAATTCCAGAGCTTGAGAAGAGGAATCTTCTCAGATGAAAGTGTAATGAAAGTGTCTAAGACTGAACTGACTGAAGAATTAGTTATCAATGCTTAGTGATTATGTATTTGATCATAAAAAGATGCAAACTGGTAAACTCATAAAGATCTACCTCTACCCAGAGCTGAAGAGAAGGATATTAAAGGAAAGTCAAGGCACTAAGACCACCCTTACAATCCTTAACTTTGAAAGTGAATGACTAATGGAGACATTAATCAGTTAAAAGGGGAAAAAAAATACCCTATATTTTATTTGATGGGTATTTTTCAACAACCCCTAAACATGTTGTATTACAAAAAAATGTATTAATGAATAACATAGTGAAAAAAATTAAAATATTCATCTATTCAAGAGAAAAACTGCTCAGGAACTCTTACTACCCCTGTCATATTGTTTTGTGATGCCAGTTGTAATTGGACATTCATCTGTACCACCCAAAAGGTATCTCTTGTTTCTTATTCCACACATCTATTTGGTATGTGTGATGTTTACTTCTTTTTCCTTAATCAAACACATCTTGAAGACATATTCTGTCCTCAAGACTTTAAAAATCCTAAAAATTTAAAATTTTCCAGCATACTAAACATATGAATATAACAATTCTCTTTATAATGTACTCATAATTTAATGAATATAATATACTCTCTTTATAATGTACTCATAAGTTTTTATTATTATAGAATCTGACAATATAGTACAAAACAATAATATATTAATCTTTAAAATACATTTGCTATGTAGGTGTTATCTCCAATATGCAGAAAGTCACAGATACAATCTTGGGTAGGATTTCTGTGATACAATAAAGCAAGGAACATACTTCAAATCAGCAAAAATATATGTAGCACCATAATTATTTGCTGCATTTTCTGTGTTCTCCAGTGAGATACAATAGCTCCTGACAATTCATCTTTCTTTGTCAGATTTAGACCCTTTTATTGGTAGATAATTAAATAGGAAGCTATAGATTCTTTCAGGTATTCTGCATATTCTGAAGTGTAGTCATAACATGTGACACTATACATACACTGTCCTGGATGTTATCAGCCTTTGTTTGTATTTGCTTGGAGAATGTAAACATGGTTTTGTGATTTATTCCACTTTCCTTCTTCTGGAAATATTCTGTCTAAATGCTAGCTCTGAGGTGGAATGGAATTTGTCAGTATTCAGAGTAGTAATGGAAGAAGCAGCAACAAAATTCACTTCCATGACTGTATAGAAGATGCCATATCCAAGATGTGATGAATGCCAGTGTCAGCCCGTCAGACTCACACAACTGGTGCTTGGTGCTGGTCTATGGTGGAACATATGGTGCAGTAGTGCCTAATTCTCATGAAGGAGAGCTTTGTAAGTGAAGAACATCAGTTGGAGAAAGGGTAAAAATCTTACCACATTTGGGATTTGAAAGACTGGGAGAATATAGGGGTTTTACAACCATTGTTTGAAACTCAATAAGGCTGCATGAAAAAAGCATACCTTCTCCTAGAACAAATCTCCTAATCAAACTGCTGGTACAACAGACTCTCACCTTTATCCTTAAAAATGTGTAGGCAACCTATTCAACCATATTGTAAGAATAGGATGAGTGAAAAGAAATAACACCAAACATTGCAGGTTTTCTCTTTCCTCTCTAACTGACAAGATTTAAATATCATTTTCATAAAAGCTCTTTTTTTTTTTTTTTTTTTTTTTTTTTCTAAAAACTTGTGCACTTTTCCATTAACAAAAAAATCAGACAGTGGTAACCACTCAAGCAACTTGAAAAGATTTTTTTCACCTGTATTAAATGAACAGATTTTTTTTTTTTTTTTAACCAGCATTTTAAGAGCACCAGTTAATAAACTTAAAGTCAGGGCTGCTACCCGGATGTACCTAGGCTGGCTGGAGAAAACAGGAATGTTCTGAAATTCAGTAAGGACAAGTGCCAAGTCCTGAACCTTGGAAGGAAGCACCCCTGGCAATGCTACAGGCTGAGGTCTGCCTGGCTGGGGAGCAGCTGTGTGGGGAAGGCCCTGGGGGTGCTGGTGGGCATCAAGCTGAGCGTGAGCCAGCAGTGGCCCTGGCAGCAGTGAGGGCCAACAGCACCCAGGGCTGTATCAGGAACTGCACAGCCAGTAGACTTAGGAATAGATTGCCCTCCTCTGCTTAGCGCTTGTTGGAACTCATCTAGAATGCTGTTTTAGCCACCCGCTCCTACTCCAAGTACTATGCTCTGTGAAGGAAGGCTGAGAGAGATGGGTTTGTTCAGCCTGGAAAAAACATGGCTTTGAGGGGGATCTAATAGGAATCCAACAGTGCCCATAGGAGGGTTATTTAGAAGATCGAGTCAGTCTTTAAACAGCTGTGCATGGTGGGTGGCTGTGCTGGTTTCCTGGATCTTTCTTGCTTTCTTGGAGATGGCTGAACACCTGCCTGCTGATGGGAAGTGGTGAATGAGATCCTTGTTTTGTTTTGCTTGCATGAATGACTTTTGCTTTACCTATTAAACTGACTTTATCTCAACCCACGAGTTTTCTCAATTTTACTCTTTTGATTCTCTCCCTCATCCCACCAAGGGGGGAGTGTGTTGGAGAATGGCTCAGAGACAAGGGTCCTGAGCCCACCGAGCAATTGTATGATCAGAGCCTGCTCTAGCTGCTGATGCTGGGCCTCACTAGGGTTTGCCTGCAGCTGCTCACAGCTGCTGATACAGGAGGAATGTCAAGGACGCTTCAGCCCTGTGTACCGTGGTGTGTCGAAAACAGGTTAAGGGGAATTAGGAATAGTGGTCTGAGAAACCCAGTGTTATGATAACGGTGGTCTGAGAAGCATTGTGTTACGGTACTGTCGTGTATTGAAAACAAGTCAACAGGAATCAGAAATAGTAGCATGAGAAACTTAGTGTTATGAGAAGCTTGGGCTGTAAGCTAACTGCAAGTAGGTGGACCGTGCGAATACGACCTTTAGAGCTTAAGCCAATCAGCTAGTGACTAGTAGGCATAATAATTATCATTGTCTGTATAAATATATGTACCCTGGACCAATAAAGACGCACGTTGATTGATGCTCTATCACCCACACTGAACCCGTCTCGGTGTGTCGTTCGTCCGCGGCTCCGCAAGATGGCGCCCGAACAGGGACCTGCATAGAAGAATAACACAGACGGAGCGGCGGACCCAGAAAAAAATAAAAAAAACAGCAACGACCGAGGAATTCGAGAACGGACCCGGAGAAACACCAAATACAGCAGCGTTCTGGGTCCACGAGCTGAGACGGAGAGGCACCGGCCCCGGCAGCCCCGGGGGAGTACGCGGAGAGAAGCCGGCTGGACCGGCCCCCGAGAGCGGAGGCGGAGCGGCCCAGAGAGCCGAGGTGGAGCGGCCCAGAGAGCAGAGGCGGAGCGGCCCCACAGAACGGAGGTGACCAGCCCCGCAGAGCAGAGGCAGACCGGCCCCGCAGAGCAGAGGCAGACCGGCCCCGCAGAACGGAGGTGACCGGCCCCGGAGAGTGGAGGCGGAGCGGCCCCGAGACCAGAAGTGAGTGGCCCCATGAACGGAAGCAGAAAGACACCGGAGCTGACGTGGTAAGGAGCTGACTGCGGCAGCCCCGGGGGTGGACGCGAAGGGACGCCACAGGTGAACACTGAGCGGCCCCGGGGGCAGACGCGAGGGGGCGCTGGAGGCGAGCGCAGGGTGGCCCCGGAAGTGGAAGCGGGGAGGCGCCGGAACTGACGCAGAGGGGCGACGGAAGCTGACACAGAAAGGTGCTGCATACAGCGGCGGCAGAAACAAATGCGGGGAAACATCAGATACAGCAGCGCCTAGCCGAATCAAGAACGATCAGACAGTGGGCCTCCAACAGGTCGTTCCGAGGACCTGAACCGAGATAGAGGGTCGCTCTCTGCAAGGGCTGCTGGCAAGAGCTGCAACTGGTGCCTTAGTCACGGAGCATCAGCAACATATCAAAGGGGGTAGTATTTTAGTGCCTTAAACAGGGAGCACAAGCCGGCGGGAGTATTTTTAGTGCCTTAAACAGGGAGCACAATCCGGCGGGAGTATTTTTAGTGCCTTAAACAGGGAGCACAGGCCGGCGGGAGTATTTTTTAGTGCCTTAAACAGGGAGCACAATCCGGCGGGAGTATTTTTAGTGCCTTAAACAGGGAGCACAGGCCGGCGGGAGTATTTTTTAGTGCCTTAAACAGGGAGCACAGGCCGGCGGGAGTATTTTTAGTGCCTTAAACAGGGAGCACAGGCCGGCGGGAGTATTTTTAGTGCCTTAATCAGGGAGCACAAGCCGGCAGGAATATTTTTAGTGCCTTAAACAGGGAGCACAGGCCGGCGGGAGTATTTTTTAGTGCCTTAAACAGGGAGCACAAGCCGGCGGGAGTATTTTTTAGTGCCTTAAACAGGGAGCACAAGCCGGCGGGAGTATTTTTTAGTGCCTTAAACAGGGAGCACAGGCCGGCGGGAGTATTTTTTAGTGCCTTAAACAGGGAGCACAAGCCGGCGGGAGTATTTTTTTTTGCCTTAAGCAGGGAGCAAAGGGGCGACGGTGCCTTAATCAGGGGTGGGTCGGCAGTAACGGTACTGGGCCTTATCCAGGGAGCACAGGACCGGAGGTGCCTTAAACAAGGAGCACCAGGTTGACGAGATGGAACAGGAGGTAGCCCTGGATTTATTACAGCGCTTTTTAGAAAAGCGGGGAGTGGATTGCATAAAATCACTCACAGGTTTAGTAGCATTAGGATGGGTCAAAGGATGTTTTCAGGATCCTAATTCTCTTTTTGATGTCAAGGAGTGGAGACGGTTAGGTGATGTTTTGTGGGATATGGCAATTGACGAGGATAAAGCTGCAAGGAAAATGATGAAACCATGGCGGGAGGTGGTGAATAATAGTAAGCGGTATCAGCTTGAAAAGAACCTTGCAGCTGTGGCAACTGCAGAGTTGGGGGGGGGGAAGTTCCACTGTTACCCCAGATAGTGAGGCATCCGGATCTATGCTTTTTGACAGTGATCGTATTCCTGTACCATCAACAGGAAGGCCAGTTACAGTTAATGTGAATAGGGAAAGTCCGGAGGCCAGCCCCCCCCCAGTATCTTTACAGTCATGCCCCCCCCCATCCCCCCTACCTCAGAGGCGGAGGGGCAGAGGGACGATGGCCCATCGCTAATATTTAGCCAACAGGAGTGGCGCGAAGTAGGTGATTTATTGTGGGAGACTATCACTGGAGGCAATAAAGGCAGTGAAGCACGACAGCAAGGGGTGGTCTGGTGAACGATCGTAAAAGCCCTGAGGGAGATGCCAGCAGAAAAGAAAGTAGCTGCTGCTGCTATGGCGGCTGTCGGCGCTGTACCATCTCCACCGGTCCCTGCCGAAACCACTCGTCCGTCACGATTAACCACCTTCTTCAGGTGTAATCAACAGCTCCACCCTATTAAGGGCATGTCACCAAGTATTCCTGTTTGCTCCACCGTGCAAGAAGTGGCAGAGAAATCAGGCGGCGCGGGGGTACCGGGTGGAGCGGCGTGCCACCATAAACTCTGCCCGCCCCCCCGCCCTTCGGATTGTTCTGCCCCTGACAGCGCGTCAGCATCTGAGTCGGAGAGAAAAGCGGCGGCTATGTCCGAATTCAAGCAACAGGGTCACAACACATCGGTAAGGGACAGTGACAAAGTCCGAGAACTTGAAAGAAAATTACAGAAGTTAAGCTACAGGACAGAACTCTGCATTTACAATTACAAGAAGAGGAAGCGCTGCTGGCAGCCCCACCACACCCACTCTCGTCACCTTTATCAGAACCAGCTCCTCTTTTAGCTCAGTCCCGATGGAGTGGGGTGATTTGTGATGCCTTGTTAAAAGGGGACTGGCATGCTGCTGGAGCGTTGGCTTGCCCAGTAGTGACAATGAATGGGGGACACCTGGGAACTCAAGATCACAAGATTCTCCTCGGGGGGTCTGGAGACTCCTTACAAACTTTAAAACTCTGAACTGTCATTGTATGTTGTTCAACATCAACACTGGTATCAAAAACTTGTTCATGTAGTATCAGATTCATTGTATGTTGTGGGTTCATTTCAATGTTTAGAACATAGCATGGTGAAACCTGTATTACATTCTGTATTGCATACTCTGTTGTTACAATTGCTGACACTTTTAAAACTGTAATGATGGTTTTCTTGCTACATAAGACTGCATAAGATTGAAATATGGACTGACAGACTGGTTACGAGACTTGGGAATTTGGAAAATGGACTGATGATGGTTGCAGATCTACAAAACTTGGAAATTACTGGGTGGCTGAAAGCTTTGTTGATGCATAGACTGGCAATGCTGATTGTCATTATGGTTGTCATGATGGTATTGGGGTCTGTGTGGAAATGCTTTGTGAATGCTATGATTCAAACGTTAAAAGGAGTCTGGATTGTCCAAAAAAGAAAAAGGGGGAAAACCTGGTAGGAATTTTTTTTTTTGGGGGGGGATCAGGGTTATGCACTGATCCTACAGGGTTTGGACAATCCAGGCTGGGTCTCTGAGCAGAAAACTGCCCCGTGGTAATCCTGCCCTTGGGGTCACCTGGAAGGGCAAGAAGGAGGAAGTCAATCTAGTGCTTCCTCCCTGTTTGAATGCCTGGATGCACTAACCACAAAGTAGATTTAGTTTGTTCACGCGTACTAACGATGCAGACCTATCACAGCACTTCCGGGTGCGTGATAAGTGCCTTTAGCCAGTAGATTGTAAGCCTGCATGCCTAAGTTGTGCCTTGTCATGTATTAAGAAAATCTTTGAACGAACATTAGCGCAGGCTCTGCTCATACAAAAAGAAAAAGGGGGAATTGTTGGAGAATGGCTCAGAGACAAGGGTCCTGAGCCCACCGAGCAATTGTATGATCAGAGCCTGCTCTAGCTGCTGATGCTGGGCCTCACTAGGGTTTGCCTGCAGCTGCTCACAGCTGCTGATACAGGAGGAATGTCAAGGACGCTTCAGCCCTGTGTACCGTGGTGTGTCGAAAACAGGTTAAGGGGAATTAGGAATAGTGGTCTGAGAAACCCAGTGTTATGATAACGGTGGTCTGAGAAACATTGTGTTACGGTACTGTCGTGTATTGAAAACAAGTCAACAGGAATCAGAAATAGTAGCATGAGAAACTTAGTGTTATGAGAAGCTTGGGCTGTAAGCTAACTGCAAGTAGGTGGACCGTGCGAATACGACCTTTAGAGCTTAAGCCAATCAGCTAGTGACTAGTAGGCATAATAATTATCATTGTCTGTATAAATATATGTACCCTGGACCAATAAAGACACACATTGATTGATGCTCTATCACCCACACTGAACCCGTCTCGGTGTGTCGTTCGTCCGCGGCTCCGCAAGATGGCGCCCGAACAGGGACCTGCATAGAAGAATAACACATACGGAGCGGCGGACCCAGAAAAAAATAAAAACAGCAACGACTGAGGAATTCGAGAACGGACCCGGAGAAACACCAAATACAGCAGCGTTCTGGGTCCACGAGCTGAGACGGAGAGGCACCGGCCCCGGCAGCCCCAGGGGAGTACGCGGAGAGAAGCCGGCTGGACCGGCCCCCGAGAGCGGAGGCGGAGCGGCCCAGAGAGCCGAGGTGGAGCGGCCCCACAGAGCGGAGGTGACCAGCCCCGCAGAACGGAGGCAGACCGGCCCCGCAGAGCAGAGGCAGACCGGCCCCGCAGAACGGAGGTGACCGGCCCCGGAGAGTGGAGGCGGAGCGGCCCCGAGACCAGAAGTGAGTGGCCCCACGAATGGAAGCAGAAAGACACCAGAGCTGACGTGGTAAGGAGCTGACTGCGGCAGCCCCGGGGGTGGACGCGAAGGGACGCCACAGGTGGACACTGAGCGGCCCCGGGGGCGGACGCGAGGGGGCGCTGGAGGCGAGCGCAGGGTGGCCCCGGAAGTGGAAGCGGGGAGGCGCCGGAACTGACGCAGAGGGGCGATGGAAGCTGATGCAGAAAGGTGCTGCATACAGCGGCGGCAGAAACAAATGCGGGGAAACATCAGATACAGCAGCGCCTAGCCGAATCAAGAACGATCGGACAGTGGGCCTCCAACAGGTCATTGATTGATGCTCTATGATCCACACTGAACCTGTCTCGGCGTGTCGTTCGTCCGCGGCTCCGCAGGAGTGAACAAGTGGCTATGAGGAGCTAAATTGCTGACTGGGGGTTAAACAATGACAATGGACAAGTGACAATGAGAATAAACTGAAAAAAATTATTTTCAGACTGGATGTAGGTAAGACCTTTTTCACCATGCAGACAGTCCAGCAGTGGTGCTAGCTACCCAGAGAGGTTGTAAAGTCTCTGTCCTTCAAGGTGTTGAAGACCAACCCCTGAGCAACATGGTCTGACCCATAACTGACAGATTTGAGCAGGATGTTGAATTCAAGGTGTCTGAGATCACTTGAAACCTGAATTATTCTATGATTCTAAATTTTTACATTGTTTTAAAGTATCTTAATTGAGATGAAATAATATATCCATCTTTTTATTTAAGGGACAGCATGGAAGACTTGTATAGAAGTAAAGATATTAAGTGTACCTTCTATTTCTTAAGAAACTTAGAACTGATCAGAAAGTTAGATCCGTTGGGTAGCAGTCTGTGATATGGGATGCTGTCTATATAGTCAAGATAAAGGAACAAGAGGATAAATAAACAAGTCCAGTGGAAAAATTATCATTAAAAAATGAAATTATTTTCTGTGTAAGCTCTGTTTTACCAACCTGTCATTTGTATCATGCAGAATAAAGTCAGAAACTCAGCAATCTGGCAGCTCTTCTTTACCTCTTTCCAGTAAATGTATGCTGGGCCATTTGAACCATCTGCTGCATAGTGTTTTCTAACGGGAAGAACAGTGGACAGTTGTCGACATCTGTGTTGTAACGTCATTTAGGGGCACACCAACTATCAGGGGGAGGGAAGCAACAGCAGCAGCAGGAACAAATACACTTGGGTTGGCAGGAGATGGGAACTGAATGTGAGGAGAGAGAGCAAGCATAAATCACATTTGTTTTGCATTCAGCAATTCTACAAAAGGGTAGACTGAAATGTGAATATCTAAAACTATCTGATGAGTTAGACTTCTAGTCAACCAGCTTTCAATTACTTATGGAGCTTTCTGGAAGTAACCAAACCAAACCAAAAAAAAACTCACCAAACCATATAGTTCTGTTTCATCTTCAAATTAATAAAATTAATAAAAGATTTTGCTTTATGCATGTTATAATTCCACTGATTCAGAGGTTATCCAGAATGAGGTGCATAGGTATGCTTAAGAGTTAGATGCTTAATGAACCAGTCTGCCATTTCCTGCATAGACAATAGTGAAAAATGTATACCTATGAGGCTCCCAAAGAGATGTTCAGCTAGTTATGTAGCCTTATTGGATATTTGAACTGATTTTTTCCTGTATCTTAAAACATCGGTGAGTGTCCTGGTTCGGGCTGGACTAGAGTTCCTGTTGGTTTGGCAGCGGGACCAGTGCTGCAGCACACTGAGAGCCCAGGGGCTCCCCAGGTCCTAGTGCCCTCACCTGTGTGTGGGGGCGGGGGGAGCACAGCTGGAGGGCTGGGCCTGGATTGGCTGATATGCCATGTCATGTGACATTGTGCTCACTATATAAAGGCAGGAGTGGGCTGGGAGGGGCTGCCACTTGTGGGAGTGTTGTTGTGGTGTCTTTGTGTTGTCTTTGTGTTTGGGATTGCCAGCTGGGAGCAGGTGGGTGTTGGTTGATGGGTGGTGAGCAGCTGTATTGTACATTACCTGCTGATACTGCTGTCAGCGTGTTGTTCTGTTACTGTTATTAAACTGTTTTTATCTCAACCTATGAGTCTCCCTTTGCCCCTCCGATTCCCTCCCCATTCCCAAGTGGGGGGAGGGTGGGTGAGCAACTGCGTGGCATTTAGCTGCTGAGTAGGCTCAAACCACAACAGTGAGAAAGAAATAAGTAAATGCTAAGGAGAAAGATTTTCATGTCTTGACTAATGAAAACAAGTGAAAGAACAGTATGAAAAGAGGTAGAAAAGTGAAGAAAAGATTTAAAAAAAAAAGTCAGAGGTTGTCACTTTTCTCTCATAAGTGGTTGATTACATTCACACTTGATCTCTATTGGTCTAAGATCTACTAAACTATGTACAAAGAATCAGTAAAGGTGCTTGTAACCTCTATTGTCGGATATATAATGAAACATCCAATGAAATACACATTCCTCACTGAAAAAAAGACCAAGTAATGAATGTAGTTACAATACATTGAAACAGAACACTTTACTAGATAGATGATTCCCAGTTTACAGAAATACATTTATGTATCTATGAAGAAAAAAATAGCTTTTATTCTAATAATTCCTAAATGGTATTTAATTTAGGAACTTGATAGAAGGAGTTTCAGAACAAATATCAAGTAGGTCTGGCCCTTCAATAATCAAAGTAAAGTTTAGATATTGAAGCTAGTACCAGAAGTTAATCAGAAGGAAATTAGTAAATTAAGTGAATGATAGAGAGAGATTTTGGAAATAATATTTTCTAAGAAAATTAAGCATGGTTTTTACTGTATTTTTTCACTTACATCTTTTTTAAACATTTTTGACAATGTTACCTGTTTTGGGTGGTATAAAAAAGACTTGCATTTATGTTTTCAACTTAACATGTCTTGAGTATATTAAGAAATTGGGCTACTGTATGGCTCTCCTTGATGTGGTATTTGACAAATCTGTAAACTGGACCTCTTATCAAATGGCCAACATTCTGAACACATCCTACACTTACTCAGAAAGTAACAGAATGGTTTCTCTTTTAAATTGGACATGTCAGGGATAACTAGTATCAGAAGAGATAGGGGGAAGTTGGATGAAGGTCCATTAGTCTAGTAAAAAAAAAATTGTTAGGACTCAACATGTGTGACTGGAAATCTATGAGGTATGAGTTAGACCATGTGACACATTTAGTAGTTCATTATTTTTGAAAACCAAAAATGTTTAATCCATACAGATGTTATAAAACCTGAAAGAAACCTTCAATATCCTGTCTGCATCATCATAAAAATCATATAACATTCATTACAACTGACTCATTCTTCTGTTAGAAAATGGTGAGGCAGAAAGAAACTGCTCACATGGATTTTGTCAAGAGCAATTTACAGCAAATTAATTTTGAGAGGTTTTTTTTTGTTTGTTTGTTTGTTGGTGGTTTTGTTTTGTTTTGTTTTTTTTTTTTAACAGACCTACTTTCTTATTTTATGAGAACAAATGGATAATTTGACTTTAGCCTGTCATTGAATTAGTAATGATTTTGGTACAGTCTATATGTTATCTATAGAAAACTAAAGAATAAAATCTGAATAAGTTAATCAGTGTGGTCATTGCTGGCTAAAATATATATATATTTAAAGGATATATATCAATGACTTGATGTAAGTATTCAACTCCTGTAATTGATGTTCCCTGGGATTTTGTCCTTGTCTTGTTCAGTATTTTCTTTAGTAACTTAGGTGACTGATTGGTGAGTAGCTAAAAAAATCTGTGGAAGAAGGTGAGGAGGCTCTTTGGGAAAAAGAGTGAAAACTCAACAAGATTTTAATACTTGGAGAAACAGTATGATATTATCAAGCTCATATTAAATAAAACCAAAGGCAAAGTATTTAGAAGAGAAGTCAAAACCAAAGATAAATGTGTGTGTAGGCAGCAACTGGTGGAAAAGAATTAGTATTTCTAATAGAGTTTAACGTCTTCTACTGGTTATCAAAAGTTAACTTCAGTTTGAGATGAATGAAAATGAACATAATTTATCATAAATTTGAAATAGCTATCGCACTGCACAGGAACAGGAAAACCTCCAAGAATACAAGTAAGTATTTTGAGGCTTCTAAATTAATACTTTAGTAGCTTACTTAAAGAAACTTTGAGACAAATTAGAAAACACAGATAAGAAAGCAACAAAATCTATAAGTTTGTTTATCAAATATATAAGAGAATTTGAAAATAAGACTCATAACCCAGTGAACTCCTAGTTCAAAAGATAGGTTGTAATTAAAAAAAAATAGCTTTTTTTTTTCCTTTTTTTGATGCCTTTGTTAATGAAAATTCCTAAAAGTTTTGCAGCACATTGGAGGTTAAAACAGCACTTGGCTTAATCAACTAGAGACACTGTTATTCACACAGGATTGAAGTGCACTAAGAACCACATGGCCAATAAGGTATAATATCAGCATAAAATAGAATTAATGTTGAATATCATAGTAATATGAAGAATGAAAACTGAATTTGAGAGAGAATGAAACCAGCTATCTGGGATGAAGAAATTAGTTCTTTGTAATACCTAAGACCTAAATAGAGAACGACTGAGAGATAGAGGAACAAAAAGGAAAATAATGGAAAAGCAATTCTCGCCTTATAATCAAGATGCAACACCAGGAATGAGAAACAATAGGAAAACCTGGACTCTCTGTAAAGACATGCCAGATGAGTTCAAATTTAACTTAAATATAGTTCTGCTTATTTGTACTAGACATCAAGTTATTGATAAGGAAGTCACTCATTAGGTGATATTGAGTGTCACTGTAGCCATGGTTTGAAGTGGAAAAGTTATTCCTCCCTCGTGCAGGGATTTAATTGCTCACTTCCTCTGAGAACCTTCCAGTCCATCTGGTGAGTCAGAATATCCACTCAATGAACTGGTCAGCAGCAATAGTTCTCAATTGATGCAAAACTGTTGTTTAGTTGTAGAACAAGAAAAAATTGCCTGATTTTCAACAAATAAAACATATATATTCAAATATAATGAGGAAAAGAAAACATTTCTGCTACATTGAAAAAATTATATTCTACATAGAAAAAAAGGTTTTTATCTTCTCAGTGGTGATTTTAACAACAAAGTTAATGAGCATCTGGAAAGGCTGATATAATATAAATGTTCTGTGGAGCATAGGGATGGACTGATATGCAGTCTTATAACACTGAATTTTATAAATTATGAAGAATATTATTTGGGTTAACAAATTACAGCAATAGTGCAATCCTAAATGTTGAATACACATCAGTGATTTGTATTTTTACAAGGCTGTGTTGGTGTGTTATGTTTTTGTGATTTATTAAAGCTTTTCATTAAATATAGCCTGAGAGTCTGTTCAACAGAATACAAGTGATGCCATGTGTTATGCAGACCTCAAGGAAAGGACCCTACTTTGTGGAAAACTGTCCTATCTATGATAAATGGCAACCTCTGGGGGCTAGGAGTGAGGAGGAAACACTCCTGTAATCCCCTTTTACAGACTACAGTGTCTATTTTTTGCTTTCCCTGTGAAGTTTATGAAATAGGACTCTTTAGTTGACAAAATGTCAGTAATGGCCAGTAATGAAGGTGTTAGGGGAAAGAGTTAGAAAATTAACCAGTCTGTTGAGATTCAATTTGCATGGCTTAGATTCTTAACAGCAAATTGTTGAACTCTGGACCAATCACTACCTGCTCCCATTTTATTCAGTGAAGAAAGATAGAGGCATCCAGGAGAGATTCTTCTTGGTTCAAGATGACTGTCTAAACTTAGTGAGATGGATTGCCCTTTGCAGGTGTCTATTTATCTTCACTAAGCTACAAAAAGAGTGTAGGATGATTATCTTAGCCTAAGATAACTAATTGTTTGATGTCTAAACTTAGGTAACATAAATCCTACCTGTAATGTCTTTTTATATTTGTTTGCTTTACAGATTGGTGTGAAAATTTTCATACAAATGAGCAAAAGAAAAAACATTTTTAGCTGTGACATGATACAAATTCTGCTGAAAGCACTAAGAATCTTGCAGCTGCTATCTGTGAGATTTGGATCAGACAAATAATTTCCTCATGTGATAGGTTCTCTGGAGAGTTGTCATTAATCTAATTATATGTGGTGGTTATAGGGTCTAGACATTTCCCTTCTCAAATCCATCTTTTCCTTTATGTACATGCCAAGTATAACTCTAGAGATGAGATTCAACCATCCAGTTTTAGCTGCCTTATGGAATTATGTGGACTAAGCTAGTCATCCAGCTTTATTCAGTATCAACTGAAAGAGACGCTCATGCATAGAGGGCAGCCCCTTTTAGATAAGAAACTTACAGGTAATGTACCTTCTGGAGGTGCCTGCTTTATTAGCCAACAGAAGCAGAAACAGAAGCAGAGGCAAACAATTTACATTATTTTCTGTAGCTTCACAGAGTCCAACAGATAAATAGAAGAGGCAGACTGGTTAATTCTCAATGCTACAAAATGAAATATTACGCTATGGTGTGAAGTGAAGCAAGACTGCAAACTTAAATTGAACTGATTGTGGTGAACATTTTTTAAGAAAAAAAGTCTGATACTTGTAAAACATCTCTTTTCCCCAAGAAAATAGTAACTGAATTTTTCTGGAATTTTCAGTATCTGATCAATTTAGGACTTTTTTTTTTTTTTTTTTTCCAATTACTAAATCTTTTGTGAGCCAGTTCTGATTTATTTAAATACATTAATCATTGAGCAATTTAGCAAAGCAAATATGCAAGTTGCCAACTATGGAAATGTTCTGAAACACCTCAGTTTAATTACTTCATAGTCAGACTGCATTCAGGTGATTATTCACTTAACTTTCATAGCATTTTAATGTCTCTTGTCTTAGTAGTTGTTGCAAATAAAGGAAGAAGTAGTGTGATAATATTCTTAAGTGAACATTTTCATTGCATCAGCTGAGTGTCTGCTTGGTTTTTCAGTTATGAAAATTCTTCTTGTTCTAGTCCATCAACAACAATAGTAACAAACCCCTCTTAGAACCAAATTCGATCAAAGCTTCATTTGTAATAAGCCAGAGTAATTCTGGTCAAAAATTAGTAGGTTTATTCTAGTTTCATAATTAACTGGTCACTTATTCTATTGATGAAAGCATATGCAGCATGAGATGTTGCTCTGACAAATGATCCCTTAGCAAATATCACATAATAGAAATTGTCACGCACTGCTGCCGCTCACAGTTGGATGTAAGAAATGCTGTTTTGACAGAAGTAGACACATCCCATTTTATACTGCAAAGACAAAGTAGTAATTTCTCTTGTCCTTGACAGCAATTTTATGTGAAGGTGGGACTTTCATAGTGTGTACTTGTGCTCATAGATTCTACCCTTACAAACTGGTTAGAATTGGTCCCCTGGACTTAACTCCTTCTAGTACTGAAGAAGTCTATTAAGCTATTCTTGGTTGCAGTTTGTCAAAGCTCACCCTTTTCTTATCTCACCAGCCATTCCATTTGATTCTTACTAACCTGATTGCCTACGAGTGATATAGAATCACACTCCGGTATGTGTTTGCCTAGTTAGTTAGCTGACTGACTGCATCTCAAATAGCTGCTGCACAACTAGGCAATCTCAATCAAATTCTCAGTCAAATTTGGCAAACTCTGAGTCTTCAAAAGTTTATTAAATTTCTGTAGTTTTTGTGAAAAATGACAGCCAGATAAAGGATATACTCCCAGCTGAGCTGTTCTTGAGAGAAAAGCTGCAGTATAAACACAACCTTTATTCAATGTCATATAATCCACACAGAAAAGAAATCATGAATACTTCAGCAAAAGAGAAATCTTTAGACTGGACTCCTGTTAGACACAGGCATAAGGATCAAATCCATGGCAACCAAGATTCATTAGTTGGGCACTCACAAAATTACCTCTTGTTTTCTTCTCCCGGATTTCTCATCATGTTATTAGGTTACTTTTTTTTTTTATTTTTTTTTTTGTATGTGTGTTGGCTTTGCCTTTTTTTTGCCTTTCTTTTTTTTTTTCTATTTTACTTTCTAGCATTGTTTAAAAGGGTGCTTTCCAGTTATCAGATGAAGGATTCATTTTCCTCAAAATAAACAGGAATTTTGTCTAGATATAAAATGCAGTATTATTACTAAGGCTTCTTTATTTCAAACGAGACATTTTTGCCATTAATTACTTTAGACATGTATGGCACATATACCTAATGAATCCTACTATTTTCCTATATGTTATGATGTGATCTCTCATTTCCAGGTCAAAAGGATGGAATATTAAATGAAGAATTATTAAGAAGTACACAGTCATTAATCAGTGTGTCTCTTACCTTTCGTCCACTAACCAGACTTCCTGGGGGAGAGGGGAAGTAAAAACTGGTTTTTTTTTTTCTGTCAAAATTCACATTTTTCCATAGGAAACAGATGATTTTGAGAAATGTTGTGTTTTCTTAATTAGGACAATTGAAGGAAAAATCGGCTTTGAACTTTCAAAGAAGGAAAAACTTATAATTTTAAAATATTTTTAAAAATAGCATCCATTTTGTAGTTAATGTTATTTCTAAATTAAATTTTAAAAAAATATATTATTTGATAGAAAAATGTGATTTTGGGAGAAATTTCAAAATGTTCTATTTCAACACAATAAATCTATTACCCATTGGTGAATTTCCACATTTAATGAAATGGAAACTCATTTTAAATTATGGCAACTTTGTGTATGATTTATTTTTTAATAATTCAAATGCTATTAGAAAATTATCTAATTTTTCAAAAAAATCACTCATTTTGGTGAGATGAATTCTCAAAATATTTTGTAGTGTCCCTCCTTGACCTATAGCAGGATAGATGAATGTAGATTGTTCCTGAAAGTGATTTTTAAAGCTGTTTTTCATAAATATGTAATGAGAAAAATTTAAATAGTTAAAATATTCAAAGTGACATATCAAAGGAGAAGTTGGCAGCAGTAGAAAAATATTTTAATTCTAAGAATACATAAAAATAAAAATGATAGGACATATTCCAGGCTTGGAAAGTTAATCTGGGTTGTAAATTGTCTGTATAGAAGAGTAATTCCCAGAGAATATAGCAGACTAGTCCTCCTAATGTATTACAGAAGTAATTGTGTTGCTGAGATGTAAAATCTTCCATGGATAAACATTATATCTCTTCTGCAGCCCAATCCTCCTCATCCATGGAAGTAGCAGTACTGAAGCAGCTCCTAGGCTGATTACTCATCCTTTGTTGCTGTATATTATTTACAGTGGTGCATACAGGATTATTACATTTGATGTTATTGTCCTGGGTTGAGTGAGTGGTGGAGTTTTTTGGTGGCAGGGGAGGGGGCTATCGGGGCGGCCCCCTGTGAGAAGCTTCTCGAAGCTCCCCCAGCTCCACGTCAGCTCCACTTCTGTTTGGGAAATTGAGCCAATCGGCTGCGCCTCTGCGATAACGTATTTAAGAAGGGACGTGGTGACGGGCAGTCGGATTTGTGAGGAGGAGTTGCTGCAGCTGCATGAACACCAAGGTCAGTGGAGGAACGGAGGAAGAAAGGAGGGGGGAGGTGTGCCGGAGCAGAGACCCTCCTGTATCCTGTGGTGAGACGGCAGGGCGGGCCCCCTCTGCCACCCATGAAGATCTACGGTGGAGCAGACATTGATTTACAGCCTGTTGTTCCTGCTCGGCTGATCAAGGTTCTGTGCCCGAAGAAGGCCGGGGTCTCATGGAAAAAGGTAGCCCTGCTGCTATAATCCAGTGCTGGGAGGATTGCAGCATGCGGGGGAGTCCCACGCCGGAGCAGCTCGGGAAGGGCTGCAGCCGTGGGAGATAATCCAGTTGGAGGAAGTTAGTGACCCATGACGGAGCAGTGTGGGGAACGCTGCGGCCCATGGGAGGAATTCAAGTCAGAGAAAGTTTGTGGAGGACTGTCTCCTGTGAGAGGGGGACCACGATGGAGCAGGGGGTAACAAGTTTTGGACACTCCCCTCACCGAAGATGAAGGAAGTGGCAGCACTGACTGCACCCCCCATTCCCTGCCCCTGCACCACTGGGGGAGGAGGTAGAGATATCGGGAGCAGAGCTGAGCCCGGGAAGAAGGGAGGGGTGGGGGAAGGTGTTCTCAAGATGTGGCAATGCTTCTCACTGTCCTACTCTGTTATGTGTTGTTAGTGTCTGTCATAAATGTATGTTCTTTGTTTCTTCCCCTAACAAGTCTGCCTTTTGCTCGTGATCATAAAAAGGGAGATTTTCCCCCATCCCAGTCCTATCTTGAACCCCAAGCCTGGCTCTCTGTCCTTTCTCATTGCCAGAGGGGAAGGGAGAGAGAGGTGCTGCATTGTGGTTGGCTGTCAGTCAGGCCTAAACCACGACAGTTTTTGGTGCCCAACATGGGGCTCAAACCCACAACCCTGAGATTAAGAGTCTCATGCTCTACCGACTGAGCTAGCCACAACAGTTATATTGATGTGTACTGTTTGCTGACCTTGAGAAATACTACTGTCCACTGTGAGAGAGTGTCATACTGCTTAACTATGGTACATTAAACCAGGTGCATTATGAAGCATCTCTCACTGCTATGCAAGGAAAGCCAGCAAGCAAGGGTCTTCCAGAGTGGATACACATAAGAAGCATTACATAATTCTATCTATTTGTGTTTGGGACAACCTGTAAGAGGAGTTTAATCAAGGCACTCTCTTTACTTTCTTTAGTGATTAAAATCAAGCAATACGAAAATCAGAGAGTTGAGTTTACTTGTTATTAGAAGAATCTAAAATAAATTCTGTACAGATTTTGAGAACTCAGTTGTTAGTAACAAACACAAAAAAATCTGGTTAGTCCAAAGAAACATTATTTTCAGTTACCGCAAAATATGAGAAATTTAGCTTTATCTAATGCTATCTTCATAGTAAACACTGTGATAATCAAAGAAGGGCAGCCAGAATGACTAACCAATTTTAGCGAAGGGTCACTCCCTACATCTGCCTCTCTGCCTTGTGCTCATTAGCATACTGTGCTGTTGTATACAATTCAGAGTGTAAGAGATCATCCAGTCATGCAGCACATACCTGTAAGCAATCTTTTATCAAGTCTGAACCACCTGCTTCAGTAGATAGTATTCAAATAATTGTTTGTCCACCACATTATATCCAGCATTTTTGTAAACATGATAGCTTTTAACATATTTATAATTATGATTAGTAGACAATTTATTAAAAATAATAGCTAAGACAAACTATAGATCATCCCTTATAGGTGGATTGGCAACCAAAGACAGATTATGACCTTTTGTTTAATCAACCAAACTTTTTCTAAACTAAACCTCCATTAGATAGTTTTTGCTTTTTAGAATTGATTAGGTCAGTTTGTGAATTTTTGTACAAGTCACATGATTCTGATTCATGTGGTCCATGAATAGATGATTTCCTAAATTGCCTTTATTTCCTTTCAAAAATAATTTTGTATTGTCATTCAAGTATTTGGTTGAATATATCCTTGTCATCAAAAGCAAACCTCACTTCAATGCTCATATGAAGCCCATTTAAATTAAACAAATGTCCATGAATAAAAAAGATCATTGAGCAGCTGAGTCAAATCCTGTGCTCTAGTTTGGTGAGCTCTGTCAGGAACAACATTGTATACTGTTTTACCATGTCTAACTATAATTTCCATTGAAAAAATCACTTAAATTCAAGTGTAAAATCACCAGCATTATGTTATGCTATGACATTTGAATGATAATATGGTTCTGAGACACCAACATTTTAAGATTTATTGTTGAACTAAAATTCCAGTGCAGTGTCTTAACTGTGGACTCAGATCTCTTCTCTGCAGATAAGTTTGTTCTATTAGGACTTTGCCTGTTTCCCAAGCTGTTTTTATTTTGACATTTCCAAATACATTCTTGTAGGGTAACTACTTAAGAGATGAGAAAGCTCTTGAGTTTGTTTCTGATATATTACTTCCACTCAATTTAGGTTTTCTGATGGGAAGTAGCTTTCAGAATTAGCTGTTGTCCCTGTGAATGTGTGGGAATGACAGTTTAAAGGTTACAAAACTGTTTATATGATTAATATAAACATGATTTTGTCCAAAGTCACAGTGCTTTTTCTGTCTTTTGCTGTACAGAAGTTAAGCAGCTAAGACATTCAGAGTGGTTTGTAATACTTTATACATTACTTTTGTCATCTTTATTGCAATTTGTGCTGTAAATCCTTTGGCACAGTCATGGTCTACTGGGCAAATAATTTAATTTCTTAAATGCCTCTAAATATGTATTTACATGAGAGCGTAATAACGCCAAAGAAACAATTATGAACAATGAAGTCAACTACCCATGTTTAAAAAGTCCAGAAATTGTTCCATTCTTCTCAGTTAACTCAGATCCTGTGTTTCTACAAAGTAACTAAATTTGTTCACATCTAATCATCATTTTAAACTATCTGTAGTTGAATTAGTATAGCAGTGTGTTAGATTCAAGGGGTCTTGACCCAGCTGCAGCTGAAGGCAATGAAAACACCCCCATTAAATTTTATCAAAACTGGACACAATGTGAGCACCATAAATTTCTGAAAAAGTATCCCAAAATATAATCCAAAGACACTCAGAAGTAGAAGTTTTTACTCCATTTCTTAATTCACCTCAAAGGAAGCTGGAGAACAGAAGGATTTCAAGATTACTTCTCAGATCAGCCACACTTAAATACTCTGACAGATGCATAGATAAGGGTGCTGTACTCTAAGGCACGAATTGAAAAATGCTGCTTCAACACCACCCATGGAGAAAAAACGCTCCTCTAACTTTCCATCTTTGTCTTATTTTACTTATTTTAAGATCATAAAAGATAAAAGCTGAGCCTTCAAAATATTAAAATCATTATCCTTGTCAGAAACAGCAGTAAGAATCTACATAGTGTTATTAGACAATTTTAATAAACTAATATGATTTTCAAAAATTTTTCATAAAATTTCAAGCTTGTAATAAACAGCCTTGGTCAATACTTATTTATTTATTTATTTTCAGTTCCATTTAGTCTGCTATTTGCCCAAAACAATAGTTAAAAACAGATCCTTCATGGTGTTTTTAATTTATATTGTTTAAAGAAAAGAATCCTCTGTCTTTCTATCTGTCTCCTTATATTTAAAACATGCAGAATGGAAATCGAAATCTGTTTTAGATACAACCAACCCTGAAAAAGAAAAGATTTTCTCACATGGTTCAGAGTGAGGCAGGCCTGCTTACAGATCAATGGGCTGTTGCTGTTTTCTTAGAAAACAAGAATATTCATTTATCTGCGTAATGCAGAGCAGCTTACAATTATTTCTAATGAAAATTTCCATTTTCATCAGGTCGTGGAGCTGATAATTAGTGTCCAGATTTGATGCAGATCTTAACCACAGATTTGATACAGCATGACATTTTCTTTTTATGGGATCACACCCTGGGAAATGCATTCTTTACCCAGGTTTTCCTACTGGTATGTCCAGATCTCTGAGTACATTCATTTTTTTTCCTCCTCCCCACAACCCCACCCCCCCCCCCCCCCAAACTATCGTTTGTAACCATTTTCACACTTGGCAGTGTTGTATCCTGCTTTTCCTGAAAGTCTCCATTCAGACTCACCCTGGATGTTTGCCAGAACCAAACTAATTCTCATGCTACTTAAAATGCTTCCCCTTGTACACATGCGTGTGTGTAATAGGTAATAGATCTGAATTTAACTTTACAGGCCGATGAGCTAGGCATATCTGTCTCCCTGATCCATTAGACACTGGGGAACACAAATCACTGTAGCTGACACACTCTGTTGATGCCTTCCCATTTTGCTAATACTGAGCTTTTAACTGACATCAGCATCGTGTGGCAAAATTACTTCCAACCTCATTTAAACAGCTGCACATTTGAACAGGCTTACATGATGGGTTTTAGTAAATTGGTGAAGCACAAGTTTGTGTATGCATAAATTAACCTGGCCAAAATCCAGTTTTCAGGAAATCCATTCTTATTTATCTGCTGAAAGTAAATGTCTTGTCTCCAGGGGCAAGGGGAAGCAGGTAGGGGGAGTAAGGGAACTCTTACTCAAATTCTATTGATTTGAACCTTACGAATGATGCACATCATTGGTTTGTCCAAGCCTGTGGATTGAGCAGATCACACTGACCTACTACCTCTGAACTCACAGCTGCTCAGCTTTACTTTGTCAGTGCTTACTGAACTGAAAGAACGCTTTGGAGCTCCTGCCTGATTTTCACAGCCAACCTATGGCAGTACAATGTCCACTGCTGTTTCCCTTTCATTGAAGCGCATCTTTCATTTTTCCCCCCTTTTCTCTCCCACACTAGTCTACACAGGCTTCATTATAATTTCTTTTTGTTTTCCACAGAAATTAGTCTTTTACATCATTAACACAAACAGTTCTCCAAAGATTTCTGCAGGCTGCATATATAAATCAAAACATATGAAATCACACAGAATTAAGGAAAGCACTGAAATCTTATTGGTGCATCTTGAAAACATTTCTCTTCTCCCTACCTTCTCCTCCCACTTTCCTTGTGGTTTTTTTTTTTTGTTGTTTTTTGTTTTGGTTTGGTTTGGTTTTGGTGAGAGTTTTTTTGTTTTGTTTTTTAAATTAAATCATTCCTCAAATAGTTTCCATCATACATTATGTAGATGTGAAACATTTCTTATTCTGGTAAATGAGGCTGAATCAAAAGCCTGCTTTGTAAACAGAAGTTTAAATAGATTGCATTTTGCTTCACCCCTCCCCTAAATTTTCAGTGGCTTTAACACACGTACTTGTAAAAATTAACTTCCTCAATAGTTTTGTGGTTTTGTTTTTTTTTTTTTTTTTTTCCCCTCCTGGAAATGGTGGATGCTCCATCTACTGGACTAATTGAGCACTGTTGAAATTTATCACAAGTAGAATCCCTTTAAGAAAGGTCAAGAAAAAAAATCCTTGCTGGAACAAAAAAGAAGAAAGAAGGAGAAAAAAAGAGAAAAAGACAGCTTTCAAATTCTACAGGACATGTAATAGTTTGAGCAATAATTATAAGCATTATAATGCATACTGAGAATTTATTCTCTTCACAAGCAATACAGCTATTGAGATAGTCCATTGTTGCCATGGTAATATGTCATAAATGTCTGTCAACTACCTAAAATAGCTGCAGATCACAAGGTAATCAGGTTTGGTTGTGTTTTTTGTTTTTGTTTTTGTTTTTTCCATGGTTTTTAATTTTCAACAGGAATAAATCTATCTTTGGTTTGTAATTTGTAAGTACCTTTGTTGAAATTTGATGAATATACCAATGTTTATTATATTTTTCTCACAGTGAAATATTTATTATATTGTGTAAAATATCTTATTAATAATACATGAAAATGTACGTAAGTTTCTGCCTTGACCAATAGATATTTATTTCCTCTAATTTGTACTCTAAACATTAACATGATCATGAGGCTGGAAGAGTGTGCTGCGATGTTGTGACAAGTCTATGGATCTTAGTCATTACTCCTGTCATTGTTTATAACATGATTTTGAGCATGGTCAAACACTCAATGTCCTGATGGAAAAAAAAAAAAAAAAAAAAAAAATCAAACACAAACCAATATTAAATTGAAAAATGCTAAAGAAAAGGCTGTTTCTCAATGCAGAAAGCATTATGTGCATATAAGAAAGAATAATTAAGGAAAGTCTGTGAATTCACTTACAATGTCACCTACTCACTAAGGTACTTTACTCAGCAGTGTGATTGAAAGCTGCCATCCATGACAGAAAGTTTAAACAGACCTGACAGTTCATGCTTGAAATGATGTCATGAAATTAGAGAATGTAGAATTTGTATCACTAAAAAGGCAGCAACATATTAATATTCTTTGAGAAAGCATTAACATTTTACAGAAATATCCCCACAATCAATCATACTCTAAACCATATGTAATTTCTCAGGTGTGGGGATTTCAGGTTGAAAAGCAGCTTCCTTTTTTTTTTTTTTCTTTTTTTTTTTTTTTCCACCCCCTCCCCCATTTAACCTTTCTGTGCATATATTTGCCTTTTGTGCAACAAATCTAAGAAATCAGACATTTACTTACTGTACATGGTTTGCATGTGATTGCAAACAGCACAACTACGTCTTTGTCATTTACATTCAGCTTTGATAGATGTGCATTTAAATCAGGCAGTGCACCCATAGCTTATCAGAAACTTGTGCTGTGTTTTTGTGATATAATGTAGTCTAATACACCCAATATTATTAACAGTCTACTCAAGCCTCACGTATGTAATTCTGCAGAATCTATAGCTACCAAAGCCAAAGACATAAACAGGCTTTAGTGCCCTGAGAAAAAAAGCATTTGGGACTTGATGACCCTATTCATTGATATAGTCAGCTCTGTTAGCTGAGCGTGAGAGGATAGTTGCAGAATAGAAAAGACTATATCCAACATTCATGAGCTGGGGTATTTTTTAAAAATGACCCAGAAGTTACATATTTTGCCTAGAGATAAGCCAACTGAAGGGAATTTCAGTATAAACATAGAGAAATTTCTAAGAAAACAAGTATACTTGAGGTAACATAACTGAACTTTGCTTGTTGCTGAAAAAAAAAAAAAAAAGACAAAGATAAAAAAATTAAGATAAAGTCCTTTATATTCCTTTTCCCCTTTTATTTCCTCTCTACTTTTTCTTGTTTGTTTTTTTGTTTGTTTGTTTGTTTTTTTAAAAAAAAGAAAAACTTTTTAAAATCTCTGGAAGAAAAATCCCAAAATTTCACTGAAATACACAAAGGTGAAAAAGGTATATAAAGCTTCTTTTTTTCTTATTGTCATGTTTGCAAAATGTTTAAGCAATAAACAGCAATTAAATATTCACAGAATGTGACAAAAGAAGCAGAACAATTTATCTCATGTCAATTAACTCCAGTCTAGATAGAATTTAGCAGTTGAAACGTTATATCAAAATATATATTTCCTCATACAGGGATCCAACTCAACTCAAAATTAGGGTTGAGAAAAAAAAAAAAAAAAAAAAAAGAGTCAGGTGCATTAATTCAGGCTAGGTTTACTTCTAAAATACAGACCATTAAACAATATTTCCTGAAACAGGAATGTTGGCATAAAATTATTGTGTGCTGAATTGTACATAGTGTTATAAAAAATATACATCAGGTATAAGATAAACCAAGCTTCTTCCAGATATATAAATTCCTTTTCAGATCAACAGTGGGAAAAATGTTGAATGTTGAAGAGTATTTATACTATGAATTTATCCAATTTTGATGTCCTAATATATAATAATCTGCATACCACACAGAAAATAATACCTAGGTCATTTCATTTGGCTAATACCCAAAAGTCTCCTTTTAATGCTTTTATAATTTAAAATGATGTGTTATTAACTCAAACAGGCTGACCAAGACTTCTCTGATGTCAGGAGTCCTGAAGCTTTTTCCCTTTGCCTGGCTCTCCAGTGATATGAGTATTGGAGGTAGGTGGGAACTAAACATGTTTGTGGTGAAAAATATAGTATCATCAATACATGGAAGGTTTTTCAAGAAAAAGCAATTTTTCTTAAGCTATGAAAGTGTGTTAAAAGAGTGACTAATGGCTTCCAATCAAAAATATTTACTAGATAAAATGGTATTCTAGTATTTTTCATGATTTTTGTGTCACGGATTTCATTTTATAAATTCCTTTAAGCTTACCATTCTATTTTCAGGTATATCTGGATGGAATTGAAAACCTACCCAGGTCAACTTCCAAACACAACCAGTAGTTCTCTACAAAGAAAAGAAACTGAAGAAATACGTCTTTGGAAGAAATTATCCCAGGTATTACCACAGTTTTAGTGCTTAAGTGTCTTTCATAATAGTTCTTCCACACGAGAACAGATAATCTACAGAAAATCTTTAAAGTCTGGAATATCCTATATTCATTTTTAAGTACAAGAATTATGAAACCATGTTTAGTTATCAGCTAACATGAATGGCAGATATCAATGAAATCCTTTATTAGGAAAATGACAGTTTGTCTGACTTTCCACCTTTAAACTGTATCTCAGCACAAGTTGTAATCGGGATGGAGTAATAAAGGATGATATAAACAAATTAGTCAATGAATTGTAATAAAAAAAAATCAAACTAATAAAAACAAATATTCCATTTTTCATTTCCTATGTGATTAATGCAATCCATACAAGGTATTTCTATAATCTTGCCTCAGAATTTCTACATTAAATCAGAGAAGAGATTTATCTAACACAATATTACCTGCTTCCTGTCATGTACTCTGCCCTTATTTTGACCAAGCAGGAATCTCATTCATTGTGTTCCAGGACCACAATATTTCCTTTCAGGGTGTGTGAGCTATCAGAAAAGAATGGTAGTATAATTTGTAGCAGATATTAATTATTTCTGCAGCAAAGAGGATGATTTGATTCAAGTCAGTAAAAGCTTTGATACTATTTTTAAAGAGAAAGCTTTAAGAAATGATTTCTCATTAAGATTTTAACAGGCTAGTAATATTAACTCTGATCATATTCTTCATTTTTTATCCTTTAAAAGATCTAATTATTTTTCAAGAAGGTTTAAATAATATTTTATTGAGAAAACAAACATGGTATAAATGATCTGTCTTGTAGATGTTTTATCTCTGACTGATGGATACTATTTTGTGACATATAATGAATATTTCATAGTTGTACATACAAAGGATGAAACCTGGCTCCATTGAAATCACTAGTTCAATGAGCTTGGAATTTTCCTCTCAATGCCTCAACATGCTATCACTGATGATAACCATACAATTAGATTTTTTTTCAGTAATGCTACTAGAAGAAATATTGCAGACCTTCTCAAGAGGTTGCTGTCAAGGCAGACAGCTAATCTGCAATGGATTTCCCAAGAATTATACTTGTAGGTAGTTCCTGTTCATGATATTATATTTTCTTGATACTGTATTTTCTTTAGATTACAGCTTTTTAAAATACTGTATGACACAGGTGTGGGAAAAACAAAAATATGACATTTTCTTGACAAAATTATATTATAAGATTTATTCTAAAATTTTGATTTGGTTTTATGTTTTGATTTTTTTTTTCTGCTTTAATGTATTTCTAGTCTAATTATCCTGTTTTCAAATCAGGAAAATTTGCATAATCATAATACTTACTTTATGCGTATGAATGTGTTGCAATCCCTCCTAAACAGCTATACCTGTAACAGTAATGTGTAAGAAGCAAAACTGTTTATTTTTCAGTCCCAGATACCCAAAGACTTGGCACTGCATAAATCATTAAAACTAATGGAGTCCTGAAATATTACCAGACTCTTCCTTTCATTGTTTAGGACTTGTTTCTGCTCACAGTGATTTTGGCTGGACTTTTGCCATTAACTTCAAAGTAGAAGTAGGTCCTTATAATGATCTCATTTTTTTCCTGAAGTTTCCATAGCAGATCACTTTGCTAATTGAACCATGTAATCATTTTATTTTTGTGTTGTTCATTTCTTCAAGTTTAATTATTGAACCAGACTGTTGAATTCTGTTTTGATGTTCATGATGGTTTTTTGTTGTTTTCTCTCTCTCAATTTAATTGATAATTCAGTTTGTATTCTCTTTAGTATCTTAGTTTTCCTGTCAAAATAACTCGAGTATATCAAACACTCTGTTTCTTCTACTGAGTCATCTATGTATCACTGTACTTTTACCCACAAGTAAAATACCTTAGCTCTTACTATGCACACACACATTTCTGCAGTTGAGGAAATTTCAAATGTTTACTGACTGAAACATGGGTAAAATTATCTAGTAACGTTGAACAATAAGCTAATGTGGTTCTTGGCCATTTTGTCATGTAGTCACACTGGACTAGATTCTTGGCATGTCAATTGAGCAACATACTTACACATTTGAGCAAAACAATGTAGACTGGGCTTAATGTCACATCCACTGTAAAAAGATTAGGTAGTTTGGACATTGGACATTTGGACAAAACCAACCAATGTTCTACAGTTACACTGCAGAATCATATTTCACTTCTTCAGAATATAGTTTTAGTAGGTTTTCCTGCAGTTAAAAATATAGACTAGAAAATATGTAACTTCCATTTTAGTTATATTACCATGTTAATGGTGCCCAAAATCTGAACAATATGGTATCATAACATTAACTTTGTAAAGGTTCATAGAATTTTAGTGCAGAATCATTTAAATTTCATCATTCAGGATCCTTAATTAGCATTAAATGGGGGTGAAAATGATCATAAGATAATCTTTGAATTAGTCTCTCTTCTATTTGGGTTTCAGATAGAGATCTCAAATGATATCAGATTTATCACTTTCATTGCACTTCTGAAGCAGCATTACTTGGCATTTCAGACCCAAGTGTCTTTTCTTTGGCAATAATTACATTCTGTGACCCTTCTAGACTATTCATGATTGCTTTTGTGAACATATCATTAATGAACATCTAGTTTATATATGGCTATGCTGGTGTTACCATACCAGGACATTACATCATTAAAAGAAAAATAGTACACATTCAACAATTTAAAAATAAAAAAGCTTCAGACATAGTAGAAAAAGGAGTGATGAAAAATTAAAGAAAATAATGGGTGTGGCATTGAAAAAAAAATGGTTTTCATTGTCATTTCAGTAATCTTACTGTATTTCTCACTACAATATGAGCAGAAAATAAAAAGTACATATTATTACCGTGACTAGTTTAACTCTGTTCTATGGTGCTTTTCATATGAAACACATAACCAGCTTTTGTGTGTAACTTTTTTATTAAATGATGTAGATCAATAGGTTGTTATCGCTCTTGGAGTTTTCAAGTGTGTGCAGTTTATTTATGTCATCTATTATCGCTAAATCACATTGCTTTCTGCTCCACAAAATGAAGGACTGCATCTTTTGCTTTGCAATTATTCCTATTTAACTTTTCAATAAACACTGAATGGAGAGGTAGTAGCTGTCTCACTTCTGTTCTACTTATCATGTGCAAGTATTGTATTTTTAGCAAGTTATTGCTCACAGCCTTCTTCTTTAACAAGTAACTCAATGGCAAATATCAACTGACTTCAGGGATTGGATGAAGAATTTCAGCACAGAAGTTGGGCTTTGTGTCAGTGCTACAACTTTCAATGGTGACAAAGTTAGATCATTTTTTTTGATAAAAATCAAAGTTATAAATTATATGGACTGGCATGATGTGAATTTCAAGAAAAAAATGACAGGTTTTTACACTCTATAGGAAAGTTACAACTCTGAAGAAAATAAGTCATTCTTCTTTGGAATATGTTGTAAGGACCCCCTCTCCTTGCATCTAGGAATAAGAACAGCATGCTTAAATAAGTTGCATATCTCAAAAGAAACAAGCCGTGTTCTGTCTTGAACCAGGGGAGGAGCAAGTGTTAGTCTTAGAGGAAAAGAATGTGAGAAATCTTTGAATTAATTATTAAAAAAAAAAAAAAAAAAAAAGGAGAAAAACATATTGGTGTTTTAATATAGTTTAAACATTCCACAGGGCATCGTCTTGGACAAATTTCTAATGAGATGTTCACAAAAGAAGTAGAAGATTTATATTTATTTTCATGCTAGTACACTTAATCAAACTACAATTTAAACGCTTGAGATCTCTGATGCTGTGACAGACGTGCACTCAGGTCTGACTTAGGTAAGTTTTTTAATTTCTTGTCATAGAGTCCTATGAAGCCTTGACTTTCACCAGGACTTGACTTCTTGTTCTGGCTCAGGGAGATGAGATTTCCTCTGATCCAGTCTTGAGGTAGGGCTCAGGGATCTCCCACTTCATACAGCAGAGCCAACAACATAAAACCCTGAGAATCCAAGGCTCCCAGGATCCCTGCTGAAGACAAGGCAGCCTTGGAGTTGGCACACCATTTGGAAATATTAACTGCTTTAATTAGGTCATTCATACACATTTTCATAGTTCAACAAATACTCATGTTTGCAGTAGTTCATATTATTCCAAATTCTGTTTCTTTTTTGAGAAAGAAATCTTTATTTTGAGTCTACTCTTTTTTTAAAGGTAAGTTTCCAGATATCACAAAAGTATTCTTCACCAAGATGTGTGTTCTCTTTTCTTGCTGGTCTCAAGCTAGCAGTAATAATGTTGTCTGTTTCAGAACATTTTTAAGTGTTGTTCTTCTGAGATGATATCAAGTTTCCTGGGAAATCACAGTGCTCAGAATAAAGGGTTTAACAACATTTCAGAAAATTAGATCCTATTTTTTAATGATTATTTTAAGATAGTTTTCACAAAGTTCAGAGGTTTTACCTAGAGTGAACAAGTAGACAGATATATGAAATTTACTGAAGAGAGGAAAAAGAAAACAAAGTCCTTGATCCGTTGTTCACTCTTCTTTGTCTGAAGATTTCTTATACACAGTAATCAATTCACATCCCTAACTTCTTTCAATGAGATAAAAAGATTGAACTCTTTAATGTTCTTACTGTCAGAAATTTTCTCCAGTCACTAAAAAATTTACATGGCTTTATTCTACAACCTTTTCTCTAATGTTTCAACATTTTAAAATGTAGACACTGAATGTAATACATGTATTCTATATAGAAGCAAAATCACCTCTGTGTTCGTACTTCCCACCTATGTATCCACACAATAACTTGGCTTTTTGCTCCTTCCCTATAACGTCCATCCATGTTGTCACTGTAATGCAGGCTACAGACTCCCAATCTGAATTTGTTAGTGTATACTTCCATCCATGGCTATATTAAAGCACACTTTTCATGTTCTCAGTTTACTAAGTGAACTGTATTGCTCAATATGTTTGCATATAGAGGAAAGCACATGTTTTTGTAGCTCAGCAGGGACAGGGCATATAGAGAGGAGATCAGAGCATTTATACTGCTAATTGAACTACTTTTAAGATTTCTATTCCCCTCTACTGAGGAGAGGCTTTATGTTCTGGAAGCGGGAGAAATAGCAGCAAATTTTGTCTAACACAGATGTCTTTTCCTGAAATATTGAGTGGAATGACTTTTGAACTAGCAAGGGCAAACATCTGTGGACCAAGAGAGGCATCACAGTTGGATTTGGAGGCATGCTGTCAAGTCAATTTTTGGAGGTGCAAAAGAAACAATAGACACAGGTGGACCATTCAACATGATAAGAGGCATGTAGATGCTGAGTAGGGAAAGATAAAGACTAAATCAACACTCTTTCTTTACTACATTATAGTTAACATTTTCCTTCTATCATAATAAAGTTTTAACTATAAAGAGAAAAAGATTATCCGTTATTTTGGTTTGCCTTTGTATGGTTCTTCTTTTCAATCAGTACAGGCTGTCCTGGTTTGGGCTGAAATAGAGTAAATATTCCTTTTCAGGGAGTAGATGAGTGCTGTGTTTTGGATTTAGCTTTGGGTTTGGTATGGGAAAAATGCTGATCGCACACTGGTGTTTTCAGCTGCTACCGAGACTTCAAGGACTCTCCGATTCCTCATGTTCTGCCCGTGCGCAAGGGCACAGGGAGCAGGGAGGGAGCACGGCCACAGCACCTGACCCTAACTGGCCAATTAAATATTCCATATCATGGAACATCATGCTCAGTATATAGAGGAGGGGTGGTTGGGAAGGAGCTCTCTCGCTTCCTGGATTGAGATTGCGGGATCTTGGTATCTCGGGGTCGCTGGCCAGGAATGGGCTGGGTATTAGTTAGCAGGTGGTGAGTAATTACGCTGTACATTGCCTGTTTATATATTTCTTTTTTTTCCCCATCATCATCATTGTTCTCGTTTTATTGCCATTATTAAACTGTTCCTATCTCAGCCTGCGAGTCTCCCTTCACCCCTCTAATTCCCTCCCCCATTCCCAGGCAGGGAGGGGGAAGGGAGGGTGACTAGCTGTGGTGGTTGGTTGCCGACCAGGCCCAAACTATGACACAGGCTAATGTTTAAGGAGTAGCTGACCTATTCTTTGTTTGCATTCCTCAGTGTAAAATATATCTAAAAAATCAGAAAAAAATTATATTGCCATGCAGATTATAAATAATACTATAGAAACAAATATATGATTTAAGACAAGATAAGGCATAAATTGCACCACCTCACTTTCCCTTAATGTCCTTGGGATCAGTAAACACCTTTGTGATCTTCCTAAAAAGCTGTGGATTTGCTTCTTACAAAGAAATAATGAAAATTCTGTATCCATATAGATAAGAGATTCTTATCATTCTTTTTCCCCTTGTTAATCTGGTGCCCATTAACAGCAAGAGAAAAATATTTTTGTAAATAAAGCACATTTTTCTGTAAATTATGCAGGATAACCAGATAAATTATTGCCAGTGACATGTCTTTTCCATGTAGATTTCCAGAAAAAAATGAAAAAAAAAAAAATCAAACAAGCGAAAAATAAAAACCCAGACAAAAAGTTCAAACTGGATATAAATATAATTGAGGTCAAACTTGTGTCCTGATTTCGTCTGGGATAGAGTTGATTTTCTTTTACCAGACGGTATAGTGTGTTTGGGATCTAGTGTGGTATTAATGCTGATAACTCACTGATGTTTTAGCTGTTGCTAAATAGCACTTATCCTAAACTAAGGATATTTATGTTTCCCGTGGTCTGTGAGCCAGCAGATGTGTAGGTAGTTGGGAGGGAGCATGGTCAGGACAGCTGACCTGAACTAGCCGAAGGGATATTCCATAACATAGAATATTATGCTCAGTATATAAACTGGGGGAAGTTGGTCAGAAAGTATGGACCACTGCTCAAGTGTTGGTCAGCAGGTAGTGAGCAATTGTGTTGTACATCACTTTTCTTGGATTTTATTTCTCTCTCTTTTTGTTATATTAATTTTCATTACAATTATTATTTTTTATTCTTAATTTTCATAGTTATTGTATTTTATTCTGTTTTACTTATTAGACTGTTCTTAACTCAACCCATGAGTTTTACTTTTTTGTCTTATTTTCTTCCCCATCCCACTGGGAGTGGGTAAGAGTGAGTGAGCAGCTGGGTGGTGCTTAATTGCTGACTGGGGTTAAACAACAACTTTTCTGCCAGCAAAATCAATAACATTATTTGAAGGAGATTAAATTATTTTCTATTTCCATACTTTGATTATACTTCCAAGGAATCAGTTCCCAAACTCAAAGAAGCTGAGTGGAACAGGCCTAGTTGTTCCAGGTCATTACTCCTACAAGTGGATGGGATTATTCTTGTGTTTTAACAGAAGTGAAGAAGGAGAGAATTCTTTGGCACTCCGTGCTCTTCCCTGGTTGGCAATGGAGAAGAATTAAGTGGCTTAACTGACTGGTAGGATTAGCTTGGCTGCTTCTATGCTATATTTGCTATATTCCTCCCTGCTTTGTAGTGTGTTTTTGTTGAAACTGATTTTTCCCAATATTTTGAGTCTGTCTACTTTCCAGTCTGCAAAGTGAGGCTGTAATTTCTTTACAGGTAAGTCTTAGTTTCTTTCTTTTTTATCTTCCTCATATCAACACAGAGATTCATCTTCAGATGAAAAAGGAGAGAAGAATTTTTAAAATACATGTATTTGTTTATAAGTAATTTGTCACTTTTCATAGCTAGTGCTGAGTAGAAGCAACAAGCTGCTGCAGCAAACATGGTTCCTAGGAAACATCTGGTATTCAGGGATTATAAACAGTGTTCTCAAATCTGTTTTTTAATCATTACTTAGCTATATGGGAAATGGGTCTAATAATTTCCACCTGAGGATATTTCTAGAATTTAGTGAAAGAAAACCATATAGAAAGTTAGAAGTGTGATTCATCTATTCACCTGTTGTGGGCACCTACTTTAAGATAAGATGAATCACTCCCTTGAAATACCATGTCTTTCCATTGACTATAAAAGGAGTCTAGATAAGATGCATCTCACCTAACTGTAGGTATTTTCAGTGTTGGTATCCATGTATGGGCTTTTCATCCTAACACGTTCACTACATCTTTGCACAATGGAAGTATAGTTTCATGATAAAATCATCTGAGAAAATACGGAAGCCTACTTCCAAGAATAACTTTATTTCCAAAATAACTATTTCTTTCACTGTCTCTAAAAGGACCCTACAGTGATGAACTCAGATGCAGACACTTAAATTATATCAGACATATCACACTCAAGAATTATCCTGAACATCAGCTAGGATACAGCCTGATACATACCCAGAAGATGGGACTGAAAGTTGGACCTATCCTTTGTGAGGAAACTGTGTAAATGGGGAAGGTGTTATTGCAGAAGTGCCTGAGAGGCTGAGCAGATCCCTTTTCCTCATGCAGATCAGAAGTGCACTTCATCTGCTGTTTTAGCACTTGACTGATTCTATTTTTATGTTTCTGTTCTTCTGTAGCCTCTTAGCTGACCTCAGCACTTTCTGAAGGCCATTGTAGCACATCAAACAGGGAAGACTACAGCCATTCAAGAATATTGTTAATATATTAGCTTGTAATTTCTAAAGAGTTATGATATTATTGTGATTATTTTGTTTTATATGAATGATGTGTCAGGTATTTTTTTGTTGATGGGCTTTTTGTCCTTTTTTTTCCCTTTCAAAGTAAAGCACTTTTTTGCTAAAAGCTAATCCTGAACAGAAATATAAATGCTGAAAACTACACACAAAATGCACAATTCCTTCTTCCAAACCCCTCTTTACATTATTTTATGCATGTAAAAGCTTTCCTATGTTCCCTCACAATCAAGAAGCAAGAATAATAATTACTCCTATGAATATTCATGGCTATTCCTGTTATTTTAACTTAATTTTAATGGAATATCTATTCATTGTACCATGAAGAAAATGAAACCATGAAAACCAAGAAAGTTTGTAGTGTTGATAAAAACAAATTATAATATACATGAATATGAGCAAAATTATTTGAATGGATTTGCCTTTTATTTAAAAGCTGTGAATTTAAAATATCTTGTAGTAAAGCTTTCTGTATGGACACTTCATGGAAACTTTCTTGATTATATCGAATAATTAGTTTTAAGTGTTTATTGGTTTCTTTATAATATATTAAATGGATTATTCTACTGTTCAGTTTGGATTTAATGCTCTGGAAATTCCCCATTCATAACAATTTGTCTTACCCATAAAATCATATATTCAATATATGAACTAGTACAGAAAACAATATTAAAGCTGAAATGTCAACAGTTGGGAAATGTCAAAATTAAAGCTAGTAGTACAACTGTAATTTCTCAGATATACAGACATACAATGTTATTGTGTTTAATTATAAGATTGTCTTTTGGGAGGATGGGAAGGGAAGGGAAGGGAAGGGAAGGGAAGGGAAGGGAAGGGAAGGGAAGGGAAGGGAAGGGAAGGGAAGGGAAGGGAAGGGAAGGGAAGGGAAGGGAAGGGAAGGGAAGGGAAGGGAAGGGAAGGGAAGGGAAGGGAAGGGAAGGGAAGGGAAGGGAAGGGAAGGGAAGGGAAGGGAAGGGAAGGGAAGGGAAGGGAAGGGAAGGGAAGGGAAGGGAAGGGAAGGGAAGGGAAGGGAAGGGAAGGGAAGGGAAGGGAAGGGAAGGGAAGGGAAGGGAAGGGAAGGGAAGTCTTGACTCCTTTCAAGTCTGCCATCTGTATGATTAGCATTAACCTTGATTATGATCTCTGTAATGTCTAATAATTTAGTTGTTAATGTTGATTTTAAATCTTTATAAGAACTTTGAGAAACTTTAGGTCTAGACCATGAAACTCATTGAAGATAAGAGCCAATTTTTCTTTAATTGATTACTTATTGAACTGGAACGGGTTATTTTCCCACTGTCAAATCATAAGGAAAAGAGTCTTGTTAAGAATCGACCATAATTCCTAAGGTAGGGTCAAACACTGGATTTGGGCATGGAAGGTAGCCTTTGGCATAGAAAGTGAATGGGGTTTGGGCAATGGTATTGTCCAATGGATAGCCTGCAGGGACTGTCAAGATTCATATAAGAAGTTAGAACTGTCTGAATCATATTGTACACACTCTGTGTTCCTGAAGCCTAGTGTCAGGCTTCAGGGTCTTGTTAACTTTTTACCCTCTTTATACCTTAGCTAGGTCGAGCTTTGTGTCTTTCTAGGTCAGAATAATAATACAGACAAGCATAATGGTATCCTGCTCTGACCACAGAAAATGTAGAGGTAGCATGGTCTCTAAAGAGGGGAGAATTATCACTAAACAAAGGTGGCATACTTCAAGTTTTGAATTCTTCTGACTTTTCTACAGTAGTAAACACTTACCTACATATGGCATAAGCATCACCCCTGCAAGGGAAGATATATAACTTAGAATGTTTCCTGTAAAAGGATGTTTTTCATTTTCACAATTTTAACATCAGTGTCATGCTATTTTGAGGTATTTTTTAATTGTAAATAATATAAGGGTTCAGTTATGAATAATTAGACTATTAAGAAAGTTCTAATACCTGCAGATATTGGGCTGAAATAGAAACTGAAATTAATGTAGGGAGTTGGAGTTAAATTTGGTAAATAAATTGGATACTAAGCTTAGGGACTGCAGTAACTTTCTGATCTTTCAAAAAATCATCTAACGCTGCCTAAGGTTTTAGCACAGAAAAAAAATTAAATGAGGAGCAGTGGGATCACAGTGAAATGATTAATGGAGAGACAAGTATGATTAAACATTAATATGTTTAAAAACTCTTCTGTGCCCAGACATCTTTCTCTGTCATCATTCTGGATAGAGAAAATACCTAATTTTTTCTGTTGATATAACTGAAGAGAGCAAATGTTGTTATTTTAAAATGTGTTGAAAAGTTTCTAAATTAATACCTATTCTTTTACCCAGGAAGCTGTTATTTCAGTGTGTTCACCATCCTGAGGAGCCTTCATGTTATATCACCACAATTTAGTATACAGTGCAAATAGCCAGTTGAGAAGCTTCTCAAATAATGGAAATTATTCTTTCTCTCTGTTAGAGACCATGTCACTATCAGCTACGTTTTTTGAATTTATGTATACATCTTAAAAAATATCTGTATGCATTTATTTATAATAATTATACCTATGTTTATATAAATAAATGATTTTGAAAATCTATTTTTCATCTATATAATTGTGCTGGGTTTATGAGTGGTGGGGTGTTTAGTAATGAGGGAGAGGGTTATCACAGTAGCCCCCCATGAGAAGCTTCTCAAAGCTCCCTGGCTCCAAATTGGACCCACCTCTGCACCAAGGCTGAGCCAATTAACTACACCTCTGAAATAACATATTTAAGAAGGGACATGGGAGGAGGAGTTGGACTTGTGAGGAAGAGTTGTGACATTTATGTGAACACCGAAGTCAATAAAATGGAGGAGGAAAAGGGGGAGGTGTGCTGTTGCAGAACCCCCTGTATCCTGTGGTGAGACTGCATGGGCTGTCCCGCCCCTGTCATCCATGAAGGTCTACAGTGAAACAGATGCTGACCTGCAGCCTATGAGGTCCCCACAGAGGAACAGTAGTCTGCACCTGAAGAAGGCTGGAAATCTGTGGGGAGAAGAATCCCCTGTTGTTCAGCTCTGGAAGGACTGCAACACATGGGGGTGACTCACATCGCAGCAGCTTGGGAAATGCTGCATTCTGTAGGGGAGACTCCTGTCAGAGAAAATCTGTGAAGGACTGTCTCCCGTGAGATGGGGACCATGCTGGAACAGGGGGAAAATGTCAGAAGTTCCCTCTGCCCAATATGGAAGAAGCAGCAGTACTAACTGTATGCCCCGTTCCCTGCCCCCTGCACTGCTGGTAGGATGAGGTAGAGATATCAAGAACAAAGCTGAGCCCAGGAAGAAGGGAATTGTGGCTGGAAGGTGTTTTCAAGATATTGTAGTACTTCTCATTGTCCTGTTCTGTCTGTTAAGTGTTGTTGCTCTTAATATTGACTGTATTAAATTTATGTTCTTTTTTTTATTCCCCTAATGAGTCTGTCTTTTACCCATGATGGTAATGGGTGAGTCTTTATCTTGATTCTTGAGACTTTTGCTTTATTTTCTGCTTCCCAGTTCTGGGAGGGAAAGAGGAAGTGAGTTGTTGTGATGCTCAGTTGCCCTCTGAATTCAAACCATGACAATAATTTTTCAGATTCAGAACAAAATACAAATATTTATGGTAAAAATTCTATCTATTGCTCACTCGTGTTTTTTAGATCCCTTGCAAAACAATAATCTTATACTTGAATTAATCTCTACCAGTGTTAACAAAAGTAAATCCTTTTTTCTGTTTCAGTAAACCCACCATGAGATGTGTTCTCTTTTCTTAACTACTACAGGCAAGTGTTTGAATTGTAGTGGTCATTGTATGTTTGAATGCAAATGACACAATATTAACAGGCCTGTTCTATAAATACTTCTGTGGTACATTAGAGGCAACAGTGGGTGGTAATAATGACTTCTTTATATGCCATTAGACATCACTTACTCTCTTTTATTTGGTGGTGACACATTGTTATAGATTGTGGTACTCTAGAGAGCAGGCATATCCTGATAATTCACCTTTAATTGCTGAAGTTTCTCTGTGTTTTCTTACTAACGTCAAAATTTTTATCCAGTTGTGAAAGATAAATAATTCCATAAAAATAAAAACAGTATATTGAATTATTATATAATTAACAGCTTTTGGAAAGGTAACATTTGGAAAGTATCTATTGGTTTAGTTACTCAAATGTCAGGAAATACAAGGTAGGAGACATTCTTTTTTTCTATTACACCATTCAGGGTATGTAAGCACACAATAGCTGAAATAGAGATGATATGATATATTTGTTTTACAAAAAAATCCACATTTTTTTAATTATACAGAAGAGGAATACTTGAGAATTTCCAAAGTTTTACCTCAACTAGGAATAAAACACTGTGGGGATTAATCCAATGCAAAAATGGTCTAGTAAGGTTTATTATATAATCTTCATTATTTCTAAAACCAGGTAAAATCATTATGTTCAAATAAATCAGAGAAAATAACTAATTTTGACTATATTTTTGTTGTTGTTGAGGGAGAGACTATTTGTAATAGACCAGTCTCATACTGTAGAAGTGAATTTTGTTTTAGGAATCAAGAAGTGGTTGTCCTGAACTCTTGCTCTTCTGATACTGAGATAACATTGCACCTGTGCTCTCATGTCCAGAGATCCTGCTGAGGATCTTGTGTGGGGAGCAGAACTTTACCTGTGTGGTGAAGCAGATGCGTGGTGGCCCTCCCTAATATAATCTTCTTCCCATTGTTTGTGTGTATATACCGTGATTTTCATATTAAATTATTGTATGTTAGCATAAAGCGAGGCAGGGATGGTAGGGGCATGGGGAACAACAAAAACAAACTTATAAATTTTTACTTTCATGAAATACTCTTGCTACAGGTGTTTTTTTCTCTAACTAAAGGGTGTCAAGCCACTTGTCTAAGGAGGGAGAACATTTGAAAGACATTTTTTAACTTGGAAATACATGTTTTACAAAGATGCCACCAAATCTGAATTATGTTCAGTCCCTATTTTTAATTGGATACCCAATAACACCTCAATCCTGACTACTGTTGTTATTTGTGTTTCTTGAATAAAGTTTTTCACATCTTAAGAATATCAGATTTTGCACTTTATGTCTCAGTTCTTAATGCTGTCTACTAAATGCAAAGACAGTTATTGTCTCAATTTTTTTCCCCCAATATTTTACAAGGAAAGCTCAGCCTGCCCCTGATTTGCTTAACTGTTTGATGGATACAACTTCACTGAAGTTTATGGAGGATCTGTAGCTCTTTCATATCCACATGATCGAAGTCAGATAAACAGCAAGTCTTCTTCTGCAGTTTAAAAGGTGCAATTTCATTAGCTACAGATTTATATTCCTATACTCAAGATAGGCCCCCAAACTTTCAAGCCAATTTCTTCATCCTCAGTTTCTTTTTTCACTCGCTCCAAAGTCTCCTAACATCTTGGAAGAATTAAATTCCTGTCTAAATGGCACGATGAAGTTTTGTCTAGACAATTAAGTTTTCTTCTATAAATAGGTATTTTAATTTTGGACAAGAAGATTTCAAAAGTCTAGCCAGAGTAGCTCTACCTGATTCCAATACAGCATAGCTAAATGCAGGACATTATCACTAGTAAAGTTTTTTAGATGTATCGTACAGAAATACCTTTAATTTTACTAGATTAAGCCTTTGAACAAAAAAGAATTAATAGGGGGAACAGGTACATTTTCAAGTAAAAAAAAGACATGAGGGGAAAGGAATGTTATTTAATGACTGAAAAGACATTAATGTTTTCAACAAGTTAAGAATGAATTTCCCTGAATATATTTTTAAGGATGAATTTCCATAACAGGATAAATGTATTAATATTTACCAATCTGCAAGGAAGTCAGGGTAAGAAAATGTGTGCTATTATTTAATACTTGTTCAGGAAGCAGTTTTCTAGAAGCTCAGCTGTTGTACAGAAACTCTTAACATGCATATGAGCTTTTGGCAGACAAAAAGTTAGATAACCTTTTCCTGGCTGCTCCAGCCCAGCTAGTAAAATTAATTAAAAAAACTCCCACCAAAATACAAAAAAAAAAAAAAAAAAACAAACCCCAAAACCAAAACAAAAACAACAAAAACAAAACAACCAAAAAAACCCAAAAAATCATGGACCCCAAAAGCAGGACCTACACTTTCTTTCACATGCAGTTTTCTGAGGAATTAAGTTTTCATTTCTTATCTGTCAAGAATGTCTCAGACTTCATGGAGTTGAGCATCTCACAGATAATTATGTTGGAATTCAGGGATTAGTCACTGCTCTCTCATGTAACATCCAATGCTGAAGTACTTACACAGCCCTTGAGGTCTTGCATCTACCTGATGTCTCCATTTGAAACATTTAAAGTGAGTGCAAGAGCACATTACTCACTTTTTCACTCTCTGAATCATTAATTCATGCATTTTATGTGGGATCTATTTATCAGAAATAGGTTATTCTCCCTTTTAAATCTGATTCATTCCACAATAATCCTGGAATTAGGGTGTATATTTTACAGAACCTGTGAGCTGAATCCCATCAAAAACAACGTAAGTGTTTAACATTCTTATCTGTATTAGAATTTCACACCTTGAACTTGTAGTTTAAAGTAAAATGATAGCGGCCTCACCAAAGCTCTGATAAATTGATAAAGTGTGAATCCATAGAGTTTATGTTCTAAAACATTTTTATGTTTTGAGGTTCAGTGAACACAGTTTACTGATGATAGTAGAATGACATTTAATTAAGAAAGTTCACATAACATTTTAGCACAACTTGAACAATGCTGATCTTGCTTCCAGTGTCCAATTCACTCAACAAAATACAACAAACACAAATGAGTAAGAAATCACACACTACCATCATGTGTCCTGGATTTGGTTAGGAAGGTTTCTCTTCCCCATGCCACTATGGAGTGATGAATGAGCAAGCAGCTATGTGGTGTTTTGTTGCTGGCTGGTCTTAAAACACAACAATATGATAATATCTATTGTTCTTTTTAAAAAAAAAAAAAAAAATATATATATATATATATATATAAATAAAAGAAAAAGACAGCACATAGTTCACTCCAGATTGGGAAATACCATCTAGCTGTGAACAGAAGTTACAGTGCAAAAAATAAAAATCAATAGACTCAATTCCCTTATGCCCTACAGCATACCTCCATGATTTTTTAGAGTTATTTTTCTTCCTAGACTTTCTTTATGGCTGGTTTTGATCATATCTTTCTCTTTCCACCTACTCTATAATGTAACCAATATTTGCTTAGCAGTTTATCAGAGATGCCCAGTTTCAATCTTAAGGTTTTCTTCCAAAGCAAAGGATTCTAACAGAATTCATCTAATGTCTACACTGACAGACTACAACTAACCTTTATGGGTATTAGGTCAGGTCCCAGATCAGCAGATCTATCTATAAAGAATTACTAAATTGCAGCCAGTAGTCTGGATTGGACTGCCTTCAAAAGTTTGTTGTTTTGTTTTCTTTTTTTACTTTAATGTTATACACAAACTGCTCCATCTCCATCTATAGCCTCTAACACTGGTTTTGTGACAGTTCAGATCTCAGAAAAGATCTACTGAAAGTACAAAGAAACACCAATTTTATCTCCTTAGTTAGAAATAAAAGAAAATACTGAATAAGTATTTTAAGAAATACCACCAAAAAAAAATTTTGAAACACTTTTTTCACTATGAACCAAGAAACACCAGCCACAGACAAGTTACTAATTGACAGCTACAAAGTTAAAAATAGACTTGTAACTCACCTCCACTGTACAAGTTATATTTATAATGAATTTCACTGAATCTAGAAGGAAAAAATATAAACACAGAAACAGAAAGAATAATTTGTTAGTTGATAGGTTTACATTAGAAAATCATAAGATGAGAAACTAGCGATATAGCTAACACTTTGACAAAGAATTGTTTCAAAACTTTGTCATTTCTCCTAAAACAATGGATACTGACATATTTTTTAAAATTATGTGTCCCTTTTTAAGAATGATGTTTCCAACCCCTCCTATCAACAAGAGCACAGACTAGGTTCATGAGATAAATTTGTATAATCAAATCAACTACTACTACTGAAATGTTTTTCCATGTGAATAAATGTTTGCAAGTGTAAATTTCATTTGACTAAAAGTGCATTTGTCTTGTGTTTCCCCTTGATTTAAAATTTTTCACTCTGCAGTGTAATAAACTGTTCCAACTCTTCATGGATGATTGATCAGTGGGACTAACAAGTATCAGTAAAAATTAGGGAGCAGCTCAGATTTAGTAACTTTTAATGTTAACTACTGACAGGGATATCAAATAAAGCTAAACTCTCTAGAGTGGAGGGATTGGTTACCTTACCTACCCCTAAGGAGACTGAAGTAGAAAGAAACCAAAAACCAAAGCAGACGAATCCTCACTTAATATCTAGATGAACATGTGGAATTCAATGTTATAGAATGTTGTGAAAAGTCAAAGTATAAATGTAGTCCAAGAATGGCAGAGAAGTTAATAGAAAGGAAATTTATTGTGTGACAGTGAATGCATAGATACTACATCTGACTCAGAATCTCTCTGATCTACAAATGATTGGAGGTTGAATTAGACCCACAGAAGAAAGGCTTGCCCTTTCCTAATACTGTTCTCCATATAACTAGCCTTGATCACTCTAGGACTCAATAGATGAGCATGGTGAACCATTGATCTGATTCAACATGACAAATCTTCTGCTAATAAATGATTTTTGGATAGGTTTGAATAATCTATTTTATTATGTTGATATCAAATAATACTTAAATAATTTCCTACCCTTAAGCTCTGTTGAGAGGTCTGATAGATTAGCTAAGAAACACCATTATAATAAAAAGCACCATTAAAATGTCCACCAATGGAGCAAACAAGGATGTGTACTTGCACATAGAGACATCCAAGCAGCAAAAAGTTCAGAATAAGGAATAGTATAAGAATAACAAAACCCAAGACTGCAAATAGGCAGAACAACCTGATGATTATGCAAGAAACATGACTGTAAGAAGCAAAAAGGAGAATCAAAACTGGGAGCAGATGAGATCTCCTATTTGGGAACAACTAAGCTCTCCCTTTTGAAAGGGGAGCAAGGACCATGAAAATATCATGCATGAAGAGGAATGATGGAGGAAAAGAAGACAAACTCAAATGTCAAAGATTTCTCATGCCTTATCATTTTGACCTCAGCAACTAAGAACCACAAAGGAGTGTAACCATCACACTAACTATATGATATCACCTCCATGGTATTGTATGTTAGCAGTTAATTTCAGATAAAAATTATTGACAATATTGTATATGTGATAATGATAATTAATACTGTGTAAAAGCTAACCATCAACACAGAATACACTATTAATGAATGAACTTAAAATTTTAAATTTTAAAACCAGCCTCACTTATCAGCATTCAAAACAGTCCCATCACAGTAATCTCTGATTATGTGATAAATACAGAGATATCTACTTCCAAATATTTAGTTTCAACACTCTCTATACATGCTTTAAAACAGTCAGTAGAATAAAGAACAACTTAAGAAAAGAAAGCATGAATGTAAATTAACATGTCTTCTGAAAACTAAAGCAAAATTTTAAAACACTGAGTGTTTCAGAAACAGTTTTCCTACAGGATTAGTATGGAAAAAATCCTTATTTTATTTTAAATGGAGCTTGAGTAAATTATGACTAATGGAGTTTGTTATGCTTGTCAGTGATGGAAGATTACTGGTCATGGATGTACTGTGTTCAGCTCTGAAGCCCCCAACATGAGCAGGATATGGACCATGAAGAGGGCTATGAAGATGATCATGGGGAGGGAGCACCTCCCCTATGAATACAGGCTGAGAGAGTTGGGGTTATTCAGCCTAGAGAAGAGAAGGCTCCACGGAGATCTTCTAGCAGCCTTCCAGTACCTAAAGGGAGCCTACAGAAAAAAATGGGGAGAGAATTTTTACAAGGATATGTAGTGATTGGACAAGGGGTAATAGCTTTAAACTGAAAGAGGGTAGATTTAGATTAGATATAAGGAAGAAATTCTTTACTGTGAGGGTGGTGAGACACTAGAACAGGTTGCCCAGAGGAGCTGTTGCTGCCCCCTCCCTGGAAGGTTTCAAGGCCAGGTTGGACGGGGCTTTGAGCAACCTGGTCTGGTGGAAGGTGTCCCTGCCCATGGCAGGGGGGTAGGAACTAGGTGATCTTTAAAGCCCCTTCCAACCCAAAGCATTCTATGGTTCTATGGATGCAGGTAAGATTTCTTTCAAACCTATATCTGATACGAATATCTGCATCAAACAAGTTCTGACATAATGTATTTCCTATATGATTACTAATCTTATCTCTCCCTCTCTCCCCACCCCACCTCTCCTTATTTCTTAATCTCTATTTCTCTCTTTCTTTCTTTTGATTAAAAGGTATTATTAAAGCAGGAAAGTATTATGATGAGAAAGAGAAATCCATGTTTTCTCATTAAATTAGCAAGAAGGCATCTGGGAGACTACATATTATTTTGCTTCCTCAATTAGCATGTAGATAAAACACTAGCATTTTCATTGAAAAAGCTAGATTACAAAATATTTGACGTTAAAAACATTAGTCCACTCTCCTGGTATCATATTTCTATGCCATCAAAACTTTAATTTCAATCTATAATATTTAACCTTATTTACAGTGTAAACACCTGGTATTTCTTTTGCCAATTTCAGTCCTTATCAAAAAGCAACGTTTTTAATGTTGGATGAAGAAGACCTATACATATCTACACTATTAATAAATAATATACAGTTTTAGAGGTAGCTTTATTCACATTTCTTCATTAATTATTTTTTTACTCCTACTTAGATTGTTTATTCCATTTATAAATTACATATCTGTCATGGTCTAGGCCTAGCTGTCAACTAAGCACCACACAGCTGCTCACTCACTCCTCCCCCATCCCAGTGGGGTGGGGAAGAGAATCAGACAAAAAAAGTAAAAGTTGTTGGTTGAAATAAGAACAGTTTAATAACTAAACTAAAATATTAATAATAATAAAATAATAAAAATTAATAATAAATAATAATATAATAATAAAATAATAACAATAATAACAATAGCAAAAACAGTAATAGTAATATTTGTAATGAAAAGGGATATAACAAAAAGAGAAAGAAATAAAACAAAACAAAACAAAAAAAGCAATGTATAATCCAATTGCTCACCACCTGCTGACTGATACCCTAACAGTCCCTGGGCAGCCTTTGTCCTTCTGGCTAACTGCTCCCAGTTTATATACTGAAGCATAATGTTCTATGGTATGGAATATCCATTTGGCAAATCTGGGTCAGCTGCTTTGGCCATGCTCTCTCCCAGCTTCTTGTGTACCTCCTCCTTGGCAGAGCATGGGAAATTGAAAAATCCTTAATTTAGTATAAGTGCTATTTAGCAACAACTAAACCATCATTGTGTTATCAGCATTATTCACATGTTAAATCTAAATCACTGTACCATCTACTAAAAGAAAATGAACTCCCAGACAAAACCAGCACAACATCTTACAGGAAGATTATTAATCTGAATTTGTAGTTACAATGCAACTAGATTGAGGAATCTCTGTGTCTTTAAATTACGAGGCAAGAAAATGTTGGGGCTATTTTCAGTTGAATTTGCCTTTCCTATTCCTCCTTCTAGAGCTTCAGTTCTCTTTCAGTTGCAAATTAACAAAAAGTTTTATAGGAAACCAATCTATCTAACTGTGACTATCCTAAATTTAAATTCCTTCTTTTAAGTGTATATAATTTGCTTCCTGAGGCCTTCAGGAATATCTACCATACTTCACTTATAGCCCAGTAAATATGATGTCTGCTCTCAGCAGGAGGAGGCCTGGCTGTGTGCTGACCCGGTAGTGCAGGGGCTCAGCCTGGCCATGGCCTGAGCTGGGTGTCACTGGTTTAACCCCTGTGCTGGGGCCAATGACTGCTGCCTCCCCTGCTCCAGCTTCAGCTCTGGGGGTGGCCTCGCTGGGGACGGGGTGACATCCCATGCCTGTCACTGCCTGGCAAATCATAGCCTTTTGCATGTCTGGGGCTGGGGGGCTGAGGAAGATGGAGGGGTGAGGATAACAGAGAGAGAAGGACACCTCCTGGGAAGGGGTGTTTTGTGCAACAGTTCCACCCATTTTGTTACTGAGGCTTTCCTGTGCTGGACATGATGTTTCTTCCTCTCTAATGTGTATCATGTAGTTTACTTTCCAAAGTAATCACCACTTGACATGACTAGTCCAGTGATTTTTCTGCTAAAATAATGGAAATAGAATACTTTCAATATATTAGATATTGAAGTAGAAAACTTCTGCTTTGACAGGAATAGTTGTGCCACTTTATGTTTGCTTCATAGAAAGAACTTCAAAGAATGATGAACAATCAAATAAGTGACCTTATGACAATCTGCTTAATAAGAATAAATTAGGAGAAAATATTGTTTTAACAGAAGAAAATCACTAGAGTTGTCTCTAACAAGACATTTAATTATATACATCACAGGGAATTTCTTAAGGGACCTCTCTTTTCTTCAGCTATGTAACTCATTTAACATAGTTCCTCCTCTGTAAATGTGATTGGGGGGATACATCAAACTGGATAAATTAGGTCTAATTTCATCACCCATATAAACTTCATAAAAGTTCCAACCAATCAAGATGAAATCCCAAAGCTGATTTTGACTTTAATGAAAATGCATTTCATATTTTTGATGACTGACTAAATTCAGGTATAATATCTTAACAACTTACTGAAATATAAACTTGCCATTTTCCTATAATATTCCCTAAACTAGGCAGATGTTTAGAATTTTGAATAGAAAATAGAGATTTGGAAAAAAAAAACCAAACAACTAACCTGATTTTATTGTTAAGATTTTTTTTCTTCCAATCATATAACAAAAAAATTTATTTTTAAATTAATTTAATTTAATTAATTAAATTTAAAAATATTGAAGTAGGGTCTAATACATATATTCTATTATTAAAAAAAAAAAGGATATATTGCAGGACAGATAACAGAGGGATTGAAACTTAGTCTGCCCTCAGAACTATATAATTTACCTAGACATACATACAGACACACTATCACATATACATATGCTTACACACACAGGCATACACAGAATACAGATAAACTTCTATATTGCACAAAAAAAAAAAAAAAAAAAAAAAAAAAAAAAGTTTAATCCCTGAATCTTCTTGATTACAACTTTATTAGTATGTTATTCTCATTTTTTATGGTACCTTCTCCTATTCTTACTAGAGACATGTTGTAAACAGGAACTGTCAAGAAAGAGGTGGACAACATAAAATCTTCAGCTTCTACGCATCAGTCCTGAAAGGTACAAAATGCTGATGAAAAAAGTTTGAAGAGTGAAATGAGTAATGCTCATGATTTTAGTATAATTCAGTTTACATAAGAGCATAGGATCAAAGATGATGTTAGTTTTAGATTTAAAATCAGCACAACAGTTCAGGAAAGGACTTGAAAACTGCTTTCATAACTAGCTCAGTATTTTCAGAGTCATGTATGTTTCAATTAATTTTATAAAGCCAGCTCATCCTTTGTCCAGTGTTGAGAATGCACTGAAGACTGCACTGCTGATTCAGGTATACAATATTAAGCTTAAAATATCACCACAGTATGAAAAAAAGTTAGAATATGTGTTGTATGTTAAAGGATTAGATCTTTTAAGTTATTTTTCGTTACTTCAAGCCCTTTTCCTGTCCTGAATATAAGTCAGCAGGTAGAACTTTTTACAGAAGGGCTCCCAATATGCAGTTAGGAAGTATATTAGAAAAAGTGATTGAATTCTGTATATTGCCTTCTTTTTTTTATTAACTTCAGTTCTCTTTAATTCTCGTGGTTGGAAGCATTTAGATGTCCTGCCAGCTTGGTGACATAATTTTCAATTTTCTTTTTTTTTGTTTGTTTCACATTTAAGTTGTGCCCTGATGAGTACATTCCATCTGCTTACCGTGCAACTGACAAATAGCTTGCAAATTAATGATCACAAGATGTGAGGAACATGCTTCAACTGAGTTCAAAATCCATCTGAACTCAGTGTTGAAGTTCCTGACATTTTTGAGGGTCTGAGATGCCATTAGTAAGTTACATAATGAGGCACGTTTTGAAGTGGTTTCGGTCGAGTGTTTGGTGGAAAATTGTATAATAAAATGTCCTTGTGAGAAGGCTGTCATTTTTCATTACATTACCATTCTATTTTTATTCACAAAAATGTATATAATTTTAAACCATTGTTATATCTGGTACTTAAATGTTATCAATAATTTTGGCAAGTAAAGATATAAAGACCCCCTAGCTAATGGATTGAGCAACATCAAACCAATATCACATCTCATTGTCACTAGAAGAAATGCACTTTTTATTCCCCCTGGAAGTAATGATACAAAGAGATACAGAATATTTTATGTATTTCATTGTTTCAAGCTCCTAATACAAATAACCAGCTACAACACAGAGAATAGCTGCTAAATTTCCTGGGAAACTAGATTAAAACAAGGGGAGTTTTATCATCATATCTATATTGGTTAGACTGTAGTGAGACACATTGGTACTAGAGTTCTGGAATAGGTAAATACAACACAAGACATTTATGGAGAAGCCACACTGTTTTGAAGCAATTAGAGATTGGACAATGAACAGTAGAGTGTCTTAAATATCTTTAAAATGTTATGTTTAGATGTCTGAATCCCGACTTTGGTCAACACAGTCAAATTGAAGGAAGGTGTTTGGTGATTAAGCAAAGCGATACCCATGGGCTAGTAAATGAAAACAGTGCCAGAGCTGCAATGACAGGCACCACAAGTTAATTGCATTAAAGTTCCAGTTTGTATAAAGAGCAACAAATTTACCAACTGCATCTACATACTGCAATTTATTTTGCATACTAGCATGGTCTTGGAGCTCACAAAGTTGATTCCTTTTGACTGAAACTACATTGAAAGATGCAGTTCTGGAATAGACCTAGGATATTTCAACTGCTGATGGATTTTTCTACTCATGATAATAGATAAGATTCTAACCAAAGTGAATTCTCCTTACAATGAAAATGTTAAATTTGCAGGGATGCAACCAAGGTGTATACTACAAGTGATCTGAGTTCCTCCAGAGTCCAATGTCTTTATTGACTACATTGCTATTGACCATACTGGGAGCTTAAATACTTAACTCCCATGTACATACCTGAATTGAGATATCAATCTTGAACTGAATCCAACTACAGAAAGAAAATCATATGTGAAAAATAAGCAAAAAACACATTATCAACTGGTTATCTTGAATAATTATTCTATTTTCAAATGCTCTCATCTGAACAACCTCTTAGTTTTCATATGATCAGTCATCTCAAAACAGTTATGATCTTAATTTTCCGCAGATGCACTGGGGAACCTTTTAGCCCTTTTAGACTCCTCTGTCTTCTTATTGGAGCCATTACCCAGGAAACCTCTGTAACTATAAAACAGAGAAATGTTCTTGGGCCTATGAGAGAAAGCGGTAAGTTAGAACAATTTTACACTGGCATACCAGTGTTTTAGGCAATAATATATTAAAAAACATACTTCAGCTTCCAGTTGCATCACAATATCTGAATCAGAAAAATGTATCTATTATGGTTCTCAGAGTTTTAAAATACAAAAGAACACATTAATCTTGTTACCACTGCAAATTTCAATCATGTCCTCAGTTCTATTACTTCATTTCCCTTGATAAAAGCAACTAATTTAACACAACCATTCTATTAATGCAATTTTCTCATTAAAATATTCTGCATATTGTTTTGAATCTATAGTTCTGAAATCTGAAGCCTTCTCTGAGAGTTATGGCTTTAGAAATTTGCATATAAATTCATAATGCAAGTTAGCTTTGTACTTTACCTCTTCAAGGCCTGTAGTACATTGCAGGTTAATTATGAAGTTCATTTACCTTCTCTCATTTGTGTGTGCGTGTGTGTCTATAAATCTTACAAGACTGCAATTTCCTTAACACTGGATTTTGACCCTGCCATGAGATCAGGAATCTTCTGCTTGCAACATCTTAGCTGACAAAGGCAAAGGTTTTGTTAGCAATATAGTCTGCCTACTACAGAAATGCAAGCTAAGTGGATGAAAATGGGATAACTCTGGATGAAGATTTACTGTTAGAATTTAATTATTTTTGTTCTGAAAAAAAAGGATCATAGAAAACTATGAAACTGTGAGACTATGATTTCAGGTACATCCTACTGCTATCAAAGCCAAGAGAAACAAAAGGGAGGGACCTTGTGAAGGGAAGACAGGTGGTTTTATTATGAAAAATTTTTATATAATTTGAAACACTGGATATGAAAGATATAGAAAAATGCTGCTTGGTTTCAATTTCAGAAAAACTTATGCTTTGTGTAGAAGATATCTTTCATTCAACATTTTTCCATTGTCCCAGGGGAACTTAGAGCAATGTCATGATAATTGTAACCTTTCACAATTTGTTCCACTCTATCAAATCAAGTTACACAAATGCTATACATTTACATCAAACATTAAAACTTTTAATTGACTCATTTTAAAAATGAGAGAGAGAGACAAGAGCAGGAACAAAGCATAATCCTTCTGGGTGCATTGGAGCTGGGAATGCAGTTTCCACAACTAGAATACTTCACATCATGGTAAGACTGCCTTCTGCAATAGTAATAATTCATCATTTAGTTGTTTATTTGAGCTATTCAGATATCCTCATAGATAAAGACATCCTGTTCTGATATTTATTTATCATAAAAAATTAATTATATCGTATTTTTCTCCATTTTAGAATTTAAAAATAGCATTTACATCTGGTACAATTTTATTATCTGAAGATTCTACACAAATTTTTAAAGGTCCTTATGATTTGTCTTCCTTTAGGATATATAGGTTATTCAAAGCACTGTTCATTTTTGTGCCCTTGGTAAATGCTCTATTGAACTTTTCCATGATATTTTAAGTGCTGCAATAAGTAAAAAAATTGCTAGTAACAGATTGGAACACAATATTCTGTAAGGGGACTCTTATTAAAGAACTCTGCAATCTTACTTCTTCCCAATAAGTATTCTTCTGCCATTTAATTTTATTTAATTTAATTGCCTTATTTTTCCCCCTTCAGTTTTCAACAGTTTAATAGAAGTCACTGTAAGAAATTAATAACAATATGCAAAATTGACTTGTGTAAGAATACTAGCCCAGGACTCAACATTGATTTGAAGAATTCACATTCTAATATATCTTGACTTGATTTTGTTTCTTTCCCCACATTTTTTTTTCCATAATGTGTGTATCTAATATTATCCAGCTCATATTTATCAGTGTTACAAAAGTGTTGATAATGTAAATCCCCTAACCTTCTGCATCTACTGAGAGGTAAAATGGAGAGACACTTCTTCATGCAGTGGTCACTACTGAAATGGGCACACAGGGACAGGGATCTGTCAAGATTATAATGGAATTGCTGTGTTCACAAATTACAGATTCCTTCTGGATGACCACACCTTAAATCAGAAATACTAATACTTTATGTCAGCAGTTGATGGGCAGTCCTTTTTCATTTTACTTGCTGCTTGCTGTCTGTTTCACTCTTTTAGCAGTTTGGTATGATTTAGCAGCTTTAATGAGTTTGCAATTTGTTCCTTCCATTAATTAGGTTTTAAATATTGGGTGAGTAGATTAGCAAATATTTATTCCATCTTCTATTATTTCAGGTTATTTTATTTTTAGTCCTTACACCATGAGTTCCAGACCAAAGTTTCATGTAGATGCAGAGAATATAGCTCTGATTGTAAACTGTGATTTATTAACCTTAGCCATTACTATAGTGAACAAAACCCATCATACATTCAAGTGATATCACTGTGATAATGGGCACCATCAGCACAGTGTAAAGCTTCATGTTTATCTGTATTCCTGTTTAAATATACATCATGCAACATATGGGAAGCATTTGTGGTTTTACAACAATTTCTGTCAAAACATGACATTAAGGTCACAAGTATTTATATATATCACTACTACTTGTTTGGCTTCTTATTACAAAACACTTTTAAATAACATTATCAGGTACCTTTGGCTACATAGAAGATTCTATGGATTTCTTGGAAAATAAGATTGAATAAATGCTGTACATATTAGAGATAAATAGACAGTGAATGGTTTCTTATCTGTAATGGAATCTGTATTCTGGGCAGGGGGAAGTAAAAGTTCCTCCTTCCATTTTTCATCAAAAACTTAATGAAATGGTAAAACACATTATATTAAGAATTTTGTTTATTTTCAGCTCTATAGGTGTCAATCCCTTACGAAAAGAAAGAAGTATAACTTCCAAGAAGCTATTGGTATTTACTGTTAAGTCTGTTTTCATCTCCCACACAAATACATTTCCAAGGACATATGACCAATATCATCATAGAGACATAGAATGTCTTGGGTTGGAAGGGACCTTAAAGATCACATAGTTTCAACCCTCCTGCCATAGGCAGGGACACCTTCCACTGGACTGGGTTGCTCAAAACGCCATTCCAACCTGATCTTGAACACTTCCAGGGAGGGGACAGCCACAGCTTCTCTGGACAACCAGTTCCAGTGTCTCACCACCCTCACAGTAAAGATTTTCTTCTTTACATCTAATCTAAATCTACCCTCTTTCAGTTTAAAGCCATTACCCCTTGTCCAATCACTACATATCCTTGTAAAAAGTCTCTCCTCATTTTTTTCTGTAGAGTCCCTTTAGGGACTGGAGGGCTGCCAGAAGGTCTCTCTGGAGATTTCTCTTCTCTAGGCTGAACAACCCCAACTCTCTCAGCCTGTCCTCGTAGGGAGGTGCTCCAGCCCCCTGATCATTTTTGTGGGCCTCCTCTGGACCTGCTTGAGCAGGTCCATGTCTTCTTACATTGGGGGCCCCAGAGCTGAACACAGTACTGCATTTGGGGTCTCACAAGAGTGGAGTAGAGGGGGAAAATCACCTCCATCAACATGTTGGCCACGCTTGTCCTGATGCAGCCCTGGGTATGATTTGATTTTTGGGCTGTGTGTGCACACTGCTGGCTCATACTCAGTGTTCCATCCACTAATACCCTCAGGTCCTTCTCTGGAGGGCTGTTCTCAATCCACTCATTCCTCAGCCTGTGTTTGTGCTTGGGATTCTCTTGACATCTGAGCAGAACCTTTAATCTTTTTGATAGAAGTCCTTTTCATGATTCCTAGTGAGACTCATGTAAAAATAATCTTCCAGAAATATAGCACAGTTGTATAGGGTGTATTTTGGATGCTGTTTTTTACTCATTATAAATACAAACTTCTATACTTGTGTCCTGGTTTGGGCTGAAATAGAGTTAATATTCCTTTTCAGGGACTAAATGAGTGCTGTGTTTTGGATTTAGCTTTGGGTTTGGTATGAGAAGAATGCTGATAGCACACTGACATTTTCAGCTGCTACCGAGACTTCAAGGACTCTCCGATTCCTCATGTTCTGCCCGTGCACAAGGGCATAGGAAGCAGGGAGGGAGAACGGCCACAGCACCTGACCCTAATTGGCCAATGAAATATTCCACATCATGGAACGTCATGCTCAGTATATAAAGGAGGGGTGGTTGGGAAGGAGCTCTCTGGCTTCCTGGATTGCGATTGTGGGATCTTGGTATCTCGGGGTCGCTAGCTGGGAACGGGCTGGATATTGGTCAGCGTGTGGTGAGCAATTACGCTGTACATTGCCTGTTTATATATTTCTTTTTTTTTTTTTTTTTCTATCATCATCATTGTTCTCGTTTTATTGCCATTATTAAACTGTTCCTATCTCAGCCTGCGAGTCTCCCTTCACCCCTCTAATTCCCTCCCCCATTCCCAGGTGGGGAGGGGGAAGGAGGGTGACCAGCAGTGGTGGTTGGTTGCCGACCAGGCTCAAACCACGACAGCCTTTTTGGCACCCAACATGGGGCAGAGGGTTGAGATTTGATAAGGATATTAATTGAGAGAGGTAACAAGCAAAATATAGACTGAACTCTGTTAGTGGAATGATCTTTACAATGTCTGTAGTTGTAATTGTGGGGAAGGTTTTTTTTCCTGGTGTGGTGAAGGGACTTTGGGTAGATTTTCTGTATTGTGTCTCAATATTTAGTCAATATTTTTTTTTTTTATTTGGGTTTGGGTTTTTTTTTTTTTTTTCCTCTATTTCAGTTCAGTTTTGTTTTCTCTTTTTTCTGTTGTTGCTGTTTATACTATCTTCTGTACTGAATGTTGAATCTCTTAATTCTTAAATAAATGATTTGCAGAGGTGAGGGGTGGAATGTCCTGGGTTGAGTGAGTGGTGGAGATTTTTTGGTGGCAGGGGAGGGGACTATAAGGGTGGCCCCCTGTGAGAAGCTTCTCAAAGCTCCCCCAGCGCCAAGTCAGCTCCACTTCTGTTTGGAAAACTGAGCCAATCGGCTGCGCCTCTGTGATAACGTATTTAAGAAGGGACATGGTGACGTGCAGTTGGACTTGTGAGGAAATGTTGCTGCAGCTGCGTGAACATCAAGGGCAGTGGAGGAATAGAGGAAGAAAGGAGGGGGGAGGTGTGCTGGAGCAGAGACCCCCCTGTATCCTGTGGTGAGATGGCAGGACAGACCCCCCCCGCCACCCATGAAGATCAACAGTGGAGCAGACATTGATTTGTGGCCTGTGGCTTCTGCTCGGATGATCAAGGTGCTGTGCCCAAAGAAGGATGAGGTCTTATGAGAAAAGGTAGCCCCGCTGCTGTAATTCAGCACTGGGAGGATTGCAGCATGTGGGGGTGTCCCACGCCGGAGCAGCTCGGGAAGGGCTGCAGCTGTGGGAGAGAATCCAGTTGGAGAAAGTTAGTGACCCATAATGGAGCAGAGTAGGGGGGACGCTGCGGCCCATGGGAGGAACTCATGTTGGAGTAAATTTGTGGAGGACTGCCTCCTGTGAGAGGGGGACCACGATGGAGCAGGGGGAAGAAGTTCCAGAAGCTCCCCCCACCGAAGATAAAGGAAGTGGCAGGACTGACTGCACCCCCCATTCCCTGCCCCTGCTCTGCTCGGGGGAAGAGGTAGAGATATTGGGTGCGTAGCTGAGCCCAGGAAGAAGGGAGGGGTGGGGGGAAGGCATTCTCAAAATGTGGCAATGCTTCTCACTGTCCTACTCTGTTACGTGTTGTTAGTGTCTGTAATAAATGTATGTTCTTTTTTTTCTTCCCCTAATGAGTCTGCTTTTTGCTCGTGATCATAAAGGGGGATTTTTTTTCCCCATCCCAGTCCTATCTCGAACCCCAAGCCTGGCTCTCTGTCCCTTCTTATTGTTGGAAGAGAAGGGAGAGAGAGTGGCTGCGTAGTGGTTGGCTGCTAATCAGGCTCAAACCATGACAACTTGTAACTGCATATTAGTTTTAGAAGGATTACCAAGTTTCATTTAACAACAATTTTCATATTTTAGCTTAATAGACTAGAGTTGCCATGACTATTTTTCTTCCATTTCTTGTAATCTCAATGAAAAAATTCAAACGTATTCTACATTTAACATATACTGTCATAGTTAGACCTAGAAATGTTACTTTTACTTCTTTCCTCTTGATCTTCTAGATAGTTACGTTTCAAATCAAAGTTAGAAAACAGTTGCAAGTTCTTACTGAATTTAAGCAAACACTTAAATCCCACTAAAACAGCAGAGGTATATGCTGAAATTTAAAAGCATGGTTTTCCTAAATAGTTCTAGGGCCTTTAGTGCTTGTTTAAAATCATCTTTTATCAAGACACTCTACCTCCAAAAATGCCAAGCTTTGAAGAATGAGTAAAGATATTACATGAATAGTCTTGTCCATTTGTATGAAGTTTTCAAAAGACAGCAATTATTTTATACTATTAATTTGCTACATCACTCAAACACAGAGACAAATCTCTTGAACGTGGCAACTAAAATGCAATTGCATTATACTAAAATGCAACTGCATACACTTTCATATAGTATAATAACATATAAGAGATGATGCTCCTTATGAGTTGTGATTATATGCCCACAGTTTAAAAAAAAAGGTTAAGACGTTGATTAGGGCTTGGAAAAAAGAAATTTAAAAATTGGAATGCAATATATGGAGCTAATTTTTATTCTTTACATTTCTTTCTATTTGTTACTTAAGTTTCTTATTTAAAGCTCATACATTGTATGTATTTATAAAATATTGAATGGTCTTTCAGATAATTTTTACTTCCTGTTTATCATCTTGTGTGAGTTCTCAATTAACCTGACAATTTAAAATAATTACATAGATTTTATTGTTGTAAATTTTTCTGTACTTTACTCTGTTTTACTCAGTCTCTAATTTATCTTACGCCTCCTTTTGGCATAGTTTAGTCATAGATATTTGAAAAAATTAGATTGTATGGTGGAAAGAGGCATGCTGCATAACCTATTTTTAGAAGGAAAGAGGAAATGGATCCTATATGATTATCTGACTGCAGTGGGATTTTAAAAGCCTTCCTTAAATGTCAATTAGACATGAGTGTATAGATCTTTATTTCAACTATATGAATAAAAGAGATGGACATTGCATAGTGTCAACCTACACTGATACTTCTTGAGCTGGGCCCTGCGAAGGTGAAGTTGTAGTCTAGGAGCTCAGAATGAAGATACAGCTCCAGAAAAGGCTGAGAAGAGCTTCCAAAATCATTAAATAAATATCACAATACCTTTGAAAGTTGTTCCTTGGCAAAGATTCAGAAGTGATTTAAAAGCACAGTTTTTCACAGAAAAAGACAAAAGGATAAAGCAAGAAGTAGAATGTCTATAGAGGTGGACAAGAAACCACTTCAGAGAATAGTTTTTAGAGAGGTTTGTCCATTATTTCATCTCTTTCCATTTGCTTTTAGAAAGCAGGTACACAAATGCCATAAAAACAAATATTGAGATATTGAGAATATTATTTAGCTAAATTGGCGGGTTAATGTTTGGTAATACTACAGGTATACACGCCTACACAGACAGTCACAGATACGAATGCAAACAGAAGAAATCCCCTGAGGACAGTAGATGGGGCACTGATCAAACACTTGGATGAATGTTTAGTTGTGATTAATTTCCAACTTTGTCTACAAAGCCACCATCAAAAAAAGAATAGGACAAAATATATGGTTCTTTCTTTAGTATGATGACAAATATGTTTCTCTGAAATAGCAGTTGTACAGAAAGCAGTACAGTAAAGGTGTTTTCCATGCAAGCAATCTTGAAAAAGACAGATATCAAATTTTTCAAACCCTAAGTAGGTGTAACAATATTATATCTACTGTTTCCGTTGTTGTCTAAAATGAATACAATTACTGCATCTTAAAAAAAACCATTAAAATATACAAGAGCATGTATTTCACACAGATAAGACAGCACTTGCTGTCCAAAACCAAGAGGGTATTTGTATAGCTTTTTTTGTTAATTAATTGTGCATACAAGTGATCTGAGAAGTGAACAGTTACTTAGCAATAAATTTATAATTGAAAGTATTAAGACAACAAAGTGATAAACTGTAAGTATGTTTATAAAACTGCATAAAAATTCTAAGAATTCTGTACGCTGTGGCTGTATAAAAGCACTAAGAATATATATTTAAACTTTCAATACTTTCAGTATTTGACCTTTTTGCAGTTTTTGCAGTGTTGATTAAAATTGAAAAGTTCTAAAACAGGGAAATTTCATTATGACAAAGCCACATTTTACTGAAAAGCCCACTTGAGTCCTAAAGTTTCTAGAAAATCAATTTAGTTAAAATGCCCAGTTTTACCTATATATTGATTCCATGCATTAAATAGCTATACAAATGTTTCTTGCTGTTTTATGAGAAATATGCTTTTGTATGTTTATCAAACAATAAGGCAATAAGGAAAATTTTGGACTAAATAGTATCTTATTCTTTCATTTCCCTGGAAAGATTTTTTTTTTTTTTTTCAGAAAATAATATCATTTCTTCAAAACACTACTGTAAATAAATGTTAAGGAATCTAGATTTTTCTTCAAGTATTATGACAGAGAATATTCAATTTAGTTAGCCAGTGTTTCTTCATTAAACAGCACCCACAGTTTCTAATCCATCTAGTTTCCAAATTCTCCATTAAAATATATTTTTATTAATTTTTAGAATTATGATAACTGAACATCTACAGACATTTGTCACATTTAGATTTCCAGTGTGAACAAATCATTTCAAATGTCAAGTGTTCTTTTATAAAGGTTATCAGCAGGAGCATATGTGAACTAATTCATTAGTTACTGTATAAGTACCTAATATATTCTTATTTTACTGGAACATTACAAAAGAGAATCATAATGACATTTTAAAGAGTCAAATAAATGGATTTTAATTATATCATAAATTTCACTCTTCAATGTTTTGAAATATATGGATGCTTTACACAGGAAAATGTCCAGAATCAGATTTGTATGCAAATTTAAAAGATAAATAGTTTAGGTTAATATGAAGAACCAGGTGACTTATTATGTGAAGAACCTAAATACCTACACTAGATTTTAATCACACTTAACACACTTAAAGCCAAGGGTGCAATCACAGAACCTAAATTGACTTCTTAATCGTTCCACTATGGTCCACATGAACACAGCTTTCACCTATAAGCTTGCTTAATTTTATGCTACAGGTCATGCCAAAGGAGATGCCATTTGAGTAGAACATCTCAAAACCTATTCCATAGCTAAGCCTCTTGAAGTTTCTTAAATTAGGTAGTAGTACATTTTTACTAAGTTTTGGTGCTTTTATTTTGTTCTTAGTATACCTAACACACATCAAACAATATTTAATACAATTATCACAATCACTTTCCTCTAAACCAATGGATGGTTCGAGCTGAATAAGAGTCTAGATGCTGCTAGTCTTCGGGATGCAAGAATTAAAAAAAAAAAAAAAAAAATAAAGAGAATAGATATTTCTTGGAACTAATTTGTAAATTGCTCTCATCAGGCTGAAGGATCTGGATGAATTCTCCATCTTTCCTGTCAAACTACTGTCAAATAAATAATACAAGAATCAAGAGGTTAGAGAAAGTAATCATAAAGAATGTAAAGGTTATCTGTATGACTCTCATCCAAGGTAAGATGGTCCTGGTTTCTATTGTCCATATTGCTTACATATTTGTGTTAAACAGTCACCAAAGATAAATTAGAAATACTTAGAAATCTCAGTCTCATACTTGCAGATGGTGTGTTCTAGCCATAGATGTCATTAATTTCTGTCTTGGTATTCATCTTTCTCTTGGAATCTAATTTCCTCCTGTACAGAGGAATAATTCACAAAAAGCAGCTGAAAGCTGCAGCTTTGAATACTCTGAGGTCAAATCTGAACTTCCTACTTCATGTAGAACACTAACAACTAGCTTTTGTACAAAAAGGGTGAGCAGCCTCCAATTATCTAATTCTGTAAGCACTTCTATATTCTTGTATTTATTAAAAGTGGTACTAAGCAAACAAAGTGGGCCTTGGACAGAACTGTAAGGCTGAGTTCAAAGCCACAATCTAAGAACAACCCAGTACATCTGGAGCTACTAGATACTCCTCTGAGTTTGTTTTCTAAGAGTAGGATTGATATAAATCAATTTTAACCCTCTAATAGTTACACATTTTCCTCATCTAGTCACCAAGCCAAATTCTTCTAAGACAGGTATCTAAGACTCTGAAGGAAGCCTTGATATTTTTAAGACTGATTGCCTAAATTTTAGACAACTTAAGTTAGATATGTGATTCTTATTTTATCTGCTTCCTACTGTGTTTTTTTTTGCACAGTTTAAGGCTATCCAAATTGCATACAGACTAACATCTATCTTACAATTGCTTGTGATTACAGTTGAAGTGAAAAGGGCTTTGAAGTGTCCTATTTGCTGTGTGTGTGCTCAAAGCATGCCTAAGGAAAGTAACAGTATACACTTTCTTATAACAGAAGCTGGTTTTTAGAATACAGTGCAGGCAGAAGAAAAGCTGTAGCTGTTATTCTGTACTATTTTCAATAAAGTAAATTAGTGGCTAAAACACCCAGCAGAAAAATATTTAATTCCATCCTTGTCCTGAAGGGGAGTTTTAGAGTGCCAGAACAAAAATATTTTAATCCTGGAGAGAGAATAGTATTCTGTACTAATTTCTAGGCTATAAGAATAGGATCAGAAAGTACAAGTGATAGTGGAGTGTTATAAATACAGTTGAAAAATAATATTGTAAGAATACATATTTGTCCTGGGTTGAGTGAGTGGTGGAGATTTTTTGGTGGCAGGGGAGGGGACTATAAGGGTGGCCCCCTGTGAGAAGCTTCTCAAAGCTCCCCCAGCGCCAAGTCAGCTCCACTTCTGTTTGGAAAACTGAGCCAATCGGCTGCGCCTCTGTGATAACGTATTTAAGAAGGGACATGGTGACGTGCAGTTGGACTTGTGAGGAAATGTTGCTGCAGCTGCGTGAACATCAAGGGCAGTGGAGGAATAGAGGAAGAAAGGAGGGGGGAGGTGTGCTGGAGCAGAGACCCCCCTGTATCCTGTGGTGAGATGGCAGGACAGACCCCCCCCGCCACCCATGAAGATCAACAGTGGAGCAGACATTGATTTGTGGCCTGTGGCTTCTGCTCGGATGATCAAGGTGCTGTGCCCAAAGAAGGATGAGGTCTTATGAGAAAAGGTAGCCCCGCTGCTGTAATTCAGCACTGGGAGGATTGCAGCATGTGGGGGTGTCCCACGCCGGAGCAGCTCGGGAAGGGCTGCAGCTGTGGGAGAGAATCCAGTTGGAGAAAGTTAGTGACCCATAATGGAGCAGAGTAGGGGGGACGCTGCGGCCCATGGGAGGAACTCATGTTGGAGTAAATTTGTGGAGGACTGCCTCCTGTGAGAGGGGGACCACGATGGAGCAGGGGGAAGAAGTTCCAGAAGCTCCCCCCACCGAAGATAAAGGAAGTGGCAGGACTGACTGCACCCCCCATTCCCTGCCCCTGCTCCGCTTGGGGGAGGAGGTAGAGATGTCGGGAGCAGAGCTGAGCCTGGGAAGAAGGGAGGGGTGGGGGGAAGGCATTCTCAAAATGTGGCAATGCTTCTCACTGTCCTACTCTTGTAAACGTGTCGTTAGTGTCTGTAATAAATGTATGTTCTTTTTTTTCTTCCCCTGTTGAGTCTGCCTCTTGCTCGTGATCATATAGGGGGATTTTTCCCCATCCCAGTCCTATCTCGAACCCCAATCCTGGCTCTCAGTCCCTTCTTATTGTCGGAAGAGAAGGGAGAGAGAGTGGCTGCGTGGTGGTTGGCTGCCAACCAGGCCTAAACCACAACAATATTACTTCATTGTCTTCAATTTCTATGAAGGAACATGAATAAAATTTCCCCTAACTGAAGACCAGATGAATGGCATATCAATGGCATAATGTTATTCAAAGTGCATAAATATGAGAAGATTAATCTAACCTTATATGTAATTTTTTTTTCTTTTTTCTGCTGGAAGTTTTCTATCACTCTTCTGAAGGTGTTATTTTTCATTAATTCTGATAAATACAATAGGTCAAACACTATTTTTTAAGACCTTACAAAATAGCAACAACTTTTATTTATAGACCTCAACTTTTTTTGAGAACTATCCAAAAAAAGAATGTCCAGCTGCATCCAAACTGTCCATAAGAAGTTGATTTTCACCAGTAATATTCTACCCAGACAAAACCTGAGCATTTTTGACAGAGTGCCAGCTAATTTGGGCCACAGCCAAAGGGTTGTTCTTACAATTAAACTGTATAGATAATTTTATATTAGTGTTCAGGTCTGTATTCTGGTCCTTTTCGTTTTACTACTATAGGGGTATCCATTGTAATCAGCAGTATTAATACAGCTTTGCAACTTTTGTGCTAGGTGAGAATTAGATAGCTGGCCTTACTAGTTGAGGGAACTATGTATATTCTACCACAAACAACAATATTTCCCTTCTCATTCTGGAAACAACTCCATAGTTGTAGAGTTTTAGTAAAATACTCCATTCTTATAATTAGCTCTTTCTCTAATCTTAATGCTCTTTTTGTTTTTACAGCTCTTTCTGGTTTATAAAAAGCAATGTGACAAAACACTAAACAAAAATCAAGAAATTAGATGAAGAAGTTACAATACACCAGGAATAATACAAATATCCTGGTTTTACTAGCCTATTTATACAATACTTTTAAATAATTTGAAACATAAAATGGTTGGTTGAATTGAATATCTGGGTTTTGACTACTGCATAACAGTCAGACGTGAAGTGTAGAGTCTGTCTCAGCTAATTCCAAGTAGATAATCTCAGTGCTTTCCCTGATAATCTCTTTTCTTAACAGATTTACTACTTTCCTTAATAATCTTACTGAAACTATGGTGGAAAAAATTAGGAAAAAATGGTGGGCATTCCATGCTAGAACACTTAGGATAATCAAAAGTTACCAATTTAAGAAAGTTTAAATGCTAATTATAGAAAAATGCATTATCGTAAATTTTAAAGTTTATCACAGTGAAATCTCATTTTGTTAAAGTGTTAATTTTTTTGTTTTTAATTATATCACTGACATATATCATCAAATAAAATACTTGCTTAATTATAATTTTCATTAGTGCATCCATCATCATTTTAATGAAAATATGGAAAACACCAGGTAAATGTTAGAGCAAGATATCGGGCAAAATTTATAGGCTCTTAACTATAATCTTGATGGATTTACAGAAGATTATTTCTGAGTGTATACATTTATTAGGATAAAAACATAAATGAGGTATATACAGATTAGTCTTGTAGGAACTTCACTGAATAAGTGGGGTCTGATTCTCTTTTCTTCTCTATTAACCAATATGGAACAATTCTTGATTTACTTTCCACTTTTGCCAGTAAGGGGAATAAAGACTACATTGTTGTCCATTTAGTTCAAATCAGTCCAATTAACTCTTAGTTGTATGAAAAAGTGTTTCATCAATATCTTATATTTTTCACAAAATTGATAATCTTAACACTGTTTTCATTGAGGAAAGGGGTGAAAAATCATGAAATGCAAAATGTTCCAGGGTGGGCTTCTTCCTGTGAAAGCAGAGTATCTGGTGCCTGTGGAATTGCATATAGTATCTCCTCGTCTCCATTGAGCCAGCTGCTTCTTTCCAGTACCGACTGCACTCTGCACTCTTTGCTATACATTTAGAGCAGCTCTGCAAGGGAACAGTATGTTTCGGTCACCAATGGCATTTTGCTGTACACCTTGGAGAAAAAGAAAAAAAAAAGGCTCTGTGGGATAAAATTCTCTGTTTCCTTGCACACACAGACAGAGAGATGTTCAGTGTTACTGATAAAGCTTTTTTATTTCCTTCATTAGTAGAAGTAAGAGGAAAAATTAGGAGTCATCTGTAATCATCCATTACCTATTATATATGTTGCCACAGGCAAGAAACATGCTGTTACTAATTTTAGTTTACTTTGTTCATTACGCTTTGCTTTTGTTAGCTCACAAATGTGACTGCCTACTGTGATATGACCCAAGTTTCTTGAAATATGGTCCTTACTGAGATTCTGTTGCATAAGATGTGTTGTATAGCTCAAAACGTATTAAACATTTGAAATCTCAATACTTCTTCAATTAAAATAAATTATCTTGGTTATTGCTGGGAAATCAGGAAAGTCCAAGGAAAAATAAGGTGTTTGTAATGCTGGAGACTAAGGGATAAAATTATTATATGAGTCCAGTTAATGTCAACTGTTGGCATATGTGGGTTCAGCATTTTTCTCTCTCACTATGGGGCGCTACATTGAATAGTACTTCTGTCCTATGTTCCACAGGAGGGAATAGTTACTCTGTCTCTAATTGCAATATATCTGACAAAACAAAATCCAATGAGATACTCTGCAGGGGTTTGGTGAGGTTTAACATGGTGTCCTTTCTTTTTATGGTCTCTCTTAAAAACCTGCATCATTTTTTATGGTTGCTCTCATTTTGTGTCAGGAAGTTTAATCTGTTGATTAGACCATGTATACATAACATTTCTTGTATTGGTTTGAAATACTTTTTCAAAGCATGGCTAGTACTCTTTTTATCTCAGAATACAGACAGAACTTAAACTACACATTTGTTGCACTTCTGTGATTCTGCCTGTCTTAAACTTCGTCTTCTACTTCAATAGTATATTCTTGACAAAATGCAAAAACTAATGAACAATCAATAAGCTGAGATACAGAACCACATTATGGAATGGAAAAATGAAATATATGATGTTACTTGCCCTGGTTTTTTACTCACTTGGTAAGAGAAAAAATGTATGCTATCCATAATTTTTTTGGTGAATGTGACAAGTTCCATATCAAGCCTCATGCAAACAGAGAAAAGGAGATTCTAAAATCCAATCATCCTCCTTATAGTCTGCTTCTTCTACTATGTATCATATGTTCTATACCCTGTAGGCCTTCCATATTCCATTCATCGTCTCACTCACTGATGCAGTTGCTATATCCATACCAGCTGAAGCTCTCAAAGAATGGACACATACAAATACTGAGCGTTGGAAACTAATCTAAAAAAAAAAAATCCTTTGTTCACTGTACAGGCCTTAATAATTACAGGAAAATCTGTGTTCTTAAATTAGGACAATTCTTTTCTCAGTCTTTTTATTATTCCTAGTGAGACACTTAATCATCCAGAAATCCATTTGGGACATCTACATTACATTCCTCTTAAGTCCTGGTTTAAGAGGTGCCTGGCTTTTCAAGACATTGTACAGGGAAGCTATTTTGCTAATTTAGACACCTAAGTTAATGTATATCAGAATCATAGAAGCATTTAGAAAGAATTTATGGAAGTTATATAGTACAAGACCTCACTCCAAGTATCACCAACTAGATCAAGTTACTAAGAGGGTTGGCCAGTAGAGTTTGAAATCTCTTCAGTGTTGGAGAGTCCACCCTTACCTCTCTGGACAACCTGTCCATGTTTTTGATTAGTTTACTGATGAAGAACATTATCCTAATATCTAGGGGTTTTTTTTCCTAGTATCAGGGTTTTTCCCATTGCAATTCGTGTCCAGAACTTCTTGTCCATCACCTTACACCTCCAAGAAAAGTCTGTCTCTGTCTCATTCATAAAACTTATTATCTCCCCTAAGCCTTATCATCTTAACACTGAACAAACTCAGGTTTCTCAGCCTCTTCAACAATTATGATCCATCCTCCTAAACAAGTGCAAGGTCCTTCACATGGAGCGGGGAAATACCAAGCACAAACACAGGCTGAGGAATGAGTGGATTGAGAACAGCCCTCCAGAGAAGGACTTGAGGGTATTAGTGGATGGAACACTGAGTATGAGCCAGCAGTGTGCACACACAGCCCAAAAATCAAATCATACCCAGGGCTGCATCAGGACAAGCGTGGCCAACATGTTGATGGAGGTGATTTTCCCCCTCTACTCCACTCTTGTGAGACCCCAAATGCAGTACTGTGTTCAGCTCTGGGGCCCCCAATGTAAAAAGACATGGACCTGCTCGAGCAGGTCCAGAGGAGGCCCACAAAAATGATCAAGGGTCTGGAGCACCTCCCTACGAGGACAGGCTGAGAGAGTTGGGGTTGTTCAGCCTAGAGAAGAGAAATCTCCAGAGAGACCTTCTGGCAGCCCTCCAGTCCCTAAAGGGACTCTACAGGAAAAATGGGGAGAGACTTTTTACAAGGATATGTAGTGATTGGACAAGGGGTAATGGCTTTAAACTGAAAGAGGGTAGATTTAGATTAGATATAAAGAAGAAATTCTTTACTGTGAGGGTGGTGAGACATTGGAACATGTGTGGCCCTCTCCCTGGAAGCGTCCCAGATCAGGTTGGATGGGGCTTTGAGCAATCTGGTGTAGTAGAAGGTGTCCCTGTCCATGGCAGGGGGGTTAGAACTAGATGATCTTTAAGGTCTCTTCCAACCCAATCCATTACATAATTCTATGATTCTAATAATTTTTGTGGTTCTCTGATGTACTCACTCTAGTACATCACTGTCTTTCTTGCACCAAGGAATAAAAGCTGGACACTACTTCAAATGCATCCCCACAGCCACTGCATATTGGGGAGTAATCACTTCCCTTGATATGGCAACACTTTTGCTGACACAGACCAGAATTTATTTGACCACATGTGCTACAAGACCATAATATTTGCTGTGCATTATGACCTGCAGGTCACTTTCTGGCATCATTTTATAGTCTCTGGTGTCATTAGATGATATGAATACAATCTTAAATGAACACTAAGAAACATTTTGAAGGTAATGTGTGAAAATGTAGTGTGAAAAATAGTTTTCATCTGTAGTTCTCTCTTACATGTGTCATGCAGAAGGTGAGAGTAGATGATATCAGTTATACCTTCCAACATTATAATTAACATATAATGATATTAGCATGTCCAAACTACTTCTGTGAATTACAGTCTCTCAAACTCTGTTATTTCATCAGGGTATACATCACCACATTGCTTAGGTGTAGTATTTTATTTCCAGTCATTAAAGGAAAGTGACTATAGGCCATTTCTATGTCAAGCAGAAGGTTTTGGCTGCAGTGCTCACTTTGGGAGAGAATGTATTCGAGTAGAATACATTTCTCACTAATTTGTTTAATTATAGGGTATATAGCATATTATGTACCTGTTCAGTGCTCCTGAATATGACATATTTCACTTTGTTTCACAGATTTCAATGTTTCTACAAATAAAGTAAATTATTTTTTTTTTAATTAAATGAGAGGGAATCCATACTTTAGGAGAAATAAATAGAACTTTTCTTCTGATTTAATTTGCAAAGTTCATATTGAAAATTTAAAGCATATTCTCTTTTCAAACTATGTCTCCTATGAGTTCAATTTTTTAACATATATATATACAATTATATATGTACCAGATTAAAGAGAGTTCTGATATAGTGATAAACTCATATAAGTAATTTAAGTTTATCACATTTTTTTCCATCAAGTACAAAGAAATCACAGAAGTAAATACTAATGTGACATTTTATTTATCTGCGTCTTTCAATATTTTTTTCATCCAAAATAACTTTTCTTTTGTGTAAGACAAATTCAGGGAGTATACAAAAAGATAGTGATGTGTGGCCTGTATTTTTGCAGGGATTTCCTCCAAAAAATCCCCCTTTATTCTGTAATTACACTTCTACCTCAATGGTGTATTTATTTTTAGATGAGATGAGTAAGAAATTAGAAAATATTTTCTTATTGAAATAAGAAAATTGTTTCCAATATCTCTAAACAAAGAAATGCATCACCAAAAAAGCACTTAATACCAGTTAGTGTGAATGCTTATTTTTTTCCTATAAGTAATATTTTATGGTAACAAACAGCTTTCTGCCTGCTTGTTTTCTGAACAGCAACCTGGAGGTTTTTCATGTTTTTAAAAGGCATTTAATATATAATTTATGTTGAAAGGGAAAAAATGCATTTGTGATAAAAATACCCCTAATTTTATATCTCTTGTTCTTGAGAGTACCAGAGACTTTCCTTACTAGAACAAAACATAAGGAATGGGCAAATGTAGAAAAGGTAATTTAATTCTTTTTTTTTTTTTTTTTTCCATTGCTTTTATTTTCAAGCCCCTCCTTTGTGTGGTCTCCTGCCAGCTGTTTCAAAACTATTTATTCTGAATAAAATAAGACATCACTTGTCTTCCTCAGAAGCTGTAATCCATACTTCATGTTACCTATAGTCATCAAACCATACAATCAAAATATCTGTAAGCACAACTTACCTCAGTGAAGCTGAGGACAATTTTTTTGTGCCTTGAAGGTAATCATCTTTGACATTTTCTCCACAGTTAAACATTCTCAGTAAAATACCATGCAAGACTAATATGTCAGAAACAAATACAACCATCTGACACATAAATGTCTTGATAACCTTGCTATTATATCCAATGAGAAAGGTAAAGCTGCCAGATAAAGTCAGATCTGGCTGATTCATCAAGCTCTGAAGCTTTGGGACATTTTCACATAGAACTGATAAACTCTTTTTCTTGTTTTGTTTGTTTTGATTGCCTTCTTCCCATTGATATCTTTTCACAGGCTCTCAATAGAAGACCTAAGAGCGTCAGGCAGGAGAAAAGAAAAAACAATTCAGTGGAGCAGTATCCTGCACTGCTACAGGCTCCGTTCCCAGAGCAGCAGGTTTTCTATTCACTATGCCAACATGGTCAAAACAGACAATAAACCTTTTATGTTTGATAAGCCAGCAGACTAGTTAGTTCTTTGTCAATTTCTATGGGAAACAACTCAAAATTGGAAAGTAAACAAGTCTCTCATCATAAAAATCTCATTCATTATTGTTCTTCTTCAATCAACAAAATATTAATCAAATGAAAACATGCCTACATCATGAAGTATACAAAAACAGCATTAAATTAAAAGTATTTAATTGCTGACTTAAGCTGTCTGTGGACAATTGATTGTCTATTAACCCTTCATGAGTTCTCAATGGTGTCTACTTCATGGCTTAAAAAGAAGTGCTTAACACAATAAATCATCATAAAACCAATACAAATCAACTTGCATCACAATTTTTAAACTGCAATTTATTGTGGAAATAAATTATAGTCAATACTGTAACCTAAGCATTTGAATCTGATCATTTCAGAGCCTTTTTATATTGAGATAAAGAGTTAAATATCTATCAACTAGTATTTTGAAGGAATCATCATTTTATTAAATATAAACAGAGATGCTAGTTGTCCATATGTTGTGGTTTGAGCCCAGAGGGCAACTGAGCACCACACAGCCCTTCACTCACCCCTTCCCCTTTCAGGAATGGGAAGGAGAAAATGAAGCAAAATGGCTCAGGAATCCAGGTATGGACAGGGAGGGGTGCTCACCCATTATGGTCATGAGCAAAAGGCAGATTTGTTAGGGGAAGAATTAAACAAACATCACTTTAATTCAAACACTAGCGATGACAACACTCAACAGACAAGGTGGGACAATGAAAAGTGCCACCACATCCAAAACACACATCCTACCACCCCTCCCTTCTTCCCAGGCTCAGCTCTGCACCAGATATCTCTACCTCCTCCCCTAGTGGTGGAGGGGGCAGTGGATAGGGATTACAGTCAGGTCACTGCTCCTTCCTTCTCAGGAGGTAGGTTTAACAGCCCACATTCCTCCCCTGTTCCACATGGTTCCCCCCCTGGATATAAGGGTGTCTGCTCCAGCACACCTCCCCTCCTTCCCTCTCCTTCCTTCCACTGACCTGAGTGTTCATGCTTCTTACAACTTCTCCTCACAATTCCCAACTCCCTCTCAGGTTCCACTTCTTAAATATGTTACTGCAGAGGTGCAGCCACCATTGTTGATTTGCTCAGCCCTGGCCAGAGACTTGAGCCAGGGGAGCTTTCGAGAAGCTTCTCACAGGGGCCATCTCTGTAGCCCCCTCCCCTGCTACCAAAAACCATGCCACAGAAACACAGCAGCCTATACAGCACTTACTGTAATAATTTTCAAATCATAACAAATAGATCTGAATCTTTAAAAAATTGTGCAATAATCCTCAGCATCTTATCTGTATACTAATAAAATATTGTGTTTATATTTCTTCATACAGTAATGCTTGCTGTTGCTTGGTTCAAGTTTCTTCACTTGAAACCTTTGGAGTTCATTATTTCATTAAGTGAAATGGTCCAAAAAATTAATTATAATAAATTACTATGTTTAAAAGCATATTACATATTTATTTAAAAAAAAATGTGTATAGTATATTTTCTTTTTATTGTTTTACACTGGAGTAAGTTATCATTTATAGGGCAGACAGTATGAGAGCACTCATTTAAAAAACCCAAACACCGTGTATAAGGGTTATTTTGCCTAGGATCACTTACACTATACTCAGTGATATGAGAACTGCCAGCCCAATGGGTATATTCTGTGATGACAGTCAAACACCCACACAGCAGGAGTTAACTGTGAGAAAGCTGCTAAACACAGTTTAACATTTTCCCATGACACACTTACGGGTGAAAGCATCAGTAACAGGAAAACTTTGTAAAAAGACCATCATCAAAGGGAAAAAATATTTATAAATAAAATGTGAATTAAACAGGTAAAAACACACGAAGGAAGTGAATTGTTATCCATTCTGTACAAAGAGAAATTAGCATGTGTGTGTACATTTGTGGACATATAATATACATATAAAACATATTTAAAGTATCAGAGAAACAAATGGGGTTTACATTGCATTCGGATATGGCATAGATAACCTGCATAACTGAAAATATTACTTGCACCTTTTCTAAAACAGAAGTTTCTATAACATTTTTGCTTGAAGAAATTAGTGTATTAGCTATTTCAGATCAAGTAAATGGAATTTAAATTTGAAAGAACTACTTGCAATTATATTAATTTCAGCTATTTGAACTAAAAGGAAAATACTCCCATGACAAGCAGATATAATTTTATTATTTTACTTGAATTAAAGAAAAAGAATAATTACAGGAAACAATAGAATTATTGTGCTGGATGCGTTTTTAAACTATTTAACATGAAATGGAGTGCCAAGCAAAGCCTAAACTAGATGCATTACAAATTTCAAGACATGAAGATTAGATTAATTGCACTGAAAATGATCAGGGGCACAGGGTGCTAGAGGTATTAATATGCAGCAAAAATAAGAAGTTTTGGTAGTAAGTCTTCACATCCCTGCAGCCTGGTAAACTAATAGATGTGCCTTGCTCTTTTTTAATGAATTCCTAATTTAGCTGACTTGATCCTACAGCTTATTTTCCTGGAATAGTCCATGCAATATACTGAATATTCAACTAGAGTCAGCAGCTGCAAGATAGACTAGGTTTTAAAAGAATCTAACTCCCAATAATATTTCATAAAAAATAGCTGTATTTTAAGGGAAACTTATCATGCCGGATGTAATAAACTCCATTTTTCTATATAAAACCTGTTCTAAGCCACTTATAAAATTCAATAGCAAATGATAACCTTTCAACAGAGTGCCACAGAACACCTAAAGATTTACTATATGATAGTGCCACCTGGGAAAGTGAACACTGATATGTTTAAAGTGGGAGATTAGCCCTTTTCTGTTTATCTAATAAAAGTTACCATCACTTCTTCTTTCACCACCTTATCTTAGAAATCAATACAGCTGTAAATCCACTCTGCATTTTTAACAGGTACAATTTGTTTTCTGTGCAACTTTTTCATGTTCTGCATCAGGAAAGTCCGGTCTGAAATGAAAGCATGTATTGCCTGTGAAGGAAAAGCTAAAGAAAGATGTCAGTGCCTGTATTATTTCTTTGACAGAAGTGGATTGAAAACTGTTTCCTGTTGAGATGTGGTTTTAATTTTCTTATTTAAATCTGAATTTAGAAATGTTGCCAGTAGATAAGTGGATCACAATTATTCACAATTCTGTAAATATGTCAAGTATTTCTTTTATACTTCCCTCTGTTTTTCTTTCCCTGATGAAGCTACTCCTTAGGAACCTTGTTCCTTCTCAGATAAGGTCCATGTTTTGACAAGTCAGACTATGTCTGGAAGGGTTTGCTAAGACCTAGCATAAACATACATAACCGAATTGACTTCTCAAATAACCAGCACAACAATAGAAGAGATAACCAAAACAGCAAGCAGATTAAAAAGAACAGAATTCAATACACCGTCAGTCTTGTCTATCTTGTACTATTCTGTCTACTTGCAGCTTTCCTTCGCTTCCAAGGTCATTCAAGCATGTAATAAGTAGATTTTCAATGTGTTGGAACTTCCTGCATTAGTTGATGTTTTGACATGTTTTTCTGCAGCGGTGCAATCAGGGATTTTCTACCTTTTTCTTAAATGGGCTATGGTGATAAAGCAAAAGCAGATTATTCAGGCAACTACAGAAATATCTTCTGGGTTTGCCCATCCAGTGTTTGTTTTTCTTATGTTTTCACATATCATCTAGTACTTCCAAAGGTACCTATTTTATGCTTCTAAACTACTAGAACAGATGTCATCTTTGATTTTATAACACAAAAAAACATGTTATAAATAGCAAGTTTCAGTCATTGGTTGCTTTCATCACTATAAGAAGCAGTTCAAAAGCAGTAAAAGTATATCACTGATTCAAATGATATTTTATTATATCTTTTTTTCTCCAGCAGTGTGATGACTGTAAGGCTCAGACATAACTCAAGAAGTCTCACAACTGTGGTATCTGTTGTGGTTTGAGACTGGTTGGCAGCCAAATGCCATGCAGCTGTTCACTCACCCTCCCCCACCTGAGAAAGGGGAAGGAATCAGAGGGGCAAAGGGAGACTCGCAGGTTGAGATAGAAACAGTTTAATAATAGAAATAAAATAATATGGTGACAGTATAAATGGGTAATGTACAATGCAATTACTCACTACCTGCCAACCGACACACAGCCTGTTCCTGGTTAGCAATCCTGAATCACAAAGGCACCTCAACCGCAATCCCAGAAGTGAGATTGAGCCCCTTCCCACCCTACTCTCCTTTATATGGTGAACATATCATCACATGACATGGAATATTGGCCAATCTGAGCCCAGTGCTCCAGCTGTGTTCCCTCCCTGCTCCTTGTTTGCCTGAGCACAGGCAGGACACGTGGAGCTGGAGAGTCCCTGAAATCTCAGTGTGCCATCTGCACTCCTCCAGCTACCAAAAATGCACATGAACTCTATTCCAGCCTGAACCAGGACAGTACCTCAAGACTAGATTCACAACAGGCCTAAGAAATAACAGTACTATTACATCTGTAATCTAACGCACAAGTGATTAAAGTATTAAAACCTTCCTCAGTCTTTTGGATTTGAAGCTTTCAGCTTTAATTTCATAGGACAGCAACAGAATTAAATTATATGCTGTTCTGAGTTTGGGAACATTTCTAATTCTCTGTCTAAATCCTTTTCCCTGGGCAAAATAAGACTAAAAAATTCTAAGGTCAGTTAGAAGAAAGAAGAGGATATAAAACAACTAAGGTATTCAGTCAGAAGAGGGGAGGCCTTGGTTCCATTAAGTGCTTAAGGGATTATCTTATATGAAAAGTTAGTGAACAAAATACATGATTGTCTCTTGCAAACAGAGCTCAGAACTGCTTAGATTTGCCCTATTCCAGGGTATTGTTCCATCAGCCAGCAATTTTCTTTAAGCTAAAAACAATGAGTTATCATTCATGTAGACAGTCTGCATTTGAGGGCAAATCAAACTTGCAGTCGTGATGTCTATGGATCTTCTTATTTACCAGGGATGAGAGAGCTATTAGAGGCAGTTCTAATTAATGACAGGGTGGACAATATTGTAAAGAAGTAGATTATCAAAAACAGAGAAGTGATATAACTTCAGTAAAAGCAGTGTTTTAACACTCCTTTTGCTAGTAATGAGTCAAGCAAGTAATGAGAGAATGGTCTCTGAGAGGCCAGAAAATTGACTAAAGTTCAAGAATTTTCTAGCAAATCAGATAATCTGGAAGAAGGAGAAAGAGACCTATTCCCTTATTGGCACGAGTTACCATTGGGTTTAATGTAGACTCAATATAAATCTAAATTGAAGGGACAGTCAGGGATCTTGATGGATATATAGAAAAAAATCCACATTTTTTTTTAACTTTGAAAAAAGTCGCAATCATAAATCACAAAGATTCTGCCCAAGACAAGTTGTTACTTCCTACAGATGTTATTTTATCAAAGACACTCCAAAGTCCTTCTGATGTAATAATTTAATTAGGGAAATATATATAACTTATACTGATATAAATATTTTTTTCCTACATAAGGCATATAGTGTCCTGAAGAGGGATTTGCTGAAACAACTGCAAAAGCACAAGCCTTCTGGCATGCATAAAGACTGTATGCCAGTATTATATTTACTATCCATTCTAATAAACAGAAAGAAAAAAACCCTCCCAAAACGAAACCAGAACTAAAAAGCTATTATTATAGCCAGTAAAATAAGTAGACTAGACTACAATTTATATTCTGCTGCTTTCAGAATTAATGCTGTCATTCTTTTGAATATATTTAATGTAGTGTTTTAATTGGCATGTTAAAGTTGATGGCATCAATCAAATTATCTTTAAAAATATATATTCTGTTGTAATTTTAGTAATTAAAACTATCATCATTTAAGATAATATTTATAATATTTCATCCTGACCTCAGTGGGATAAAGCTTAATTTCTACATTAAACTGGCGGTAAGGTTTAATAGCTGTTTAAAGCTCAGATCGTCAAGACAGAAAAGATGTTCAATTCTGAACTTGAATTTTTTAATGAAATCAATAACAGAGTATGCTTTCCAACTTCAGAATTCTAGCTAGTGCTTAAGATCAGCTTTCCCTTCATTATATCTCAGCTTTATCCCTTCCTAGAGGCCAAAATGAACAGTGAGGCTAAATCTACTAGAGTCTGTTCACCCTCAGTCTGTTTGAAATCTCTTTCCTTGTCTCTCTCCTCTGCCTGTGCTAGAAGCAGGTTACCAGAACAAATCTCTAGCTCCTCTTTCTTAACAACATGCAATTTTGTCTGCACTGCTGACGTGCCATAAACTAGCTCTGAGCAGCATAATATAACATTTCTTAATGACTTAGAACTCTTTTAATGGAATCCCCACTGTATTTTTGAAACCTCTCTGATTATTCAGAATTAAAGCTTTATGCCAGCATTTTATTATTTCTTGAGGAAATTTTTTTAACTGAAGAAATCAAAATGTAATAAAACTCTGATTAAGAATAAAAGAAACTTCCATTTGTCAGCTGAATAGTTCTTTTTCAGATGAAGCAACGTAGAAGACTGGAAGTGCCATCTATTTAATCCCATTCTTTTGGAGGCTTCTATTCATAGATCTGTCACGTTCCATTTTAAAAGTAAACCTTTAGTTCCTATCCCTCTTATAAGCAAGTATCAGACTAATCCTCAGAGTGGAAAGTTTCACTTTTCTGAAAGTGAGCATGCCAAAAGATACTGAATAGTTTCCAAAATCCTAGACAAGGTGTTTTTAGAAAACATCTAATAACTGCAGATGGGTAATATCCCCCCTCCCCAGGGAAGACTCAAAACTACTCAGTGAGACAAATTCAACGAAAACACTGAAAATTCACTTAATTTTCTTGAACTAGAACTTCCTTCTTCTAAAACAAATCCATCATTTACAAATGTTTTGGTTTGTTCGGGTTTTTTTCTTTGTTTTTTACAAGGTGGTTCATAGTTTGTAAATCACATCTAGCTCCATATCTTTTTCTTCTTAAATATTTCCAAGAAAACTTATGTTCTTTTTCTGAAGGCCTAATTTCATGACATTTCACTTCACATTATCATATTTTAACCTACTTCTATTTTAGCCCTAAAGTCATCACATTGTTTTCTACATTACAACAGATTTGCACTTGCCATTGGTCACACTTTGTCTTTAAATTTCATTCAGCAGTTCCTACTTTTTATCTTTTATTATTGAAAATATCAAATTAAATTTGCTCCTAACCATCTTTGAAAAATCCCCATCATAAATTCCTTCCATTCTGATTGCTTCCTAAAGAGAATTCAGTAATGGATATGATATGGTATTGCCACTTTGAGTTTATTATGCTTCTGAGTTTTACTAAGCAATGATACTTTCTGTTTCCACCTCTTTTTCCTTTTCTGTCTATGCTACCCTATGGCCTATAACATTTTCCTGTTCCTATAGCCAATATCATTTTCTGGTCCCTTTAGCCTTTACTAACTTCGTGCATAGCAGCTATGTTACTTTTCCCACTGTATTTATATTACTAAAAGTATTCATATGGTTTCTACTGATTTCTTTCCTTTTCAAAACATCACTTTTGAGAATTTTCACTTTCTACTCATAACCATAATTTCTGATGTCTGTCAAATTTTCCTTTTAGGTTTTATAGTTTTCTGGCTAGTCTTAGTATTCTTCTTTAGAATATTACATATTCAAGTAACTCTAATATTCAAGTTTTAATTTTTTAAGATACAATCAGTTCAGATTTCAGTTTAAAAGAAAAACTCAAAACCTCCTTCATATTTATTTAACTAAGTTTTTCAGAACAGACCTCATTTATTAGTTCATTTAATTTATCAGTTTTCCCTTTCAAAATACAGAACTTCAGCTATAAATCTTACTTCTGCAGAAGTTTGTGAAATAAGATTTTTCATGCTTGTGAAGTACTCTGTTGCTATAGTGATGACTGTGATAGAAAAAGCTAGGAGAAAAGCAGTAACTCTGTCTTGAGGACATGGTTTCAATAAAGTCTAATAAATGAAATATACAGTTGTAGAATGAAAATAAAAAGATAAGACAAAATATTGAATAACTTTTTTTTTTTTTTTCACCATGAGGGTCATCCATTTTGCACACTTCATGAGTTCTCCACGGGGGAGGGGAGGTGCTGGTGAGGAAAGCATGCAACTGCACAATTTATATATAGTTACAAATTTACAAGGAGGTACAGAGTTGAAAAGCAACCTTAATTTTAGAATTTCCTAGATTACTAGGCTTGGGGATATCTTTTTTAACTGTTACTGATGTTCTGTCCCTCCCCTGCATATGCAAGAGATGTGGCCTCAGTTTTGTGGTAAATGAAATACTGTTTCCTACCATTTCCTATCTGGAAGATTAGTGTCTTTTCTGCTGCACCCTTTTCTTTCTTTTGCCTCCAGTCATAAAAAAGCCACCTCTACTGTATACAATCCAGGAAGGCCTGGCTGATTCACAATACACTCTACTAGCCACAAGTATTTTTGGGTTAATCTATCTATGCTAGCACACACACAACATTGCTTACATCACTGTCAGATGTAGCCCAGAGATAGATATCTTGAATTATTTATGATGATTTAAAGCTGATAGAGTCTGATATAAGTTTCAGAAAAGAAACAGAGAAAGTTTGTTGGAACAAAACATATGAAGAATTCTAAGGCAAAATGTCTATCAGGTAAAATGTCACTTTTTTTCTGAAGATATTAGTGAATGTGATCCCTAGCTATATTCTTGGTTTAGAAGGTGTACATATCTGAATACATACAAGAATATGTTTAAATTTACTCACCAAATTTTTGTTGACTGTTTTCTGCACACAGTTCGTGGGCAGAATACAGCATGCTTAATGCCATTTTGAAATACAACATATTTATCAAAATAAGTTCAGTTTCCAATTCTTGATGAAATAAAATGAAATGAAATGAGGTAACTAACATGAAGCAATCATATTATGGAACTTCTGCTATGCAGACTGCTGAGTCATTCTAATCGATGATGCATACCTAATTTATGCATTTGTATCTATCTGTCTATCTGTATATCTATCATGTTTAGTTTATTTATAATTATATATAAAGTCAAATGATTTTTGCATACCAGTATTCCATGCTTGATCCAGATGCAATTTTCTCCAAACCTTGTAGAAAGTAAAGAATGACATTCGGGCAGTGCAATAGATTACACCCAGCTGGAAAATTAAGTTACATTTTATCATTCTGTGATGTGAAGTAATCCAATAGGATCCAAAATCTGTTAGAATAATATAATAAAAATTAAATAAGATGCACTACCATCTAACTGGGTTAATTTTTTTAGATAAAAACTCTTTTGTGATGTTTCAAGAACAAGTGTCAGGAATGTAGTATTATTACACATTAGAAAGTGTATCAAATACAAAAAGATCATTTCATCTGCCTCCTGCCTGAAAAAGGTGAATTCCAGAAGAAATCTATAGATTCAGGTGGTGTAGATGTCATAGTTGACAATTCTGATTTTGCCTTTAGGAAAAAGTACAAGACTCGTAGAAATGTTGTTTGATTTCATCCAAGCCTACAGAATGCTAGCATTTGAGATTTGCACATTAAAGGTTTTTTGAGTAGGTTACCAATGATGGCTATGACTTCTCAAGACAGACCTACTGGTGGACAGATTATGTGCCACATACATAAGTGCTAAAATAAATAGTAAGTGGGATACTTGGTTTGTTTCAGTCATTTTAAGAAAATTAAATAAAATCCATGAAGGTAGGACCTGTTACTTTAAATTTTTCATACCTAAAGATGTTCAGTATATATATATGAATTCTTGGATTAGATTACTGGCTGTTGTTAAATCTGGGGTTATACTATGAAACACTTAACAATTTAAATTCCTTTTCTGTTTTTGTTTTCTGTAATAACTACTTCAGAAAACCAACTCAAGAGTCCTCCAGAGTATGACAAATAATTATCATTGTTATTCTGGAGATGAAGAAACAGACTTCTCTTGCCACAAGAGGGGGAAGGTCGAAGACAGGAGAAAATGTTTTGGAGACTTAATGTGCTCTGTGGCTGTTAGAAGGAAGTTATGGGAGCTGGACAGTAACTGCTGCTGTTGGGAAAGATCACACCTCTCTCCCCTTCCTTCATCAGGAGATGTCAGTTTACATACCCCAAGCTTGTACAGCTTGTAGGCAACAGAGATAAATCCTTTCTTAGTGTCTGATAGGAGCAAGCAGGCAACAGTTTTGCTGCCCCAGCAGCCTGTTCCCAAGGCAACCGTCTCATTCACCTGAGCTGAGAGCTGGTCTCAATACTTCCTAAAGGCAAAGCTTTCTTATAAGTTCCTGTCTTCATTTTTATCATTCCTATTTCAGGCTAATGGTGCACACAATTTCTCTCAATTGTTTCTTCAAACTCATTTAAAGTAAAAAAAAACTATCACCACTGACAAACAGAAACTTCCTTGGTCTGAACAACTTGTTCATGAAGTTCTGGATATCTCAGGTCCAGAAAATGAGATCATCACTATGTTTACACTTGCATATATGAATACATGAATACTTAAATCATTTAGCAAAAAGGCTCTAATCCCATTATTTACTACACCCTTCTTGATATGTCACTCCATAAATTTGTAATTGGAATCAACCTAGAATTTTTTTCAAAAAAGGCTTTTTAAATAAAATTAACCAAACCTAAAAGCTCTGTGGGACCATATCTCAGAAACTTCTCATGAACTCTAGGGATTAAGATGTTATTCTAATTCTTGTGGCAACAGAAGTATCTGCCAGTACTCACTGGAAGACAGTTATTTTTCTCGTGAAACTGAAAACCACCTTTCAGGTTAACATACATCAGACTTATCATTGGTTTTGGAAAACGAACAAACAAATAAACAAACAACAACACAGATCACAGCTATTCAAAACTTTGGAATAACACAATTTGTACAGTTGTTATTGTCCCAGTATGTTCAGGGTTTTTTTGCCAGACTGTTGTGCAAAGAAAAACTTATTTGTAATGTTACCTCAATATCCTCAAAAAAAGTTTACAAGTAGTAGAATGAACATAGATACTGACATGAAATACCATCATGACAATCAAACATTTGCAGTGAGCTTAAGATGATGGCCTCCTAAATATTTTTACTAAGAGATACTATAATATTTGGTTTCAATATTTTTTTAATTAGGATTTTTTTTTCTCAACACTAGAAAGGAATTTATAATCAAAAACCTGGAGAAATATACCTTCATTCATTTTAGAAAAGTCTACATATGTATACTCTCATACAGGATATAGAAAAGAGATGTTCTCATCTTATGGCTAATGTTATTTTGACTTAGAATCTAATAATCAATGAACATGAGCTAGCCTTAAATGATTAATCTCAACCTCTCATATTTGAGTTGCTTTTCTGCAGAAAATGGATTGTAATTTTTTGAAACAAGGATGTTAACCTCAATTTTCCTTAACTGTTCTAACTTTCGGGTATTGAATATCTTCTTTCTCAATCATTGAGTATTTAATTATTCATACCTAGTGAAAGCGCCATCAGCAAAGACAGGCATAATTCCATCTAGTTATTCACTAACCTGGAGATTAGAGAACATATGGCATATAGGAGGCACACTTTCAACAGTTTCATCATATCTAAGTAAACCAAACAGGAACTTGCACCTGTGTTTCTCTTATCCCTTAATAACCAGTACGTTAGATATTCTGAAGAGGCCATTTCTGTCCTTCAGATTCTGAAAAGATGTCAATATTTTTGCAATAAAAAGAGAGAATTCTCTGAGAACTTAGAATTTTCTGTTGGACAAAAAAAATTCATCTGTCTTGTCTGCGCTTGTAACCAAGTTCTCATTTATTCTGTAGGGACAGAGATGGAACTAAATGGGCTATAATATTTCTATTAAAAATTTGGAGTGACATACATGTGGCAACTCATGTGATATAGTCACAAGTCCACAGTCATCCTAACTTTTCATGTAAGTGGTACTCCTCAAATCTGAGAAAAAAAATAGTGCTCATATTGTTAATGAGTGTGACAGATGAAGTTAATGGATCCATATAATTATCAGTTTATGGTAGTATAATTTAGAGCAAGATAATTTAAAAGAATTCTCCACACAGTATTCTGTTTTTAAGGTTCTTCTCACAGTTGCAATCACAGAATCATAGAATACTAGATTGGAAAGGACCTCAAGGATTATCTGGTCCAACCTTTCTTGGAAAAAGGACGATCTAGACAAGATGGCCCAACACCCTGTCCAGCTGAATCTTAAAAGTGTCCAATGTTGGGCAATCCACTACTTCCCTGGGGATATTATTCAAATGGATGACTGTTCTCATTGTGAAAAATTTTCCTCTTACATCCAATCAGAATATCCCCAGGAGTAACTTGTACCCATTACCCTTTGTCTTTTCCATGTGACTCCTTGTAAAAAGGGAGTGTCCATCTTCCTTGTGATCACCCTTTAAATACTGGAACACGGTGATAAGGTCTCCCCTAAGCTTTATTTTCTCAGTGCTGAACAAACCCAAGTCTCTCAGCCTTTTCTTGTATGGCAAGCTTCCCTAGTCTTTTGATCATCTCTGTGGCCCTTTTCTGGAATCTCTCCAGCCTGTCCATATCTTTTTTGTATAGTGGGGACCAAAACTGAACACAGTATTCCAGGTGTGGACTGACAAGTTCTGAACAGAGTGAGATAATGACTTTATCTCTGCTGGTGATGCCCTTGTTGATGCAACCCAGCATCTTGTTGGCTTGTTTTGTTGCTGCAATACACTGTTCACTCATGTCAAGCTTGTTGACCCCCAGGTCCCTTTCCACAGAGCTGCTCCCCAGCTGAGTAGATCCCAGTCTATGCTACACTCCTGGATAATGTTTTCCCAGGTGCAAGACATTACACATGTCCTTATTGAACTTCATAAGGTTATTGTTAGCCCAGTCTCCCAGCCAATCCAGGTCTTTCTGCACGGTGGTTATTCCTTCCAGAGTGCCCACTTCCCCATTCAGTTTGGTATCATTAACAAACTTCATCAAGGTACACTTGATTCCGTCATCCAGATCACTTCTGATGATATTAAACAGTGTTGTGCCCAATATTGATTTCTGAGGGATTCGATTGGTGACAGGCTGCCTGTTTGAAGTGGAGCTATTTACCACTACCCTCTGGATGGGACCTGTAAGTCAGTTCCTCACCCACTGCACAGACCATTTGTCTAGACCATAATACATCAGTTTCTCTAGGAGAAGGCTGTGGGTGTGTTGTAGTTTGAGCCCAGAGGGAAACTGAACACCACACAGCCTCCCACTCAACCTTTTGCTTCCCAGGAATGGGACAGAAAAATATAACAAAAGGCTGTGGAATTAAGATAAAGACAGGGAGGGATGACTCACTCAATATAGTCAAGGGCAAAAGACAGACTCATTAAGGGAAGAAAAAGAACATCAATTTAGTTCAAACACTCATAGCAACAACACTTAACAGACAGACTATGAGAGTGAGAAGAATTACCACATCTTAAAACCACCTTCCCCACACCCCTCCCTTCTTCCTGGCTCAGCTTTGCTCCTGATTTCTCTATCTCCTCCCCACAGCCACTCAGGGGTGAGGGAATGGGGGCATAAGGTCAATTCCACCTCTCTTTACTTCTCAGAGGGAGGACTCCTTGCATTTTAACCCTGCTCCAGCGTGGAGTTCCTCTCACGAGCTCCTCCCACAAGCCACAATATTTCCTGGGCTGCTAGGGGTTGCAGTCCTAATGCCGAACTATGATAGTAGGGGCTCCTTCCCACTGAGTCCCAGCCTTCTTCAAACACAATCATCTACATTGGTGTAGGGTCCTCCACAAGCTGCATGTGGGCATCTGCTCCCCAACACCTCCATGGGTGGCAGGGCAACAGCCTTCCATCTCACCATGGGCTGCAGGGAAGTCTCTGCTCTGGCACATCTGCCCCCCTTCCCCCTCCTTTCTTCCACTGACCCTGATGTTTGCCTAGGTTTCCTTGCAACTCCTCCTCTCAACTCCAATTTCTCCTCCCCAGTTCCCCTTCTTACATATGTTATCACAAATGTGCAGCCACCATTGTTATTTGATTTGGACTTGGTGAACAGTAGAGTCCAACTGGGAGCCGGGGGACATTTTAGAATCTTCTCACAGGGGGCCATTGCTGTATCCCCCTCCCCCACTACCAAAAATGCCTGCCACACACACAAACCCAACATTGGGGGACCATATCAAAAGCCTTAGAAAAATCCAGGTAGACAATGTCAACCGCTCACCCCACATCAATTGAACAGGTTACTTTGTTGTAGAAAGCTGTCCTGGTTCAGGCTGGAATAGAGTTCATGTTCGTTTTGGTAGCTGTAAGAGGGCTGAAGCACACTGAGACCCCAGAGGCTCTCCAGGTCTGAGAGCCCTTGCCTTTGTGCAGGGGTGGGGGGAGCACAGCTGGAGTGCTGGGCCCGGATTGGCCGATAGTCCATGTCATGTGACATTATGCTCACTATATAAAGGCAGGAGTGGGCCAGGAGGGGCTCTCACTTCTGGGAGTGTTGCTGTGGTGCCTTTGTGTTCAGGATCGCGGGCTGGGAGCAGGCGGGTGTCAGTTGGCGGGTGGTGAGCAGCTGTATTGTACATTACCTGCTGATACTGCTGTCAGCGTATTATTCTGTTACTGTTATTAAACTGTTTTTATCTCAACCCACGAGTCTCCCTTTACCCCTCTGATTCCCTCCCCATTCCCAAGTGGGGGGAGGGTGGGTGAGCAACTGCATGGCATTTAGCTGCTGAGTAGGCCCAAACAATGACAAAAGCGATCAAATTTGTCAAAAATTACTTGCCCTTCCTGAATCTGTGTTGACTTTTCCCAATCACCTACTTCATTTGACTTGTGATAGCCTCCAGAAGGATTTATTCCATAACTTTCCCAGGGGCTGAAGTAAGATTAATGGGCCTACAGTTCCCTGGATCCCCCTTTAAGCCTTGCTTGTAGATGTGGATGACACTAGCCTTCTTCCAGTCTTCTGTGATGTCCCCTGATCTCCATGATTTCTCAAAGATTATGGAGAGTGGCCTCTCAACAACATCAGCCAGCTCTTTTAACACTATTGTGGTTTGAACTTGATTGGCATCCCAACACCATGCAGTCGTTCACCTACCCTGCCCTGGGATGGAGGATAAAATTGGAGGGATAAAGGGAAACTCATAGGTTAAGATAAAAACAGTTTAATAACTGTAATTAAGTAAAACAATAACAGTGATAGAAAGCACAAATGGGCAATGTACAATGTGATTGCTCACCATCTGCTGATCGATACCCAGTCCATTCCCAGCTAGCAATCCAGAAATACCAAGATCCTACTACTGCAATCCTGGAAGTGAAAGAGACACCACCACCACCACCCCCTTCCTGGATGCATCTCCTTTATGTACTGAACATGACACTACATGATATGGAGTATTTAATTGTCCAGTTTGGGTCCAGTGCTCTGACTGTGCTTCCTCCCAGATTCCTGTGCACCTGTGCATGTGCAAGACATGGGCAGCTGGAGAGTCCTTGATCTCTCAGCAACAACGGAAAACATCAGTGTATTATCAGCATTCTTCTCATACCAAATCCCATAGTGAGTACAAAGCATAGCACTATTCTAGATACTAAGAAGAAACACTGACTCTATTCCAGCCAAAACTAGGACAAACAACTTCAGGTGGATAATGTCAAAGCCTATCAATTTGTAAGGGTCAAGCTTCTGGAATATTTCACATACCAATCCTTCCTTCACTGACAGTGGGTCTGTGTTTGCATTGACCTGGGGTTTTGTTCCCAAGGCCTGAGGCTGAGCTGTGCTAGTAAAGACAGAGGTGAAGAAAGTGTTGAGAATCTCTGCCTTTTGAGTGGTGCTGTTGACTAGCTCACTTCTGTTTAACAGCAGGCCAATATTTTTCTTCTGTTTCTGCTTGTTGATTTATGTACCTGAAGAACCCTTTCTTGTAGTTTTTGATGTGCCTGGCCAATTTCAACTCGAGCTGAGCTGTTGTTTTTCTAATTGTATCTTTCCATGCCCTGGCAATGTCCTTGTAGTTCTCAATGGGTATTTTTCTGCTTTTCCATCTCTGGTCTAATTCTTTCTTGGTTTTGAGCAGACTCATAAGTTTTCAGTTAAGCTAACACAATCTCTTGCTCCGCCTACTTCACTTACCTTTGAAGGGGATGAACTGGTTTTCTGCTTCCAGAAGACTGTTCCTGAAAAACTCCCACCATGTGCTAGCTTCTTTACCCTCCATGGAAGCTTCTCATGGGATCCATCCCAACTGAGCACTGAGTGAGATGAAGTTTGCTCTTCTGAAATCTAAAACTTTTGTCTTAGTACTAACATTTGGCATGCTCAACAGGATCCCAAACTCCACAACATTGTGATCACTACAGCCAAGGTTATCACTAACCAAGGTATTACAAAGCAGAATTTCTTTGTGAGTAGGAAGTCCAGAAGTGCCCCGTTCCTGGTTGGCACATCTAACATTTGTATGAGGAAGCAGTCCTCTACGCATTCCAGGAACTTGATGGATGATGTGTGAGGTGCTGTACTGCTCTTCCAACAAATATTCAGGTAGTTGAAGTCACCCATAAGAACCAGGTTCTCTTGACCCAAAGCTTGCTTAAGTGATCCAAATATTGCTTCTCTGGCCTTTCTGATCTTGATTTGGAGGTCAGTAGCAGATGTCTGCTGTAAGATCCCTCTTGGAGACTGCACCTCTGATGTTGACCCAGAGGCATTCAATAAGGCTTCCACTATTGCTATAGTTGACTTCAATATATTCAAGGTTCTCCTTAACATAGAACACTATTCTTCCACCTCTTCTTCCCTGCCTGTCTTTAAAAACAGCCTATATTCATCTATTTTGATCATCCAGCCATGTGAGTTGTCCCACCGTGTTTCAGTTATTCCTATGATAACAACTTTCTGACTGAGTGCAGAGCTCCAGTTCCTCCTGTTCCCCAGGCTGTGTGCATTGGTATACATACACTTAACATGGTTGGGCTTCTGATTCACATCTTGGGATGCAGCTAAGGAACATCAGTCGTTGCTTTGGTTGACCTGGCTTATTCCCCAGTTGGTTGCAATAGCATGAGTGTTGCCACTTTGGACCACATCCCCTGAGACCTTCAGTTTTAAGACTGCCTCATCAAGTTGGCCAGTCTGCTGCCAAAGATTCCCTTGCCTCTTCCAGAAAGGTGGATCCTATCCATCCCTAACAGGTTATAGTCATCAAAGAATGTCCTGTTGTCCTAAAAGCCAAAACCCTCACATCAGGACCAGACACGAAGCCAAAAGTTGATTTGCATTATACCTCTCTCTGGCTGCATCCTTGTCTCTAACTGGTAAAATGGAAGAAATGATAACTTGAGCACCAATACTTTTCACTTGCACACCCGGGACTTTGTAGTCTTCCTTGATTCTGCCCAGGTTCAAGTTTGAAGTGTCATTCATGCCCACATTAAAAAGTAACAATGGATAGTAGTCTGTGCTCTTGAAAAGTTGAGGCACCTTCTCAGCAACATCTCAGATCTTAGCTCCCAGAAGGCAGCATAACTCTTGTGACTCTCTGTCAGGCTGATGGGCATGACAGTGCCCCTCAACAGTCACCCACTACAAGCACTTGTTGCTTCCTTTTGCAGTATCCACTGTGTGCTGCTTGTGCAGTTTCTCCTCGCAGACCTTTCTCATGGGTGTATACAGCTGTTAAAGCTTCATATCTCTTGTTGGTTATAATGCTGGAAGGCAGGGTCTGAAGCAGAGTCCTCCTTTTGTGGGTCACCAGGGTCCAAGGTGCCTCATTCTCTGTGGTGTCTGCCACAGGAGCATGGTTCTGAAACCACTTATATATCTGTCTTGGCTCCTCTAATACTTCTCAGCGTTTGAACTGTTTCCTGCAACTCAGCCACCTGATGCAACAGATCACCAACCTGTGCATATCTTTTACAGGTACTTACTCTTTCTCCAGGAGAAAGGTCTGGGCACTCATTGCAACCTACCATCTATACTGAAGTCTTCTTCATTACCAGTTCTGTTTCAGTGGAAGCATCAGACATCTCAGGGGCTTTCTTGTTAGAAGCACTCGTTTTAACTCTGAGATGAATGCCCACCATTATGGCAGAGACCTAGAGCACTTCCCTGGGCTTGGGCCTACAGACAGGGTACGTGGCCCTTCTCACACTCCCTTCTGCACAAACTGCTGTGACTTCTCAATCCCTGTTTGCACACCCTGTTCACAGCGGTCCTGGTCACTAGCACTCCCTAGGGTCATTTAAATCTCCCACAGTTTCTCCTGGAAATACTCAAGTCACATCAACCTCTCTTGTGAGAGCTGCCAGCTCCTGGATGGGCTGTCTGCTCTTCCTCGAGCTTCCCTGGCTCTGGGAACCCCCACTGTACACCCTGATCTAGCACTCAGCCACATATCTTACTGTTGCTGCAGCTGCATGCCTTGCTGACTAATATGGATAAAGATCATAAAATATAGTGGAAAAACATGACATCCAATAGGATGGAGGAGATAACTACATAGAGTATCAGATACTTATTGCCACCTCCTCATCATTCTGCATTACAGAGTTGTGGGTTTGGGATTTTTGCTTTTAATTCCAATTGTGACAAAGGTTGTGACAAGATGTTAGCCATGACATACAAAATCTGCAGGTAGTTAACAACAAGCAGTAAGAATTTGAGAGAAGGTTGAAAAATGTGGTCTATTATTCCTCTGCTCAAGTAAAGCATTGTGAAAAGCTCTTTGAGCACTGAATACACAGCTGGGAGGAAAAAGGGATGTGAGCTGTAGTCAGTTGCAGCATAAAGTATAAAATACATTGATGCTCAAATATGTATAGGGAGTGCAGGCTCAGCTGTGCCACCAGTACAGAGCTGAATGAAAGAAAGGAAAATACACAATATAAAGTATAATACAGGTCTGAAGTCTAAAATTAAAAGTATTGAAGACCTGGCCTACATTTCTATCAGTGCTTTATAGTAAGGACAAAGGGAGAATTACTATCTGAAACAACAGCAGTTGCAGGGATGTTATTTTCTGCTAATTCCTCTGCAGTGCAAATAATAAAGATGTCATGGCAACAATCTGTTATACCAACAAAATTATTTTCCAAACCTGCAACAACAAAGTGGAAAAACAAGACAAAGTAAGAGAAGGCAGGGATCAGTCTCTAGCAGCATGATCTTCAACCATACACTCTCTGACTCATCTATATTTTTTCATAGGCTGAATTGGGCTGAGGTTTTCCTTCTAAACATTTAGCAGATGGAAAAAAATGTGTATGCATTTTGCTCCAAGATTTCAAAGATGCTGTGGAAGATGTATAGCTTTCCAAATACTGTGTGGTTGATTACTCATTCCAGAGGTGAAAAGTGTGAGAAGATTCTCAAATATGTTTTTAGTTTTGAAGATCAAATCTGAATGAACTTGGTTTTGGTGGAGCCTTGAGGCATCCTTCTGAACCATGCTAGATACTTAGCTGCTGCTTTAACAAGTGCTTTACAATCCTTCTGCTAGTTTAAGGTTGACTTCACATGCACATCACAGTTTCCCAAGGTCATCTGTAAATGTTGCTACATAAAATACACTCTGACTTTCATATTTCTTTAACAGTAATCAAAAGGAAAAGCTACTGTAACATTTAAAAGGTGGATTGCCATTACTTTTACAGTCACTATCTTCTCAAACTGAATTATGATTCTGTAGTGGTCAGCAGCTCAGAAAATCACATCTCTTTCCAAACATTTCTAACTGCCAGAGAATTAATGACATTTACAAATTGTACTAAATAGTGAGATACTGTAATTACCATCCAAGTCAGAAATTGTATGTAGTTCAAGAGAACAAAAAGGGGTCAGGAAGTAGGAAACCCTCACAATAGAAAATTGATATATCATTTTTATTGTTATAATTTTCACTGGCTTCTTTTTCCATGTCTAAATGACATTGATGTGAATCAGGCCAAGGAGCTTCCTATGAAGAATTTCCCCCTGTGGCCTTTTGACATGTGTTCTATGGGCACCCAATGGCAAAATTGCCCTCGGTGAGAAATTTGCACTAGGCAACCTGTGTTCTCTCACAAGAGCTCAGCCTCCCATCCTCATAAGAGTGTGTAGAGACTGCAAACTAGTTGTAAGGGAAAAGATCAAGATGAGTAGGTGAGTTCCTAGGCCACAGCGAATCACAATTTACTTACTGATTTAGGAAGCTAAGGGCAGGTTGTTTAAATGCTCATCTGCAGCAATCTCTGTGGAAGCTGGAAGAAATCCTGCAGACTACAAAAAGAAAGATTTGTAGTGTGTAATAGCAAGTCAGTAAGTTTCTATGTGACCTGAAACAGCCAGCAGTTGTGGCATATGTGTAATAAGAACAATTAATAAAGAGTCTGTTTAATCCTAGGACCCAGGAAATTTTTATCTTATTACTCAGTAAATGTTATTTAAAGTAAAGTAGAAATGTTCAGCATAGTTAATCCCAGTGCAAGAGAGTATACTAGGCAAACAAAACATCTCCTATAAACAGAATAAAGAATATGGTCAAACTTAGAGCATGGGGAATGCTGAATTATCTTTTAAAAAAAAAAAAAAAAAAAAAAAACAAAAAACAAAAAACACCAAAAAGACTTGCATAAGCATAGAAGCAATATCAAGAAAACCAAAAGTTTTACAGAACTGATGAATGGGACAAAAAAGGAAAAAAAAATATTATTTGCTCTAGCATAAAAAAGAACAAACATGAACAATAACCTGTTTCCATAGAGGGTTGAAAGATTCTTAAAACTTGGAATGCAGAGCAGCTTCTATTTCAGATTCATATAGGCTCCATAATGGGATGGTCTTTTATGTACAAAGAACTATTCATCAGCCTCAAGTCCTCCATCCCACATTAAGATTATATGTACAGGGGGAAAAAAGTAGCATTATACAGTTTAATGTAGGCTGTGAGATTTGAGACTGAAATAGAGAAACTTCTACATCACACAGGGCACTTTTTACCAAAAAATCCTAATTCAGACAATGAAATAGTTGATACAAGTGTTTTGATAAATTCTGTGACTTAAAGCAGAAAGACACTACAGACATAAACATTTTTGGTTTTCTCTATGTTTTAAAATGTGGCATCAAAGACTGTAGAAGAAAAGTTCAGAAGACAGAACTGATATATATATTACAGTGCTCACAACCATATGTAATGTTTAAAATACTGAAGATATTCTAATGTGCAAATTTGAGATGCCTGTGATTTTTTTATCTAACACCAGAAAAAATGATGCCCAGAACAATGAACTATCCTGAAAAAGTATGAAAACAGCAAGTACTACAGAATATATATATAAGCTGAAGCTGAAATGAAAGAGACAGCAACATAAAGCTGGTTAAACTGTGCCCAATGCATCATAAACCAGTGCTTGGGAAAACAGCAATAATATCAGATACAAAAATAGTTACTAAATAGACATCAATGTCAGGGTTCTGAAAAAAAAAAAAAGCATATTCATGGCTTGAGGATGAAAATGTTTCAAATAGTGAGAAAGATTGTCACTGTGCCTCTAGCTGATCCTGTAGTTAAATAAATATGTTTTGCAGAAGGCAGCTACCAGCCAATAGCACCTATATCTGCAACCAAGTGACAATTTGCAACCAACAGATCAGTGACCGGCTTGATTTCAGTTCATCTTCAAAGCCAACTATAAGTAATACTAAAATCACCAATTTATAAATATTTTAGTTAATTTGTGACTAAAGTAGATTAAAAAATGCAAAACCTGCATTCTACTATAAAAATTACAAAAGCCTGAATGCTTGGCATTACAACAGCTGGCAGAAAGTTGCACCATATTCTGCTGGAAGCCAGATGTTTGCAGTCTACAGAAATGATTGAAGCAGAAGATTCACATGAACATGAGAGTAAGTGACAGTTGCCATGACCTCTTATCAACAGTCTGAAACAAGTGAGGTATTTCAAGGAGATGTACACTTCATAACAAGTTGAAGTTAAAAATAAACTACATTGACACTAATTTTAGGATGTGTATGGATATCTACAAATGGCCAATTAAGTTTCCACATTCTATGACTATTATTCAGAGACCTGTGAATCTTTTACATGGCAAAGACATTTTACAGAAATGATCAGTGATCCAAGAATTAGTATATGAAAGAGCAGATACCTGTTTCAGCTTTAGTTGAAAATGACTTAATTCATGCTGTTTAAAAGAAACTGAGCTCTGTCTGACCCTGATCCTGACCATGGGCTGACACCTTTGCACAGCCTTGGCCCATCCTGTTCCCCACAGCTCTACCCAGCAATTCTGGGGCTGTGTCTAACTCTGGTTCCCTTCACTGGGCCCAGTCCTGAACCCCCCATGTGTGTCCATGTCCTGACCTAGCCTTGACCCATCCTTGTCCCCAGAGAGATGCCGGATGCTTGGAGCTGGGGCTGCTCTGGTGCCCCCTGGCTGCCCAACTCCTGGCTGGGTGGTGGGATGGGCCTTGCCCTGACAGACCCCTAGGGAGCCTCTGCCACTCCTGGCACTCAATCTTAGGGATCCACCAGCCCCAGCTGTGCCCTGACAATGTTTACTGCAGACAAGTACATCCTCGGGGTGACATAAGCTGTATTTTCTCCTGCAGGATTTGCATAAACTGATCTAATGTCACGACAATTAATTTGTACTCAATGTAAAGGAGAGGTGAATCTTACCATCTTATTTCCAAGCACAAAACATCATGTACTCTTAGCAAAAGAGTCTTATCACTTGATCTGGCGTAAAGCCAGCTTTCTATACCATTTACTGTCAGAAATTTTCCATACACAGGGAACTGACATAGAGAGAAGGAAATAAAAATTTATTATTTGTACTCTAACTGTGCAAGAATGCTTTCTGGTCATATCTGAGTTTATGATAAAAGTATAGCTAAATCACAACCAAAAGAAACCATGGAGAGAAATAGAAGAGTGCCCCTAAGTACAGTAGATACCATTGACACATTAGTGCAGTGATGTCAGGATATAGTATTGATCAACAAAACAGTTTCTTATTAAGAAGCTATGAACAGAGTATATTTTCCATGGTATAACAGCTGGAACAGAAGAGTGCATTTCAAAATACAGTAATGCTTTTACATCTTCATTGGAGATCTAGCCACCCTGCAGAGTTCAAGGTATCAGAAGTCAGACTCCAAGACTGGTCACAGGAAGCAATTTCTACAAGATATTGCCTCCCACAAAAGAAGTGAGGCTAGGGCTTACTATCATGGGGATCAGTCACAAGTAGCATTCCGCAGAGGTTGGTATTGGGACCAGTACTGTATAACATCTTTGTGGGTGACATGAACAGTGGGATTGAGTGCACTCTCAGCAACTTTGTTGATGACACCAAGCTCTGTTTTGTGAATGACACACTGAAGGGAAGGAATGCCATCCTGCGGGACCTTGACAGGTTTGAGAAGTGGACCTGTGCAAGCCACATGAAGTTTAACAAGGTCCTGCATATGGATCGAGAAAACCCCAAGCACAAATACAGGCTAGTCAAAGAGCAGAGATTGAGAGCAGCCCTGAGGAGAAGGGCTTGGGGATATTGGTTGACAAGAAGCTCAATATGACTCAGTAATGTGTACTGGCAGCCCAGAAAGCCAGACATATCTTGGGCTATATCAAAAGCAACGTAACCAGAAAGTCAAGGGAAGTGACTCTCCCCCTCTACTCCACTCTTGTGAGACCCCACCTGAAGTACTGTGTTCAGCTCTGGGGCCCCCAATGTAAGAAGACATGGACCTGCTCGAGCAGGTCCAGAGGAGGCCCACAAAAATGATCAGGGAGCTGGAGCACCTCCCTATGATGACAGGCTGAAAGAGTTGGGGTTGTTCAGCCTAGAGAAGAGAAATCTCCAGAGAGACCTTCTGGCAGCCCTCCAGTACCTAAAGGGAGCCTACAGAAAAAATGGGGAGAGACTTTTTACAAGGATATGTAGTGATTAGACAAGGGTTAATGGCTTTAAACTGAAAGAGGGTAGATTTTGATATAAGGAAGAAGTTCTTTACTATGGCAGTGGTGAGACACTGGAACAGGTTGCCCAGAGAAGTTGTGGCTGCCCCCTCCTTGGAAGTGTTTGAGGACAGGTTGAACGGGGCTTTGAGCATCCTAGTTTAGTGGAACTAGATGACTTTAAGGTCCCTTCCAACCCAAACCATGTTATGGTTCTATGATTCTATGATCCATTTCACCACTGCCTATCCACACTGCATCTGCACCAGTGGTGTCCACTTCCATCAGGCAAGTTTGGAGTTGGAAGACCTTCCGGGGGATCCCCTGTCCACACAGCAAGTGACACTGTAGGTGATACTCTGGTGTCCAGCTTCAGTGGAGCAAAAATACTTAGCATATATCAGGAGTGCTCATGGGTGTGTGTTTCAGGACACTGATTACAGATTGAGTACAAATTTGCACTGAAAAAGAACTCTTGTACACTGAATTACTAATGCAGAAACACACAAACATACTTTATACTTAGGAGACTGAAGAGAGCAAATCTGGGAAATGTGTCTTGTCAGGCATGTATGTGAATTATATCTTGGTTCTAGGTGTGCATATAACAGAGTTTGTTGCAAGAAATTTCAAAGAAATTATTTTACAAGTCAAAGCTGATTCAATGAAACTGTAGATTTTTTTTTCCTCTGTAGAATCATACAAATGTTTAAAAAAGTTACCATGAAACACAATGGAAACTTCTAAGTTTTAAACACTTGCAGTTTCATTTTGAAAATTCCAAATGTAATTTCAAATGTTATTTTATTTGTCTGATTGATAATTTTTAGTGGTATGCTTGATAATACGACATAGAACATATGAAAATATACTGTAGGACAGAGCAGTATAGATAAACTCCCTCTCATCTTTACTCTCATTTGTTCCTATAAATGGGAGGATCTAAGATTCCTCTTGCCTGCTTCTCAAAGTACCTGACAGAGGAACTAAATAAAATTTAATTTTAATCTAGAGAATTTAATAAAATACATTAATTTCCTAAATAAGCCTTTTAGGACAAATCATGCACTGTAAAATAAATTCTAAATTAACATTTTTTCTTTCTGTATTTGTACTTCTAATTTTTCCAATGTCATGGGTCAGATAGCAATTAACTATGTCCTTTAATTTTTATGTCGACTGGTAATTCAATTAACTGAACAACACACAGGATATGAATTGATTCTTTTTGAACTTTTATAATTTGTAGAATTGGTTCCTATTTGCTGCATAGTTCAATTGATTGTATTGTTATCCTGGAAACTTCCTCCTTGAATGAATAATTAAATTTGCCCCAGGGCTCTCACTTGTCCTGTAACACGGATACAGGGGTGCATTTCTAATGTTCAACTTCCTATTGTCACTCTGTGTGTGTGTGTGTGTGTGCATGGAGTCACTGTCATTAGAAGGCTAAAACACCTCTGATTCCTACACCAGACTTATTCCTGTGCAATTATCTAGGCATACAGTTTCTGATTAGCTTCTGATTAGCTTCTGACAGATCAAGTTTCTGCCTAAATCTCCAATTTAGTACTCAAGTTCTTTCTTGTATCTAGACCAATTAAACAATTATGGTCCTTATTCTTCTTGCCTGATGTTTCAGATTCTCTAAACAAAACCAGCAAAACCACTATAATTTCAGGAATTGTCTCCACTACTGCATACAAAAAGACCAGGCAATGGATAAATAGCACCTATTGTCATCTTGGTCAGCTAGACAGAGACCAAGATTCTACACAAGCCCATTCCAGAGTTAAAATATTGTGTTTTCGTCCATCAGTAGCCAAATAACATACAGGGCTTCAACCTTTGTTATATCCTAGCTATGTAGAGCAGTCTGAGATTCCTCAAGAGACTGACAGATGATTGGACCTCAGATGAGGCAAAATAAATCTGCACATAACAAAAGGCACTATGAAATCCAAATTAGTCTGTATCATTCAGAAAGGGGAATGAAATTTCAAATCCAGTTAAGAGGGTGATTTTGGTTTCTGTATCTGTAAAAGAATATGCAGGTCAGCTGCTGAGGATAGTGACTCCGGCCAGTTCAGATCCTTACACAGAGACATGAGGACTGGATACAGTCTTGAAAATGTCCAGAATAATTAAGAGCTCATTTCTACAAACTGAAGTGAATTACTAACTTTGATTATATCCCTCTTTGGTTTACTTTGGTCTTTCTCTATAGTATATTAGTATAGAGGTACAACATTTCTGAAAGAATAGTGTTCACCAATGAACTTAAAATTACTGAAATTATTTGAGATTGGGTTCTTTGACACAGTTTTGTTAAACAGAGATATCTCTGAATTCTAATATGCAGTTTGATATCTGTATGTAAGAATATTTAATTAATTAAACATTTGTTAAACTAATGAAAAGGCACTTCTTGGGCAATCTCAATGCATTTCCATTATCCCCTCTATATTTATTTTCAATATCTCTTTTTTTTCTGCCAAAACTGTTGAGGTGAATAGCAGAGATCTTTTCATTAAATCATGTTTTAATCTCTAGTTCATTCTCGATCTTTCAATACATAACTATTAGGAACTATTGACACTTCCAGGTGTTGTAACCAAAACTAGATGCCTTGAAGTTACGAGTAAAGTGAATGACCCCCAGAACACAGTTTGGAGCCTGTAATTCAACTACTGGAATGAAGCTGCTGTAGTAGTTAGAATATGTCCCATGAAGATCAAGGTTTACTATAAGTGAAACTTAATCTATACAAGAACACAAACTCCCATCTGTCTTGTAAGAAAGGCTAAAATGAAAGAGTTAATATTCAGAAACTAATAGAAGATCTGTGGGACTAGAGTAGTATACACAACAAAGGAAAATATTTTTTGACTTAATGTATTTGACTTTTTTTTTTTTTTTTTTAATCCAGGGCTTAAATGTGAAATATATATAAAAAACACCCCAAAAACTAGAGGGCCAGCCCAGTCCTCCTTTTACTAAGTAACTAGCTGATAGTAAAATCATACTTCTGACTCTTAATACAGCCAGTATTCATTCTCCTTCTAGCATACTGAATCTTATGTTACTTTCTGTGCAGTAGCCCTGCTTGAACAGGAAGCAGGAACATTATTCTACATGTATTTAACTACTATTTTCCCCATAAATGGATGGTTAGGCACTGCCCTGAATCTTAGAAAGTGGGTTTGAGTCACTGTTATCTGCAAACAGATATGGAATAGCCTTGGTTTCACGGGGGTATGCTCTAACCATTGAGTAAGAGACACACAAGAATCTTTGAGGAGAAAGTTTCACATAATATTTTTTTAGGAACACTAAGGATGTGTTTATCTGATGACACTTTCAGAGTATTTATAAAATTCTGTACCTGGTGGGCACTACTAAGCACATCTGCTTCACAGCTGAAGTTTTTAGGCAAAGGGTTGCTCTTAGAGCAGCTAGAATTCTGGCTGTGTATTTTATCTACTGACTTAATTATTAAAAAAAAAAAAATGGCCTAAACCACATACCTCAATCTCTGTATTATCCCTGAGCCATACACTCACAGCAGCCAAGGCCCTGTCCCCTCTAGACCACACTCTGGACCCAGGGAGGCAGGGCAACTCAATCCTGCTGGTGGAAGAGTCTTAGCCCTGCTGATGGGCTGGACTTTATGCATAGCACTTGACCTTGGGTCAGCCTTCAACACATTGCTGGATGTCTGTGGATGTTTGTCCTACAAGGGACTACTGTTTTCCCATTTTTTTCTCTCTAATTTATCATAAACTGCCACTAGTGTCACTGGTCACATCATCCCACCCAGACCAATCTCTGTGACTTGCTCTATGTCAAAAGTTGATTGTTACCTGAGTTTCTATCAATTTACTGTCTCCTACCACAAGTGTGTTATACAGATATAACGTTGTTAAGAGTTCATCTGTAGATTTAGTTGTGTGTTTGTATTTTTTTTCCCATGGTATATACCTGAAACATTAAAACAGGGGAAATGGAGTCCACAGCTTTGGGAAAGCCTTGCTTCATTAAAGCTATTGTTAATTTCCTTGTTTTCCCAACACGTACCAGAATCATCTAATGACTTAAAGCTAGACAAACATGTCCAAAATCCTGTTTACATAAGCAGTGTTTCTAGGGTGACTTCACCCCATCATAGGTTGTTATTATTTATATCAATTGTATAGGATTCAGCTCAGAAGTTACAGAGTTAAAGTCAAAATGTTTGAAAGGGATACACAATCTAGTTTTCCCCAGGCCACAAATAGTTTGAACAGTGGAAGTAGCAGGTGTGAGTAAAGCCATTTTGAAATGAAAGTTTCTGAATATTTTGTAAGTTTCACATACATTAAAAGTTTAAAAACTCTAAAAAAAATGGGTTTAGACCATTAATTTTTATTCAAAATGAGGATAAATTCTTAAATGTAGTTCATTGAAATAGGTGTTCTGTGTTCCCATCATGTCTCCTGCTACTTTAGTGTACATCATAAATAGGTATTCCAGCTGACCTATTTTTTAATACCTATCACATAAAAATGAAACAATTCCCAGGTGTCCAGCCTGGTAGTCATAACTAAGGCACACAAAGACAGGATAGATTTTTGAAAGTTTAATCTCAAATGAATTTTAGATGGCACTGAAATTGCATATTCATACTTTATCTCAAAAAAAAAAAAAACCAAACTAGTTTTGAGCTGCTGGTAATATTTATCTGTTTGTAACTGAGATACTTATTTACTTATTTACTGAATGAAAGTTTAAAATAGCACCAGATAAATGTTTTCAAAGATACAGATAAAAATCTAAACATAAAAGAATGAAGACTTAAGAAATTTTCACTAACAAAAGTCACCAAAATATATTTATTTTCTTCATTTTTTAAATCATCATGTTCTTTTTACATGGGAAGCCAGAAGGAAAAGATCTACTTGCTGAAAATTTTCAACACTGTTTTCTGTTCTTGTCTTGGACTTGGTTTGTTCATTTAAAACCTTGGAACAAACTTTTTCTCAAATTATCTTTAGTGTAGACAAAGCCACAATTTCTATGACATTCTCATCGCTACAACTAATTTAATATTTGGTCTTCCGTAGTTCTAGGTTTAGAAATAAGGCTTGTAGTTTGAAGGCTGTTTTTTTATTACTTATTTTATACTCTCCCCAAAGGCTGTCTTCAACTGGATCATTCTTGTGAAAAACAAAATGAGCAAGTTCTTACTCTCCTCTTTGGCATTTAACCTTCAATGAGGTAGATAAATAAAAAGACCAAGAGACAGAAGGACAGCACAGAATTAAAGAAAATATAGACAGAAAGAACTATACTGTAAGAGAGAGAGATTGGCTGAGCTTATCTGCCTTTTTGATCTACACTTTCTAATGGCTGTGTTTCCTTTCTTGCCTGTGTATGTAAGATACGTGGATTTTGTCAGTTAAGGACATTTTTGCCCCATGACAAAACCAGAGGCTTATGAATCCAATAAATCCTCAAACCTGGAGTTCACAGTAGCTTCTGTTTGTTCAACAATGTATTTTTCATTGCACACCCTGAGTTTTATGAGGACATTTCCTTGTATAGAACCTAGAAAACCTGTATAGTTCTTAGGTCTGGAAATATTAATGTTTGCACTCTTTTGGTAACAACCTGGCCCTCAGGAAACATAGTACTTAATGTTGCCTAGGATATATTTTATAGGAGAGTTATCCTTACTTTTTCCTTTAGAAATACTTATAGTGTTAGCCATAGATATATAGGGACTTTTAGATTGCAGAATCATGACCTGACAAAAGTCCAATATGAAAAAAGTTCAAATAAATTGTTTTGGGGGATCTTTTTGCAAAAAAAAAAGACCATCAGTGTCTTCATATCTCTAAGAAAATCAGCCAAACTTTTGGACAAGGAGGAGTGAATCCATAGGTCTCAATGGTGTACAAAATAGAAAGTTTCTATAAAAAGAAGATACTTTTCTAGTTACTTGTGCAAATCAGTCTTGATCAAAATGAAATCAGCATCTCAGCAGACTAGAATTCATACATAGAAAGCTGAACTAATAATGTGAGCTCACTAGCAAGATACAATGAGGTTGTAATTGACAGATGAAGAAAATATGACTTATTTAGCAGTTACTTAGTAAACACATATTAAAACCAATAAAAGAGTGTAAGTTGAGGTATAAACTACTTTTAAAGGAGATATAAGACTATTTCATTAATATAAATAAAACTAGGATATGCATTCATTTTATCTCAGAGTCTCAAATCCTGAACTATACTGTAAGTCTTTACTCATAGTACTTAAGGAAGTTCTCATAAACCAGTATAAGAAGAATAAGATAATACAGTCACATATTAACATTTTGGTAAAATTTTCATACTCTCAAAAGAAAAAGGAAAGAAAAACCAAAGCACTTAATTCTGACTGGTTCATTTCTGTGAGCTTTTCTTGAATAACATTGGTTCAACTCAAGGCCGCCTTGGATTTTCAATAAAGCATTACAAAAACTCAGTTAGGAAGTTGAAATTACAGTAAGTGAGTAAAAAAATAATTAAACAGAAAGCTCACAAACGTCATCACAATGTTTTCACTTTTTTTTTTTCACATATTCACAAAGTCAGTCTCTGAAAAAAAAAAAAAAAAACCAAACCCAAACAGGAGTGCCTTGTTTTATACTGGAAAAGCAAAGCAAAAATAGATAGCATTTGCAATACATTTCAGTGACAATAATAATAATAAAAAAAATTAAGCACGAACCCAATTCTGAATCTCTGTCAGAGTAATTTTGTAGGATCTTACAAGTCTTTTAAATTTGTTATGATATATATTTTCAATACAAGGAGCTGGCAATGGCACAGTTCTAAGAGATTTACCCTATGTAAGACACTTTTTAAATTCTAAGTACTTATTTCTAAATATAACATTCTTTTTGTGATGCGGAAGTCATGGACACAACATACACGATCAGTGTGATCAAGTTAATGCCACTTTATTAAAGGATACACAGCAATTTATACACTAGCATAAAGAGCGTGTGTTACGTTTTGGTTGCTAATAGGTTAAAGCTGCTTGTTTACGCGCCTTCTGCCGCCTTATGATTGGTCCTGGCGTGGTGTCCATGCACCTTGCTCTTCTGTACCTACATTCTGTTTCTACATCCTGTTATCTTGTTTTTTACATTCCAACTTCCTTATCTTTTTGCAACATAGGCAGTTTCTCAAAACCCAACTTCCTTATTTCTTTTGACCTTACATATGTCCTTCAGAACAGCTTCAGCTGTGAGGCCCCTCAGTCTGGATCGCTCATAATATGTCCATTTTCTTCCAGCCACTTCACAATTTCGAAAATATGGCCCAACATATTTAACTAATAATTTGCAGTTGTTTTTTTTTTTTTTTTTTTTTCTTCATATTGAAATTGAGACAGATGAAAGGACTTTTCAAAAGTAGATTTTAAGGACTTTCAAAATCAGTTCCATTTAAAATGTCTCAGCTTAATTGCAAAACACAGAGATGTGTAGATTTACTGGTCATTTTAATATCTAAGAATTGTAAAAAAAAAAAAACAAACAAAAAAAAAAAACCAAAAAAACATGGTATATGAATGTTTAAGTTTTTTGCTGCTAAACCAAAATAGTAATCAGTATTATTATTCTAGGACATTTATGTTAATGTCCCAGAATTAATAGGACAAATCAATAAAGGTTGATTCTTTTTCTTGAAGCAACGTATGAAATTTACTTAATTAAACTGGTGGTTAGGTAGGTTGATAGTAATGTCAGGAAGAAACAAAATTGCAATCATTCAGGATCCGAACAATACTTGGGGGAAAAACAAACAGACAAACAAAAAAAAACAGAAGGAAGCAGAGTAGGTGAACTGTGAAAAGAATAAAAGATTTTTAGACCTTTGAAGTGAAATCCTAAATAGTATGCTGACATCTAAAAAACACTCTAGGCAAAGTGATAGTTTCTAAAATCAGAAGACTGAGGGAAGAAAACTTACTTTAGCTAAAGTGTTTGTTTAAATCATTTAATATTTCTATCAAAAGCCTTTTGACTCATCTCAAATTTTACAGCCTTACATGCTAGCTCTTGGCCTTTTTATACTGACACTCATCTCCTCTTACAAGCAGTATGAGGGTTAGACATAACTCCCATAAGAGATTCATTCTCTGGATTTGTTAATGTATAACCGCACACAGAGCTTTGAGTTCTGGTCAAAACATAGCTAGCATTACCCAGGAGTACTCACTGCTGTTTGCAAATTACTATGACTGAGAACAGGATGGAGACTGAGGAAAAAGAAAATTGAAGTGAGAGAATACAATAATCTGGGTTGTAATATTACCTCTAGGAGTACACTAACAGAAATATTCAGTTAGGTTGTAGGAAATCAAAGTTCTAGGTCTTTGTGAGAGCCCACTACTTTCTGACCTGGGTCTTTTAGATATTCCATGTGTGGAGGATGCAGTACCTAACATCAGATTTACTTATTTGAAGATCATGTTACACAGGATTTCTGATTTATGAGTGTGATACAAAATATACTGAAAATGCAGTAAAAATATAAGATACACCTAACAAAATATAGCAATTGCATTACACAGTTCAATCACAAAACCAATGTGATCCCTGTTACCAGTCTTTATAATATACTTACTGTCACAACACTGGGTGTCCCCACTTGCTATGAAGGAAAACACAGGTTGACACCATCTCAAACCCCTTGCTGTCTTCAAAATTCATTTGTTAGTTTCTCAGGTTTTATACTCTATGTTAGGCTGAACTCTCCTCACAACGCTGGTCAGTTCACTCAGAGAAACATTCATGCTCTTAACGAACACAAAAAGAAAAACTTACCTCACCAGTTGATCTACTCAACTGACATCACTTTTATCTAAAACAGGAGTCACCTGCTGATGCACTCTGTGTTGAGACAGTCAGCTTTCCTTACAACAGCTGTTCTTAGTCACACTCTATATATCCCCTGACCTTCACGGACATATCATTCTGGCCAATTTCCACTGAGCCTTCTTCTGCTTAGTGTTTTTTTGGTCAGCCACAGTTGTCTTAGTCTAACAGATCTAATACATATATATTCACAGATTGCAACAAATTGACTAAGCATCATGTCAGAGGATGCTTTGCTGGTACACATGCAGTGTCTGTAAAGATTAGATACTGCAGGAAAAATCATGGGCAAAAATGAGCAACAGATGTCTGACACATTTAGTTGGAAGTGAGGCACTTGAGGATATTCATTACACCAAAACATTATTGCTTCAACATGTTACTGCTTTTTAAGTGTAATATTATTAAAATGAGTATAAAAATAATTCTCTGGAATCTCCAACTTAAGTAAAACAGTTTAGCTGGCAACATGAACCTATAGTTAAATTTATTGGTTTACCCATAGAAATTGTACTTTAAATAGATGAGCCATATAGAAGATGGAACTTGCAAATAAAAGTAAGACTGCCTGGCATCACACAGTAGTTCACCCAAAATCCAGTGTGTTTCATGTTTTCAGTGTGTCTTCCACTGTGTCACCTCACATGTGAATCCTTTAAACTGTGTTGGTCTTGGCAGGGATAGAGTTAATTTTCTTCCTAGTAGCTAGTGTGGGTCTATGTTTTGAATTTGTGGTGAAAACAGTGTTGATAATACAGAGATGTTTTAGATACTGCTGAGCAGTACTTGCAGAGCATCAAGGCCTTTTCTGTCTCTCACACCACCCCACCAACGAGTGAGCTGGGGGTGCACAAGAATTTGAGAGGGGACACAGCCAGGACAGCTGACCCCAGCTGACCAAAGGGATATCCAATATCATATGACCATGCTCAGCAATAAAATTAGGGCTAAGGTTGCCCAGCGGGTCACTGCTCAGGGACTAGCTGTGCATTGGCCTGTTGGTGGTGAGCAATTATTTTTCTTTTCATCACTTGTCTTTCTTGAGTTTCATTTATCTCTCTTTATTATTTTAATATTCATTACAATTTTATATAATAAAAATATTGATTTATATATACTTTAATGATAATATTAAATAATAATAATATATTATTACTGTTGTTGTTGTTATTTTCCATTATTAAACTGTTCCTATGTCAACCCATGAGTTTTCTCTTTTACCCTTCCAAATCTCTTCCCCCCATCCTGCTGGGAGGAGGTAGTGGATGAGTGGCTGTGTGGTGCTTAGCTGCCAGCTGGGGTTAAATCATGACATAAAAAAGACATATCTAGAGTATTTTTAAACAGGATACATAAAAATCCTGGAGACATAAGAGATGAGTCAGTGGAGACTTATTCAGCCTTGATTTCAACCCACCTCAAAAACTTGGTTGTCTGGTAACCCAGAGCAGGGGTTTAACAACCTGAATGGAGCAACACTGGGACAATATAGCACTTCAGGGCTCCTGAATCATGAGCTGCAAGTGACCTGAGTAGCTCTCCTGGTGGACCGAAGGTCATTTTAAGTTGTTTGAATAGCACTAGGTTTCTGAAGAAACCTCTTTCAGAGAACCTGAGACACTGGCCTTGGGCACAGTCTTTTAGGTACAACTTCAGAAGTCTACAGAACAACCATGAAGGGAAGTGCTCAGGATTTTTAGTTCGCTAGATAGATGATATTAAATAGGACTACTCTTTGACTTTATTTCTTAAGTAATCTCTTGGGGGTAGTTGTTGCTACATAGGATTGCTATTCTACCTTGATTCTTGACTAATCTTGCACTCAGAACCTACCTGTTCCTGTACTTCCCTGTATTAGTAGGTTGAAGTCAGATCTGTTTCCCTTTACTTCCAGTATTTGGGCATTCCTGGTCACAGATGGTGTTAATTTGAACATCAAGAATGGAAGTACTCAAATCCTGCATATCACTTTGTCTTATGGCTAGACAAACACTCCTGGAATGAGTGCTGGAACTAAGAAAAGGATGAGATTCAAAGCATCTTCTTTCTTGGCCAAACAATCAAATAAAGATTTTATTGTGCATAAGCTTTTATTCATTTTCATTGTCTTTTTAAATTATCCTAGTGGAATTAGTCAAAATACGTCTTTGAATCTTCTAGGTTTCACTAGAGAGGAAGGAAGTACATATACAACAGAATTGTGTTAAGCATATGATGTAGATCTTTGACTCAAATATATTAATGTGCTCAAAATTAAGAGAACTGAAAATATGCATTTTTAAAGAACTTTGTTGTATATTTTTTAACTCTGAGATAGCTGTGGCGAAGACTACATTTACCTCCTGTCTCTCCATGTGCAACTCCAACAACAGTAAATTCTAAGCAGATTTATGATAAGCATCCATTTTACTGCTAAGCGCTAGTAAAGTGATTTAGAAGGAAGTGTGGGAAGGCTGAGATGTAGGATGAAGACTATAAACCTGAAAATATATGTACCTAATTTTAGGAAAAAATGAATATAACAGTGAAGCTAAAATCAATAAAAAAGAAAAGTGCTATGGTGGAAACAGCAAGTCAGCTTTAAGTATAACATAGAAACTCTGCTGGGTGCTGCCATACCAGATGATTATAATAAATTGCAAAGAGTGAATGGAGAAAAGATTCTGACTAGAGCCATTTATATCCTAAAGATAACCCTATTTTGATTTGTGCATTTATGTATGCTCATCCTTTTATTGCAGATATTTTACAGTGCATTGACTGCACAGTACTTTGAGTTTCAGATAGACAAAATATGAATTGGGATATGAGTGGCTAGGTGTAGATTATGTCATCACATATTTGAAATTAGTAAGTAGATATAGCAAAAGGTATATTAATATATCTATGCCTAAATGCGTGCTAATACTCAATTTTATTATGAAAGGTTCTCAGAATTTTTTGTAGATCTTACATTATGTATGCAGTCTTATGCTACAGATTTCTATCTAGATATTTTCATCAGAAATGCTTATCAATTTGTAACTATAATTAATTTTAAATATGATGGTCCATTTTGAGGAATTCCAGTGAAACATATCCATATTTATTTTTGCTTCAAAATAGTTTTAAATCTTGGCAATTGTTAATACTGGACTAACATGATTGTACTTACTTAGATCACAGTTTTCTACTTCATAAATGTAAGTGCAGCATATTTTCCTATCACATCATGCATAGTCTAACAGAATAGTATATATAAAACAGTTTGCTTAACTTTTGTAATAAAAGTTATTTGTGAAGTTGGGGCACAGTTTATTACTTACTGCATCTGAATTAACACTTTTCTCATTAAGTGTAACAAGCTCTCCTTCCATGTACTTTGTTCCATTAGTGTCCAGCAATAACTATTACTCTTCCTGAAAATCTTGAGCTAGTTTTTTTTATCCCCAGTCCATCCTTTCTGATGAGATATCTCTAGTGTATTTTCATTTATAGCTCTGAAAGTCATTTAACTGTATTTTATATATTTTATAAAATATTTTAGCTTGATTTTTGTCAGGTTTCTCTTTATTTTTCTTGATTTTCTTGACTTCTGAAAACAGTTCCAACTGTTTGCAATGGTTGGATTTTTTATTTTTTTTTGTTCTTTGTTTATGGTTGATTGGTTGTTTTTTTATCAGTTCAGTCAGTAAAAGGTTTATGGCAGTACTCTAACAAATTACATGGTTACAAAGAACAGAACTCTTGTCTCAAAAATTTCAGAGAAATAACCATTTAGGCAGAGGAGAGAGAGCTCTTGTAAGTGTCCCTGTGGTAATGAAAGCTTTCTGGGAAAACTTGCACTTTCTTAGTCACTCAATCAGTCAACCACAGACAAATCTGTAAGAAACCAGTTGTAATTTTCTAGTCCTTATAAACCTACCAGTTTCTTTGTTGCTATCTTTCTGTCTGCCTACTATGTTTTTATTTTTTATTTTAACCCTCCCAGTAACTGACTGAATTTGGTGCTTTTTAACAGTGAAAAAAAAAAAAAAAAAAAAAAAAAAAAAAAAAAAAAAAGTCAATGAATCTCTTGTGCTGAGAGGGGAAAGTGATTTGAAGGATTGTAATAATTTCTCATTTCTTCTAAGCTACAACTGTAATCTCTCCAGCTGATGGTGAAAAATAAATATACAGTGTTCAGACTTTGTTGTAGGGTATTTTATTCCTTTGTTCATCCTTTACATATGGCTTTTATCCTTTCTGAAGAGAACATGTATTTATATAGTACATGGCACCTTTCAAGATGTACTTTAGAATTTACTTAACATCTTAATAAACAAACCTGAAAGAAATTAAAGAATTAAACAGGTAACAAGTTAAATAAATTTAAAGAAGGGCTGAGGATTTTTTTTATTGTTTCTTTTAAACATTTTAATCTTACCAAGAATAATCACAGTTTCATTTTACTTTAACTGACTGAAGTAAGTTAGATTGGGTATTCCTGTTGGTCTTCTCCACAAATCAGAAATATTTTACATGGAATTGATGTAGCACCGATTTTTAGGACAGTAAATATATTTTTAAAATAAATTATTGTAAAAGGAGGAATAGTGTGAATCCAAATGGGATTAGACTATTATAAGAATAGTGACAATATTGACTACTAAATTATGTAGACAACGAGATATGGCTTGCTATCTATCTATCTATGAACATTAACAAATGTTATATAAATACTGACTTAATTTTATCCATTACTTTTACCATTATTTAATGAAAAAGAAAAAAGTATTTTTCTCTATCTAAAAGTAGGACGTTTTCTAAGTAAACACCTACCTCTGTAATAATTTTTCAGTATACTCTCTATCTTGTAGGAGTTACAACAGAGTATATGCGTAGTTTTCTATGTGACTATATTATAGGCATAAAATCCAGTAAAAGCCATTGTGTAAGAATTAAGAAAAAAAAACCTGAATTGTTGTATAATTTGCCAGGAGACTACAATCTTTTTTACACTTGCAATTCATTTGCTGCCTTTATTTTTTCTGTGATCATGTCCAGAATTATAAATGTCAATGGTTATATACAATAATACAATGATTCCCACTTCTGTACTGATAATACTTGCAGTAAATATAAGGAAGATCTAAATCACTTCTGTTCTACTTACCTTTACATCCTTTGGGGAGTTAATATTCTCATAATTATGAACGTTATAATGCACAAGAATTAACTTTAGCTATTGATGCATTCACAATAACATTTGCATTTTACTCTACAATGGTATTCTGGATTCATTTGATTCAGCTGCAAAATTTGCTTACATACATGAGAAATAATAATTTGCACCATGTTTGTATCACTTCATGCTTTTTATATTGCATATTCTTACAGACCGTGAGAAGGATTAATGAAAATACTTTTCAACTCTTCGTAGATGTGGTTCTTAGGGACATGGTTTAGTGGTGGACCTGGCAGTGTTAGGTTGTACTTGATGATCTTAAAGGTCTTTTCCAACATAAATTATTCTATTCTACACAAACCAATGTAGTTTATACATAGAGATATTATGTGGCAAATATGGACTTCAGATTATTATTAGAAGTCGGTACCACTGTTAAACAGTTGAGTGGAATTTGTATAATAAACTAAAATATCATCCTGCATTTCTAACTTTCATCAAAAGAAATCATAACTAAAAATGGATATGTGGCACATAAACATTAAAGTAAAATTTGTTTGGAAAGCAGAACAAAAGTAATTGCTCTTGGTCAAATTTCCAAGGCTACATTTCAAGGACATACTATGGTGCTTGTCCCATTATAATGGTATAACAAGATCCTAATCCAATGTAAATGATTAAGAGATACCTTTCAGAAGTTTTGTGTCACTGAACTCATGCAGTAGTTGAAACTAGATTGTCAGTATTTATCTAGTCCATTCTGTTTAAAATGCCCCGTCACTCTCACCAATGTTTCAGGAATACTGTCTTACTGCTTCATCACCTTTTCTTTATTGGTTTGAGTGAGATTTTTTTTGAAGAAAATTCTCTAACTGACTTCAGAACATAAGCTCCTTTTGAAATTGATGGATGAGTAGAGTGTACACAAAGGCTCTTTTGAAAAAGATTCTTACTTAAAATCACACCTTTTGACATCATCTTTTATACTCTTTTATAAAATTCTCCTAATCAAGTTTTAAAAGCAAACAAAAATACTTGTTTTAATTACAGGATCTTCTTTAGGGATAACGCATAGTGTCCAATAACATCCACCCTTCTGTTACCAATAAGGCTGAAATCCTTAGGAATCCAAGATAATTTCTGTTGCCTCTCTCTTCTTAAAGTGTAAAATATTGAGGTCAGGACTGAGTTCAACATTAAACACATAGAAGCATGTAAAGTTATGTGAGATGACTTAGCATATACTGTCTAGCTTCCAGCTCTAGAACAACCTGGATCTCCCATGGATCTTGTGTCCTATCTGTCAGTCTGATGTTGATGCATCAGGCACCCTAGAGCAACTAAAATGTCACCACATACTTATGCTTAGACAATAAAAGTCCCCATTGAGATGACTGATAGATCCTAGACAGCTATTCCACTGACTAACGAGTTGGTGTCATCTATGCAGTGAGACGAGTCAGTCTTTAGGCTCCACTGACTGAATGGACTAGGAGTGGAATTCAACTGCCTACATATATATGGGAACTTGGTGACACATGAAATACCCTATATTCAAAATGTTTCTGCAGGCTGGCAGATATGTCACAGAACATACAGGAGTTCTATATTTTTCTAGAGTAAAATCTAGAAGCCAGAAAGGATGTACTGCCTTATCCAAAAGGTTGATAGCTGCCTACATTTAAGCAAAGAAATCCAGTCTTAGATCCTCACTGATTGTAATAGGAACACCTAGTTCACATGTAGCCATTTATAAGTAGGTGACTTAACCTACAGTGTCATCCCATGTTGAACATGTAAAACTTAATTTATTTGCCCATATACAGACAACTGACTACCATTTGAATTTTCTTAGTGTACACTAGTTGAGCTCCAACTGTCATTCAGACATATATTGAGACGGTTACTTACAGGTCCTGTGTCATGTCTGCCAACCCTGTCCAAAAATTTTGGACACTCCACAATATAAGAGATGCTGTTAGATGCCCATATGTAGCAACTAAATTAAGCTCCAATAAGGTATGAACGTTTTGTATACATACAAGCACACACACACATGTGCCTCCACATATCCTTGATGTCAGGTACTATGGAAGGATGTAAAAGAAGATGGGCATGGCTAAAACAAGCTGGGAAGTATTATTGCAGCTCTTAATCAGGTTTTGACTGATAGAAACACAAATTCTGGGACAGCTAAAACAAAGACAAATCAATGTTCTTGGATTTTTTATGCATCAGAAGTAGGGTAGACTGCAAGGAGAAATAACTTTTGTCAGCTGTCCACAGCTATTCTGAGCTATGTCCCACTCATCAACCCACCCACTCAGAAAATGTATGAATGTCATAACCTCAGTATTCAGCTGTCCTACTGTCATAGTTTAAGCCCAGAGGACAACTGAGTACCATGTAACCATTTGCTTATTCCTTCTCCTTCATGGACAGGGAGGAGAATATAAAATGAGAGGCTTGGGGACTGAGACAAGACAGGGAGGGATAACTCACCCATTATCATCACAAGCAAAAGACAGAATCGATTTAGGAATTAAAAAGAACATCAATTTAATTTGAACACAACCACCACCACCAATAATTTACCATTGAAACAGCGTAAGACAGTGAGAAATACAACCACATCTTAAAAACATCTTCCGCCCATCCCTTTCTTATTCCCCAACTCAGCTTTACTTCCAATTTCTCTACCTCCTCCTCCACCACCAGTGCAGGTGGGCAGGAGATGGGGATTGCAGTCAGTTCATCACCTGTTTTTTTCTGCCAATCCTTTCTCCTCAGGGGGAGGACTTTTCACACTCTTCCCCTGCTCCAGTGTGGGGTCCCTGCCTCAGGATACAGTCTTCCATGAACTTCTTCAATGTGAGTCCTTCTCATGGGCTACAGCTCTTCATGAACTGCCCCAGCATGTGTCCCTGCTGTAGACAGTAGTTCTCCCATCAAAAGATTACTCCAGCATGGGCTTCCCTCAGAATCCTAGCCTTCTTCACATGCAGCCACCTGCTTCAGCATGGGATCCTCCACGGCTGCAGGTGGGCATCTACTCCGCCATGGACCTCCATGGGTGGCAGGGAGACAGCCTGCCCTCTCACCATGGACTGCACAGGAGTTTCTGCTGTGGCACACCTCCCCCTCTGCTCCTCCATTCTTCAACTATCTTCAGTGTTTTCATAGGTATTTTCCTCAGTCCTCCTCCTCTTAGGTTCCCCTTCTTAAATATGTTATCACAGAGGTGCAGCCATCATTGCTAATTGGCTCGGCCTTTGCCTGATGCGGGTCTGACTTGGAGCCAGGGGAACTTCTACAAGTTTCTCACAGGAGCCACTTATGTAGCCACCTCTCTGGCTTCCAAAATGCAGCCACACACAAACAAAACACACCTACCCACTTTGCAATATTCATTCCCACTACGGGTGTGTATCAACTGCAAGAAGCAGTTGTGACATTCCATTGCAATTTATGAGTGAATGTATTGAAGCTGGAACATATTTGGGACACCTTACAGGATGAATTCAAACTGTTGTGGTTCAGAAGTTGTTACACAAACTCCTGAGCTAATTTTACACTGTGCAAGGGAAAACTATGAAATAAGTGAAAAAAATGGGTGAAGAGCAACCATAAACATCCTGAACAAAGCCATGCCCACTAATATGTCAGTGCCCAAAACTTAATCGCCTTAATATGGCTATAGCCATTAGTTTACTAAAGCAACTAAATGACAGTTGAGTAAAAAGTTCATTGGTTATAGCTCTTGATGTTTAGCCCCCCAAAAAAAGGCAACTCTGTGGTCATTAGAAAGGCAAGTGTATGTAACTATATGATGTCCATAGCACAAAATAGCACACTGTAATTACAATCAAATCATCAGCTTACACCCACAAATATCCTCCACAAAGAAATATTAATTACTAATAAAATAGACAAATAGGTACTGGGGAATCAGGGGAGGAAGGAAGAGTTGAACCCTCAGAAATTTTGTTTTGATAAAAACATGCATGAAGGAGCAACTCTGGAGGGATTACTTTGCAGAAGAGATGATGACAATGGTAAGTGGGAGTATAATTAGGTCAATATATAATGCTGTTCCTGGTTAGTAATGAATGAAAGTATGTGCTTTGTGCATTTCTATGTAAAATTATGTGATAGCTCAAAATCTTACTTATAGAATAAAAGCATGAATATTAAAAAAAAAATTAAACAAAACAAAACAAAACCAAAAATACAAAATAAAAAAAAAAAAAAAAAACACCCAACAAACAAAAAACCCCACAACATTCTCCCACTTTTCATGATGTTACAAAGGGCTGAATGGTCAAATAACTGAGTAGCATATAGACATTCAGGGCCTTTTAGTATGAAGTTCTAAACAGAAGCACTTCATTCACTTCATGGGAAAAAAAAAAAAAATGGTCATGCTTCAGTAGACTACTTTGCCAAGTAAGGATACATCCTCTTACACAAGAGTGTTTGCAGATTGCTATGCAGGTCCATGATTCTTCCCCTTAAAGGAACAAAGAATATTGTTCTTACCTACAAAAATTAATTCTCTCCAATGCAGAAATGAGATTTATGAGTCTGCCTCAGGACCCACTGTGTGTTTCTCCAGGTATATAGAGGAATTCAGGCTTTTTATCATAGCATTTTACATGCATATCAATGACTTTTCAAAAAGAATAAATGATCTGTGGAAATAGGACTAATAAACCAAACAGGGATGAGGGCTGTTATTTTTTTTTTTTTTTGGGGGGGGGTTGTTATTCTGCTTTTTTTTTTTGTCTCTTTTAAATATTTTCATCATGGATTTAAGATTGTAATTTTGTAACATTTGAAGGCCACATGCTAGTGAAACATCATCCTTGTCTTTACTTTGTTCCCATACTTTGTTATTTATGTCCTGTAAATCATGTAATTAAACTTGGCATTACCAAAAAAATAGTTAAGAAGTAATTCATATTCATTTAGAAAGTAATCACATCTTTATTTAATTATTATTAAGCAGACTTTGCTTTGAAAAAATGTAATACTTCATTTGTTTCATGAATATTTCACTTATTTTAGAGGTTACAGTAAATAAAATTCCTTGGACTATTTCTCCATGACAACATCACTTGAAAAAATAGATATTTTTTTTTTGAGCTGGAAAAATTCAGTTATTTGAATATGAAAACAAAGCTCTGTTGATGTTTAATGGAAGAAATGTTATGTAAGTTTATGCCCTGATTTATGGGATTACATTAGATATATTCAGTTGTTTTGTAAAAAGCAATTAAAATTATAGTTATACTGGGAAGGCGTGACAAACACTGAGCAAAAGACTTTAGTTTTATGTAAGTACATGTACTTCAATATACTCATGTTGCAGAGATTTGTCTCTAAATACTTTGAATTTTTTACATGATAAGATGAGATAGAATAGACCCACAATCAATATATGATGAAAGTGTTATATGTGAACTGTTGATATGCCTGTGATCAGATGGGGTCCATTAGAATATTCAAACACATTTGTCAGGGGAATTACAAGGTCACTGATATAGTAGAGTTGAAGCCCTGGTGCATTACCTTGATCTTTTTAGATATTTTCTTAATAAAATGAAAATTTGAAAACATTATTGTTAATTAAGATCTGAAGGAATACTCATGATAGCAAGAAAAAGAATAGCTTTTTGATGTTTTTTTCTGAAATGACTGCTGATTGGCAAGAGCAGATGCTGTATATTGATTACATACCACACTAAATCAACAATTCTCTTTGTTTTGGCACCTTCTCTTCCCTTAGTTCTTTTGGTATTACTCATCAAAATCTTCCTGACATGAATATTTCTCAAATATATACATCTTTTGAGCCTTCTCTTCTGTCAAGGTGTTTAGGATATTTTTTCATATAGGGAATGTCTTTAAACAAATTCTCTGTTATCCGTTTCCCCTTGATATGACATCAATGTCTTCATTATTTACTCCTTTTATTTGAAAAGCTTTTATCCTCCCTAGGAATGAGTAAGGATTGCAGACAATAGCAATTAATATTCCAAGCACACAATTTTCTTGGTTTGTTTGATTTAGTATCTCTAATTCCTTCTTTATTTACCAAGAAGGAACAGCTCTTATATGCCAGCTCTCTAATTGACAGGACTAGCTAGACTGACAGAGGCTTTTTTTGACTGAAAGATAATACTCAGTGAAAAAAAAAAAAAAAAAACCAAACCAGATTAGAAAAAAAAAAATGGACCTTGCTGTAATGGGCATTGTTTAATTTGGTTTTCTGGGGCTGGCTACAAATCCTCTTCATTTTTTGTTTTCTTGTAGAAATTACTAGGCTGGAAACAAGCCATTGAAGACAAATTTAATTTCTCACTGTTAAGCTTTTTACACAAAGTATGACAATCATTTTTCTAAGCATCTGCCTTTGTTTGATTAGGTTTCTGTTAAGTTGGTAGCTTTATCCAAGCCTCTTTCATCTGATGGCTTCATAATTGTGATAATCAGAGAATCATAGAATGGTTTGGGTTGAAAAGGACCTTCATAGATCATCTAGTTCCAACCCCCCTGCCATGGGCAGGAACACCTTCCACCAGACCAGGTTGCTCAAAATTCTGTTCAACCTGGCCTTGAACACTTGCAGGGAAGGGGCATCTACAACTTCTTTGGGCAATGTGTTCCGGTGTCTCATCACCTTCACAGTGAAAAATTTTTTCCTTGTATCTAACCTAAATCTATCCCCTCTCAGTTTAAAACTGTTGTCCTTTGTACTATCACTACACTCCCTGAAAGAGTCCATCCCCATCTTTTCTTTAGGCCCCTGTCATGGTTTGAGCCTGGTCGGCAGCCAAACACCACGCAGTCACTCTCTCCCCGTTCTCTTCCAGCAATGAGAAGGAACAAATGAGCCAGGCTTGGGATTTGAGATAGGACCGGGAGGGACAGATCACCAATTATGGTCACGGACAAAAAGGGACACTCGTTAGGGGAAGAAAAAAAAAGAACATACATTTATTACAGACACTAACAACAACACTTAACAGAATAGGACAGTGAGAAGCATTGCCATATCTTGAGAACACCTTCCCCCCACCCCTCCCTTCTTCCCAGGATCAGATCTGCTCCCAGTATCTCTATCTTCTCCCCTCAGAGGTACAGGGGCAGGGAATGGGGGGTGCAGTCAGTGCTGCCACTTTTTCCATCTTTGGTGGGGGGAGCTTCTGGAACTTGTTCCCCCTGCTCCATCATGGTCCCCCTCTCACAGGAGACAGTCCTCCACAAACTTTCTCCGACGGGTCCCTCCCATGGGCTGCAGTGTTTCCTTACACTTCTCCATTGTGGGTCACCAACTTTCTCCAACTGGAGTCCCTTCCACAGGCTGCAGCCCTTCCCGAGTTGCTCCAGCGCTGGACACCCCCACAGGATGTAATTCTCCCAGTGGTGACCCACAACAGCAGGGTCTATATTCTCCCACAAGACCCTGGCCTTCTTCGGGCACAGCACCTTGATCAACCACGTGAAAAACCACAGGCCATAAATCAGTGTCTGCTCCACTGTAGATATTCATGGGGGGGGGGGGGGTGGGGGGGTGGGGAGGGGCACCCTGCCATCTCACCACAGGATACAGGGGGGTCTCTGCTCCAGCACACCTCCCCCCTCCTTTCTTCCTCCATTCCTCCACTGACCTTGGTGTTCATGTAGCTGCCACAACTCCCCCTCACAAGTCCGACTGCTCATCACCACGTCCCTTCTTAAATATATTATAGCAGAGGTGCAGCTGATAGGCTCAGTTTTCGAGCAGAGGTGGAGGTGACTTGGAGCTGGGGGAGCTTTGAGAATCTTCTCACAGGGGGCCGCCCCTATAGCCCCCTCCCCTGATACCAAAAAATCCCACCACTCACCCAAACCCAGGACAGGACTGCAGCTAGTGGAGAGCGCCAATACTGGAGCAGGGGAAAGGTATGAGAGAGAACCAGTGACAGAGAAAAACAACTGTGTACTAACCATGTCCCCCACCCCCTATGCTGCTCAGCAGTAACTAGGTGAGTTGGGAGTTAAGGAGTGAAGGGAGACTCTGGAGATGTAGGAGGAAGGGTGTTGTTTTAGTGTTTGTCTTTGTTTTTCATTACCTGAATATATTTAATTTGCAATAAATTAGGTTAATTTCCCCCAAGTTGATTCTCCTTTTTCCACAACCATATCTCACAAGTGATCTCCCTCTATTTACTTAGGCCCATGAGTTTTCACAGCCTGTTTTCTCCCACTGTCCACCTGAGGAGGGGAAATGAGATAGCAGGGAAGTAAGACTTTAGCCCTTAGCCAACAGTAACCCACTATGGATTCCTAAGTCAGATGATGAACCATACATATTTTCTATAATGTGTCCAGTCAACTCTATGTTGGTGATTTCAGTTTACTCTTTTAACATGGAATTAATTAAATTACTTCCAATCTCTTTAAATAAATTTTCAAGCCCACATCTTGATGTATTCACTAATAAAATTAATAAACATAAAAATTACAAACTTCTTGAAAATTCTGAAAATTACATTTATAGAATCGCGGAGTGACAGAATCACACAATGGTTGGAATGGACCTCTAGTTGTCATTTGGTTCGATCCCCCTGCTCAAGCAGGGTTGCTTAAAGCCATTTACTCAAGGTCATGTACAGATGGCTTTTGATTAACTATATGGATGGAGACTCCACAACCTCTCTGGGCAAGCTGTGTCAGTGCTCAGCCACTCTCACAGTGAAAAAGTGTTTTCTGTTGTTCAGATGGAACCTCCTCTGTTTCAGTGTGTGCCCATCACCTTTGGTCCTGCCACTGGGCATGACTGTAAAGACCCTGTCTCCATCTTCTTTGCACCCTCACTTCAGATATTTATATACATTGATGAGATTCCTCCCTGAGACTTCTCATCTCTAGGCTGAATAATTCCAACTCTCCCAGCCTTTTGTCATAGGAGAGATGCTCCAGACCCTTAATCATCTTCATGGTTCTTTGCTGGACTGTCTCCCGTATGTCCATGTCTTTCTTGTAAAAGGTTGACACAGAACCGGACACAGTACTTCAGGTGTGGCCTTACCAGTGCTGAGTAGAGGGTAAGGATCATCTCTCCCTCAGCCTGCTGGAAATACTCCTTAATGCATCCCAGGATACAATTTTCCTTCTTTACCACAAGGGCACATTGTTGGTTCATGTTCAAGATGGTGTCTGCCAGGACCCTTAAGTCCTTTTCTACAAAGCTGTTTTCCAGACATATATTGGCATATCAGAAGATATATAGATTTTCATTAGATAAAAATAAATGACCTAATGGAGGAAAATCTTTCTTTTCATGTAGTTAGAACATTTTAACTAAAAAAAAAAAAAAAAAAAAAATCAATAGATCCATTATCTGGATAAAAAATACATCAACACTTAATTCGCCCAGAAGTGGACAGTAGAAACTGAATCCCTTTGAAGACTATTACAAAACCTCCATTCTACCAGAATATTTCTGAATATTCTTACACATATATTTATATGTAAAGTGTATGGTTATCTGTACACTGCAGTGCACAATAACATAAACTACACAATATTACGTATTAGATAGCTAGTGCCAACATTCACCTGTCTATGACAAGTCTTATAGTCTTTTGCCTAATAAAGTCAAACCTATCTAGCTGTATAAATGTAATATCATATAATCATTAAAAATATTACTTCATATTTAAAGCTTGTTAATACAACACTTGAACATTTCTTTTTTATGTATTATTAAGAATGTAGCAAGAGGCCTTACTATACAAACTTTATTTGACCTAAAATCAGATTATTTTTTTCATGAGATAATTTATACACATTTAGTCTGTACTTCATAAATATCAATATTAGAACACTACTCCAATTCTGAGTTTGCAACACTTGTTGAATCATATTTATTTCCTATGAATTAATCTTGTTCTTGAGAGTTATTGAAGCTGCATCCTATTGACAGAAAACAAAGCTCCTATTTTTAGAAATTAAGACTAACAGCTCAAAGATTAACCATTCCAAGAGACACTATGTTAGTCTGAGCACATTGTTAAAATGATCATGAGAGATCGGGGAAGAAAGAATTTTCTTCCTTTTGAAACTAGCAGAATGACTAGGATTTTTGTGCCTTTATCTGCAGTGTGAATAATGTTTTACTTCCAAGGATAATCTGAGCATATTTCACTCTTTTTCTGGGTTTTAACACACTGCTTGAGCTTTTGATCTCTTCAGAAATCTTTTGTGCTGTTTTGTTTTTCTGTCCTGTGAACTATAATACACATTTGCTTACAGGATTCTGGGGATCAGTAGTTCAATGTTTAATGTGTGTATGCTGACAACTGCAGTCACATATTCAGTGACCAAATTATCATTCTTGTTTTCTTCAATATGAAAAAATTTATCACCCTTCTACACATGGATAATTTAAGTAAAGTAAAGAAACAAAATTTTAACATTTAAAAAAAAAAAAAAAAAGTTATTTGGAGTGTTCAGTTTTCACAGACTAGCTGTGTGTTGGTTTTTTTTTAGGATATATAGATTATTTTTGCAAATATAAGGGCTGTTTTGGTTTAGTTATTTTTGAGTACTGATTTTTTTCCACAAATTAGGACCAAATTCCTGAAATTAAACACCTTTAAAACAAGAAATATGGAAAATTTGACAGTATTTTATATTCACATGAGGATTAGCTCTGATGATGTTAGTTACTTCAAAGACAAAGTTTTGGGAATCTGATACTTATACTGGAGTCTGCTACAATAAGCTAAATACATGTTCTCTATCTAAGCTATGTGAAAAATTATGGATTTCACAATATGATTCACAAAAACTACTCTGTGAATTGGAATTAGGAAAAAGTGCACTTTAGAATTTTTTTTTCAGAGATATAGAAGTATGATTTCTCAATTCTGGTCTTACCACTCCCATACACAAAGATTTCTTCCAAAAAGATCCACTTTTTTTGAAATACCAAGATCATTAACTGATTTATTTAAATGTATGGGAAGTAAAGGAGTGGTTCTGTGACTTGCCCATTCAAAAATAAGAAATAAGAAGTGAAGGATTTTTGACTTTAGTTTTCTTCTCCACTTGAGAATGTCTAAAATCTTGATTCATGTCCCGATTCTATCTAGAGTATCTTATTTTGCAAGTTATAGAGTGGTTCATGTGGATGGAGTGATCTGTCTAAATATTTTTGTTGACTTATTCTTAGCCCAGATTAATTAATTAATTTATGCAAAGTCTGACAATAGATTTGAGAATAATTTTATCTTCCAGTATACAAACAGCCAGTAAAACAAAACTGAGCGCTGGAATCCATATCTTATTAGTTCCAGGTACGTTTCATCAGCAGGGTAGAAAACTTAGGATCTCCCACACAGACCAGCACCACTGAACTGATGAGAGTAAGTAATTCCAGTAAGAGAGAATATGGAATGGCTTTAGATGGAGACAACAGTTTTGAATTCACAGATGTTTACTGAAAGAAAAGTAAGTCTAATCAGAAATTTTTCATTTTAAGCATAAGGTGTGCTTTTTCTTAGACAAACTAATCATTGTCCTACTCTCGACTTCTATTTGTCTTTACCATCTCCTGGTAATCTGATTCTTTAACCTTCTCCTGGTGTAGACTTTCTAGTCTTCAGTGTTTAACAACTCTCAGATTTTAGCTATGGAGCTCGTTCTTGCCCGTCTTTAATTATGCTCTTTGCTTCTCTGGGGTCCTCATCTAATAATCTATTGCCTATATGCTCTGTATATTCCTCCTCAGACACGTTCATCCTTTCAGCTGTTTTCTAATCCTTGCTTGTATAAAGACAAACCTGTAGAGCACTTTCTCAGTTTGGTTCAGATTTCTGTCTGTGATACCCATATAGCATTAGCCACATGCCAGTTTTCAGTTTTCATAGCAGAAACTTGAAATATTATAAAGAAAACTTAATTCCATTCTTTTATCTCTGAAATACCAAAGCCTCAATCTATGCTTCACGTTGCTTTACTGCTACTGGAGCAGTACTTTGTGATATCATGAAGGGGATTTGACTTTGAATCCTACTCTCAGCAGCCTAATTCCTTGATAGAATGGCAAAGGTACAACCTAACAACTACAATACAGGGAGGATTCTGAGTTTCTGAAATAATTTTTATCATTGAAAAGAGGTTCATTCAGATAAAATTTTTTTCCTAAATCATAGAAGTCAAGAATGCCTGTTAATATACATGTAAGTCATTAGAAATCTTATAGTGTTAGTTCAGATTTACTTCATATTAGATTTGACAGCTCAAGGGTTGATCTTTTCTGTTCTCATGTACATATATTTGAATAATTTCTTTTTGTTCTCAGGATTCTTTAAGGTGTTCCTGGCACCTAAAATAAAATTACCATCTTCTCCCTAGAGAACATACATTTTAGGTTTACTGTAACATCATCAACAAAAGTAAGAAACGGGTAACAGGAAAAAATAAAACAAATTACTGACCAAAAATAAAAAAGTTTCTTAGTGAAACCGGTGCCTCTTGACAATGTTCTTATTTTAACTGTGTTGTAGCTGTTAGGTCTACTGAAATGTTTGAAACTAACTGAACTGCTAGGTCTACTGAAAAGCTTTCCAGTATTTTGAAGCAAAAGATGCTATTTTGACATGTCTTGATCTTCTGGAATATGAAGAAACATTTGCTGAAATAAGGAATACATTGCAAGGTTTCATGTGTCAGATAAGTACTTCTTGAGATTTACTCCTTATGCACAGGGGTAATGAAACATGCAACTGTATGGGCTGCTGTGATTAAAAGTATAGTATGTAATGTTCATTACAATTTTATTCTTTAAAAACTCTCTTCTTTTGCTTCTTCATCACATGCAAAGAGCTTTTCAATTTTATCAGAGACATGATTTTCATATCATTTGATATTTTCAGGTAGAGTAAGTAAATTACATTTGTGTATACTAGGTCTATGCTTTTGGGATTATCCTTACAAGTCCTTCATTTTATCTGCATTGCCGTATCAGCAGGTTTTGTACAGATGGATGCATATGAACAATTACGGTTCAGCACGTAATGTCCCAAAAACTTCCCATATATTTTTACTGACAATTAGGGATATAGCAGTCTCCTCAGAAACACATTGAAGATAAGAAAATATTTTAATTCCAGAACTCAAATGACTAGAAGAGAAGTTTTTGTCATCACACCCTGTTCATGGGCAATAGTAGAGGAATGGACAATGACTCTTTGGAAAATGAACATCAACATTAGCTTACTACTTATAGCATAACAAGGCATTAAAAGTATTCAAGAATTTCTTTCTTGTCCAAAAGAAATTGTAAACATACATTGTGAATATAATTTTTAAATGTACTTCTCAGGAGAGAATAATTAATTAACTTTACATTAAAAAATCATTTGGGGGGAGAGGAATTTGATAGAAACATGATGACTGCAGCCTCTCAGTATCTTCTAGTTGTGCATCAGAACTAGATTATCTGGTTTTAAATATAAAATAAATACATTGCAGTGCTAACATTCTTTCATTCCAAAATACAGAGCAACAAGTAACCTATTTCTAAGTAAATGTATATTCTTTTAAATAAACTTTATATCTTTCCATCAAGTTGTTAAATAATTAATTAAACTGTTACCTATGACACTGACGTGACTTTGGAAAATATTATTGGAATAAATCTAATCTTCTCCTGTCTAAATTATTAGCCCCTTGTGATGACATCAGATCTGAGAGTATGTAACAGAAGCACCTAAGTTACATAACATCTACACCACTTACGGCTTTGCAGATGTGAGGTATATTTTCCAGAGTGTTTTATACCTATCCTCTACTTTGAAATGAAGAAATGGAAAACTGCTTATGGAAAACTTGTAGTTTTTCAAAAGAACGTAATATAGGTAAAACTTGAGGAAATAATTCTCATTTTCTTTCATTTCTTTGCTATTGTCATCTTCTATCTGGGGAAGAAACATCTGCAAGTGAACAAATAAAATTCAAACCAGTTTGTTTTGTTTGTTTTTATATTAGTTTGTCTACAAATCAAGCAAGTTAATTTTGTTATCCTCATTATTATTCAGATAAAACTTAATACTAGAAAATCTAATGGTAAAAGAGATACTTGACTTTGATAACTTCACCTGACATATTTGAATAGCTCATAAATTTATTAGGAAGTCAATGTTACTGAACTCTCCCTGCCTTGAATATTCTACCAGTTGGTGTTAACACATACACTAACTAATTCTGCTCTATAGACCACATTCTCTTCTGTGATTGTAACAGCTCTGCCTCTTCCTACCTTACAGGCTCTATAGTTTTCTAAGTTTATTGATATCTCTTTTTTTGTGAAATTATTCAGTCACAAATTTCAGATGAAAAAGCGCATAAAAGCTGGTTACTCTTGTGCAGCTGATTGTTAATCTGGGTGCTATGATGCTCTTGATGGAATTCCTCTATTACAGAGAAGAGGAGATACAGAGAAGTAGAATATATTGATCTCCCAAGTCCAATAAACCTTTTAAATTTTGCTTGCACAACATATGTACAGTACTTCATATTGTTTAAAAATGAGAAAATCTTACTTTTATGGGCTATCTCAAGATAACAGTATATATTGTTTTAATCTCCAAAAAGCTTAGGGAAGATGAAAGGATATCACCAAGAGAAAAATATTATTTAAAGTTCCAATCTTAGTATAGATTTCAGGAAAATGACTCCGCAGAAACAAAGATAAGCCCATATATAAATCACTGTGGGAATAGAAGTTAATGGGTTATAGTCTTTTCTACAGAACTGAAGCTGTGGACACTGTCATGAAGAAATATACCTATAATAAATTTGGAATCTATGCTTCATTCCCTGTCATACAATTTCTTGAAATATGAAGCAAACACCTTACCTGTGCAAGGTTTTGTACGATTACCCTTATTTTACAGAAGTAACTGAGGAAGATAATATAAGCCATTCGCATGGGACAGACAGCAGAACTGACAAAGGATGTGAACTCCTGAGTTCAGTTCGGATGACTGGATCACATTCACTTTTTCCTTGTTAGTTTTTTGGCCTTTTCCATTTGTTTGTTTTAATTTCTATTGTACCAGAGGAAAACAGAAACTGATTGCATATTCATTAAAGTCAATGCTACCTCTGTGATGCACTAGAGGATATTTTAAAGAAGTCACACTTTGAGTGAATTTTCTAATGCATCTTTAAACAAACAATAAACAAAACTTTATTTGGGAAAATAAAAGTTTTGTATTTGGGAAAACAAAACAAAACAAAACAAAGAGAAAAGTTGTATAAGTTAGGCTATTAAAGTAAAAATGAAACATGGATACTATGAACAGCAAAATATTAATAAAATTAGCTAACTTCTAATTAAATCTCAATATTTCAAAAATATTGGCATTAATAGTCAAGAAAATTTAACCCTGATACTACAGAACAACCAATTTATTTGTGATCTTCAGCTGAAAGTACCAAACTTATGCCAAAAAGAGTGATTGTGATGTATACCTTTTCTATGGTTGCAGGACTGCGAAATTATTAGGTTGAGCTGTGCCATGTCAAGAATGTAAAGGGAGTCATATATTTAATAATCATTCAATACTCTGTTCTTCCTTGTGAAGAATTTCAAAAGAAAATGTATGCCATAATCTGAAAAGAATATAGAAGGCTGAAGGTTTATTTTCAAGTTTATGTTAGAAAAAGTCAGGTTCAATTTAATATGTATAGTATTGATATCATAGAGATGCTGCAGTGGCCAATATTCTAGATAGCTATGCTCTAGCTTGGTTTGAAAAAAGAAGCATAGAAAACCATAGCCAGTAGATGTTATCTGCAATAGTGTAGCTGGTGTGTTTTCAGGTAATGCTACTAGTCTGCCAAAAAGAAATAAGACTTGTATTATGCAGGATGGTGTAATATGGAAGTTCTAAATTAAAAATACTTAGCCTTGCACTAACAAAGTGGACTGGAAATTATATTTAATAAAGTATAAAACGTCAAAATGTTTGAAAATACTTTTGGCAATGAACATTGCTAAAGAAAAAAATCTGCTGGGTATTTAATATGTTTCATTCTCCAGTACACATGAAAACATCAAACATTAAAGCAGAAAAGGTACATGGTATATATACTTGATAAGCAGTGAAGTAAGAACAATCTAAAATGTGGCAGTACGTATGAGTTATATGTTTAAGGCGAAGCAACTTGAACAATGGATAATGTTACAAATTATTAGAAGGATCATTAATTTTTAAATACTGAACAATGAGTAAGTCAGATCAATGTCTTAAGTCACCCAAGTAAATAAATGCTTCAGTCATGTATTTCACTCATGCTGAAGAAAGAAAAGTACAGTAAAAAAAGTTTAGATTTATTTTTTCATATTCTGTACATATATTTCATGTTGGTAATGAAAATATTTTTTAATGAAAATTTTGTTAAATCCAGTGGGAAAATTTTTAAGCTAATATTCTACATTAGTCAGTCTTGAGATGCATTTCATTTTTGATGCTCTTTCTCACTCTTTCCAATGCACCTAATTCCCCTTTAAAACATAAAATTTTTAGTTGTACAGACAGAAATTAAAAGCTCTGACAGAATCAAAAGACTGATTGTGATACTCTCTGATCCTGTTAAAGAAAGAAAGCCTTTAATACAATTATCCGATTCACATAGTTATGGATATAAGAAATGAACATAGACCATTGATGTCTATAATTTGTATGAATCACATTCATGTACTTGTTACTCTTCTGGGTTCAGAATTGTTCATATTTTTAAGATAATTGTTTTTGTTTTATTTTTTTAAGAAAATGCCAAAAATTCTGAGTTTTTAAAATGAAATTATAAATTTATTTTCTTGTCTTTATAAGGACTGAGTTTTTAAAATTAGATTATAAATAATTTCTCTTGTCTTTATAAGCACTTGCTCCCCATTCAGAAAAGATGAAGTTTAGAAAAAGTTGAAGTATATTTTGCATCTTATAACACTCTGGTTTTAATATTATTTTGTTTCTGGCTGGAAATATTCTACCTTTGAGGCAAATTTTGTATTTATTTGATAGATTTATTAAACATTTGTATGCTTATATTTTTACACAGAGTCACAAAACTTCACTTATCTGCCAGACTTGTGTCCAGTTACAAAAGCCTTTTTTCTGGCTAGCCCCTGTAAAATTTATTTCTCACAACCCAAAAAGGTGCTTAGATTTAATTTGATTCATATTTTCCCCATCTCCAATGTTTTTCAATCCCAGGAAAACAGATCTATTTGATGACAATGGTAGCGTTGCAGTCAAGATAACAAAAATGCTTGAACTGCACAGACAATAGAACTGGGAAAACAGTAGATTGTTGGGGAAACGGGAAAATACAATCTAAACAATGCCATTCATAGATATCATAAACTTAGAGAAACATAGAACGGTTTGGGATGGAAGGGACATTCAAAGATCACCTAGTTCCAACCTCTTTGCCATGGGCAGGGACACCTTCCACTAGACCTGGTTGCTCAAAGCCCCATCCAACCTGGCCTTGAACACTTGCAGGGAGGAGACATCCATAACTTCTTTGGGCAACGTGTTCCAGTGTCTTACCACCTTCACAGTGAATAATTTCTTCCTTATAACTAATTTAAATCTATCCCCTTTCAGTTTAAAACTGTTGCCCTTTGTACTATCACTACACTCCCTGAAAGAGTCCATCCCCATCTTTTCTGTAGGCCCCCTTGTAGTACTACAAGGTTACTATTAGGTCTCCTCGGAGCCTTCTCTTCTTTAAACTGAACAACTCCAATTCTCTCAGCCTGTCTTCACAGGGGAGGTGCTGCAGGCCCCTGATCATCTTCATGGCCTCCTCTGAACATGCTCAAGAAGATCTATGTCCTTCCTATATTGGGGGCCCCAGAGTTGAACACAGTAGTGCAAGTGGGGTCTCATGAGATTGGAGTATAGGGGGAGAATCACCTCTCTTGAGCTACTAGCTACACTTGTTTTGATGCAGCCCATGATATCATTGGCTTTCTGGGCTTTGAGTACATTGCCAGGTCATGTTGAGCTTATTGTCAATCAATACCATCAAGTCCTTCTCCGTAGGGCTGCTCTCAAGCCACTCATCACCCAGCTTGTATTTGTGCTTGGGGTTACCCTGACCCATATACAGGACATTGATCTTGTTCTCGTTGAACTTCATGAGGTTTTTATGGGCCCACCTCTTAAACCTGTCAAGGTCCATCTGTATGACATCCCTTCCCTCCAGCATGTTGACCACACCACACAGATTGGTGGTGGCAAACGTGCAGAGGGTGCACTCTATCACACTGTCTATGCCACTCACAAAGACGTTAAGCAATGCCATTCCCAATACCAACCCCTAAAGAACATCACTCATTACTTTTCTCCACCCAGACATTGCCATTGACTGCAACTCTATATATTATTGTTGTCAGAAAAAAAAAAAAAAAAAAAATGCCCTTAGCTAGCTAAATAGCTAACAGGAAAAAGTTAGTTAATATGTGTGCCAATTCAGGTATATTCTTTCTAGGTTTTGTAGTTTTTATCAGTTAATAATGGAATCTCACATCAAATTTTAATATATCATGGCTAATCAATTTGTCAGCTCACTGTTGGAGTAGTACATTCTTCCAGTAAGATTGTACAGAATAAGACCTTTGTCCAGAAAGCTTTTAGTCCTGAATGTAAAACTGACATAAACAATCCCTCCAAGATTATTGATAACCTGATCTTTCATATGGTATGAGTTTGTGAAGCCAAAATCCTTCTTCCTTCTGCCTCAACACACTTGATATTTATTCTGAGAAGATTATGATATAATTGAGCATCAACTTGAGATTCAGAGTGAGCACAGAGTGCCTACAGGTACATAAAGAATTTAAGGGATTATATGAATGGACTCACTTCATTTTAACTTTGTACCTTAAGCACCACTGTACTAAAATTTGAGAACAAAGTGAGTATTTTACTAGTGATAATATATCTATATGCAATAATCTTATTGAACTAATCTGAAGGTTCTGTAAATTAATAAAATAAAAATATCCAATCCAAAATAAATGTTTTATTTAAGAAATATGTGATATACACCACAACACATGCCTCCCATATCTGACAATAAGACCAAATATTTTTATGGATTTTTAAAGGATTCCAAAACTACCCGTAAGCTAGATTTCTGGTCAGTTAACATTAGACTAACCAAATTTGTAATTAAACTAACTATCTGAAGTACATAGATAAATGTAGCTTCTGAAGTGAATTGTTTTAATTGGAAGAACAGATGGTGGAAGTCCCACTCCAAATATGTAAATATTGATTCAGGTGCCAATTTTAGGTTTGATCTAAAAAATTGTTATGTTATTACATCTTCCTCTGGAACAATTCTATTCATGCCATACAAACTGGAAGTCAAAAACTCACTTATAAAGGAACACATATTTCTAATGGAACTAATTTTTCAGTAAAATATTTTTCATTTGAGAATGCTGATTTGATGAAAAAAATGTCTTCATACGAATGGGTCAAAACTGTTGAAGATTAAATTTACTACTGACTATGTTTCTACATCCATTTATTAAGCTGGATTGCCTGCTTTCTAAATAAAGTAATGTTTTCTGGTACTGAAGAATTTTATCTTCTTTAAAAATGTTTCAACAGAATGCAAGCCTTTTTTTAAAACTTTAGTAATAAATCACATTCTATAATACTTAAATAATTTCAGCCATGTGTTTTCTTGTACATGGGAATATTGGGAAGGTAAAAAGTCCAAATCTAAATTTTACTTAAATATTTTATGTCCAGCTATATGGGTTCAATGATGAATATTCCCATAAAAAATACAATGTGATATATTCTATTATTTTACTAATTATACATTACCATCTGTGGGGAACAATGAATAATGTAATAATGCTGTTATTTGCAGGCCAAAGTCAGACATATATAATGCTTTTCATTCAAGACAAATACAAGTTATAATTTTCATAGTTTGCCCAGATTTGAATTAAATGTAGTCACAATGAAATGTATGAGCATTCTGACAGAAGGAGGTAATGCCAGTAAAATTTAGAATCAATGACTAAAATATTAAAATATTTTCATTTTGGATACCAACAGACAAATGTCTTATTTTCAAACTAGTGCTGCACAGGGTATCATGTTCATAGTCTCAGTGTGAAACTCTAAAGCAGAATGGCTATGATGACATTGGATCACTTTTAACTTGCCTTTTCTCTCAAACACTTGCAATAAGCATATGACTGAGGTATATTTAGTCTATCTTTTTCAGCAGGGTAGATTTCAAATAATGTCAGAGCTGTGTTACAGCTTTCTACTTCGGTATTTCTGCAATATTTTGCTAAGGATGTATGTCACATGTTAGGTAACAGTGACACATGGAAATACTTGGAGGTAAAAGTAGCTTTGAGATGGCTTTGGTAGATTATGAAGCAAAAGTAGCCAAGATTGGCATAGCTGATTCAGTGATATAAACAGTGGTCACTGAGGAAAAACAAAAATCTCAGCACTGTGCTTGTGTACTTGCACATCTTCTTCGATGGATGTATTTTGTTGACCACAAGAGATAACTTGAAGTAAAATAACGTGTCTGCAGGCTGGACGATTCCCTGGGGAACCAGGACATGAAAGTAAACTGGGAGTTAATATTTTTGCCAAAGTGGTTCAACTTCTATTGGCCTGAAGGCTAAGACAGACTATTCTCTGTGGTGAAGACATCTGTAGCCAGTCAGTATAGAATATGTAGTTATCATTAAATTTGTTTGTGTTACAGAGTATTAGGTACATTATAAAGTTTCTTTCTATAGAGATATAGGCTACTTTGGGAACATGTATCTTTGGTGATTATTGTGGTATATATAAGAACAAATTTAACCTAATTTATTTTTTATCTAGCCCTGTAGTTCAGAAAATACAATATTACCATTGTTAGTAACAAGCCATGGGCTTTGTAAGAAACCTGCAAGGACTCAGAAATATAACTTGTCAGAGTTGATTTTTCTGGACTCGGTCTGGCTTGCCTGAAACTATGTTTCAGTTTGTTTAGCCATAACATCAATTGTCTGTATACAAGATTACTATTGTCATCAGCTAAACTTTCTATGATTGTGTAGTGTAGTCCCTTTGCTATATAACACTACTCTACAAAGTAGTCCTATAACAATTTTATAAAAAGTTTTTTTCCAGTGTAGAATCAATTACCTATTGCCTTAGAATAAAGATGTAATACAAAGAAACTCAGTGATGGGTGACAGCAGGGGCCTTGAAATTTTGGTTGCACAGGTCTATAAGTAAATCTCCAATGACCAAGTACAGATGATTAACAGAACAGTATTTTGTGAGCTGGGTAGAAATTATTTTAGGCATTTTAAAGGGAAAAAAAGAACAAGTATAGATCGTATACAAAACATACCATGTACAGTAAAATTTCAAAATAACAGAATTTGTGGACCAATAGAGGAAGAATGATTAGGTGGACTACAGGAACAAATGCATAAAAATTACTTCCAAGGACGAGGAAAAACATCATCATAACCTCTCAATGAAGAACCTGGGGTGATGACAAGCTACTGCAACCTTCTTCCAGCCTCATCTTCTTAAAGAAAATTTGTTCCATTGACCTGAAGACCCTGAGGGGCAGAGATAGAGTGAGGATAATACATTTTTATAGCAATGCTAATTGCATTACTAATGAGAAAATTACTAATTTTCTTTAATAATCAGATACTTTGTACTACCAGTACTAGTATCATTGTAGCTGCACTAACATTAAGCCAATAGGCTAACGATGAACTCTGCTTTACATATAAAAGTGTGTGTTCTCAACCCAGGAAAATCTTGTATCCTGCCCTTCAGTCTTGGTTGTAATCTGGATGCAATAATTCAAGTCCAACTGTTTGATCCAATAAAGAACATTTGAAACCTGCAAGTTAGAACTTTTGGTTCCCATAGGTTTTAACAGTGAAATTTTGTTACATGAACTTCCTAGACAATGAAGAGAACAGCTAGGAAACCAGGAAACTTCATGTTAACTGTTGAGAGAGACCATACAAACATGTCTTAAATCCCCTATGTCTGGGATTAAGTTGTGTCAGGGTGGCAAGGAATAATGTGTGTTTCAGAGACTCTTCTATCTATAGGTCCATCCACGTTGTGATTTTGGGAAGAAACAAATGTGAAGAAAAAGTATTACTGTCAATACACGCTTTCCATAATAACAGCTAGTACACCTATTAAAAAATAAGGATGCTAAGATTCAGTAACTTCTTGTTAAGGTAAGAGGACCAAAGCCATATGCATCAATCAAAAGCCGTAAGATCTAGTGAATATGTGTTTATGACTCTACTTTCCTTACCCTCTAATTCCTGTTAGGGTAAATCTGGTCTTTGAAAAACAATTCATTCAATATAGATAACTGAGAGTAGAGAAAGAAAATAATTTACATTAGTATTTCAGTTGTTAGGCCATCCAGCAGAGAAAATTAATGCTGTATTCTCATCCTTATTGATTGGGACTGTTTAATGCTACACAACCCTTTCTTCTCATCCTTTGAACCACAGCTAAAAGTGCCAGTAAAGATTGTACAAGGGTACTGTTTAACTAAGTGCTTACTTGGCACCTTACAGAAAAACATTCCTGTCCAAATATATGATTCAGTGTGCGCTTTGTTTTCAGTTTTAATCAAGTTATTCCTTTGTGCCAGCCATCAAGAAAGCTTGTCACTTCCTCTTATCTGTTTGTATCCAAGGTCAATTAGTTTTAATAAAACTAATCCAAAACCTCCTAAAGTCAATGAGCCAAGGCTTCTTTTCACTTCGGATTGGACACAAGTTGTCAAACTCAAAGCAGATCAGTCAAAGTTGACATCTTACAGAAGGTATTTTAAATTAATTGACAAATCCTATTAATATTTTGAAAGTTAGTTTCTGAACTATGAATTGGATCCAGAAGTGACCAAGATGTTTATGCAGGCTATGAAATCATGACTTACTATAGACTGAAATTCATATTTAATCTGAATTGTTTATTGCAAATTGGCTGTAGCATTTTTCCCCCCCCCTACTATAAGGATCTTAACAGATACATTAGATAACATAAAGCTGATTGCTATTGGCAATTCACACCAAATAATATGGCTAAATAAGACTTTTGTCCCAATTAGTCAGTGAAGTTCAGATCTCACTTCCAGAATCAAATCAAACCTATTTTTGCAGATCGCTCTGTAGAGATGCTAGTAGCAAATATATCTATTTAATGGCTTTTAAAGATGTCGTGGTTTGAGCCTGGTCGGCAACCAACCACCGTAGCTGGTCACCCTCCTTTCCCCCTCCCCACCTGGGAATGGGGGAGGGAATTAGAGGGGTGAAGGGAGACTCGCAGGCCGAGATAGGAACAGTTTAATATTGGCAATAAAATGAGAACAAAGATGATGATTAAAAAAAAAAAATACATATATATAAACAGGCAATGCACAACATAATTGCTCACCACACGCTAACCAATACCCAGCCCGTTCCCAGCCAGCGACCCCGAGATACCAAGATCCCACAGTCTCAATCCCAGAAGCAAGAGAGCTCCTTCCCAACCACCCCTCCTCTATATAGTAAGCATGACGTTCCATGATATGGAATATTTCATTGGCCAGTTAGGGTCAGGTGCTGTGGCCGTGCTCCCTCCCTGCTCCCTGTGCCCTTGTGCACGGGCAGAACATGAGGAGTTGGAGAGTCCTTGAAGTCTCAGTAGCAGCTGAAAACATCAGTGTGGTATCAGCATTCTTCTCATACCAAACCCAAAGCTAAATCCAAAACACAGCACTCATCTAGTTCCTGAAAATGAATATTAACTCTATTCCAGCCCAAACCAGGACAAAAAAATAATATTTTGAAGAGAGTGAGTAAGATTTGGCCTAGATGGTTATTCCCCATCCTGTCTGAGCAACTTATTCTAGTGCTTAACCAAACTCACTGTGAAACATTTTCTACTCATGCTGAGTTGGTATTTTCCTTGTTAAAATCTGTGCTCACTCTCTCTAAAATGTTCCTGTACAGCCCTGAGAAAAATTTGACTCTTGGCTCTGTATCCTCCCATAAAAAGAGTTGAAGACAAGTTGCATTGACTCAATCTTCTGTTCTTCAGCTTTAATAATCCCGTCTCTCTCCACCTCTCTTGGTACATCATAGGCTTCAGGTGTCTAATCATCATGGTGGTTTTCCAGAGGGCTTGCACAATTTGACTACCTTTCTTTTACTGGGGAGCTCAGCACTGGACCCCGTTCTCCAGACATGTCTCACCAGTGCTGGGCAGAGGGAAAGGATAACCTACCTCAACATGTTAGCAATGTTCTTTCCAATGTAGCACTGGATGCCGTTGGGCTTGATTGATAGAAGAGCATACTGATGGCTCATGTTCAAGTTGTTGGCCTCCAGGGCCTCCTCTGCAAGCTCAGCCATTGCTGGTACATGGAGTTATTCTGTCCTCATTACAAGACATTGATTTTGCCTTTACTGAATTTCATTAAATTACTGTTAGCTCACCAGCAATACAGATTCCACTGAAATGTCTTATGTTTTACCACCATTGTCTTTCTACATAGTGAGTAAAAGGATGCCATAGAGTGGGAAGAGAAAATCAAATGGATGGAGTAAGAGCCCCCATCCCTAAAAATAGTAACAGATGAGCATCAAGTCAAAACATCAAAACAGCATGGAGTACTACATTTTAAGAACTATTGCACCTAGAAGTTTGAAATTTTTTTTGAATTTCAGAATATTTTGTTCAAAAACTCCATGACAATAGAAGGAACTACTGTCCAGCAAAATGTTTAACATATATACTTATATGTTTAACATATATGCATATATGGTACACTGCTGAGTTATTAAACATCTGTATTGGTAATAAATATATGTAAGGAATCAGCATCTCTGTTTAAAACATCTTCAAATAGATAATTTCTCCAACAGTACATTTCAAACAAAAGAGATATACTTAAGGTTTCATACTGTAAACTTAGATGAAAATAGAACAGAGGAAAATATGAGGTTTAGTATATTTGGTATTTGTGCCTGATAAGTTTTAAATCTTTTTTTGATGACTAAGTATGTCTAGTACAATATAATTTACCTGGAATTCTGATACAGTAAAGATCAGAAATTGCAGCTCGCTAGAGAAGAAAGGATTAGTATAATTTGAAGAAATGAAGAGATGACAGTAATTTACAAACGCTTGTTCTCTTAGTAAAGAGAGTGTTCTTTCTTTTTGGAACAGCTCTCAATATTTTCTTTGACTTGTTTTTCACATATTCTACTATTGTGTGATAAATTTTGAGAATGGTAGAATACTGGAGAGTAGTATTACCCCCAGGAAACTGTATCATGCTGAGGCTAGGAAATGAGACTGAATAGTACAAGATGTGGCTTCAAGCACAGTGGGTCAAATGAACTGGGGATTCACACCTTGAGTTACACACACACAAAGAAAAAGAAAGGCAAAGGAGTCCTGGACATGTTATCAGTTACTAGAGACAAGAAAAATGCAAATAATTTTAGGATGCTACTAAACCTGAGAAAAGCAGAAGTACCATGTCATTTTACAAGGCTGTGATAACACTGAAATGTTGTAGAAATCTTAAAAAATATAACATCCAAAGTAAAGCAAATAATCAGGTAAACTATTAAACAGGTTTGAAGGCTGTTCAAGAGAACAATCTAAAAAAATCTAGATTGTTCAGCCCAGGAATGAAAAACAATCAGAGGAATTTGATGACTGTCCCTAAATCATTAAGGAGACAAATTATGAAGAAGGAAAGCTATTTAAGCTGATGGACAAATGATGTCAAGATGAAAATGGTGATAACATAAGCCTGACTTAATTCAGTTTGGAAATTAGGATTTATTAGGATAAGAACTTTTATTAGGATCAGAATGATCTGAGAACAATCTCTTATAGGGGTAGTGTTTCTATACAATAGATTTGCCACAGCCAGGGACCAGTGCACATGACCTCAAAGGCCACTTTAAATTTTATGTTCCTATGAAAGATATCACAATTTCTTTGGTGTATTGGTACTGTATCTATTGTTTTCCAGCTTTGCTAACAGCACAGTTCAATTTCAGTACATCCCACTGTGACACTGAAAAGTCAATTGTTATGATTTTCTTCTGTTTCTTTGAAAATACTCTCTACAGTAATATAATTTTGTTACATATTATTGTACCAGTAATATTTGGCATTTTAAATCTTATTTTTAAATAACTAAATTAATATTTGTGCTTAACTGATTTTTTGAAATGGCTGATTTCCCATGGAGATTTGGTAAACAAAATGTTTACGAAGTTATTTTTATGGGAAAATAGGAAATTGAAAAGAGCCTAATGAACCTAACAGTGTACTTACAAGATTATGCAAAAAAAACAAAATATACATAAATAGGTACTGTACAAAAAATGCAGACTATTTTTTCTCTTAAAATATTAAAGATGTGTTTTCAGAACATAGGTGACTTGCTGAGTCTGACTTACTTAAGAGCAAAATTTTTTTGTAAAATAGGTGTTACTTAACTATTTTAGTACTGTTCCATGTAAGTAAAATATGTCCTGAACATGATAATTCTTAAGTATATTCTTATCTGAAAACATGAATAAATATGTCTGAAGTAGTCTGACCTGTGATTATAATTAATGTTGATTTTTCACAAGAACCATAGTTCACTTTAATCTTTCACAGTCTTTCTCAAGATAAGTAAGGTACATTATTTGTTGTAGTTATACATAGATGCAATTATCTTTATTTTAACTTGATAATATTAAGAGTGGGATTAATTTCTACTTCATGTAGAGTTTTCTTCTGAAGTTTTAGTTCCTTCATCAAACATCTCAAATGTGCAGTGAAAGACTGGACAGCAGATTGAACAATTTATTGGCCTGATCCAGGATGCCTTTTTATATACAATTACATCTGGCCTCATAACCATGTTATACACAAGTCTTTTTGACTTAGCAAAAGTTTTTTTTCACATAAGTAAGGTTTCTTCTTTTTACATATAAAGATCAATTTCTGTAGTAGTTCTAACACTTTTGGTCTCAAAACTGAATCTGTCATCTGACCCACAGTGATGTAACAGTGAGTTCAGAGCAGCAGAATATTTTTATTCATAAAAATAAGTTTAATTTAATAGCCTTGCCTAACTGCATTTTTATTTTGTTTCTTACTGAACTGCAAATATAAACACTGCTAGGAAAAGAATCATTTTTATTTAGAAAAATTAAGTGTTTCCCGGACTGTTATAAGAATGATAAGATACTTGATACATCACTGTTAGTATAAAATAAGTTTTAACTGTTTCTAGTGTTATTGTGTACCACCCTCTGTAATAATGAGTTATAACAGTCAAAGAACCACTTGATTTTCAGTGCCCAGTGAAATAAATAGCAAGACTGACTTCAGAAAGGTTTGGAATTATGTGCTGATTAATTTGTTGTTTTTCATATAACCCCTAAATATGTTACTAGATTTGAAGTCCAAATGATAACAACAGTTTTGGCATTAATGCTATTTTGCTATAAATGGTCTTGTCTTCCTGTACATCAAATTCAAATTCTATTGAATATATTGTCTTTTTCATTATTGATTAAATAAATTATTCTAGAAATATTGTCTTTTGAAAAGGTGGGCCTGTAAGGACTTGTATACAACTGTCAAATTTATTGACATAACATCATTAATAATTGTTTTAAAGTAGTATTTCATCCTGAGAATATAATTTGAAATAGATTCCACGTGTAGATCTGGAAGACTTCCAGATCTAGGTAGGATTGATCTCTTTTATCTGTGATGCAGGACTGCATCATAAAAGATAATCTGAGTAAGTTCCCAGTGGTCTGAGGACAACTACTGGGATGGGGTTTATTTTCATAGCTGCAGTCTTAAAATGCTTTTAGCTGGACTCAAAAAATTCAGAAATAGGTTGTGATGGGCTGACCTTAGCTGGATTCCAGACCCCTGCTCAGATGTTCTTTCATTCCCTCTCTGCAACAGAACAGAGGACAAAAATTGGATGAAAAGCCATAAGAGATGAGATAAAGACAGGGAGATCAATTACCAATTACCATCATGGGCAAAGAGACTTGACTCGGGATACGTTAATTTGTTACCAAGTAAAATAGAGTAAGATGGTGCAAAATTAAGACAAAACTAAAAGCACCTTTCCTCTGCCCCTTCTCTTCCCAGTCTCAACTTCACTCCTTCACTCCAGACTCCACTACCTCCTTCCCATCTCAAGCAGCTCAGGGGAATGTGAATGGGGGGTTTTGGTCCATCCATAATATTTAATCTTTACTGCTTCCTCCACACAGTTTTCCTTGTTCCTGCATAGGTCCTCTCAACAATCTGTAGTCCTGTAGCTCTTCTCCTGTTTGGACTGTCCATAGGCCAGAGTTCCTTCAGGAAATACGCACCTGCTCCAGTGTGGGGTCCTCCATGTTCTGCATGGGAATCTCTGCTCCTTTGCCTGGAGGACTTCCTTGCCTTCCTTCTGCTCTGACCTTGGAGCTCACAGGATTGTTTCTCACTCTTTCCCCCATCCCCTTACTCCTCATATACCTGCACAGTGTATGGCACTTTCCTTAATATTTTTCCCCCGAGGCACCACCACAGTGTCTGTGGGGCCAAGCTGTGCCCTGTGGTGGGTGGGTTGGAGCCGGCTGGAACCAGCTGTGTCCGGCGCGGGGCAGCCCCGGCCTCCCCTCACAGAGGCCCCCGCAGCCCCGCTGCCAGCCCCTGGGCACCTGCACCCAGTATAGGTATCTAGAAAAGTTTTGCTTGGGTTTGATTTAGTCTACACTGAAAAACAGTAATGCTAATTTTCTAAATGGAATTACAGACCAAGTGAAATACACTGGCTGCCTCACTTTTTGGACTGAAAGATAACAAGTGTGAAATGGATGTTTTAAAAAAGAAAAAAGAATGTAAAAATAATGTGAATATTTAACTAGAGAAGTTTGATTCGTATGAGTTGTTATAATCCATAGAAGTACAGCTTGAGCATTTCAGTATGCCTTGGCTTTGTAGCTCAGATTCAGTCAGAGAGACACGGTCTTGCTGGATGATGTTCTTTGCACGTAACACCAGCTTTGACCTCTGTAAGTAAAGAATTTCAGTAGTAAAAAATGCTTAAAGGTGGTTTTGTGATTTGTACAAATGTTTCCCAGGGACCAAGCAGATATTATCAAACTCATTTAGTTTTTGTCCCAAAGCACATCTCTTAACCTAGTTCTTCAGAGTCCTAAAACGTATGCACTAATCCACTAAGCCTCCTAGCCTCACAAATTATTGAAAGTCTCTTACCTACAATCTCACTCTGAAGATCTGCTGGAGTGACTATGATCTCAGGGAAGTCCAGACAGTGAAATATATTGCCCTACATCATTTAATTTCTCACCATTTAAAGTTTTTACTGATTTGATTTTCTTTGAGAAACATATCACATCTCTGAACGTTCACATTGAACATTAACATTAACTTGAAGCATTCTTCAGAACTACCTGTTTCTAGCAGTAATAATGTAAGTTGAGGTGACATAATGAGCTATATCTAAAACACCATTGTATTTTTAAGATTCCATACATTGTACATATGTACAGTTTCACTTTGCATAAAAAATGTGGATACATAGAAATAACGGGCAGAAAACTTATTGATAGAAAAAGTGCTTTGAAATATATCTTGTGATAAGAATTGGAATTATGTGTGTGATTGAATATAAAAGTAACCTGTTTCATGTACAGTTTAATAGGTGTATTTACTGACAAATTACGCTTGCCTGCCCAGGTCATTTTGTTGAATTATTGGCCACCTGCGGCAAAAATAGGTCTTCACTTTTGAATGTTATATTGAATGTAGTATTGAATGCATGTATTGAAGCTATGTACTGAATTTATCCCGCATTCACAACTAAGCAAAAAAAAAAAAAAAAATTGCGTTGGCAATTACAGTGTCAAAACTTATTCAGTCTTAGAATTCATCATCAAGTACCAGGTTGAAGTATCATCTGGTCCAACCTTTCTTGGTAAAAGGATGTTCTAGACAAGATGGCCCAGCACCCTGTCCAGATGAATCTTAAAAGTGTCCAATATTGGGAAATCCACTACTTCCCTAGGGATATTATACCAATGGATGACTGCTCTCATTGTGAAAAATTTTCTTCTTACATCCAATTGGAATCTCCCCAGGAGTAACTTGTACCCATTACCCTTTGTCTTTTTCATATGACTCCTTGTAAAAAAGGGAATCTCCATCTTTGTAGTCACCCTTTGAATACTGGAACATGGTGATAAGGTCTCCCCTAAGCCTTCTCTTCTCAGTGCTGAACAAACCCAAGTCTCTCAGCTTTTATTTGTACGGCAAGCTTCCCTAATCTCTTGATCATCTCTGTGGCCCTCTTCTGGACCATCTCCAGCCTGTCCACATCTTTTTTTTTTTTTTTTTTTTTATATAGCAGGGACCAAAATTGAACACAGTATTCCAGGCATGGCCTGACAAGCATTGAGTAATGAGTTAATGACTTCTTTATTTCTGCTGGTGATGCCCTTGTTGATGCAACCCAGCATCCTGTTGGCTTGCTTTGCTGCTACAACACACCGTTAACTCAGGTCAAGCTTGTTGACCCCCAGGTCCCTTTCCACAGAGCTGCTCCCCAGCTGAGTAGATCCTAGTCTGTGCTGCACTCCTGGATTATGTTTTCCCAGGTTCAAGACCTTACGCATGTCCTTGTTGAACTTCATAAGGTTCTTGTTAGCCCTATATTCCAGCCTATCCAGTCCTTCCTGCAGGGTTGCTCTCCCTTCTGAAGTTTCCACTTCCCTACTCAGTATGGTATCATCAGCAAAATTCATCACTTGATCCCATCATTCGGATAACTTATGAAGATATTAAACAGCGCTGGGCCCAATACTGATCCCTGAACCATTATCACTTAAAAGAAGAAACAACTGCAGCTATTCAAGGCTGGATTCACAAAGCAACATAAGGGACTCTGTCTGTGACACTACCACTGGACAGACTGACCTAAGCACCCTCTGCCCACACTAATTCTCAGCTACTTGCACTAGAGTCAAGATAGCCATGTTCATTCAGTAGTTGCTAGAAATGCTTCTTAGCTCTTGTATTCTTGTATTCTACCTCTGACAGTGCATCATTCAAACACAATTATTTCACTGTGAAAGTGAACTGGACCTTAACATGTATATCTCACTGTTATCAGGTCTCTCATTCCTTATTCCATTGCATAACACTCCAATGTCCAGTCATTTTCCCAATTACTCATCAGTGTCCCAGATTTAGTTCCTTGCTACTATTCTAATGTTGATTTTGTAATAATTTTGAGAGTGAAGTCTTAGTCTATATTGTTTCTATACTATAGCTAACATCACCTAGATTTGCCTTCTTGCATAATAGCAAACAAAACATTTCAATGCCTTGGGAAGCCTGGGAAGAAGAGGGCGGTTGGAGGAAAATGTTTTCACTTTTGTCTGGTTTTCTCACTATTTTGCTCTATTTTATTAATGGGACAATTTAAATTAGTGTTCCCCACATCAAGTTTGTTTTGCCCATGATGGTAACTGGAAAGTGATCTCCTTGTTTTTATCTTGACCCATAAGCTTTTTCATCTTACTTTCTCCCCCTGTCCTGTCAAGTAAGAAGTGTGAGACAGTAGAGGGGTGGGGGTCTGGAAGCCAGCCAAGATGAACCCAAGTTATTATCATATATTTATTCTTTTGTGGGATGGCAACATTTAAGGGATTTAACTACTTCGGACTCAGATACAGGATGATAGCTTTATTTAGCATGGTACTAGAATAACAGGGTTTAACTTTACATATACCTCATATTACAGGAAAATGTATTACACATGTGAAATACATACTTGTAGCACAAAACTGTGGAAACAAATAGGTTAGAAATTATTTGTCACACACAGAAATCTCCTCTTTTTTTCCCTAAGATACAGTAATTCCCTGACCCTCACGTAAAGGCGACCAGGATTTTAGTTCCAAAGCTTTATTGCATGTATTTTACATCTGAAGCCTGGTTCTAGTGCAATGGTCATGTTCTAGCTGTAATGAACCTTCATGGCACATGTCTTGGACAAGAGTCTCACAGGATTATGTCCTGGGGTCATTTGCTCACAGTCTTCACCCATACATCCCAAGGTCTCATTTAAAGAACAATTTTCTGCAAAACAGCTCTTACGAGATGTATCTTATTTCTGAGGACATTTTTTTTCCCTGTAATTTCCTTGTCTATCCCTGTATTTAACAGTTCTTGATTCAGATTTCTCTACAAATTGTATAATCTCATCCCTGATTTAACATGATGGGTGATTAAGCAAAATATATGGTTAAGCATAACTATCACTGTGATTTAACTATCTTTGATTTTCCTTTGTTTTCATTTCAGTGTTCCAGCACCCTCATCTCATTCATTTATTTCTGCCACATGAGAATCATCACTGGGAAGTTCTTAAAACTTCACTTGGTTTACCAGATGCCATTCTACAGAATAAAAAAAAAAAAAAAAATAGCAGAGAATTTTTTCAGCCTTCTTTTTGGTACTTTCCTCTGTGCACTTTCGATTTCCCAGCAAGGAAATCAGCCTCTGCCTTTATTTCTAGGAGACCATTTATCTTCATGTGAGACTCTCTGTCTTCTTGAGCTCCTTAACTACAAAGATAATCACCAAAGCAGGGCCATTCTTACTCCTTCTTTACCCTCTGCCTCCTGAGTGTGGCAGGTACACCCACCTGATGAAAATGGGGCTTCCTGGCTGTTGAACTATTTCTGTGCCCTTGTTCTCAGGGGCCCTCAGCTAATAGGGGTTGATACTGACCACCACAGATCATATTTGGCTCAGGTATAAATGGAGACCCCTAGGGGAGCCATTTTGAACTAGTGCCTCCTGAAGCAGTGTGCTGCAAGTGAAGACTCTCCCCTTGGGTTAGGATGCTGCCCAAGGAAACTCCTTGTGGTTCCTATGGGTTGGGACACTGCCCTAAGAATTTCTTTTTTTTAGGTGAGTGACTGACCATTTTGGATTGTCACTAAAGCCTTGGTTTTTGTGTGGTGTTCTGTTCTCCTCGCACACACATTTGAGGATGCCATTTGTATGTTTCTGGAGTGACAGTTAATTGTGTTGAAAATAAATTTTATTTTGTTTTTTTGTTTATTTGAGAGCTTCTGCATCACTGAGACATGGGTTGTCAAGATAAGCTATCTAACCCTTTGTGGGAACTTGTTGTCATAGACCAGAGTACTGGCATGAGTTGTTCATCTATCTGGAATCCCTCTGCTATTCAGATACAATGATGAGGTTGAGAATTCAGAAAACTCCAAAAGGATGTGACAAAACTCCACTATCATTTGAGCATCTTCCACACAATACTGTCAGCTTTGTTTGAAGAGCAGAGAAATCAGATACCAGAGGATATCTAAGTCCAAATTCTAATTTACCAGAAGATAGAGGAGGAATATCTTCCTTGTGTCATTCCCTCCGTAGCTTTGCCCCTCAACACTGTTAGCAGTGCTCTAGCACTTGCAGTGCTGTAGCTGTAGAAGCCAGGGAGTCCTGTTCCTTAGCAAAAGAGCAGTAAGCAATATAATTTCCCTGGCTTCCCCACTTGCAGCTACATCCTGATAAAAATGTTCATATGATGCATTAGTACTCTAGGACCAAGGACTGGAATCAAAGATTCTTCACTTCTCAACTGCACATTTCTCAATGTTAAGCAACAAAGTCAGGGTTCTCTTTTTATTTTCAGGCACATGACACGAAGCATTAATTTTCTGCTGCATCATGACACAGTTGAAACAAGGAAGTAGGAAGGCATTTCTGTAATTTGGTGGTTAATGAATTCTTCTCAGAGTACTGGGTTTCAAGCTGGTTTGAACCTCATGTTCCTGGACCGAAACTGTTACTGTTTAGAAGCACTATCAGAAAAGAGCTAGTATATAGACGAGAATACACTTTACATCCATGAGTTGTTTTCATAAATGTCAAAGTCATGGACAAAGCAACCAGGTACTTCTTATTTCTTCAGTACAGACTGGGTGATGAATAGATTGAGACCAGCCTTACAAAGAAGGACTCGGAGATACTGTCAGGTGAAAAATTAAACATAAGACCACAATGTGCATTTGCAGCCCCAGAATCCAATCTTATCCTGGGCTGCATAAAAAGAAGTGTGGTCAGCAGATCAAGGGAGGTGATTCTTCCCCTATGTCACTCTCATGAGACCCCACCTGGGGTACTACATCCAGGTTGGACAGGGCTTTGAGCAACCTGATCTAGTGGAAGGTGTCCCTGCTTGTGGCAGGGGGTTTGAAATCAGATGGTCCCTTCCAACCCACACCATTCTATGATTCTACGATGAGCTCTAAACCCTCTAAGATGTCTTAAGTGTAATATCAAGGCATTTTTGGCACCCAGGTGCATTACTAGACTCAGCCTACATCTGTTCATATGCAGACATGTGATTATCTTGAAAATTTTACCCCAATAATTCCTAAAGACAAGAATAGGGGTAAATGATCTGCTCTTCTGGGTGGAAGTGAAACGTTCCTGCTTTGTTTTATTTTTGTAGCAAGTTTATAGGTAACTGACTCTTTTACCAGTCTGCCTGTATAAGAGATTAGACTACTCATTCAGCATTTTCCTCATCAAGTTCATAACTTCTGGGAAAGCTACAACACATTTTTCAGAAAGAACTAACACATTTTATTGCTGGTAATGACAACTTGGAATTTGTGCCATACTGTTATGTTGGAAGAAGACAACATTATTCTAGTGAACAGATAATATGAGGTGTTGTTATCTTTAGTATTTGTGGGTTTTTTTCTTTGTTTGAATACTTTCCAATAGCAATTTCTTTAAATTTCAGCTGGTCATCTTCACCAGTATTTTCAGCATATTCAAAACTATACTTGCACCAGGCAATAAAATCTTCACTCTACTCTTCAGTTCTTCCTGTTTAGTAATTTAATAAAATCCATTCCAGCTTCTGAAGATCAGCCATCAATCAAGATTTAAATAGTGTGATATCATACTGAGAAGCACAAGTTTATTGTATTGATATGGAGCTTTAGTATACTCTGGAGTTACCTCAGATTCACAAAGCAATTAGCCAATAATGTTAAGAATTTATGGCTAATTTAACTAATGTTTAATGAAGCCTACTAAAGCTGTCAGGATTGATGAGCCCAGCGAGATTTTGTGCAAGAACACACATTAAATTTAGGGTCCTCATCTCATTTTGGCAAATTAATCATTATCCTAAATGATAGTGTTTCTTTCTAATTATATGAAAAAGATGTGCTTTCTTATTTTTAAAATTTCTTAAAGATTTAAATATGTGTAGTAGCACATGTATATTATGTCTAACAAAATAGTCTCTAGTGGGCATCCATCCTTACTGAACAGGTAACAGACATATTTGGTAACAGACATATATTTGAATGTCACAATTTTTGTGAATAGTAATTATGCAACACCTATGTGCACTGTAGTCTTGGTATTCTTAAATTTCTCTTTCTGCTGCTATGTTTCATTAATATGATGCTATTTTTCATTATTACATTTCATCAATTTCTTGAATTAATTATTGGAATTCAATGAAAATATGAGAAATCAAAATAAAACTAAACAAAACGATACTGTGGAGTGGAAACTAGCATCACAAAATATTAAAAGTTAAGAAAAATGATGACATATCTTATACATAGCAGATTGAAAGTTGTAGTCTAAAGGACAAACTCCTTCCTAAATTGGCTTTATCTTTTATTTATGAAATGTTGTGTGCTTTTACAAGCTGTTATGCTTTTTCACACAGCTCATGTGACAGCATAGATTCCCTTCCTCCAGAAAGCTCAGCACCCCAGTGTGTGTAGTTCACTTGCTTCCAAGCTTACAAATTCAGGCATTGCATCAGACACTAGAATAAGAAGTAAAAAAGCTTCCATAAAAATAATATGTATTCCACATTGCATATACACATTCACACGCAGACAGAAAGATCTTCCCTAAAAGAAAGGCTTCCATCTAGTATGTACTTTTGATGAAATTATGAACCATTTAGTATGGAAATTTGATGAAATTATGAAATATTACTTCTAATAAAAAATATAACAAACATTTCTGTTCACTTAGCTATTGATATCAGAGGTTTGTTGTTGGGATTCAGCATTATGGTACTATGGACAATTTATTTTTTTTAGGGAAAAAAAATCCAAGTGATTGTGTGATTAACTGTGTACCTACATGCAATGAAATAAGTTTATCAAAACCAGGGAACTATAATGGAAATGTGCCTATCAGTTTAATCGAAAAAAAAAAAAAAAAATTATGCTTTTAATTTCCTTTTTTTTATTATTTTTTATACATATGGGTTGTGAAATTTTCTACTGATGTTAATCAGAGGAAAAGTTTTTTTTTTTTCTTCATTGTATTGAATTAGACTTAATAACTGGACACTGTTTTATGAAACCCAATTTTCAAAACATATATGGTATATCCAATTATGCTTTTTCTTTTTTTTTTTTTTTTTTCTTTTAATTTATTGCCAGAGAGGTACAAACTTCACATCTCCTGTGGGAAACTTCTCAGTCCTATTATACAGAAGCAAATGGCATCTCTCTATTTCTTCAGAAGGGTTAAAAATCTTGTGCAATTAACTAATGGCACTGAAAGAATACAGAAATCAGACCATACTAGTTGTTAAACTCTAAATGAAAAAAAAAAAAAAAAGGCTTAAATGAAACCCTCGTATAAAGTATTGCACTCATTCATCACATAAAAAGTAAACAACACAATTTTTGTACAACAGGATTATTATGAATAAGAAAAGAGAACTGGAATATTCTAAGCCAGTCGTTGTAACAAAGGGCATACTAATGAAATAAGAAGCTCAAAATAGATTAGACCAATCATAGTAAGGACACAGCAGCACTGTAAACACTTACTTTTTCCTCAAAGAGAAATTGCTGGACTTCATGTTATAAAACTATCATATGCAAATTAGAAGGAGATATGTTAAGCAAATTTATTATTAGGGATATAATTTTACATAAACAACTGAACAAAGGATAAAATTTATAAACATCCTTATTTCTTGTTCATAAACTATTCATAAATTATATAATGTGATCCATGTATTTCAGTGTTTATTATATTTTGTAAGTTTATGGAGTGGTCTGGGTTGTTTTTTAATTTTTAATTCTATTATTATTTGTGGCTTCCTATAATTATGCAGTTGATTTATCCTCTTTTGAGAAATTTTAAAAACATTTTATTCATGTTTTTCCAAAACTAATAATGCTTATATGAGCATTTTTCCATTTAAATAGAAATTTACACAGGTCACAGGTATGTCAAAGATTGTATACACAGAGAGGGAGACAGAGTGAGAGAGGACAAAACACAGAAGACGCATAGAACAGAAAAAGTGACAGCAGGAAGATTGAATTGATAGATTTGTACTTAAAAAGCAAATCAAAACTAAAGTGTTGGGTTTAAATGGGAAACTTTCAAGTATCTTATCTCAGGACCATGGACAAAAGAAAATTCTAAATCAGTTTAAACAGATATTTTTATAATATTTGTTCTGGTGTTCTGGTCATCATACTTGAATGAATATTTTGATACCAGAAGATAATTGGAAACAAACTTCTGTTTCTTCTAATTATTCAAAATGAATGTCTGTTTTTTATATTTCCCTTTGTCTACCTCTTCCTTTGTTCTCATATAAATAAATGAAGCATTTGTTTTATAAAGTTGTTATTACAAAGAACAAATAGATTATATAGCTCCATGAATAATTAATCATAAAGGTGAAAAGGGTCTATAGGATTTGGACTATTGCAGATATGGAAAAATTACATTTGAATATATTAGCATTTCTTTCAGATGACATTTGAAGGTAACAGATTCTGAATTTATTAACAAATCAAATCAAACTTCCCTGTTAGAAAATTGAGTACATGAAGTTTTTAGAAGTTATTATGTTTGTCAGAAGAAGAAATAAACCACAGCCACAAACCTCCAAGTTAATATACATTTAATGAATATGGTTTCCTGAAAGGGAAACACCTTATCAACTCCAAATTGAGGAAGGAACTGAACCATTCAGTTCTTTAGCCCTAGAAAACCTTATTAGTAACCTGAGTTGATGCAGAAAACATGTTGACTTATATTAGAAAGAAGAAATTAAGAAAAGATTAAAAAATGGGACTTACTTTGCAGAGAAATGGAAATATTCCACAGACATACAAGTTCACTGTTTGTCCTTAAAACTTTCACTTGTCTGCTATAACTTTATGTGTCTCTGATCATTACTGGTATCTTCTCAATACTTGTTATATTAACTTCAGACAAACATGCAATAAACCAATAAACAAACATACATTGAGGTAATAGAAGAAATATTCATGTGAATTATTTGATTTTGAAGGAATACACATTTCTTATCAACTTTGTAACAACCTCATATACACATTATTACCTATAGACACCTTGCTAGTGCCATTGATCATTTATTTTTATATGTTTATGGTATATGTGAGAAATATCTGCTGTATGAGAAAATTTACTTAGTCAGCTGGAATATTCAAACCCTTAACTAAATACCACTAATATCAGACAAAGAAAAAAAAAATAGGGAGAGAAACACTAGGTTTTAGGTATTGTATTTCAATAAATCTTTCATATTGAAGATCTTGTTTTTTAACTAGAAAGATCATGATACATATAATGCTATAGATAGTATAATGTAGCGTAAATACTGTATTCTTATGGAAACACATAGGTAGAAAATGTTAGCCATAAAATATGGAGACTTTTGGTTAAAAACCCAGAAATCCCAGTGGATCGTTGTTTAAGTGATTTAGGAACAATTTCTAAAAAGCTCTTCTGTGAAATGTTGAGAATATTTGTAAGAAAACAGGAAAGGCTATTATGTATTTTTGAGAAATATAAAATAATTGGGTGTTCTGCACTGTAAATTTACAACAGTTACAACTTACAGTTATACAACTATACTAATTGCAGCTATATACTTCATCTTTGATTCATTTCACCTAGAAATTGAAACCACTTGTATCATCTGGGGGAAAAAAAAAACAAAACAAAACAAAACAAAACAAAAAAACAACCCCAAAAAAATAAAAACCAAAAAACAAAAAACAACTGAGTTACCATTTTTTGGTAATTATTTAAAATAAAAGTTTTACCAAGACCATTAATTCAACTTTAGAGCTTAAACACTAAGAAAAATACTGAGTTCATATTCCTGTTTTTTGATGAGATAAAATTTTTTAAATTATTTTTTATAATTTTTTTTCAGCAGCACTTGAGTTGGTCAACCTGGATACAAAATACTGACATTCAGATAACTGGCATTTTTAAGTATGAGTCATTTAGGGGATATTCTAGACATGCTCTAAAATTCTAACAAGAATCAAAAAAAAAAGCAGCATGTTATAAATTCAGACTTTTTGCACACCTATGAGAGAGATTCCAACTGTGAAAACAGTACTGTTGTAGTAAAACATGTATTTTCTTCATCAAGAATCATAATATAAAGTTTGACCTTCTTCTGCAGCAGTGGATTCCTAACACAGCCAGCCATTTACACTGATGACTGGTGATTTAAAATAAAGATTAAGAGTACCCAGTGTATTCTTTTCTTGTCTTCAGATAAAACATGATCAAATACAGTCAAGTCAAACTCCTTTGTTGACTGCAGTCAGTACTTCACGTTTGCTTTGTCTGTAATGGAAACCAAATTAATACATCACATATCTTTCCTTCTGATATTATTGCATATGTTCACAATGTTACCCTTGATTAACTTCCATATTGAAAATACCAGTTGCTATCTGACAGCTTGTTTAACTAAACACATTTGGAGTTCGGCTGGAAATCACATTTGTAAATGGCATTGTAATGAGAGATTTTCAGGGCAGCTTGGGGGGTTATTTTGCTTTAGGTTTAATTGTGAAACAACTGATTGAAAATGCAGATTTGCATAGTCCTTAATTACAACTAATGTACCGAGTAAAGAGTTTTATTTCTCTTTTTGTACTTTGCAACTGAGATGGAGGTATTTTTTTTAAAGTTCATTTGGAGTAAAATCTGCATAAGTAACTGGCTCAGGAATACTAGGTTCATACTTCTATTTTTCTAATAGATTGTCTTCCAGTAAGCAAATATAATATTTGTTTGCATGAGAGTAGAAAGGAGTTAATTTTTTTAATATAATTTTTTAAAGACAAATTAAAAATAGTTAAATTAATTGAAAGATACTGTTTGGATACTTTGTTGTAGAAAAAAGTCCAGCATCTTATAACCTCTTTCTGTTTTGGAAACTCAATGTTCCTGCTTTTATGTTTTACACTAAGCTGAGTTCTCTTTCACAAGACATTCTACCAAGGTCAATGGAGTTTTGCAAGACAATATTACAATCTGTTCCCTTTATGACTCAGTCGTGATAAACTGTTCCAGGAAAGTGTAAAGAGAAAAGACAGTACAAGAAGTCTTTGTGATCTCTATTTACCACCACACTGTTCAAATACACTAGAACAATAATACAGAGTTAACTTAAGTAACAGGATTCCTGCACTTGGGTTACCTCTGCACTCCACATATATACAGAGCCAAGATTTTAACAATATTCTTAGCACTGGACATTAGTTTTGAGAGTTCAGTGACTTTAATGATACAGTCATCTTTTGGCTATGGCAATTTGATACATAATTTGCTCATGCTTTTTTTTTTCTCTACAAATACCAGTCAAACCTTCATATACTGCAGATCTTTACTGCTAGCTCTGCAGATGAGTGAGAAACTTTGTTTTTCTACAACAGTTAAGATGTAAACTACCATATGAAACAACAGCTTTTGCTAATTTTGTTTGTAAACATGTATGATTTCAGAAAGGTAGATCTATTTATTACAAAATCTGTGTTTGTAATATTTATAAATATTATGTAATGGTTTGAGCTCAGAGGGCAACTGAGCACCACACAGCTACTCACTCATCCCTTCCCTCCCAGAGGTGAGAAAGGAAAAATAAGACAAGCTTGGAATTTGAGATGGGACAGGGTGGGGCAAGTCACTCATTATGGTCATGGACAAAAGGCAGACTTGTTAGGGGAAGATAAAAAAGAACATAGAACTTACATTTATTACAGACACTAAAAACAACAACACTTAACAGACTATGACAGTGAGAAGCATTGCCACATCTTGAGAGCACCTTCCCCCCACCCCTCCCTTCTTCCCAGGCTCAGCTCTGCTCCCGATATCTTTACCTCCTCCTCCAACAGCCCAGGGGGCAGGGAAAGGGGGGGCACAGTCAGTGGGGCTGCTTCTTCCATCTTTGCTGGAGTGAGCTTCTAGAACTTCTTCCCCCTGCTCCAGTGTGGTCCCCCTCTCACAGGAGACAGTTCTCCAAAAACTTTCTCCGACATGAGTCCCTTCCATGGGCCACAGTGTTTCCTTACACTGCTTTTGTATGGGATACCCCTGCATGCTGCAATCCTCCCAGCGCTGAACTACAACAGTGGAAGCCACTTCTTCCCACAGGATCCTGTCTGTCTTCGGGCACAGTCACCTTTCTCAGCTGTGAGAGGCCCCTCACAGGCCATAAATGTGTATCTGTTCCACCACAGATCATTGGTGGCAGGGGAGAGTCGCTCTTCTACCTCACCACAGAATACAGGTGTGCCTCTGCTCTGGCACATCTCCCCCTTCCTTTCTTCCTCTGTTCCTCCACTGACCTCGGTGTTCACGTAGATGTCTTAACCCTGCCTCACAAGTCTAACTTCTCTTCCCAGGTCCCATCTTAAATACGTTATCGCAGAGGCGCAGATGATTGGCTTGGCCTTGGTGGAAAGGTGGGGCCAACTTGGAGCTGGAGGAGCTTCAAGAAGTTTCTCATAGGAGGCCACCCCTGTAGCCTCCTCCCCTGATACCAAAAAAATACCCCATCATTCACTCAAACTCAGGACAATTCCCTGCTTACTTATGTATTTATAATGCTACCATGGCCTGTTATCTGATGATTAAAAAAAAAATGAAAGTGTTAACTTACTTCATGTTCGATTATCAAATGCAGAAAGAAGCCTGAAGAATGCCTGAAGTAAGCACTGTTTTCCTCCATGTGTTTCACTAAGAAAATAAATGTTTTAATTTAATTAGGTGTAGTTTACTTCCAGATGAAGTAGGTAAAATAAAATTTTAACATACATGTAATTCAACCTTCCTTTGAATTTTCATCTTTTTCTTATTCTATGAGCCAACACAGCCAATCGGACTTTGGGAAGACCTTGAAAAAAAATGAGACATGCCAATGCAGTCAATGTCACTGCTTTTAATGAGTCAAATTTCCCTTCCATGGGCAAAGTGGTACAAGGACTTTAACTACTTTTTCTTTGTTTATTGATTGTCACTTACAGGCTGCTGAATCACTGAGAGCAGCATGGGCAGCCTCCTTGGGTCATAGGATGCTTATTCAACAGGAATAGAACCCCACTGTGAGCCTGGCTAGCTAGCACTCCTAACCACACTAGTGCATGACACCGTGGCAAACGCAGCTGTGCATTGTTTCAACCCCCTGAAAATAATTCCATTGTAGATTACGTGGAAGATGAGGCACTAAGAACCACATTTACAGAAATAAGGGAAGACTAGTTAATACTAAATAATAAAGTATTTTACAGATGGTCCTGGATCATATTAAAGGTATATTTACATCAAGATTATAAATAACAAATAACTAATATGTGATTTACTCTCAGAGCAGCGAAAGGAGAGTGTCATAGAATCCAAGATTCATTGCTTTGATTATTGTCTGCAAGTATCCCACATAAATTGTTGTAGAGGGTCTATAGCCATTTGTGACCCATGATACTGACACAATTCCTACTAATAATTCATTATATTATTATATGCTCTAGATAATGGAAATACAGTAGAAGGTACCACTAAGATTTAGAAAGAAGAATATCAATAAACACTTTAACTATTCTAAAACATTTTAAAAAGTAGAACTGTAAGGATATTGAAAGTTTAACTTTAAATCACTGACCAGAAATTATTTTGTATACGTGTAAATGTCTTACATTTGTCTAAATAGGAAAATATCCTGTATCCCTATTATGTAAAGTTGACCAAATATTCAATGATCTAATTATTTCCTGAAAAGCATTATTAAGAAGTAAAATAAAAAGATTCTCATATTAAAATATTGTTTTCTTCTAGCCAGGTAAAAGATTAAGAGCATAAAATTGATTTCAACTCACCTCTAGTGAATGACTCCATGAGTGTAACACATTTACATACATCCAAAATATAATATCAGCAGTCATGAAACATTTAGTAAGTGCAGATTCTTTTACTGCATACCTATGTAAAACATGAAAACATGAACTAAATTCCTTAAACAATTTCCATGAAGAGTGACGTTTTGGGAAAGGGTTAAAATTTTAGTGTAACAATTTTATTCAAAATTTTACTACATGGGATCTTAGATAATAAATAAAGACCCAAGCTAAAGTTTCAGGTTAAAAAGTTATAATTAACAGCATAAACTACAGAGGAGACAGCTAAGCACACAGTAAAACTGGAAAAGATTTTATCTTATTTTGGCTTCTGATGTGGAACAGGTAACCTGTGAGATCAGCTTCTCCCCTAAGGGAAAGTGAAGATTCACATTATGGTTCTTTATGTGGTCCTCATCACCATGTTATTCAGGTACTTCATCTGAAAAAAGGTCAAAGCTTTCCTTTACCTAGACAAGTAAAACTTTGTAGTGTATTTCTCAAGCACAGAAATAATGTCACAATCTCAGAGGCTAAACGTGGCATTTTTCCACCCATGAGAAAAATGTCTTGAAAAGGTATACCTTTCTGAAACATAACCCTTTGTTGCTTATATTAAAATGGCAAGATGCTAAATTTCCTTTATTTAATGTAATGGAGAAAGATAGTGATAGAGTTCACTACTGAATACTTTGTTTTATATTTCGCTCATCTTCTGTTAGATGTCCCCTGCACTGCTGTCACTATAAGAAAGGGAATACCACCATTTTGAGAGGAAAATACTCTCCCATTTCTTTACAACATACACAGGAATGAATTTCACACAGAATAAGCAAAGATTCTGAATGGAAAAACTTATTTCATCATCTATTTAAAATATTGATTTTCTTTACAGATAAATTATTGGTAAATATGTTTTTCTTAATTAAGAAAATTAAATTTTTTAACTGAATGTCTTTAATACAGTTTTCTGTTTGGAATGTATATTTTTATCTCCCAGCCCACATCTGTGCAACTTTGCATTTCCTTTTTATCTCCATATATATTAAGAAAACCAGTCATTTAAATCATCCATTTTGATTCTTAACCATTTCACTCAAAAACAAAGCTAGCAGCATCTTAAAGCTCCCAATTCTTGAAAATAATTTTTATCAATCACATTAATTCTCAATCGGTGTAGAGTGGTGCATTCTGTTATCACTGTAATAAATAAGAATCATCATATGTAGCAGGTTTGCAATATAAATGATCAAAACCAAAAGGATCACAAAATATGACAAGTGGGTTTTAAGTAGTATCACATCTATATGTTTTCATCTGCTTGAATGATTTTTGATGGATCAGCATGTTCTTAAAAATTTCTAGTGAGGCAAGTCCATTCATTTAGGCAATCTACTGCAGGTTTAAAAAATTGTTTATGTTTTCCTAATGCATAACTAAAGTTTCATTTGACGCAATTTATATCCATTACTTCCAGTTCACTCCACTTTGGTCATACAAAACAGCTAGTTTTATCTTTGGTCTTTGCAACCATATTTTTGTGTATTTGAAGATGGCTATAACTTTCCTCCCTGAAGTAAACAATCCAAATATTTTCAGACTGTTCTTGTAAATCACACTTTTCTGACTCTTCACAGCTGATCCACACATTAGAGAAATGTTCAGGTAGGGAAGAGACATTACCTTTACAGACACCACATAATTGTACATACCAATATAATATTTGGTTTTTTTTTCAGATCAGCAGGCTAGTTCAACAGTAGTTCATTATAGTTTACTTTGTATCATAATCGCAAAATACCACTTTGGAGAATTACAGCCTACACTCACACTGTTCTTCCAGTTTGTGAAATCATTTGTTCCTGCCTAAGTATAGGCCTATGTCTTTGACTTCATTAAAAACTATTCCTTTTTTTCATACCAGTTTTCCAGTTTCTCAAATTTATTGGAATCCTAATCCAGTCGCCCTGCAACTGTAGTTTCCTCCAATGTGATGCCATATATGGATGTAACAAATATTACATTTCTGTTCTAACATCCAATTTACTCTCAAGAGTACTGAATAGCATTGAATAGTACCAGATAGAACCCAGGAAGAGAATCTAAGTATGTACTTCTAGTTTGAAAGTGATCCACTGATAACACTTTCTGAGTACAGTTTTAAATCCATTGATTCTAGATTAGTTATGTATTTTGACAGGGATTCACTGTGGGGAATTCTTAAAATGTTATGATAAGAATCAAATGAACAACAAAAGTTTGTTGGTCCACAAGTAGTCTAATCTATTTCTTTCATCTATGTGATGGGTTGTATTTTAGGTTTTGAAATTATATAGTTCTGAATTAAAGCAATTTTTTATTTTTATGTAGTATAACAGTACGAATATATTCATTTGGTCATAGACACATTTTTTTTTCCTTGAATATCCATCTTTCTATAAATTAAATAAGATTACTTTTATAAAATTTTTGACAAAATTAATAAATGCTAATAAATTTTTCAAAATAATCCACTACACAAAAAAATATGCTACCCCCAAAAAATATGATACACAAAAGTGGAATTACTACACTTTCCATACTTTAAGTAATGAAAAATATATCATGTACTTACAAATTCCTCTCACCTTAATACATGAAATTATATAAATGGCAAAATAACCTCACTGAATTAGGAGCACAGGTCCTAGTAAAATAATAACTTTTGGGATCATTTTAATAACTAAAGGATTGAAAAAAAAAAAAAAAGGTAATAAATATCTAACAAAGTGAAATACGAAGTAGCATTCTGTAATTGAAATATCATGTCAGAGTGCTAACACTAAATGAGCACTAATCACAAAGTATTTATCATGGCAAAAAAAAAAATCTAAAGAATATAGCAAATATTTATAATATTGTGTATTTCACAGTGGTACAATACTAGATTAAAATGAAAGAAACTTTAATTATCATCAGATTTAATTTAAAAAAATACAAGAACATATGCTAGCGTATCTTTTTTTTAATTTTTTTTTCTTTCCTTCTCTTTTCTTCTCACCAGAATTTTAATTTCCACAGTATTTTGTTTGAACAAGAAAATAATCACAAATTTTGTGAGAAAAATAATATTCAAAATTGTCTTGAAGTTTAAATTAAGAAACCATCAAAATTAAATCTATATACTATGTAAATTAAAGTATACTCTCACTGTACACATCCAAAATACCTGGAAGGAAAGTTTCAAAGGAAATGTACTCTGACAATAGATGTGGCAGATCTGAGAGGAAACACAAGGAAGGAAATACAGCAGCAGAGGTATCTTCTTATCTTTGTGACCACAGGTCAACAGCCCTAGTTCAGCCCAGCTGTTTGCAAGAGCACCTCACTCTGTGTTATTACATCCTACACTCAGTGCAACCATCAGACAGCTTAGTGATGATGGAGCTCAATTAATTAACTAAAATGGGCAGATGTTCTCCATTAATTCTTTCTATTTTCATGGATTTGCACTTTTACACATTTTCCATTTTCAATAAATGGTCTTGATTGCAAAGTATTTTAACCTGTGATGCAGAGAACCAGAAAAGCTGAGTTTAAAAGTATTTCTACAGCTTTGAACAGTTATGAGCAGTCTTTCAATCACATAAACCAATATTAAAGTACGAGACGTGTCAATTACAGCATCATTTAGCAGCATGTCTAATATCACTGGAAGTGTTCAAGGTCAGGTTGAATTGGGCTTTGAGCAACCTGATCTAGGGAAAAATGACCATGCCCCTGGCCGGGGGCGGGGGGGATGGGTTGAACTAGATGATCTTTAAAGATCTCTTCTGACCCAAACCATTCTATGACTCTATGACTCTATGATTTTAATATGACATATCCTCATGTGCAGCTGTGTGTGAATCACGAGATACTTTTGGAAGCTCCCTTCATGCATATTTTCATCTAATACTTCAGTGCTCAAGGTATCTCATTTCTTTTGGTTGCCCTTGACAAAACCCCTGATAACAGGCATTGTACAGTCACCCATTAATATGCACAATTGCAGCATGTGAAATCCACATTTAACCTTTTGAACACTTCTTTGGAAGTAAGCAGCAATGAATATACTGGCACTTAAAAGATTTTGGAGGCAGTGCCTTTTGTCTGCCACCTGACTCCACAGCCTGTTATGACTCTATATATTCTAAATTAATTAATCTGCTTAAAATATCTTTATGGTCAGGGTAAGGTTTCCTCTAATGTGGGGGACTGCTAGAATCCTAAGGAAACTTTTTGATTGTTGACTGAATAAGAAAGTGATATTCAACCATCTTACTGTTGTTATTGTCTCCCCAACATACACATATAAGAACCAACCTTTTGCCCCAATATTATTTTAACCCAGAAGGACAGTAATAATAATTTTAGAAATACAATCATTTACTGTTTTCAGTGAAAAATGTGTTTTCAGTAACATACATTTTAAAAAATATAATATACCTCAACCACCAAAATATTATTCTTCCTTTTGAATTCTTCTTACTCTATCTTGTGAAATCTTGTTCTTAAAATGAACATGATAATTTCCATAGGATTTACAAGCCTGTATGTGTTAGAGTTAGAATTCTGGACGTCAGCCTTCACAGAGTGAAAGAAGGTTTCAGTGAAACTAACTGATTTATCTATTACTTTCCTAATCAAGCACCTTCTCTTGGCAAGCACAGGGATGCTTCACAGTCAGCTTGCTGAATTCTGCACTCTGAGGTTCTAGAGTCATAGAAAGGAGAGCAGAAACTGCTGAGAGTTTTTAATAAAACATAGTAATCAGATTAGGAAATTGTAATATTTATTTATTGATTGACTGATTTATGTAATTTTTTAAATCACTAAACAATGTAGTTTTACTTTTCCTGAAACTATCTGTAAACTGAGGTCCATTTAAACAAGCACTTTCCTTTCTGTTTTGTCTGTGAGGATTTGAATTTACATATCCCAGGAGATGCCCAAGTTGTAGGGTCCTCAGTAGGGATGTTACTTACTCTCCTTACAGCTGTCATAGGTTGAACAAAGACCTATTTTTTTCCTTCCTATAATACTGAACAATCTTTAGAGTTAAAAAAAAAAAAAAAAAAAAAAAAAAAGAAATACCCCAAAAACCAAAAACCAGATGTGATGCCTCCCAGATGTCTGTTACCTTTAGAATATCTGTTATTTTATCTGAACATAGTTTGGGTCAGGACTTTGAACAAGTTTTTCTACAGTTAGCATACCCATTACCGATACTATACTTTTTTTATACCCATCACTTACCAAATTTTTACATATTCTGAAAAGAAAATGTTCAGTGATTGTTAATATAGAATTTGGTTGAAAACACAGCAGTGAGTGTTGAATCTCTAGGAGAAATAATTAGTCTCCAGAGTACTGGCTCAGATGTTTGGTCTCTGATCTTTGGTCTCTGATCTAAATGGCATGTATTTGCTACCTATGTAATGTGACTCACTGTCGTGGTTTGAGCCTGGTCAGCAACTAACCACCATGCAGCCGCTCACCCACCCTCCCCCCACTTGGGAATGGGGAGGGAATCGGAGGGGCAAAGGAAGACTTGTGGCTTGAGATAAAAACAGTTTAATAACAGTAATAGAATAATACGGTGACAGTATAAACGGGTAATGTACAGTACAACTGCTCACCACCCGCTGACCGACACCTACCTGTTCCAGGCTAGTGATCCCGAAGCACAAATATGCTGTGGCAACAACTCTGGAAGTGCAAGCACACCTTCTCACCTACTCCTTCCTTCATATGGTGAGTATAATATCACGTGGCATGGAATATTGGCCAATCTGGGCCCAGTGCTCCAGCTGTGCTTCCCCCCGCCCCCCGGGAGCCTGCACACAGGCAGGACATGCGGAGCTAGAGAGTCCCTGAAATCTCAGTGTGCATCAGCACTCCTCCAGCTACCAAAACAAACATGAACTCTATTCCAGTCTGAACTAGGACACTCACCAATAGAGCTGCTACCCTACAATACCCTATAATGAGTCAATGGAAGCAGTGTAGGAAAGTTTCACGTTCAAAGAAAATTTTACGAATTACGAAATAAATTATTTTACAAGTGAATTTATGGTTTATGAAATTGAAATATTTTACAGGGATAAAAAAAAAAAAGGTAAAATCTTGAGTTATAACATTTCACAGAATAATTAAAAGATTGCGATTTATGTTCAATCTTTTTTGTTGTTGTTATTATGTAGATCTTATGTATGTTTATGTTAAGATACCTCAAGCAAATCATTACATGAAAGACCCTAATTCTGACCTTGAACAAGAAGAACAACTTTTGTAGGAAATGAATCTGCTGAAAGTGAAAATTGTATCAGCATGATATGGTAAGAAAATAGCTTCCTGTCTCCATATAATTCAACTGTATAAGATTTTTTGTTGTTCTTTTTTTTCCTCCACCTCCCCCAGTTTTGTAGATAGCATAATAATCTTTGTTTGTACTATACATGTTCTTCAAGCAGATATGGTTGTGAATTTAATGTAAATTTTTCACGCAAAAAATATGGAAGATATGACAGGGAATCAGTTTATCTAAAGCTGTGTTATCTCTCATGCTGAGGAGAGTCTGCTGAGGACTTCAATTGGCCATGTGTAATTCTGTGCAGCTATCCCTGTCTTCTGAATCAGAAACTAAGTTTTTGTGATGATGGGAGTTAGTCAAAATTCAAATACATGCTTCTCAGTATATTCTGAGTAAAATGTAAGTCCATTGTTGATCCCATCAAAATGGGATTCACCTACTCATGTGTCAAACCTGAACATTTTCCTAATTTGAAGGTTAGTTTCCTATTTTAACCAATAATTGTACTGTTGTAATTTTTATTCTTACTGAGCTTTTTTCGTGTTATCTGACTCTTAGCTAATGTGATATTATCCCTGCATCAACAGCAATATAGTTTTTCTTCTTTACCATCATCTTTGCTGGATGGTTTACACTTCAGATATGTTTTTTTTTACTACAGTATCTACAATTTTGGAATGGATGTCTGACTCTCTTCCACAGCAGTAGCAAATGTCAGGATCTTTAGCTGTTTGCTGTTTCCAATTTACTGTTTGGCTTTTGATGTGGTACATACTTTATGGACATTGCCCTCTTGCTTGTCCCTGAATAAAAACCTTCATATCTTAAGTTGCAGGTTCCACAGACACTGCAATTTCAACACCAATTTTAGACGGCAAGTTTGCTTTAGTCAGAAGCTTCTTTTGTATGCTTTGAGTAGGGTCTTTACATACTGACCTGTCTTTCAGGGACCTGTTCAATCCATCCCCAAACTAATGATATCCTGACTGATTTTTTTTCCTTTTCTTTTTTTTTTTTTCTTTTTCTTTTTCTTCTTTTCTTTCTTTTTTCTTTTTCTTTTTCCTTTCTTTTTCTTTTTATTTTTCTTTTTTTTTCTTCTTTTTCTTTTTCTTTTTCTTTTTCTTTTTCTTTTTCTTTTTCTTTTTCTTTTTCTTTTTCTTTTTCTTTTTCTTTTTCTTTTTCTTTTTCTTTTTCTTTTTCTTTTTCTTTTTCTTTTTCTTTTTCTTTTTCTTTTTCTTTTTCTTTTTCTTTTTCTTTCTCTTTTTCTTTTTCTTTCTCTTTTTCTTTTTCTTCTTTTTTTTTTTTTTAGTTTTTTACTGTATGGAAGTGAATAGATTTGTGTTCACAGTGACCTTCTTAAAAAATCAGAACCTTTTACTATAAGAATTTTTTTGTGAATGTAAGCACTACTACAAAATTGATAATTTTTGTACTAGCGTTCTGACACTTGTTCTCTGTGAGGCTCCTGATGTGCATAGTGACCTATTTTACTTGTTACCATTGTTATCAGTACAAGTGGAATTTATTTCTATTTTGCTATATCATTAATTGAGAAACACTGTTCTAGTGTCTTCACTGTAAAGAATTCAGGCTAATCCCCAGCTGCACTGACAAAAACATCAGTATTTCCTTAACTGGATAAAGTGCCTGGCTATTTGATTGAGAACAAACTGATCTCAAACAACCTAAGTCTCGCTTAGAAATATTAGTGTAGTCCCAGAGTCATAATAGTAGTGTCTACTATATATTACCATTCAGAATCAATTGTCTTGCAGAGTTATCTCCTGAAAGTGAAATTAAATTGTAAAGCTACACAACAAAAGTCCATGTCTACTCTTACAGTACTCAGTAGAATAAAAAAAAAAAGCAGGAAACCTGCTAGTTGGATTAATGCCCAGAAACATGCACTGTTTAGTAGGTGGATTATTGTAGAAAAAACAATTTCTACACTGTGTAACAATGTGGTTTTATTTTTTAGGTCATTTTATTTAAAAAACCTGTGTACAACTACTTATAAATATAGCATATTAAAATATTTTATGTTTATTAATATGGCAAATATAAATCCTTTGAAGCAAATGCATATTTTACCTTTACTTTTTCTATTTATCAAGTTACTGTCTTTTTTTTTCCTTATAAATGGTATACTACAAATTCAACATGTAATATCTAATTGTCTTGTAGTTGACCAGAAGTAATAATCAAACAAAAGGATTGTACAACTACCTGTAAAATACCATACGTTAAAATGAAGATTTGTATGAAAGCATAATGTTTTAGGCTGAACAGAAGGGGCAATAAAGTAATGTAAAGCAAGTGTACCTCTTCTTTCTTTGTTCATATTTTCTTTAACTGTGCAGCAAACATTAGCAGTCACCTTAGTCTAAAGTAGTCCTTGAATAAAGAACAATAATAATAACAACAAGTTGAACTAGAACTACAAGTTAGATATAGTATTTCATAGAATTATATTATTCATAGAATAATATTATCTGGAGGGGAAAAAAAAATAAGAATAAAGGCAGTCAGTGTGAAGTTGAAAAAAATTATCATAAAAGAAAAGCCTGTATTTTCATCCAGTAGCTGAACAGTTAAAACCTACACACCAACAGTAAAGGCCCTAGCTATAATTCTCCCTCTTTTCTGAGAAGAATTGTTTCACCATGCATACAGCTTCTATATTCTAATAGACAGAAATCTTCAGTCTCATGCAAACATGGCTTCTTTTTTCTTTTATTTTTTCCTCTCTTTTCTTCTTTTCTTACACAAAGTGTAAGACAGAAGTGCAGGAAGTGGAAGACCATTCCCTCTCCCTCCAGCTCAGAACATCATCCTAATAAAACATTAGGGCATAACATACCATACCTACTTAAGCATTTGGTTAGTGTTGAGTGATATCAACAAGGCGATACAGATTTATCTTTCTTAGCAGAGTAACCTCACAGTTAGAAGTTTAGTGAGGCAAGACAGCCAAAACTCAGCCAAGTCTGTAACTACACTTGAGAAAAAGAATTTCCATCTTTCATTGCAAAATTATAATCAAAAGCATACAATATCTAGAAATTAATCACTTTAATTACTCTAAAGCTGCTTTTTGTTCTAAGGCAAAAAAGAGAGGTCAGATTCCATGTCAGACTAACAGTAGGGGGAGTTGGGTCTGCAGAAGAAATGAGTAGAGCCAGATACCTGCCAGGTAGATATCCACTACGTAGTGAAGAGAACAGGGGACTAATCTGAATTCTTGACTTCACTAGAGATTACTTCAAGTTTAAGGGACGTATCTCAGAGCCTACAATTACTACTTTGACTGTCTAGTAGAGCTAGAAGTGCAATTCTAATCATTAAATGTAAACTTCTATGTTTAAGAGCAAAGGACACAGTGAAAAATTTTCAGAACTTTATGACACTAGAATGACAGTTTTTAGGATGTAGTAAGTAAAATATAAATCCTTGCTTGGTATTTTAAGAGATTAATTTAGATCATCTTTTATGTTTTAATTCATCCAGATCTTTGTTTAAAGGTACTTCCCTGAAACCAGAAAAATTATCTAAGGATTTAGAGTTTAAGGAGCTGTGAGTGAAAATGACTTTTTTTATGTTTTATAAAATTTTAAACAGAATTTCAGGAAAATGCTTTCTTAACATGAGAAATGTTTACTTTCTATCACATTTAAACTTGGCATGTATATCAAAGTTGAGTTATACAGAATGGGAATGCAAGTTATAGAGCACATACATCCTTAGGAAACTAGATGTCATTAGTTCTGTTGATATCAGAATACCTTCTTTGTGCTTGTAGGTCATTCAGAATTCTACCCTCATTTTTTATCATATTGTTAATCAGTACAATTTAATATATAATTTGTGTAACGATTTTCACCATATATATGTACTTTATTTCTAATGTGAAGAGCCGGTTTATGCAACAGATTATGAGGGACTCCATGCATGCATATTTTATATCCCCAAGGTGCTGTAGCAATAGCTGCTGTGACATGACACTAAGGCAGTTCTCAGCCAGGTAACTATGTGTTCTGATTCATGAAATCTCTGAGTTTTCTGAACATTCCTATACCTCTCATCTATGTAAATCATGATTAGCAGTCACTAAGAATGTCTTACTAATATCAGCTAAAAACATTTACTTTGGGTTTTTTTCACATTTCACATATTTTTATTCTTTTAAATCATTTCCTAACCATAACCGTTGAAAATTTCTGCTACCTGTACAAGCAAAGTAAAACACTGTTGTCAATTTTGTACTTTGTTTCAACACACTGAATATCATTTCCTTAAGAAAAACTTCCTAAACTCTCTTTATTCTTTCATTATATTTCTTCAAAGGTATAATATAATTTAACTCACGTGTTTTTCACTTTATGATAAGAAATTATTATTCTTTATATTCACTGGGTTTTCTAACAGTCTGTTTGCTGTAGAATATGGAGACAAATATTAAACAATTAAAGATCAATTGTGATTTCCTTGCAGGAAAACTTTACACGTTTCAAAATTAAACACATGTAATTAATTTTCTGTAATCCTTTGACTTTCCCTTCTAAAATGCTTCCACTTGTCACTAGACAAAATTCTAATAGATGATATAAAATTGAACTGGAATTTAGAAAATATGCAGTTAACAGCAGTACCATAGCTACCTAGTGATGACCTATCAAAATTCTAGCATTTGTACTAACAAAATATAGTTGTAGCTGTAGAATTCTGTCATGAGTAAGTAATTCCCTTTTATAAATAACAAAAATGTTATTTTAATTCAGAAAATCAAATGAAATAGTAGAATCTCTTTATAAGACACTAATTTGTAGTGGTTACCTCTTCATGGGAGTCATAATTCAGAAAGAAGTCCATCTCCCAGTTACCCTCAGCTACACCCTGAGGCACCAGAAAAGCTGAGTTCTCTCTGGATGAAAATAACATGGAAGATTGATTCCATGGGTTTATCTAATGGACACCAGCTTCTGGCAACCATTAATTTCATAGCACCAAAATAAAGAGTGTTTAAGTCTCTAAATATAGGTAATGTAGATACCAGCTGCTCAGTACCTGTTTTCTTATGTGAATTGGCTTCTGTTGTGCTTGCTGATGCTGTCATATAGAAGTATATTCTAGTAGCATTCTTGTGTCTCATTAAATTTTAACTCTATTTAACTATGAGTTCTCCTTTTTAATTATCTTATTAAATAATTCTGCTTTATTTGGAGTTTGTTGTTAGTCAGAACATTATTAAACACTTAAAGATGATAGCCTTAAAATGTCTTTTATGTGTGTGTGTAAATTATTGTGTACAACAATGTTGCCATATGAATAACAAGAAAACCTGATAATTTCTTCATTATTTCATCTCATATTAAAATTATTAATTTCCCCCAAATGGCTAAAATACAGGAGATAATTAAAATGTTTAATATGTTATGTGACTGTCCAGTTTTAAAATAATAATTAATAAGAAATAGTTTCTATATGATGGGATATCTTGACATTACAAAAAGTGACTTCATTTCAGTTTAGAAAAGGAATTACAAATGTTGAAGCTCCCTTTGTCATGAATATTCTGAAAGTAAACACTGAGGAAATAAACCAAACCACCAAATATTTTGTTCAAATAGTAAGGTTCTCCATTTTGATAAAGTGTTTCACTGAGTTTTAATATGATCATAACATTACAACATCAGTATTAATTAAGCTATATACCCCCATAATTTGCATAAGTGAAGAGTATAGAAATGCCATTATCATCCTATTGACATATAATATTAAAAAATAAATTTAAAAGTTATTATATATTGCACATAGTAGTAGTTTTCCATAGGCAATGACACTACTTTTGGAGTAGGTATTATACCTGTGAAGGACAAGGTGTCCCTTATTGTTCAGAGTTCCCCAACTAGAGCACAAGAGAAAAAAAACTAGCAATAAACATTGGAGGGAGGCAAGGAAACAGAGTATGGTCAGTCACATACAAAGTAGCATCAAGATGCCACAAGCATAGAAATTTATTTTGCAGATAGAAGAGACTTCCAAAAAGGGATTTGAGGGGATATTTGCCCCTATTTGACCATGTTGAAGAAGAAGATAATGATGACCATCAGTCTAATTAAACAGTAACCAGCGAATTGTCAAGAAACTTTAGAGGCAAATAAGGCATCAGCTTAGGAAGCAGTGTCAAAAAAAGTATGAAAATCTGTAATGGGGTTGGGGATGACTCCTTGGAACAAGAGGAGGAGCAGTGATACTGGTTGGGCACTGACAGGCATCACCCCATGGTATTCCCAGGACTCCCTGTGGGATATGGGAGCAGCCGGCACCCAATCAGGCACCAAAGCGCAGGGGTGGCATGGGGGGAAGTCTCCTCTGGGTTCATGTGGGGCCATGTAGGGAACTTGCCCAAATCGGTTCTTTAGTGGGGGTGCTGGCAGTGGCAGGGGTGCATGCAAAGCAGGAGAACTCAGGTCTCTGTAGGATGGTTTGCAGATAGGGTAGTACAGATACCTGTACCGAGGGGGTGAAGGGGTGCACAATGCCTGAGAGTAGCATACAGTTACAGAAAGGCATTTGGAAATTTGTATGTGTATGTTAACATTTTCCTCCTGTCTGGAATTGCGGTTTATTGGTTGTATTGTTGATTTTGATCCTGAATGCATAGTTCACTGATTGCCAGTTAATTGTGTGTCATTTATAGATCTGTAAACCTCTCAGATCCTGATTTGTTTTATTTTTTTCAATGACAAAAATGAGGTAGCTTTGTGGGTGGTTATAGGAACTTAGAGTGGGAGAAAATGCGGAGGAGTTTGTTTATAAATTTAACCAGTGGGTGATAAATGTTGATATCATGAGCTACAAAGATGTAGGAGTTGACCTTTCAACACTTTGTGAAAGATTATGGGTAAGAAGAGGTAGCATGAAAGTAAACAAAAATAACTTATACTCTATATGATAAGGGAATGAAAGGCAGTTGAGGTATATAGAGAAGTTAAATATTTAAAGCTTATGAAAGCTGCTTCTCCTAATATTATAGCAGTTGAATGGAAAACTGAAACCACTAAAATGAACATTTTTCACTTTCACTTCATTTTTTCATTCATGGAAAACTTTGTTTTTCTGACAAGGAAGGATTCAATTGAAAATATCTAACCGGCCCTAATAATGTCAGAAGAATTAGCTTGCTACTGGTTTAACAGTTTTCATGTGTATAGTGGATTACTTTTTTTCATTTTGGGTTTGCCTGCAAAACACAGAAACTCATCAAATTCTCCCCTAAGTTTTAACAATATACTGCTGAATACTTGAATGTATATAAATTAGTTCTAAAATCTGGATAACTAGTGGTCACTGAAATTTATGCTGAGATCATTCCCTAAGGTTCTTAAATTCTAACACTGTAACAGTCTCAATTTTCTAGTTTAGGTTTCAGCTTCATATATTGAAATGCATTCTCTTTTTCTCCATGGTTGTTCTTTCTGTAGTCCACACTAAGATATATTAAAATCTAAGTTCCAGCAAAGCCATTTTCGTTTAAATCACAGAACTATATTCCTAAATCTAGACTAGTGATTACCCTGCAGTTATCTCTAATTTTAGCTATAGATCATGATAATAATAAGCAGTTGAGGCAAATTATCTCATCTGATTGTTCTGTTAGCTTCAGTCACACCCAGATGTTTAGGGCTGCATTTTATGAGGGATAAATCTTCCTTTGGATCCATTTATTTATCAATTCATCAAGTTAAGATTTGTTACAACTGTTCTGAACCTCATTTCAAGGTGAGACTATATCCAAGATTTTGATTTTCATGACAGTCACTATTCTGTTATCAAATTTGTACATAATATTTAAATTTTCCCATAGATTAGAACATGTGAAAGTTTTCTTGTTTGTATTATCTGTTGAATTCCTAACTTGATCATTATCTTCCTTCTTGATTTCAGATCTGTGCCATACATAACACAGAGCTATACCCAGTAGGATTAGAAAGAGATCTAAGAGCATCTTCCACACAATAAAAAACAAACCAAAACAAAACAAAAAACCCCATATGTAATACCACAAGTGTAGTCAAAGTTGCTCATTAATAATATTCCTTATCATACATAGGTCAACATTCCCAGGGAGTTTTTGCTTAGTTGTTATTTGTTGAGCCACTGTCAAATTTCAAATAAAAACTTGCTATTTGAAGAAACTTTTTGGGTGATTGTTGTCACTTTTTGTACCACGCAGAGAATTAGAAACAATCTCACCCTAGCACACAAAGAGTGGGACAGGACACTGTGAGATAGGAGTTATTTTCTTGAGTTACTTTTTCATTGTCTTGTTTTCTGTGTAGTTTGATAAGATTTCATGTTTGTTTGCTTATCTCAATATATATCAGAATTTCCCTGATTTAAAGAAAGTAGAGATTACTAAACACTATATTTTGCTCAGCTTTTTGATATACAATTAACTGCTTATTTACTGGTTCTTCCTTGAAAAGTTTTAGCTGTCAGGAATGCTGTCTGTTTCTTTCTATTTGAGTAGTTGAGTATTTTAATTTCCAAAGCCAACTAATTGATGAATAGATATGGTTTTAGATCTTTAACTTATTCTATATTGCAGTACAGTTATAGAGGAGGTAAAACTTAGTTGAAAAGTTTTGTATGGAACACAGTGCATGAGACAATAACTTTTCATAGACATAATTCTGTTGGTATATTTTATAAAACATGTTCCTTGGAAATATGTAAAAAATAACAATACATTTTGAAGTTTATTTTATGTTATACATTCTCAAATTAAAACAACTGTACTAGAATAAATATTTGGATCAATCAAAAGTGAATTCAGTATGAAAGCTTCTATGAAACTTTGGAATCTCAGATATTTCCACAAATCTGACATTCCAATGTCTAGACAATTTAACAGTTTTATTTCAAGTTTACATTTCATTACTTGAGCTGTTTGATCATATCTCTTCTATATCTTGGTAAACAGTGTATGAAAAATTCATAAATTGATCTCTGAAATTCACAAGAATGATGTAAATTGTAGCATATTTCCTTAGTAGATACTGATGTGATCTTTAAATCTAACAGTGATTTGATTACTCAATTGAGAGGGAAGAAGAATTTATAATTCTATGTTAAAAATGTCCACCTGCTTCAGTCTATCACATATTTAAATTATTTTTTACCTCCAATCTCATTTACATAATGTAATTCTCACAGAATTTCTGTAATGATACTGTGGTTGAATCAGCTAAAATTAGTCACCAAACATTAATGACATTAAGGTTAAAAATAAGTCTTTTAGAAAAAAGAAAAAATCTGTTTACTACCTATGCCCATCTAGATTTTTGACCTCTCTCCCCACTCCTTGGGCATAACAACTGAAATAAGTGTTTATCCTCTTCAAGCCCATAAATATAATTATGATATTTTTGCTGTTAGGGAAACTGAGATATGAAACAAGTCAGTAATTTTCCTAGGGTCACATAGGAAATTTGAGGAGAAATAATTTCCCCAATAAGTTTGTCAGCTCTTAGAACCTTTGTTTTTTTGCTCAGGGGTGTATACTCAATCTGTATTATGTATACATGAATGGCAGAGTAGATACTGCTGGTAGAGATATGTCTACTTCATTTTAATCATTAAATTGATAATTTGTCCCCTAGTAGGGACAAATAATAGGATTACATAGTAGGATTACAGAGGAAGTCCTATAAAAAGGCTGTCATTCCATATGTCTATTGCATTTGTTCACAATGACAGCTGAAAAAATAGGGGCAGTGCATAAGATATTTTATTGTCTTTGGAAATATTAGGAATTTTTTATTAGATGGTTTTAGAAATAGTTTTATTCAATCTTGTTTTTAATTACAAAATCATTCAGCTATGAGAATAATATATATTTTTTTTTTAATACTGGAACATTTATTTTTCCTTAGTTCAGGAAAATAAGGATTGCAAAAAATCCAAACCCACATAGCTACATGAAACTAGACACAGGTATATTACGTCTTTGTGTTAAATATATGTGTGTGTGTGTATATATATATATATCTTAGTTCACCTTACAAATATTAACCTATTCTAAAACACAAACTTTAATAAATTTTCTGGAAGAAATTAAAAAATGAAACAAACCAAGGGAAATAATGCGGTTTGGAATGAATAATAAGACTTACTTCCTAAAGGAAAAATGCATGAGTGGGGAAAAGAGACAACAGGGAGTTGGTTCAACTGACTGGTAAAATTTGTTTTTTTCCATTCCTGAATTCAGAGTTTAACTGTATCCTAAATTACATAGGCCATTAGGTGACACTAAGGGAATACAGTCTTTTCATTTTTGCCAAGGAGAATCAATAACCAGTCTCAGGTATGAAGGGAAAAACACACTGTTTGAGTCTTTTGTTTGTTTCATAAAATCCTCCTGTTTTTTTGAACAAAAAGTATCTTTCAAATCCTATCTTAGTTCATAAATATTTGAGCCATAAAGCCTCAATTAAAAACAAACAAGCAAACAAACAAACCAAACAGTGTTCCCAGGTCAATGTTTATGTCTTGAACTTTTTTGTGAGGTTAAACGGTTAGTCTCTCCAGGTGTGAAATTGATTTTTTTTGGAACAAAAGAAATTTTATTTTGCTTAAGAGGAGGAAGAGGAAGAGATAGAAAGAGTAGAAGGTCTTTATTCCATTTTAGAAAGTGTGAAGAGACCAGATATCTGAGAAATTTCATCTCTGAAGGAAAAATTGATACCAACTTCATTTAATCTAGGAAAAAATAGAAGAGCAACATGAAAATAATTTAAATATTTTACTGGTATGTGAAAGAGAAAGCAAAGGAAACTTTTTTTTTTTTTTTTTTTTTTTTTCATTTACTCATTGTGGATAAGACAAGACAAGTAATAATATGCTAAATACAAATAAATTTTGTTATTAGGCATACTGGTTTTGGATAGGATAGAGTTAATTTTCTTCACAGCAGCTTGTGTGGATTTGGATTTGTTTTGGATTTGTGACTAAAAATGTACTGGTAATACACCCATGTTTTAGTGATTGCTGACAGTGTTTGCAGCGTCAAGGGCTTTTCTGTTTTTCACACTGTCCTGTCAATGAACATGTTGAGGGTGTGCAAGAAGTTGGGAGAAGACAGATAATCCCAGCTGACCAAAGAGATATTCCGTAGGATGTGATGTCATAGTCAGCAATAAAAGCTGCGAGGAAGAAGGAAGATGGAACCTTTGGAGTTATAACATTTGTCTTCTTAAGTCACCCTTATGCATGATGGAATCCTGCTTTCCTGGAAATGTCTGAATACCTGCCTGCTGATGGCAAGTAGTGAATGAATTCCTTATTTCAGTTTGATTGTGGATGCAGCTTTTTCTTTACCTATTAAACTGTCTTTATCTTTCTCACTTTACCCTTCTAATTCTCTCCCCCATCCCATTGCAGGAATGTGAGCAAGTGGCTGTTTGGGGTTTAGCTACTTACTGAAGTTAAACTACAACATTAGGAAATTTTTCTAACAAGGATAATTGAGCTGTAAAGTGCATTGCTAAAAAGGCTGGGTACTTTTCAACATCGTACTTTTTAAAGATGAGACATAAAGATGTGGGAAGACTCATAAGCGTATAATGAGTCCAAACTCATTTTGGGCTATTTTGTGTCTCAAGGTGTTCTATCTTCTCTTCTATGACTCTGTGATCACAGCTGATAGGCACAATCATCCAAACATCAGTTTATAACGCAGTACGAATTCTTTCAAATTCAAATAGTGTTTGGTACCTTCAGCTTCTTGGCAAGTTCATAAAGCTTTTCTCTATTTTCTAGGCATTAGATGAGAGGATATTTTAATCCATATTTGGCTTCTGTGAAATGCTGAGGTTCATATTTGAAGCTGAGGAATGAAAAAATTGCAACCTCCTCCCCTTTTTCTTTGACAAGAGATGGAAAATTTCAAATTACTTAATTTTAGTCTAGAAATGATGTAATTTTTATGAGGAAACTTGTTATAAATTATTGCCTTCAGGAGTTGCCAGCTGCATTTCAGCCATATCAAGAAAAAAAAAGAATCTAGGAATTTGGATCTGAATTGAACCCCAAATCATACAAAGTTTTTACCCATGATAATACAATTAAAATAGAATTTAAAAACCCTATCTTTCTGCAGTGGAAAAAAGTGGCCACAAGAAGTATTGAAGATATAGGAAGAGTCTAACAAATTTTGAACTAAGCAAGATAGTTCATTTTCTGAAAAGTTACTGTGGATGAAAACCATAAATAAAATACAAATGTCTCACTGATGATTCACTTGCATTTTTATTAAATCAAGAGTTTGTGTATCTTTGGCAAATGACTCCATGACGTTGTATGGTTCCAATTTTAGTACAATGAAGCTTAACTTCTTTTTCATAGTTGATACACTAAGTAACTGCCATTTTCTGATCATTTGTTTTAGGAAATATTTTTTCACAGCATATTGCAATTGCACTAAAATTTCAACTGTTGGAAATTATTTTGTACCTTTTGGATTGCTTAAAAATATCAGTCATTAATGTTTGTGTGATATTACCAGCTCAGAAAATCTCACATCTACTCCAAATATTTGAACCTAATACAAATTACTTAATTTTATTTTCTAGTATCAACTCTGCTTGTTTTAAGATGCCACAGGAGTTGAACCATAGCCATCTTATCACTTGGATCCAAAATCACAGAGAGAAGTTAACACTGTAGGTTTTGAATCAGGGAAACACTTAGGAGGAAACCAATGTCCCAGCTGAATACTCTAGTGGCTGTTGCTGACTCAGTCACAGTGATTCAAGTTCCAGATGTAGCTTGTTCAAAGCAAGGTCAAGAAGTACTTCATCGGCTGCATTATGTGCTATATACATACTTTACAACTATATTTTTATGTTTCAGATGTCATACAGCATAGTTAAAGACTGTAAATAAATTGCTATAGATAAGAGCCAAGTAGCATTGAACAATAAAAGTACAAATTAATTGGATTTAGGTGCATATGTCCAACAGAGGAATCAAGAAAAACCTTCCAAAATTGATAAGCAGCACTCAGGATGCATAAGCATTTACATGAAAACTCATCGAAGCATTTGAAATTTTGCTGTTGTGCATGCTCTGAAGTCTCACTGTCTGGTCTGAGTTGAACATTAGATGCTGAGCCCAAATTAATCAGCCTTGTAGAGAGGCAAGATACATGAACTTCAGGTAATACAGTTGTATGGCTTCCTGGCCATAGCTGCTTCAGATCTGGCCAACTCTGGTCTGACTGTGACTATCTGCTATGTCAGAACAGTCAGCAAATAGTCAGATTGAGCCACATAGAAGTGTCAGCATGCATCTGTCTCACTCATTCTAATTTGGTTATATATTAGTGCATTGCATGACTTTTCAGTTCTATTTTTCACTTCTATTTTCTGTTTTAGACTTTAATGAATGTGTTTTCCATAGCCATCTGAATGTTTCAGTCATGACTGTTATTTCCTTCAGAAGTCGGCAAGCAGAGACAGGGTCATTTGGAGGAAAGGATGGCAGAAGTATAACAGCAATCTGTGCAGCCACAAAAGCCCTGATACAAACAGGGTCAGAAATAATCCCCATTAGAGTCATAGGACAGGAGGTATCACCCCAGGAAATGGATCTCCATGTTACAGTGCTTCAGACTCCTACAGAATTCCCATCCTTCCTAACATAGCTCCAGCAAATATAGGGCCACTGAGTTTGCAAGCACAGTCTTGATATCAGCCTAGTTCCCTCATTCCCTCTGGTCAGCTGCTGTGTTCCACACCAAGAATGCAGCACTAGCACCAGTGGGTGCCTGTGTTCAGTGTGTGGTCAGCACATGTGTTCAGCACAGCCCTATACATGCCCTGAGAATTCAGATTCTCTAGTGTAATGTTATGTGTGTGAGAAATGCCTGTCAGGGAGATGGAGGCCTGTAGGTTCCTCCATAAATCCTTATTTTCTGTGAAGCCCTTTAGATCCATTTTGTCCTCTGCAGTGGGCCTGTGCTGACAACTTCCTTTTTAAGGAGATATTAACCATTTTTAAGGAATATTAGCCATGGATTTACAGATTTTCCATAGACACTCCTGCTTCTCAATAAGTTGCTTAAAGTCTGTGTCTCTGGCCTTTTTATTTTTTCTGCATCTCTGTTCACTTCACAATGATATAGTACTAGAGCCAGCAAACACACAGCTGTGAGCAGGGAAGGACAAGATTCTGTTTTGCACTTGGAAATCTGTTTCTGAAATTGCTGTGGCAGCAATTCCAATTTTGTTAGAAACTAAAGCTTTAGAAAGGCACATCATAACAGAGAAAGCCAGCATGAATCCAAACTTAATAACATTTCTAAACCCATACCCTCTGTGAGCCACCTTTCTCAATTCACTCATGAAAACAGTCTAATTAACTCCAGTGTGCCTTAGATAGCTGAACAGAAGACAAGATTGAGAAAATTATGATGTACACTACCCCCTTTTGTCTTTTGACAATGAAATACTTTGCTGATACATAGTTCCTTTCATATTAATAGTTTGTTTTTCCAAAGAATACTGTAATAGATCTTCAGGAAGAGCAGCATACCAACCAGAGGAAAAAAAGATTCCCCTATCACCGTCCTTCATGTCAAGCCTGAAGGAAAGGAAGGGGAGATTTTGTCTTCCTCTGGCATATGTCTAATGACACATATTGTGTTATATATTAGTATTATAGTTATTTACAGTCCCTCGGATCCTATTTGCTATATCTTGTTTGAGGGTCTGATTGGTCACCAAATTTGCATCATTTCTCTCTACAGCTTCCTGATGAGGGGAAGTGGAGAGGGAGATGCTGAGCTCTTCTCCCTGATATCCAGCAATAGGACGTGTGGGAATGGTTCAGAGCTGTTTCAGGGGAGGTTCAGAATTGATATTAGGAAGCATATTTTTACTGAGAGGGTGGTCAGAGGAACAGGCTTCCTAGAGAGGTGGTCAATGCCCCAAGCCTGTCAGTGCCTAAGAGGCATTAGGACAATGACTTCAGTAATATGCTTTAACTTTTGGTCAGACCTGATGTGGTCAGGCAATTAGGTTGGATGATCGTTGTAGGTCCCTTCCAACTGAACTATTTCATTGTATTCTATTCTATTCTGTTAAAATCCTGCAAAGTTACAATTTATAGTTTTTATCAATAATTTGTGAACTGCTCCGTAAAATGTTTTTTTACCCTAAATGTAATTGCAATCCCAAGTAAATTAAGACAAGTGGTAACCTTAAACCACTACATATTATTCTGCATTCAACATGTAGTGTCAGAATGAAAGCATTGTAAACTGCAATAATAAGAAAATGCTTCAATATTTTGTTCACATGTTCATGAATGGTACTTGTTATATTTCAAGGTAGCAGTTAATCCAGAGATAATATTACTCAGCGAATGGAGGGATGAATCACTACATTTCTGAATGTTTTAACTCTTTTAGTTTCTATCTTAACATACTCACAAGTTAGATAATACCTGTCTGAGTGACACTGAAATTGTTTTGACATTGAAATGTGTTGCATAAATTAAAAACATGTACACTCTGCAAATCATTAGTGAGTTGGAAGGCAAAGAAATTCTGAATGACTTATTGGCTTCTTGTCATTTTTTGAGCAGAGGATAGTGATTTAATTGTGAGCTATAGAATTATTTGCTAGATATTTGACACTTGTAAATTTATGCAGATTATGAAACTATGATGATACTCCCAATCCAAACAGTTCTTCAGTTTGATTTAAGAAATTCTAGGCAACAATAGTACTAGGTTTTAGTAGAACTGAGCAGGAGATATTTTCTCTTTCTGTGAATATATTTTAAACACTTTTCTGTTGTCCACTGGGAAGAAAACAATATTTCAGAAGTCTTCTGTGAAAAACCCTCCCAAGAAATCTTTCTTAGAATAGCTGAATATCTAGGCCACTTATTAGATTTATGGAAGAGGAAAAGCCTTTCATTCTGTATTATAATGATTCTTTGATTATCTATTCAAATTAAATAGATGTAATAGAAGAGCTTTTGAAAATGGAACTAGATTAGTAAATCATTTGAAAACTTACATGGCATTTGTGAAACTCTTACCCAGTCCATATTTTTCAAAAGTTTTTTCTCTATATATAAGAATCTAGATACATCGGTCTGTTTCTTTATGTGAAATTTTATCCTGCTTCTAGGAAACACCTAGAAATTGTTTTATATCCATCAGAATTTTCCAATTAAAAAGATCACAACAATTTTCAATAGGCCCTGGTTTCCACAGAGGATGTGTATATAAACTAATTTCTAAAATATAGATGTAAAAGTTTGCAAATCTGATGTTGATTATTTGTCAAAATTCTTTGACTGCAACAATCAATGCAGGCTGAAAAAGTATCTTACATTCTAAATGAGTACAGTTCTGATTTTTTTTTGTGTTCCTGTTCTTGATGAGATAATCCTATTGCATTTATTTCAAAGATGCACTCTATTCTTTCCTGATTTGTGATAACTCTTAATGTCCAAAATCAGAGATAAGTATCCCAATTTTCTAAATAAATCAAATGCTTTATATTATTTTTAAGTTTCTGATGAGCTTTAAAAATCATTATAGTTACAACCCTGTAATTGAAAGACATGATATGTTTGAATCTTTGCTCTTTGAACGAGATATCTTGGGTCAGACTGTAACTTATCCTGGTGAGTATGTAGAAATTATGGACACAGGGATGTTTTCTCAGAATCTTACCACTTAAGTTTCCTCTTATGTCTTCTTACTGTCAGAGAGCTATTTTTCTGCTCTTCTCAATCACCTCCTCTTCACACACAGTAGCACAGAACTTGCAATGTTGTAACTCAAAGTTTATTAATGAACCAAACAGTAGAAACTCCACAACACCTCTTAAGTCCAGGATGGATTCATTAATATAAATTAAAAGCTTGGGTGTTTGCAGTTAACTTTTAAATAATTATGAAAGACATTATTTTCTCACAAAGACATATGTATACACTCATGTTCGTCACAGATTCATAGAGAGATGAAGGCATAAAAAGCTTTCCTAAAACTCAAATATAAAGAATGAGTTAAGACTTTTCTTGGGTTATTTCTTGTCCTTACACTGACAGCTGCTACTGGATTGGAATTGTTGCAGATTTCAAACTGAGTATGACCTCTCAGATAGAAGAGTGGCATAGTTGAACACCAGAGCCTTTTAATTCTCCTTTCTCCCAATGGATTATCCAGGCACTTACTCTTAGATACTTTTAAAGTTCAAGTGGGAGTATTTCTTTTCTGTATGGTTTTGGACTTTATAGATGTTACTGTTCATGTACTTCACTATACATGCATGTGTGTGTATATATATATATAAACATAAATATATTTCACTATATATATTATATCTGAATTCCTTGAAATGCAAACAAAGAGATTAAACATTATGACGCTTAGAGATGTAGTGACTAAAAATTAGAGATCCACCTCCCACAATGAAACACATAATGTTGGCTTAGATACCTGGGTGCTCCTGTGAACATAATACTAATATTTGTTCCCATACTGGGAAATAGCAGCAATGGTGTACTGAGTGGTAGGGACATCCATGTCAGGCAAAAAATAGCTGAAACTACACTGTGGTCTCAGAGGACTATCTCAGTAGGTGCTATTGTGAAATTAAGATTTTAAATCCTAATCCGAGGTTGCACAAATTATTTAGGGTCCTAAATTTAGAATGTAATAAATTAGGTTTATAAAAAAAAGATCAGGAAAACTTCACTTATCAAGCTCAGATACTTCAGACAATCTAATATCTAAGATTTAAAACAACAGTGGATCATCCCTAGTGTCTGAAGTAGTGTGTGATTACTAATTTATGCCTCAGTTCAGTAACTACTAATACAGAGTTTGCTTATTTAGAGTTTGCACATATCAGACTTTCAACCCTCATTTAGAATGATCTGTTTTTTAGCAATGGAGTGGATGGAAGAAACTCTTTGTTTGTTCCATAATTTAGAAGTTTGGGAACGTGTCTGGGATTTGAGAAATGATTTTGGGTTGTGAATCAAACCCTAACATTGAAGTGGCTTACAGTTTCCTTCAACAACCACATTGACAAGTGCTCTTTAACATGGAATAACAAATTGTCGTGGTTTGAGCCTACTCAGCAGCTAAAGCCACGCAGTCGCTCACCCACCCTCCCCCCACTTGGGAATGGGGAGGGAATTGGAGGGGCAAAGGGAGACTCATAGGTTGAGATAAAAACAGTTTAATAACAGTAACAGAATAACACGCTGACAGCAGTATCAATGGGTAACATACAATACAGCTGCTCACCACCCACTGACCAACACCCACCTGCTCCCAGCTGGTGATCCCAGACACTAAGCCACCACAGCAACACTCCCAGAAGTGGCAGGCCCTCCCAGCCCTCTCCTGCCCTTATATAGTGAGCACAATGTCACATGACATGGACTATCAGCCAATCCGGGCCCAGCACTCCAGCTGTGCTACCCCCGCCCCCGCACACAGGTGAGGGCACTAGGACCTGGGGAGCCCCTGGGGTCTCAGGGTGCTGCAGCACTCCTCCCGCTGCCGAACCAACGGGAACTCTAGTCCAGCCCCAACCAGGACACAAATGCCCTTGGGAGATAGGTACTAGGAAGTTATTTCAGTGACAGCAGGGATTATAGCCAGAACATTTTTGCCTAAAATGTTAGTTGTCAATTTATCCAAGGCAGGTTAGCAAGGCTGGAGGTACATGGGAGACGAGAAGCGATGGAACAGTATTATAAAGAATGCCTGAAGTTTCCTTTCTAAATGCCTGGACAGTTAACTAAGAATAAAGAAAATAAAAATAAAATAAAATTAAAAAAAAACAGCCCAAACCCTAAAACTAAAACCTGACTATTGACTGGAAATTACTGTATCATGAATACGTATCATATAGTGTTCAAAAATATACTACAGCAACATTGTGAGAAACCTGATTTTATGCACAGAAAGGGATCTACTTTTAGCATCTTTATTGATAACTACAAGCTACCTATGCATCCATTCTCATTGACATATTCCTTCTTTAAATCAATAGGGTTAATTACATGCCTGAGGTTTGAAGGTTTGGAAAGTAATTGTAAGGGTCCATTTCAGACAAATGTTAAAGATCAGTGGCTTGAATACAAAAATCTGGTTTCACACCTGTATTAGAATATGTTTGTTTGTTTATTTATTTAAATACAGGAGTGGGTGTGAGCTCACATTTCCTATGAGGGTTTTTCTCTTGCTTAGTGGGAAAAAAAATGAGGGGAGTCTTGAAATCAGGGTTTCAGAAATGTAACTAAAAAGAATCCTGATGTCTTTAATTCTGAGTGTGAATAGCTATTCATATTTAAGTCACAGCCTCCTCCCTACAAGGTGGGAGAGTTTTTGGTGAAAGTTCTAAAATAAAATTTTTTAACTTTCTTTTTTTCTCACATAACTTATCAAACTCAAACTTTTAATGTAAAAGCTTTAATTTATAGAAATAAATAATATATTTTTAGTAAAATTAAAGTTGTAGAAGTGCTGCTATTCCACACACTTTTCTCCCAGGAAGAAAAATGACAAACCTCCTACACACAGAACCATGTATTTTTTTTCTTCAAATAATTTAATATGCTTGCAACTCTAGATCATTTTACATATGTGGTTTTTTCTGTAGTTTTGAAAGAATAATTTTATAATAAACCCTGAAATTTACTACATGTGTGCCATCTTACTCGTAATAAATGGATGAATTTCAAATGGGCAGGGTAGTGACTCCTCTCTACTTCTTCTCCTCAAGGTAATTTGATAGTCTCTTGAGGAAAGGATTTCCTCAGAACTCCAAGCCACTCCAGTTACAGATATTTTCCCCAAAGTGCATTGCTTGAAGAGAATGATTCTTCCGGTCTGCACTGCCCCAAGGCGTTTACCAAGATAATGAGACCAGTCATTCATTTCCTAAGGCAAACGGGGTCTGTGGACTGCCAGGGAACCATGTATCACTTGTTGTTGTCCCATGGAGAGTTGTCTGGTCACAGGATGGCAGCTTGTTTCCAGTTACTATATTGCACAAAAGACAGCTAGAAATACATTAAATACTTCCCTAACATTACTTTCTCTTGTAAGCAATTGCTGCTATTGTCAGAGGAATTTTAAGGGTTCTGAAGTGAAACAGTCTGACATATTTACAAAGAGTTGTGGAGGTTACTGAAAAACCTCTCCACTAGCAAGAGTTTTAATAACAATACAAAAAAAAAAAATAAACCAAACCAAAACAAAACAAAAAAACCCAAAACAAAACAAAACAAAAAAACCAAACAGCTTCATAGGTTAGGCACAAAAACAAGGCTAAAAACACAGTCATAAAAAGAGCTTTCCATGTTTATAATCTATTAATAAGGGAAATTGATTTAAGTGACAAGATGTGTCATCTTCTTGGTATTACTTGTTATGCACTGGGATGAAGAATTGGAAATCTTCATTATCATGAAGAATTGGAGAAGGAGTGCTTTCCATTTTTCAAACAGTGTAGAAAGACAAATAATTAATTGATCATTGTTTGGAGATATTTTTGATATATTTTGATTTGATTTCTGGGAAAAATTCTGCATCATGTTTGTGAAAGTTTTTTAGCTGTGGTGACTTCTGGATTGAGCTAGTGCTTTTATTGCTGTCCATATCAAAGAGAACACAAAGCACTGCACCTTCTTCAGTATGTTCATAATAGTTGAAGATTTACATGAAGATAATGATGATTATGATTAAATATCAAGCCTCAGCCAGTCACTAAGAGTGAGACAGTTTGCTTTCCATGACAAACAATTGGAGAGATTTACTCCCTTCATGTCTCCTAGAGCATCAGTGATTGACTGTATTTGAAGACAGACAAGACCTGGTGGAAAATATTCTGATATTTTCTTCCTTTGATGCTCAGCTGGGTAGTTTTCCTTAGAGGTTCACAGGAAAGAGATTACTTAGACTGAGAGGTGGAAGGAGTGTAGGTCCAGTCAGTTTGTGAGGGCTTTTTATATTCTTTACTTACTTAAGCATTTTTAATTTCATAGGAAGGATGATCCAATTGGCTCATCTGGTTCTACACTCCTCAGCTATTTTTTTTTTTTTCAATTCCCTGTAGGGAATTGAAAAAAAAAAAAAAAAAACAAAAAAAAAAACCACCAACAAAACAAAACAAACAAACAAACAAACAAACAAACAACAAAAAAAAAAAAAAAAAAAAAAACCAAACAAATTATTTAGCTCAAATGAAGTAATTGCAATTAATAAAACAAGAGTTTATTACAAATGTAACTAGGCTTCACATGAATGTTAAAGAAAAAAAAAAGAAAATCTACATTTTTAAAAGACATATTTTAGAGTGGATATTTTTGTTTACAGAAGTGATGTGCATACCTTCAGAGCTGTTCAGAAAATATGAAATGGTGATATACCTGTATCATCACTGCTATCTCAAGAAATGCAGATGACCTAAGTCATAAAACCCTTGAGAGTATCTATGCCCATGGCTGTCCTGTAACACTTACCTGTGCTTCTGTACAGAAAAAGGATCCTTTTTATGGTCTTATAAAATGAACATAACTACTCAAAAGTAAGCCTCAGCTGCATATATTTTTCCCAGAGATCTTCAGGGTTTGGTCCAGAAAGATATTAATCCACTAGCCTGCAGCAAAAACTACAAAGTTCATTATTCTCATCAATTCAAGAGAAAAGAGGAAGAAAGAGAGTGAGAACAACTACAAACCTAGATAATAAAGAATTCTGTATAGATGACAAGTTCATGAAGAAAAGCAGGCAGGTTTGACACTCTTCAATTTGCTAGCAGTGAGTTATGTTGAAATGTATACCTAAAAGGCATGATGTGTGGTTTGGGTTTGGTTTAGTTTTTCTTTTTTTTTCTTTTATTTTAAGCACATTTGAATATAATTTCCATATGTGTTTATGTATGCAGCTGTGTGTAATATATTCTTCAAGTCTTTTGACTCAGCAAATCCTAAAGAAACAACAGTTCATTATGCTAGACTAATACTCTGTGCTGGTTTTGTCTGGGATAGAGTTAATATTTTTCATAGTGGTTAGTATGGAGCTATGTTTTGGATTTGTGCTGAAAACAGTGTTGAAAATACAGGGATGTTTTAGTTACGGCTGAGCAGTGCTTGCACAGCAACAAGGCCTTTTCTGCTTCTCACCCCACCCCACCAGCAAGTGGGCTGGGGGTGCACAAAGAGTGGAGAGGGGATACAGCCAGGACAGATGACCAAAGGGATATCGCAAACCGTGTGACATCATGTTCAGCATATATAGCTGGAGGAAGAAGAAGGAAGGAAGGGATATTCGCAATGATGATGTTTTTCTTCCCAAATAACCATTAAGTGTGATGGAGACGTGCTGTCCTGGAGATTGCTGAATGCCTGACTGCTGATGAGAAGTAGTAAATGAATTCCTTGTTTTGTTTTGCTTGTGTGTGTAGCTTTTGCTTTTACTTATTAAACTGTCTTTATTTCAATCCATGAATGTTTTCACTTCTACCCTTCCAATTCTATTCCCCATTCCACTGGGAGGGCAGTGAGTGAGCTGTTGTGTGGGGCTTAGTTGCTGGATGGGGTTAAACTACAACAACTTTAATAACTATATTATATACACAAACAGGAACAAAATGAACACTATTTTGAACTTATTTGTAATGAAGTATAATGATAAAATTGAAAGATTTAAGTACAATATATTAATTTACAAATATGAAAATACTTTAAAATTTCAAAACCTCTAAACACTTTAATCAAAATAAGAATGTAAAGACAAGTTAAGCCTTTTGAAAATTAAATTATCTTATAGGGAAAAAAGAACTAAAGCAAAATAAATAACCAAAATTACCCAGAACACACATTTTCTTCCTCAGTAGTCTTCTGGAGCTTTTTAAGAAAATGTATTAGTTATTTTTTTTCCCTCCAATTCTGTTTTTAATGAAAGCCAAAATATTTTTTATAGAACTTTTTTGTCTAGTTCCTCTTCTATAAATTTAATCTTACTGGTAGTGCTACAAATGATTTTCAAACAGCTCTTGGAGAAAAGGCTTTAATATGATTGCAAAACTACAGCTTACACAGACCTGAGCATTGAAGTGTTACTCAGCAGCTCTCTGAAAGTCTTACTCTCATATAGAAACTCATCTTAGTACCTAACAAGAGTATTTCATAGATGCTCTCATCAGCTCTTAGGGAAAGACCATATGATTTAAAACATATGCTTAAACTCTGGAACCTATTTAATGCTAAATTGCTTGATTACTGTAAATGTAATTTAGAAAAAGTTAAATGAATGTAGTTTTAAAATAGTGATAATATTTTTATCTAATAATGGAACATGAAAACCTACATTTAGCTTTGCAGGATCATTCTCACCAGTAAATTAAATAATCATATACTTCCATTGTTCATAGGCACCTCTCAGGCAAGGTTTCTCTTTGACATATTCCTAGACATAAAAGATTTTTTTTTTCAATACTTTACAAGCTAATTTAATTAAAACCCAAGGAAACCAGCAAGTTATATATTGAATTGGTAGGAAATTAGCTAACAGGCTGCACTGAGAATGTGATGATCAATGGTTTTTACTCAGACTGGCAGTCTGTCACAAGATGGGGGCCCTGGGGATTGCTACTGGGCCCCATGCTGCTCAAAATCTTCATAAATGATCTGGGATGGGATTGATGGATTTGAAAGCCCCCTCACCACATTTGCTGATGACACTAGACTGGGTGGTAAGGTGGACATGCCTTCTGGAAAGCTATCTTACAAAAATACCTGAACATGCTGGAAGAACAGTATGAAACTTAACAAAGAGAAGTGCAAAATGCTGTACCTGAGATGACATAAAAGATGAAAGGAGTTAGGTCTTTTATCCCTGAAGAAGAGAAGGCTCAAGGAGGGCCTCATCACAGTATGACAATACTTAAAGAGCACCTACAAAGAAGACAGAGTTTCTCCACAAGGAGCGACATGGAGACAACAAGGGAAAATGGGTACAGGTTGCACTGGAGGTGTTTCATCCTGACAGAATAAAAATTTTTTACAGTGAGAACAATCATTCATTGGAACAACCTCTCCAGGGACATGCTGGAGTATCCATCACAGGAGATTTTCAACATGTGATTGGACATGGTGTTAGATAATCATATTTAGGCTCCTATCCCACAAAAGTTGAAGCAGATGATCTTTCAAGGTCCCTTCCAACCTGGGCTGCTCTGTGATTCTATGAAACAAACAAACAAACAAAACCCCAGATGTCTCAAAATTTCTCTTGCTTTAAAAATATTTTAGAGGTTAGAATATTTTTATGTCAAACCTTGGCAAGGCTCTTATTTGCTGCTAGATTTTTTTCCATACTAAAGAATAACACAAAGGTTCTTTGAGGCAAGGCAAGAAGTTTTTGGGAAACAGGTTTTGCTGCTGCCACACAGTCACTAAAGTTGTTAAGCTACTTAAGATGGGATGGAAATTGAAATTTTATTGAAGCTGATGTATTTTACAGAGACATAAGAGTTTCAACAAGAATTTTAAACAGGATGATTTCTTAGGAAAAGTGTCAATATCCTAGTATTTCTCAAGAGAGTACAAAACAAAAATCCAAAGGCAACAGAGACAGACCAAAAGAAATTGAATTTAAAAGGCAATATTTTCAGCCTGAAAATGGATATTCTGACAAAAATGATTCTCAGTTGCATTTAAAGTATTTCTTGTTGTTCCATTGTAAAAATAACTATTTTAAAACTTAATTTTGTGAAATTTTCTCACTGGGTCTCTCAGGAGCTCTAATACTTTATTTATTAAAACTGTCAACTCAGCACAGAACAGATGATATAAGACAAAGAGTATCTGCTCATAACATTGCTGTACCTATAGAAATTTCTGTCATTGATGTTGCCATTAAAAAGGACTATCTCATGTTAACTAAACTAGGGAATACAGATCTTCCTCAACTCACTGCTTCTGTATAAGTACTTCCATATCTAACAGGCTAGGAGATTGCAAACAGGGGCAGGTGCAAATTTAATATGTACATGACATCAAGTTTAGATTATTCAGTGTGGCTAGAAAACTATCAGGACATTTCTATGATTTCAGAAAACAGATATTTACTGTGTTGACTCAAGGGCAATGCTGACCTTAATCTTCCAGGTCTTTATAGACCTGGCTTACATGACCCCACAACACACTACCTGTTCTAGCTTCTGCAGGATGGCAACTTGCTCCATCATCCATGCTCCCCAGGAGTCATGACATAGCCGGCCTCAAGGACAATGCTCAGGAGAGGGGGAAGATTGGGATTCCTTGACAACTTGCTCATGGACTCAACACTGATTTTGAGAGATTAGCGGGACTAGTCATTTTTCAGGCTTCAGACCAGAGAGGTAAAGTAATTTATTCCACTGAGCATTTTAGCTGGTGCAACATAATACAGTAATAAAGAGGTTAGTTGAAAAATCAAAGGGTTCAAGAAAATGCAAGGCTCTTGCTTCTTCTTAGAAGAAGAAAAAAACAGGAACAGAGGAAGAATGGCAGTTGCTGTCCTTTTTAAAGTGTGCCTAAATGATACTGAGAGGTAAAAGAAGAAGAGGAGATTATATAATTCTGGACTGAAAGTCTATGTGAAAAGCATATCCACTCACATTACAATTTGAAAATTTAAATTAAAAGAATTATCATTACTTTGCAACAAAATAATTTTTAAAAAAGTTATAAGTTGCTTGATCTAAACACATGGATTTTTTGCAGCATTATCTCACTAGTTAGTGAAGTCTACATTCACAAAATGGCACAGAAGCTGAAGAGCCACCTTCTCTAAGTGTTCCTTCCTCCCTCAAATCAAAAATCATCAATCAACTAAAACCATGTACCTAGTTGTTTACTAAAAGGTCATGAAAAGAAGAGACAACGTAGTATTGATCTTTTTCCTGCAGGTTTTCCTTCTGGATGGTGTTCAGGCACCAGTGATGCATTTTTAACTGCTTGCCATAGGAAACATACCTTGTACTGTGAAGCCAAATATATCTCCTTTGATGTTGTAATTTGTGTCACCCAGGCAGTTAGATTCATCTCTCTGATGGTAAAACATTGTAATGTATCTTGATTGATAAGTAGGAAATAAGCATCCTTGGAAAACTGCAAGATACTTGAAGCTGTTAATTTCAGCTAAGGCTCTATGTAGTCAAATACAGCAATTAAACTGCAGTGAAGGGTCATAAAATCAACTGATGATGTTGTGAGTTTTAGTGGTATTATCTGCAGATGGCATGAACAACATATTTTGAACAGTTGGTAGTCTGGATAGACCAAGTGAAAGATAAAAAAGGTTCATATTTTTAAGATAACTAATATAATTGAATACAATTATAAATAGCATTGTCCAAGGCTGGGAAAGTAAAGGGCAAATATAAATTATTTGGATATCTGTACCTTGCATGGCCAGACTATATACTTTACAATACATGTACTCTGCATGGCAAGTTACATCCAATAACATCACAGTCTTAAAGGCTGGGCAATAGGCTTTTCTATTAAGAAGGTAATTTGATAAGTAACCATTATAAGACTCATTTTAGTTGTTTATACACCTTCCAAACTTTAATAATTCACACTTACTGAAATTTTCCCATTTGTTATCTGCCTCAGGTCTACTATTTTTAAGCATTTTTCAAAAACAAGGCCATCTAGCAAGTTCCAAAAATGTTCTGATAATATTCCTGTAATTAAAGTTTTTGTGTGTAATACTAAAATATGTGAATAAGTACAGTACTTACTATGCAAAAAGAATATGATTTTTACTCTTGTGGACTGCAGGATCAGTATCTTATTCAGTGAGCATCTTGGACAGTTGTTCCATTACTTATTATTTGATGCAAAATTCCCTTGACTTGAAAAAAGGACTTACATCATTGACTTCAGTGGGACATTTCTTGACAATGACACACCAGAATGTTGCATAATCAAATGTGTCAGAGACACAGAGTAATCTGCTCTACTCCCAGCTGTACAGTTATCACATTATTACTACACGGACTAGAATTCATTTGCTTCCTAACAGAACATGTCTATATAAAACAAAATCCCATCCTTCTCTGAAAAATAAACAAACAAGCAAACTCCCTTTCCTTCCCCCCCCACCCCCCACCCCCAATTATTCCTTAGGAACATATGGTAATTAGTAAATGATAAATTTGAATAGTTTTGACAGCAAGAAGAAATTTGATACTTCCAAACTAGGTGAAGATATATGTAGGCCAAATCAACTTATGTCAGTTGACACTGACAAACTAGAAGAGAGATGAAATTAACAAAAATAAATGGGATGAACACTTCATAATGGAAAATTTTAAATTTAAATGAATATTTAAATAAAGGGGAAATCTATAATGTTAACTGTATTTAATTAATTGAATGTAAAAAGATGCCATACAATCAGTATATTGTTCTGATAGCACATATGGATTAATAGAAAATATATTGTGAACATTGTAGCAAAACAAATATATATTTCCAGATGTCTTTTGAGAATAGTAAGTTAACCTGTTACCTAATACTTAAAAAAATTAAAACCAGTTTATTTACTATGAATTATCTTGGCTTCAGTTATTATTTTATTTTATTAACTGAGCTACACTAGAGTTTATTTGACCAGATTAAACAAATATATAGTATACATAATAATTATTTTACATAAAAATTATATGTGAATATGGACATTTACTTAATTTAAAATTATTTTGTGGTGAAGTTATGACAGAATTAGGAAAATACAGGCACAGATACATATTATAGTTTAAGATAATCATATCAGAGAGAGATGGAAAGAAAGCCTGTTGAGTTCTATATATCTACTTTCATTTAATCAAAAAGAAAAGAGTGGAGTAAATTATTAAAGCTGATTTATTGTATGTGCACAATAAAATACAGTTCACTTCAGCTTTGAAACAAACATAGGTCAGCAAAAATTGCAACCTGCCATAGACATTGATTCACTGTACAACCATTTACATGACAAGCAAAGGAATCTCTTAAACAGCATGTTGACAGTCTTGCTGGTGCAATGTTTTGGCTTCCTGAAAGTTAAGAAAAGGAGGAAAAGTAATGAAAAAAAGACAAACTTCTTCCTTTTCTTTGTTAGAAACATAATCTAACTAGAACAAAGATGTACTTAGATCAGTTTCACCATCCAACACTTAGGTGTTACATACTGAATATTTCTAACAAGAAACAGGCTTTACAAACTGTAGCAATTATCAAAGAAAAAAAAAAAAAAAAAAAGAGGAAGAGAATGAAAGAAAGAGACAGAAAAAGAAAGAAATGAAAGAATGAGGTCACTAATGTTTTAATCAGAAAAAGTCACACTACAAAATAACTTCTCTATGTGAAAAATTTCTGAGCTCACTTTATTCCAGACTTTAATAACCAGTACAGAGAAAACATTAGATGAAGGAAAGCTTTCTCAATAGACTATAAAAGCAATTGAACTTTTAATTCCACCCTATCTTTTCCGAACAACAACAGTATCCACTTGATAAAGAATTCTTACAAAAACCCTACTCGATTATGTATGAACTCTTGGAGTGAAGTCACAAAGGCAGTCTTTATGCAGTGTATCTTAGCCCATTCTCTTGTTAGCTGACCCACTGTTTCACAGTGGGGAACAGCATTTTCTGCAACAATAAGTAAATCCATCTTCACATCTTTTTGACTGAATCCACTTTTGATTTTATCATATTTTTTTCTTCTTTATAATTTAAGAACGCAGGAATGATGCCTAATTTATTTAATTTATTATACACATTTATTAGGTTAATTAAAACAAAACACCAGAATGCTAATTTAGGATATATAATTCTTTTGTTATCTCTCAATGTTTCTTTCTACTTATACTATGTAGAGTTTGACTAAACAAGGATTCTGTAAAGATTCCTACTTTGTCATGTACAACATTTCATGTTTTTCCAATTTTTTTCTGTATCCAAACAGGGAATAGATTAGTTTTAGTTTGGAGTTTTAGATTCTTTTGCTGTTGGTTTTTTTGTTTGTTTGTTTGCTTGTTTGTTTTCATTCATCTTCATCTGTATCATAGCAATTCAATTTTCTGTTGGTTTGGGTTTTTTTAATATATATTTAACAGATATGTTCATTATTTGACTGAAATTACATGAACTCTTTGCCTTCACCCTCCTGAAGCTGAATATCACTTTAACCTGACATTCTGAGACTTGTTTATGTTCTATTTAATTCAGTGGTTTGTGAATACTAAACTGTCCCCCGTGTCTTTAGAAAGGATCTTGAAACATAATTCCTCCTTCAATTTTTCTACTTTACATTATTCATTTTTTAGGAAAGCAAAATTTAGCTGATTCCATCATTCTGTACCATAGTCAGCAGGTATTACTGTGATTTCTTTATATTTCAATACAATAATCATTAGGTCACCAGCTCTTTATGAAAGTTTATGAAGAGTGAAGCCTTTCTTAATTACCTGATTTTTCACTTAAGATACTTAAAGACATTCAAAGGCATTTCACCATTTGTTTACCCCATTCACTACTCCTTAATGTGCTAATTCTACAAGGCTGATTAATCATTCTTCCCATCCAAAAGGAAATGTTGCCTACAATGAGAGTCCCTTAGATTTTCATCTGATGGTTCATTATATACACTGTAATAATGTTTTCAAAACTTGCCTACCAAATAGAAGTCAAACTTTGATGTGAAAAAGGGTGATCAGAACTTCAAAGTGTTGGCTTAGAGTTTTTTTGTTTATTTTGTTTTTTATTTCTGATCTTATCCCAGGTTTCATATTTATTCATGTGATCAGTTTAGCTATCCCTTTCTCTTTTTGTCATTTACAATGTCATTATGCTGTTCATCTCCTATATTTCCCCTTCTTCTACTCTTTCTCTTCTTTCTTTGCAGTCATAAATTTCTTTTTTTTTTTTTTTATTAAGCAAAATATTTAATATGTGATAATTAGATCTCGGAAAGAGCTCCCTTCTATGACTTAAATTATTATAGGAATATTAAAAATCCTCTTCACTCTGCAGAGGTGATTCTAGAAGTTACAAAGAGATTTTTAAAGTCTTGAATAGCAAAATAAGATAATACATTTACAGAAACACCTGATGTTGAAAGAACAAAGCCAGAAAAATGCTTAAATATGATTAATTTATTTAAACTTCAGAAGCTAACAGGTAAAAAAAGTCACTCAGTTATAATAATGATATCAATTTTCCTCATAGGAAAGGATTGAAGCCATGTACTGGTTAATATTGATAATGACTGTATGACTCTCAGTCTATGAAAAATTGCACACCCTGATACAGGAAAATTTAAACTAATTATTAGTTCAAAAAGAAGCCAGCAGCTGATACAGAAAATGATGTTAACCTGTCTAGATTTCTGTTATTTTAATGTTAAATTATTCACATTTCACCATTTATTTATACATTTCATTAGTTTATGCATTTATTGCTCACTAAAAAAAAAAAAAATATATTTAATGAATGAAGATGAAAGAGTTTGGTCAGAGAAACAGGTAAATAACACAAAGTAGAACTGCCAAGTCCCTATTTCTACAAGATATCACATTTGTAGCCGTTTCAAGTTTCTTTATTCTCAAGAAAATTTCATATCCATTTGCCTTTCTCATTGACATTTAGATGGTGTTTTGCCAATTAATGGGGATAACACAGAGGATACAGGCACCGAGTTAAAGAGATTGGCTTATTTTACTCTAAAGCAGCAGAAATTATAAACAAGGTAATGAATCTAATCATTTCTACATAGAGTTAACACAAAAGCAGTAGATAACAAACAAGGTGGTTATGAGATAAGGGAATGCATCCGGTCATTAACACACTGGACAAGTCATAGTGATTAGGAAAGATATATCACCAATTGACCTCATATTTTACCCTCATCTTGAGCCGTGCTTCAGCTGGGAAGCCCCATAGCAGCCGAAAATCGAAGGGCCATTCCTGGCAACTGGGAAGTCCTACGCAGTGCGTCCACTCGTAGGTGAGGTCTCCAGCTTTGCTGTGAGAGAGTCCTGTTTTTATACAGGTTAACAAACTGATCTATAAATCTATATGATTGACAAAAGTCATGGAAGACATCTGGTGGATTGATTTGCCTCACCATCCTCCTTTGGGACAGCTCCCCAGGTCTGGACAAGGCTCAAGGAAGAACCAAGGGAGTTTGTGTACTCAACCTTGACTACATGTTTCTAAACTAAGAAAGGTTGATATCTTCCTATATTATTTATTTAAGCTACCTATCTCACTAATGAGATATTCTATTCAAGCTACATATTTCACTAATGATCGGACATATTTCACCAATGATTGGATACTGATATTATATAATGTTTGGTTGTGGGGTTCATCTAGAGGGCAACTTTGGCTCAGGACCTATTGTTCAGGCCTTAGTACTTCAAGGCCTGTTGTTCAGGTCTTAGTACTTCAGATGGGTATTACATCTGAAATTTAGAAGCAAGATTGGTTTTAATTGCTCGACAGTAAGAAAGCTTTACATCCACCACATATATATATATCTTCATATATATGTTGTTATATATGTCCTCCTTAGTACATATGCTTACATACAGAGAGAGGATTCTGTGACCTCAGCAAATTTCATCGACTAGGAGTTGATAAGACAAATATAAAAAGCTGCCAGCCCAGCCTTCAAGGAAGATGCATGTTTCTAAATTGAAGGTCTCCTCAGCAATCACAATATCATCTGATACATGATCTGACAGTAACGACTGGCCTGAATCGAAAATTATAGTAGTAATAAAGCTCTGTAGTCTGGCACAGCCACTGTGAATTTATGTATATTAGTTTCAGTTAGTTAGTATTTACACCGACACAGTCATTTTAAAAATACTGTTTCTTAAATAGGAAGCACGACTGAAAACATTCATTAAGTGTAAATAAGAAAAGCAGCTATCATAGTATATATATTGTGTGCAGAAAAAGGTAATGACTGACTTGATTATCTGCACAGCTTGCATGTAGGAGCCACCCATATCTGGCCTCCTCGGAAAAGAGATATGAAACCTATATACAGTTATATTTGAAGACATCATGGAAGAGAAATAAAGTGGTTTTTGAGTGATGTAGGAACAATCTAATATGAAGATAAAAATAGAATGGATACTTAGGTTTTCATATCATTAGATCCACTGTATGTTAACTGGATTTGTATTTTTCTAGTAAATAGCTTCTGCATGTTCCTGGAGTTCATCACTGAGTAAACCATTAGTGATTATATGAAGAAACACTAAGCTAGACTCAGAAATTAATTAAAATTTATCATTGTAATATCTAACTTGAATGCCCAACATACCAGTATGTCCTAGGATATCAAAATGACTTTTAACATCTTGGCTCCCTGCAGAATGAGGGGAACACACCTGAGTAATCTGGAACAAAGGAAGTCTCTGTCTCTGCTGGAGTTTACTGCCATTGTCTGAATTTGTCTTGAAAGTCACATAACCCTTCTCTCATGCAAGCAAAGAGATAACATCCTTTACAGTCTTTCTGTTCTGCCTCATGTGATAGATGCCAATGTATGTTCTAAAAAACCTACGATGATATTAAAGAAAAATGTCATCAGCATTATTCTCAAACTCCGTAAGTGCGTATAGATGAGGATATTTCTCTAATAACCCAAACTTTCAAAATTAAATACATCTCAAAACATACTAAGAAACAAATAGAAAAAAAAAAAATTGCACTACATTCAAAAGTGGTGACAGTTTTGTGTTCCTACTAACAACAGAAGGTAGAAATGGAACATTCCTTACACATATAAATATTGAGAAACATATTTTTCCCCACGATCCAGCTGACAATAATAGCATGATGATATTTAGTCTGTTGATCAAATGTTTTAACCCTGAGACACTGCAGGTATAGGACTATCAGTATGAATGGTTTAACTGGATTGCAATTATTATAGAGTTGTCTTTTTTTCAGGAAATCAAACCTTTTTTTCTTTCCCTTCCTCTTATTTTGTAACTGAATAACTCCTATGAAATTAAATAAATGTTCTTAAAAATATGGTTCCTTAAGACAGTGAAAATACAATTTAGTAAATATTATAACTTATCCCTTTTAAGTCAAAACAAAGAAAAAATACTAACAATAAAAATGAGTTTTAAACGATAACAAAATAGAAACCTCTAGGTAAGTGAATACTCTGGTTACTATGGAAACACGTGGAACATCAGCTTTGAAAACAAGGTTCCTTTTTTTTCAATTAATGGTCAGGCCACAAGACATAAAATCTGTGATTGACACCTTTACTCAGCTCTTCTGGAATCTGCATAAAGGAAGAGCATTTAAACAACTTAAGTGAAACAACATCAGTTCCCTTCATGCTAACTGACCAGTCTCCAACCTGACCTGTTTGTGGACAAAGCAAAACATGTACAGGTCATACATATGAATTTATGTTTGGTTTTGGTTTTTGGTTGGTTGTTGTTTTTTGGTGGTTGTTTTTTTTTTTTTTTTTTTTTTTAAGTTAAAAAAAAAGGTAAAATTAAAAAGAAATATTTCTTCGTGCAATAGGTAATACACCTGTGAAACTTACTGTTGAAGTACATTTGGATAGGCAATATTTATAAACATTAAATGTGAGACTGAGAAAAATTGTAAAAAAATGTATTTTTTATTATTAAATGGATGAAGCCACCTGTAGCCCAGAAAAATTCACTGCAGTACTTTGAGGATAAGATAGTAATGTGCAATAACCTGAGTATGGGGAAATAATATATATGCTTACCTTGTTGTTACAGCCCCTAGACAATCTTTAAGATCATCCTTGATGATCAGGCAGAATACTCAAAATCTTAAAACAATCATTCCTGTATTCTTATTATTTAAGGATAAATGAAAAATGAATGTGCTCCATAGGTATTTTGAAACAATCCACAATATAAAAGAGAGCAAACTGATATCTTAATTGTCATTATTCCTTATGGGTAATATTAGTGGAAAAGAGATGCAGGCTTGTGGTGTTTATTTAACAAAAATGTTTTGCATTCTGAATAGTAATCCTATTGGGAGGTGACACGGGCAACTATGTACAAGTAGACATGTACTTTTCTATTCATTTTGACCACATTTTTATATTAACATACATTAATACCTTGAAATTTTCATTAATTTATTTTCATTGGGTTTTTCTTTGGTGTAGATATATGAACTATGGGTTGATAGAACTGGATATAATTCTAAATTCTAGATTTACATTCTGAAATAGGGACATCTAAAATGTCATCAAGAAAACTGAGAAAAACAAATTGAAAGAAAATAAAAGTAATTCATGATTTATTTATTTTTTTAGTGGAGAAAGATAGATAATGGTGCTAAGTGACAAAGAAATCCAGTTAAATCTAGAAATCATTATAATTTAAAAACATAAGCATGTTTTTAAAAATTTAAAATTTAAATTAAAAAAAATTTAAAAATTACTATGAAAGAAGAGACTATTGAAAGTAGAGGTAAATAAAACACAGCATAATATGGATGCAGACTTAACATAATGTTTGTTGCTAATCACTGGTTTCCTAGTAAAAAACACTATCTAGTATCTTTTAAACATGAAAGCTGAAGTGAAAAATCATGATGGCAAGATATTCTGATAATGGTCCTTTCTATATCACTACAGAATTGTCATAATACATGGTGATTGATGAGAATGGTGGAGGAAGAAGGTCACAGGCTAGATTTCATATCAGAGTATACTTTGAAAATTAAAGTTTAGAAAAAAGCAAGTAATAAATTCATTAGGGTGCAATGGGAGGGAAAGAACTTTATATTGTTTTAAAATGAAAAGTTTAGTGAGGTATGAGTAAATGTATGTCACCTACATTAATCAATAATCTAACAACCGAAATAAATTTCATCCACTATATGTTTGTTCTTAATTATCATCTAGTATATATTTGTTTTTAATTACAAATAACCCTGAGAACAGTGACCTGAAGAGCTCAGAGTACACTCTTAACCAGGAGACTACAAAGTTATTTTTTCAGTGAATCTCAGATTAAATTTCTCTAGTTCAAGAGAAGGACTAGCAAGTGTATCATTTGTTGGCTAGAAGATTCTCACAGGAAATATGAAGTTTAATTTACTGAGGCAGAAAAATGAACTTTTCCTATATGTCCAAGGGAATCCACATGTTCACTTTGTTTTATTCATGTATGCGCTTGTCTGAAAGTGTGTATCACTGAAATGCTGTGATGTTTCAATTTCCAATACATGCATTGTCTCACAAAATGTATCAAACAATTTTGTTATTTCATGCTCCTGATTAATTATCATGTCTTTGCTGAGATTGTGAACTGTTTTAAGTAGTATCTCTATAAAAATGCAGATCAACCAGTGATTTAATCATACATATACTCTGCATTATCCATTGGGTTTTTTTTTCAGTGTTCAGAATGGAGAAGAAAATGGGTGACATAAAAAAAGAAATCTTCGATTCAGCACATATAGGAATAAATCTGGATGACTGAATCAAAACTGTGAAACTGGAAGCATTTTAATATACATTGCAGGTTTTAACCACTGGCTGCTGATTCTGTTCTTTCTGGAATTAATGACAGTCAACATAAAATTAATTGACAAAATACGTATCAAATTACATAACATTCTGATAAAATACAAAATTATTACTTTGTTATCTGCAGTATTTTGGATATACATGACAGTCACTGACTTTCCTCAGACAGAATATCAGACCAAATTCAGCAATGTTTTTTTCTGGAATATAACTAACAAACTTTTCCAATAAATCCAAAAGTATGAGTTCTATTACTATTATGTACTGTATAGGTTAATATTCTCACCATTTTTATGCATAAAATATGTAAACTTCATTTGTTACTAGACACCAACTACAAATTCCACAATAATTAAAAACTGTATTTCAGCTTTTTCCAACTATGCTTGTGGATTTCAACATCAGATGTTAAAATTCAGGTGACAGATCTATGAAGAAATACGATGTCTTTTAAGTTAACAGTACAAAGAAGAATATCAAAGTAATTTTGTACCATATTGAAAAGTAAAAGACTATTCTTCCATAACACCAGGGAAGGACATAAAGACTATTCACCACGGCAAAGTCACATGAAAAGTTAGAAATAAAAACCAATATATTCTCAGCATTTATTCCTATTTCCTGATCTCTATTAAACATTCATTTTAAAGATAAAAACTACCTGACATACTTTACACAAGTTTCACTTCTACACAAATGTTCGCAAATGTTTGCTTTTTGTACCCAGCTAGCAGCTTTTCCCAGGTGCTTATTCACAGTAATTCAGCACAGTTAGGGCAAATTATCTCACATTCAGGATATGAGTAGCTGTTAGCTGTGATCACCCTTTGCTGGCCAAAATTCATGATAACATTTTGTCCTGTTGTAATCTGCCTGTGAATTCAGATTATGTGTCAACAGTAAAAAAGAGTTTGTGTTGGATGTGTATATTTTCTTAGCAAACTACTTGAAAAGAATAGATCAATATTAACAACATTCATATACCTCTTCTTCACATCCTACTAAGTTCTTTCCATAGGGGATTATATATATTACACCTCAGTTTCCTTAATTCTGTGTGTGACTTAAAAGGAGCTTTATTGATGCATTATTATGCGAAATTTTTATTATTGGTGTTACGATGTTTATTTACTTGGATCAGAAAATACAATGAAGAAAAAAGAAGTTAAATATGGTTTTGGATAAATCACTCTTAGAAAATATATTATGTATATTAAAAAGCAACAACAAAAAAGCAGTGTGTTGCCTTTGAAGATTTTATTTTTTTCTTCCAGTTTAGCAAGTTAAAAATTTACACCAGTTTTGTCATGATTAAAACTTTGAATGTTGCAAGACACCAAGGGATTGGTGCAAGGGATTTCTAGTAGGAAAAATACATTTTTTCCACAAAAAAATAGGAAAGATCTCATTATGTTTTAATCTCATAGCTTTGACTGGAATGACAAAAAGTTTAGGTCTTTCTAGGTGAGACTAACTTTTGAGTAAAATAAGCATGCATACAGATGGCAATTTTTGGGCACAGAAAACGTGATGTAATAGTAAGGTTCAATAGATTATTTGGTAGAAATTTGAAAGCACAGTTGAGAGCTGAAGGAAATATAATAAATGGCCTTTAGAGCAAACTTTCTGATACAATAGAAATATATTTTTACATGAGAATAATAAATAATATGAAAAGCACATATCAGAACATTTGGGTTTCATATAAAAATAAGTTCATTCTTGCTTCAAGCACACTGCTACGACAAGCAAATAACATCAAAATATCCATATCCAGAGAAAGTATGAAAATTACTGATCTACTGAATAAAAGTACATGTGGAAAAAAGAGAACAAGCCCCTCCTAACTTTTCAGCAGCTATGTGTTGTGAAGAAAGACATACCAGAAAACTCAAGATCTGAAGATCAGGACTGAAATATGAGTCAAGTAAAGAAACCTGGAGTTAGGCATGAAGGTCCTGCAGAGAGATGGTATTTTAAATTTACCTAAATTTAATTTCATTACATTTTATTTGATTAACCAAGACAGATCTTCCTCAACTTAGTAGCTTTGGAGTTGTCATTATAGGTTTGCATTATTCAAGCATTTTGTGGAGAGTCTACTCACATACCAATATATTTGAATTCCACTCTTGGATGGAAGACCTAGATGAATATTGTAGTACTGTAAATTTTGAGTGACCTAGCCATCAATGGAAATTAAATGCAATAACACTTATAACATTTACCCTTCTTCAACAAAATACTGGTTCAAAACCAGTTGCCTGGGCATTGTCAAGCAGGTAAGTACCATATTCTGAATAGACTTTTCCATGTGTGACAGTATATCTTTCCATAATTTATAAGCAGTCTGAGCTCAGGCTGCTTTCTAAAATATTTGATGAAAATATACATACAGTAGTATGAACTCAGGGAGAAGGGTCAAGGAGAACAGACAGCTTTAAATCTCTCCTTGCATAGATGCACAGTGTATGTCTATTGCTACTAAATTAAATGTGCTCAGCCGTGTTCCCTTACATTGAAGTTAACTAGCCTTAAAGCTATGTAGAACTGAAGCCAATCAGCACAGCAAAAATCATGCTGTTAAATTGCGTTCTCATCTAAAACAGAACAGATACATCCCAACCACCTGTTCAGAATAGTACCATGCTAATGGCCAAGCTAAACTCACAAATTGGTGGATTAGTGACCAGCACTAGACAAAAGCATTCCAGACACTAATAATTTAGCAACAAAACTCAGCTGCCCAGGATCATTCTCTGGTATGATTTAGCATTCGTACACTAAGACTACACGCCATTAAGAAATTGTAATTTCTAGTAGATCATTCTCATAGGAACTCATCTAAGGATAATGCTCACCAAAACCAGTGGTACACTTGTACAAGTTAAGGGGTTACAATGTGAGAATGAAATGAAGCTCAGGAATTATCACTAAGATTTAAAGGATTGTTAGAACAATAGGGAAACATTTAGGAGAGGCAAATGTTAGGTTGAGATACTAACAAAGAGTCTTAAAACACTAAGCAAGGCATTTAAGATACAGTATCGATATTTTCCTGAGATTACTAAGAAATCTAGTCTGATACAACAGAACAAAACACACCAGAACTGATAACACATTAACACAAATAATAGAACCACTTTATCTGTCTCTAGTTAATTGATATTCAATGTCAATGTAATGAATCCTTGAGAGTTCATTTACGGAACCTCCAAATAAATGGGGAATTGTCATTGAAATTACTCTAACACAAAGTTTTATTGGATGCATAATAAGATATGAGAAAAATAAAAAGAATAAACTGTCTTTCTCTGAACATAAATTGTCTGTATTAGGTCAAAGACTTAATTTCTATCCTGTGATCTTCAGGGTAAAGTTTTGTGTGCAGGCCTGATTATTTTGTAAGATATAACTCTAATCTAACCAAAACCCAGAGATTTTTGAACCTCTGTCATGGTTTGAACTCAGAGGGCAACATAGCACCATGCAGCTGCTCACTCCACCCTTCCTACCTTAGAGCTGGGAAGGAGAAAATAAAGCAAAAGTCTTGGGAATTTAGATAAGGACAAGGAGGGGTAACTCACCCATTATTTTCACAGGCAAAAGACAGTCTTGTTAGGTGAAGAAAAAAAAAAGAACAAAAATTTAATTTAGACACTAACAACAAAAAGACCTAACAGACTGATTAGGACAGTGAGAAGCATTACCAAATCTTAGAAATACCTTCCCCTCCCCCTTCTTCCTGGGCTGAGCTTTTCTCCCAATTTCTCTACCTCTCCCCCCCCCACCCCCCCACCCCCCTGCAGCACAGAGGTCAGGGAATGGGGGCATGTGGTCAGTCCTGCTTCTTCTTCCTCCCCGGGGAGAGGATGGACACTCCTCGCACACTTTGCCTGCATCAGCATGGTTCCCCTCTCACGGGAGACAGTCCTCCATGAACTTTTTGTGACATGTCACCTGCATGTGTTGAATTCCTCCCAGCACTGAACTACAGCAGCGGGAACTTCTTCCCTCATCATCCTGGCCTTTGGGTGCAGCCACCTGCCCAAGTGTGGGATACTCCACAGGCCACAGATCAGCCTCTGCTCCACTGTGGGCCCCCATGGGTAGTGGTGGGAGCAGTCCCTGCCATCTCACCATGGGCTGCAAGGGAGTGTCTTTACACTGGTGCATTTCCCACACTTTTCTCCTCTGTTCTTCCACTGACCTTGGTTTTCACATAGGTGTCTTCCTTGCAACCCTTCACAACTGCATCTCCTCCTTTTAGGCTCCTATTCTTAAATGCCTTATCACAGAGGCACAGCCACCATCACTAATTGGCTCAGCCCTGGCACAGAGGTGGGTGTGGAGCTGGGAGAGCTTTGAAAAGCTTCCAAAAGAAAGCCACTGCAGTAGCCCCATCTGCAGCTACCAAAAACCCCCACCACACAGAAAAACACGGCACAACCTTTCAAAGGAATTCATAGATATTCAAAGACTATATGTAAAATATAATATCAGAATATCACAAAATTGTAAACCAATATCCACTGAGTAGGATTTTTAAATAATTAAGCAGAAGAAACTTATCTTCTGTGATAGTATGTGTGCATTTCTATCTCTCTTTATGACAGGACGATATAGCTTGAACATCTTGCCCAGTTTCGATCAAATTTGACAGTTAAAGAGATGATAAATTTCTTTGATATCTTTTAGCCATCTTTATTTTGAATTATACTCTAGAAGTGTTAACTGATTGTAAATGGAATTTATGTGTTTAAGGTGTAGATGTCTACATTTGGTGTGACAAATCCTACCAAAATTCCAGAATTCAGCTAAAGGAAAGACACCTTATTAATGGCACCTTGAGAGAATGCAACTAAATGTGTTATTATAACTCAGAGAATCCATATAAATGAAGAAAAATGCATATAATGTATAAATATATATATAATACATATTTGTAATACATATAAATACATAAGAACAATCAATGTATGGCAGACTTCTGTGTGGGCTGTTTCTTCCTGAAGTGAAATCAAAACAGAATACATAAGTTAATGTGAAATCAGGTGTCATTCATTTTGCTTTCCACAGTGAAATGTTTTACTAAGCTTAATAGAGCAACATCAAAGCAGCTCTACATAAACTTTTCGTGATGGTCTGTCTTCATTGCTCTAAGATCTTTGAGCATTATGCTATTTACCAGCACTGCTTCAAATTCTGCCCATTAAAGTACTCTAAAATAAAGCTGAAGAATAGATAGGTTGCATTTCCAACCTTCTTATATGCCAACAAAAGAATCTGGATATAATTAAATACCTTGAAACCCAGAACTGGAACACAGGCATTTGTTCTTAGACTATCAGTATGTTTTACAGTAAGACTGGACCAGAGCTTCTAAATTAAACTAAGAAAAAATAATTCTGAATATCAATACCCACTGTTTTCTTTTTTACTTTTGGGAAAAATCATCCCACAACAAAGAACATGTTATCATCTAGATTCCTGTTGGTATTTTGATGTACCTCTACTGTTTATATCAAATAGCAAGTCTGATCTCATCTGGGATAGTTTAATGGTGTTTGTCAGATATTCATTAATGTATGAGTGACATATCACTGTCCATTTCCCTTGACAATGCTTACCTTATGGAAACAGATAAAAGGCTTAGATGTTGATAACATCATCTTCATCCATACAGATAATACAGAAAGTCTTGCATAACTTGATTTTGAAAGATTATATCTGGTATTGTTGGTGTACTTAGTAGAAAACTTTGTAAAGCATTTAAAATACAATCCAATGAGATGGAATCTAGTAATACAGTACATTTCAGAGATATTGTGTGATAAGTGCAGTTCAACTCTCCTGGAAACAGTACTAGTTCACATGTCCTGGAACCATCAGCTTTTCACAGACAACTACTTAAGAAATTTCAAATCACAAATACTCTCTTGTCAGACAGAGTTTTAAAGACAATAGAATAACCCACAACACGACTACGAAGCAGTAATTCTATTTCTTCAAACCACTTCTTTAAAATGGAAACATGTAAAATATTAAAAAAAAAAAAAGCAATTTTGTACTTCAGGATTCAAGTATAATCCAGACCTTCCTGGGAGGTTTTGTTTTGGCTTTAGGTTTTTTTGTTTTGTTTTCTTTAGCATGCTTTACTGAGGAAAGAAGACCAGGAAATAAATACGAATCTGCGTAAGTCTGATCATATTACTGTGATATGTTTTAGTGTTCCTGTATAAAATCAGTTGGTATAATGGCTTTCTATTGTCCAAGGAACTTAATTTCATCTAATGTTTCCAACTTACACTAAGGTAATGATCCCTAAAATTAGTGGAAACCACTTACTCCTATCTTACCTGATTACCTAGGTCTTGCACAATTTAAAGTCTAGAGCCTGACAGTCCTACACTTTATCTTGTGCAGGAAATGCCTGTCTCAGTCTGTTTTATATTTCTAAACTCTGTATCCTTAGCTTGATTGTCAGTCTTTCAAAATACTCTCACTGCAACACCTTGTAAATATTATTTCAGACTTATCTCTACTATAGAACCTATTTTTCTTTGCAAATATAAAATAATTAAAGGTACAAATTTTATTAGATTTATTGCAGAATGTATATCTTGTTCTCTTAAAACACAGGCTAACATAAGTTAATTGACTGCCTTGCAGTCTCATAATTAATTTCACCATATTTAAAAATCTAGCAGTAGGGTTTTTGAAGGTTTCCCTAGAATACTGAGGTGAAACATGTGGTCAGCAATATTCCTCAAGCAGGATGAAACTATCCATAATAAGGAAAAAAACTCATCAACTCATCTTTGTGCATGACAACTCTCTCAGGTCATGGTCAAAGAAGTAAAAAAAATCACAGATTTACAAGCTGAAGGACATAGCTCTTTGGCTAGATCTACTGTTTCAACAAGGAATTCACAAGACCTGCAGACATTAAAAAATATGCAAAGAATAAAATATGTGTAAAATATCACACACACACACATTGACATGCACATGTAACAACATTCATATGGTTAACAAAGAATAAATAGTCTTTGAAAGATGTGTTCTATACCATGAGGCAAGTGACCAAGCAGGGTATCCCTTTCAGTCCTGTTGTTGCCCACAGCAGGGAACCATCTGGGTCTCATGGTGGCTCCTTCCCTACCTGTAATAGAATTTCCTTCCAAAGAATACCACAGAGCACACTCACATCTCATCTCTTCATGCAAGCAGGTTACAGTCAGATACCCCACTTCAGGTATTGATTTAAAATGCTTAAAAAAGACAGCTGGGTAAAAGTTGTCAAGACACTGCAAAAAATAGTGGATTGTGACCTGATGAAGTGAGAAGCTTTAAACAAGGAGTGCAAGGGCCTTTGTAAACCAGTGGATGAAAAGTTCTCAGAATTTACTCAGGCATTCATATTTTTCAGTAAGAATGGGGTAATTAGCTAGGTAGCAAATGCTGACACAGACAAAAAAAAAAAAAAGGATAGAAAAAATAATGGAAAGTAATAGAAAGTCCTTTTAGTATGGACTAGAAAAGAATGTAAACTGTGCAGCAGAGCAGGCAGTCCTTGCACAATGGACACATCCATATAAAGAGTGAGTGAGGAAAAATAACACAACCTTATATGCTTTTCTGATTCTGCAGTAACATGAAAATATGTTCCTTCTTAATCCTTATTTCCTCTCATACTGTTTTTTTTTATATTTATTTTCCCCCTTGCTTTTTAAATATCAACATTCCAGAATTCTGAAGATCTTCCCCATTACTGTCAGATACAAAAATTTAAGACTTTGTAAAGTAATACCTATTTTTGCAAAGCTATTAAAATTATGTTTAATAGAATACTGATAGTGCACTGATTAGAATATTTGTAATTTTGACACTATAAATACAAACAATGGAAATGCATAATCAGGGTGCAGAAACTGTAATAACTCAGTAATAATTTTAATATCTTTTGGAATGACATTTGTATTCTTTTTATCCCATTTTGCCATTACTGTTTAAATGATGTGTAAGGAACATTTTCAACTATGTTTTTTCCTCCAAAAAAAGAAGGAAACATTACTTTATAAAAGTTTCTGCAGTCTTTTGGATCCTGTGAAATTGCAAACATTCTTCCTTTAATGACTGGTTATAACCTAGTTACTTAAATAACATCTAAGGAGTATAAACCTAATCCTTCATCCTGTCCCGGTTGGGGCTGGACTAGAGTTCCTGTTGGTTTGGCAGCGGGAGGAGTGCTGCAGCACACTGAGACCCCAGGGGCTCCCCAGGTCCTAGTGCCCTCACCTGTGTGTGGGGGAGGGGGAGCACAGCTGGAGTGCTGGGCCCGGATTGGCTGATAGTCCATGTCATGTGACATTGTGCTCACTATATAAAGGCAGGAGAGGGCTGGGAGGGGCTGCCACTTCTGGGAGTGTTGCTGTGGTGGCTTAGTGTCTGGGATCACCAGCTGGGAGCAGGTGGGTGTTGGTCAGTGGGTGGTGAGCAGCTGTATTGTATGTTACCCGTTGATACTGCTGTCAGCGTGTTATTCTGTTACTGTTATTAAACTGTTTTAATCTCAACCTGTGAGTCTCCATTTGCCTCTCCAATTCCCTCCCCATTCCCAAGTGGGGGGAGGGTGGGTGAGCGACTGCGTGGCATTTTGCTGCTGAGTAGGCTCAAACGACAACACATCCATATTGTCTCTTGTAATATTATTTGGCAACTCTCTGAAAGTTGAAACAATTTTTTATAATTTTTGACAAAAAAAAAATTACTGCTAAAAATATGGTTTTGTTTTGATAGGTGTATCAACTATGATATACTTTCTTGAAAGGTATTCCCAAGAGTTGAAGGAATGCTACTGAAGGAACACTTAAATAGTCAATAAGCACTTTTTAAAAAACATATATTAACACTGAAAATAGCACTGTGGTCTCCTGACTTCTGAAACAGGATTTATACTTGAAGTTTATAGACTAAGAAATAACATTATATTAGAACTATGGAAATGCAGTTCCTTCAGTTTTTAAAGAAGGGAGAACTCTGAACTCATGATGAAGAATCTAGTTATGCCACTTGATTTTCAGGTTGTTTTAGCTATTGAAATAAAGATGAGACATAAGACCAATTCAGTGCATCTCAGAATGCAAGTAAACTTGAATTTCCCCAACCAGTGAATAAGACAACTTATTTTTTTCCATATTCTGAGACTTCAGATTTTCTCAAAAGAATTAGATTAGCTTCAGTAGAAGATTTGTGTTTCAGGAGAGAAGTGTCAAATTACGAGGAGAGGCGGTAGAAAGGGCATAGTGTGTGATACTGTAAATGAGCCTCTCTCCTCACTAATTCCCAAGCCATCTTCTCCTTTTGGCTACCTCAGCATCCTTTCTAGACGCCTCTCCCTATAATTTGCTTATTTTAACTTATTTTCTTTTCTGAAACTTTTTTGAGTACCTTGAATCACAGCAGTATTTTTCCACATACTTTGCATTTATCAGCACCCTGGGATTTCTTCAGAGTCCTCATCTAAATTGTTTTGTTTTTTTCACTTCTGATGAGAATATTTTAAAGGTATCAAAACATTTTTAAAATTTACAATATTTTCTCTATTTTTTTTCTTTTTCCTTTAACTGAAATGTTTTCAAGATTTATGCTGTAATATATCTGAAATCAATTTGCAGGCCAGGTATAAAATTCTGATAAGTGGCTACTGACTTGTTTTTACTAGTTTTGTGTCATGTTTACTATTGTACTGATAATTCAGCATTTCACTATTTTTTTCCTTTGAATTTATGTGGAAATCTTATATTCTAGTATCAAATGTGATTTTTCTTTCCCAAGTGTAATCTTAAGATTTGTTTTGTGATGAATAATCTTGACAGTATATATCTGAATTGCCGTTCAGCAAATCAGAGGACCAAAAATAAATTGATCAGAATTTGTCTCTGGCTGCTATAAGAGTACTGTTTCTAGTATTGTAATAAGTAAATAAAAAGTATATGATTTTACCACAAACCTAGCCTTCTGTCCTTTCAGTATTTAAAAAAGGAGATAAATAGGATGTTTTCAGATGTTGCATTTCAGCACCCATCATGCATACCTGTCCTGGTTCAGGTTGGAAAAGAGTTCATGTTTGTTTTGGTAGCTGGAGGAGTGCTGATGCACACTGAGATTTCAGGGACTCTCCAGCTCCTTGTGCCCTGCCTGTGTGCGGGCGCGTAGGGGGTGGGGAGGAGCACAGCTGGAGTGCTGGGCCCGGATTGGCCGCTATTCCATGTTATGTGACATTATACTCGCCATATAAAGAAAGGAGTGGGCAGGAAGGCATGTTCACACCTCTGGGTGTGTTGCCGCAGCATCTTTTGTGTTTCAGGATCACTAGCTGGGACCAGGCGGAGTGTTGGTCAGCGGGTGGTGAGCAATTGTATTGTACATTACCCACTTATACTGTCACCGTTTTATTCTATTACTGTTATTAAACTGATTTTATCTCAACCGTTGAGTCTCCTTTTGCCCCTCCGATTCTCTCCCCATTCCCAAGTGAGGGATGGTGGGTGAGCGGCTGCGTGGTGTTTAGCTGCTGAGCAGGCTCAAAACATGACAATACTAGTACCCATCATCTGAGATATGTAGTCCCATAACCTGATTGCTCTCATTGCAGGATGACACTCCAAAATAGTCATATGGCTTTCATGAAGATGTACCCATGTATTTTAACTGACAAGGAGGGACCACTAGGTTATAAATACAAATCTACATAAAATGTGCATAAAACTGAGTGAGATAAATCCAAACTGTCTTATTACGCTGGAGAGATGAGAGGATTCCAAAGACAGTCTTCCTACATGCAAAGCTCTTGGAAGAGGTTGAGGTGACAGTAATCATCAGCATGTTGTGATGTAAATTCAGAAGCTCATGATACACTGCTGGGCTCATCACCAGAGTGTCGCCTTGATGCTCCATGTCTCTGAAAGTCAGCCTGGTCTACATTATAGCAATATCTGTAACCATATATGTTATTTTAACTCAAAAACAACTCAGGCAGTACAGTTCTTTTCAGACAGCATGTTGTCTCTAAATAAGTACTTTCTAGTTTTCTTTACAGTTCAGAATACAGACCGAACCTTCTCAAGATTCTTCAGTACTCCCTATGGTTTTCATACCTGGTAGAGAAACTGTATATTACTAAGAGCACCAGATTAGCAGCTTCCAGCTTTATTGTTATGTTAGTTAACACCATATCTTGCAGCACATTAATTTACAATTTCTTTAGATCTCTCATGTTTTTCCTCAAGGGTCAAGATCTTTTAGCATCATGTAATCTTGCTGTAATTATAGTATCCAGTTTTGGAATATACTGTTTTAAACAACATTTATAAAATAAAATGCTGTGCTGATATTTCTGCAGCTACTTGCCCACTCTTAGTTTCAGGGCACAGATATGTAAACGATTATCTCACACTAAATAAGGGTGCCAATTTACAATGTTTCAGCTACTCCATAGTAATTACCATGTGCCTCTGAAAATCAGAAAAATTAAAGGTTTATTGATTGCTTTCACTGAAAGAATGAGCAAACTCTTTTTTGCAATGGGATAAAAGTATGTGTATGACTAGAAATAAGCTGTCTGTTATGAGTCTTTCTTACACTATAGCAATTTGTTTGAAGTTGTATCTTCTGCATATGTGTTGATTGCATGTCTGAATAATTACCATGTAACAACAACAATTCACATATTTTTAGAAAGACCGAGAGGGACACAGCATTTTAATTTTCCTGAATTTACTATTCTCTATAGAGAATTCTCTATAGCAGACACTCCAGGTCTGTGACATTAGCTCAGTCAAGCTTTAATCTTTTTGAATAAAATAGAACAATTCTAAGGGTGGCAATGATAGCAAAGGTACTCATGGAATAACAACTCCTGGGAAGCCAGGATACTATCTGCAAGCATGGAAATTTGATACTCAAATGCTTGATTAGAAGCAGAAGGAACAAATATTCTGAAGCTGTCTTTCAACCCTGGATGATTTCTCTAACTGCTCAATTGTTTCTTTTTGACCATAAATTATTCTACTTAAGAGGCCACTACTGTCGAGAAATTAGTCATATGCATGGGATTTTTTTTTTTTTTTTTTAATATCTGGGAAAGCATATTTTGTCAGAAAATTACAAGTGATCCTAACAGTCAGATTGAAGATTGAGGAAATCTATGTTGATGTGTGAAAGAATCATTTAGGGTTTAAAAGAACAGAAAAAATAATGGAGGGAAAGGGAGAGGATGCTGAAGTGTTGAGTAACATATACTGTGAAGTAAAAATCGTCCCATTGCTTTCTGTCTTTGAATGCAGCACGTTTTACTTATAAAAGAAAGAACAATAAGTATCGAAGATTTCAGTCTGTAGACTGAGGTATAGCAGTCTTCACAATAACCTTTCAATTTTTATATTAATAGATTATGTTAAAACTAAAATCTAATGCTCTTTATAACATATATTTTATGAATGATTATTCATGTATGAATACATACAACCTCCTTTTATGTTCAGAACTATATGCTTTTGGTGCTATCATCATTTGGTGACATCTGCGATGTTCTCCTGACAGTCTGTGTCTTTCGGTAGACTGAGCCATTGAAGATGTTAGTTTTATACTATGAGAAACTAAGCTGAAAGAAACAAAAAGAAAGGAATAGATGCAGCAAAATAGAATCTTTTAAAATGTATCTACAGCAATATAAGTAATTATCTCTAACTTTTCTATTAACTGTTTGAAGAATGCTTAAATTATAGCCTGTATTCAGTCTTCTGAAATTCATCTGTATGTTTGGGTGACTAACAGTCACTTTGTGATTCAGTTGTGAATTTGGTTATTGTTATAGCCTGTTCTCACCATTTGATACATTTTGTTTCTTCAGATTAAGAAACAATCTGAACAAAAAAATCATTAGCCTTCATTCAAACTACATGTTTAACAGTACATTCTAATCAAAATATACCAAGTTATCCTAGATAAGACATTACTTTTTTTGAAAGAGTCCACAATTTTCTTACTTTGAGTAATAAGTAGTTAATAATAGCAATAATTAACTAGCAGCAGCAATAATCAAGTAGTAAATAGATTCTACCTAGCTTGACTATACAAATCTAACTATTTTAACTGATTGGCATTGAACTTAATCAGAGATATGCTCTAGAAGTCACCAAAATAAGTTCTATTATATTTCTAGAAAATAGACTTTTATTCTGTCTTTATTTAGAATTGTAAAAAAAAAAAAAAAAAAAAAAAAAAAAAATCAAACCAAAACAAACAGGTTCTGGCACTCAGGTTTCATCTCTTTCCAAACATTACATGTAGCATCCTGAAATAAGATAGCAATAATAAAGAAACTTGGATTCATCCCCTAAATGTAACTTCTACTCCATAAATCTCAACCATAATGTCATTGCTTGCCATGCTATTTAAGCAGCAGGGAAGAAGGATGAATAGAGAAAGAATCGGAGCTAAGCTACAGAAAATCTATTATATTCTTAAATCCTTTAGTAACTATGTTCTGCCTTCATCTAAAGGTAGACCTTGGTTGGACACATTACCTCAAGGTACATGACCTTTGAATTTCAGAAGGTCTCAGAAAAAAATTATTTGATTCAGGGTGAAACTTTTTGTTGCAATTAGAATTTTAAGGGGAAACAAGGAAAATCTACATGTGAAAAGGTGCAGAAAAATAATTTTTTATTTCTACAATTTATCTGCCTCCTTGCTTGATAATGAAATATGCAATAAATATTATTATATATGTTGCTGTTACTTTGCAGAATTGTAGCTATGTTGGACTATTCAAGACCTTGTTCTTCTTTGCCTTTTAATAGCAGGATCACAACACTGATACCAAAAGCGCATCAACAGCTCTAATAGTAGAAAAAAATCACAAGACTGTGGCTCTATATTTTAAGATAATACACTAACAAAATGCCATTATGTGTATATCATATAGTAGAAAAATATTACTGACATGGTAAATTGGGAACTGGAATAATCAATGAAAGTCCAGGGCAATACATTTGAAACTGATAAAAGATAATGTGATTTTACTTGACATATAAATGACTAGTGTAATTCATTGCCACACAATAATACTGACACCAAGAGGAGTACTTATACATACAGTAATACTGTATAAAATGTTATAGAATTCATAGTTATACAGTAGAGGATAAAATAATTTAAAATTAATGTAGACCCATAGACTCTAAGATATAAATTAACTACAAGCTGACAGCAGTTAAAAATATTTTTTTCCCTTGAGCAGGTTATTCCTTGTGTGTTTCAGAATTTTCTGCAAGTCTCTGATTAATCTGGTTGGGCCATCATCAGAGGCAGTATATTGGCTTAGCTGGGCAATGCAGTATAGTAATTCTGAGGCATTCCATACCCTTGACTTTCAAAGGTAGTTTACTTTAGCTATCCTGTACTATGTTGTTCTTGAAACATAAAATTAATTAAGATTTTACAGTATTTAGATGATCCATGTATCCAGGAAAGCCCATCACAATAACATATTGAGTAATAATCATAGAGATATACTCTGTAAAAGTAAGATTTTTCTCATCAGTGTTCATATCCATACATGTGTTCCTAAGCATATTTCTACTACTTTTTTAAAAATCAGCTAAGAAATCGAGGAAAAAAATAAAAAAAATAAAACAATCAAACAAAAAAAAAAAGCAAACAAAAAACCAAACAAACAGAAAAAACAACCAAACAAAAAAAAAAAAACAAAACAAAACAAAACAAAAAAAAACACAAATAAATGAACAACAAAAAAAAAAAAAAAACAACAAAAGAAAAAAAAAAAACAACCAATACAAAAAAAATAAGGTTGTCTTTGTTAGAGGAGAACAGTAACAGACAAGAAACTTGAAGCTATTATGTCTGTTATTCCACCTGCAGGAGCTGGCAAGAATAAAATCTGCTCCAGACTGTACTGAACTTTCTAAGTTGTCAAGATAGTTCTTGACAAATCTGTATTTTGCCAACTGTTTATTACACACAACGATCTTCAAGCGTTACACAACATATAGATATCTCTATTTGCTCATACTGCAGACAATGATGGTGCAAGAAGACTGAAACCCTGGGAGCATATGCTTCATGTCACACTTGGAAATACCAACTACTAGGATTCCCCTTAACTATTGTTTTTCAAGTTGCATAATTTTGTATTTGAGGTAGCAACAAAATGCTAACGTTTAACTTTTTAAGTAGACCATAGAGTTAAAAACAATCTGTTGCACTATGAAAAATCTGGAATTTTACTGTTAAATGACTTTACATGCTATTCTCTATTTGGCGTCATCTACTTAATTCTCCAATAAAGAAAACACAATATTTAAACATGCAAAAAAAAAGTAAGAATTAATGTTCTTTAATCAGGAGTTTTGCTATAGCCTCTTCCTCCCACTTCACCTTCTAGTGTCACTGTTAATGGGCTGCAGAAAGATAATTTTGATTTTTCTGAAGCAGGGTAGCTTACTTGCTCAAATACTATATTTCCACCTTTCGAATTTGACAGCCTATGTACTGAGTAAGGCCTTAACTAAATTTGATGATATCTGCTCAGTGGTTACTGCATAATTTATATCACAGATGTAACACCTCTAACAGTTTGGCTCAGTTTGCCTCTTTTGATCAGGAAAGGCTCAGAGATGAGATTTCACATACAGAGAATTACAACTTTTTCTTCAAGAGAGGGCCCTTTATGTCCAGGAAGGGGTCATGGGAAGAATGATACAACCTAATTTTGGTTTGGCTGTAGAGAAATTAGTAACTTATGGTGCTGCTACATTTGTACCATTTTGTAGAAAGGTATGGAGCAATTTGTCAGAGATCCCTCAAAACCTGTAAGTAAAGCTCCATTTAATGACATTCAGGGTATTTTAAGACCTGATACTTTTTCAAAATAATTAAATGTATGTTCAAGACAGCAGAACATTAAACCCAGGTACCTACAAAGTCCTCTGTCAGACATTCACACTCTGTTGAACAAGCTTTCTTATACATATCAAGTCATTTACATCTATTTAAAGAGGCTGTAGTCAAATGGGCAAAGAAAAAGTCATGCAAAGGTATGACTTACTGGCAGCAGTGGTATTGTTCTCTTGTTCCTGAATTTCTCACTTGAAAACACAAAAATCCAGTGATTTTCTTCTGCAAGTCCCCATATGACCTTCATCTTGACCTGTGCTGGTGGTAGTAAGCAGATACTCTGTTTTATTTTTAGAAAGATGCCCCGTGACACTTGGTATAGTATTAAAAAGACCTCCTACTCTCCAACATGCTTGCACTTACAGAGAACTTCAGTAAACCATATGGATGATAGCTGAGATATACTCTTGCTGCTGAAGTGAAATTCCTCACAGTATGATCCAGTATCCTTTAGTTGAGAATCTGAGAGAATAATAAATTATTTTTTTCTGAAAAGAAACAAGACTTAGAATAATTTTAAAGCCTTTATAAAGTTACAGGTGGAAAATAAATTTATCAATCTTGTATGGAGTTATCAGTACAGTTCATGCATATGCACTCATACAGATTTTCAAATTAAACAAATCTTAGAAGAGCAATATATATGGGCTTCTTGACTTCATATAATAGCTACAGTTAGTTAGTTTAGTGATGTCCTTTATGAGACAAAGGATATCACTCTGTGGCTCAAACTGTGGGTCATTTAATACATCATCAGGTCAAAAAAGTATTGATGGTATTCAGCACAGAGTTCCATAGGCTTTTATGAACTACGTAACTACAGTTTCTATGAAAATTACTTACTGATTGCTCTAGGAGGAGGGGTGATTGTAAATCTTACCTGGTCAACCAGTTAACAAAAGACTGAGACAGACAATATGCATATGAAATCAATGGGGTTAGTATGGAGATAAATTTTGAGCCATACTTAAAAAGAAGTTGAAGTGTTTGGATCTTTTGGAAATAGGATCATCACAGCTGTTTAAGGAAACTTGACAGCGGTGTTACTTTTGCTCCTATGTTTAATTTTTTCAAGGTCTATCTGAAGAAATCGTACATGAAAGAGTAGATTGAATCAGTAACATGTGTCCAGGTTTATTTATCTGGTATCGTAAAGTAAATGAAGTACTTCACTGTTAAAGTCAGTACAAAATTCCTATACCTGAAGGAAAGAAAATTTGTAAAAAACATAACAAAGATATATATTGCTACTGTTTGGGCCTGAATATTTAATTTCATTTAAAAATGTAAAAAAATAGTAATTGCATAAGTAAAAAATCAGAAGTAATGGTTTTATCTTTTACTAATAAACTTTTAATAAATAATATTAAAATGTAGAGGTTTGGTTTTTTTTTTTTTTTTTTTGCTTGTTTTTCCTAATCACTCTGCTGTTAATACCAGGGGAGAAGAGGTGGGATGGGGAGAAGGAAGCAGAAAATGAAATACCATCCTCAGAGATTGCTTAAGAATTCACCACTATTGCTACAGCTATTCAGAAAGGAAGCTTGCTTAAGAAAATCTGTTTGCTATCCCATATATCTACAGATATAAACATGAAATGCTCATGCAGGTGGGCATAAGAAAAAAGTTCACTAGCAAAGAATATCCAGAAAGTTTAATTTTTATTTCTTATTTCACTCAAACATTTTCTATGCAATTTTGGAAACTACTGGAACACTAATAATTAGTTAATATTGAAATACCTATAGTAGTGTATCATATTTATCCCCTGAATACTCCTAAAGCCAGAACTGCATGAGGAAAGATTTAGCAGAATGTGTCCAGAAAGGCAGGATTTACTTTCAATAACTGCATTGCAAGGAAACTTCCAGTATGGAATAAAGAAAGAAAAAAGAGCAAGAAACCTACAGATCAAAAAGGTAATCTTACTTCCCAAAAGAAAATGGGACCTTTAAGCTCTAGGGTGTTGCAAATACCTAGGGGTTGATGTATGGCAGTCTTTACTGCTATAAGTTTGCCTCTATTCTGTGAGCAGGTGAGAATGAAATTGTTAAGAGGTGAGATAACAGTACTGTATCTATAACACATTCATCTTGAACTACAGTTACATATTATGTTGTTATGATTTTTTTCTACTAGTAACTCAAGACATATTTAGGCTTCTGAGCACCTCTGTCTAAATGGCCATAAAACAGGATGTGTTAAAAGAAGAATTAGAGAAAGCAGAAAAACTTGATGAACCATGGCTGTTACAAGTGAGGGAGATGAATATTTTAAGTAGGTATGTATCATATGCACATAGCTGACAGATACAAGGTAATGCATAGTATATGCATTATTTAATTGTTACACATTGTAAAATGTATGGCTTTAAGCAGTCCCCAGACTCTGCAATACTGTCTCACAAAAGAGATATGTGTTGCACAGAGTATGATTTCCTTCTGTGAACTTTCTTCTCTGCAAGAAAAAGGAATGAAGTAATTTTATGATGTGATTAATATAGGATTTAATCCCTATTTCTGAAACTGGCAGCACTTCTTACGTTCATTTGGATGGTCAGAAAAGTGTAAGAAAAGTAGGTCTAGTTATATTCTTTGTTCTCTGTTGTTTTCTCCAGACTACAGTCTCTATAGATTTGGGCCATTTTTCTAGAATTAAGTACTAAAGACATACAACAACCCGAAGAAGTAAGGAGAGAGAGGTGAAGCCTGGTTCCCCCTCAATCAATTAGTTACAGCTCCCAATGGAAGGGGGAGTGGAGATTTCTTCATTTTCAGTCAAATACTCTTTGGCCATCTTCCACAGAGGTCATTTAGGTCCACAGTGAGAATGTTTAGGTGAGGTGGGTACTCATATAATTTATTTCAACTTGAATGTATTAGACCATGATCTTTATGGAAAAATTACAAAAACCAAAACATGTCATACAACCCTTTGAAAACTGTTTCTCCTCTGTACCTGACATACAGAAAAATAAGCAAAAAATAAAGGCTAAACAGAGATAACTTTTTTCAAAATCACCAGGTTCTTCATTTAATTACCAACATATCTAGTGCACTGGTGAAAAAAACCCTTTGTCTCAGTTATGCCCATCCACTCATTTCCCCTTCATTCTATTCTTTTTGGAGAAAAATAATCTCTAAACTTCTGAGTTTTTCAGCATCATGTCAATAATAATTTCATAGTAATAAACGTGTAAGAGCACAAACATATATTTATACTCATTTTGTTTTCATTCCTTGATGAGTGTAGGAATTCCATGATCTCACAATGGATAAGTAAACATATTTATCGGCTTGAAAAATCTAAACAGACCAATAAGAATCCTTTTAATAGAATAAAATTCAGATGAAACTATGCGGTGTGTTTTCTAGACAAAGCAAATTTTTCTTCTCCAGGGTTTGAAATTAAATAGACTGTCAAATTACTTTTATGTTATTTTATTTTTATTTTAGTCTCTGTATAATCATTCATGAGTGCTACTCAAAATGTTACTGAGAAAGTGTTAAAAGACAGGAGATGCAGATTTAAATGTAGGAACTTTCCATCAACCTGCTTTAAAATTTCTCTTTATAAAAGCTGGAATCATCATAGAATTGTAGAATGGTTTGGGTTGGAAGGGACCTTCAAGATCACCATAGTAAAATTCCAAAGCCCCTGCCATGGGTAGGGACACCTTCCACTAGACCGGGTTACTCAAAGTTCCGTCAAACCTGGCCTTGAACACTTCCAGGGAGGGGGCAGCCACAACTTCTCTGGGCACCCTTTTCCAGTGTCTCACCACCCTCACAGTGAAGAATTTTGTCCTTGTATCTAATCTAATTCTACCCTCTTTTGATTTAAAACCAGTATTCCTCATCCTATCACTACATTCCCTGATAAAGAGTCCCTCCCCATCTTTCCTGTAGGACCCCTTGAAGTATGGGAAGGCCGCTATAAAGTCTCCCTGGAGCCTTCTCTTCTCCATGTTGAACAACCTTAATTGTCTCAACCTGTCTTCATAGGGGAGGTGCTCAAACCTGTGAGAATCAAGAATTGGTGGTTAGCAAAAGTATAAACTGACCTTCAGATTAGAAGAAAGGTTGAGGGTAAATGAAGCAACAGTGAGGAACATACTGTTGTGAGCATGAGAAGCTGCAGTTCGGAACACTAGCTGTGGAGCATGTGATGATCAAATGGTCAGTAAACAAACTAGATCTAAAGGTCAGTAGGATGGGAAAAACAGAAATGAAATATATAAATACTTGGTAATAAATTGGGGGCTTGCATACAGGATGATAGCATTTGTTCTTGGTAATGCTCCCCCTTCACAAACTGAAGTGAGTTTGTCATTATTCGGCACATTGTCCCAATGCCGGCTGTCCCGAGACTGGCACCAGCCACCTGATCATCTTTGTGACCTCCTCTGAACCTGTCCTTCTTATGTTGGGGGCCCCAGAGCTGGACACAGTACTGATGGTAGGGTCTCACAAGAGCAAAGTAGAGGGGGAGAATTCCCTCCCTCGACCTGCTGGCCACAATTCTCTTGATACAGCCCAGGATACAATTGGTTTTCTGGGCTACAAGCACACACTGATGATTCAGTCAGTTTTCCATCCACTAATATTCCCAAGTCCTTCTTCACAGGGCTTCTCTCAATCCACTCATAATATATATAATAATATATTTTATACAAATATATAATAAAATATGTATGCATATTTATTTATAAAACCATACAATATAAAACATATACATTAACCATGTGATAGATTGCCTAACTGAAGTTTTAAAATAATCTCCCATGATTTTCAAGTGATTATATTTATTCTTCTCTCTGTACTCTTTCTGTTTTCCGTTTTTACACATTTGAATGGATGGAGCAGGAAGAGGTCTTTTTCCTACTTGTTTTTACAACATGTAAAACAATGGAGAACTGGTCCTTGACTAGGGCTTTAGGTAATAGATTGCTGCAAATAGTAACAATATAATTAAAAAAAATGTTTATTTGAATCTGAGTTATGATGAAGTGAAGAATATTGAATAAGGTATGACCTAGCAGTTGATGGCTACTTCTATGCTTATGAACCACTCTGTTGTGTAAAAATATTTTACCAAGCAGAAACAATATGTGACTTGTGACTAAAATCCCTAGAACTATAATTGTGTGTCCTGTTTTTGTCTGGGGTAGAGTTAATTTTTCTTCTAAAAAGTTAGAATAATGCTATGTTTTTGAATCAGTATAGTATTTTATATGAGAAGAATGCTGATAATACACTGATATTTTCAGCTGTTGCTGAGAGATCAATGACTCTCCAACTGTCCATGTCCTGCCTGGGTGCAAGTGTACAGGAAGCTGGGAGGGAACATGGCCAGAGCATCGGACCCAAACTGGCCAATTAAATATTCTATATTATATAATGTCATGTTCAGTACATGAAGGAGGGTCACTCATAAATTAGAGTTCTCTCCCACTTCCAGGATTGCGATTGCAGGATTTTGGTATTTCTGAATCGCTAGCCAGGAATGGGCTGGATATCAATTAGTGGGTGGTGAGCAATTGTACTGTGCATCAGATGTTTGCACTTTCCATTATTGTTATTGTTTTATTCTATTACAATTATTAAACAGTTTTTATCTCAACCTATAAGTCTCCCTTTACCCCTCCATTTCCATTCCCTATACTCTGGGTGGGGGGGAGGGTAAGTGTCTGCATGGTCTTTGGCTGCCAGCGGGGTTCAAACCATGACATTGTGGAATTAGTCTGTTCTTTATAGTGTACAGATCTTTGGTCTAATAGTATTTTTGGGGGAAGTGAAAATGGGGTAAATCAGCCTATAAAAATACACAGATATTGTCATTCTGGATGCTTCCCTAGATATTTTGTACAGTGAAGACTTTTCAAGGAAAGAAGATATTGAGCAGCAAAACCATTTTGAAACAATTATGTCTTGTCATTTTGCTGATTACCTGCTTGTCATCAGGGAGAAAGAATAAGAGACTGACTGTTCTCAGAGATGCTACAGAGTTCAGAGCAGGAAAAGATGGACAGAGGTTACACTCAAATGGGCAGACAATGAAGACTCCAAGGATGGTGACTTCTGGGAACAAGAAGTATTTTTCTTTACCTGTAGATGTGTCCTTACAGAATAAGCAGAAAGACTTGGCAGCAGACATGAACAAGTTCCCTCTGAGAAGGCATCTAGGACAGCAGAGCCTGATCCATGTGCCAAAAACAAGAGAAAGCCATGGTTGACTGCAATTGGAGGCTGAGTTTAAGACACACATCTGCTGACTAGATGTGTTGTTTTGTGAGGTTGGTTTGTTAAATACAAAGTGTTGCAAATATGAGGGCTGAGACACAACAGGTCCTTGGAGTGTCATCCCTTCCTGCTCATACATGTGGGCACCAATGATGTTGCCAAGGGAGACTTTGGATGTAACAAGATTGACTATAAGTCTCAGGTGACTAGGGTGAAGAGCATGGGGGTCCAGGTGATGTCATCTTCTGTCTTGCTAGTGGGAAAAGAGGCTTATGTAGGAATGGATACAAACAGATGTCAAGCACTGGTGGCTGTCCAGTGGATGTCATATGGAGAACTTTGACCACAGGACCATTTTTGAGGAACAAGTGACAGGGACGACATGAGCTTTATCCAGGGGCAGGGGATGGGGCTTACAGTCAGCTCATTGCTCCTTCTTTTTTGGGACAGGGGGTGAACGCAGGATATTCCTTCCCTGAACCATGTGGCTCCCCTCTCACTGCAGAGAGTTAGACATGAACCTATTCCGGAGTGAGTTCTTCCCATGGGTTGCAGCCATTCCCATGCTTCTCCAGCATGGGTCAACCCCATGTGTTGCATTCCTCCCAGCACCGAATCACAATATTGGGTACCACTTCTCCCCTCAGGGTCACAGACTCCTTTAAGTGCACATGCCTATCCTGGTGTGGACTCCTCCACAGGCTTCAGTCTGGCCTCTCCTCCACCGCAGACCTCCATGTGTGGCAGGGTGGGCGGCTCTGCCATTTCACCACGGGATACAAGGGTCTCTGCTCTGGCGCACCTCCCCAACATCTTTTTCCTTCCTTCTGCTGTCCTGGGTGTCCACCCCTTTCATAAGTCCTCCTCACCAGTCCCAACCCCCTCTCAGGTTCCCCTTCTTAAATACATTATCTCAGAGGCACAGTTGATTGGCTTGACCCCTCGCCAGAGGCAAGTCTGACTTGGAGCTGGGGGAGTTTTCAAGAAGCTCCTCACAGGGGACTGCTGCTGTAGCTCCCTCCCCCATTATCAGAAAAAAAAAAAAAAAAAAAAAAAAAAACAAAAAAAAAACCAAACAAAAAAAACCAACGTGCCACAGAAACCCAGCACACATATTTAAGAAGGGGAACCTGAGAGGAGGAGAAGTGAGGGAAATACTTTTGCAAACATTAAGGTCAGAGGAAGAAAGGATGAGAAGGTGAACCGGAATAGATTCCCCTGCAGCCCATGGTGAGAGGGCAGACTGTCCCTCTGCAATCCATGGAGGTCCATGGTGGAGCAGATGCCCACCTGCAGCCTGTGGGGGACCCCAAGCTGGAGCAGATTTCTGCACCCAAAGAAGGCTAGGATTCTTAGGGAAGCCCGTGCTGGAGCAGTCTGTTATTGGGAGGACTGCAATATGTGGGAGGGACCCACAATGAAGGAGTTCATGAAGAACTGCTGCTCTGTTGGAAGGACTCATGTCAGAGATGTTAATGGAGAACTATCTCCCATGAGAGGGATCTCACATTGGAATAGAGGAAGAGTGTGAGGGGTCCTCCCTGCTGAGGAGGAAGGAGCAGCAGAAACAGTATGTGATGAATTGACTGCAACCCCCATTCCCTGTCCCCCTGTGCTGCTGAGGTGTGGGAGGTAAAGAAATCAGGAGCAAAGCTGAGCCTGGGAAGAAGTAAAGGGGTGAGGGGAAGGTGTTTTTAAGATGTAGTTGTATTTCTTACTGTCCTATTCTGTTTGATTGGTAAATCAGTGGTGGTGGTGGTAGTGTTCAAATTAAATTGATGTTCTTTTTCTTCCTCAACCAACTTTCTCTTCTGCCTGTGGCCATCATGAGTGAGTCATCCCTCCCTGTCCTTACCTTGATCTCCAAGCCTTTTGTTTTATTTTCTCCTTTCCATCTGTGAATGTGAACGAGTTAGTGGCTGTGTGGTGCTCAGTTGCCCTCCAGGATTAAACCATTACACATGCATTATCTGATAATATCTGGACTGTAGACAAAACTGTTTCTATTACCAACACATTGTCAAGATGGAGTATCTAAAATTCATACTGTGGTGTAACCAATTTCATTGTAAAGTACTAGAATGTCAAATACTTTTACAAAAACAGTGACACGAAACTACAACCACCAAGTATGTTATAAATTACTTAGATTGTTTTGTGTTGTATTATGTGGTCTGAAACATTGCAGAGTTCAGCTGACAGCTGATTAGCTGGCAAATGAGCCTTTAGTTAAAGAGGCTGCAATACTTCTAGGACTTATACTGCAGAAGGCAAATGTAAATTTGGGTGATTGATGAAATTGCTGAACATTTTTAAAGCTGAAAAGTTGGAGATCTTGGACACTTTCTTCTAAAATTTATTACTTCCAATCATCTGAAACAGCTTGTAATAAAAGTCCTACATTAGTAACTGTAAGATCTCATTAAGTCTTATTTGTTGCAACACCGTATTTTCCTGATTTTGTGATTGGTCATGCAATCCAACTCAATGGAATACAGTATTAAAGTACAACCATGACTCCTACATTGGAGATTTTCCTGTCTTATAGAATGTCCAGACATTCTGTTAGAGTGTTTTCCTCATGATAGATATTGTGTTCCTTTGTGGGCATATGTTTTTTAAGTGAGGAAATAATATACGTGCTTTACCCAAGATTACTTTATATCCTAATGCAGCAAGAACATATGAAACATGAATAAATTGTTCTACTTGTTCTTAGAGCAAGATCCAATCTCATTTGTTAAGATAGATTAATAAAGTAAATTCCATTTATATTATAAAGCTTTCTGAGCTTCCTGAAAAACTCTGAACAGTCTTGTTCCTTGCAGTCTTCACTGGAATTATAGTATATGAATTCTGCAGGAACTTTCAGGACCAGACAGCTTGCAAACTTTAAAGTGAATAATTTTGTTAGCTATTTTTTATGGAAAAAAATCAATAGACAAATACATTGAATCTGAAGCCCAGTTCAAGTGTAACTTCAGCTGGCTATTAATAATAACATAAGCTGTATGCAGTTCAGGATTAAAGATACTAAGACTGCTAATTGATAACAAAACATACCATATATACAAGTTGGGGTTGTGACATCTGGAAATAACATCTGAGAATGAAGAAGTGTCCTGGGTTTGAGTGAGTGGTGGGTTTTTTTGGTAGCAGGGGAGGAGGCTATAGGGGCAGCCCCCTGTGAGAAGCTTCTTGAAGCTCCCCCAGCTCCAAGTCAGCTCCACCACTGCTCAAAAACTGAGCCAATCAGCTGCACCTCTGTGATAATGTACTTAAGAAGGGACGTGGTGACGAGCAGTCAGACTTGTGAGACTTGTGAGGAGGAGTTGCTGCAGCTGCATGAACACCAAGGTCAGTGGAATGGAGGAAGAAAGGAGGGGGGAAGTGTGCCGGAGCAGAGACCCTCCTGTAACCTGTGGTGAGACAGCAGGGCGGCCCCCCCCTGCCACTCATGAAGATCTACGGTGGAGCAAACACTGATTTATGGCCTGTGGTTTTCACCTGGTGGATCAAGGTGCTGTGCCTGAAGAAGGCCGGGGTCTTGTGGGAAAAGGTAGCCCCACTGTTGTAGTTCAGCACTGGGAGGATTGTAGCATGTAGGGGTGTCCCATGCTGGAGCAGCTCGGGAAGGGCTGAAGCCATGGGAGGGAAACCAGTTGGAGAAAGTTAGCGACCCACAACGGAGCAGTGTGGGGAATGCTGCAGCCCATGGGAGGGACTTATATCAGAGAAAGTTTGTGGAGGACTGTCTCCTGTGAGAGGGGGACCACAATGGAGCAGGGGGAAGAATTTCCAGAAGCTCCCCCCACCGAAGATAAAGGAAGTGACAGCACTGACTGCACCCCCCATTCCCTGCCCCTGCGCCACTCGGGGGAGGAGGTAGAGATATCGGGAGCAGAGCTGAGCCCAGGAAGAAGGGATTGGTGGGGGGAAGGTGTTCTCAAGATGTGGCAATGCTTCTCACTGTCCTACTCTGTTTTGTGTTGTTGTTAGTGTCTGTAATAAATGTATGTTCTCATTTTTAATTCCCCTAAAGAGTCTGCCTTTTGCTCGTGACCATAAAGGGTGATTTTTCCCCATCCCAGTCCTATCTTGAACCCCAAGCCTGGCTCTCTGTCCCTTATTATTTCTGGAAGAGAAGGGAGAGAGAGTGGCTGTGTAGTAGTTGGCTGCCGACCAGGCTCAACCACAACAAGAAGAAAATGGAACGGAGAAAGTTTTCTGATTTCTATTCAGCTTTGTGAGCCTAATGTAGAAGAAAACTCCATTCAGTCTTGCTACAATATTAAGATTAAAGCCATGTGTTACAATAAAATACTTTCTGTCATGGCTCATGCATTTGAAATATGACATTTATAAGAAGAAAGTAGAAGATAAGATGAGAAAAATATGCTAGGTGATGAACCACATAGCATAATAGACACCTTGAACAGTCAGGAACAGAAAAGAATTTTGATAAAACTTGTAAGAAGACAGACATTAAAGGCTAATTTTCAAATCACTTACACTGTTAATGTGAGCTTTTGCCTCCACAATTACCAAGCACAATTGTTGTTTAAGGTCATCTCTCATTTGCAGAAGATAGTATAGGCTGGGAACATTGTGTCCTCTGGGTTCCTCAATGTATGTTTTCTTTGCTATGCTTCTCTTTGAACTTGTAAACAATTTAATTCAGTAAGGTCTTTCATTTTTCATTTTGTAACACAAAGTATTTTGAGGTTCATAGATAATAATAAACAGAAATAATACATTAAAGTGCATCCAGAAAGTTATATTTGGCACTTTGTATCCCATTGACAAGGTTGCTTGCATAAGAAATGTTAAGCAAGAAAAAATGCAAAGAAAAGTGCTCTTATTGCTGTGCTCTATTCCAGCAGTTTTGCACATAGTTAATTTTATCCAGCAGGATAATCAAGCCAGATCTAGAGGATATGCTGACCACTGATCCTAGTGAGACTATCTACATATGTCATAGCTAAGAATCATTACATTATCTGATCTGGGATTTAAAATAGTATCAGTAGATAGCATGCATTATGTCATTTTACCTAGGAATCAAGCCATGAGGCTATACTTATATACATATAAGTATGTGTTATCAAGAAGTTACATAATTCTTTTAGTATGGACTCATATAAATGAAACAATGAAGCCTCACTTATGAGTGAAATTATTTAGGTATGGTTAAACTGTAATCATAATTTTCATAAGACCATAGTAAGTCTGATTTATACTGTTAAAATAACATTCCAGATTTAAGAGACTATTGCTGAGTATATTGCTTTCATGACTGAAATTTTGTATGAACAGATCTTTAGTAATCTAAAATTGGAGGTTTATCCTATTTATCTCAAACTTTAGAATCTCTGGTTTCCTGTAAAATTGTTCTGCATCTCTTCATAACATTACATATTTTATATATATTACATTAGCTTTCATTTGGTCTCCAGCAGTTCTGAATAACTGCACACAGGAATAAACAAATCTTGACTGCTACATGTTAATACTAAATATGTGCAAAAAAAAATCTGCAATTTTTTTAGCACATTTGTTGAAAACAGTTTACCTTGTCTATGTTGAGCAAAAAACAAAAGCATGATCTGCTTCCCTTAGTTCCTCAAAATTCTCTGATATTCAAAAAGTTGACTGTCATGTATAGTTCACCTGAACTATGAGAAGTATCTTCATTCAGCATCACCTCATTTACAGTTTAGATACAGGGCTCCAATTTGTTTCTTTTGCTACTTTCCTTTGCTACCTTCTTTTGTTTTTTCGTTTTCTCCTTTTTTTGTGAAAAATGTTCCTGGAGAGACAGAGAAAATCAAATCAGAAGGCAGGATATGAGATGCACAGAAGTAACATACTCTTTCATACAAACCTGACTCCAAGAGACAGATAAATATACAATATATAAGTATTTCTTAGGATCTCAGATTCCTTTCAAAATTTTTAATTTTTTCTCAAGCCTGATTGTTTTCAGTGACCTGTGTCTTGGACAAATTATAACCAGGATGCAGAAAGATATTCAAGAGACATTTTAAGGCAGTACTTTCAGGACATAATGTATTTGAAATTAAGAAAGTTCGGGGGTTGGGTTTAGCGCGTTTTTGTTCTTTTGGTGGTGTGGTTTTTTTTTGTTTTTTTTTTTTTTTAAGTTTATTTTTCTATTCTGAATAAATTCAATATATTTTTTTTATTGGATATACATAATTTGTATATTACAACTGAAACTTGCTATGAAAATTTAAAAGTTATTTTACCAAGACATTCGTTATATGTAAAATTTAGTTGTAATATTTCAAGTAAAAGATGGTAATTTATTATATGCTTGCACAGTGAATGCTATTTAAATAGAAAAGGTAACCTGTCATAGGGGCTATGACGATTTATTGGGATATACATAAGTAACATTAAATTCTCATTTTAGTCTTGTGATCTGCAAAAACATTATTTCAAAATTATACATTTTGAAATGAAATAAAAGGAGTGAAAAGAGTAGACTGATCACACGTTCTTTTTTATTATAAATACTCTCACCAAAATCTTTGCAAGGTGCTTTAGAAGACTACAGTGACAAGTTCTGACACCCTTATTCTGTAGGATATTTAAATACATGTGTGAATTTAAACACAAAAATGACTGCATTAATTCAAGTGATGCTACCTGTGAAACACAGTGTTAGACATATGTTAAACATATTTTAAATAACTTACCTCAGGCGTTAGGTATGCAATTTAGGTATACACACAGGTGTATTTTGGGAAGGATTAGAACATTAATTTCATAAATATTTATACTGTTCTCCATGCATGGGTACAAATAAACAACAACACAAATGTTAAACAATCTTGTGATTATAAAATACTTCCTTTGAAAAACAATGACCAGGGTTAGAAGTGAATTCTGTAAAGAGGCAATAATTGTTCAATAATACACAGCTTTGTGTATTGCAATCACATAATTTCAGACTGAAATTACATAATTACAAGCTGTCAGAAAATGATTGAAGGTATTTATGTTCATAATTATGTAAATTGGCATAATTATAGTTATAAAATGAGTCCACAGCAAGATATATTTTTTTCCACTTTTTAAAAATAAAAATAAAAATAGCTGTTTTGCAATTAAGAGGTAGAAGTAAATATTTTATGGTTCAGCATGCCAATGTCTGACTGTATATCAACAAAACTTTTATCTTGTATGTATTTGCAACACTTGAAGGGTTATGGTCTGAGACATAGGCGAATAAGTCAAACACAGTAACTGATTATACAAGAAAAATGTTGACCAAAATATTAATCTAGTGTGTGCCTGATGAATGCATTTATTTTACCTATCAAAACAGATAGGCTAAAATTTCCTGATACAGAATTTAAATGAAACCTATGAATGGGTTTACCTGAGAAATCAAAGGATTTAACCATTATCCTGCATTTTTTATTGTTCTGGATTAAACTGCTGTTGAAATCAGTAGCACCGGATACAAAGTACAGAAGTTAAAACACCTAAAACAAGATGCTAAAACAGGAAAGTAAAATATAACTTTTCCTGCAGCTTTTGTATCTGAACATGGCTAGAAAATATAAGGGAAGTATGAAGAAGAATGAGTACATTGAAAAGAATTTGCAAAGAGGAAGAACACAAATATCACTATCATTATTTGCTGGTGCCAAAATATGGTTAAGACATATACTGACAAAAAAAAATTATTAAACTCAAAATCTGGTGGTAGTTCTATCTTAATGATTTCAAGTACCGTAAAAAGTGTGAAAAATAAGAGAAAAAGCACAGTTCTGTTTGCATTCTGATGGTTAGAAATTAGAAAGACTTAGCTCAGAGAAGCATCTTAGTTCAGAAGAGCATACGAACAGTGTCTGTTTTCAAATTCTATTTCAGGAATGCTCAGGAAGATATGTATGAGGCTAAGACTGTGTAAACACATTAAAGAAATACAGTCTTTTTGCCTTAATGAGTATCTTTTAAACTTAACAATTTAAAATACAACAATTTATGCATGAGTAATGTTCTATTTAGAAACAGAATCCCAGATAATGGTGCTAATATCAAAGTAGATAACAACACACCCAACAGAAGAATATGGATCATAGAAGCATTTCTCTTAATAACATCGATTCATTCTGATACAGAAATGATGACCAAACCTTTCTTTGTTTAATTCACAAGGTTAATATTAGCTCAATATACCAAGACCAGAAATAAGGCACATGCACTGGCACAGGATTTTCTACACTGTTTAATTCTTAGGTTAACACCAGGGGTTATTTTGCCTCAGTCAGGAAGCATCCTCCCAGATAATATCAGAGGAGAGTTTGACACTGTTAAAGGTTGTGGGAAATGTTTTATGAACAAAATTTAGTTTGCTTTGAGGAAGGAAAATGCCATATGGTTGTGGGTTGTGCCATGTCACTCACCCTCAGGGTCAGATAGTAAACCTTAATCCTTAATCCACAATCCTCAAAGGGGACCTGCTGAGAAGGGATTGTACTGAATTGTCTAGTACTATGGGGGCTCCAGAAAATAGGGTAAATCTGTACTTCTGTGCTCTAGAAAGCTAGAAATAACTTATCCTTTTTGCACTTAATTACACAACCATAAATAAATATCATCAACCTGCTCTGAGGATACACACATTAAATAATTAAAGCTGGCCATGCCAGTTGTTGATAGTGTCAATTATATGAATTCAGGAGAAAGACTCCAGTGTCCTCATACAGTAATTCTTACTTACATTGCAGAGTACTGTAGCAATTCAATTCTAATTACTTGTGTCCTGTGACTAATGGCTAGATAATTAATTCCTGAACATATAGTGCATATTGATGTACAAGGAATAAGCAAGCAAAATTATTAAGTAGACCATATATTTCTCATTCTTGTCCTACAAGGTTCCCTATTACATTTTTTCATACTTTGCAATTTTCTAACTTCTGGGATCATGCTTTAACCTGCAGAAAAATACTCTGTGATATAGAACACAACCAGCAACCAGACAGACAGAAAGTCAGTCACTAAGGTTCTGCAAATAAATTTAGGTCACACCACCACAATTTCTTTCCTCTGTGTAACATTTAGTGCCTTTTCTTACTTGGAAGAAAATAATTATTTCTCTGTGATGTGAAGGTGATTAAAAAAACCTGGGATTTTGCTCATAAATCTCTCAGAATATCCTCTACAAATTTTCATATAAGCAGCAATTAAATGTCCTAATAACACTCTACTCTGAGATTAAATGAACTGTTCCTTAATAGCCATTCAGTTATTGCAATAAATTATCCCCCAAAATTGAAAACTAATCAATTTCACTATTATACTTTTGTTCGATTTTTTTTTGTTCTTCAGAGTGCCAAAGTAATTATAGGTATAAAGGATAATTGTGTACAGCAACAATTTTTCTTTCCCTTTTAAAATGTATATTACATATGGTTTCATCTCAGCCATACAGCATAGAGGAATAAATTTTCTTTTGCTAAAACTAGCAGTAAAACTTCTATCAACTTTAATGAAAGTAAGAGGTGCCTTCTTAAATACGTTATCACAGAGGCACAGCTGATTGACTCAGTCTTGGTGCAGAGGTGGGGCCAACTTGGAGCCAGGGGAGCTTCAAGAAGCTTCTCACAGGGGGCCACCTGTATAGCCCCTTCCCCTGCTACCAAAAAAAACCCACCATTCACTCAAACCCAGGACACTGTGAAAATTATATTATTGATCCTCTAAGCGAGTATAAGTAAGAATACAAATCAGAAGAATTCAGATATTCAGATGCATGGGGCAGACCCTGGCCTCTTCTGACAGAGGCCATCTGTGCAGCCCTCACCCCTTCCCCAGACCTTGCCATGTACACCCAATCCAGCGCAGCAATACCACTATAAGTTTTTTTCCCTATGCTCTCTGAGTAGAGATGATCCCGGAAGGCAACAACTGATCTATTTATTCTAGAGTCAGGTGTGCTTCCTATAGATACCTCTGTTGAAGGGATTTTTGCCTTTTCTTTCTTGCCCAATTGACACTTCCACCCATACCTTTCTATGTCCTTTATCTCTGTTTTTGGAGATAGAGTTTGGCTGCATAGAGAAAACACATGCATCTGTTCAACACATGTATTCTGACAGCTGTCTCTTTGTGAACTGGCATCTCTCCTTGTCTATTCTCCAATGCATAGCAGACAGGTACATAATTCTGTCTGAGGACAGCTATCTCTGTTGCAGTGTAAAAATTGGAAATAGTTTTCTGCACACAGATAAGGCTTTTTTTTTTTTTTTCAGAAACTTGTCACAAATTTTGGTATATCAGGAAATAAAAAGACATTTTATTTATCACCTAATACTTATCTAAATCTTTCTGAGATGCTAGAATTTCATCATGTTCTGTCTTGTGTCTAGAGGAAAAGTAAATGTTCATTTACTTGTACATAAAACTATGGAACATGATTTGTTTTTCTTTTGCATGTTATGAATTTCCCACCATAGTGTATCCATAAAAACAATATATATCTTAAGACCTAGAACAATTAGCCAGATTTTCACTTAAATTAGATAATGTTTCTAATGTACACACATTTCAAGAGCACACATCACTAAAGTATACATCAGGGGCTTTCACTGCCCTTCATCTGAATAGCATCTTCATAATGCACTTTCAAGCTACTCACAAATTTATATCTTTTTATATGTAAATGATTAGCAGAAAGGCTTTTCATAATATATTTTTAAATTAATGTAAAAACTATTTAAATGCTTATGAATGGTGAGTAGAAACCTGAAAGCCAGTAACTTCAAATGAGATTGGTTGCCAGAGGTTTTTAAATATAGATTCAAAATGTGAATATCTTCATGAAGCAAATTGCTGTATGTCAAACAAAATTGAAATGGAGTAATGTATTTTTTTTAATAGAAATCATAAAAAAAAAAAAGCTGTGAATCATTAAGTCATCATTGATATTATGCAGCTTCATTATTGGTTCTTTTCTTGACATAGGAAGACTTGTGACTCCTTTTTTCTACCTCTGTTACTTCTTTCAAGAGAGAAAGGCATAATTATGCAGTGCATAATTAATGAAGTTAAATTGAGCAGAACTACTTATTTTACAAATATTGGTTTTATAAAGTGACAATTAGTAAATGCTAAATAAGACAAAGACAGTTTGATTTGAAATTGTTATCTGTAAAGTATGCTTATTTATAATCAAATTTAATGGTCGCTGTAAATGTTAATTTTGCTAATTCAGCTTGGAGATAAAGGAGAGTAACCAACTCCAAATTAATTAACAAAGAATTAGCATGAGGAGTGTTGATAATACTTGAAAGGGATTTTCATGTAAAAATAAGAATAAAAATCAAAATAAATTAGATATTCAAATGCAATTCTAGTATCAGCTAATGTTCTTTTACAGATTAAAAATCATCTGAATAAATAATATAAAATAATTTTTCCACCATTTTTAAAATTTTTCTAACTCATTTTGAAGAACATTCCTACAGATAGCTATAAAAAGCTAAAATGTGGTATATCTGTATGATGTACATCTTAGATGCATCTAATGGAATGTGACTTAAGAATGTGATTATTAAATGTGTGAACCTTTTCCATGTCAAAACAAAAACAATGATTGGTAATAACAATGTCATCTTTGTTGATATTAATTGTTGACTACAGTTGATCACAGCATTTAGAGGCTTCACCCTGGAACAAAACTGTGCATCAAGACTCAGTTTACATACATAAGAAAATAGTCTAATTAAAGCTATATTGATTTGTAGATCCAGAGATTAATTATTTTGTTTAATCTACAGGAATTGCGCCATTGTCACTGATGTGTTGAAGTCCACTGGAAGTGAACTTAAGCTCCAGAAATGGATAGACTATTCTGGCCATGCCATAAAAAACAAAACAAAACCAAAAACAACAACAAAAAAACAAAACAAACAAACAAACAAAAAACAAAACCAAAACCACCACCAACAAAAAACAAAACAAAAACAAAACAAAAAAAAACCAAAAAAAAAAAAAACAAACAGAAAAACCACAAACCCCCAAACCATAGCTTTTTCTTAAGCAACTATTTTTTTCCATTCTTTCAGACAAAAAGGTAACACTCTTCTGAAGATTTTGTGATTCTCTTGAATGGGTGATGGTTTTAGTGACTGAGAGAAAAATAGATTGAAATAACTGGTTCCCATAGACTAAAGGAAAATGCTTATAAATCCTGCCTTCTGAGGATGCTATTTGTCAGGTTGAAGAAGACAAGATCTTAGTCAGACTTGCACAAGACTGTCATAAACCAAGATCTAAACTTTCTAAGTTGAGATATAGACAGAATTCAGATAAGGAGATGAACCCAATACTTCTTCCCAAGCCAGCACCCGATACACTAGGTAAAAGAGTGTCCCACTAGTCACTCTTTCTGCCTCTCCTTTTCCTACTAACTTCTACTAAAAGAGGAATTCAGGTTTTTTTTTTCTCATATATTATGAATTATTTCACAGTGAGATGAGAATATGGAAAAGGAATGCAACCATTTGAAACATAATTACACAACACTCTGTATTATATATATTTGAACACTTTACTTCAAGTACCATATCAGTACTGATGAACTCTCACTCAAAGAAACTGTAATTAAACTTCATTTAATGACAATTAATATAAATACTTAATTATTGATTCAAGTAGTGGAAAATAGAAAAGCAAACATTAAAACAGCACCTTTTGTCCCCCGCTTTCCCAGGCTCAACTTCATTCCTTCTCTCCAGACTCCTCTAGGTGTATGGTGGATGTTATATAACAGTTTCTTTCTGCCTCTCCTTCCTTATCATATTTTTCCTCTGCTTCAGCAAGGGTTCTTGAAGGCCACAGTTCCTTCAGGAATATCAATCTGCTCTGGCGTGGGTGCTTCCATAAGCTGTTGTGCCATGGGGCACCTTCTTCTCCTCCTCTGACCTTGGTGTTCCCTCTGCTTTTTCTCTCTTTTCATTCCCTCTGCCTCTCTTTTTGTTGTATTTTTTTTGCCCTTTCTTAAATATATTTTCACAGTAGCACCACCAGCTTGGAAGACAGGCTGAGCTATGCCCTGCTGCAGAGATGATTGGAACCAGTTGGCTGGCATGGGGGCAGGCCTTGGCCTCCCCTCACAGAGGCCACCCCTGCAGCTCACCCTTCGCAGATACCAAAACCTGGTCACCTACGCCCAATATAGTGACATACCTAAGCTTACCTCTGAGATTTGATATCTTAGGCTACATGTTTCTGCAGCTTGAGTATGCAGCTTTTGGGTTGATTCTAGATCATATGAGCCTAGCTCAGTATCCAGAAAAAACTGAATCCACACCAAAAAAAATACCATAAGCAAGCGGTCTTCTGATATTCACATTATGTGTCCTGTTTTGTCAACCTTTAAAGGTCTGGAAAGAGGATCAGCCCAAGTTTCTTCAATAAAAATCAACAGATTGCATTTTGTGATTGTATCATCCTGAGACTATTAAAGTCATATGACCTTTATATAAAGTTTAAAAACATAAGAAATTATTTCCCCATTAACACTTAATATAAACAATTCTAAAGACAAACACTTGGGGTGATACAGTATATTTTTTAAGTAAAATGTTACAGAATAAATTATTTAGCTTTATATTCAGGTTGCAATAAAATAGATACAAATATTTATTAAATTTTAATCTGATATTTCAATAGGCAAAGAGAAAAAGCAGTTTGGAACCATTGTAATAAAAGCAATAGTATACTGTTCTAAACATTCAGTAGCTGAAAACTGACATTGTGGAAAATGTATATATATATATAACCACTAGTTGAAAAAATTAATCATTTTAGCTGGACACTGGTACCAAAAATGGCTGTTGGTGTATAAGAAGTGAATATATAGCCTTGTTATATGCAGTAAAATAGAGTGAAATTTTATCCAATACTACAGACATTTCATAAGAAATCAACAGTCACTTACTGAAGCAACCAAAGTAATATATCTATTTTATCTGCAAGCCTCTAAATTGCATTTGGATTCTGTGGAATACACTTTTAACCAAACCTTTTTTCAATTGCTTCTTTGAAGACTAAAATCAAACAGTGTATGATTTTCTGGGATTAATAAGATTGGCCTGGTTTATGATTCTCTTTCATTGTGTCTGCTTTGGTAACTCAATATTTGTAATTTACAGCAGAAGGAAGACTTCAAGCTCCCTTATTTTGTTCGTTCCTTAATATTTCTTAGTGTAATAATGTTTTCCCCTGAAAAGATATTTTTAGAAAGACTTTTTTTGTAAATAAGTTATAAACTTCCAGTGTATTTAAAATGTAATTGTCATTAAGTTTCTCTCACTCCCATGTCTGAATAACCAGAGCTTTTGGATGAATTTACAGGTGTATAAAAGACATCTGCACTACTCTACCCTTATTTCTTCATGGATTTTTTTTCTTTTCCTTCCTAATTCTATTCTTAAAAAGTAATAGTCGAATTTTTTCCCTTCTTTGCAGAGGCTCATCTGCCCAAATAGCAAAGTCTATGAAATTTCAGAATATATTTTGTGAATATGAGCTTATGTTCTTCCAAGTCAGACCTATCCAGTCACAACTCAAAATTTCAAATTTTACTATCACTGTGGTTTGGTAGGTTTATACCCTCATCATTCCTGAGACATGGAATAGGAGAATAATTCTAACACTTTAATACATCTCTCCTCATGCAAATTTTCTGAAAGCATAAGACAAAAAAGGACAACATGCATCTTAGTTTTATCACAGTGTTGCAACTTTACACTTATCTGCTGTTTCAATTAGTTAACAAAGTCTAATATGGAATTATAGGAAATTCAATTTAATTATCTAAAATCTATGTATCTCATCTAAACTATTTTTCTCTGTCTGGTCAGTTGAGAAACAGGCATTCCAATAGAGAAGGTTCATATTACTTATTTGTATGAGAAAAGGCCCCATATTACAAAAATGCTTTATTAGTGTGAAAGTTACATTATGTTAGGTTTTCGGTTTCTAACATGTCATAAAGTGTTTTATTCGATCATCTAAATGTAAATATTTAGTGTCATTTGAGATATCTTAAGGTATGCAAGTGTTGTGGTTCGAGCCTACTCAGCAGCTAAATGCCACACAGTCGCTCACCCACCCTCCCCCTACTTGGGGATGGGGAGGGAATCAGAGGGGCAAAGGGAGACTCGCAGGTTGAGATAAAAACAGTTTAATAACAGTAACAGAATAATACACTAACAGCAGTATCAGTAGGTAATGTACAATACAGCTGCTCACCACCCACCAACCGACCGACCGACCGACCGACACCCACCCGCTCCCGGCCAGCAATTCCAAACACAAAGCCACCACAGCAACACTCCCAGAAGTGGCAGCCTCTCCCAGCCCTCTCCTGCCTTTATATGGTGAGCATAATGTCACATGACATGGAATATCAGCCAATCCCAGCCCAGCACTCCAGCTGTGCTCCCCCCGCCCCCACATACAGGTGAGGGCACTAGGACCTGGGGAGCCCCTGGGGTCTCAGTGTGCTGCAGCACTCCTCCAGCTACTAAAACAAACAGGAACTATTCCAGCCCAAACCAGGACAGCAAGAAAATTACATATGACCAGTTCTTACAAGAGATTGTAGTCTTCTGGTGGTGTCTGGAAATCAAGTAAGATCCTATATCATCTTAAATGGCACTACGTATGTTCACTTGAGTGATTTGAGCCAAAATTATGATAAGATAAATAAAGGGATAGCAAGCAATATGGATATAAAAGATGGAAACTCTTAAAGATAGAAATAAAATTATGCTTCTTAAGCCATACATTTAAAAAGGACCTTTTGTGATCATGCAATAACCCATTTTCTAATTGTATCTTCTGTTTACATCATCAGTTGCACTGTAATTATTTAACAACTTCTAAATTAATGCTTGGGTGATAAATAAGAGTTCATTAAAATGCAGACAAGAAGATAATCACAAAATATAGAGATTAAAAGTTTCTTTTAGGTTGTCTAATCTATCTCTTTGCTAATGAAAGCTGTGTCTTTTTTCTTGCAAATATTCACACATACACCTACAAGGACACATGTTCATTATACACTCACAGGCATTTGAGTATTTTGTATTTAATATTATGATAGCACTTGCTCAAAATTTGTTCTGAATGCCCAAAGCAGTGGGTTTTCAAGAGCTTTTCCTTCATCTCAGAAAATTCCGTTTCTGAAAGTCTTATTATTTACCTTCATTTTCCTTTCAAAATTCTTAGCTGTTATTCCTAATAAATTTACAAACTTAAAAAATTTCATTAGTGTTTTGCAAGTTTTTAATACTTGTGATGATTAAAACCACCTTTCCATGATCCAATCTTTCCATCGTAATGCACACAGTACTGCACTACAGTAATGCACTTACTGTAGCCTGCTAAATATGACTTTCACTATTAGTATGAAAACAGTGTGCAGACTTGGCAGTGCAGAACCTCAGCCTCACCTTGGCCTGAGCTGGGTTTGGCTGGTTTAGCTCCTACACTGGGGCCCAGTGACTGCTGCCTCCCCTGATTTTCCTTTGGCTTTGGGGCATGACAGAGGGTGACATCCCTCTGGAGGCTACTGCCAACTTGCAGCTGGCAGCCTAGGAGAAGGAAATGGGCTGGGATAAAAAAAAAAAAAAAAAAGAGATCCAAGGCAAAGGAAGAAGAAATCACTTCTCAGGAATTACACACTCCTAAAATGAAAACTGTAGGATATAGGTCATCATAAACAACCCCTCCTTTCTTCCTAAGGAAGTGTTGACTTTGGCACTCGGAAGCACACTGGCAGAGTAAGAACTAAATGAAAGAAAAAGGATAGATGGTAGCAGGTTTGAAGGATATCCTATTTAACAATTTTAACCATAATATTAATTAGGGTTCTCTTTTTAATTAGACAATTTGGACTATACAACTGTTAAAACACTAATTGGTCTAACAATAAATTCTTAACTCTAAATATATGATGCCTTTCGTGTATAAAAGGATTCTGAATGTCATGCTACAAAATTTGTATGCTTGTTTTTTTCCTGTAATATTCCTTTAACATGATTTTTGTATATGGCATCAATATTATCTGTGCACATGCATAACTGCAAAATATCCTTGCAGATTGTATCTTTTTTTCCATTCTTTGATGTCATATTTATTTGGATTGGTAGCTCTTCGTGGCAGAAATTATGATTTACATAGCCAGTAAGACATAGCTATGAACAGCATAAAAAGTATTTTGTCTAGTATTAAAAGTACAAATGTAATTTGATTGTTAAGGATTTAATTTGTTACAAGTAAGTCATCACTTATTTTGTTTTGTAACTTCAAAAACACACAATGATTTTTTTTTTTTTGGTAGGGTAAATGTTTATGTTTTCCTTGTTTATTTAATACTTTAAAAGAAATAATTCAAATAAAAAGATTGTACAATATATAAAAAATCTTTGCAAATGTAATGATGATAGAGATATTAAAAGATTAAATAAAATCATTGCATTATTCCTATCAAGATCTTAATAGCTTCTCCAAAGTCATTGGCATGACATGCCATGATGACTCAGTTTGTACTTGCAGCATATATATTTTCCTCATCTGCATGAAGAAAACTAAGAGCAATGTAACTGTTGATCTTTTTAAAATGGTTACTGCCATGACATTGCAACTTATTCTTTAGGCTAAAAGCCTTTCTTTTATATTAATAATTTTAAAAAACACAGGAAAACCCAGAAGTCAAAAAGGTTCATTTTTAGACACATAATACATTAATACTGAAAGTATTGTTTACTAGAAGTTTTCAAATTGAAAATTTCCATTCATTTTTATAACAATTCTAGTTAACAATTATAAAATACTATTTTAGTTTTTACCTCTAAAGTAATGTTTACAGGAAAATAAATTGAAAACAACTCTAAATTCCACTAACAACTACCTAAAAAGGACTCCAAAACAAGTAATTTCTTGAAAGAAAATGTACCAAAACCTAATTAGAAATACATCTCCGCTTATTTTGTCATTGAATTTTTCTATCAGTGAAAAACTGTCAATACCCCAGAAAGATGAACTGACTATTTATCTTTTGCCTTTCACGAGAGAGAGAAGAAAAGAAGAAAGGAACAAAACTCAGGAATAAAGGAGGTGGATGTTGAAAAGAAGTAATTACATTTTGCTTTGTCCTGAATATCTAGAATATAAATCTATAAGAAGCTCTTGGCAAACATATGATCTTTGATTTTTCCATATTAATTTTAAATTAATTCAATTTCCATCAAGACTTGTAAGAAAGAACATAAAGGCAAAGCAAATCACTGAGATGAAAAAAACCTCCTAGATCTCTGCTGGGTCATGCTAAGGTCCATCCACCCTAGCACTGCTCTATAGCAGTAGTAACCAGGAGAAGGAGAGGAGGAGGACTGGCCTTTACTTCTTTCTGCCTCCTCCCAGTGCTCCACCCTGTCTGTGTAGGATCTCCCCTTCCCACACTTTTCTTCTTGCACAACCTCTCATCTCCCTCACCCCTTCCCTCTGTGCTAGGGCAAGGCAGAAGAGGTTTGTCAATGCACTACAGCACTAAAACATCACTGCTGCAATCCTTACCACCATCACATTTTACAGTGTCCTGACACCACTGATACCTACAGCTATGCTACCACCCAAAAACTCCTAGACTTTAACCTTTCACCATCTCACACAACAAGAGCTTTTCCTTGAGGATGGAACATGCCACCATGCCTATACTGTCTGCTGTGGGGCCCTTGGAGAATCCTGTTCTGTGGATGCAGTCCAGCCTGGAGCAGCCTAAGACTTCAAGACAACTGGCAGCTCTTTATCATTAACTTCAGAAGTTCTTCCCACAATGACTCTGAGCTGGCCAACATTTACAAAGGTTTCCTTGCAAGCTACTTGAAGTGGCTATGATGGAAGATCTACTAGCATAATCTCTGCTGCATAGACCCCACCTTCCTCTGTGGAGACCTCACCCATGTGCAGGAGGATGATCCTTGTGGGCACCATGGAGACTGATGACTTGGTCTCACCTACCTCACTTACTGTACAGCATCACCCTCCCAAGGTGTTTTCCAACTTTCCTGGGTAGGAGGGCTGCCTTATATCCCACATTCACCTTCTATCTTGAGCATGTGAGCAGGTGCTCCCTGTTCATCCCTCAGCCCATGCTCTGCAGCACTCAGGTTGCTGTTTGCAATCTCCTGGCATAAAACATGCATGTCCTCCCTCTGGCCCAGAAACATCTACCTCAGAAATGTCACTACACACTTGCTCCTTACCCACTGTTCTTCCTTGCCCTTGTGTGTCATTACTACAGGAGAATGCCTACTGGTCCAGTTTGTGCTCCTACTCATTTTCTGATCCTGCCAGATAATATGGAAGGAGTGAGCATAGCCCCATTCCTGGCATGGTACATGGCCACCCCAGATTCAGAGGGGGATTTCTGCAATGAAAGGAAGACCCTAGAGCACATTTGCAGTCAGTGGGACAGGCCTCGATACCTCTCCTCTGCCCTCCAGCCCTCTGGATGAGGTTCTGGCTGTGCTTCTCCCCTCAGACTTGTATCCTCCTCAACAGCTTACTGGGGTCAGGGTCTGGGGTTAGAAGGAAGTCCCCAAGTCCATCATGGCAGGGCCTGGTAGCCATGCCTGTCCCACTGCTCCAGACAAGAGCAAGGCAGCTGGGGGGGCATCAACCCTGGACACTGGGCACCTCTCTGGGTGTAGGACAGACCAAGACCAAGCCAGGATGTCAGACAACAGGTGGGGTCAGGATTAGCCCTGAGGAGAAGAACCAGGGTCAGATGCAGCCTGGGGATGCTCTGGGTGAGATTGATCAGGGCCAGTAAGGTCTAGTAGTGTATTGTGGGACTTGATACCTATTTCTAGTCCTCTGGACATTGTTTGTTTTCCTTTTTTTTTTTTTTTTTTTTTTTTTTTCCCTTCACTCTCCCTACAATTACTAGATCTTGTCTGTATTTTCTCCTCTCTCTAATTCCATTCCTTTTGGGGGAAAAGAGAGCAGAGGGATTGTCATGAATAGACTAGTGCTCATTTGGTCCCTTAATGGGGAAAAATAACATTAAAAATGGTTGCCACAAAAAGACATTTAAGTTAGTTTAAGAAGAGAAGATGCATATACTGTACTGCCCAGTAAAGCTCAAAATTTTAAGGACATCTTGCACCACAGGTTATAGATATATATTTCATAACTGTAAGTGGATTCATATGGACTCTGGTAATCTCCCTTTAGCCTATGTAAACAATTAAAAGCCATTATTCAGCTGTAAGGAGTGTCATAGCTTCGTTTCAAGTGATTTGAGGAATTTCCTTTTTTAACTTCTCTCACCCACTTTTTTTTTTTTGCTGTCTCTTAATGTTTATACTGGAAAAGACAGAAAACTATTATATCTATCATATCTCCACAGCACTCCTGATTTTTTGTTGCTATTTCCTACAACTCATCCCTTTTCTAGACCAAACAGTCCTAGGTTATTTAGCCATTCCTTAATCTAAATGCATTATATGCCTTTGATCATATTTGTCATCTTTTCCAAAACGTTTGCATTTCAACTGTATCCTTCCTGAGGTAGAAAAAAACCCTACAGTACAACATATTTAGACGTGGGAAAATTATAGATTTCTACAGCGGAATAACAATGTTTTTTGTTTTGATCTCTTACTGCATTATTTGTTTCTATTATTATCTCAATATTTGCTTTGTTTTTTTGATTTCTGCTGAGCAGTGAGTTGACATCTTCATGAATTATCTACCATTCAATTTCTCATTTCTGAGTGATAAAGTTTAGCACAAAGTTACTCTTTTTACACATGAAATTATAGTTTTTTTCTTTTTTATTCATATCACTGTACCACAGTAACTTTGTGTAGTCCATCACAAATAGCTAATATATCTAAGTAAGCTATTCACAAACAAAATAAGTTAAGCATCCACATTGTGATGTTGATGGGTAAGGGACAGCTCTATCAGAACAGTTCAGTCTAATTTGATAAGCATGTAGAGATAGTTGATATGACCTGGGGTATCCCTCCTGAACTCCAAGTTACTAGTCCAGAAGAATACACATCTCTTTTCAACTGTGTGTCATAACTATCAAGATAAGTCAGAGACTGAGGGACAGTGCAAATGATAACAGATATTTTTCAGGTAATTGAACCATACCTGAGATCAAATATGTCGCAACAAGAAATGGTATTTTCTTACTGTCTTGTAATATATCAGTCAAAATGAGAGTCAACTTTTTTATGTGAATATATAAAGTCAGTCCAGCAGAGAACATGGCCCAGATTCTTTCCCAGGGTCTGAACACTTATTGCCACACAGTTTCAAAGGTAAATCCTGCCCTCTTATAATTTAATCTATTATAACCCTGTTCTAATATAATTATAGTTATAATTGACTTTCCTTCCTGATTGTCTGAATGTGCCTCAGTAGTCCAAATAAATCATTACTCCACTAATTATGAAATCTATGCATTTTTATGACCTTTGTGCTAAGTGTTTCTTGCATACCTTTATCCTCTCATCCTCCCCACTAGGTGTCAGAACAATAGTCAGGGCCAAAGATCCCCTGGACTTCAAACTGTTTGTCTTTTGTAAAATTTGGTTATACATTTAGTAGCATTAATACAGCTGTTTTCAAGTTGTATTATGCCTGCAAAATTGAGTGCAGAGGACCTACTGGAGTGGGGCAGTAAGGGAAGGGATTGAGGCTGGAACAGTGGTGCAGGATGGCATGCCCTTGAGGAAGGCAATTGTAGCCCAGAAGAGAATGTTTACGGATGAATGATGAAGCCAGTTTATCTGTCATGAAACTACAACTGACTCACTAGCAAACATTGTGAATAAGAGAAAGACTGGCATAAAATGGCATAGAATTTTGGATTAAAAAACAGCATACAAACAAAAATAATAAAAAAGTAGAAACCTGTCCTTTTAACCAGGGAGTGTGCACAAAATATTTGCCTTTCTGCAACCCTTATGAAAGACCAGTATTTAATAAATAAATAAATAAATAGATAGATAGATAGATAAATAAATAAATAAATAAATAATTCCTACCAATACAGTAAACATATTTTAATTTGGTGTTATAAATATACATAATATGGTTGTCTTTAAAATCAGTTTGCTATAGCATGGGGGCTCTGATTCAGAGGTAAGCCAAAATCCCACTTCTGAATAGAAATATCCTCATAGAGTAAAAATCGAGCACCAATTTACCTGAAGAGCCACATTTAGGCAATCAAGGTGAAACACAAGACAGAACATTAATTATTCTTGTAGACTTCTATTTTTTTTTAAACTTTTATACAAAAATATATGTAGATGCTGTATAAAGGACATATCCAATTCTAAACATGCAAAATTCAGATTTGCTGCCTTACTAAAACTGTCTACCATGAAACCATGTGACTGTTCTAATGATTTATGCCAAATGAAGGGGGCAATATCTCATATGTTAAAACTTCAGCAAGTAGCCAACAAAAACACTACTTGACATGTAACAGCAATAGCACACTTGTAGAATTGTACTTCTTGTTTAATCACAGAGCAAGTGAGAACCTCACTCCTTGATGACCTTTCACTTAACAAGCACACACAAAATGAAGAATTTTAAATGCTTTGTGAAATGAAGGGGAAGCATGTAATCATGTTTCTTCAAAGAATACAAAGTGAATGTGCACAAACAATAGAAATATAAATACTGCTTTATATATTATGATCGTGTTTTCAGACTAGACATTCCTTTTGGGAGGAGTTGAGAGGGATGCTGGAATACAATTTCCGTAATTATCTTCTTTTACTCTAGTGACTAATGGTAACATTAATATGCCAGCTAGTGTGATAAACACCTGTAATACAGTAAAAGAGAGGAAAACAAAAATTCCAATTTACTAAACAGAAATTTTATATAACCTGAGAGATCTTTTCTTTCTAGACTTCATTTACTAAAATAGCTAATCAAGTGGATCCAGGCATTTCTGCTGCATGATAAAAAATGTTCTTTGATACAGTAATAAATGGGGTTACATAAAAAATGTTATTGGCAGCAAAATCTTGAAGCTTTATTAAATGTAATAGAAGATAGTGGTATGAATGTGATATTTTGTTAGCAAAACAAAAGCAAAGATAATAAAACTTTATAATAACTTTATAAATAACTTCTAATAACTTCTAATGCTTATTTTATTGAAAACTTGTTGATTTTATCAAGTTTTGGTTATTCTTTCCAGCAAAAAAGAAAGGCTCACCTAACTAATATATTGGATACCTGGGCATGAACTTAATTACAAACACTGAAACAAAAACAATCATTTGAAATGAATGTTTCAAGACCAAAAAAGGTGTCCATTTTAGAAAAAAAAACCAGTATCAGGAAATATAAGGAAATAAATATAAGGAAAACAGACAGCTGAACTACTCAACAAGCTCCCTGTAGGACATGGACCTTGAGCTTTGTCTGGTTTCTTGTCTCTGATTTCATAGTTATATGTTGAGAAATAAAAGGATCCAACTTGAGAAAATAACTCAGCAGTTCCAACAATCCACAATCTTCCAATACTCAGCGAATATACACACCCTTTGTGTTTTCTGTTGCTTTTAATTGGAAGTGTTAGAGGAAAATATAATCAGTAATGGCCTTCAAACTCCAGAAAACAAGTAATAGTTTTTTGCTGGAGTTAAAAGTAAGTCCACTGAGATTTTTTTCCTGTCTTCAACTAAAGCCAGAAATCAGTCTTTATGTCAAGAAACCACAAATTGATGAACCAGAATTTTGTCATCTTTTATTGTCAGAACTGGCCTATACAGCTGTCAGACACTCTACTTTTAATTACTAACATTAGAAAGTTCACTTTCTCTTCCTTCTGCCCCTGTTTTACAAGACAATCAAAATGTTCTACTTTAGGAGCTACAGTTGTCTTCTGTGTATGCAAATGATTCACTCAGAGCAAACAAGCAGTCCCATGAGTGCTGTTCTTGTATCTGTGTGCTTCAGGTAACCCTGTGGGCTAATGTCATCTTCTACTTTCTTTCCTTTTTCTTCTCTCCTTGCTCCTGATATTGCTGTTGCATATAACAACTGTCTCTCCCTAGTGCAGGAGTACATTCAGAACAATTTCCTCATGGAGTTATTCTCTGACACTAGATTTTTGCATATTGAAGTGGCCCTGTTCTTCAGAAGCTTTAGATGTTTCCCATGTCCTGGTGCATTCAGAAAAATAACCAACACACTACATACAGCTCTTACAGTCGAAAAATATCTTTTGTCATTGTTGTTGTTGAAAATATTAATTACTGAAGTAAAGGAATAGAATATTTAAAATTATCAAAAAGCTGTTACCACATCTAATCAAAGTTGTGGTTTGAAGACCTGTATTTCCACCCTGTACTGATCAAGCCTTCTGGATGGACTACAGTATCAAGAATACACATCACCTTCTGTCTTGGTACGTGGACATGGTGTACCTGAAATTCATTACATGGGTGTTTCCACATAGCAAAATGTCCAGGCCACAGGAGATAATCGTTAAAAATTAACTTGTAATTTCACCTTTCCTGAAACATGGCAAGAGCACAATTAGATATTTTAGTTTAGGAACAAAATGCTGTAATTTATAAATAGAATGAGATTTTTTTTCCCCCTGATATTTTACTTTTAAAAATAAAAGATTTCATAATTTGTTCATTTCCTACATATAAGTTCATACATATTTTCTATCATAACTACTTCATAGAGAAAAATTTCAGACCTGACATCTATTAGGTAGGAATTTTACTATTATTATAGTTATTATATTTCATGTTAGAGAACTACTCAGACTGAAACCACAGAACATTTTCTTCCTTTATCCCTTTCTTCATTTCTTCCTTTCTCTCTTTGTCCCCTTCTTCCTTTCTTTTCCCCAGAAAAAGTGAAAGTGTTTACAGTTTACAAATGATATAGACGAATTTGTGGCATGGTAAGTCTGTAAAGCATGTCTTCATTTCATCCCTGACTGTCCACAATTTTCAAAAATACTCTACATTCATATCACTAAGGAAATCTTTGTAGAGCACAATGGAGTAAGAACTGATCTGGACAGCACTGGGGCTCCATTTCTAAGAGAGGATAAATCTATCCGCATACATGAAACTCAGAGGTATGATTAGACTGCTTGTATGATATTATGTCTTTGCAACAGTAAGTTGCTGAAAACTCTGTAGCAGATAATTCTAAATATTTGAAATCCTTTCTAGAAATACAACACCTTGATTTAATACTGGCATTGTTGTTCACATAAAAAATTGTCATTCTAATGAATCCTTCTGCTTTGTTTAAAGCCCAAATCCATTGCAAACAAAGGTTTTGTTGTTAGAAATGTTGTTTGTACCACAATTAATTTTGGATTATAAACCTAAATTGAATACCAATGTCTGTAAAGCCTTATTTCAAAGGTAATAGGAAACTTCTTCATATTATTTGTGCTGAGAAATGACATTACTTAAAACTAACATTCTGGCAAATGTAGTTACAAGCAGACATCAAAGCAGAAGAAAATTTATTGCACACAAAAGTCCTTTCAGGAATTACTAGTTTAGTCTTCAGGACTTAGAGGTGTGAAAGCAAAGGGGCTAAGGTCTTTAAGCTCCAATTGATTTCAGTCTCAACTGAATACCTAAGTTTTTATGTTTCACCTCCTGCAGTGTAGAAATAAGATCCTGTCACTGAAATTAATTAGTTTTTTCATTTACTTATTATTAATGATTATGATGGTTATTATTTGTATAAAAATAAGAAAAGCTTAATTCTTTTCTTGTTGTCATACAAACACCCAACAGAAATATGGTGGCTGCCTTGTGGTTTTTGCAGTTTACAGCAATAAACAACTGATAGAAGCAGATAAAGGAGTACAAAGAAACAATGACATGGCAGATTCCACTGTCAACACATCAACAGCCAAATAGCTTCTAACTTCTTAGTTTTGGGGTGGTCTGCTTAAATTCACTAAAGAGTTTTAAAGAAACATTTTAAATGCAATAAACTGATATTACATTACTAACTTTTATTGAAAGTTTATAGGCTCTCAAGCATGTAAGGCAATGTGGGAGAAAGAAGAGAACAATTTGTATAAATCCAAGTAGAGTATAGAGTATGGTGCCATTTTCTCATCAGGTTTATTAGCTAACCTATTCATACTAAATGAAAGATGGTGGGTAAAATGTGAATAGACTACATATTTGAAAGAAAGTGGTCACATTTGACATGATGGGAAAGAATAAGTGAATTCTAAAAAAGCCATGATCAAGCAAAATAGGAAATTCAGGAAACCCGGTGTTTTGAATGGATTTGAGGAGTAAGGATTACTTTACAGTCTGAGAATTTTAGCTGAGCAAAAAGTGAAAGGGTTATCAAAATTTGCTTGTGGGATTTGACTCACATCATTCTTGTCATTTACAATGTTAGTGTTCATGTTTAAGCTAACTCTCTTTGGCTCCTACCAGTCAATGAAGTTCTGGACAGTACAGAAATTGGAATCCAGAGAACAACTAGCTTTATATTAAGTAGAAACCTGCTCTGGTTGAGATAATTCTCACTCTAAACATTATTGACTGCATTGGCTAAGTTCCTGTAGGGTATAATGACAGCTAAGACATCTATCCCAGATGGGCACATTCATTTAATTAATACTTGGATAAGATAGACACATTCTAGATGCCTTCAGTTTAGACATTTATATCCGAGTTGATCACACTAGGACCATGTCATGGGCAGTGGAGAGAAACAGATACTTCTAAGGTGTGACATGTATAGGAATTTACTTTAAGACAGGATGAATCTTGATGAAGAAGTGCCTGCTTTTTTACACTGACTACAGAAGTAGAATTTGAAGTGACAAATCATGCTATGGAGTTTTACAGTATAGTTTTGAAAATAAAGCCAATTAAACCTCATTTGAGAAGATAATTCTGCTGTAAAGCATTTATTTTACAATGACAAATGATCATTTATGTGTGGTAATGATAATTTCTTCAATAAAACATCCTGAAGGACTCCAGGCCTTTTCAATAGAAAATATTGTTTACTTTTGAGAATTATGCAAATTTTATCTTCCATTTAAAACAAAATAAAAGATAATGTCTAAGATCTTAATAAGACCTCATAGAAAAGACTTCATGATATTAATTTATTATATCATATTTTGGAAGGAAAAGGAATTATTTTAGATGTACAATACAACTAATTACCACATGTTTATTGGACTTGCAATTTATTTTAGAAGATGCATACATAAATTTTATTGTTTATTCTGTATTTTTCAATTAGTATTTGTCTTTTATGGTATATAGAAAAGACATTTATTAAACAATAGAAATGTAATTATTATCTCTAGAATTAAATAACTATAATATCTCTAAATATAATTTCGTTCTGTGAAACTATATAGTAGAAGTAAATTTGTAACAGAAAAACATGTTTTAAGCACCTTGAAACATGGGAATAAAACACTAGAAGGGCTCCAAAACTTGAAATCTCTGTGTCTCTAGAAAACATCATTCTAAACTTAGCTGCATTTTTTGCCTTTTTACACCTATTTGAAAGTTGTTCCACAATCCTGTTACTTAGGTGATCAGAACCTTCTCTAATTTTCAGCATAAGTGCTTATAAGGTTTGTTAATATCTGTTTGTTTTTGTAATAACATTATTTTTTGTTCAAAAAGCTCTTCACTCTCCTTTTTCTTATAAAAAGTTCATCTGATACTACCAAGTTTGACTCGTTTATTGGGTAGAGGCTCTTCACCAAAGCAGAGCATTGTTTAGCTGCAAGCTGAATACTGATACTCCACAGCACTGAATCAGTAGGTTCTATTATCAAGTGGAATATTTCCTTAGTACACAAAAGGTTTAGACTTTCTTGAACTATGAACAAAGTTCTCTCGAAACAAATACAAATTTTGCAACAAGAATTTATTAAGTAGAAGCTTTAATAAAAATAGTATCTCTATAACTGAGTGCATATGCTATAGATATACAAATTTTGCAATGAGCATCATGATCAGCAGCAGGGCAGAAAAGAGACCAGTCTTTAATAAAAAATTTGAGTAAAGAGTAGCAACAAATTACAGTAAGTGAGTTTTTACAATGTTGTCTTTCTTCATACACTAGCTAGGTAGTGACTAATCTTTGTAAGATATATACATACTAATAAGCTTATTAATGTACTCAAATAAAATAGACTGAGTATAAATGATATTGCCATGCTACTGCACCTGTGAGTTGAAAAAACCCAAACCAAACCAAATCTTTATCTTCAACACATCACTAGATACAAATAAGAAAGTCCAATTTTAAATGTAACATGCGCATTACTGAAATGTTCAGGGTTACATTCAGAGCAGCTAAATTCCACCTAAATCCTGGTGCAAATAGGTGGTTAATTTTCAGGGAACAACTCAGAATAGTTATTCTCAAGAAACATTTAATTATTTAGCATTTTCATTTTGACATCAATTCATCAATTTTAATCATATGTACTTGTGAATTTGTAGAAATCTGAGATATTTGGTGTTACCAGATTCTGTTACAATTCAGTGAACAGAAGAGTGGTGTCATGTTCCAGAAAAGTTCCACTTATTTACTATGCTCATATCACGCCTAATTTATTCAGACTGATGCCCCTTTTCATAGAAGACAGTAGCTGAAGCCCCTAACCTTGGGCAGCCCTCATCATATGGAGGTTTGAACCCATCGTTCCTCCCACAGGGGTGTGTAAAACTGCCTTGACAGAAGATTGAGAAGGAACATGATACAGATTTTCAAGTTGACTTATTGCTCATCCCAAATGTGTAATATTTATGAGACTTGAAGTAGATGAAGAAAGTCAAATTTAGTAATTTGGTATTCTTCAATGGAAGAGTGAAAACATGTCTAGGTTCTAGATCCTGATCCCACAGTAGGACCTCTTATAAGAAACACAAAGTATTGTAACAGACTTCAGGTAAAATTCACAAGAATTATTATTGGCATGGGCAGGTATACAGGCCTTATGGAGAGGAGTGGGTTTATCATAAAGCCATGTCCTTTATAGAAGCTTATAAGAAATTTTATCTCTCTTTTGAGATCTAAAAGCAAATGCAGTTTCTGTGTCTTAACTCTCACCTAGTAAGTTTTAAAACTATGTTACCTCAGTCATGTCTGAAGTCTCAGTATCTACTCATGAGCATCTAGAGATTACTGCATTATATGCTTTTCCATCTCTATATTCTCTAAGTTTATTATGGCCGGTAGAAATAAAGAGCTATATGCTAGCTGTTTTTCTAGGCCAGGGAAAACAGAAGTACATCTGAAATGTTCTTATAGTTACATGACTTTCCTTTAATCTCTGTATTTTCCCCTGTCTCCATCTAATTTCTGAGTCTTGTCAGAGATTCCTAGGGCCACATTCCTGAACTTTATGCGAGCCTTTAAAAATACTCTTAAAATATTAATCATATATGATATCTAAGTGCCTATTACTATATAGTTGATCAAAATTATAAAAGCTCTTTTTCAGAGATGTTACACCCTCATAAACCCAGTGATTTTTAGATTTGGAATGCATTGCTTTTTTAAAACAAAGAACATTTTTCACAGAATGGTAGAATTTTAATTAAAACTAGAAGAAGCAGGATAATTAAGGTACAGTACTAACATCAATATCACATTTAAGTGGCCATTTGGAAACCTTTACAACCAATTGTCTGCTAGAAAAACAGCTTGTTAAACCTGTGTGAGTTCAGATACTTTGATTGGAAAAATTACATCTTCAGCTGGCATATCAGAAGCTGGCAACAGTATCTGCTAATACAATTAAAAATTTAATAGAAAATCCAACTGAAGTGAATTATCTGTACAGAAATACAGTTAAAAAGATTTAAGTAAACTGAAAGCATTTGAAATTAATTATATTAATTTGTTTCAGAGATCCTGTATAAAGACTCTTTAAAACATTTTAATCATATTTCTCTCTGATACTTACTTTCATAGATTCTAGTGGTAGTGGTCTTGTTCCCTTTAAAGACCAGTAGACTTACCCAGTATTCAAAATATTGGTTTAAAGAAATAATTATGATAATTTTTATCCAAAAAAATACAATTTAAAAGAGCAATTTACCTTAGTTTATCAGACGATACCAGAACATATATATGTGTGTGTATATATATATACACACACATACGTGTGTGTGTGTGTGATTGATTGAAATAGGGGAAGGAAACTGAATCTGCTGTGTATGTCTTTGTTTTTTTAAATATCATAAATAATTTAGAAGCAATAAAAAATACCATACTAAGAAAATAAGTAATATCAAAACCTTAAATTTGTTCATAAAGAAAGATCTTTGGGAAATATATATATATATTTTTTTTAAAAAAAAAGAGTACATGAAGGAATTTGGGAATATAAGATAAAATAACTTCATTAAATGATAAGTCAATATATGTAATATAAGTAAAGAAGGTTTACTTAAATAGCTGAAAAAAATCTGAATAAATATTTAAGTGAAATTTTCACTATGGTGATGGAGTGTCGGCCTCTTTCTGTAAGGTTAATATGTTTTGACAGTTACTGAATGTCGTTGAATACAGTAAGAAATTTACAGGGTTCATAATTATAACATTAAGACTGTGATGGCTAATGTCAAGAAAGCCTAATGCTATTCAGGAGGAATTGATGATGTAGAATCTATTCATTTTACCAAGATGTCTTTGGTTCACTGGTTAACAAAAATGGTGAGAACAGAAACAATAAACTACAAAAGTAAGAACTGATTTAGGACTTCTAGAAAGAGTGATGCAAAACAGAAAATTATAATTATGCCATCTCATGATCCTAGTCATAAAATGGTTTCACCATAGAAGAAACAGCTGATAAAGAAATAAGAAAATAATCTCCAGAGAAGAGGAATAAGGTGAACATGAAGATTAAATATTAAATAGTTCAGGTTGTCATGGATTCCCTCTGGACACTGTCCAATAGTCTGAAGAACCTTTACTGTAGAAACCTCAGAGATCATACTAAACAAAAAGTAGTTTTATTTATTCTGTATTTTGACAATCTCAGTTATGATTGATATGAAGCCAAGTGGAGAGTATTGGTAAAGTGCAAGCTTATAAACAATAGTACTGTCTATTATAACATGTTGTAGTAACGATAATAACTGAAATCGCAGATGGCAAAAATATAACTGAAATAAGAGATCATTATAGAAACTAATATTAAAATAGATTTTCATCTCCTTGTCAGGAATAGGAAGAAGGCTGTTTTTAGAAATCTGTCCCCTGGAAGAAATGTTTCACCCTTGTGAAACAACACACTTTAAAATTTCTGCATAAAGAAAATCTTCTGTAAAAATAACTTATGAAGCAAATGTATGAAGGGTAGTTTCTAGGGAATTCCACCATTTGGGCCATCAAGAATTGTCAAGAAAGAAGAAGAAATTTCTCTGAGACCTGCGATGAACTCTGTAAGTTTCTTGATCAGGGATCTTTAAATTTCCCTTTTTCTTCCTCCCAATTCATATACTAAAAAATTCTCCCTGAAAATGTTATTTACTGTCTAATTCAAGAAAATACTTCCTACTGACTCATGTCATTGTTTATGCCATTTCAAACAAAGGAATTTCTAGATCTATTGATTTCTGCCAGTCATCAATAATAATGAACAAAGTACAATTAATCTATCACTGTTAAAATCAAATTAGTGGTTTGTGATGGCTGGAATGGCATGGAGATCTTAAAAATAATCCAAAATTAATTTAGAATAATAGAATATTATTTGATTTTCCCAGAACAGAAAGCAAAATAAGTGAACGGCAACAAATGGTGTCTTCTTGAACTACCATGGGCTACAATGGGATCATAATATCATAGAATAATGGAATGATTTAAGTTGGAAAAGACCTTTAAGATCATAAAACCCAACTGTAAACCTAACACTGCCAAGTTAACTACTAAACTACGTCCTTAAGTGCCACATCTACAGGGCTTTTAAATACCTCCAGGGATGGTGATTCAATCACTTCCCTGGGTAACCTGTTCCAATGTTTGACAACTCTTTCAGTGAAAAAATTGTTCTTAATAACCATTCTAAACCTCCCCTCGTGCAACTTGAGGCCACTTTCTCTCGTCCTATCACTTGTTGCTCGGGAGAAGAGACTAACACCCACCTCATTACAGCCTCTTTTCAGGTAGTTGTAGAGAGCAATATGGTCTCCCCTCAGTCACCTTTTCTCCAGGCTAAATCACACCAGTTCCATCAGCCACTCCTCATAAGACTTCTTCTCTAGACCCTTCAGCAGCTTTGTTACCCTTATCTGGACATGCTCCAAAACCTCAATGTCTTTCTTGTAGTAAGGGACTCAAAACTGAGCACAGTATTTGAGGTGTGGTCTCACCACTGTCAAGTACAGGGGGAAAATCACTACACTTGTGCTGCTGGCCACACTATTTATGACACAATCCAGGGTTCTATTGGCCTTCTTGGCCACCCAGACACACTGCTGGCTCATATTCATCTGGCTGTCAGCCAATACCCCCAGGTCCTTTTCTCCCATGCAGCTTTTCGTTTACTCTTCCCCAAGCCTTTAGCAATGAATGGCGTTGTTGTGACCTGGCACTTAGCTGTGTTGAACTTCATACAATTGGCCTTGGCCTTTTGATCCAGCCTGCCCAGATCCCTCTATAGAGCTTTTCTACTTTCAAGCAGATAAACACTCCTACCCAACTTGGTGTCATCTGCAAACTTACTGAGGGTGCACTTGATCCCCTCATCCAGATCATTGATAAAGGTATTAAACAGAGCTGGTCCCAATACTGAGCCCTGAGGAACACCACTTGTGACTGACCACCAGCTGGATTTAACTCCATTCACCACAAATCTTTCGGCCTGGCCATCCAGCTTTTTACCCAATGAAGAGTACACCCGGCTAAGCCATGAGCTGCCAGTTTCTCCAGGAGAATGCTGTAAGAAACGGTGTCAAAAGTTTCACTAAAGTCCTAGAAAACAATGTCCACAACCTTTCCCTTATCTACTAAGTGGGTCACCTTGTCACAAAAGATCAGGTTAGGCAAACAGGACCTGCCTTTCATAAAACCATGCTGACTGGGCCTGATTGACTGGTTATCCTGTACATGCCATGTGATAGCAGTCAAGATGATCTGCTCCATAACCTTCCCTGGCACTGAGATCAGACTGACAGGCCTGTAGTTCCCCAGATCCTCCTTCCAATCATTCTTAAAGATAGATGTCATAATTGCTAACCTCCAGTCAACTGGGACTTTCTTAGTTAGCCAGAACCGCTGATAAAAGATTGAAAGTGGATTGGTGAGCACTTCTGCCAGCTCCCTCACTACCCTTCGGTGGATCCCATCTTCCCCATAGACTTGTGTGACCCTAAGGGGTGTGGCAGGTTTCTAACCATGTCCTCTTGGATTATGGGGGCTTCATTCTGCAACTCATCCCTGTCTTCCAGCTCAGGGAGCTGAATACCTGGAGAACAACTGGTCTTGCCATTAAAGAGTGAGGCAAAAAGACATTAAGTACTTCAGCCTTTTCCTCAGCCTTTGTCAGTATGGATTCCCCCACATCTGATAAAGGATAGAGAGTCTCCTTAGCCCTCTTATTGCTGCTAATGTATTTATAGAAATATTTTTTATTGTATTTTACAAGAGGAGACACATTAAGTTTTAGTTAGTCTTTGGTCCTTCTAATTTATTTCCTGCATAACCTCATGACATCTTTTTAGTCCTCCTGAGTTGCTTGACCCTTGTTGTGCTTTGAGCTCAGAGGGCCGCTGAGCACCACACAGGTGCTCACACATTCCCTCTCTCCCAGTGATGAGAAGGGACAAATAAGCCAGGCTTGGGATTTGAGACAGGACCAGGAGGGGCAAATCACGCACTATGGTGACGGGAAAAATGCAGACAGATTCGTTAGGGGAAGAAAAAAAAAAGAACATATATTTATTGTAGACACTGATGACACATAATAGAGTAGGACAGTGAGAAGCATTGCCACATCTTGAGAACACCTTCCCCCCACCACTCCCTTCTTCCTGGGCTCAGTTCTGCTCCTGATATCTCTACCTCCTCCCCAGAGTGGTGTAGGGGCAGGGAATGGGAGGTGCAGTCAGTGCTGACACTTCTTCCATCTTCAGTGAGGGGAGCTTCTGGAACTTCTCCCCTTGCTCCATCGTGGTCCCCCTCTCACAGGAGACAGTCCTCCACAAACTTTCTCCAACATGAGTCCCTCCCATAGGCCACACCATTTCCTTACACTGCTCTTGCGTGGGACACCAACTTTCTCCAACTGGAGTCCCCTCCACAGGCTGCAGTCCTTCCTGAGCTGATCCAGCGTGGGACACACCCACATGCTGCAATCCTCCAAGTGCTGAATTACAACAGCAGAGCTATCTTTTCCTACAAGACCCTGGCCTTCTTCAGGCACAGCACCATGATCATCCATGTGAAATACAGGCAATAAATCAATGTCTGCTCCACTGTAGTTCTTCATGGGTGGCGGGGGGGACTGCCCTGCTGTCTCACTGCAGGATACAGGGGGGTCTCTGCTCCGGCACACCTCCCCCCTTCTTTCTTCCTCTATTTCTCCACTGACCTTGGTGTTCACGCAGCTGCCACATCTCCTCCTCACAAGTCTGACTCATCCTCACCACATCCCTTCTTAAATAGGTTATCACAGAGGCGCAGCTGGTTGGATCAGTTTTGGTGCAGAGGTGGAGGTGACTTGAGCTGGGGGAGCTTCAAGAATCTTCTCACAGGGGGCCATTCTTATAGCTCCCTCCCTTGATACTAAAAAAACCCCACCACTCAGTCAAACTCAGGACACCCCTTCTTCCAAACCTGACAAACTCTGTTTTTTTTCCTGAGCTTCAGCCAAAGGTCTCTGTTCACTCAGGCCAGTCTTATTCTCTGATGGCTCGTCTTATGGCACATTTGTACAGCCTGCTCCTGTGGCTTTAGGATTTCCTTCTTGAAGAATGTCTATCCTCCCTGGACTCTTTTGCCCTTCGGGACTGCCTCACAAGTGACTCTGTCAACCAGACCCCTATACAGGTCAAAGTCTGACCTCCAGAAGTTGAAGGTAACAGTTCTGCTGACCCCTCTCCTTACTTCTCCAAGAACTGAAAACTATTATTTCATGATTTCTGTGTCCAAGGTGGCCTCCATATAACATATCACCCACAAGTCCTTCTCTGTTTGCAAACAACATGCTCTTCCTTCTTTGGTTCACTCAAACTCCAGGAACCTCCTGGACTGTTTTATTTCCACTGTCTTGCATGTCCAGAAGACATCTGGTAATTCCAGCAGACATGCTGCTCATGGCCCAAAAATCCAACTGTATCCTGGGCGGCATCAAGAGAACTGTGGCCAGTAGGTCAAAGGAGGTGATTCTCCCCCTCTACTCCACTCTTGTGAGACCCCACCTGCAGTACTGCGTCCAGCTCTGGGGCCCCCATTATAAGAAGGACATGGACCTGCCTGAGTGAGTTCAGAGTAAGGCCACAAAGATGAAGCACCTCCCTTATGAGGACAGGCTGAGAGATTTGAGGTCGTTCAGCCTGGAGGAGAGAAGGCTCTGGGGAAATATTATAATGGACTTCAAGTACTTCAAGGAGGCCTACAGGAAATATGGGGAGGGGCTCTTTTTCAGGGAGCATAGTGATAGGACGAAGGATAACTTTTAAACTTAAAGAGGGTAAATTGAGATTGGATATAAGGATAGAATTTTTTATTGTGAGGGTGGTGAGACACTAGAACATGTTGCTCAGAGAAGTTATAGATGCCCTCTCCCTGGAAGTGTTCAATGCCAAGTTGGATGGGGTTTTGAGCAACCTGGTGTAGTAGAAGGTGTCCCTGCTTATGGAACAGATGTTGGAACTAGAATATCTTTAAAGTCCCTTCTCAACTCAAACCATTCTATGATCCTATGATTCCATGAAGTTGAAGTCTCCCATGAGAACAAGCACTAACAATTGTGAGACTTCTCACAGCTGCTTATAGAATATTTCATCTGCCTCTTCGTCTTGGTTGAGTGGTCTATAACAGACTCCCACCATGATATCTACCTTGTTGGCCTTTCCCCTGATTCTTACCCATAAGTATTTAACCCTATCATCACCATCATCAAGCTCTAGACAATCAAAACACTTCCTAGTATAAGACGCTACTCCACTAGGTCTTCTTCCTTGCCTAGACCCTCTGAAGAGTTCATAGGCATCCATTGCAGCACTCCAGTTCTGTGAGTCATCGCACCAGGTTTCCGTGATGGCAAATACATCATAAGTTTCCTCCTGCACAGTGACTTCCAGCTTCTCCTGTCTGTTTCCTATGTTGTATGCATTAGTGTATATGCACTTCAATTGGGCCATTGGTCCTGCCACCTTTTTTTGAGGAAAAGCACCAACTCTTATGTGACTGTTCTTAGGCACTTCCATTGTTTCTAACACATCAATAACTCTTGTGTCTTTGCTGCTGCATGGATCTCTATCCCCTACCTCCACTGAGATGACAGACAGAAGGACCTTGTTAGCATACTGTCCCTCAGACATTGGCGTGCTGCCTTCAGGCTTATCTCTAGCAAGCCTGGTTTAACCCTTTCCCTCTTCAAATCTAGTTTAAAGCTCTTTCAATGAGCCCTGCTAACTCCTGTGCAAAGATCCTTTTCCCCCTTTTGAGACAGGTGTACCCCTTCTGTTGCCAGCAGGCCTGGTGTTGTGTAAACCGACCCAGGATCAAAAACCCCAAAGTTCTGCTGGTGACACCAGGCTCAGATCCAGGTATTGATCTGCTGGCTCTTCCTGTTTATTCCCTCATGATTCCCTGCAGCTGGAAGGATGGAGGAGAACACCACTTTTGCTCCTGATCATTTAACCAGTCATCCTAAGGTCCTGAAGTCTCTCTTGATTTCCATTGGACTTCTTGTTGCAACTTTATCGCTGCTTACCTGAAAAATCACTAATATATAATAATCTGAAGGCTGTACCAGGGTAGGAAGTTTTCTTTTCATATCTTTAACTTGGGCCCCAGGGAGGCAGCAGAATTCCCTAAGAAGTGGGTCCGGTCTGTGCATTGGGCATTCTGTTCCTTTCAGAATGGCGTCTCCTACAACAATGACCCATCTTTTTTTCATTATGGAAGTGGTTTTGATGCAGGGTGTAGGCTGATATAACCTCAGTGATACCTCCAACCTAGATGAACATCTCCTTTATCATTGTTCAGTTCTACTTGCACAGCCTTGTACTTATTATATGTATAATAACTCACAGACAACAACAGTAGACTTACACTACATACAGTTCAGATGTGTTTTGTTAATGAATGATTTGTTACAGATGTAGTAAGTGTAATTGTAGTTGTATATACTATAGAAAGCATTTTTAAAATGTAAGGGAAAATTTATATCCATTGGATACTAGTTACAGAATTAGTTTGATTTAGTGTTTGACATATTTTATATGAGTTCTAGCATTGTAGGCTGAATTACATTAGGGATAAGTCTGATCCTTTATTTGAAACATATCACATCATAGAAGCCTCAGCAGTTGTGTAAACTGAACTACATGATGCAATCTGGGAATTAAGGCAGAGTAATTTCCTTGAACACTGATAGCAGGCCTCCCAAAATACAAATGAAGGTTGTCACTTACCACATTGTCTCCAAAACTGTTTACCAGTATCATCAACTGTAGGTAATTAGATATGCTAGTCTGTAAAGGGCCATTTGAAAATAATCTAATTTTTTAAAAAGTGGCTTTAGTATGCAAATTTTTTACTTCTAGATTCACATCTAGCTGCCTTTTAATGAAACCCTTCTACTTGGGGGACCATATTAGATGCAAGATACTTTCAGGTGAAACAGTATCTGTGTCATTGTGGAAGAAAGCTTGAATGACCGCATATCCATCAGTGGTCTGGTTAGTCTCTATTCAAACAACTCTCTCAGCTTCTCATCACTAGCTTTTAAAGAGCAGGAAAATGAACTGTCAATCAACCATGAAGGAAATTCATAAAATACTAAATGAAGAGTTTGGGGTTTTCCTCCTTTCCGGCTAAATATCTGATATGAAAAGGTTTTACTAGCAATATCAAGTCTCTAAAAACATAGTGTTTGCTGTCTTGCACAGATGCAAAAGTGTTATATAAAACCTTAATGTTCTGATGTGCAGCCTTTTCATTGAAAAATATAAGGCACCTGATTAAAGTATATTTTCATGAGAGAATTCTTGCTTCTTGAAGGTTAGAGATAATTCAAAACAAGAAATGGAATAATATAGCATAATTCCCCAGTTATTTTAATAATAGCAAAGTACCATAGTAGGGTATTATCGTGTTTTGAGCCTGGTCGGCAGACAACCACCACGGAGCCACTCTCTCTCCCTTCTCTTCTGGCAATAAGAAGGGACAGAAAGCCAGGCTTGGGGTTTGAAATAGGACTGAGATGGGGAAAAAATCACCCTTTATGGTCGTGAGCAAAAGACAAACTCGTTAAGGGAAGAAAAAAAAAGAACATACATTTATTACAGACACTAACAACATATAACAGAATAGGACAGTGAGAAGCATTGTCACATCTTGAGAACACCTTCCCCCCACCACTCCTTTCTTCCTGGGCTCAGCTCTGCTCCCAGTATCTCTACCTCCTCCTCACAGCAGCACAGGGGCAGGGAATGGGGGGGTGCAGTCAGTGATGCTTCTTCTTCTATCTTCGATGGGGAAAGCTTCTGGAACTTTTCCCCCCTACTCCATTGTGGTCCCCCTCTCACAGAAGGCAGTCCTCCACAAACTTTCTCCAACATGAGTTCTTCCCACAGGCCACAGTGTTTCCCTACAGTGATCCGTCATGGGTCACCCCCACATGCTACAATCCTCCCAGCGCTGAATTACAGCAGCGGGGCTACTTTTTCCCACAAGACCCTGGCCTTCTTCAGGCACAACACCTTGATCATCCAGGTGAAAAAAAAAACACAGGCCATAAATCAATGTCTGCTCCACTGTAGATCTTCACAGGTGGGGGGGGGGGGGGCTGCCTTGCTGTCTCACCACTGGATACAGGGGAGTCTCTGCTCCGGCACACCTCCCCTCCTCCTTCGTTCCTTCCTCTGTTCCTCCACTGACCTTGGTGTTCACGCAGCTGCTGCAACTCCTCCTCACAAGTCTCACAAGTATGACTGTACGTCACCACATCCCTTCTTAAATATGTTATCGCAGAGGTGCAGCTGATTGGCTCAGTTTTCAAGTAGAGGTGGAGGTGACTTGGAGCTGGGGGAGCTATAGCACCCTTATAGACCCCTCCCCTGCTACCAAAATATCCCCACCACTCACTCAAACCCAGGACAGGTATTCATCATGATTTTTGGAAACTCTTACATATGTAGACAGTTCTCATATGAATAGTTATGTATGGGAAGCATCCAAATGTCAAGTTCTACCTGCTCCAAAATACAACGAGAACAGGAGATTTAGCATACACTGTACTAGTACTTTGGTATCAAAAATGTTAGATATCAAAAGTTCTAAGTCCATTTATCAACAATATTTTTCGATAGGAAATGATAAAATTTCCTGTTCTAATTTACAAGCTCAGTAAGAGCATGCTTCAGTATCAAAAGTGGGTAATGGCAAATCTAATTATATTTAATAAATATTCCCTGAATATTCCACTGAGATATCCTGTTGGGGAATCTCTGGCACAGAGAACGCAGGCTTTTGGGTCCTCCCCACCTCTGCCATTCCTACTTCTTCTTTTCCTTATATTTATTGTTATGAGTTACAAATTTAACAAAATTTACAATAACAATGTAGATATTTTAAAGATAATTACACAGCATTATGTATTATACACTTTTGAATCCTTTTCTTCAATCATCATGCTATTGCTGGTGAACAGTTATGCAAAGATATGCAAAGTTTCCATAATCTTTATAGAGTAGATGAGGAACTTATGTATGTGGAATCTCAAGTATATTGATCTATAAATTCACATTGTTCCAATTCTTCTACTACCTCATTTCAGTAATTTTCTCATAATTATTCTTCAAATTCTTAGTCTCCCAGTCAGCATGTAGTTGCCTCTTAGCAGTCAGCTTCTCTGTTTTGAATTACTACACTTTGACATGTGTGTGGAAAAGGCTTTTTTATTTTTACATGTTTTTTCACCATCCAACTCTTTTTTCATTTGACAATAATTTAAATCGATATTCTCCAATTTTAGTCTGTTTTACCCATGATGATAATTGCTGAGTGATCTCCCTGTCTCTATCTCAACCCACAAACTTTTCCATCTTATTTTCTTCCCCTGTCCTGTTCTGATTCTCTCACTCATGCCACTGGGAGGGAGTGAGCAAGTAGTTGTGTGGTGCCTAGCCACCCACCTACAGAGGGGGAGTGACAGAGCAGCTTGTTGGTCATCTTTCAGCCAGCCAAGGTTAAACTACCACAACAATCTACCAGAATAAAGTTCCGATACTACTTTCTGTGGATACTTTTAAATATTACTTAGTAACTAAATTCAGAACATCATAAAAGTCTTGGGTAATTCCAGAAATTAGGAACAGACTGCAGACTGAAAATGCCACACTGAAGTCATGGTTATTTGATAACTGACATTATCCTGTAAATCCCCTGTTTCTTTGAGTTAAGAACATATTTATTTGTGGAATTCCATATTTCATCTAATTATTTTGGATATATTTTGTTGGTGTTTGCTTGTCAAGTGTTTTGTTTTATATTTTTTACATTCACACAGAACAGTAATGAAATAAAGGGTTTATGAAATTCTTCTGTGAAAATATCTAAGAATGTAGTTCAATTTTTAAGCATAACCTTAGGTTTCCTAGATCTTCCTGAATCATTCCTTGAAAATATGTTGTTTAACCTTAAAGGAGCTTATAAAGATACAAAAAACAAACCAAACCAAAACAAAAAACAAAACAAAACAAAACAAAACAAAACAAACAAACAAACAACCAAACAAACAAAAAACAACAACAAACCAGCAAATGATAAAAAATTTGTTGATACAATAAAGAAAGAAAAGATATAGTTTCAATAAGATGATGTCAGGCATCATCAGTGTTTATAATTCACATTTGAATTATGATAATCTGAGGTCTGATACATATTCTAAGGGTCAATTTTGCACTTTGACTTCTGGTTGATTTGTAATTTTTTTTTTGTTAATAATTATGCAACTGTAATTCTACCTATTATATTTAAATTCCCATTTTAATTATTACCACAAATACTGCCACACATCAAGACCCAGAACATTGAACACCATTAAAGATGGTAGAATATTTCACCAAAAACTTGGAAAAAATCATAACTTTCCTTCTGTTTGAATACTAATGTTTTGTAAACAGTGCAAACAACAATTAGCTATGAAAGTTTTGGGGGGTTGTTTTCTTCTGCTTTGTTTTGTTTTTCTGGATATAAAAGAACATAAAGTTATGTGAAGAGAAAAAATCATATATATAGAAATAGAAAAAAGAGGTTTTCACCCAGAATTTGTACATTGTAGGAAAAATAAAAACAAAAATAATTTTTCCAAACTGATACATTTGAAAGATAAACCATGAAATACATTGCTCTGACACTATTATATATAATGTCCTAACATATATATTTTTTATATATATATAAATATATATATATATGTATGTGTGTATATATATATATATCTTTGCATTGACAGAATGAACAACTCGCATATCTAAAGACCATAAATTTATAACCATCCAATAGGGGAATTCTACATTGGGAAATTGCGGATAACTAATCAAAATCTCAGAATAAGACAAACCATTTCAAGAGACAACCTGTTCACCAGAAATATTCAGTAATGACTCCTGCTTTGCCAGATTAGACATATAACCTTGCAAGACAGAAGAAAATGTCAACTTCTTAAATTGCGTGGACGTATTTCTTATATACCAGCTATCTGTATTTACAATATTCCTCACTTTAGCTGCCATTATTCCAGAAGTGGTTTATGTATGTTACTTCAGAAGTGAGGCTCTGACCCTTTCATCTTCTTCTAAATTGTCTTGTAATCGATATGAGCATATTGAAGTGACTACTGCATAGTTACAATTATAATCAGCATCCAGTGATAAATACCGATTAGGGAACCTCAGTGTCACTCAAGCTCTGGCATCGTTCACTGCTAATTATAGTTTTATATATTTTTTTAATGCGTTTCTCTAGCTGTTATGTAAGTTTAACCTCATTGACAAGTATTTGTTGAAATAAATTATTTAAAAGAATACACTCAGGCTTTTCTAAGTGATTCTTAAGAAACTGATTACGACAGAAATAAATAAATTTCATTGCTGGACAAAAAATTGCTGTGTATATAGATGATTAATGATTTGATATTTTCTAACATTAATGAAACTGTGCATTCTAGTTAAGTTACTGCTAAAACTGAAAAGCCTACTGGTGTTTATAATTGCTGGATCAGTGCTGCATGACATGAAGATATCTGGCGTTATAAAATTCAGTGCAAAAATCGCATTGAACATTAACTGATTAAGCGTTCTTTACCTTCTCAGAGACTGCAGTGTGGTGAGTTTCAGTATACTACAGCACTGAGGACCAAATTGACATTGCCAGAAAATCTCATACAATTTTAAGAGACTTTTTAACAGAAGAAAATGGTAATGAGTACTGTTGACTTCAGCAGCAGTCTTGAACTAGTATCAGAAGGAAATTCTATGTGATTTGTAAACTATTGTAGAATAATTAAGTGTTCTGACAGAGGTGAACAGGAATAATACAGACTCAACAGGTTGGTTTTTTTTGTTTGTTTGTTTGTTTTCTTTTTTTGTGGAAGTAATTGTAATTGTGGGCTTTTTAAAAAATTTGTTCCACTATTCCCATGTTTTGTCAGCTGAGATTTTACTCACCCTGTCAATGAGAAATTATCTCATTTAATATGACATCAACTGATGTTTTTAAAGAAGCAATGAAGTATTGTTTTGTCTTATTACTGTTTCCATTCCCACACCTAACATCGTTTTATTAAGATGAATCCTGATCTTGCAACAGCTTTATTACAAGCCAAATCTTCACATCTTTGTGAAAAGTTCAATAAATAGATATGATTTCTATGGAACAGTTTGTTAGTATTTCCAAATAGTCTTCAAGACTTTGGTTATAAAGCAATTAAGTTTTTCATGTCTATAATATTTTAATTTACCTTTCATTCCAAGACAAAAAGTACATTCTTATTTACTGAAGTTCCCTTTTATGCTATTCCATGCAATTTTAAGATAGGAAAGAAATAAACCGATCTTTTTTTTTTTTTTTTTTTTTTTTTTTTTTTTTAATCTGGGAAGAAGCATGGTGTTTCTAAAGTATGAACATACTGAATTTACCTCTAATTTTTGTACTTCTATAGAATTCGGAATTATTCAACCTTGATATTCAATATTGTTACCCATGCCTTATCATTTGTTTGCTAGTTATTGATACTGACAAGTCATGCACATACTATATTTTTGACATTACAGACACTCCAAGTAACAGATTGCATTGCCATAAACAAAGAATTATGACCCCTTAATGTCATCAAACAGCAGGAGGAGAAATTCTATAAAGGTCTATATTCTGTATGAGGTCTATAATAATTGGCAAATTAAGAGACAGAAATAAACATAAAATTTAAAAGTAAAGTAATGTTCATAATGCGCTTTTAAAGGGTGATTGAGCTGCTTTTAAAAAATATTTTAAATGAAACATTTCAAATAATTTAGTCCCTTCTCCTTTAGATCTCCCACACACTGCCTCGAACAAATCTCCAGAAATACAACCAAAACAGACGCTTGCTCCGTGTAAGTGGAAAATGCAATCCTTCTGTTGCCCCAGCTGACACACAAATGTTAAATTTATCTGTCACAAAAACATACAAATATAATGTTGAAAAAAAATTCTACAGTAATTTTTATTTCTTCCAACCTATACTTTTGTTTCCTCAAAAATTATATGTTCATAAGAGGAAAGAGCAAACCTATAGGAAACCAAAGACAAAACAATAGCTATTTATTTGTAGTTATACAAATTAAGCCATGCAAGGTACATCTGCTGATATGTAAGCAACCAACTGATTTCCTTCATTACTGTTTTAGAAAAAAAGTCAGATATAAATAAACTAAGTGCTGGTGCTGTTTACTTCAATGAGGAGTGAAAATTATCAAAATTCTAGTCAAAAAGTAAAAGAGAGGGAAAACCATGGTATCATGTTTAGCCACTGTGACATCTGCTGGAAAAATAACATGTTGAGTTGTAGGCAATCCAGGAGATTCCTGGAATGCATTCAGGATAACTTCTTAAACCAGGTATAGACAGCTCTACCAGAGGAGATGTGATACTGAACCTGATGATCACTAACACAAGTGAGCTAATTAAAGACATCAAGATCAGAGGCATGCTGGGCTGCAGTGATCACGCACTGGTGGAGTTTGCAGTCCTGAGGGTTATGGGTCAGGCAAACAGTAAAGTCAGGACCCTGAATTTCAGGGAAGCAAGCTTCCAGCTATTCAAGGAGTTAGTCAATAAGACCCCCTGGGAAACTGCCCTCAGGGACAAGGTTGCAGAAAAGAGCTGTCAGATCTTTAAAATCATTTTCTATAGAGCACAAGAGCTCTCAATCCCCAGGTATAAGAAATTAGGAAAGGAAGGCCAGAGACCCACATGGATGAGTTGACAACTGCTGGTCAAACTAGAGGGCAAGAAGGAAATGCACAAGAAGTGGAAACAAGGACAGATGTCCTGGAAAGAGTATAGAAATGCTGCCCAGTTGTATAGGGATGGGGTCAGGAAGGCCAAGGCACAGATGGAGCTGAACTTGGTAATGGATACAAAGAATAATAAGAAGGGTTTCTACAGGCATGTCAGCCAGAAAAGGAAGGTTAAAGAGTGTTCTCCCCCTGATGAATATGACTGCCAAATTGGTAACAATGGATAAGAAGAAGGCTGAGGTAATCAACAATATTTTTGTCTCAGTCTTCACTGGCAACACCTCTTCCCACACCTCTTGAGTGGATGGACCACAAGACAGAGACTGGGGGAGCAAAGTCCCTCCTACTGTAAGAGAAGATCAGGTTTGTGACCACCCGAGGAACCTGAACATACCTAAATCTATGGGACCTGTCAAGATGCATCTCAGAGTCCCAAGGGAATTGGCTGGTGTATTTGCCAAACCACTGTCCATGATATTTGAAGTCATAGCAGTCAGGTGAAGTCACTGTTGACTAGAACAAGGGAAACATTGTACCCATTTTTAAAAAGGATAGAAAGGAATACCCTGAGAACTACTGACATGTCAGCCTTATCTCTGTGCCTGGGAAGATCATGGAACATATCCTTCTAGAAAATATGCTAAGGCACAGAGAGGACAGGGTGGTGGTTCAACATAACCAGTGTGACTTCAGCAAGGGCAAGTCTTGCCTCTCTAACCTAGAGAGCTTCTGTGATGAAGTGACTACATCAGTGAACAAGGGAGGAGCTACAGATGTTATCTATCTGGACTTCTGTAAGGCCTTTGACGTGGTCCCCCACAACATCCTTCTCTCTAAATTGGAGAGAGATGTATTTGCTGGGTGGGCTGTTCAGTGGATGAGGAATTGGTTGAATGGTCACATCCAGGGAGTAGTGATCAACAGCTCAGTGTCCAGATGGAGATCAGTGGTGAGTGGTGCCTTTCAGGGGTCTGTATTGGGATCAGTACTGTTTAATATCTTCATCAATGACATAGATAGTGGGATCAAGTACACCCTTAGCAAATTTACAGATGACATCAACCTGAGTTGTGCATCTGATGTGTCTGAGGGATAGGATTCTAATCAGAGGGACCAGGACAAGCTCAAGAAGTGGGTCCATGCAAACTTCATGAGGCTCAACAGAGGGCCAAATGCAAGGTCTTACACCTGCGTCAGGGCAACTCCTGATATCAATCCAGACTGCGGGATGAAGAAATTGTGAGCAGCCTTGTGGGGAAAGACTTGGGGTACTCATGATTGAAAAGCTGGATATGAGCTGGTAATGTGCACTCACATCCCAGAAGGCCAACAGTATCCTGGGCTTCATTAAAAGACGCATGATAACAGGTTGACGGAGGGGATTCTACCCCTTTACTCCACTCTCGTGAGACCACACCTGGAGTAATGTGTCCAGCTCTGAAGTCATCAGTGCAGGGAAAACAGAGACCTGTTGGAGCAAGTCCAGAGAAGGGCCACAGAAATTATCAGAAGGGTGGAACAGCTGTCCTATGAAGAAAGGCTGAAAGAGTTGGGGTTGTTCAGTCTGGAGAAGAGAAGGCTCCAAAGAGGCCTTATTGCGACCTTTCAATACTTAAAGGGGGCTTATAAGAAAGATGTGGACAAATGTCTTAGCAGGGCCTATAGCAATTGGAAAAGGGGTAAATGTTCTAAACTGAGAGGTTAGATTTAGATGGGTATAAGGAAGAATTTTTTTACAATGGGAGTGATGAAACACTGGAACAAGTTGTCCATAGAGCTGGTAGATGCCCCATCCCTGGAAACATTCAAGGTCAGGTTGGATGGGGCTCTGAGCAACCTGATCTAGTTGAAGATGTCCCTGATCATTGCAGGGGGGGATGGACTAGGTGGCCTTAAATGTCCCTTCCAACCCAAAGTATTCTATGATTCTATATCTTGTTATGACTGATTACTGAAAAGGATTAATTTTGATGTTGTTAATAGTTCTCTATATCTATTCCCCCTACTCCACATGTAGAGAAAAAAGAACCATTAATTCTTTTTTGCAGGTTGAAAATTAATTCTCGTGAATTCAAACCTGTTTGTCTTTCTTTATTCTTTAAAAAGATAATTCTGTTCTGGTTGTTTGGGAGGAGGGGCAGGAAAGAGTGTTCTTATTGGTGTATAAGGTAACAAATAAAACCTGTCCCAGGTCTGAGTCCACTGCCTTGCACCTTGTTTTATTGTGAGCACCAGTGAATAACATCCAGCTGGATTTAAAATGTCTTGGCAATTTACAATGTAACTACATGAATACCTTCTCTAATGAAACGGGTTATAACAAATTCCATCTGTACTTTCTCCCTGATTGTTTTCCTTATGTTTCTGTTCACTGCTACCTCCATTGTGGGGTACAACTCTGTTGGGGACAACATAGCAACTAAAATACTAAAATGAAGGACCAAAAGCTTCTCTCTGAAGAAAAAAAAAAAAAAGAAGAAAAAAAAAAAAAAGGTTGTATTTTTAATTTATTGTCTTTATTGTTTTGATGCAAATGGTTATGAAGATACAGGTTACAATTTAAACTCCTGACACAGAGTGAAAGGATTGTCACATCCCACTCATATAAGGGAGACAAGTGACTAAGATTCGCATATCCCCAACAGAGTGGACAACAGTGAGATAAGTCTCAAAGTCCATGCATAGACATTTATTAATTTCTCACAATGTACTAGTTGGATACACAATAAGTGGCTAAGTGTATGATGAAATATGGCAAGTGATATAGTATGCCTTGTATTACTTAATGGTAATAAGGGAAAAGGGGAAAAGGAAAAGAAGAGAGATAGAGAATAGAGAAATAGAGAACACCGATCTGAGGTCCTGTGTTAGTCCCATCTGAGTTCCTCACGGATGGACCTGTCTTATTCACTTCTTCACACCCTCTTTTTTCTTTCTTCCTATGGCTTACTTACTTCTTTCTATCTATTGCTTGTTTTTTTCACTCCTCGCCCTCCCTCAATTTATACACTTTCATTGGGTCGATCCGCGAGGTTGACCCACATACTTACATATCACAGGTATGGGGAGGAGTAAAATGCTTCATGGGATGATGTAATTAGCATGATCTTGTTCATCTTCATTACCATATTCAGGGATGTCAAGTTTAATATGGATTTCATGGATAATGAAGCAAATGTAATTCACTGGACAGATGGCCGTTGAACTTTACAAGATGCACCAGAGCAGAGATGTCCTGCCTTCACAAAACAGATCACCTAATCAGGTCACCTTATCATCTCCAGACTCCACATTATTCATCCTGTGACTATGGTTTCATTACGTATGAGTGTTTGAGACATTCCTCAGCTTGGAGGGCCTCTGTCTTGCACCCCATCCCTTATCTCTTTCTGAGGATGTTTTTCTCAGTCCCTGTTTCAGGCAGTTACAAGTTGTCTCTCACAAGGGTAAGAAATTCCTAGAATGACTTTGCTATTAGATGGAAACTACATTCTCTTTTTGCATGTCTGACTCAATAAGGAGGGATAGGAGCAGCAAATCAAATCCATTTTGAAGATACAAAATATTCTATTTATTTTGTACTGTCCTAATGAGATTAGACCCTTGTAGTGTGCTGCTCATCTGGCACATGTAAAAGGAAGGTGTATTTTTAGTATACATTAGAGGGTGAAGCAGTCCCAGCAACAGTCAGACTTCACTGTAGAATTATATTCAGGTAAGTTAACATCTGAAAACAAAAGATTAATAAAATTTAGTTATAACACGTTTCAAAGAGGTGTATTCCCTTTGACACCAATTTCTGAATTAACTGCAGTCAGGCAAGTTCCTGCTTCTGTTAGTATGATTCTGCCTTGTCATGACTATATATTTACAATGAGTCGTTGACATATTGGAGCTTTTACTTGTGGCAAGTGGAAAATGTGTTATGGATAATTCTCATTCTACTTTTTTATTGCAAAGCTACATCACTGCTTACACATAAAAATGTTCTCCTCTTAATCACCCTATTTGAGAGCCCTTGAAAAGTAATGGTGATGACTCCTACCTAGCAAGCTAGATAGATGTTAATGCAAAGTGAGTCATTACAATTTAGGTATGACCTACTGCCTAACACATCAAATAATTTGAAAGAGTGATATAGGCATGATATACAAATCATATTATGTCTCTAACCAGTTTGAAATAGTGCACTCTATTTTCTCAATCATATTAAGGTAAAGCGTAGTCTGGCAATCCATCTCACTGACCTTTCCCTTCTTTTGTGGGTCAGGCATATGAAAAATTTTAGCTTGCAGAATTAAGCATATAATCAACACACAGACTTCTACTCATCAGTGAATATCGACCAGTAAAAAAATATGTGAAATTACCCATTGAACTTCTTGAGACAAAAGTTATCAATTAGTACAGTCACATTTTTCTCATAATTTATAATTCCAGAAATTAGACAGAATTCTGTGTCCAAACATCAGATGATATGTAATAACGAAGAACAGTATAGCACATCACCTTGTCCATATCACAGCTGGAAAAGGTATTGACTTGTTCAAATCCAGAAAATATCTAAAAAAACCACACTGTTGGCAGTCCAGTGAAATATACACAGTGATATAAATATAAAACAGCAGGATCAGAACAGTATAGTGATTCTCAGTCATACATTGCAATGTAAATTGTATTTCTTGCTGTGTAACACCCTCTATAAATCTCTAAATTTAAAAAAAAAAAAAAAAAAAAAAAAAGGAATATGAGAGAAAATGTCTTCTCACTGTGGTTTTTTTTTTTTGTTTTTTTTTGTTTTTTTTTTTTTTTAATAGCAAGTGCTATTTGACTTTTCATTTCCCTCTTATGTGACAGGGAAAAAAGGACAAGTTAATTTACAGTATCATTGCTGACTACTTTAAAAGATCATTAGGCACACTTCCTTATTGCTCTTTAGATGAACATCTTGTGACTTCCTTTTACTGACATCCACACAGTTACCTACTGATTAATAGAAATCTCCCAAAAGAATTGCTGAATACCTGATTACAGGAATGAGTCAAACTTCTATTTGTATTTTATTCATATTCTATTTATACTGATAGGATCTTATTTTCACAAAAGAATATGTGGACAAAAAAAACCCCTTAGGTTTAACTGGAAAATGAGCCTTTATTAATAACATATTTTGATATATTTTCCTTTCATTGACTAGTAATTGAGAAAAAAAAAATTGAGAATTTCTATTAAAAATTCTATTGATTTTATCATGCAGGGACTATGACTGAAATAAGAATAGGCATGAGTAATTTATAAAATTTCAACTTGCTCAGAACAAGTTCATGACACTGATGCACTGAGAATATAAATATTCATAAAATCAATAATTTCTTAGTGTGTCTAGAAATTAGCTTTGTATTGATTATGCCTAGTTATCTGTTGTGTTTGTGACAACATGAAAATGGGCACGAGCTTTTTTCATTGATTTACTGTCCCATAAATAATTACTATTCATTATTTATTGATTATTAACTTCCATAATCATTTCACTTCCTTCCTCTTTATGCTATCAGTGTCAATTCTAAAGCTAGAACAATCTACTTGATCAAATTTTAAAATTGGTTATGTACACAGGAGAAATGACATTCACCAGAGACCTTTAAATTCATGTGGGAATACAAGGTTTGTATCCCTGTACTCATTTACACCATTTTAGCACACCACGTTTAGGGTAGTGAAATAATAGCCCAAGAGGAGGTGTCCACAATTTATATTATGATAAATTAAAAAATGCAATTAATGTAGTCATTTTTTTCTGAAGGTGCTGAAGACAGTAGTTTTGTGGGAAGAAAAAGAAAATAAAAAAAAGTATTAAGGCAGAATGTCAGAAACAATATATTGGGGCAATACCCAACAAACAAAACAAAGAAGTATACACTTCAACAAAGACAAATTTGTCATTCTATCTTCCTCAAGCTTTGGTTTCATGTATAACCAAATACTTTTAATTTAGGACTTTCAAGGATTGTGAATCTTATTCTCTTTCCCAATGAGATAATAGCCATCCACTACTGAGGTGTCTACGGATGAAACATCTGAGGAAATAACTCACTATTTCCTCTCTATTTCCTCGGAAGTGAGATGAGGGATGATAATGTCTGAAGCATCAAAAAAACATGTTAACTTACACAAACATCTTGGAACAAGGATGCAAGGCAGCCAGAGACAATTATAGAAGTACCCAGAAATACAAATCACACACAGAAAAAAATTGTGTCAGTTTTTTATATCAGAACCCAAAAACTGTCTGAAAGATAAGAGTAAGATCAATCTCTCTTCTTCCAATGAACAGAATTTTAGATGAAGAAACATGTATTTCTACCAGAAAAAATGCAGTAAAAGCGGAACACTCATAAGTCTTTGAAGAGGGTTGAATTCACTCATAATGAAAATAAAAATATTTAATCCACTCTTTCATTTTCTATTTGAATTTTCTAACCATAAGTTTAATGTACAAAAGCTGTCAGCAGCATTCCTGACTGTATCTTGCACAGAAAGTGACAGTCACTGCTGTGTTTTGCATTTACCTATTTATCTCAGTTCTGCCTTAGTCCATTCAGATTAAAGTGAAGTTTAGGCACTTTTTGTCTTCACATATGGCACTAAGGTGAAAACTAAGCACCCTGGTCTCCACAAAGGAGCTGTTTCACAGATGAGTAGATGTTTATATTTCTGCACCAGAGAAATATAAGCACTTGAACCCAAATTTTTATGTTAATTAATTTAGCGTTTAGTGAATTAGAGCATTTTGATAACCTTTCAATATAAATTTCTAATTTGTACTGAACCCAGGTTTCTGGGTCTTGTCTGAGATAACTATGTTTAAGGCCTTTAAGGTCTCACTGTCAGAAAAGGAATTAAGTTCAAATCTGCACTCACGTCATGGGTTAATACATTTTCTCCTGGTTCACAAGCATTTACTCAACCAACTGATTATTGATGTTATTCTCATGAAGTTAGGTATACTTGTGTGTGTGTGCAGATATTTTTTTCATGTACATTTCCAGAATTAGAAAATGCACATAATGAAAGATTTTTTAATCTGACTGACAAAGCCTCCTCCTTCTTCTAGGCATTCATAACTATGAAGCCCATTGTGAAATTTAGGTTTCTTTCTGGCACTGATTTGAAAATTAATTTTTTCCCACAAATACATGACAGTATGTCAGATATATGGGTGTGCAATGCATGGAGTATATGCAGACTTTGTTCTATTTTGGAATTTTATCAGAATAAATTAGTCTGGATAGATTATATAGGGTCAGTATATCTGTAAATTAATGACTAAAGGTATGATTGTCAATAGATGTTTCATGCCATAAAGCCAAAGAAAAACTATACAACCTAGTTTTTATGTCCAGCGCACATCTGTTCTATTTTTCAGTGTTGTGAGAGAGAACAATGTCTTTGATACATATGCTAGTGAGTGAATCCTACTCCTCCAGCTAAGAGGCACACCTCTAGTACTTGAGCATGCAGACTGCTGAAGTTGCTATGTGTCTGGATCAACTCAACAAGGCAACAAATTGGCTACTCAGAACTGAAGCAAAACAACAAGTTCGCAGATGTGATAATTAAAGGCCTAGGGTTATGGAGTTAAGTGAGTCAACTTGACAGCATAGATACATCCAAGAGTGTTTATTCTCAGTTTGTTTGAATGTGTCAATTTATCATCAATATTGAAGTCAGGTGCATGATGCTTATCAATGCAATACATAATTTTTCACTTAAAATAATGGGAAAATTTTGATAGTAAAAGTAACAACTTTTTTAAAGCTTTTTTTTTTTATTATTATTATTTCCCCACATTTGACTGTCATACACAAAAGAAATTTCACATGTGAGAGGAGATAATTTTTCAAAAGAAGTATATGGTTTTCCTATTTGGAAAGAAAAATAATTTAAATGTTATTACATTTACTGTGAACTACTTTAAACAACACTGCCTCCATAAGTACTGAACAGAATTACACTCTGCCCTAAAAAGAACTTTCCTTTAGGATGATTCTGAGCCTACTGTATCTTTATGTCTTTTGGGTGCTAGTCTGGATCACATTTTTCCCAGTTGTCATAGCTCATGGAAACTGTAGTGCTGTCATTCATCAACACCATACTGTAGATAAATTTGGACACATTCCCTTCATTTGTTATTTTAATTCTAAACTTAGATTGCACAGATAAAAGGTAAGTGAACAGAGAAACAATCTGAACTATTCAGTGAATAGATATATATTTTTTTTTTATCTCCAAAGCACTTCTCTGGTTTTGTGGTTATAGCACACACATTTTAAAAAGTCTGATTAAATCTCAAAGAAAAAGAAGCACATGAATTAAAACTGTTCACTGGAATTTGCTTTGAGTAATCACCCCACAGTTCAGTAACAACAAGTAATTCCCATAGCAACCCCTACTGCCATATGGCACCAAAATCTACTCTTGTACCTTAAGGACAAAATCTTACCAGACTGAAAAACAGTGTTTAAAAATAACACTTTTGTAATTCTAAATTTTATCCTAGGGACAGTCTGAAAAAATAAATGACCTTGCAAAGTAAAAGAGATATTTTCATACTATATTTTTCATAACTTTCCTCACAGACTTTTGTTAAGAGAATAATCTCAACATAGATTCCTGCATTTTTATATTACACCTCCTCAAGTGATGATGAATTCTGACATTCATGGTAAAAAGCACAACACTTACTATAATGCAAAGTAACATATGCTGAAATGCTAAATCTGTCCTAGCCATGGGCTGAATCATAACATTCATTTTAAGCAAAATTCCCCATTGGAAAATTAAAGAAAAAACAAAACTTTACATAAAACATAATATGAAATGGCCATATTATCCAAGGGTATCTGCATCCTAGATATGTAAACACAGCATGGTAGATTCAGTAACCCATCAAGTATTAACAAAAATGTAATGGCAAAAAGCAAATTTTAAGATGACAATCATGTATTACCATTGAATCATATAATTTGAGCTGCAAGGGACCTCAGAAAGTTGGCAGTCAAACCTCCAGCTCAAAGCAAGATCAGCTCTGAGATCGGGTCGTGTAAAGTAGTCTCTGAGTAGTGTAAGGCTAGAGTAGTAGTTTGTACAGATGTGTGTACGTTGTCATACCCTCAAGATTAAGCCAAGGAAAAGTAACCAAGAGGCATCTACATATGCTTGATAACCTGCTGCCAAAACAAACCAATGGGCTCGGTGGCAGCCAGCACAAAGTAGCTCTAAACCAGCAGCAATTGACAATATTTTATTTTTCTTATTATTTTTATTACTATTGTAAGAACTTATGTAAATGATTACTTTCCTCAGGACTTTCAGCTATTTGAAAAGTCTGTTGAACACATCACAATGTCAAGTACATACATATACATGTGTGTGTGCATGTGTGCATACATGATTTTTCTCTCCCATGTAACTCTTAAAAATTATTTCCAGCCATGTGTAACAAATCATACAATTCAGAACCTAGCCCTTCTGAAGACTCTTAAACAGTGTAATAGCACACCTATATATCTCCATTGCTTCTGGCTTTTGAGATCTCCAGAGATATAAATTTACATGAAAGAATAAAAGAATAATGGTACCAAAGAGTAAAAAATAATACATATCCACATGTCAAAGCTGTAGAATACAAATATAGTTAATCAAAGAGAAGGTGTGATAGTCTATAGTATAATTTGTATTATCAGTATTGCTGATCTCACCGGATTGATATTCAGTTGCCTTTCCTTCAAAAATTACATTCACAGAGTACTGACTGCAAATTTTCAATCAACTGTTTTTCATCTGAAAGTCAATATCACATTGGTTTAAGAAAATAGCTATTACACCCACTTTTTATTTTCAGTGCAGGGTACAAGTCATTGGACTTGTATGCTTTTCAATTTCTTTTAAATCATGTTTCTTTCCTTGGCTACTGTACTGTAGCCCCTGGACACACAGTGAAGAAATGAGACCTTGAAACCTGTGTGCCCATACTTGTACAATAAAGAACTCTCAAACACTGTGCACAGTCTTCCCTTGAAACTTGTCCGTAAGGTTACTCTGTGTTTATAATTTAACTCCTCAAAGGTTCAGAACAATTGTGATATATATAATACATGCAGGCTTAGCATGAATATAAAATAAGCTACTTTTTACTTCGGAAATAGAATGAACTCACAATCATAAAGTAATAAAACCTGAGTTATTTTGTCTTCATCATTTTTATCACCAACCTGAAATATGCTCTGAATTGAGGTCATATTCCTCTGGCACATCCAGCGTTCTGAGCCTACTTCCTAAAGCTTTCTATCTCTGGTCAAGGTTGACTTACAACCAAACTGGTTTCAATTTCTAAAATAAATCTTATGGCTAAACTGGTCCTCCTTTCCATAAACACATGCAATTTTATTTCTATTCATCATTACAAATCAGTGCATTTCCAAACAATTCTTGGTTTCATAGCCTTCCAAATTTGAGGTGTATTCATGGAAAGCTGACAAACAAACTCATTCTTCTGGGACTGAGTAATTTTATCTTTGTTTTCTAACTCTATATAAATTTAGAATTAAGGAACAAATATTAGGTATCAACAAAGTTTCTTAGAAAAAGATCAGTTCTATACACTTTAATGTTTTCCAGAATATCATCAGAGTTCCAGTCATCACCTAGATGAGGAATCCCAGGTGAAGGCTTTTATCACCACCAACATCATCAAGAATTCAGAAGTTGTATGTAGACAGATACTACAAAATCAGCACAGTCTGCCTCAACTATTCAACTACATGTAAAGAGAATGATCACAGACATTTGGAAAATTCCTACTTTTTTTTTTTTTTTTCATATTTTTTCCCCATGTGGAAAGGATAATATACAAAGCTGAATTTACAAGAATTCTAATAACTATCTACTGTCAAAGGAAAAATAATACAATATATCATTGGGGTGAAGGAAAATATCAGAAAACATCTGGGGAAGTGTCCAGAATTACAGAACACCAACAATAACAATAGAGCCCTGAATTTCCTACTGTTGAGATGAACATTTCTTTTTCAAATAAAGAATTTAATCAAAGCTAGTGTTTCATCCACTGGTTATTTTCAGTGGACCATTTTCCAAGATAAGAGCCTGAGGGTAAATTGACTGTGAGTATTTTTACAGGTAAGCATAAAAACTGTATCTATGTTTGGCTGATGGAAAAAAAAAAAAAAAAAGAATGACAGCAGCAGTTATTGTTACAGTAACTTTAATCTCTGGGAGACTTCAGTTCTATTAGGGAACTTTTTACTTAAATAAGAGTCACCCTTGCTTAAAATAAAGGTGAAAAGTCTGTACTATTTCATTCCTTATATTGAATTATCTATATGCCCCATGGAAGAAGAAATCATATTGCTAATAGACTAAAAGATACTTAAAAAGTTTTGAATTTTCTAAGAGGAAGACTTTGGATGGGACTCAAGAAATCAGGGTCTTGGGGAATTGTCACTGTAGTGAGTTCTGAACATGTGAGCGAGATGGAAGGTAGACCTAGGATGAGTTCTAAACCAAATGTTCAGGTCAAAAAGAAGTTCATACAGTTCTAGTAAGTCTTGAGTAAATATCTGAAGTGAACTCACCCTTTGATGAATAAAAGAACTGAAAGCACACTATATTACTTATTTCAGGGTATACCTGAAAGTATGAGAGTTAGAGCAAATTCTCGTTTTAGACTTCAGCTGACACAAATTTAATATCCAGTACCAGAAACTATCTCTAGTTGAATCATTATTATCCCTGTAAGAGTATTCAGAACCAACTGACTGAAGTGACATGTTTTGTGGGGTACTTGCAAACAGTTTTTGTGCCCACAAATTCCTTCCATGACAGTGTCATTTAATCTTCTGTGTAGTTTTTCAGGATGGTAATTTTGCTCTAGTATAACTTGACAATAAAAAGATCCTTTCATGATTATTTTTGCAATGTTATTTAAAAATGGAATGAAAACGTCTAAGACTAATTTAACAATTGTCTAAGCTGTCGTCAGGAAAAGAAGAGAGACAAGAAAATTTGTTATAGGTTTTTAATTTTTTCAGAGCAAGGTACTGCTGTTGGATTTAAATAGTAAAATCAACAGTCTAGAATATGGGTTATTTACTATGATACTATAAAAATAATAAAGGAAAACAATACATTTGACAGATTGCTGCTTAAGAGTAAAGAAAAACTTGCCAAAACACTACTAAAGCATCAGAATAGTATTCTGTTAGTTGGTGTTTTCCCCAAAGAAGTCTTAAACAACAAAGGGGTATAAGACGGGTCTGGAGTTATGCTACAGGAGCTCATGGATCATTCCAAAACAAAATTGTACATATTTACTGGTTTTGTTAAGCAGACACATATATCTCAGCATGATTTTAACAGCTGAAACAAGGCATTCAAGGAATGCCTTGAAGACTGATGAGACGTCCCTAAATGTTGACATAATGACTAAAAAAACCACGAACTAATGTGAATCCTGCCTCTGGTATTCGGGAAAAATTGCCTGAATTTTCATGAGAAAACCAATTATTTTAAAGTAAAATTGATAAAAATATATTCCTAGAAAAAAAATAACCTCTCAGAAACATGCTATTATTTTTGTCTCAGATGCAATTAAAATCTATAGACACCTAAAATTCTTAAATAGTAAAAAATAACAAATTAATCTGTGTCTAAAACAAAACATTTGTGAGTCAGTATTTCTTCACAGATCTTTACAAGCATCTTTACAAGAATTCTTTTTTCTTTAGTGGCAAGTGACTAAAATACAATTAATACCCCCAAGAATACTCTTCTCAAAGTGTATATTACTCTTAAATACTGAGGTTACAAAAGCTGCCAGTAGCTGTTATAAGTGTCCTTTATCAAAATGGCCAAAATCTTCCATCACTGCTAATAAGAGTAAAATAAACTGCCTTTACAGAAAAGAGGTATTTCTTCAGTGATTAGGAGCTCCTCTGACACATCATGATGGAGAAAAAAATGAAAACTGAGTAGAACTTAATTCTGAGACTTAAAAAGCAGCCTGATAACAGTAATAGAAGATAAGGATCTAAAGTTACATATTTGTTTCAAAACCCATGAAGTATGATTATTGTCCATTCTTAATATTTACTTTCTCATAAAGACAAGTCTATCTCTTCCTTTGAAATAATTCTATTCAATTTTAATTTTTGTACCAATCTTTTTTTTTTTTTTTTTTTTTTTTTTTTTTTTTTTTTTTTTTGCAAAGAGTTCATTGAGCAGTATGATTAGTATGGATCATGCTGTCATTTTACCTTTATCTAGGGATCATGTTTCTAAAATAAAGTGTGTGCATTATATTATGAATGCTTTTCTGTAGTTTAGTTTATCTTTGTTTTAAAATATTTACTGTTATGTAGACAGATGCAATTGTCTGAAAGATGCGGTGTATTGTAATTAGCCATCTCTAGTCAAGAGCTGTAAGATCTCTATTTGTGGACACCATTTTTAGAGCAATTTTAGATTGGTTTGTTCAGGTATCATTAGCTGGGCACAAAGAGACTTCAAGCAGAACATGGCTAACTCATGAGTCTAAACTGGTTATTTAGTGACCAATGTACATAAAAAAACCCAAATAATATTTAGCAAACTGTGAAGTTAATAACTGGTGTGCCCACACTCTGATACAGCACCTGGAGACCCTTCAACAGACAGGCATGTGTCAGTGAAGAGTCAGTGGTCACGGCTCCTGGGAGCCATCATCAGAAGCATGGAGCTGTCACCTCCAGCTCCATCAACAGTGACAGCCCTGATAACTCAACCCCAGTCTGGCAGTTCCTGACTATCTCTCGCTAATCCAGCCTCCAGCTACCATCTTCACATTATTTTTTAAAAGATTTTTTTCTTTTCATGTAGATGTTTTCTCTCTTGAATTCTAGATCAAATAACAATAGCAGATCAGCAGTCCTATCACTCTGTAATTTTGACCTTACTTATCTCTGTACAGACAATTTCACAGCTCTGTCTCAGTGGTTGAATCAAGGTTACATAGCTGGGACTTATCAAAGCTGGATTCCTGTATAAGGGCAGCTAAATTCTTTGGGGGAAAAATTATAGCAGGAGCCACAGAGATAGAGTTACACTGTTTGGTTTTAGACATTACAGCTTAAGAAAGATGTGAACAAATTGTAGAGACAAGCAAAGGACAAGAATAATCAGAAGTGTATGATCTACAAGAAAAGGATGAAAGTGAGGGAAGGGAAGGGGGAGGGAGGAAAGAGACTAGTGAAGAGAACAAGGAGGTAGCACAAGAAACTTCGAAAATGAAGAAAAAGATATAAAGATTTATATTTATATATTTATAGAATATCCTCCCACCAGTACAAAATTTAAGCATTGACCTGGATAGAATACTATCCATAGTCCATAAAACATCTCAAAATGTGATAGCTGTGGTGTTCAACTAATAGTCAGTGATAGCTTCCTGCCTCTAGAATACATTCCATAGGTTAGGTGTTGTTCCTAAGAAAAAACTGTCTCTTAAAATATGTTGGTTATGTGCTTGTTGTGAAGATGTCCATTGTGCTAGAAGAGCCAAGCTGTCAATCTTTAACTTGCTACTTCTGGAGGTGTTTTACTTATCTTGGAATGAAGCCACAATGTGTCATGAACATAATTTTATGGTAACTAGTATAGAAAGTACAAAACATCTTTGATATGTTTTGAGTGCTCTGCACTTCTGTATTCAGTTGGAGTTTCCTAAAAACTCCAGGCTTCCTGCCCAGGTATATCACATTTCTGTAACCTAGCCAAGAGACTGATGAACATGTGAATAACTAAGACCATCCAGCTCATCATATGCTGGAATCTTCTAGCCAATTGGAAATGCTAGGAAATAGTTTTTTATTGATGCAACTGCACAAACTTACTGTCAGTAAAGAAGTTAGGAGTACACATAAACTTTGAACAGAAATTTTGTTACACTTTGAGCACTGGAAACTACAGTTGGGCTGTAAACTCTTCAAACTGTTTACCCGTGGAAAATGACTTGGGGATGTTGGTGGATGAAAAATTGGACATGAGTCAGCAGTGTGCACTCACAGCCCAGAAATCCTGCACTGCATCAAGAAAACTGTGGCCAGCAGGTCAAGGGAGGTGATTCTCCCCCTCTACTCCACTCTTGTGAGGCCCCACCTGCAGTACTGCGTCCAGTTCTGGGGCCCCCAGTATAAGAAGTACATGGATCTGCTCGAGTGGCTCCAGAGGAAGGCCATAAAGATGAAACATCTCCTTTATAAGGACAGGCTGAGAGAGTTGGGGTTGTTCAGCCTGGAGAAGAGAGGGCTCTGGGGAGACATTATAATGGCCTTCCAGTAGTTCAAGGGGACCTACGGGTAATATAGGAAAGGACACTTTTTCAGGAAGCATAGTGATACGATGAGGGGTAACAGTTTTAAACTGAAAGAGGGTAGATTCAGACTAGATATAAGGAAGGAATTCTTTATTGTGAGGGTAGTGAGACACTGGAACAGGTTGCCCAGAGAAGTTGTGGATGCCCCATCCTGGAAGTGTTCCAGGTCAGGTTGGATGGGGCTTTGAGCAAACTGATCTAGTGGAAGGTGTCCCTGGCCACAGCAGGGGAGTTTCATTAGATGATCTTGAAGTTCCCTTCCAAATCAAACCATTCTATGATTTTGTGATTCTATGGATTTTACTATTGCTGAAAATACAGGGTTCTTTTTCTTTCTGCTTCTGTTGTGTGGTCCTCCAGGAGGGCTAGGTATATTATACTGCTCAATAAGACACACTTTCAATGTTCAGTACTGCTCTATACTCACAATGAAGTTCTGGAAATGAAATCGATACCTGTCCTCTTCTTTCAAAATCGAATCACCTGTGTCTTAATAGTAAAATTTCAGTTATCGCTGGCATGAGATCAGGTTAGGTGTGTCAATCAAAATTTCAATTGCAAGACTGTATTTCATAAACTTCTTTGCTCATGATCTTACTGTAGAATTTCAAACACTATAGCTTAAATTATGATTTTTACATATTTTTTTATATTTTATTTTAAACATTACAATAACATTAAAAATACATTCAAACACAAAATATCCCTTTCAGAATTAAATTAGAATTGAGGAGGAATTTTAAGTGTTATTTTTATGCCACAGAGTTAATACTTAGCAAATCAGACAGCCAGCTTCTAAAACAAAATACAAGACTAATGTCCAATTTCTCTGCCGTCAGACAAAAGTTAAAGTTGAAAGAAAAATAACAGCTGATATATCAAAGTTTAAATTAAAAATACTCTTTAAGTAGTTGAGTAATACAAAAATAGTTGAATCAAGGAATAATCTCACCTTCAATTTACGTTTTCTTGACAGCTGAGTTTATGTCTTCCTCATAATAACAATTATCTTGAGGAATATTATTGGAAGAAGAAAGAATAAGGAGCCTTATTGCTTAGAAAGAGACACAGTCATTTTCAGTTTTAGAAATAATGTTTTTTTCTGTGTGGTTTGAACATATTGTAACTTAAAACTTCAAATGTTCTAGGAAAAAGCAAGACACTGCTGTTTAAAGTGTCATCTCATAGTTTTATTTTCTTATACCAAGAAATAAAAAAAAATTAGACAAATTAAATCTAAGTCTTTCAAACTAATAATTTCAAATGAATAATTTTATCAAAGATAGATCAAAGCAGTGTAATAAAAAAGTTGTTTTCAGAAATATATATTTGAAATTCATACACATACACAAATATACATGCAACTTTCCAATTATGGTGTGCAGGTTTGAATGTCCAGCTATGTATAGCACAAGACAGTTCCTAATGTCCTCATATTTCTTTTGTTTTGCCATAAAATTTGACTTCATTATTAATTTTAATAATCAGGTTATATCTACACATGCAAGTAAACAAAATTTGTGGCACTTTCCTGCTGTCATGTACAAACTATCTCGGTTATCTCAGGGTAGTGTAACATGAAGGCACACTGATGCAGACAACATTCACTTTGAAAGATCATAACATTTAGTTGTCTGCTTTTTGCCTTTAAAAATGGACTCTCTTTTACATATATTCTAAGAGCCAGTGCTGGAAAGATTTACATCAGAATGCATGGTAGCTGAAACATTAATCTATAAGGTTAGAAACTTGGCCTCATTGTCCCTTTTATTCTGATTTGTCATGTACATTTGAATCAGTCATTACCTGCAACATAACTGCTGAGCATTTTAGAATCTATTTTTTTGGGAGTTTCATTATAACAGTTCAAGTTTGTATAGGTATTCTGATAGGTATGAAAGAGTAAGACAGTCTCAATTACCAAAAGATGTTATGAGGACAGAATACCTAAGTCAGTTTGACTATGGTTTGATATTAAATTAGCTCTGAAGAGTTTTCAAAACCTGTCTAAATGATTTAAGAACTCTAGTCAATAATGTACTGCATAAAAGAAGACCACTCATTATGTTTCCTCTAAGAGTATTGTGAGTTACAGTGGAAGTATTTAAAACATTTGAAACAAATTTATAAAACATTCCTGGTTTATTAAAATCATGTTACTGACAGATGATTATTTAAAATGTACTTGTTTTATTTAACTTCACAGCTGTAGGTGGAAATTCTCTTCATATTTGCATAAACATAAACCTTCCTAGAATCTTGATAAACTCTGTTCATGTCTACCTCTATAAGGTAGAGAATCTGGATATGTACATATTACATGTTATACATTCTAACTAGATACGTGCATGAAAATAACACTTTTTTAATTTAAATTTGGGATAGTATTCACATTTGACAAGGGTTTATGACACAAGTTTGGTTTTGTTTTTTTTTTTTTTTAAATTTCCTTTTTCTCTTTTATTTAGGCTAAATAATCTTAATTGTTTAAATCTCTCTTTGTTTGAAATAACACAATTTTGGTAATTTTTCTTTCATTTATATCTATGCCAGATCATTCATTTCTTAATTAAGATCAACAATTTGACAATAGAATGGAATCTGAGGTCATAGGACATTGTTACTTTCTAGATGTTAATATTTGTTATAAAAATGGAAATTTTATAAGTTCTGTTATATTCATGGTGTTATTAATATGAACTGTTGTACGTAGCTATTTGAAACAAAAAAGGCCCAAACAACAGACCTCAAACCAAAGTTGACTTCTGAGTGAATGTCCCGACCAGCAACCAACATCTTATCAGCAGCATGAAGCAACCAGCACCTTATCAGCATGAAATGTAACCCTGGGAACAATACCTGGGAAGTATAAGTAAACAACAGGAAGTAACTATAAATCCCAAATGTAAAGAAAAACAGAAACTCCTCAGATGTGCCCGGATCCTGGCCAGATCCGGACACACCTGAGTGAGGCATGTCAATCTACCAGATATCTCCCGTGCATTTTGTATAGATTTGTTTGTTAAACTGTATAAAAGCCGGAACCTGTCACAGCACAGACGGAGACCTCACCTACAAGTGGACACCCTGTGTAGGACTTCCCAATTGCCAGGAAAGGCTCTCCGACCCTTCGCTGTGACGGGGCTCCCCAGCTGATGCACGGGTCGGGGTGATGGTAAAGTGTGAGGGCAATTGGTGATGTATCTTTCTTAATCACTATAGCTAGATTTATGTAGTGATGACTAGGTGCATTACCTTGCTTATTCTTTCTGCTGCTTTAAGCTAAAGTGAAATAAGCCTATTTCTTTAGCTCGGTGCCTGTGTCCTTTGTGTTAACCCCGTCAACTGGCAAAACACTATTTTATCTAAGGCAATGGTGACCATCTTTCCTGACACTCCAAACCAGATCTTAAAACCTTGAAGGCCACTAAATATATTCCTCATACTTTGTACAATTAAAGAGTGGACAAACTCTCAAAATAGTTTTGCTTTCAAAAAAGTATGAAAGCTTGCCTCCAACTCTTGTTTTCTTTCAGAAGTAGATCATCCAGGCACCTCAATTTAGAAACTCCTGTCGATGCTGCCATTGTTAGTCTCTCATACTTATCTCCTGACTTGACACAGTCAAGTACAGTCAAGAGGTCAGTTACAATCCTAGGTCTGGTCACAGGACTTTTGCCCGTAGGGGAGTACACCAAGCTCTTTATGAACTACATGTAGCTCAAAAGCCACATATTGGGTGGCTTCACAATATAACACAATGCCAGGCACTGAGCAGATTTCTTAGCTGGGGAGAGAGTATGTACATACCTGCATGTAGCAGCTGTCACAGGAGACACAGAGTGGGAGAATAGAAAAAATATATGGTTCAAATGACCTGTGAATCCAAATTCAAGTTATTATTCACTACTAAATGTTTTAGGCTTTGTCCAAATTAATTTTAAAAGTTCCAGTAAAGACAGTTCTTTGAGTTTTAAGTCTAAATTTTTGTATTCTGAGTCCAGTACTGTTGTTCTTCCAAGCGTTTTCTTTGTACTATCATAAGTAATTCTCCTTTACTCCTCATGGGAATAGATACTTGGTAAACATGAAAGCAAAACACATACATATTATATTTGTGTTTTTAAAATATGAAACAGTTTAAATATTCTGAGACGCATATGTAGAAATATTTTGAATCAATGCAAGCAAACATTTTCATTTTTAAAAAAATCTTAGAACTATTGTAATTTTGAAAATATTTGATCAGATTTTATTGGCTACATCTATTTCAGCTTCATTAATGCTGTGAGATTTAAAAAAAAAAGGCTAGTTTCATCCCATCTGATATTATACAATTAGCTGTATAATTTAGACACTTGTCATTGTCTTATTCTGTGGTTGATGAACAATGACAGGCTTTTCCAGAAACTAATTCAGGTTTAGTTGAGATCCTAACTTAGCCATTTTATTTGGAGATCTTAAGTCATCTCAACTAGATCAGTATAAAAACATTATGTTTTTACTTGAAGGTAAGTGTGACTGTTGTGTTTATTAATGTAAACTATTCTGAAAGCAAATGCTGCTTGAATCATTGTCAGATTGAGAGACTGGTCTTCATAACTTAATCATGGCTTTCTAACATTTACTTTCTTCTTTGTGTTTTCATAGTCACAGGGTATTTAACCCCAGCCAGCAGCTAATAAACTCCACACGGGCACTTGCTCTCTCCCCCCTGGTTGTATGAAGAAGAGAATTGGAACGGTGAAAGTGAGAAAACTTATGGGCTGAGATAAGGACAGTCTAATAGGTAAAGGAAAAGCAAAGGAAAATATGGACTTACTTAATGACTTCCCATTGGCAGGTAGACATTTAGCTATTTCCATGAGATAAGGGCTTTATCATGTGTAACAGTGACTGGGGAAGACAAATACCATATCTCCAAATGTCCCCCCTTCCTTATTTCCAGCAGCTTTTATCACTGAGCATGATGTCATATGGTATGAATATCCCTTTGGTCAGTTGGGGTCAGCTGGCTGTGTCCTCTCTCAACATCTTGTGCACCTCCAGTCTGCTTACTGGTGGGGTGGTGGGAGAAGCAGAAAAGGCCTTGACGTTATTTATGCACTGCTCAGCCATAACTAAAAGGTCAGTGTGTTATCAACAGTGTTTTCATCACAAATTCCAAATTAGCTCCACAAAACCTACTATGAAGAAAATTAACTCCATCCCATCCAAAACCAGCAAAAGGTGCTACTGAATTGTTCTTCCTGGCATGGAGTGGTGGACCTTTCCATTCCAACCGGTCTTTCAATAGACTGAGGAAAAAGGATCCAGCATCTTAGCAGAATTCCTTTTGTCAAAAATTGCTTATATGAATGCTAGAGGCATACTACATATTCTGGTTAAAATTGAGAAAATGAATCTTAAGAATACCTCAATTTTCTGTCAGACTGTTACTTCTTTTCAAAACTACTTTTCACATGTATCAGTGGGTCATACTGAGAAAACATACTTTGTATAAGAAAGTATTTCCCTCATATAATTAAGGTCCATTTAACTAATGATTTCCAATGGTACTGGGTTTAGATTAGGCAGAAGGCATACTCTGGGTAGTATACAGAAGATCTGTTCAGGGTGATTTTACTAACTCTTATTCTCATTTTGAGTATGCTGTTTAAGAGAAGTATTTTAATATTTATATGATTTCTCATAAAAATGTAATTATACTCATTGTCTTCAAGCTCTGCATTTTCCTGTCCCATTAGTGTAAGTCATGGTCATTATGCTTCTCTCCTCCCTTAAACCACTGTGTTGCCATAAGCAAAATATATTAAGTAGGAAATTTATCTGACAAACGCATGGTGAAATTTCTGCCTACCAAATGCTTTTCAAATCAGAAGTAAAAGCAGCCTTGGGAGATAAATCTACAGAATTTGAAACAGCCATACAGAAATTGCCAGAATAATCCCCTGCATTGCCTAAAGCAAGATGTAAATTAAGAAGAAATACACTATGAGTGTAATGGAGCATGTACTTTTCATGCTTCCATTCATCTCATGTAAACAGCTCATACACTGCACCTCACAGGAATAATTATAAAATAGTACAATATCTGAAATTATAAATATAAAGACAGAAGAGAAAAATACAATATTTTATTTTAATAAGACCTTTCTGATATTAAAAAAGTTAAAAATTGTTATTTGCTTGCTAATTATCAACTTACACAGGTAGAAAGTAAAAAAAATGAAAAAGGCTTTGGGCAAAATCAGCAGGGGAGATATGCATTCTGTCTGTTGAAAATAGATGTTAGCTGGCTGGTTGGCATGGCAGCAGTATTCTGTGCTTTCATACAGGACATAAATATTTGAAAAGACCTTGGAACTTCCAGTGTTTAAAATCCCAAGGACAGAGTGGGTTACAGAGTTGTTGCTTGTTCCTTTCTGTGGAAGAGAAGATGAATTAAAGATATACTCATACCCAAATTATGTTAAAACATGCATTAAGGAAATTTTCAAATTCACCATCAGAAGATCAACTTAACTCCTACAGTCTGATCTCTTCAGTAATCACATAAAGCAACGATCACAAAGAAATGCCAAGAGTGCTGCTACTGCTTCTGCAAATATTCACACCTCCATAAGGTCATTCTTTACTATATTATCATTACTTTTATACCTAATATTTGGCACTTCCATTTAACAAATAGAAGGATAGAAGAATAAATGAAAACAAATGAATAAATTACATTAGAGACATTAGGAACATCAGCTGCAAGCAGATATTCAAACGAGCAGATGAAAGATGATGGCTAACTGAATAGCACATTCTGCCTTTTCAAATTAATCATGACCTGAGCTTCTTAACATAAAGGATACAGCACCATAGGGTCAAATTATCGGGATAAAATTCACAAGGTGTAGTTAAGAGGGTGTTGTGGATTTTCTTTAAGATTTTCTGATATTTACTGAAAGCAAATGCCTACCAATTCAGAAAATGTCCCAACTATACAAAGCCCTGAGCAACCTGGTCTGATCCCATAGCTGACTTGATTTTGATCAGGAGGTTGGACTAGAGACCTCTTTGTTGCCTTTCGGAGGCGTGGCGACCTGGTTCAGGAACGGCACGGCGACCAACCCCAGGCCGCTCGGGCCATCAGCTCACAGACATCAATGTGGTGGATGGCAAATGACGTTTTATTGAGGAATATACAGGCCTTATATAGCTTGGGTTTACAACGTCACTTCCGTCTGCTTACACCACTGCTACATTACTATTGGCTATCGGGCTATCAGAAAAAGGGGCCCTATCTTTCCGTACAACGCGATATCTTCCGACCACCAGGCCCTGACTACCTACACCTCTTGAGTTCTCTCCCAACTGAATTATTCTATCCAATAGTCTTACTTACAGGTAAGATTATATTTTGTTCATTTATTTGTTTGACTGTTGTTGAAATGGTCAGTGATTGTATGTTTTGATCCAGTGTCAGAATGGATATAAGTAAAAAACATTTTTTCTAGCAGCAGAGCAGGTTTCCTAGAGAGGTTGTCCTACCTCCGTCCTTGAAGATTTTCAAAACTCATCCAGACAAATCCCTGAGCAAACTTATCTGAACCCATAATGGACTTTGTTTTGAGCAGAAGGTTGGATTAGTGACATCCCGAGGTCCCTCCCAACATGAATTGCTCTATGATTTTATAGGTAGAGTATAAGAGGTCCACTGATCAACTCTTGGGTTTCAGATTGACCTGTAAAAAATGGCGTTATTTTTTCAACTATTCTACTCTGAATGCCAACTTTTGTAGCACACTAGTATTGTGTAAAAGCTGTTCCACTTAGCAAATATGCTACTGGGTCCACTGCACTGTTGTAAACAGCAATGAAAGACTAGGAGCCTTCAGCCTGAGCCATTCAATTTCCTCTGCCTTATGAACTAATGAATGACAAGTGGAATCATGTAAGCTGGAAAGTAAGAAGTGAATGAGTCCTTAAGCAGACACACTTATCCTCTTTCTCTTCAGTGGGTTCTGTCTTTATTTTCTTCTTTGCCCTTGTAATTAAACAAGTGTCTTGTTAAGAAGTCAAAATAAAAAACATCGTCATAAGACCAATATAGGAATAGTTAATGTGGAAAGAAAATTATTAAATGTAGTATTAATTTCATTTTACTTCAGAATATGGAGACTACCATTGTAATTATATTGCTAGGAGATGCATGTGCCCAGGTAATTCTGTGGAACTTCTTGACTTTAAAATTTGAGTATTTGTTTTCAGATATTTAACTAAAAATTATTTTATTTCCCAGTATAAATATAAAATACCTTGATTAGTTCAAAGGCACATTTTTATATTTCTATTTGTACATTTCTGTATGACAGTGGATATAGTCATATAATGTGTCTGCATAAATTAGAAGAAAATGACATGAATGAAATTTTGTGGTTTGCATTTAATTAAAAAATGGTGTCGTGAAATTTCAGCTTCTCAGGTTAATGGACATCACTTAGTGATTAGCAGTATGGCTAGTCAAAAATTGAAAGCTCTATTGGTTGAAATAACAGCTAAGAAAATTTTTCTCTTAAAAAAGCAGAGAAAGATAAAGTCTAAGCTAATTACTCAATATGTTAAGACTTTCACCTGAGACGTACAAGGCATAAGGGACTCAAGTAAACTGTAGATACAATTCATCCTGTTAGTCATGCAAAATGCTACCCAGTCATAATGTGATACTCAATATACAACTAAATTTTTGACACTGCTGTATTTTCACATTCTGTTTTTGTGCACACAGACACATCCTGATCTTTATAAAGTCTAAGAACTCATGAAACACATAATAGCTAAGTACAATGAGATTGGAAAAATTAGTCATTTCTCCAGTTAAATTTCCATAGTTGCTAGATACTCTGTGAATGTACACACATCTACAGGAACAGACTCCTCACAAAATGAATCAGCTGTTCCCTTTCTGAAGCACACCTGGAAGAAAAAAAAAGTCACATATACTTACCTAAAATATGTTCTCACTTACACATTCTGACTATGATATAATAATCAGTAAGGAGAAGGTTCAAACCTCACACCGAAGCTTCTCAATCTGTACACAGCTGTAGGCTGTACTGAGGTTAAGAATACTCTTCCCTCTTCTTTTTGAAGCTGTTTCACTGTATAGAAAAGAATTAAAAATTTATAGGATCAAAAAGAGAGCAAGCATAACGATGACTCGGTGACCTACTGGTTCAAAATCTCACTTGAAAAAAGAGACATGGATTCCTTTCTCTGTTCCAAAGACCATACATTTTACATGAGACAGACATTGGATAACATGTATAAGTAGCTCATGGAGCAACCCAGACCTTTCCAGTCCCAAGTGAATACCTTAACTGGTCAACATGAGAGCCATACTAACTATTGGATCGTTCAATGCTCTCTATGAATATTACATTCTTTTCTGCACTGTATCAGGTAAGCACCTTGCTCATTAGGTCTGAAACTACAGCTTCATGTTTAAAACATTCTCCTGGCGTGTTTGCTTGATACCATGCAGTGAAAAACAAAACAAAATATTTCTAATGAGTAGTGTAACTAAGTTATGAGGAGTGCTACATAGCCATTACCTACCTGTTATGTGAACACTTAGAAAATCTCCTGTCTCTTTTTGGCATAGCAGAACACAAACTTCTCCCTTCAAGATATTTCTACTATGATAATTTAAAGAAAGTTCAGCCAGTTCCAGCTGAAAATTCTAGGCTGATTGATTTCCTAAAACCATGTTAAATATTAGTAATACTCACAGTTTAAATTAGAAAATCTGAAATAAATGTTTTGTAATTTATTCTTTATTATTTTCCTGTGAATATTATGTTGGGTCTTAACAATTTCTCAGATTCTACAACCCATTGACCACATCTGTTACTGTGTGAGACAGCATATTTATTCTTTGTGAGGCTTTTGGCACTGTATTTCTGTAACTGACCAATAAAATCCTAAAATGGAAGAAGGCTTAGAGAAGATGGCAAGGGCAATGTGCCCATGAAAGTCAGAGAATTATTCAGGGTGTGACTTGCCACAGCTGTTGCAAAAATGCTGACTTTATCTCATCACAAAGGGGACCAAAACAAAGGGCCCTTTGTTTCGATTGAAGAGCTATCAACAGCTGAGTGGATCAACTGGTGGTATACCTGTTTCTACCCAGTGCACTAAAAGAGTTTGGGTGTCTCCCTGAGTTAGACAGGCCAGTATAGGGGTAGTGAATATGTGGCTCAGCTCAACATAGAGTATGAAACTACACAACTGTCAGAAGAATTTGAAAGATAGTAACAAGTCTGAGCTGGCTTCAGCCCATGTTTTCCTTCCAAGCAACTGGGGATGCCCAGCATCCTGACAGTGAGAATGCTATAGAGACTGATAATGGGGATCACATCAGTATTTTGATTCAACTGTGTATTAAAATTGTTTTATTTTTCTGTTTAACTTACATTTGTACTGTGGTATGCCATATATTTTGTATCACTCTGCTAAATCAGAAATCCTGTGTAACATCAACTATATTCAAATAAATAAATCTGATATTAAACATTATACCTTCCAGGCATGGAATATCTAAAAGAACCTGGTCTGAGGATGCTGGAATCTGACAATTTATTAGAATAATTTAAAAAATCCATTCTTATTCCCATTAAAGAGTTCCTTATTCCATCAATAAATGTAGTTTTTAATAAATTTGACACTATGTAAAGAGATTTTTCATTGATATAAATTTTATTTTTGCTAGATATCCTGAAAGCTTATTTACTTATTTACTCCAGCTCCTGTGTGTATCACAAAGATATTGTCCACGGATTTTTTAAATGATTCTTTGGGTGGTTTTTTTTTGTGTGTGTGTAGTTTTTTTGTTGTTGTTTGGTTTCTTGGTGGAATATATACAGCATACCTTTTCTCCAGATGTCTACAAATGTATCTGGGTCAAAAGTTGTTTAAGAATAACTTTTATATTATTACTACCATATTTAATTCCAGTTTACTATTCTGCAGTCTAGGTCCATGGAATGGGAAACTAACTACTACTACCTTGTCTAGCTTCAGAAAAGTTGAGCAAAACTGATTGTTTTCAGTCCAACACTGTGATTTCCTCACTGCATTTTTCTTTATTAAAAGTAGCAAATGGAAAGGTGAAAGATCAAATGCCACAGTGTCAGATTTCCTCATTTGTCCTCCACACTCTGGTACACACTTTATGTAATGAAACTGAACATCCTCATAGCATCAAAAGCTCAGCAGGCAGATATCAGCAGGACTATATCTGTAACTCACTGAGAGATGATATATGTCCCAATGCACACAAGCCCTTCTCTCTCCTTATGGTAGTCTCTCATTCTTCTGAGTCATAAGCACATTTCCTATTCCTCCTAATGTTTTTTTTATTATTTCCTTTTTCATATAAATTCTTGTCAAACCTCAGATAATTGCCCTGGATATTCCTATTCCTGTCAGCCCTGTGCTACTGAAAGAAAACCAAATAGGTGAATTCAGAATCTGATACATTCCTAGTGAAGCACTCAACTACTAGGAACATGCCATAGTGCAGGAAAATTCTCCAAAACCTCCAAATCAGCAAAATTAGGCATTTTGCTCAGGTAACTGCCTGTGAAATTCTGTGTTACTGTGGAAGTGAACATGGGATGCTGTGAGAAGGATGACCATTTTATTGGAGCAGTCATCAATAGCATACTAATATTCAGTTCAGAGCAAGGTGTGATTCTCTCACCCTTGCTCACAGTTACTTGTATGCAAGTAGTCTTATTGAGTCAGATTCAGTGTGAAGAAAGTAGAAAAAATCAGGACTACATCTCACTATTTGAATCACAGCTGTTCTCACTTCATGTACTACTTGGTAGCTGGGCTACTGAGAAAAGCAAATACTTCTTTGTCTTATTTCTGCACTAAGTAAATGTCATAGCAACCCATTAGCACTGTCAAGGTTCTTTTTTCTGAATATCAATTACTTTAACTCTTCCTCTTACACCAACTGTTTTTTCCATTATTTAAGCCATGGAAAGCAATATCCTTTGTTTAAAACTGCAAGAAATCACAGGATTTGATTTTTCCAAAATAATACAAGGATACAAATAACTCATTTTATTCTTATTATACAACTCTATTGGCTACTTTGCTTTGAAGAATTTGTACATTTCTTAGAACCAGACTCTTGTATTCTCAGTAGTTGTCTTAAACAGCTTCTTGTCGTGGTTTGGGCCTGGTCGGCAGCCAACTACCACGCAGCGGCTCTCTCTCCCTTCTCTTCAGTCAATAAAAAGGGACAGAGAGCCAGGCTTAGGGTTCGAGATAGGACTGGGATGGGGAAAAATCCCCCTTTATGATCACAAGCAAAAGACAGACTCATTAGGGGAAGAAAAAAAAAAAAGAACATACATTTATTACAGACACTAACAACACGTAACAGAGTAGGACAGTGAGAAGCATTGCCACATCTTGAGAACACCTTCCCCTCACCCCTCCCTTCTTCCCAGGCTCAGCTCTGCTCCCGATATCTCTACCTCCTCCCCCAAGTGGTGCAGGGGCAGGGAATGGGGGGTGCAGTCAGTGCTGCTTCTTCTTCTTTCTTCAGTGGGGGGAGCTTCTGGAGCTTGTTTCCCCTGCTTCATTGTGGTCCCCCCCTTACAGGAGACAGGAGACAGTCCTCCACAAACTTTCTCCAACGTGAGTTCCTCCCACAGGCAGCAGCGTTCCCCACACTGCTCCAGCACGGGGCACTGACTTTCTCCAACTGGATTCTCTCCCACAGCTGCAACCCTTCCTGAGCTGCTCCGGTGTGGGACACCCCCACATGCTGCAATCCTCCCAGCACTGAATTACAGCAGCGGTGCTACCTTTTCCCACAAGACCCCAACCTCCTTTGGGCACAGCACCTTGATCAATCAGGCGGAAGCCACTGGCCATAAATCAGTGTCTGTTCCACCGTAGATCTTCATGGGTGGCGGGGGGGAGCTGCCCTGCCATCTCACCACAGGATACAGGGGGATCTCTGCTCCAGAACACCTCCCCAAAAGTATTTGGATTGTCCTTGGTGCTTTTTTAGGATCACAAACATGTCTGTTTATGGTAAAAGTCAGTAGAAGTTTCCTTTTGTTATATTCTTTCCCTGTTAATTTAAAGTTCCACAAGCTGAAGTATGTCAGTGCATAGATGGATCATCAAGCCCAGGATAGCAGGCACTAATTGTTAAAGCTGTCATGCCTGATACCCATCAAAAAATCCTGACACTATCTTGTTTCAGAGGTTAGTAAAGCCTTTGCTGATTGCTATGGAATAATTACACAGAATATGAAAATTTTCCCTGAATCTTTGTACTTTTCTACAAAATTGGTTCCAAAATGAGAGAGGCAGAGACAAATTGCCATCTGCTTTTGGTTGCAGAAAGCCTGAGTACATTTATTTTAATCTACTTGTTTCCCCAACTAATTAATAACTACAGAGAAAGATGACAACTTAACTTGCTTGTCACAAAGCACACAGATATATACTGTTACACAGTTTCAGACAGATTGAATTATTGGATATAGTTAAGCTGATGGAAAAAAAGCAAAGGGATGGGTTAGAAGTTCAGGATTCTCGCTGACTGCACTACCTTGTTACAGTATCTTGCTGGAAGTTAATTTCAGGAACATATATTAAGTTCCTCTTTTTTCCAATCAAGAAAAACATGACCAACAAATCATGTAATAGGAGGTAGTATAAAATAACTTAAATTCTTTGACGTCAAGAAAGCTGTGATGGAGGAAGGCCTACAGTGTTATACTACGCTGATAAACATAATAATTCCAAATTAATTGTATCAATATCAGTGTTTAGCTTACATAAGATTTTCTGTAATCAGAAATAAAACTCAAATGTATGTCATGTGGGGGAATTTCTTTTACTTTCATCTAACTTGATTTGGAGATATTAATACTGATCCTTGATGAAAGCTGGGTCCTTATCTCTATCATATGAACATACCTTACATGCTAGAGCCGCCAATTAACTGTTTTATAATTGTCCATATATGCTTAAATTTCTGATTTAGAAAATACACTCTTAGAGTATCCTTTGAGGTTAAACAGCCTTAATCTTTATTTTTTTAACTCACTTCTGTCATTTTCTAAATAATTTCTGTCATTGATACATGCATTAAGGAAAGATGTACCATGAATATGAAGAGATGTCTTATTAAACATGGGGCTCAGATCCTTGTCTTGATGCAAAATAATCAAGGTTAACATATACTTTATCTGATCGATGATTAATAATTCACCACTTCACAAGATGACAAACTTTTTTCAGAATTACTCCTCTGGACATGTTTCAGATACAATTACATTTAGAATGAAGTATATGATTTGCTACCTCAGGCATGCCACTTAGTTGGAAAGGCTGTGTGAAAATGTAGTATTCAGACTTCTTTGCTTAGTTTAATTTTTAGTATGAAACAAATCAGTTAGCAATCATAAAAGCTGGAATTCTACAATTACACTAAACACAATATCCAACCAGCTAGCACAATAGTGGCCTATATCTTGTAGGATAAAAGTCTAAAGGAATCTGTTACTCCCGAAATCTTGTTATGGCCAAAAAGGGAAAAACCTGTATGTACAGAGCTGAAAAATTATTGTTAGTCCATTTAGAGTTTTAACAAGCTAATAATCTAACTTACCCGGATAATACAGAAAAGCCTTATTAATAATGTGGTTAAAACTGTCTAGAGGACCAGGTAGTGATCTTTGTTTTAGATAAAGGGCTGTATCAGTTAAGTGTATCAGCTGGCTGTGTAAATAGCCTTCCCTGAGTTAAACAAAAAAGTATGAACATCTTCCTGAGTCAGCCAGACCAGCATGGGGGAAGTGAATATGTGGCTCAGCCCAGTATAGAGTATAAAAACTTAACAACCAACAAAATGAACTTTGAAGAGGACAGCATGCTTCAGCTAGCTTCAGCACACATATTCTTTCCCAGTGACTGGCGTCACCTAGCATTATGACAAGCATATAGAGACCAACCATATATTCACAATTTCTATATTGTGTTTGCGTTGTTATTTCAGTGAATAGGTGTATTACTGTGTTAAATCAAAATCCCAGGCAAAGTCAAATATCTTCAATAATTAAATTTTATATTAAAACCTCATTGTGTGGAATATCTATAAGAATCTTTTGGAAATGTTGCACTCTGACAGTGGGACATGTGAATACAAAGTTGAATCTGGTTCCTGCAGGTAAGAGTCCACAGCAATTAATGGGTTTGAATACCCTCAGTATCACGTGGAAGGTGGCAGAGACTTTCTGTAGGAAATTATTCTCTGCAAAGAAAGCGCCACTGTAGGACACCTAAATTTTAAAAACTTTAGCGTTGTCTAAGGTTTTGAAGACCAACAGTGAAATCATGGGTTAGGGTCTGTTTTTACTGTGAAACATACTCTAATGAAGAGCTAATATAATGATGATCATAGTGATAGCTCAGAGTGTATCACCTGCTTTAAATTACATATAAAGTGAATCATAGAATAACAAGTTCACAATGCTGTGTATCCAGTCATAGGTCCTATTACAGATTAAAAACCTGTGCTGCAGAGGTCATGTCCTAGTAAATACCTTAAACCATCTTGGCAAGATCAGAGATGAAGGTACACTTTTTTGAAAAGTCACAGGTGTTTACTGACTGGGAATGTCATTGAAATTATGCAGCAACTGTTATAACTAATGAAGCATGAATACATGATCAGTGTTTTTAATCAAAATATGTTGCCCAAGCTCTGCAGTGTAGAAGTCAACAACATATAAAAATTGGACGGGTCATTTGCAAAAAACATACATGTAGGCCACAGTGTGCAGAATAAATCTAGTGGAAGATAGAAAGCCATATATTTTACAGCACACACTGTGGTATGTACCAGTACTTACCACATATTTGATCCAGTTTTTACTGGTTTTCCTCTAACTTTGCTGTCCAAGTGGTATGCAACAGTAATGTTCATGAGTCCGAAACAGGCTTATAGTTTTATCCCAGGGCAATATTTTTTATATCCTCACACCACTCCATTGAAACCATGCCTTCATTTGCCTTGATGTACACGTCACAGAAAGACTATCTTGTCTTGGTGGCTTGTCCAGTGCTCTCTCCTCCTTTGACACCTGTGTGCTGTGACTGACAGTTTGTCCCTGTGGGCATCCATAAGTTTCAACTTGACCATACTGTGGTTGTCAGATTAACGTAATACACTGTCACACTGTATGTATCAACATGATGGCATTATTTACATCATGTCACAGACATGCAGCTAATGCACCTTCCTATAGTCGGTGCTTCATTTTATACTTGTTTTACACATTGTTAGATACTATAAAATAGCTCCATGCCTGTACAAATAGTAAGGTTCTCAAGACTTAAAAACAAATCATCTATAAAGAGGAGAGAAAGAAAAGAAAGTAAGGCTCAAGGAAGTATCTAACAATAATGTAAAAATCCTACAGGATCATATTGTGCAAAAAATAAAAAATAAAAAAGGAAAATCATGTGGAATGAAATCCTGTATGAGCATTCAAAATATACTGATGGAATCCAGCTGTCACTAATCACTGACAATGGCTCATGTTCACAGAAAACAATTGTTCTGAAAAATTATCTCTTAATACTACATTATCTCTTTCTTATAAAAGACAAACACCTAGGCAGTCAGTAAAACTTAATACCAAAGGAAAGTCAACTAAGAAGAAAATGTCTTTACTGATTTTTCTAGCATATTTTTTTTCACTAAAACCCACATACTGGGACTATGATAGTATGCGTTTCCAAGGTTAGAAAATGGCACACTGAAATCCAGGGAGAATGGGGTTTTCCAAAAAAGACTTCTTAATAAACAAAAGACCTTTGGAAATTTATAAGCAGATAATAAATTTTGCTCCTAAGATTTTTTCTATCTCTCAGTTCTACAACCATTGTGAAATTTTATAAAATGAGGATAAAAAAATCCTCCTATGAGAACAACATTTAAAATTTGCAACTAGCTCCACTAGCTGTTGGTAACAACGCTTAACTTGAAAGATTTGTTCAAGGGTGATAAGTCTTAAGTAGTGACATCATGATACTCAGAGTTACTTTCCAAAACAACAGATAGCATAGGTGCTTAAGTCAGCACTATTTGTTGTGCAAACAAGCAGTTTTCCACATGACTTGCTGCATGGTTCTAATCCCATTCTGTAACCTCTAATGCTGTCATGCCTTATTCTGTGGAATTGCTCATTGCAGGTTATAGTTTCTTCTATAGTGAGCTGGTACCTAACAGATAGTTACTAGCAACCTTCCCTGTGTGATCTGCAGTATTAACGATGAAGATAAAACTAAAAAATAAAAAAAGAAAGAAGAGATTAATACTGGTTTCTGCCCCTGACTTGGTCATATTACGTGTTGTCGTTTGAGCCTACTCAGCAGCTAAATGCCACACAGTCGTTAACCCACCCTCCCCCCACTTGGGAATGGGGAGGGAATCGGAGGGGCAAAAGGAGACTCGCGGGTTGAGATAAAAACAGTTTAATAACAGTAACAGAATAACACGCTGACAGCAGTGTCAGCGGGCAATGTACGATACAGCTGCTCACCACCCGCCGACCAACGCCCACCTGCTCCCATCTGGTGATCCCAAACACAAAGGCACCACAGCAACACTCCCAGAAGTGGCAGCCTCTCCCAGACATCTCCTGCCTTTATATAGTGAGCACAATGTCACATGACATGGCATATAGGCTGTTGTGGTTTAGGCCTGATTGGCAACCAACCACAATACAGCACCTCTCTCTCCCTTCCCCTCCGGCAATGAGAAGGGACAGAGAGCCAGGCTTGGGGTTCAAGATAGGACTGGGATGGGGAAAAATCCCCCTTTTATGATCACGAGCAAAAGGCAGACTCGTTAGGGGAAGAAAAAAAGAACATACATTTATTACAGACACTAACAACACGTAACAGAGTAAGACAGTGAGAAGCATTGCCACATCTTGAGAACACCTTCCCCCCACCCCTCCCTTCTTCCCGGGATCAGTTCTGCTCCCGATATCTCTATCTCCTCCCCCAGTGGCGCAGGGGCAGGGAATGGGGGGTGCAGTCAGCTCTGCCACTTCCTTCATCTTCGGTGAGGGGAGTGTCTGAAACTTGTTCCTCCTGCTCCACCGTGGTCCCCCTCTCACAGGAGACAGTCCTCCACAAACTTTCTCCGACTTGAATTCCTCCCATGGGCCGCAGTGTTCCCCACACTGTTCCATCATGGGTCACTAACTTCCTCCGACTGGATTCCCTCCCACGGCTGCAGCCCTTCCCGAGCTGCTCTGGCGTGGGACTCCCCCGCATGCTGCAATCCTCCCAGCACTGAATTACAGCAGCGGGGCTACCTTTTCCCATGAGACCCCAGCCTTCTTTGGGCACAGAACCTTGATTATCTGAGCAGGAGCAATAGGCCATAAATCAATGTCTGCTCCACCATAGATCTTCGTGGGTGGCATGGGGGGGCCACCCTGCTGTCTCACCACAGGATACAGGGGGGTCTCTTGTCCGGAACACCTCCCCCCTCCTTTCTTCCTCCATTCCTCCACTGACCTTGGTGTTCATGCAGCTGCAGCAACTCCTCCTCACAAGTCCCACTGCTCGTCACCACGTCCCTTCTTAAATACGTTATCGCAGAGGTGCAGCTGATTGGCTCAATTTTCCAAACAGAAGTGGAGCTGACTTGGAGCTGGGGGAGCTTCGAGAATTTTTCATAGGGGGCCGCCCCAATAGCCTCCTCCCCTGCCACCAAAAAACTCCACCACTCACTCAACCCAGGACAGAGGCCAATCTGGGCCCAGCCCTCCAGCTGTGCTCCCCCCGCCCCCACACACAGGTGAGGACACTAGGACCTGGGGACCCCCTGGGGTCTCTGTGCTGCAGCACTCCTCCGGCTGCCAAACGAACAGGAACTCTAGTCCAGCCCAAACCAGGACATTAGGTCAGATTGGAGCTATTAGGGCCTATTAATGTCTCATGTGCGCATACAGAAGAGAAAATCTACGAGGCTACTGATTCCTGTTCTGCTAGGTTCTAAAAGTATATTATGCTAGTTATATGAGTTTATTTTTGTTTTGTTTGTTTCATTTGCTCAAAGGTCTAAATTTTTCAAGCAACAGTCCCATCAACTATTTGCAATGTAGTCCAAATAGCCTGCAGCTATTTGCTGCTCTAGCCAGGAAGGTAGAAATGTAGCAACAACCACAAGCAGTTAATTAATTTGAAAATGACCTTAAATCCACACTCAGAAATGGATGTCAGATTAACGATAACATAGAAATTTCACTTTGAGTGTTCAGGTTTAGAGAAACTAGTCTTACTTCCGTCTCCTGCTGTTTCACTTTAGCTTAATGTAAATAAAAAAAATTTAGCTTATTCTCTAGTACGCTTGATTCTAACACATACAATAAAAAAGCACATCGTTCAGAAAATTACTCAGACATACTGCACCAGGGACAAATTATTTTCCATGACTAGGGGATGAAAACTCCACAGATTCAATGTTAGGGAAAGAGGAGCTAAGCATTACACCACAAAAGAGATCTGACCTTCTTGCTGAGGACTATGGGGAAGAATATGTATAGGCTGGTAATTTGATTAGTAATGGAAATTTATCATTGACAGGGATAAATTGGAAGTTGGCTTTAATGTACACATTTTTATGAGAAAACAAATCATTTTTTTGCATAGTCTGTGTATTCATCATAATTTTATATGTTAATTTCTGTACAGGCATATAACTGCCTCACTCAGTGAGGTTCTTGAAAAATATACTATTGTGTACATTTTGATAAATCTTTAGCTTTATACTTTCTAAAATATGTCTTTTCTTCAAACTTCCCTCCAACGGAACAGTGATAGAGCTGAAGAACATTCAGGAAAAGACTTTTAACTTTGTATTTCAGGCAACCTGCTAGAATATTATCAAAGCAATAACAATCTTCCTAAAAGAGAACAGGACATACATATATGTACAGACTTCAAAAACAACTTCTTTAATCTTATCTCCCTTTAACACTACAGCTTTGTTTACACTATGACACCACATGGGTTTTAGAATGCAGAGGTAGGAAGAAAGGAAAACCACCAAAAACTTTAAAAAAATTATACCTACAGAAAAATATATAATACGAAATTTGAACAATGAGTAACACTTTTTAACCAGTACCTTTTGTTAAACATGCATAGCAATTATTTTTACTATTTACAGAAGTCACATTTAGTATGAGAACAAAAATTCAGAGGATAAGCAATTAAAAAAAATGAATACATTGTAGCTCTGTATAGAAAGACCACTTTATAGTGTTTGTCTTGTTCCACGTGGCACTTTTGGTGCTTAAATCTTTAACGTAGTAACTAAACAGAAAATAGAAATGAAGGAGTAGGATAATCACATATTCTCTTTTACATCAGAAAATATGACTTGAAGACCCTGGAGGTGTAGTACCTTTAGTCATTACAGTGAAATCAAGAAGGAGTATGAAGATATAATGCCAGATAAATTAAGGTTTATGTTATGCCATTGCTAGAAAGCAGCTGCAGTCAGAGAAGCTAGTAAGAGAGTCTCTTCATCAATTGAGTGGCATTACCTGGAGTTCCTTTAAGGATATTCAAACTCATAAAAAGAAAATCCAATATAAAAAGACTGTATAGAACGTATAACTGTGGTGTCAATATTGCAAAGCAGTGACTATTACCAATACTGTGGGAGAAAAAGTGGACATAAAGGCAACTTTCATTTGCCCATAAATTCAGGAATATGTTTTGTACAACGATTATTTAAAGAATTAATACTGTTTTCCTCTGTTATACACCTTGAGATTTTCTGATAAAAAATGCTGTTATAAGAGGTAAACATTATGACTCTACAACTACATGAGAGGAATGACTGGCTTTCAAGGTTTTGTAAGGTAGCTCAAATATTTTCTCATATACTTGAGAAAAGTTATAAATCTCAAAATACCCAAGAAGCTTGAATTTAGGGGTAAATTCTGTTTCTAGTAACCTTAACAAACAGACTTAACAGAGAAGGAGTCTTCCTTCAGAACCGTGACCCCTTGCTATTACTGTAATCATTAATCCGTTATAAACATTACCAAATACAATTATCAGAACGTCATTTGTGGGGTTCCAAGAAGTTATCTTTCTTGTTCCAGCAAGACCTACCACAACAAAGACTACAACTACTGCTACTATTTCTCCTTTTGCTTCATACATTATTATGCTCAATGATCCTTAAAGTTTTCTCAAGGAATGTTAAGGATTTCTGCAACAATTTATCAATAGTCTTTCAGTGTACAGAAATCACTAAGATTATCCATGCTCTTAAAGAGTGCTTGAAGTATTCAATTTAGTAAAATGAAAAGGAAAATACCTTTTAGCCTGTCTAAATTTAGAGCTAGACTATCAAGATTATATGGATCAAATTTGTAGTGATTCTCAATATTCTTGAGAATGACTACTTACTTTAGATACATTAGTAAATACTAAGCCATTTTTAAAAGAGCATACATGACTTCAGAGGTTATAGGTGTAATATGAGTTCTCTATTTTACAAGATGTTTTCTTCATTCCCTGTCATATGAAATCTATATATTTACATATGCACTGTATAAGAAATTAAAAAACTATTTATCTTTAAAAGTTTAGATTATATTGACTTTTACACATTAAATATATTTTAAGATATATTTTAATTTCATTCCACAGTTTAAAAATAAAATATTACTGTAAATATTTGTATTAAGTCATATATTTGTGATGGGCATTTTCAGTTGATCCTTGTTAGACTGACCATTCTTACATTCATCTACTAGAAGACTGTTTTCTTAAAAAAAATGCACTGTCAAATGTCCTATAGTCTCTTCTACGAATTCATGCAGTCATGCCACTGTGGATTTTAATCCTGTCAGACCTAACAAACTAAGCAGATTCAGGCTGAATTAATAGTAGAGTTGGAGACCTCCAAGGAACACTTCAGTGTTACAGCAAGTTTTTTAGTGCTACTGACTCAGTGGGAGACACTCTTCTATGTGAGTTAGTACTGAACTAATGCCCCAGCTGGGGAATTCTAAAAGACACTATAATTAGGATGCAATAGGCTGGGCTGCTCGGAAATAGAGAATGGCAGACAAAATGTGGTCAATGCGGTTACAAGTTCCTTAATGTATGTAGTGGAAAAAAGCAACTGGAAAATACAAAAACAAAACAAAACAAAACAAAACAAATTCCTGTTGCTGTGAGGAAAACCAAGGAAAATACTATCAGAAAATATAAAAATCTTTTATAGCTAGATAGTGAAATATAAAAACATTAGAAAGTCCATTTGATGTGATAGACTCCAGATCATTTTACTGATGCATATAATGAATTTCTAACATCTCAAGGATAAACAGCTAGCTAAAAATTAAGAGAGAGACATAATTAATTCTCAGTAAGTTTTAGCTGATGTGTTGCTTGCATTGTATGTTAAAAATGACTTTCCACAGAATCAGGCCACCAGGGGTCTTTATACAATTATGAAAGAATGAATGCACTGCTACAAAACTCTTAGTACACAAGGAAGTGGTGGATATTCAATAGATAGTGAAGTAAATAATTCAAATGTTGTGGAAAAACTAGTCTAATATTTTAAGTACTAGACAATTAATAAAAAGTTTATCATTTTTCATGCATGGTTCTCCTTCCCAGAGCAAAAAGTCTCGTCTCTCTTCATATAGACAAGTATCTTGGAAAGAAAGTAAAGGAAGGTGAGCTCTGTTTCACAAAATGTTTTCTTCATTTTACCAGGCAGGGAGTATTTACCCATCTGTAGATGTCTCAAAATCAGATTCCTTCTTTTCTCAACATGATCAGCAAGCATCTGATGCCATCTTTAATACCAAATATATCTCATTCTCTGAATGAATTGTATTTTCTTTAAATTTAAGACAAAATAAGCAGTGTTCACAAAAATTACAGAAGTTGCTGTCCAAAGACAGAGTCTGTATTAAATGGACAGGTTGCCTGGATATGACTCTCTCCAGACCTCAACAAGGAATGTGTTGTGGAAAATGCTGGAAAAATTGAGAAGTGGATGTTACTTTAAGACTGAGTTGATATATTAAGAGAGTAAGACAAGAAATGAGGCATAACTAAAAATAAAAAATTATGTGATAGTCCCTGAAGGGCATTAAGTTGAATCAGTAGCTAGAGCTTCCATTAATGTTTCAGTGGAAGCCTTCTACATAAGAAAAGAATAGGGATTTTCCCCATAAATTCATAATACTGAATTCCACTGATCAGCTTCCTAATCACTCAGAAAATAAATAAAGTTGACACAGTACTTAACAAGGCACTTCTCATATAATTTATTAAACATTTGCTGATAATGTTGGGTGAAGAGCATATAAGAAGCTTCAAGTACATTAAATATTTTAAATATTAGATGTCTATACAACTTCTCAATATGTACTAAAGTTATATGGAAAGTAATGTTTTCAAAATATTTTTATGGAACATTTTAAAAGTTTTGTATCAATCCTGAAGAAATATATTAGAACTTAATTTCCTGAAGATGGGGAGAAGACTCTAGAACCAATGTCCTTCTCAACCAAATATTCAACAGCAAAATAGTATGACTCAGATTATTTTTTCATTATTTCCTTGATGTTTTCATAGGTCATTATAGAACAGAGTTAATCTTGCATTTTAACAATATATTCACTCTTAAAAGTAAAAGCATAAAAATTTTCCTTGTATAAATGTAACCTCAGAATCATGAGTAAATCATTATTCAGTGTTACACAATGTATTTATAAACTGTGCATGATGACTCCCTATTTACTTTCAGATGTTTCCTAAGATTTGTGTCCAGTGACATCTTATTTCTTATTCTCCCAATTACAGAGAACTTTCTTTCCCTTTTCTTTGAAAGCATCTTAAGTATGTTAATTTAATTCCCAAATTCAGCCATTTTGCCCTTTCAGATTAGGACCTGACAACAATTTGATGTGAAAAAATTTCTGATTAAAATTATTAGACAGCAGAAACATTTATGTGGGTGTGGCACACTGGTTCTTGTATATACATTTAATTTTAGATAAAGAAATAGCTTTTAAACCAGATATTTCCTAAACCCAGAGAATTTTTATGGATTATTAGTTTACAAGCATTATTTTAACTTTACTGATTTACACGATATCTGCTATGAAAAATAGGATGTGTCCTTCTATTATAATGATAGGTAGTCTGCAGAGTAGAAAGCATTGCTTGTTCAGGTAGGCATAGTATTATATACAGTCTTTGTAACGGAGTATGGCACCTTGACAGGAGATAAGGTTCACCAAACAACTACCTATTCAAATGCATTTGTGTTTTTATTGTGAAATAATAATCCTTACATTTCTAACAACTCCCTCTGGCACTTATGTAGTTTGTGGGCATGTTGGTCAGAGAATGAGCACCCAACAATGATCAGAAAAGCTGTCAGATGGGACAAGAACTGAAGCTCTGCCCTAAATGGAGTCCTGAACATTTAATAGTCACTAAAAATTCACAAAAATGTTTCCCATTGAGTCATGGATGGCTGGAAGTGCCCATGGGAAGTACTAATGGGAATTAATATGATTTGTCTGTTCTAAAAGATATGAAAGCCTGTAAACAAGATTTCCAGTAAGTGTTTAAAAAGGAAAAGAACAATCTGCATCATCATAAAAGTTACTTTTCAGCCAGACTCTGTAATACTTAACAAGACACTCACATTCCCCAGTAAAAGTCTATGGATCATAGATGTTGGTTCTAAATCTTAGTAAATGTGTTCAGCTATGAAAGATAGGTTATGCCTTTAGCTAGTTATTCAAATGAATGCTGAAGGTAGCAGAGCAAAGAACATGAAGAATCTTTAAAATTGAAAGTGACTTCTGTAGGATATAAAAAACAGACCAGTCCTTGCCCCATCATCCCAGGTGAACATAATTCATTCATTTGCATTAGCTGTTCAAGCTCGGTTAATTTTCTCAAACAGTAAAGATATTCAAGACATCCGCATGCAGTTAACAATGGATGTATGGAAGACTTGAGCCATTCCGAAGACACAGCTAGGATGCCACAGATGGCATGTCAGACAGCGTTAGGTGCTGATGAATAAGCATCAACTCTATGAAACTGTATAAAATCCTTCATCTTGTACGACAGAAAGATTCATAGTGAGAATGACCTTATAATTTCCTTATGGAAGTACACTAGTGGCATAATAAACTTCCTTGGAAGGAAATCTGATCACTTAGCAACTACTCTGGCCTGAAAATTTCTATACCTAAGGATTAGAAACATATTTTCAAGAATGGTTCCAATTTATTTGCATGGCCGTTCACTCTCTCTGTTGACTTAAATACTTTTCCTTGCCTTTGCCCAATTTTTCTGATCACTGTTCACTTCTGTGTAAACAGTATTCATATGCCCATACTGTGGGCAGGAGAACTCCCTCATTTAATGACAATCAGTTTCCCCCTGGCTTTGAGTCTAAAAATGAATCATATATGTATAGTTCTTCTTCAGAGTTACTCATGACAAACAGTATGTATTTCAGAATTTATACAAATGTAAAAACCAACTTACTATGATGTGACTTGCTTTGCATATGTCATTGCTCCTACTGCCTTACTAATTTAATTATACAATTCCCACGAAAAGTTGGTGCAAACTTTTAAATCCCTTTCTCTCAGTAGGCATAAATGCTAGTGAAGGATCCTAATTTCACATGAATTTCTGTTTAAAAAGATATTCTATAAGGAAGTTTAACCAGCAAATTCTCATGGGCTCTTCAACCACATTGCAGAATTTTGCCCTGCTCAGTGCAAAGGTCTGTTAACATTGTCAGACTTTTTTTATGGAACTGTTCCTTAAGAAGAAAAATTTGCTCTTCCTTTTTTCATGATAGCAAATACTTCTCCTTACCATAAAAGTAACCAACTAATTCTTAATTCTTCATGTTGGGACCAGATTGATGCAGAAGTATCAGAAACAGATTTAGGATTAATTTCTGGGTATGACTACACTGGATTCTTATAATGGAAAGCTGGTAAGCTGCTAGCATGTTCCGTGTTTTATTTTGGCTTGGAATCTTCAGCAGTCTCCCAGTCAATGCCCAGATAGGGTTCAAGAATTATCACAGGCCAGAGAGGTCTGTCCAAAGGCAGTTGGGATACAGTCACCCTCTTTTGGATGGGAAGAGAGTTTAGCTTTGCAAACACAAGATAAGCTCTGTCAGTTGGTCTCAGTGCCTGGAGCCTTTCATTTACTAGAGTGGACACAGCCTGTGTGTCTAAACATTATAAAAGTTAAAAATATACATTACTAGGAACTGGAATTAATGGTTACTGATATAAATACATTGTTGATTAATGTGTATAGTTTCTTCCAGGCTTTGTGGCAAAGTCACATCAATATTAGTCTGTATGAAATAAATTGTAGGATCCTTAGCTGAATTAATAGGGCTACACAACTGGACAGGTAGAACAGTCAGCCCAGAAGTGCAGAACTTGTCCCTGTCTTCTCTGCTTCTCGGACATAAACTGTACTTGATTTTTGCAATGACTCTGACTGTTTAAAGACTTCTTTTTGCATTCACATCCCCTGTGCACTCACTCAACAGCAAGGTATAATTTATCCCTTATAGCATATATTAATTAATCCATCGTGGTATAGAATTCTTTTTATTCAACAACTATATCAAAGGAGGCAAATCATAATTTTTGATGGGAGTATGTTGCAGTAAATAATTAATACAAGCTAATACTCACCTCAGGAATTGAAAACCTGATTCTTCTTAGTACTCTCTAACTCCAGCAGCAAAGCATTAACTTTACAGCAGATTTCAGCTTTTTGTTTCTAAAGACGCCGATTTGTATGCCAAGGCCACTTAAACAAGTTACCTGATATTTGGAATCCCACCAGAATTACGGACTCAGACAATACCATCAAAACATCATTAAATCAGGCACACAGGACTTGGACAGTTCACATAGCAAATTTCATATACAACAAACATTTATTTAGAAGTCTAATAGGTAATCTGAATTAGTTGTGGGAGGGCCTAATCTACTCATCTGGCCTCAATGGGACTGTTACACTAACAGTGATCATGGCAACAATAAAAAAAGCTGTATTTTCACAGAGCAAACAACTCCTGAGACATCTCTTAATGTCATTTTCCAAATACAGGCATGTTATTTTTATATTAGTCATCCATATCAGTTTTTTGTGCATTGTCTTTTTTCTTAAAATAATATGTTGATTGTTTTCAAACTGGTGTAAGTCTCAGTTTATAGCCGTATTTCCAGGTTATTTCAACAGTGCAGTTATTTTTTCCTTTTTTTAAGGATTAATTTTTGGGTAAGATATCAATTTCATAGAGGATCTAATTAGTTAACTCATAAATACCTTTAATACAAATATTTTGAAGATGCTCCAGTATATATATTTTTTTTTCTAGTTACATCAGGGGTACTTTTTTTTAGGAAGCGAGCTACTTTCCTACTTGTAAGATAGGTTTAACAATGACTGAAAAACTGAGGAATAACTGAACACCTTAGCACCTTAACTATCTACTTGTGCCTACTAATTATTCCTCATTAATCAGAAACACTACTGATCTTTTTAAGGAATTTACTGAACATGAAGTTATCACCTGATCTTCTGATTCTTTCCAGATCATCGATTATTACATGTCATTTCAGAAAATAACTACTTTAAATATTTCATCAAAAAAAAAAAAAAATCACTCTAAACAGAGAAGAATCTGATAACATATAATGGGCTTTGAGAGTCTTGGAACAGTTTTGCCTTCTCTCTTTATGTAGTAACCCTAAAACAATGTACATAAGAAGGAATAAGAAATAAAATACATGTATCTTTGTCATACATTAAATGGGATAAAATAATCTTTTCTTAAAGCCTTATCACTGAGAAGACACTTTAAAGCATTTTGGGCACAGAGACAACTAGACCGTTTTGTGAAAGTCTTCTCTACCAGTCAAAGCAAACAATCTCTTCATGACTTATAAACGTTTGCTGATGCAGTGTACCAGGAAAAGGCTTTGGTGATATGTGATCTTTGCTTTCTTCATTCAATATAAATATCTTATCTCCAACCATATTTGACATTTCAAGCATTAAACATAATACTGAATATAAATCAGGGCACTGGAGCCAAAACTTTGTCTCATGGGAACTACCTTAAAGGGAATTTCTTAACAGGAAAAAATATTTTGGTCCTAAAGCAAACTCAAAATTTGTGTAGGTGCCAGAATTTTTATTAAGATTTAGAATATATTAACGTAGTGTTCAGAGAAATATCTCCAGCAAAGTTTGAGTCCTGAAAGAAGGCAAGCAGTGTTTTTTTTTTTTTCTCTGCATAGAGTCAACTAGGACCCCAACTGGGTTAATTAACTTTATTGAGAATGTTAATAATAGTCATAATGCTGATGAATATGTGTTTGCTCCTGGAATTCGGACTAAGTTTACTTCTCTCATTGGTCAGATAAATCACTTCATCTAGCTAAACTTGGAACAATTGCTTAATTTCAAAGTTTGCTGCTTCTGTTTCAAATCTATATCACCAAGGGCTTACCTACAGAGAAACAATTGTATTTTTTCAACTATGCTAGCTAGAGTAAAATTTACTACTTCACCATGAAAAACTTGTCTACCAGAACACAATTTTAATTCTACAAATGTTTTCCAAAGAAAATGCATAAAGACTATAGAGGGTGAATATCCCCACCTGCAAGTATTTTCCCAGACCTGGCCTCAGGAATCCTTATTTGATTTAGCTGTTAATAAGTCTCTTGTGATAAATAAATGCCATCTTAACAGACAATATGATTCACTAATATTCAGCAATATACTAGGTATTATGAAAGCAAACATTATTCCTGTGCTGCCTTTACCTTTACACAACATTAGATGTAGTAATTTTTGAGGCTTAGTTTTTCTTATGTTTTTGATATGCAACATTATGAGATGATAGCCTTCTAGTCTTGTTGCTTTATCAAACTATTTATGTGCAATTCAATTTTAACTGTGTGCATTTCCTGTCATATTTGAACAAGAGTCACCATAGACACTATGGATACCTTAAATTCAAGAGCCTATTTTCACATAATGTTTTATTTTATTCAGGAGTCTGTGAAGCTCAATAGTATGATTATGTTTCACTCATCAGAGATCCAGAAACACCAAGTTGTTTTGGTCTTAACATTTATCCTTGATAGTTATTCTCTACAGAAATATTAATCCACAATAGATGCTGTATTAATGACTTCTTAAATAGAATATATAAATATAACACCGTGGTATAGACATTTTCATCCTATGAAAAAAACCCTGCCAAATTATGATAACAGCAATGTTGTGATATTATGGTGTTTTTATAGAATAGTCGATGCATTTATTACAGGTATATTCCCATAATATTGTGAAGTCAACAAGTATATGTTTATATCATTTATTTCTTACAAAGATTCTTCTATATTTCATATTTATTCATGCTTGGAAGAATCTCTTCACCCATCTAGGTTATTAAAATTACATCTGAGTAAAACCATAAATTTCAACATGGCTCTGTTCTGAACAGTCTATGAAGCAGTAGATTGGAAGCATAAAATAAAGCGAGGAGAATCATGTCATGTTCTACTGGGAGACATATTTTTACCCTTCAGCAGCATATTAGAAACGCATGTTTTAGAAATTGAGGCAAGGTATACAGTACCTTCTTCCCAAGAGATATATTTCTCTGCCTAGAGCAGAATCTTCCTCTTGGCAGTGTGTTTCAGAACTGGCAAGTTCAACAGTTTAATATTTATATCATTTGCAATAGATTTCCAATTCAGAAAAAAAAAATAAATTTTATCATACTGTTAAGGTTTTCCACAAATAATTTTAATGTACATGTGTTGCAGAAGCTCTCAAAAAGCAAATAACAATGAAAATAATATTTATTTAACACAATTAACCATCACTCCATAAACTTACAAACAGCAGTTTTAAATGTCCATTTGAGAACAAAACTATCACAACACAAACTCCTAGGGCTCAACAACAACCCTAAATGCTCAGTCACTCACCTAAAAAAATGAGGGGCTCTCAGCCTTGAGGAATTTCTTAGGGCAGTATCCCAACCCATAGGAACCTCAAGGAGTTGCCTTGGGTGGCATCCTGACTCAAGGGAAGAGTCCTCACCTGCATCTCTCTGCTCCAGGAGACACTAGCTTAAAATGGCTCCCCCAGAGGACTCTATTTATATCTGAGCCGAATCTGCTCTGTGGTCAATATCAGCCCCTATTGGCTGAGAGTCTCAATTACCATAAAGCCTTGAGAACAAGTGCTCAGAAAAAGGAAATCAATGGCTGTTATATTTCAGCAGCCAGGAAGCCCCATTTTCATCAGGCACCTGCAACAACATGGTCAAGAGTGGTCATTTTTCTCCAAAATGGGTTATTTAGGCTACTGGGGTGTCATGTGTTCATTATGTATATTCACATTGCATTATCTCTGCACTTACTATTCAGATATTCAAAATAAATTGGAAAGAGAAATCCAAAGGAGGTTAAAAACCAATCTTGTTTGAAGGAGAGGTACCATAGGATACTTATGTGGTATATTTTGTATGGTACAGTCCCCCCTGAAATGTTTATTTAGCAGAATATTACTAGAAGAATACTACTTCTCCACTAGATATAAAGCACAATCAGTGCTTTTTCCACTAGAACCTTCTTGTAGACATCTTCAGGATGTGAAATTACTGATTAAAAAAAATATATATATATACATATGTTTGTATCTTTGAGAGACAGAATTTTCAGGGAATATGCTTTCAAGATTTCCATATAAGAGAGTAGAAACCTAGATAATTGTATTAGTTTATACCAATTATTTATAAACCAGGTCAAACAACTTGTTCAGACATATCCATTTTTATACCCTAAAGAGTCTTACTTTGATTTTGACTTGAAGTTGTTCATATTATTTCATCCTTAAATCTAAAAAAAGATTGGAAAGAGTCAATTGGTTTAATTTTAACAATGTAAAAGTATGCATGTGTTTGTGCAAGTATATGTACTCTTGTAAACCAAAAAATTAATTGGAAGATGAGAAAATACAGATTTTAGCCTTAGACCAAGATATTTTGATTTAAGGTCTTCATAATGAAATCAGGCGAGAAATAAACTTCTCATTATTTCTGAAGGTTGCTTGATGACAAGTTATCTTTTCCACATTTAAGGAAAGACAAGAAGGAGAATAAGTGTGATTTTTTTTTTTTTTTCCCCTCTTTACCTAGATGACTACCACATCTTATGACAATGTTTTTACTATGCATCTCTGGTAAATTCTTGAGATCAAAAGGTAGGTTATTGAATCTTGGCATGAAACGGAGATTTACTTTGCACCAGTCTATGATACTGTCATCAAGTTTAACTATTGCCATCACAAATTCTAGTTCACTGAAGTTATGTTGAGCATCAAAGTGAGAAAAAGCTGGAGGTATGGGTGGAAAAGATTTAGGGGAAAGAGAGAAAACACCTGTAGTGCATCTTATCAAAAAGGAAAACATATTCGCTTTGAACTCTCAGATGTTTGGACTCTAGTGATATATGTACAGGAGAATTGAGTGTGACTAGCATGGGAGATGTTATGGAAGCAGAGACAACAAGGAAGAAACTGATGTTTGCTCTAAATAGATTAAAAAAAAATAATCCTCTGCTGTGAGTTTCTTGCTTAACATTTTGAAAACCTCACCTGAAGTTTACTAAATTTGGAGGTATGCATTAGTGAATTAAAAGACAGTGCTGAACTTCCTTTGATTATGTAGACTGTACAATCTTTATCTGTCAGCATGTTAATCCACCTACAATACAAGTAAAATCTAAGGAGTAATGAACATCTTATTTGCAGTTCTATAGCGTTGACTATAGAAGAAGGTACACGTCCTATTAATTTCTTACTCCCCAGAGTAAGAATTCATGGATTTTATCAGAGAAAAACAGTCTTAGTTGAAAAACATTTGCTCTGATCATGTGAAGGATGTTTCTGGAAAAGGGAATATAAGGCACAACCGATTATCAATCATACAACTGATTATCTATGAAGTAGGAAAGGAGAAGCAAGTTATGGGTATGTTGTTCTTCAAGTATAGCAGTTTGTTTTGAAATTAGAAAGGTAAAGGGAGAACCAAAAAGAAATTTAGAGGCAATTTTGGCGTTCCAGGTGATAGGTGATACCCTTTTTGTATCAGGTGCTATCTTATATGGAAATTGCAGAAAAGTGTATATGAGGTATTTTACTATTAGTATATTATAATCTGAAAGTATACAGGGTGTTATGGGCTTTAAGAACTCTAAGGGTATGAACTTGGCTTAAACTTAAGGTCAAAAAGTTCATAATTAAGAAGAATCTAACCAAAAGAAACTTCAAAACAAACAAACAAAAATACAAAAAGAAGAAGAAATAAAAAGGAGTCATAGGGATGCAAACAGCAATAGAGATGTCAAATACATAAAGATGGCAGGCATATTCAGAGACAGCATTTATTAAAATTCCAAAATATTAAAGACCTGAAATCTTCACAGTTTTTTTTTTTTTTTTTTTTTTTTTTTTTATTATTTCTCAAGAGGAAGGTAGAAATGAAGGCAGATATTCTAACTCATAATACTGCCAATGATTTTTCTACAAGTTTATTTGCTTTAGATATCTACAATTGTTTTCTTCCTATAATCAGTCTACACTAACACAGCTCAAGAGAATTTCTGTCACTGAAAAAGTTAAGTTGAAATAAATGTTTTTAAAATTATAAAATTTAGTCTTCAAAAATTATGTAAAAATGGTGAAACTAAAGTCTTTCAAAAAATACTAGAAAATACAAATTAAGTAAGAATATTATTCCTAGAATTCCTTTGTCTTTTTTTGTACTGCTGTACTAGGTTGATAGCAGAATTCTGTCTACATGAAGCTGTATTCATTGACAGGATTTGCCCTCACAACCATCGTCTCATGAAATGATGGTATGAACAAAACCTTGACAAACAACTTAGACAGCAACATTCTCAATTTCCTTTTGGTCTGATTCCCCTGTAAAGCTGATATATACTGCCTTAACTGATGATGCACTGAAAAAACACTGTATAAGAGTAGTTGGTCTTTCCTCACCACCATTTTTTTTTTCCTAATTGAATTTAACTTCTTTGTTTACATCTAATGTTCTTTGGTTAAGGTATCACTGATTGCAAGTAATTATCATACTGTATACATTTTCCAACAAATGGTTTTTGCTGCACACTTGTTATATGTAGAAAACTTTCCAGATAAGTATATTTAGAACAGACTAATTTTGCACAAGGTTCTGCACAAGACCAGAAATTAGAATTTCCAGGATGACAGGGCTGCCTACACTCTCTGTCTGATAGGTATATAGCCATTTTAAACCACTGTCCTACTGCAGACATAACAACATTACAAAGGTGTGTTGAAAGCACCTGTATTGGGTTTGTGTGGCAAGGTTTTGGTGGAGGGGCAGGCTGCAGGGATGGCTTCTGTGAGAAGCTGCTAGAAGCTGTCCCCACATCCAACAGAGTCAATGCCAGCTGGCTCCAAGACAGACCTGCTGCTGGCCAAGGCTGAGTCCATCTGTGATGGTGGTAGCACCTCTGGGATAATGTATTTAAGAAGGGGGAAAAAACTGCTATGCAACAACAGCATCCAGAAGAGGAGTAAGAATATGTGAGAGGAACAACTCTGCAGACACCAAGGTCAGTGAAGAAGGAGGAGAGGAGGTACTTCAGGCACCAGAGCAGAGATTCCTCTATAGTCAGTGGTGAAGACCATGGTGAGGCAGGCTATTCCCCCTCAGTCCATGGAGGTCCACAATGGAACAGATATCCACATTTAGCCCACGGAGGACTCCATGATGCAGCAAGTAGATGTGCCCAAAGAAGGCTGTGACCCTGTGGGAAGCCTGTGTTGGAGCAGGCTCCTGGCAGGACCTGTGACCCTGTAGATAGACAAGCCCATGCTGGAGTGGGTTTGCTGGCAAGACTTGTGACCCCGTGAGGGACGCACACTGGAGCAGTCTGTTCCTGAAGGATTACACTACATGGGAGGGACCCACAATGAAGCAGTTAATGAAGAACTGCTGCCTATAGGAAGGACTCACATTGGAGAAATTAATGGAGGACTGTGTCTCATGGAAGGGACCCCACGCTGGATGAGGAAAGTGGGAGGAGTCCTTGCCCTGAGGAGGAAGGAAGAGCAGAAACGATGTATGATGAACTGACATCAATCCCCATTCCCCATCCCATTGAGCTGCTGGTGGGGAGGAGGTGGAGAATTTGGGAGTGAAATTGAGCCTGGAAAGAAGGGACAGGTGGAGTGAAGGTGTTTTATGATTTAGGTTTTATTTCTCATTACCGTACTCTTATTTTATTTGCAATAAATAAAATTAATTTCCTGAGGTTGAGTCTGTTTTGCCTGTGATGGTAACTGGTGAGTGATCTCTCTATGTCCTTATCTCAACCTATGAGCTTTTCATTATTTTTCTCTCTATTTTAGGAGGAGAATGATAGGGAGGCTTTGGTGGGCACTGGGCATCTAGATAGGGTCAACCCACCACAACAACCCACACTAGCAAGCTATAATGTCAAGGATGTATTTAGCCTTCAGAACAGCATCTAGATCAGAGCCATATCAATCTGTTATCAGGTTTTGTCATATCCTGATGATTAGTCATAATAGCTCTTGTTTCTATTAACAGCTAGTAACCTAGATACTAGAAAACATGTCACTGAAAAGCAAACAAATACTTAATGTAGAAAGGAGCATGTAAATGTTTAAAATGACTATTTTTACATGTTGTGACTTTAAACAATTAATAGAGGAGTTCACTGGAAATTAAAAATGAAAGTCAGGCCAAGTAGCCTATTGTTGCCAAGGTACTGTAATTAAGAAAAAAAAAAAAAAAAAAAAAAAAAAAAGAAAACAAAAAGACAAAAGTAGAAAGAACTTGTAATGCAACAGAATTTTCTAGAGGAGAGGAGTTCTGAGTATTGAATATTTTCAGGTATTACATGTAACAAATGAAAACTCAATATTTTAAAAAGTGCTCACTTTTAGGACTAGTACTGTTTGGGGATTTTTAGGTTTTGTTTTTGTTTTTTTTTGTTTGTTTGTTTTTTGTTTTTTTTTTATATATAAATGATCTGGATGCAGGAATCAATTATACATTAAGTAAGGGGAAGTTAAGATTGGATATTAGGAAAAGTTTCTACATTGAGAGGGTGATTGCTCACTGGAACAGGCCCCCCAGGGAAGCTTGTCAGAATTCAAGGAGCTCTCAGTCCTATGGTTTAGTTTTAGGTAGTTCTGTAAGAAATAGAGAGTTGGAATTCATCATTCTTATGGGTCCCTTCTAACTTGAGATATTGTATGATACTAAACATTTTATTCATAACTAAAAGCATGTAAGACCACCTGTCCTCCCTCTAAAAGTTAGAAGCTTGTGTTGTACTTTTAAAATAAGACAGTAATAAGGATGATTCTCATCCCTTAAAAACAGTGGAGAAGAATATGACCTTTCAGTGCCTTACCTAACAGTTTATTACCTAGTGGATGTTAGAAAACCAGGGCAAACTATCTAGGAATACACACCATTGAGCATTGAGTACCAAAGCTCCCTAGGAAGTGCCCAGGTGAAACGAAGCACCTCAAAGGTGAAGCCATTAGACCTAGAAGGTATTTCAGCAGAAACAGAGAACACCATTTGTCCTTTCTTTAAGCCCCATAGAAGAAAATCTGACAGTGTACAAATCTTGTCATTTAGCTCTTTACGTAGATAGATGGTAAAGACACAGGTTTATTATTTCTGTACAGTCTTTCTTACAAAAGGCTGCTGACTGGGCTATTTTCAAGGGAGAGGAGAAAGGCAACATTCTAACTTCTGAAAAAAAAAAAATAAAAAGGTAATTAATCTGTACTTTTTTGCAGGAGAATGTCCTACCCTTTGAGGAAAGAGACTAATGACTGACAAGTGTTGTGTTTTAACACTTCAGCTATTGTGTTAAAATAGCGATTGCTCTCCTTCCATTTCCTTTAGGTAGTCCTCTGATACTTATTCCAGAGCATTTTCTAGGCACATACAAAACAATGCAGTAAGATTGTGAAACCATTTTTTTTTTTTGGTAGGAAATACAGCACTAAACTAAAGCCTATATATACACTGTGGTTAATCATTAGTGAAAAGGTAGTATTAGATTCAAACATCTGTGTCACATCTAAGTCCTACTTTATGCTAATTAAAAAGTACCTTTTGGGACCAAATCTCTGTTGAATAACTGTCATTATTGTCAGCTACTGCTAACATTCAAGCTTCTCCAAAATCTTGGGTAATCTCCTAGCTACTTATTGATATCTATATTCTAAAAGCATTTAAGTTTTGTCATTAATCTTCCTAGGAATTTAAATTTCTTTTTCAAGGATGTCCCATACACATTTTATTGGACATGACTTACGGATTCAGTTTCACAAAAAATGCTGCTGTGTGAGAAGGAGATGTTTTGTTCATTTTATGCAATTTGTTAAAAGTAAAAATACCTACTCAAGGAAGTGTAACAATACATGCTAGATGGACACATCTAATTTATTGTTTAAAAAAAAAAAAAAGTTTTCATTTTTTTTTCTAGAAAAAAAATAAACCTAAATTAATGTAAACTAAATGGAAAAGTGATTTCAGCTGTTGAAGTATTCATCCTAGGAGTGGAAAGATATGCCAGTCTTCTGTAATATCTTATAAGATAGAATCATGGGTTTGGGTTGGAAGGGAAGGTCATCTAGTCCAACTCCCTGCAATGAGCAGGGACATCTTCAGCTAGATCGAGTTGCTCAGAGCCCTGTCTAACCTGATCTTGAATGTTTCCAGAGAGGAGGTTTTTACCACCTCTCTGGGCAACCTGTTCCAGTGTTTTATCACTCCCATTGTAAAAACTTTCTTCCTTATATCTCATTTAACTCTACCTTCTTTTAATTTAAAACCATTACTCCTTGTCCTATCGCTATAGGGCCTACTAAAAAGCCTGTCCCCATCTTTCTTAGAAACTCCCTATGAGTATTAAAAGACCACAATAAGTTCTCCCCAAAGCCTTCTCTTCTCCAGGCTGAACAACCCCAACTGTCTCAACATTTCTTCATAGAAGGGCTGTTCCATTACTCTAACCATTTTTGTGGCCCTCCTCTGGACCCACTTCAACATGTCCCTGCCTTTCCTGTGCTGAGGACTCCAGAGCTGGATGCAGTGCTCCACGAGGGGTCTCATGAGAGTGGAGTAGATGGGCAGAATCACCACCCTTGACCTGCTAGCCACTCTTCTTTTGATGCAGTCCAGGATGCAGTTGGCTCTTTGGACAGCAAGTGCATATTTCTGGCTCATGTCTAGCTTTTTATCCATCATCACTCCTAAATCCTTCTCTGCAAAGCTACTCTTAATCCCTTCATCTCCCAGCCTGTATTAATACCCAGGGTTACCCTGACCCAGGTGCAAGACCTTGCACTTGGCCTTGTTGAGCCTCATGAGGTTCACATGGGCCCACTTCTCAGGCTTGTCCTAGTCCCTCTGGTTGGTATCCCATCCCTCAGGTGTGTCAACTACACCACTCATCTTGGTGTCATCTGCAAATTTGCTGAGGGTGCACTTGATCCCACTATGTCACTGATGAAGATGTTAAGCACTGCTGATCCAGGTACAGATCCCTGATGGACACCACTTGTCATTGATATCCATCTGAACATTGAACTGTTGACCACTATCCTCTGGATGTGGCTATCTAGTCAATTCCTCATCGACCAAATAGTCCATCCATCAAATCCATATCTCTCCAATTTAGAGAGAATTAAGTTGTGGGGGACTGTGTTAAAGTCCTTACAGAAGTCCAGATAGATGACATCTGTAGCTTTTTTCTTGTCTACTGATATAGTCTTTCTTTATTTAAAGCTCTTCCCACCAGGTTGCCTAGCTTGTAGACAAAAATGCTCATACCCCACTTCGTCAGATGGATTCCGTCTCTTTCTAGGAGTGTTTGATCCTGAGTGGAGTCTTTGATTCTGAGAAAGTCCCATGGTCATAAGTAAAATCTTTCAACCCATACAGAATCACATAATCATAGAAAGGTTGACGTTGGAATGGGCTTTCTGGAGAACATCTGGTCCCATCCCCCTGTGATCCATAGTGGTATGTTTAACATCCTTTCTGTATTCTATTATTTCTAAATGCTCATCTTAATCAGTGGTTTTGGCTTTTTAACATCTGAGCCAACAGATCTATTCTGCTATTTTGAACAAGATCAATTATATGAGTTTCTTCTCAGTAAGACAGAACTTCCACTGTCTCTCTGTAGATATTGAAATAAAGTTTTCCTTTAATTTATTTTCATATAATTCTTTAATGTTCTTTTGAAAATTTTTGGAATAAGGAAGCTGATGATTAAAATGGAGTGATCTTTTTATCTGTATGAATGAAAGGATTGATTGAGGTACTCCATGAAAGAAAATTTTTAAAAAGGGAAGATAAATATCTTAAAAGGAACAGTAAAATAATCAGTGTTGACAGTCTCAAGTTTTGAGTAAATCAGTTTGTTTCCTAGGACTGAAAATAGCATGGATTTATTAAAGAGATTTTTGTTTGCAAGTTTTCTATCAATTAAACTGAAATTGTGAAATCTGCATTCATGCATATATCTATCTTGCCTTGTCAATGGACTAGTAGAGATGCATGAATCAGAGAGACAAACAAGTGGTCAATGAGAGTTTTAATTAAAATGACTCCATGGGTCATTCTCATTTCAGTGTACATGTGGTCAGAAATGGCTAAATCACAACATCCATTAGAGAACAGGCCTGTGGATAGGTTATCACTGGATACTATGTAATGAAATTCAACTTGAATTCAACATGAACTTGATGGGAAAAAAAGCTATCTGAGGACAGATTTGCTTTGCCACAAATAATACCCTTAGGTACTCATGTGCATTCATTTGGCTCAGATTTGTTAGACAACAGTTCAACTGAGGTCTGACCTTGGTGCCTCATGCTTTCTGGTGTTTAAAATGTTTTAGATGTCATCTACAAAATGTGTAGGAGAAAATCACATCATCAGTATAGGAACAAAACAAAGTATATTAGTGTTGAAGGAGCCAGATTTATTTCACAATCATCAAGGTCCTCAGCACAAACTCTTTTATGCAAAGTCTACTTTCTTTTGTGTCATCCACCAGTGTAGCTGAATTGCATCTTTGGTATATTTCTTCATGATACTTGAGTTTATGGAAACATCTCATCTAAACAAATTGTTATGGTTTTGGTTTTGTTTCTGTTTCTGCTTTTTACATTTCTTCGTCTACATCTAGGGATTCAAAAACAGGAATTTTGGACTGATTTAGACAAAGAAGAATGATATAATTAATAAAAAATGTTATCTTTTTGTTACTTTACATAATTTGTTTTCTTTGCTACCTCCCTTATCTGCTTATACAGGTATTGATACACACCAGTTCTTTCTGATTTAGATAAAGAATCTTACTGGATTTAATGCAGATGTTTATTTGTAGTGTCTTTGAGCTCTGCTTCTTTGAACAATTCAGCAAGAAAGAAGATTATTGATTTGAGATTTTTTCTTAAGATTGTGTTCTGCAGAAATAATTCATCACTACCACCTATGCAAAGTACATAGTTGTTTTTAAAAGAGATTCTTATTTTAATAATAATTTGTTAAAAAGGAAAGTGTCAGAAAATACTTCTGGATTACCTAACTTAGGCTGTAAAACTACATCGCTGAACCAACATCCAGCCAGTCAATTCAGTTGACCGTATTTGAACGTATATCACAGTGTACTGATAAATAGTTCAGTTGTTAATGGATTTTACTTCTTCTATGCAGAGCATACTAACAGTGACAGAGAAGATTCTATGATCTCAGGAATATTACATCCATCAGAAATGAAATGAGTACAGCTGTAAATTACACACATACTAAAACTTTAGACTCTCTTACCCAGAGACAGAGAAACTTAGTACCTGTCTGCTTTGAATAAAGTGTATTGTCATGGTTTGTAAAGTCCGTGAGAGAAATGAGGTGGCCTCAGGTTTAATTTGTCTTTGCTTGAGCCTTTTCCTCTTGTATCAAGAGCTGTGCACCCTTCAGTAAAATATTGCTTTAACCTTCATGAACAGGGTATGCTACTATTGATAATATCCATGCTTGTCTATTCTATCTATATTCATCTATATGATAGCAATGTTCTGAAATACTGCCACCTCATGCTGTTTTACATAGAACTAAATGTGGTCAGTGTAGACCTAGCAGATTTGTTTCACTGGGGTCTTATACACATTTGATTTTTCTTCTAATACTGGTTTTAAAATTTGGATTAATTCAAAATATCAAAGCCAAAAAATATAATTTCTTCCACTTCATCCAAGAGGCAGAGTGAAACATTTATCAAGTTTAGGGAAAAAATTGGGCTTGGGCTTGATTCAAAATGTCTGTGAACCAAAATAAATATGTTCATGACTTTTGACTATAATGATCACACTGAGAGCAAAGGTGGATTTCTGGAGATAAGTTGCCTTTAGTCAAGGTATCTGAAAGGGCTTGCATTCTCTAGGGATTTATGTTTTTGAATCTCCTAAGGGTGGGGTATAATCACTCACATTCAAAGACCAAGCATTTTTATTTTCTTAAATGGCTACATGAGACACCATCTTTGCTCCAGCAGTCAAGGTACATCATGGCTGAGTCAATTACATGAGAGAGAACCAATTCACTGTCTCTTTTTGACATTGATGAAAATTCTTCAGTCTCCTTGAAAACACTTGCAGACTACATGCTGTAAAATACTAAGGGGCACAGTTATCTTCAATGTACCCATTAGGACTTTCCAACTTTGGAAAAAACAAACAAACAAAAACAAACAAAAACCAACCAAACAAACAAAAAAACAGACATGAAGGAGAGAAAATATGGTTGAAGAAATTGAATATGATTAGAGATTAGAACATCACCTTTGGAAGGAAGAATGTCTGTTCTTCCTCCAGACATTGCAGTTGAATTCTACACAATAAACTTCAGGAATAACATGAAGAAATATTTCAGCCGAACTCTCATAAATGGTTGTCTTAGCTATAAAGGTTCTACATAGAATCCTATATTGTTTTCTCTCTTATCTTGTGGATGTCAATTCATTGTTTGCACAGCAGCTGGAATTTTCATTATGTCACTTTCCACTATAATTAAGTGATTAAGATTATGTCTACAATGATACAATTATTAACTTCCTCAAGACAAAGGAAATTAATCCTATTCCCAGGCAATGGATCTCATCAGAGCTATATCCCTACTTGGGAAAAAGAAGGAAGAATCACTTCCTTTTGATCTAAATTTATGTCTTGCAGAAATATGGTAGATGCCATGTGTGTAGTATCTAAATTTGAAAATGTGATCATAAGATATGGAAAAAATGAAGTCCATAAATATCTGAAGTATAAATGTGAAACAGGTCTTGCTTCAAATAAGAGCTAAGCAAGTTTTTCAGCTTTGTGTTAACTGAGACACTCTTGCTGTTTCCAGAAATGGGATTCACCAACATCTAATGGAAAAAAGAATCAAACCCAGAAGTAACATTTATCTCACTTCACTTCAGAAATCTATTGTGAAGATTTATACAGCTAAATTAATCAGACTTGTATGTAGACTCCTTTTAATTCAGTGGAAGGAAATAAACAGTTTTAAAGCACTATTCATTGTATCCTCAGGTACACATATAATTCATGTAATTCTCAGTCTAGAAGCACCTATTCACCTATTTTTTTTTCAGTTGACTATAAAAGAAATTTAGAGAGAGCACCTCTAATATCTTATTAAAGATAAATCTGCATTGTGTGATGAATCTTTCTTTAAGTGCCTTCATAATTAGAGACAAAAGCTAATAATCAAAAATAAGGAGTTTGAAATCTTACATTCTGAGCTTGAGTGACTTACTCCAACCCCAGTTTGCTTTCTATAGCTACATTTTTCTTGTGTGTCTGAGTCCTTCACACATGCCTATTCCACCTATCCAGATCTTAATAGAAAGAGCAGCCTGCAAGCAAAGGAATAACTAAGTCTGTAGTTTAAAACTCAAATGACAAAACAATACATAGCTAATGCTTATAAAAAAATATGATAACACTTGGTTCTATCAGGCATCTTGAGGATTTTTTTTTAATTAGTTATTTTACAAAGGTGTTTGTTTAATCAGGTAGTGATTATTGGCTTAATAGCATTTTTTTTTAAATAATTGACAAACATTCTATGATGTCAGGACATAAAAATATTACTTATAGGGGCTACTTTACAATATCCACAGGCATGTGCATTTCCTAAGGCATTAATAACACTGTAATATGAATAGCTTAAGAAAAGAAAATTCACCAAATATATGAGAAATAATTGGAAGTGCAGAAACTGCATTATTTCATAACTTGTTAACAGGTCAACATTCAAAGTACTAAATTATCTTCTTAAAATGTGAAACATACTCAGCTTATATAAACAGTATCCTGCTGAAGAGCAAGAAATGAAGCTTGGATCACTCACTATGTTAAAAAAAAAGGTACTAAAATAAGAAAATCTGAAAGCGAAATAGCTTGAAATTAAGTTGCAGTTGTTATGGTCTTCTCTATTTATTCACTTCTTTATGTTTATGTTTTCTCCAAGAAAAAATACTTTTCTCAGGCACAAGAAGATGTAGAAATTGAAACTGAAAATAAAAATTCTAAAGAAAATTTCAAAAACACATAGATTAGGTTAACCTCTAGAAATCAAAGAATTCCTTGACAGTCATTACACTGGACTGAATCTCCTTTACTGGATCTCACTTTATGTTGAGAGCAGATGTACCAGTAGGACAGGAGCAGAAAAAAGTAGTGAATCCACCTATCTATGTAAGATTCAGAGTGGGTGGAGAACATGGCTAGCGGTAATTTTGTGGTTTGTCAATTGCACTGCTATTAGTTCATGATAGGATTACCTTTCCTTACTTCTTTATCATTCTTAACATTTCAGTGTTTACTTCAGCATCAGTATGTACTGACATATAAAGGTGATGTCATTAGCTTTCTGGTGAACAAGAAACCAACTAAAGCCAGAAAAGCTATGCCTATTATTATAGCAGGGCAATGGCAGCTTCTGGGAGGTTCATGGACTTATATGGACGTTTTATAATGGAAGACAACTCTTGGATACCACTTCTGAACATCTTTTTTCAATCTAATAGGCTTATCCTGCCTTTCATTTATCAAATCTTAAGCAAAAGTGGTCAGAAATGTTATTTCCTTGCTATATTTTGGGGAGATTCTAAATCAATTTGGTCTCAAGAACTCATGTGAGTTAAGATCCAAATTTTTTGGGACTTGTTATTGGTCTCCAGGAAGTAATCATACCGCAGAACAATGTAACAACTATTCAAAAACTTAGCAGTGTCCACTATGTTAAGCCCTACAAGACTATGCCCTAACCTTCTCAGATGATGATTCCCTCCAAAATACAATTTATAGCATTAAAGAATATGACCATTAGGCTTGCAGAAACCTGCTTCTCAATATAAGGAAGTCTCCAAATCCCCATTTTAGTATTTCTATCTGCAGACACTTCTGCAGACTGAAGATATATTTTCAGCTCTCACTGAATCAGAAGAGGAAAAACCTACACTCAGTTGATTGCCTGTCCAGCCATACAACTAACTACCCTCATCTAACAGCACTGTAGAATTTAATTTCGGATTTATAATGTAAGAAACCACTTTGAACCTATCATAAATAATTCTGTTAGTACAGCAATTTATATGTAATTCAATGGATGAATGTCTTAACCTTTATTTTATAATAAATTTTTACATGCATTTTTGTATAGTAGACTAGTAAAACATATATTGCATCTCCTGGTGGCTCTGCTTTATGCCAGAGTGACTCACAGCAGTTCAAGGTTGAGTATCACTGATTTAAATCAACATGATTTTTATTTATTGTGCTATTTCTTGCCTTTCCTCACAGATATCATCAAGATGCACTTAACACTCTTCACTGCTGGTCAAGTTTTCAACTATGATTACTTAACAGAAAAAAAAAAAAAAAAAAGGAAAAAAACAGTAGCATGAAAAAGACTGACATCTGCATTGTCTGGAATAAAGAAAACTATTATATGTAGTACATTATTATTAACTTAAACTGTGAAGCCAAATGTACTATCACAGCCCAAATTTAAATTTTCTTCTTTTTAATATGCTTCAGGTATCCCTGATATAATTTATTCTATATTAACAATGAGAAAATCAAAGCAAATATCTGCAGAAGAAAATTATTTAAATTATTCTTCTATACTCTTCAGATATGGGATGCAATAATTACTTAAAATATTCCAATAGGATGAAAAAACAGCATTCCATCTGCTTACAGCATCTCCTATCTATTCCTAAGAATAGTTTTATCTTTTTTATGAAGTTTAAGATTTGAGAGAATTCTTGGATTTTAATAACTATTTTCTTTATGAAAGTTACATAAAAGGTAGGGGAAGGATTTCTGTTTGCATTTTTAGCAGCAAAAATATATATAGAATATGCAAACAAAAGGTAAGATGAAGAAACTAGAATGGAGAATGTTCAGTATACAAAAGGACAGGACTGTACTCTGAAACCCATCACTACACAATCACTGAGAAAAAGGACTCACTCAAACCTAGACAGGGCTGGACTGCATCTGGATGAGGTTTCCACTCCCCTTCTGTAATTCAGGACTTTTTATACTAAATCAGAGAAGGCAATTCCAGAAAAAAAAAAAAAAAAAAAAAAAAAAAAAAGTATCTTAAGCGTTTGGTACATTTTTCACAAGATATTAAAATTCAGAATTGCTTTCATATTTTCTACGACTCCTACTAGATTTTCCACTTCCCGGTTAGAAAAAAAAAAATAACTTAGCATATGAATAATTCTCTTTAGGCTTCATTTTCAAATGTTCTTGATTATGAAAAACCTATTTTGAAAAACACAAAATCAAAATGTCTTTGAAGAGCATTCCTCCAATATGTTGCTTCCTAGGTAGCAAGGCCCAAATTCATTCTGCCTAAATGTAGATATCTAACTAAGATGTTGAAGCTGGGAAAATTTCCATTCTGTACATTTTCTCTTTTGAGTCAGAAGGGAGACACAGATCACAATTAATATTTCCTAGGAAAGCTTTTATACACTAAGTTGTCATTATCAGTAGAAACAAGATTTTGTTAGTAATAACATGATTATTAACAAAACATATACACTTATTCACAAAACACATACACTTATTCACTCACACAAACTTCATTCACACATGCATTCACATGTATTTATCTGTCCAGGTGTCAGTTTGGAGTCCATTTCAAACAGTAAATTCAAGAACAAGCAGTCACTGGCACACCAGGGTCTTCTATACAGGTGTTTATAAAGTCCCTCAGAGGTCTGTTTCATCATGTATATTTATAACCCTACAGGCTTCATCTGTATTCAGCAACCCCTGACCTCTTGGATGCAGCCAGAGTTAGGCAATCTGCCATCAGTGCACCCATTGTGTGGTCAGCAGCCTCTTGGCCTCCTGAGACTATCCATTGCTACAGAATCAGCCACTCTCTTGAGCTTATAAATCCTATGGAAACTCACACATTGCTTTCTTAGCACACAGGTTCCTTCACTTCAGTCTCCTGGGCTTTGGCAATAATTTCTCTCTTCAAAGCTATGGATATGCCAAAGTAGCCATGTATACAAAAACCACATAAAAGATATTCCTGACAATCAAAGATAGTGGATGGAGAAAGGTACACATAGAGAGAAATCATGTTCCCCTTGAAAATCTGCCACCCTCTCAGAGTACCTCTTTATTTTGTTATATAAATGCCTTGTTTATATATGGAATCGGCACCACTTTGATTCTTAACAAAGATGTCTCGATTACATTATCATAGTTGGATTGGATGGGCCCTAGGTAGTTCATGATATCAAATCACATTAGGCCTACTCTGCCTGAGATCAAAGCTTTGTTACTTCTCTATCTCAAATCACGACCGAGATTTAAAATTTGAGTTATAACATCAAGGAAGGAAAGGAAAAGACTTTTAACTAGATTTTAATAAAAATATAATAATAATCATGAGCATAGTCAAAGCAATACTTTGACATTTCCCAAACTTCTGTTATCTTTGGAGTCTATGCTTTCTTAACCATTATAATGCCCATCAGATACAAAAATGAAACCGTTATCATACAATTTGAACAAAAATTCAAATCAAGCAGTTGTATCAAAGTTAGTTTATGGTATCTGTTCAGCACATTAAAAGCAGAACACATCAAACATTAAGAATGACTGTTCATGAAATTACAAGATGACTTTTCTGTAGCATCTTAAATTTGCATAGAATATTCCAGCTACAGTGAGTTCTTTTATATGAGGACAGCAGAAGTTCATGATCCTAGATCATCATTCCCTAACATAGGCACACTCAAAAAGCATTTTACTCACAGTGATGTAAATATATACTTTCCTTCACAAGAAACCTTGGGAATATATTTGGAAGATAAATGTTGAAAAGTGATCAGATAACTTTCCATGTTCATACAGTACCTAGTTAACCCACCAAACATGTTACACCATCACCAAACATTTCTAAAAATACTCTTTAATAAATTGTCATGGTTTGAGCCTTGTTGGCAGCCAAACACCACGGAGCAGCTCTCTCCCCTTTCTCTTCCGGCAATAAGAAGGGACAGAGAGCCATGCTTGGGGTTCGAGGTAGGACTGGGATGGGAAAAATCACCCTTTATGGTCACAGGCAAAAGGCAGACTCATTACGGGGAGGAAAAAAGAACATAAATATGATAGAGACACTAACAACACTTAACAGAGTAGGACAGGGAGAAACATTGCCACATCTTTAGAACACCTTCCCCTCACCCCTCCCTTCTTCCTGGGCTCAGCTCTACTCCCTATATCTCTATCTCATCCCCACAGTGGTGCAGGGGGCAGGGAATGGGGGTTGCAGTCAGTGCTGCCGCTTCTTCCATCTTCAGTGAGGGGAGCTTCTGGAGCTTGTTTCCCTTGCTTCATTGTGGTCCCCCTCTCACAGAAGACAGTCCTCCACAAACTTTTTCTAATGTGAGTCCCTCCCATGGGCCGCAGTGTTCCCCACACTGCTTCAGCAAGGGGCACCAACTTTCTCCAACTGGAGTCCCTCCCATGGGCTTCAGCCATTTCCCAGCTGCTCCAGCAAGAGACACCCCCACATGCTGCAGTCCTCCCAACACTGAATTACAACAGCAGGGTCTACATTTTCACACAAGACCCCAGCCTTCTTTAGGCACAGCACCTTGATCATCCAGGCAAAAAACACAGGCCAGAAATCAATGTCTGCTCCACTGTAGATCTTCACGAGTGGCAGAGCGGGACCTCCCTGCCATCTCGCCACAGGATACAAGGGGGTCTCTGCTCTGACACACCTCCCCCTCCTTTCTTCCTCCATTCCTCCACTCACCTTGGTGTTTATGCAGTTGCCACAACTACTCCTCACAAATCCGACTACTCGTCACCATGTCCCTTTTTAAATATGTTATCACAGAAGCGCAGCTGATTGGCTCAGTTTTTGAGCAGAGGTGGAGGTAACTTGGAGCTGTGGGAGCTTTGAGAAGCTTCTCACAGGGGGCCACACCTATAGCCCCCTCCCCTGCTACCAAAAAATACCACCTCTCACTCAAACCCAGGACATAAATGCAGAGAATATCCAGGGTGTTTTCGAAAACATTTTCTTTTGAGACCTTCACAAAGTATTAGATGTCAGATTTTTAAAAAGAACCATCTCCTATAAGTGATTTATCCATGGCAAAGATTCTTGTATGTTATATATAAAAGAGGTGTCTTATATGACTTTGTGTTTGAGATAGATGGATTTCAAAAATTGTCCAAGATTCAGTGTTCCTATATTTCTAACCTCCTAGGGTTCTTCACCAACAAGACTGTAGGAGGGACCCCGTACAGAGACAAGACCCAAGTAACGACATCACACTGATGTAATGAAAGTCATTCTCATTTATTTGCACGAATAGCGCCAAGATATACAGAGCCTCACAGTCACGCACTCTATGCTTTACAATCTATTGGCTAAAGGCACTTATCATGCACCCAGAAGTGCTGTGATAGGTTTGCATCGTTAGTACGCGTATGCAAACTAAGTCTACTTTGCGGTTAGTGTATCCGGGCATTCAACAGGAAGGAAGCACCAGCTTGACTTCCTCATTCTTGCCTTTCCAGGTGACCTCAAAGGCAAGATTATAATGTGGCAGTTTTCTGCTCAGAGACCCGGCCTGGATTGTCTAAACCCTGTAGGATCAGTGCATGTCCCTGATCCCCAATAAATCCTACCACACAAGACAACCAGCCAAAGCTCTGACTGCAGTATAGTATTTAAGTATGAGCCTAATTTTAAGCAGGAAAAAATAGTTTAGTTGAATTTATTGCTTTATTTTCCTTCTTAGATGTAGGCATGTGCTTAAATATAATGTTGAATTGAGGCCAATGTCAATATCTGGTTCTCTCAGACCAATCAGTCTTTAAGCAGCCTTAAAAAGAACATGCCACAGATCAAGAGGTTGATCAACACACACTAGACTGAGTGGCTGGAGTCAGAGCCAGAAGATGAAGTTACTGAACAATAACTAATTAATCAGCAGTGCCCCACTGGGGACTAAAATGCTAATTGAAGCAGAATTAATACAAGTTTGAGGTAAAATAACCCTGCAGTTAGACAGATCAACCACAGAGACAAAATCACTTTAAATAGGATCTGTCTCTCATCTACCTAGGAAAGCTTCTTGTTATTAATTATTTATTGAACAATCCCTCCCTTTAGAACTTATGTGCCCAACCACCAAGGAGGATAACATAACTTCTATAGAGCTAACATCTGCTCATTCAGAATTCAAAGCATTTCATCAAATAGTTATATCAACAGCATCGTGATGAAAAGGATTGTTGGAAGGCCACAAAGGGAATCTGAGAAGCTTCTTCAGTATCTAAGGATACAGGCAATTCTGAACAGTTTAACATGATGTGTTATACTATGGTCCATTGTGGATATGACTTTTCCAGCTATATACTATAGCAGCCAGTGTATTGCATACAGTCATGTAAAACTGATGTTGGTATTTCTCTAGAAATTTCTCTTGACTTTTAAAGCATTCATTTAACTGTTGTGAGGTGATGTGAGAATCTCTTCTGAAAACTACAGCATACCACATAAGAAACATTTTGTCTAACATTCATTGGCAGGACAATTAAACTGCACAGAAGAGTCTGGGATTCACAATCTTGTTGCTCAAATATATTGGAAAAAAAATGATGTGAAAAGCATAGTTTGACATTTCTTAAAATACGTGATGGCATGAAAAGCACAAAGAGACCAAATAAGTTTTATTGATGAACTTTCATACTCTGCCCATCATTATAAAATTGAATATATCCAGCGTGCAACTGAAGAATCAAAAATGACATTTACTAATAACTAATAAAATATCTAGGAAGCCAGTGAGGATGAGGGAAATATTTCCATAACCTGGTACATGATAGACAGTGACAAGCTAAGTACAAATTTGAAAACATTTCAATTAATCTGCTAGTGAAGTAAAAAGTAAAATAGATTCCCAGATTCAGACTCAATAACTATGTTATACTATGTTATGTACACTATACAATATACTATGTTGAACATAGCAAAAGACAATATTTCATTACATATGACCTAATTAATACCTATTGTGGATATCTTTGAAATTTACAGTCATTTTAGTGGAGCCAGAATTTTACTCTGAAAACAGTTTTAAAAATCACATCCTTCTAGAGCCTGCTTTAGTCATGTTGTCTTTGAGAAGGTGGGTGGAATAAGATATACTTCACAATCAAACTAAAGTAAAAATAGAAATTGCTTGCTGACAAATATCCTCTCCAGGAAGCCAAGGTTCTTAAAAATGAAACAACAGAAAAAGACAGGAAATTCCATAGTTTATACTCTCTTTATCAAATTCCAATGCCAGATGAATGTATCAGTTCTAATTCTAGACATAAATTTATGTACAGCTTCATTCTTTGCATGTACGAGCTCTCATTATTAGAACATACCTTTCAGTTGACTTCAACAGAAGCTCATATGTATATTTTGCTCAGATGAATGTGGGAGACACATCTGGGTCTCTGATCAGCTACACTCGCAGGTAAATCAGAATAAATTTGGAAACAGAAAGATTTATCAGTAGTTTCAAAAAAAAAATTATGCTTCTTGCAGTTGTCTCAGGAGACTGTATGTTCTATATCCTAATGACAGAATTTTAGGGGTCTATAACTTAAAAAAAAAAAAAGAAAAAAAAAAAGAAAAAAAAATCAGGTTATGATGCTACATAGATTTGCAAATAATATCAAGTCCATGGGTAGGATAAAAGTAGAATAAAGAAATACCAATTCAAGACCAGATACAAGCTGATCTAAAGCCTCATTACTGAAAAAATCATGGTCCTAATCCTTCTTTCTCTTCTGCCTAATGCACTCTTCTCCTGCCCCTAGCATCAGTAGAGATTAAAAATAAGAGAATACATTAATTTGTAACTATAATGGGAAATCTGTTGTCACACAGGCTGTAAAATTAAAAAAAAATATATATTATCTATTTTGCAGTACAAAAGGTGGTACTAGAAATATATAATTAAGAGGTAATCCAATTGTTATTATTAGAGCAAATAACAAGTGATTACAACTATTATAAGTAGATAACACAGAAAATTGTATATTTAGATGTATTTTTTTTTCTGCAAGTATTAAGGCCAAGGTGTGTTTGGTTTTTTTCCCCTTGTTCACAAATACAGGATTCAAAAAACCCCAGTTATTGGCTGTATATTTGATAGGTGAACAATGTAAAAAGCTGTCAAGTCCTATAGTACAGTGGAATTTATCCATCAAAAGGAATTAATAAATGTAGAGTACAGGGAAGATAATCCAAAATCTGAAAGTGATAATTAGTTATGACTGATGTACTGGAAAAAGAAGATAGTAGCAAAGAAGGAAGCTGGTAAGGTCAAGGTGATAGGGTATGATAGAGATGCACTCATATTTTTAACACATATAGTTGCATTAGGATAGTGTTTGTTAAAAATTAAGATCTCATTTAGAATTAAAAACATATTCTTTTTTGGGTTTGGAAGCATGTGAGAGAAACACGTATGGTGGCTTGAAAATAGATGACTCAAACTATTTGAAATGCTGCCTAGAAAAAGTGATTGCTTTCTGTTCTACCAGTGAAATGTTTATTGCATTCAGATGAAGTGCCTGCATATAAACATCTGTGATTCTGAATTGTAATAATCAAAACCAAACACAGTGATTGCAAGAAACATAATGATCTGAATGAAGGGGAACACATCATAGTTTTTCATTTATGTATCCTCTATTTTCAACAAAACAATAGATGGCAAGTCTATACTGTGTCTGAAGAAAAAATATCCAAAAAATAACAGAATCATAGAAACATAGCATTGTTTAGGTTGGAAAAGACCTTTAAGATCGTCAAGTCCCACCATTAAGCTAGCACTGCCAAATCCACCACTAAACCATCTCCCGAAGTGCCACATCTACACCGCTTTTAAGTACCTCCAGAGGTGGTGACTCAACCACTTCCCTGGGCAACCTGTTCCAATGCTGGAAGAAGAAAATAAGAGGAAATAGAAAGTATTTCACAGAATAATTATGTGCTACATACTGTCATTCTAGGCCGTTAGATACTTTCCTAACTAAAAATGATACTTCAAAGCTAAATGGGTAGCATATCTATATATACATGACACTAAACTTCTCACAACTGTTTATACATACAGCTACTTTATAGCTTCACCCCTGTAAAAGCTTTAACTTTTTAGCCATCTAAATTTCTGACAGTGATGAATCTCCATTTGCAGATTTAATGAGGTGATTCTAGTCTCACCAGTAGTGCCACATGGTTCCGTGGCCTTTCTTAAAACTATTACATGAATGAAAACCATACAGCAGTGCTTTCCCCTCCTTCTGTCTTAAGCTATGATGGAGATGGGTCCAGCCTCACCCACTCCTACACTATTAAAAGCCCTTGTTCCAGGCACCACTACCAGCTATCTCAGTATCAGTACACTGTCTACAGCATGTCTTCTAATACCATACCTTGACTTAGTCTCATCTAAAGTCAGTTGAAGTCATGGCCACATATCATATGCATTTATTTTTATGCATTTGTCAAAACCTCTTCAATAAAAACCTATCTGGGTGACTTATAGTTGAGATGTATCATAGCTGAGTGGAGGCAGAAATCTCCATCCGGACTACATTTAGGTGCTTGCAAATGAAAAGAGGTGGAACATATGCCCTATCTGCTCATTTTAATTTTCTGCTCTTTGACTGAGGCAGCCAGTGGGATTGTGAAATCCTGTTTTAGATACCTACTCATCTCTTCCATGGCAACTTGTCACTAAGTCTCAGCCATTAACTACACTGGCAAACAGAACAGTTGAAAACTAGGAGCTACAGTACTTGAGCAAACTGAGGTCCCCTGGTACATTTCACTTTATATAGTGTGATTATAATTAGAAAGAAATCTTGAATATCATACTCTATATATCAAACATATTGCTTCTATTTCTGATCATGATCAATAACATGCATTATTTTGTAAAAGAGACAAACAATACCTTTCCCAAAGAGCTTGCAAAATAAGAAGTAGATGCAGAAAAGACAATATGCACTAAATCCTTACGGTTTTATATTTCATAAATATAAAAATCTAGTTTTGTGTGTATCACAGGAGCAGTGAACCTTTAAGGGAGATTTTAATGAGGAAAAAGTAGCAATATAAAATAATAATAATTTTCAACTAGGACTTTTTCTGAGTTTTCACCTCTGCAAAGTTTTTTTCAACAATCATACACCCTTCCCAGGCACAGCATTGCCTTCCTCCTCTTTTGCTTTCAAACTATTTGCACCATTCTGTGAGGATTCAGAAATAATATGTTGCAAATCAATTTCATAATAAATAACCAACAGAATTCAAAATCCAAATATTGAAAAATGTTAATCAACCACTTCCAAACAAGTTACAGAACATGAATATTATTTGTTAATTACTTTAGAAAAACAAATACAACAGTATTGTAATTGGCTGTCAGCATCTCTCAAATTATTTGTTATGAATTATTTACTTCCTAATCTAGAGCAACAGCATCCCCATATCCAATTTATGAACAACACCTGAGTCTTTCTCAGGGTCCTGAGTTAGTCATCTCTGCTAAGGACTGAATTAGGTTGTAATATATATTTTTTCCTTCAAAAATGAGAAATAATGAGTCAGTGGTGGAGAATATATGGCTAAATTTGCTGTGGCAGCAAAAAATGGAGCAATGATGCTGCTTATATATCTGCAGATTTTGAAACTGTAAATAAAATGTCATTTATTTTCCTACAGCCTCTATGAAGACTAGCAAGAAAATAATGAGGGATATTCATAGTGACAACTTCCAATATTCCCTATGAATTAAGATTTCCATAGTGTTTCATTTTACAGAGGTCAGATCACATTAATCTTATTGTCATGCATAATGCTACTAACATCAGTAGTGAATGAAATGAGTATGGAGAGAGCTATACAATCACAGGAATACTAGTAGAAGTCTTGCCAAATGAAATTTGAATTATGATCTATTATATAAAATATATTTATGTTAATTGTTAAACATAGTAGATTTTCTATTAGAAAATTATATCTCTAAAATATGACCCTAGACATTTAAAAAGTACCAACATTGTGTATTTTACTTCTTTTTACTCCAAATGTTTTCCTTCTCTGAATTAACAGTAGCAAGCCATTTCATATGTATAAACAGAAAACAGGCAAAAAGTTTTTTCTTTCATTTTCCTCTGCTATTCAGAATTATTGAGTTTAAAAGAAATTAGAAGGGATTGGATTTTTCAGAATCTTTTACTTCTGGTTGTCTTTTAAGTTTGTTTTGATTTGGTTTTGATTTTTTTTTTGAACCTTCATTTAATTTCCTAGAATAATAAAGACTATATTCCTGTATTTTCATGGAGACACCAGATCAGTTTGAATTAGAAGAGATATTTTTGTCAACATTTCAGACTTTAGCTTGCTGTGCAGTCTCTGTGTATTCTCTAAGAAACTTCACAGTCATTCTATGTAAAATGCTATATGTTTTTTTAATGATATTTAAAAAAAATTATTATCTATGAAATTTTCACAGTCAAAATATACTGGACAGATTTTTTTGCAGCAGCAACTGCATGCAGTCATGGGTAAACTAATCAATCAGTATAAATGTCTAGTCTGAGGAAGTTTTATTGATGTGGTTTCAGTGGGAATTTGACTTTTATCCATAGATTACCAGCCAGCAAAAGGTTTTCCCCCAAAAAAAATTTTTTTTTTTTGGGAAAAAAAAAAAAATATATTTCCATTCTTGCATTTTCTTTTTGGGAAAATCTTTCTTGCCCATTCTCTAATGGGCAACTTGATTAGCTTATATTGTCCCACTTTAAAGATCATACTCTGTAATCAAAATTAATCAATTCTATCTTACCTTTGCTGGATTAGAGCAAACAATTTTAGGACTTTAGCCTTAAGAAATTGTGTTTTTTCTTTGTCAGACATATTGAAAAGATTTTGGATCCAATGTTCATTCTTTAGACCTTTACATATATGCGCATATATGCATATAGATATGTATCTATGTATATATGCATATGTGTTCTTATCAACATTATATTTGATCTTTCTATTATATAAATTGAAATTTTGCCTAAATAAATTAAACAGTAAGTGCCTTCCCTAATGCAACTCAATGTGTAGAACAGGCAAGCAAATCCTAAGTCATGAAGATCTGCAATGTGGGTTTGAAAGGATTTCAATTTTCTGCTTAGTGTTTGTCACCTCACAAGGGTTGTCAAATAAATTGTACAGATGCCATAAGAGGACAATTGTACACTAGTTGCTCACAGACTTTTAGAAAGAGTAATTAATCCAGTAAAGGATTAGATATCTCTTAATGGTGGCTGGCTGTTTAACTGGCTTGTTTCTTACAGTAATTTGTTTTTCTGGAATGTCAATTTTATGTAACTGTATGTGGATCAAAACAACATGGGAAAAGTCAAGTTAATGAAATGTCAGAAATCATGCTGTACTTATTGAAAAAGGGGGAACAATATTCTGAAAGCCTCTGTACAATAATGCTTTCTAGTAGTATTTTAGAAGTGCCTAGTACTAAATGTTGAAATTGCTTAAAAAGAAATAAAAATCAACTCATGACTCACTTTTAACTGTCATTTTATCTGCTTTATACCACCCACTAGAGTCTCAGAGATAAAAGTGCTATATTTCTGAGAAGGACTAAAATCAAATTGACACAAAGGTGTTTTTATACACGTATGTCATGGTGGTAGATGGGACCCCTTACAGAGAATGACTCATGTTCCAAGAATGCCAGTTTCCCTTTGCACCTTGCATCTAAATACTTATAAGTAAATAAAACTCTTTTCAAATGTTTTTACAGGTCCACAAGCAGTGCATCATCAAAAAAGATGAGAGAGAAGGGTAAGGGTGGGGAAAAAGAACAGGGAGAAAGAGGAGGAAGAAATAATGTAAATAGCAAAAATTGTGTGATTCAGGAAGATCATATACTCCAGAACAAGTGGAAATTTTTTTTCAAGCCTCATTATAAAGAAGTTTAAATTTCCATTCAATATAATGTGTACCAAGATTAAAAAAAAAAAAAAACAAAAAAAAACAAAAAACAAAAAAGCAACACAAACAAAACAAAAAAAAAAAAAACAGGAAAAAAGAAAAAAGGAAAGAAATCCAAACAGGACAAGGTGATATATGCATATCATACATACCATATGTTATATACCATAATCTAACAAGCTAGCAACATAACAAAAATAAGGGCTTTTTCTCAAAAGGCAAGGAAAAGGCCTGAAAAATATGAAAAAAATCTCCTGCATATTTAATATAATGAATTTTCTAAAGAATAGTAAAATAATGCAGACACGTTAAGAGACATAAGCTGTTTCCAGTCTTAATAATTTAAACATGTTTTCAACCTCTGTGAAAAGCCAATGATATTTGATGTGTCATACCTGTCTGTATGTCTAATGCCATGCTCTAGCCTTATAAAATTATGTTTCAAAACTTCTCAACAAAATGTTTTCTATTCTACCCAATCATAATTTTGTGACAAGATACACAATTAAAAATCTAATTAATTTCTAATAACTGCTTCTTACTTTATCATACTTGGAGTACTTTAACTCTGGACTACCTGTTTAACATTTTAGATTGCATATATGTGCAATCCAATGAAATCACAGTTAATATCTCAAGCATCCAATAGAGAACTTTGGTAAAGGAAACAGTCTCCATGGAAATGCCAGGGTTGAGCAGGAAATAACAGGGAGATGCGGTGAAAAGAGGGCATCCCACAGATGTGGTACTGCACTTTTCTGAGGCTGGACTTCCGTATCTTGAGCCACTCCATAAAGAGCCAACAGAGAAACCATTTTCACAACACATGTGCCAGGAAGAAAGGTCAGATACTGGTCATACCTGCAGGGAGGGGAAGGAACTCCTCAACAACCCCCAAACCCACCAACTAGTTTCCGGAAAACTCTGAAGGTACAAACTACATATGCACCAAAGCCAAGGGAACTCTAGAAGCATAGACTGCTCATGACACCTAATTAGCCTAATGAGTCCAAGTGCCCACCTGGAGGAGGGGCAAGGAACTATAAAAATACATGAATCAAAGGCCTGGGTGGCATGCCCCTCCAAAACTGGACATCTAGGCTGACTGGACCAACGCTGGAACTAGGACTGGTGAGATCTTTATTTTTTTTGTCTTTCTCTCTCTTCCTCCCTTCCTCTGACTCTCTTTTTCTCTCTTTCTCCTTTTCTCAGCCATTCTCTATCTCTGTATCCCTGCTTATAAAGCAAGACTTGTCAGCATATGTTACAAGATTTGCGGTTTGTCAGTGTATGTTATAAAATTTGCAGTTTGTTGGTGTATGCTATAAGGTTTACCACTTGTTGCAGAGGTTGCAAGGCTTATGGACAAAGTTTCATGCTAACATCTGTTGTGAACAGAGAGAAGTTGAGTTTTGTGAGTTGAAAAATCCTTGGTGTTGTTCCACCTTAATCCTGACCTGGGAATCAGTGAATCTGAGTCATCATTCTGAGAAATTGGGATGTGACAATATAATAATAACTAAACACTGAAGATCTTCAAAGTACAAAGAACTCTTCTTATCCTTAACTTCATTCTACCATAAATTTTGTCTCTAACAAAGGGTGAAAGGATAAAAAGGAAAATAGTAAAAAAGGAAGAAAAATATTTTAGAAATTGAGTGTGTAATAATGAGGCATAATATCTCAAGATTCTATTGCTATCAAATATGCTGTGACACTTTTTACATGCATCTTATATGCCACAGAATAATAGAAACTATAAAAGGTCCTGACAGTACACTAATGGATTTAATAATCTTGACAATAGGTCACAGGGGAGGAATTAGTTTATAGATTAGGATTAATAGCTAGAATTTTTAAACAACTAGAATTCCCAGATAGTTATAAAGGTATAAAATATACTCTTCCCTTAATCTTGATTTTCATGTTCCCAGTCTTGTTGATAGAATTTAGTTTTCAGTTGTGAAATCCAATTTGAGTGGTCACATATATTACAGTATTATACACCAATACGTACTTGTAAGCTGAACCAATGGCTATAAAATCTAAGTTATTTAAGGAATCCTTGTGACCTCTGTACCTATTGCACTATACCTTTATGCTTTGTTAAGGGAAATTGTTAACCAGGACAAACACACTCGTGCACATGCATACATGTACACTCTCTGCAGCAAAGCAACTATGTTAATGACCTCATTCTAAAGAAGTCACCTCTCCAAGCATAAATATTGTGTTCCTAATGTAAAGGACCTTTATAATTTTTGTATTACTCCACGCCAATTGTTAAGTTAGCAAAGCCATATTTGACTTCTTACTTGCCCATTCTTGTCATTGTCACCTACAATCATCCTCATATTTTCTAAAAAACCTTAACTTCTTTGTGGAATGACTTTCCTTAACTGGTCCCTGAAGCTGCTTTAAACCTCTGTGTCAGCCCCAGTGATGCATAAAGTCGAGAAATATTTGCAAAGTTATTAACATCCAGATAACAAGTGTTAGTATAAATATTTCTATGTGATTTACTTCTATTTTTCTTTCTCTTACATATTTATTACTGCTTTTGGATTGGGCAGGTATTCAATATTATTACAAATATGTAATCAGTACAGGAGATAAGATTTAGACTTAAATCCTAATAGTATACATAAAGGATATCCTGAAATGTAAACTGAACTTCTTGGTCCAAAGGAACATCATGCCTTATTCATGTCTTCTGGAATTTTTCAGGATGAGGAAACTGAGGACAGATAGGGAAAGAGATGATTTTTGTGCTCTAATTTTAAGATTCCAAATAGTAAAACAAATAAAAAATTACATGCCATAAACCTAGATGGACATAAATACAAAATATCATAATAATGTATCTAATAATATCAGTATGTCTACAATTTAATTACTGCCACAACTCTTGGTTGTTCATTGTAGCTCTGGATAACAATCATAGGAGGAACATTTCATACTTATGTTCTCAATCTCATATATATTATTACATTTACAGTATCATTTTTTTGCCTCTGGTTTCTTTAATCTGTACTGTCATATTCATTGTAAATCTATTATAGAAGGATGCTCTAGACACTGGAGATTTATTTTATTTTCATTTAATTGTAAGGGGAGATAACATGACTTGTTCCTGTTTATGAATTTTCTTTTGCATTGAATATATTATTACGTACTAGTCTATGAAGAGCAAAACAAGAAATAAGAACTCTGAGAGATATTTAACACCATGGGAAAAGGAAGTCAAATTAAAAGTACTTCAGAGTTTTCTGTGACAGAACGGACTCCTCTGGGAGGATGATTGTCTGTATTGCAAAAAATTTGGAGGGCTCTCCAGACATCATGATTTGGATTCCCATGATTTGTATGCTGACTGTATTTCCCTGTTGGAAACGTATATGAAAAATCCTTTATTATTTGATTCTTTTCCTGGCCAATCCTCTCGTGCCACTTTTAGCTTTTATAAACCATTTGGCTTTACTTCATAATCTTCTTAGTGCTCTTTATATTTTGTTTTATGTCATGTGATATTGTTTTTTCCCCCACTGATATCTTTTATTACTTTCTTAGTTACTCACATGAGTCTCTTGTCCTTTCTTCCATTATTATTTCTGAGTAGTATCATATACCAATTTCAGAAATATTTAGATTTATTTCCCTAACATTTTAACCTTTGTTACTTCTCTAACAGGAGCTCAAAATGACAACTCCGGAGGTTTGAACTTCCCAATTGTGGATGTGGATATAGCATTGGTAGGAGGATGCTCTGTCAACTGAAGTTGGTCTCCATGTTTTAGACACCTAGCATCTCATATAATATCCTATAATTCACTCCATTAAAGCACTTTTATTAATTTCTCAAGAGAGAAGATATTATACAGAGTGAGGGGAGGTTATCTCTACCCTCATTTCTGTTCATTTTTGTTTTCCCTTGGAACATGATTATTTATAGCCCATATAATTATGCCAACAAAAAATTTATGTATGTTGTCTTGTTTCTTAAAAAAGTAATTTATATTACTCCTTCAGAAAACATTAATATATTGTTCCTAAATTCATCAAATTAAGGACACTGAACTGTAAAAATTTGACTTTTTTCCCTTTTTAAAATCGAGCTAAATGTTGATATACTGTTCACTTCTTCAATGCTCATCAACACTGTCTAATAGTATAGAGAAGCCTCTGTGCTTGAATCTGCCGTCTTCTTGTATGACCTTAGTCTACACTAATGAGCTCCCTGATTGACAATATACACAATTTTACAACTAGGTTTCTGGTTTAAATTAATTCCATGTTAGTTGTGACTGAAAGTCATTACCATCTCACAGCTGTTCCTTGCTACTGTCTATGAAGAATGAGTTATGGGGTTTTATCTGTCTGCAGTAACTGAAAGTGAACGGGTGTCTCCATCATTAAACCACCAATGCCAAATGGCATCTGTCTTGGTACTGTAAGATGTGAAGAACATCAAAATTGTGCTCTCCTTCACTCTATTGAACTGATCCAGATGTTATCTGATAACAGTTTTTACTCAGAGGGCATGTGACACCATTTTCATGATGCCTCTCACTGAAAAAATCTTAAAAATATTTGTAAAATTCTTTGCATTATTCTGAACATTTAACAGGTTGAGCAAAAAAAATTGTTTGGATTACTAGATCTGACAGAACTTCTCATGAAAGGACATACAGTGAAACGTTAGACCTTGTTTAAGAAAGCAATTCTTAAAAGGCTGTCTCAAGTGGTTTGATCAGAATCTAATTTTTGTATTCATCAATAAATTGTTACTACAGTAAAAATTTATGGGGCAAAGAAAATGTAAATTTCTTTGTTTTAATCTCCTGCAAAATGTGATTATTTTATTTCATGTCATTTTACAAGCTTCTGAGTCCCTGTTTTAACCTTCTTTTCTCTAGGCTGTTACTGTTGAATCTGGCCAATGGTCATCTTCCTCTTTAACATGAGTGGTTTTAGGTAAAGACCCTCCAGATATTTTTGTGTATTGAACCTTCAGACATACTATTTACACTTACATTCTTATCAACAGTTGTTATCAAGGTCATTTGCCATAGGGGGCCATGCAGACACCCCCACATTATGGACAAATTTGTTTAAATGATCACTAACTCTATCTACCTCTACTGCAAGCAAAGCTTCACTCCATAGAGTCTCTTTAGGCTCTGTGACCAGAGAGCAGAACTTACCAGTAAATATTGAGGAAAGATTCTGAATACCTTAGCCTTTTCCTTGTCCTTTGTTACTAGCTCCCCTGCCCCACTGAGAAGTAGGCCTGTGTTTTCCCTGACCATTAATTTCCTGTCAATGTATTTACAAAAGCCCCTTCGCATGCTTCAGTACCTTCAGCTCCAGTTGGATTTTGGCCTTCCTAACTCCATCTCTGCAAGCTCAGGCAACGGCACTGTGTTCCTCCTAGGTAGCTTATCCCTGTTTCTGTCTTCTGTGTACTTCCTTTTTCTGTTTGAACTCTGTCAGGAGTTCCTTGTGTAACCATGCTGGCCTTTTTGACACCTACTCAACTTTTTGTACATTGTAATGGGCCATCCTTGTGTTTTGAAGAAGTTGTCCTTGAAGACCAACCAATTGTCCAGGGCTCCTTTGCCCGTCAAGGAAGTTTTCCATAGGATCAAAGCAGATCCTTCAATATCCTGACAAGTAGAAGACCATCACTGGTCATGATGCTTTCAGTTTATTTAAGGAGACTTCTCCTCTTCTTTCGTGCTTGGTCTCTAGAAGACCCTTAGAGCAGTATTCTTGTTGGCTTTTCCTCTGATTCTGACCTCTAAGTTTTCAACTGCTTTAGCACCCTTTGCAAAGGGAAAATACATTGAAACTATACTTTTTCATGGAGTGTCACAACTCCTCATCTTCTCTGCCCATATTTTCTCAAAGGTTTGAATACATCCATCTCAGCATGCTTGTTAGCAGCCTACCCTACCATTTCTCTGTGATTTCAATGGGATTAAAGGTCTGAACACACATGGAACTCTAAATCCTCCTGTTTGTTTTCCACATGGTGTATATTTGAACACAGGCTTGAAGGATGGGTGCCCATTCACAGTGATTTCTTAGAAATTTGAGAGCGACCTCCATCATACCATTTCCCGGGTACTTCCTCACTGCCTCTAGTATATTAGTTTCAGTATTTAGTCACCATATTTTCACAAACCTTCTATAGTTCTCTCCTAAGTAACTTATTGACTTACTTTTTTGCCCTTCTTGTCAACTAGATCCTGTCTCTCTTTAGCTGTTCTCACTATTCAGTGAGGGTCTCGTGATTGATAAGCCACAGTCCTTCCAGCAGCAATGGCTGGGCAGTCAGTCGGGTACTGGCTCAGAGGATGCACACAGTCTTGTCCAAGCATCACCACTTCACCATCAGTGTCAAAGAGACCATCACCTGGACTCCCCTGACTTTCACACTAACCCTCTCATATCTGTGATCACTGCTGATACTCTTCGAGTCTCCCTTGGTAATGCCATTCATGGTTGTATGGATGAGGGAGAATGGGTTATAATCCACAAGCTGGACAGTATCCCCACAGCCCCTTGAAAGCTCATATTTTTAATGAGACTACGAGTTAGTTAAACAGATGCCAAGTAACATAACAACACTGATACTCAATTTGAGAAAAAAAGGAAAAATAATGGTAAAAATGAAAGAAAATGAAACAAGAACAGTTAAAGAGCTAAGAGAGAAACCAATCTCCAAGCTCAAAAAGTTTGATCCACTCATACAAACATATACAAGAAATAAAATAATTACATAATAATCAATACATTTTCCAAAAGGCTTATTAAGTCATTGCCTTGAAAAATAAAATTAAAAATAAAATATTTATATTAATAACAACTGAAAGGGAGAAAAGATATAAGTAACAAGAAATGAGCATTTCACAATATTCTAGTGATACTTTCTATTTAATAAGTAATGAAAAGAAAATATGATTATGAATCATAGCATAATATAACTTGGTTTTACCATTCAGTTAAGATGTTCCTTACAGAAAGACTAAATTAAAAAAATATGCTGGGTGTGGCAAATTAAATTATTGTACAGAGTAATATATTATATTAAAATATTTAACAATTACAGTCATTCAAATCCCAGCTGTGCCTCTGTAATAAAATTGAATATTAAAATAAAAGATTGTCCCATTGATTTAATATATGATTTTTGTATATTATATTATATACCACAAAAAAGGTCAATAATATATTAAAAAAATGCAACAAGACAACTAAAATATGAGACAGAAGATAAAAACCTGGTATTATCCATTGCGCCTCTTGACTATTCTGTGCAGTCAGGTTCCTTCTACTGATTATATAAGGAACATGAACATTTAATTGAGAACTGTTTCACTTGGAATCTAAAACATCAGGGAAATCTGATGCCTAAGCAAGAGAAGCTAGTTCATGCACAGAATTAGTCACTTTGTTCTGCTTCTCTTGAAACATTCATCACTATATTTTGAGTGCTTCATTTATTTTAATATACTGCAAAATAAGTGGAGTATTATTGACATTTTACAGAAGAAGTAAGCCTTGAGTAATATACTAAAGGCAAAAAGTTATTATTTGGGTATTTAGTTTGTTGGGTATCTAACTCTTTTTTGGCCAGATTTCTCCAAGTATGGTAGCATATGATAGGATTTTCTATATTGAAGCAGTTCACACTGAATTTATCTGGTATCTACTAATCACTATGCAAGGTCTCCATTTGCGAAACCAAAAAGGAGGAATGAAAACAGTTCTTGTGAAAAGTTTAGGCTAAACAACTTGTTCTTATATTATATAGAGGCTGAGGAGCATAAGTAAATTAATACGCAGTGGTATAATATTTTTCTGTCAGGAAATGCCGATTCACTAGGATTGAAAAATTTAGCAGGAGGTATTTCAGAAGCCACATCTTCTTACCAGCTCTCCTTTTTAAATTTAGAACTATATTTCTCCTTAGGAAGTGATACCAGTATTTCCTCTACACAGAAAAGGACATGATACAGAATGAACAATACATTAAACAAGATAGTTCAGGATGTGTAAGGTAAGGAATTTGGGGAACTCCTGTGCCATTTACACATTGGTGAGACAATGTCTGGAACATGTCAACCATGCTCAGAAGAAATAATTGAGCCCTGTAAGAATCAAGAGTAAAACTAAAATGATAACTAGGGAAATGGAGATCCTGTGTAACAAAGATTGACTGAAGAGCTTGCTCAGTGCTCCTCTAGTGCTGTACTGTGATAAGAATTTTCTTAAGCTGATCTCAAGTGGTCCTCTAAAATGAGCAATAAAAAAAAAAAAAAAAACAAAAAAAAAACCTACTTTCATGTTGAAGCTTTCTAGATGTGTGTAATGGAGAATAAGTCTCTACTCTTCAATTTCAGAAAACTGGACTCAATGTTCTATTCCAGTAATATATGCCACTCATGAGCCATAGAAAAGACTTTGGTAAAAAAAAAAAAAACAACAAAAAAAAACAAGAACTGTAATTTTATCCTACATATTCTAAAAGTTTAGGGCTTGAGGGGAAAAAGAGCCTTTTACTAAGAGTTTTCATGTGCACTGCACTTTCCAAGATTTAAGCAACATCAAGAAAGTAGAAAAACAGAAGTATTATTGTGTTGACACCCACATAATGCTTCAGCAAGGCTGTAAGACTGGATTTCCTATGCAACTTCCTGTTATATCACTTTAGAATTTTGGCTTCTATTATGCAAATTGGATAAAAGTACTTCTTATGAAGATTATGCCTTTCCTCTGCTTGCCATTGATTAATCACTTTTGCTCTGATGAAGCTTTCTGATCATCCTATCCTCCCTCCTTTCCCTTCCCACTCTTCCATTCTCCTACATCATAATCCTATTCTTGTCCAACTTCTTTCTTACATAACTTCAAATCTTCTTTCCAGTTTTCATTTCCCTTTTCCAACTCTCTGAGTTCCACTTATGACTTCCAAATTTTCTACATGGAGACCCATATTTAAGAACATACAAGAATTAAACCTTGAGGTCATCCTGTAACTCTCAGCACCTAGAAAAAAAAAAATGTACAACATCACAGGTTTTTAGTATTTGTTGCAATGGTCTGAGTACAATTTTGGCCTAAGAAAATACCATTGTCACTGCTCACATTAGTGACTGGTGACATGACGGAGCTCGTAGTGCTTTCCCACTCTGATAGAGAATATAGTCTATTTGTGAGAAGTTTGGCACTGCCTGGTGAAAATCAAATCTTTGGCAGGTCAGATACAAAAACTAGAGTTCCTATTAGCAAGTAAAAATTGCAGTTTTCAAGATTGGCCAGTATCCAGCTGATACAAAAAGAACCATTGCCCCCTTGCAATGTAGTTCCTTTGCTCTGAATCATGGAAACACTAGAACTGTTTAAGAGGAAAGCAGCCAGAAACTTTCATCACACAGAAAAATACTTTATTCATTGCTACTTTCTTGGAAATGACTGAATAGTTTTCATTTTATTTTTCCACAGTTGTTAATTGTTGAATGACTTTAAAAAGCAGCACAAACAGGCCTCCCTAACATAAATACAAACTGAAAAATACTAGGAAAAAACTAACAAAATCAAGACTAGTGGCAGATTTTAATCTCTCAAACAATAAAAAGTCTACTACAACCTCTGTATCTGAAAGCTTTTTTGTACATTTAACTTTGTACTGGTTCAGACTGGGATGAAGTTAATTTTCTTCATAGCATCTCATATGGTACTGTATTAGATTTGTGATCAAAACAATGCTGATAACACACTCATGTTATAGCTATGGCTGGGCAATGCTTGCACAGCATCAGGGCCTTCGGTGTTTCTCACTCTGCCACCACAGTGAACAGATTGGGAGTGCACACAAGTTTGGGAGGGGACACAACCAGGCAGATGAAAATGGAAGCAAGTGAGTGCCCTTGTGGTGCTTACCTGTATACTGAGATTAATTCACAACAAACTTACATGTTTCAAGAAAAGCAAGTAAATGTGAGCCTTGTTAATAAAATATGACCGCATCAGAAGTGTTTTATTTTTCTAAATATCCTTTCATTTGTTTTGCATACTAGACAGAAATCAGTTTAGACAACCAATTTCAAGAGGAAGAACGCTAAAACTTTCAATCTGTTATGACTGAAGATAATCTCTACTAAATGATGACATGAAGGCAGTCTTGATACTATTGGTATACTCTTGGTAATTGTCCTGGTTTGGGCTGAAATAGAGTTAATATTCCTTTTCAGGAAATAGGTGAGTGCTGCGTTTTGGATTTAGCTTTGGGTTTGGTATGAGAAGAATGCTGATAGCACACTGATGTTTTCAGCTGCTACCGAGACTCTAAGGACTCTCCGACTCCTCATGTTCTGCCCGTGTGCAAGGGCACAGGGAGCAGGGAGGGAGCATGGACAGAGCACCAGACCCTAATTGGCCAATGCAATATTCCGTATCATAGAACGTCATGTTCACTATATAGAGGAGGGGTGGTTGGGAAGGAACTCTCTCGCTTCCGGGATTGCGATTGCGGGATCTTGGTATCTCGGGGTCACTGGCTGGGAACAGGCTGGATATTGGTTAACGGGTGGTGAGCAATTACACTGTACATTGCCTGTTTATATATTTCTTTTTTTTCCCTATCATCATCATTGTTCTCATTTTATTGCCATTATTAAACTGTTCCTATCTTAGCCTGCGAGTCTCCCTTCTCCCCTCTAATTCCCTCCCCCATTCCCAGGTGGGGAGGGGGAAGGGAGGGTGATTAGCTGTGGTGGTTGGTTGCCGACCAGGCCCAAACCATGTCAGTAATATTATTATAAATGTATATCAACAAGAAATACCCATGGTCTTCATCTGACAGTGCATCAGAGTGACAAAAATAGGAAAGAGATGTTACATAACTTTCAGAAAACTTTACTGAGAAGTGTAATTTGGGTGAAATAGTGAAATAGTGGAGCATTAGACCTTTCAATAGTAACTTTAAATGATCAATGACCTAGGTTCTTCTTTCTTTTTTATTTTGTTTATTTTCTTTTCTCTTTTTTTTTTTTTTTTTTTTTATTTTTTCCCAAAACAGTTCTACATCCTAAGTAGACTAAGACCATAGCTAAATTATGTTACAGTTTTTATATCTGTGCAGTCTTAGTACCTCTACACAGGAAGTAGGACACTGTGAAAGATAATGGTAGAGTGCCAGGAGGTGGAACCAGACCTAGGAAATACTCTCAGTTTAGGTACTAAAACCAGCTGTTATTAGAGCAATTACTGGTTACTGGGAGTACAGAAATCCGAGAGCAGCTAGCTTTGTCATTTAAGGAACCTTAAGTTATAGTATGGTCCGAATCAAATGAAAGTGTGTAAAATAATTTAAAAGGAATAAATCAAAATTTGCTTAGATATCACTAGTCTTTTATATACATAGATTTCTCTTAGAGGAAAGGAGGAAGCATGTATTCAAAACACCTTAGTCGTGGTGCAGACTCTTACACATTCACTCTCCTGAACTTGGTGTTGTGCAGTATTTTGCAGAGATACATAATAAGCCAGAATGTAGCAAAGTCACATTAATATATCATCACACTTTAACCAGTAAGCTTGCTTTCTCTGTGGTTGTGACTATCCTACTAATGATTCACAACAACCCAAATTTATTTTACTGTACTCTATGGGTATACAGGCATTGCTAAATAGAAGACAATCAGGGAAAAAAATCTATACATAGCACTTAAAGCTAGCTCCTCTACATCAGAACAGATTTATACAGCACTTTAACACTTTCCCAAAGACAAGTGTCACACAACCCAGCACTTATCTTGAGTCTTCTCTGGGCCCACACAATGCACATAAAGTTTGAAAGAATTATTATCTTTTGAGTGTAATTCTGTTCAGTGCATGAAATAAGTTTGAAGTTATGCTTTTTAGAATGTCTGAAGTGTGTGGGTTATGCTGCTGCTCACTGGAATGGTGTTTTTATAAGATGGCACTGACAGTGTATGCTCTATGCCCTGAAGGGGTCTGTAAACATCAGGCAGAATTTTCTACCCCTCAGCTATGCCTGCATTAATATTGGCCTGGGCTCAATGTTATCACCTTCCAGATAAGTTTGATATTTTCCTAAGTGTGATATGTGAGGTTATTCTACTAAGTTACTTTAACATCACAAATGTGAAAGCAAAGTATTGGATTTACAGGTCTGAGATAAATTAATTGTATTACTGGTATGCTGATACGTATAATTTTTTTTTTTTTTTTTTAGAAATGTAGTAGTGACTTTGCTGATTAAAAAGGAAAATTATTTTGTTTGTTTTTTTTTTTCTTAAGACTGCTGTCTAAAAGTATTTCTGATTCATAAGGAAATACAAGATCAAACTGTAGTGAAACTATGGTTGGTGTCACACAATAAGTTCTGATGTGAATTTGAAACCACAAAGAAATATATGTAAGACTTATACCTACATGTAAATATGTTACATATGTCTAAGAATTTACCTTAATGTTTATAAGAATTCTTGTAATTGTGATGCAAAAATATGTTAAAAAAATATATAAAGTATACATATAAAATAAAATGCAAAGTATATATCTAGGGAGAAGTATTTTTAAGGCCCTCAAGGTGATATTTTTGGATATCATGTCATGTTGCTTTTAGTCATACAACATTCAGATAAACAAAATTAGTAACTTGATTTTTCATTAAAAAAACTCAGCCCCATTTATTTTTTTTTCAGTTGTAATAGAACTGTGACTTTTTGTGACAATTCCATTTATATAGGTCAGAATGAAGGTCAACAAAGGTAAAAAATTGCTAATTACATATTATAAAAAGTAAAATAGGTTCATATTCTTTGAGTATGAGTTTTTTAGACATTGTTATTTTTCATAAAAAGCCCCTATCTGACTAACGTTTTGCTTGTCATCCAGCTCTGCTTCTCTCTATAAATCCCACAGTAGCCATCTGATTTATGGAAGCTTCACTACAAAGCCCCAGCTAACTGTTTCCCGACACGTTTGTGAGCTACATTCAACTCCATGTCGAACTCCCTTGCAAGTCAATGAGAGTTCTGCACAAAATTTTAAAGGTGTAATGTAGCTTGAAGGTCACTTTTCTTTAAGGAATAGTAGCTTACTAGGAGAGCTTAACAAACTGAGCAGGTCTCTCAAACAGACAAAGCTTGAGGCAGGATTCAGTAGGTTATAACAATCAATATTCCTGACAAAGTTGGGGATATTTTTTGCTATTTCCAGCAGCACACTTTGAACTGATCATACTGAACCCTGGATTCTGTAAATGTTTTGAAAGTAGAAATAAGCATCACTTACATGTAATCTTTTATGACATCAACAGCCCTTGTCTTTATTTTATCTTGTCAACTTCCCCACTCCTTCTATAATGACACAATTAAGTATATCTATTTATATACGTAAATTTTCACGATAATGTAAAAATGTAGGAGTTAAAATATTTTCTGTGCTTTAAACAAAATACTAGAAGATGTGTTTATTGATTGACTGGAAATAATATATTATAATGTTTGATGCCACAAAGAAACTCAGAAAAAGACACTTTAATTGACATGTTGTGATTTATGGTAAGGTGTTAAGTGACCATACAAGAAGTAATCACAGTTCACAGTAATAACTATGGAAATAGTATGACCAGATAGACAGACTGAGCAATTGTTAGAAACAGGTAATATATTTCATACCATATAAAAGAGAGATCTTATCATTGATGAAATATTCAGTAAAGCTTCATCCTGCAAGGATCCATCCAAGCACCTGCTGAAAGCAAGCTTTTGCCTTCAGACTTCCTCTCATTGAAGTTAACAGAAAAGCTTTCTTAAGTCTTAGACATTCCTTCGAGGCACAACTTGGTGCTAAAGGATAGTTATGCTTAGTCCCTTTTCCAGATACCTAATTTATCTGGTGGTTATGACACCTTAGTATGTGTTGTCTCAGTTACTCCTCTGTGAGCTACAATGAGAAATAAAAAAGGAATGAGCCTGGAGATAATCTACAAAACATATTAATTATTGTTCACTGATATAGAATGCAACTTATAAACTACTTCAGAGTTTCTATAATGAATTTGCTGAATATTTTAAATAAAATATATGCAGTGTATTATTCTATAATTTCTTCTGGTTTTAATGTTGATAAAATATCCTTTACAGGCCTTATATGCTATTAACAGAAGAGAAATTATTGAGAAACATTCAAGTTCCAAAGCCTTGGACCACTGTAATATAATATATGTGTGTCTTCTTCAGGAGCAGAGTTCATAGATGAAAAATAAGTCCTCTTTTTCTTATTGTTCTTTAACCTTTTTATCATCTATCATTAGAGCATCAGGACTGTTACCAAGGAAGTTAAAAAAGAGACACAAATAAAGAAAAATGTTCATGAATATTAGGAACACAGTTTCCCTGAGAACTGCCCCCCACACCATGAACCAATACTTATCTGGTAAGGCAGTGATTAAAATCTTATTAACTGAATCTCATTAAAAGCCTTTATGATATTTATCTGTAAAGTACAAAAATAAGGATCCTTAGGAAACAAAACAAAGTCATCCAACCTTTTCCAATCTTGTTTGTGCCATAATACATCATCTGTATTGCAAGCCAAGTATACTGACAACATAGATGAAAGTTTAAATTTTAGGGGCCAGTGAACACTAATTTTTTCTTTGTTGCAGAAACAAAGTTCTCAACAACTTTTTGCTTAGCTACTATTCAATATAAACCAATATGTTCACTTAATCTTCAAAATTTGTAACCTGCATCTTGTTAACTAATATACTAATTTGACAAAAGTATAGTGGTCAAAAACATATAGGGACATTTGTTCATATATTCATAACAGTTTGTTGGGTGAATTTGGGAGAAAGGGAAGAGGTTAATGAAGAACAGTATATGTATGGACTGTTTTCTTATGAGTGAGAATTTCCTTATTTCATCATCCAGCTCTCAATAACTAGCAGGACCTGCAGATAAAACATATATTCTATATTTATATTCCTAAATAACTTATAACACAATAATATATTAACATTTGTATCAGAGGTTATCATTTTAAAGAGTGAAAACACCTTAGCTTTTTTAAGAGACCAGCAACAGATACAGTGAATTACATCTTTCTTCTTTCCTTTAACCCTTTGATTTGAAAATGTATGAATTTTCATTTTCTTCTTTTCTTCAAATCAGACCCAACTATGACAGTCAATTTTACATCCTCTATGAAATATAAATAAACAGTAACTTACCTGTCATGCAATCAGTTGAATCACATTCCAAATGTTTTTTGTAGGAAGGGCTATCTGCCTTTTTGATGTGTAAAAGTATAATTCATCACATCAATGGTATTCAGGTTTTGCATTAGGGTTTTGTAAGCAGAAGTCATTGGAGATTCTTTTAAAACATGTGTCCTAGCACTGGTTAGATAAACCCAACAAAAAACCACATTATTGCATAGAAATAAACTCATCTACTGACTCCCAAGCAATTTCTTTAAACTGCTCTCAGGCCCAGCCAGCAAAAAAAAAAAAAATTTTTTGAAGTGTGTTAGGATATTGATTAGAAATAGTATCTACTATCAAGTACATATAAATTAAGTGAAACAACTCACAATCATTTATATAAGCTTATAAATTTTAAGAACCCCATTAACACCCTTTCTCTCATTTTTTTCCCACTTGACCCCAACCTAAAATAAAGACTGTTTTAATAGGTGTTAATAAGTTATTAAACTGGATGTTTTGGAAGAAGCTTATATAACAGTACTTTTCATTTTAATCTGCATATATTCTTTCACTTCTTGAATCATTTTCTGTGGTATATCTATCTTTATCTGTTATGAACTTCAGATGTGTTCAGACAGACGCTGCCAGTATGGTACTGATGAAACTATACTTTTAGTGGGCAGGGAAATGAATGCTTAATCAGTCAGAATTAACCTGAAATGTGTTTTTTATCCAGGTGATGTCATGTCTTTGATTCTTAATTCCCAATTATTACAGTCTCTTTCCCACCAGCACACACCATCCTTTTTCCATGAAGATTTGTGTGAATAGTATAGCATGTGGTAGGTATCCAGATCATGCCATGAAGTGAGAATTTGTGTAAACTGAATCCAGAGAAATGTGGTCAGTAGTGTTCCCAGTTTCCACAGTGGACAGAGCCAAAAAGAGCTTGGGCAATTTTTCAGGCTACATTTAGAAGGTTAAGAATTACATGCCTGAATATAATCTCTGTGAATAAATCAATACCAAGTCTCGTTACATGTTAATCCAGTTTTTTATATTTCTTTCATCACTTTAGTTAGCATCATCTGCAATAGCACAGAAAGTATTATTCATATACAGTATACACATATTCACACAGGCTTTAACTTTGCAGCCTACCTACTTTTCCTATGAAATCATCCTTTCAGTGATAATCAAATTGGCTTGACTAAGGTCAAAGTAGCTTCACTAAAAAGATGAGCAGCAGTCAGTAGTCAGGGCTAAGTTAATTTAGGATGAGAGAGACCCATTTCAAGCCGAGTAAGCAGAACTTCAGCTCCCAGAAGTTAAACATATTCAAGCTAGTGAGTATTGTTGTTCCTCCCACCCATCCATTATAGATTATACACTACAAAGGCATGTAAAGAAAAAATTATTTGCTTCCAGCACTACAAAAGGATAGGCAGAATGCATTCATGTTTATCCCTTATATAAACTATATCCTGTATGTAGTTCATAAGTTAACAGGAGTTAAAAATTAGTAAGCAAACTGTCTTGAAAATATGTATCATCCAAATCATAAGTATAACGAGGATGTGGATCATTAAGAAAAGATCTCCAGGCTCTGCCAAGATGTAGAAATCCATAAAAGTCAGTTCTTATAAAATCTGGTAAACAGAAAGACATCACTTCTCACTTAAAGACCTAATTTCTTGCTAGTGATACCATCTGATTCTTTATTTTTCCACAAACCTCTCTATATTCATGTATAACTTGTGTATAGTTTGTAGCTCTATATTCATTGTATAAAATACAAAAATATTTTCTGCAACCAGGACAATTATGTGCCTGTGGTGGGTTGACCACAGCTGACAACTAATCTCCCATACAGTCACCAGTCATGCCACTCCCATGGGATGAGGGAGAGAATCAAAAGGACAAAAGTAAGAAAACTCATGTATGGAGATAAAGACTATTAAATAGGTGAAGCAAAGATATACATGCAAGCAAAGCAAAACGAAGAATTAATTCACTGTTTGTCATCTGCAGGCAGATGTTCTGCCTCTTCCAGAAAATCAGGACCTTAGTATGTATAACAGTTACTTGGGAAGACATCATAACCATGAACATACCCCCTTTTTCCTCCTTTTCCTGAGCTCTAATTGCTGAGCACAATGTCATATGACATGGAACATCCCTTTGGTCTTGTTGGATCAGTTCCAGTTTTGTCCCCTGCCAAAATCTAGTTTATTCACTGGAACAGGGAAGAGACTGAGAAACAGGGAAAGCCTTGATGACACGTAAGCAATAACTAAAACACTGTTGTGTTATCAACACTGTTTTGGCCACAAATCCAAAATACAACATCATTTATTCTGCTACGGAGATAATTAACTCCACCTCAGACAGACCCAGTACAGTTACCTAATGGTAATTTTTTGCATAAGTAGATCACAATGTTTGTCATTCTCATAGTCATTGCTCTTTTTACCTCAAAGTGTCTCAGAAGGCATCACAAAAATACAAAGGGAAATTAACCAAGCTCATAGCTGTAGTATGCACATGCAGAATAAATACCTGATAGTAGGTTAAGTAGTAGAGGAGAAGGAATTGAAACTATCATCCAAAACAAAAGAATTTTAAAACTGACAAAATGCCTAAGAAACAAATTAAATAAATTATCAACAAAAATGAATACATATTCTTCCATCTGAAATGTCTTTTTCCTCTGTAAATTGCAAAAGCTTTTTTATATTTCTCTCACTGTATGATGCATCTTCTTTATCTTCCTAAGCCTTAAGACAATACAACATTGTTTGTTTCCATCTTGTCAAGCAATATAGGATCTTTACTGTTCTCAAATGCTGGGTGGAATTCTAAACCTCATAAGTCAGTTGTAATGCTATTATTTCTTGTTCATAAAATCTAATTCTATCCTGTAACCATCTAGATCCCTAATGCTTAGTCTTTCCATTTAATATATTTTGTTTTCAGTATTTCTTTCTTTTCTATATAAATATATTTTCTTCTCAATGCAGCTATGGTATCAACACTATTAAATACAGTTGTCCTGTAGGTAGTCTTGTGCAATTGTGTGAAAATCTTTGCAAACTTGCAAAAAGAAACTTTTCGTCTTCCATGATGCATCCTATGATGGTTTTCTGGATCCAAACATAGTGAGAAAAGCCTTTGATTTTGTTTCTGTTTGGTGGTTTCTGAACTTCATAATCAAGTCACTCATTGAAGGCTTGATCAATAAATGAGTGAGTTTTAAATCATCAAAATATGCAGCAGCAGGAAGTAAAATGTATAGGAGTTTAATAAAGAGAATAACTCATTTCAGATCACATTTGCTGGTCAGAGGAGACTGACAAAACTTCAAAATCTATACATTATTATTTTGATAATATTCAAAATTTTTTTATAAATATTTCTCTTGAGAAGATCCTCTGGGGGGAAAAAAGAAAAAAAAAAAAAAAGTAATATTCAGATTTGGAAATGCTGGACGTGACAGAAGAGGGACAAGAAGAGGACATATTCCTGTTACCAACAAAATAAAGTTCCTCCTAAAATAAATATGCTAAATTTATAAAATAATGAGTAATTGAATAAAGAGTTTAAAGGCATATACATGTATTATCAAACCACAGGAGATTATTTACTCTGAAGTAATTTTTCTTATGGCTGTATTACCAAGTCTAAGAAGTAATTATATAATATTTTTGTAAACTTTTAATATAAAAGATGATATAAACAGGTCAATATATAAATATGCTTTTTTAAAAAATAGTGTTTATATCATATTAGCACTGAGTTGTTAGCAGCTAGAACAGGAAAATAAAAAGTGCAGGTATTCAGTTGTATGTGTCAGTGTTATATATATGAGAAACAGTACTCTATTTTCTGGCAGTGTGTGTCAGAAAGGAAAAGGAAAGACATTTTGTCATTCACTTCTGCAAACGCACAGACACACAAAAACAGCAATACATGTAGTTTCATAAAGTAGCCTAGAGACAGATAATTTTACAGCCTATCACAATTTGTACAAATTAGGATCACAGATACAAGATATTCAGTTTCACCCAGTGCTATGGGGCTGTGTCAAAATTCAAATAACTCACAACAACAATTATGAATTATTCTGTTGACGTAAATTAACACCTGAGAATAAAAATTTTTAACAGTAGCAGATGCAGCCAACAGTGAAAACAGACACAAATATCTTCTCGTATTTATGCTGATCATTAGGTTTAGACTTGTCCATAAAAATGCTGTGATCTGTTGCTGGTAAGAGTCCACCTCTGTGCTCCTGAGAAAGGCTAAGAAACTAAAAAACCTAAATGCACTATTTTTTTTCTTATTTTTTTTTTCTTTCTTTCTTACATTATTAGTTTTCATTTCTTTAGCTTAATCTGATTTGACTATAAAAACCCCAAGGATGAGAATATCTATGTATCTAAGAGAACTATGGAATGGATGTAATTTTAAACATTGTTTTGCACTTGGATGACAATTAACACAGAACTGTGTTTTCAAGAGTTTACAATCCACAAATAAGTTATCTTTTAAAAATATTTATTAGAATTACCATTTAAGTAACTGAGATACAAATGATGTACAAAACTGCACAGCACTTAGAGATCTCATTTTGGGTTTTTTTTTCCATGTTCCACACCACATTCCAAAAATCAGTAGAAGAAATATGAGGGTCAACTGATCTGTACAACCACAGAGTCTGTGGGCTCTGCCTTATACTTGTTCCTGAAAATAAAGCAGATATATCTGGAGCCAATAATGTATTGTTTCTAAAAATTTGCCATGGTTCTATCTCTTGCCTCAGGAATTGATGTGAAAAACAGAGGACCACAATCATGTGGAAAGCCCAAGGCAAACAGTTCTGGATTCCCTTGAAACAGTATTAAAATGCTGAAGGAATTAAGGCAGTAACAGTGGACAACATATTTTAAATAAGACCTTAGGTGCAGTGCTGCTGGTGAGGAATAAATCAAGTAGTTCACAAGACTAGGACTGTTCTGTGCTCAAGTGTTTATTCTATTTTTAAAGAAGTCACAGATCATTAAAAAAATTTAATATCCTCTTAAAACTAATCAAAATTATTATACTATAAAGCAGTACTAAATTCTGTTATACGAGGTATATAAAAAAAAAAAAAAAAAAAAAAAGTACTAAAAGGGTGTAGAAGTCTGGAATAGCACAAATTAAACCTAGCCACAATATTCAGCATAAAACAGTTGTGATTTCTTTTTCCTAGTCTCAACACATTTCTCTTGTAAAAGAGTTTTAAATTTGCTTTCTATCTTTATTCAGTGAGATTCTTCTTCCATTACTAGAAGATTCTATACAGCCCCATCATGGTCTTAGGAACAGTGTTGAACACCCCATAAAAAAAGCACCACCTACATATCTAACTAATTTATTTTCTGAGTCAGAACATGAATCTGTACATAGTGCATCTCTTTTCAAACTTATTCCTTTTCACAAAAATACTGAGCCAGTTATTATGCAAGACATCATTGCTTTTCCTTGGGCATGTCACTTAAAAGCAATTCATCTCATCTAATTTTAGCCATACCTAAATGATAGACATCTGGCTTGCAATAATTGTCTAGGAACTTTCTTTCCAGAGACATCTGTCTCTTTGTACTAATTATAAAGAGATTCTGGATGGCTAGTTTAGATTAAATGCCTAATATTTGAAAATTGAAACCAGAGAGATTATCATCCCTCTTGTTACCACAAAGGTGCTTTACATAAGAGTGATCTACAAGAGCATAAAAAACCCAATAACTTTTTCTATCTTTGAACCAGAGATGAAATTACATGAAAAGTTAATATGACATCAAATCTGAGCAAGTACATCCTGAATTTCAGAAGGGTTTATGACCAAGGGTCACACCTGTGTCAGCCACATTCTTTCACCTTCTCATCATCTCTAGTTGTGTTTTGCCAATTGACGGGGTTAACACAAAGGACACAGACACCAAGCTAAAGAAATAGGCTTATTTTACTTTAGTAGAAATAGAAATTTTACTATAGTAGAAATAGCAGAAAGAATAAGCAAGGTAATGCACCTAGACATTACTATTTAAAGCTAGCTATAGTGATTAAGAAAGATACATCACCAATTGCCCTCATACTTTACCATCATCCAGACCCATGCATCAGCTGGGGAGCCCCGTCACAGCGAAGGGTCGGAGAGCCTTTCCTGGCAATTGGGAAGTCCTACGCAGTGCGTCCACTCGTAGGTGAGGTCTCCGTCTTTGCTGTGAGAGGGTCCAGCTTTTATACAGTTTAACAAACAAGTCTAAACAAAACGCACAGGAGATATCTGGTAGATTGATATGCCTCACTCAGGCATGTCCGGATCTGGCCAGGATCCGGGCATGTCTGAGGAGTTTCTGTTTTTCTTTACATTTGGGATTTATAGTTACTTCCTATTGTTTACTTATAGTTCCCAAGGATTGTTCCCAGGGTTACATTTTCATGCTGATAAGATATTGGTTGCTTCAGTCTGCTGATAAGATGCTGATTGCTGGTCGGGGAATTCACTCAGAAGTCAACTTTGGTTTGAGGCCTATTGTTTGGGCCCCTTTTTGTTTCAAGTTGTAAGAGATATTTCTTGCAGATATCACAGAATCATAGAAAAGTCTAGGTTGAAAGGGACATCTGGAAATCATCTCATCTGACCTTTGGATAAAACTAAAGCCTTGGATTAGGTTATCCAGGGTTCTGTCAAGCCGAGTCTGGAATATTTCCAGGGAGGAAGAGTACACCAGCTCTCTGGGTCACCTAATCCCATTGCACCTAGTTTAAAAGCTACTTCACTGAATTATCCAACCTATTGGCACAGATGTCCTTGTCCCTTGCTGGTAAGCGTATCCTGTCTCTTTGCTATAGCCCAGAGCCTTTGAAGAGAAACCCATGATAATGCTTCAGTCTCTGAAGGGTGAGTCACTCTTTACTTCAGAGGTCTATATCCACTTGTTTGGAAGTACATAGTTTTCATTTCTGAATGCAGAAGATTATGGGACTAGCTCAGTCAAAGCACCTAATTTACAAGTAAGTACATTTAACTGAGGAGAATCACACCTTCTCTTTCCAGTCTGTAAAATAAGCATGGTGATTCTCATCTACTAGGATACTTAGAAACTGAAGACATACAATTTCTGAAAAGACTGAGTATGTTTAGATGCTTTTACCTATTCGATCAAATAAAGGACCTAACCCATATATGTGTTTAAACTCTAGATACTGGTATATTTGATTGATATAAAGATGACAAAGTATGTTACTGTGCTATCATAATTACCTCAGTTTTATCTACCTATTTCTGAACAGGTTGATCATGAAAAGGTCATGAACAGGTTCAGATAATGAATATGTCTGAATGTGGAAAGGTGTTATATCTCTTCAGTGACTAGATGTTCAGTTTTACTACTGTCTCATTTACTGATTGTCTCATACAACATTCGCACTTTAGTTTAGCTTAATTAAAGTGTCATTGCCACCACTCTGATGAAAATTTCAGTTTTCAAGCTGAATATGTCAGAATGATACAAGCTGATAAAAGAAAAAACAAGCAAACAAACCAGCCTAGTGTTTTTCTTGCAAATTGAACTGTTCGGTCTTGGAAATTACTAAGTGACAACAAACACAATCTTTCTTCACCTTCCCTGTTACTATACTGAATGATAGCCGTTTTCTTTACAACTACCTCAGAAAATATTATTTTTCTATAGAATTGCTTTGAGTTAAAACTTTTCTTAGAACACTTTTTCCTATGCTAGCAAAAAAAATAAAATTAAATATTTATTAAAAAAAAAAAAGTTGGAAGTGAAACTAAAGACACCATTTTTTGTAACAGATCTGATTTAAGCAGAGTTTTTGACAGTATGGAAGCTTCTTTATATTTCCCATGTTCCTTCAAATATGATTTTACTTGAAGTATTACCCTTATGTGCTTGATAATAATTTGAAATCATGCTAATCTCTGACACAGCAGGTTTTTGATAGCTCTGTAAAAACCTTAATATCGTTGCTTCAGGCAAGGTGACAGGTGTAATCACCTTCTATAATTCATGTTTAATACCTGAGTGACAGAGAGGAATCATATCATGCCCTTGATCCAAAATCCTCAACTATACTATATCACCTTTCCTCTAGAAAATACTTGTGAAAATTGCTAAACCTAGTCCAAACATGATACTGCTAGGAAGATTTTTTTTCAGCATGAAAATTAATGCAATTCAGAGGCATAACTCTTAATGTAAAATATATATATTTACAGGGTTTTTTGCACTCATAAACTCTCTTCTGTAATCTAAACATGCAAATGAGATCTCTGTTACTCACATTTAACCTGTCAAGAATATTGGTAAGAAATGGGAAATAGTTTGACACATGAAAGAAAATATCCTCATACTCTGTTTTTTATATTTTTGTTACCCTTTAAAGAATATCTACAAACACTAACCTTAAGGAAAGTTGTGGGGGTTTTTTAGTTTGTTTGTTTGTTTGTTTTATTAAAAAAAAAACAAAAACAAAAACAAAAACAAACAACAAACAAACAAACAAACAAAAACAAAAACAAAAACAAAAACAAAAACAAAAACTCAGTCATTGTGAAAAGACAGCCACCTTTTAACAATTTAATTGAAATTAGACATGCAAACATACTTACACAATCTAAATTCTATATTTTTAATGAATGCATGAGATATTTAAAGAAGGACAAAATAGTACATGTGCCCAAGGGAGTTATAGAAATAGAAAACATTTCTATATAGGAACATGCAGACAGTCCTGTGTTCTGCCCAGATTCTAAAATGGTTAGACATTACTCCTATCTGTGCATCAGCTTGTAGACCTGTGTCTGGAAAAATGAAGCTCACAAAGCATATGAGTTTCTGTATCATTTATGTAGTCAGACACATTTTGGTTTCCTTTAGAGTTTATTAAATTATGATCAGTTCTCTTAGGCACTTAGACATACCCTAATCTTTTGAAACAACTCCATACTACTATTATCTTAAGAAATAAATGCAGCATCTATACTTTCTGTGTCAGTGCAAATGTTCTGTCACTTATTCTATAGCAGATAATGTTGATTTTAAATTATGATATCACTACATTGCTGTTGTTCGAGGTCACCAGGAATATGGAGATGGTAGGACTAAGAAAATTGCTCTAGATGGAGAGTGGAAAGTATCTGTCAGAGCACCTATGTCTCAAACAGTGCCTGAGCTGTAGATTCATTGATCTTGGAAGAATATTAATGATAAGTACAAATATCTGCTTGCCTTATTCTTGTGTGTTCCCTGTTATTGACACCAGGATACATAGTTCAATAGACCTTTCAGGTAACCTATTCTAAGGCCCTGAGCAACTAAATGTAGCTTTAATATTTTAGTAGTGGGGTGGACCAGATAGTCTCCAGAAGGCCCTTCCTACCTAGTTTAGTCCATAATTCTGTTCTTAACTAGATATGATGGTGTATACAGATGTTCTACTTCAGAATCTTAATGGTATTAGTGTAAGAAAAAAATAATACCTGAGAATTATTTACTTTCATATAATTTAAACAAGAAACTCTGATTATGTATTTTGCTCTCAAACCACACAAAACATTTCTAAATAATCTTGCTGTAAAAGAAGTTGACCAGCTGAACCAGTCTTTAAGAATAATTGTAGGTAAGAAAAAAGTTAAATGAAGAAACATATAAATGTATTCCAAACAGGGCTTATTACAAAATTTATCCTTCTTTATTAGATTTCCCATTAAAAAATAATACAGCTTGTATATGGTGGGCCTGTTAAATGTATACATATTGCTTTGTGAACACTACTACTATTGGTACAAAAGGAAGCCAAGCTAGTGATAAGAAAGAGAAGACACCAGGATGTGTTAATATGGAAATGCAGATGGAAACACTAACATATGCCTTCACCCAAAGATGGATGTGTCAGGATTTGTATTTAAATCATAGAGTGGCTCCATAGAAAAAAAATGTTATTTTTTCAAGTACTTGTTCCAGGTATAAATTCAGAACATTCAGAGAGAAATATCTGCTTAGTTTTGTGTAAAAAATGTAATTTTATAATTAGTTAAATTTAGTTTACTTTTGTTTAAAGTTGTCCTGAGTTTGACTAAATGGTGGGGTTTTCTTATCAGGGGAGGGTGATACAGTGGTGGCCTCCTGTGAGAATCTTCTCAAAGTTCTCCTGGTTCCACATCGGTCCCACCTACATACCAAAGCCGAGCCAATTAGCTGCACCTCTGTGATAAGGTATTTAAAAGGGGGACCTAGGAGTAGAAGTTGGAGTTGTGAGGAGGAGTTGCGATGTCTATGTGAACACCGAGGTCAGTGGAAGAATGAAGGATGAAAGGAAGGGAAGGTGTGCTGGAACAGAAACCACCCCCCCTGCAGCCTATGGTGAGATGGCAGGACCCATCCATGCCCTGCCACCCATTTAGGTCTCTGGTAGGGCAGATGCTGACAAAAGTAAATCCCACATCATCTTGGTTGAACCCAAAGGAGGCCAGTGCTCTGTGGGAAGAAGCAGCCCCTGTTGTTATAGTTGGGTGCTGAGAGGATTGCAACATGTGGGGGGGTGTCCCATGATGGCGCAGCTCGGGAAGGGCTGCATCTCGTGGAAGGGACTGATGCTGGAGAAATTTTGTGGAGGAATGTCTCCTGTGAGAGGGGGACCACGCTGGAGCAGGGGGAAGATGGTTCAGAAGATTTCCTCTCCCTGTGAATATGGAAGAAGCGGCAGCACTGACTGCACACCCCCCATTCCCTGACCCTGTGCTGATGAGGGCGAGGAGGTAGAGATATCGGGAGCAGAGCTGAGCCTGGGAAGAAGGGAGAGGTGGAGGGATGTGTTCCCAAGATGTGATAATGCTTCTTATTGTCCTACTTTGTTAAGTGTTGTTGTTGTTAGTGTCTCTATTAAATTTATGTTCTTTTTTCCTTCCCCTAACAAGTCTGCCTTTTGCCTGTGACCATAATGAGTGAGTCATCCCTCCCTGTCTTTATCTCAAATCTTGAGACATTTTCCTTACATTTTGCTCGAGTCTTGCTTATCTTCTCCTCAGTGCTGCAGAGAAGGGGAGAATGAGCAGATGTGTGGTGCTCAGTTGCTCTCTGAACTCAAACCACAACAAAAGGGAAAAAAATTAATTTCAAAACCAGTTTAAAGTTTTTGTAACACCACCAAAATAGCAAAGAATTTTGTGTATTCTGGGGTATTATAATATGAATAAGAACTCATTAATGTATGAATAAAAACTTTTGTGTTTTTAATATAGACCTAATGCTAAATCCCATTCATGCTAGAGGTTTATTTGTTTGGTTGGATTTGAGGTTTTCTTAATTCTTTTTATGGCAATGGTGTTTAATCCTGTTGACAGTTATAATAGTTTTTCTTGATTTTATTTTCTTGTCTCCAAAATAAAAGTTTATCAAATAAATATTCATAAGCAAAAGCATGCTATGATTATGCGCCAGGCTTGGTCAGAACTCACACCTTTATTACCATTTAATACAAATCCACTAAGGACAGATCAATATAATTACAATTACTTTCTTTGATATGTTATTTGTCAAAGGTAACAGCAGAACGGAGCCTAATGATTCCCATTAGAGACAAAAGTATTTTGCATTCATCTGCTTTGTAGATCTAAGATGGTTGGTTTTACAAGGGAAGAAATATTATTGACTACAAATAGCAGCAATTACAGGATAAAACAAAGTGCTTTGATCATAGAAATAGGGACAGAACTTAGAGCTAAAAGATGAAGATTCTCATTACTGTTTCTTCTATCTTCTTCACTACTTAAATTGTTTTGTAAGACAGAATTTTATAATTACCATAAGAAAATACATACTGTTTTGCAGATTGAGGTGGGAAAAGATACGTAAAGTAGGTATTGGCCTTCCCATAAAGGAAATATTGCTTTCTCTAAACTTCCTGAACTTAAACCCTAATCTTATTCATTAGAGGAAAGCTTGATTTATTTTTTTTTTAAATAATTTTCATTGTAAGTTGAAACCTAGGATGATCTAAGGTACTGTGTTACTCTCATTAAGTTACTCATCATCTACACCAGTTATAAACATCTTGTGACTGTGTTTGTTAAGTAATGTGAGGCTTTCTGTTCAGGAGGATGGCACACATCTAGCAGAAGTGTCTTTGATACATGGTAGTTTTTTGTGTCTTGGTGTCATATGAATATTTTGTGCATAGTTTGGAAGGTCAAAAGTAGTAGATATTCCATACTTCTGCAATTCAATATTATTCTGTGGAATTCTTTATCACAGGGAAAAAAATGTAGCTTTCTGTCTATCCTAAGGATGCTACCACAGAAATATATACAGTAATGTTTCCTTCAGAAGTTTAGGAATATGAATAATTTATATACTCAACTCTTAACAACTTTGTTTATATTTTAAAAACTAGCAAAGAATTTTTAGGATCTAGAATCACTTGCATATAAAGAAAAAACTAAGCTGTCTTAGTTTGGGCTGAAATAGAGTTAATATTCCTTTTCAGGAAATAGATGACTGCTGTGTTTTGGATTTAGCTTTGGGTTTGGTATGAGAAAAATGCTGATATCACACTGATGTTTTCAGCTGCTACCGAGACTTCAAGGACTCTCCGACTCTCCATGTCCTGCCCGTGTGCAAGGGCACAGGGAGCAGGGAGGGAGCATGGACAGAGCACCTGACCCTAACTGGCCAGTGAAATATTCCGTATCATGGAACGTCATGCTCACTATATAAAGGAGGGGTGGTTGGGAAGTAGCTCTCTCGCTTCCGGGATTGCAATTATGGGATCTTGGTATCTCGGGGTCACTAGCCGGGAACGGGCTGGGTATTGGTTAGCGGGTGGTGAGCAATTACACTGTACATTGCCTGTTTATATATTTCTTTTTGTTTTCCCCCCATCATCGTTATTGTTCTCATTTTATTGCCATTATTAAACTGTTATCTCAGCCTGCGAGTCTCCCTTCACCCCTCTAATCCCCTCCCCCATTCCCAGGTGGGGAGGGGGAAGGGAGGGTGATTAGCTGCGGTGGTTGGTTGCCGATCAGGCCCAAACCACAACATAAGCAATACTTGCTTTTTCAAAACGTTTTTCAGAGAAGAAGTGCTGGTCCTGTTCACAGCTTAAAACATGGTGAAATTATAAAAACAATAAGATAAAAAGCATACAAGTGGATATTGTAATTAAACCTTAGATATTTTAATGTGTGAATCATGATGTAATTAGATCCTTAATAGCACTTATATAAAAGCTTGTCAAGACATTCTTTATGGGCCCAGATTGACATTTTAATATTGAATATTAAAAAATATCTATTTAGTGATAAAATTAATGTTAATTTGCTTAGTGAAGAGAGATTTTGGCTTCAAGTATTTAGTGACTGGATAAATCAAAAAGGTTCATATTGTATTCAAAAAGGTTTATGTAATTTAAAGAGATAATATTCTCTAGGAAATGTCAGTTGAGTTGTAAAAACCCAAAGAAATTTATGAGATCTAATTTTTTTTTTTTAAACACCTTCAGATTTTTATGACTTTTGGAATTTTTTGAAAATTCCAGGTACTTCACATATCAGCATACATGACTGATATATTCTTATCATTTCAGTATTTTAATATTTTTACTTCTGTTTGAGACAGTAATCCTCAATTGTCCTGTCTGTTCTGTTTGTGATTTATTCTACTCTGTGCTTAATCTATGGAAAAAACTAAAACCCAAATTTTTTTAAAATCTCCCCTCTTCCCCCAAGCTTTAAACTAATTTACATTTTATTTCTTGTCAGCACTGGATAACATACTTCAGTTTTCAAAACATGTAAAATGCTTTAGAGACTTTCATGTATATTTAATAGAAGTGATAGCCTGTTGTTTACTGCAGTAGCTGTTGTTTTTTTTTTCTTTTGTGAGTAGTTTTTAATACTGTGAAAAGATGAAAATGTCTCATTAATTGTTTTTGAAAAATAGTCATCTATTGGGTAAAGTTTTGCCATTCTATCCTCATTTTAAAGGGGTGCCAAGATGATGAATTTACATAAAGCTGAACATTTAAAGAATAAATGTTAATGCCTGTAAGATACATTCAAGAAATCTACATATGAGTTTGTAATATTTTTACATACCCAAGTATTGCAAGTGATCTTCACGTTTGCATGTTTAATTTTAAAGTACAGCAACACTTTCTTAACATATTCCATTAGATCAGTTTCATTTTTGTGCACAACAGCCTTGTTGATGAGGCTCATTTTACCAAGAGAAATTAAGAAATCTTGGACAAAAAAATGAGTTGCAATATTTTTCTAGTACTTTAGTCTCAGAGTAAGTTTATTACATTAGTTCTTGAGCTCTGCATATAAAGAACCTAATACTTATCAGATTAAATCCAGAAAAAAACACAACCAACCAACAAGGAAATTCAAAGACAAAAGCTTTGTCAATATGTTAAAGATTTACAGATAGCAAGTCAAACCATTTCACAAGGGATAAATTTTGAAAATTAGAGAAAAAAACCTTTCCTTTCCCTGAGCCCATCATTTGAATAAGAAACATTCTCTTGTTTTGAATTTTAGTAGCAAATGTACTGAGCTGCCCACAGCTGCCTTACAACCAACTACTTATGATTTAAAATCTTGAATTTTCTAAAAATCATACAGATAATGTAAATTAGTTGTCCAGTCACATTCTGTAGTCAATAAAGAAAGAATTTAATCCTAACTGTATTAGATTTTTATTCTATGTAGAAATATTCTCTTTTTTCCACTGTTTAAATTAAAGTACATACTAAGCTTTCAGGTAGATAATTTAGTACAGCAAAACCACCTTAACTTACCCAATGTAGCTATAGCAGTTTATCTCCCATACCCAAAAGTAAGAAAAAATAAAAAACAAAAAACAAAACAGAGAAAAAAATTTACAGAAGTTGCTAAAATGCCATTGTAAATTGTGGATGAAATCTTGATGGATCACAATAAAAATACTGATATTTTTGATTGTGGTTTGGTTTTGGTTTTTTGTTTTTTTTTTTTTTTTTTTTTTTTTTTTTTTTTAATCATAATGAAAAGTTTCAAATTTCATTGTATTCAGTATTTGTTTCAGTTGTTTAAAAAATATAATGTACAGGTCTTTATCAAATTGCCTCAATGCCTATACAGTCTGTATGTTGAAGTATGAATACTAGGCACAAGTTAAATGTAGCTGTAATATTCATACTGTGTTAAATTACAAAGCATTATCCCTCAGAAAAAAATTGTAACTGTGTGTGAGTGTTTGATATGCAGAACAGCTCCCTATAGCCCTTGATACTGTAATTTAGAAAGCTTAAATACTCCTGAGTAAAAAAGATTTAAAATATTTATCAATGTAGACCTGTTTTCTCATAAGGCAGTCAGTTGCAAAACTGGCGTGAATGTAATGCCCTTTACTGTTATTGTTCCTATAAATCAATAGTGGTCTACAGGTCTCAGTCTTAAAGCTGTTGTGGCATTGGTATTCTGCATGAAGATGAATGACAATAATTGTTGTTTGGGATAGAACTATTGTTTTCCTGTAGAACAATCAACAGTTTTAGTCTATATTTTTTAATTTTTCTCCTAAAATATTCCTTAAATCCTCAGTGCTGTGGTTGTACTGTTGTACTGTTGTGTATGATTTTATTTATTCCCAAAGGCTACTGTATTTTGTTAGACTAAGATTTAAAATGTTAAATGATCTCAAAGCAAGTGAAAACATTAATATATACACTTCAATTTAATTTGTTTATTGTGTTGCCAATTCACGAGTGAAATCTTACACCTTAGGTTCATCTGTATTCTGAAGATGATAAAAATTTCTTTTGTGCATTTTCTTGATAACATTATGCTCAGAATTTAGAGATTATTATCAAGGATAGTAGAACATTTTTAAGATGCCATACTGTTTAAAAGCTATGTGTATGTTGAAGGTAGTATCATGTCACTCTGTACTTACTGGAAATTGTCATCTAGAAAGCACCAGATTCTGACTGAAATCTATATGGGGAACCATATAGAGATTTACTTGCAATTACAGAGTTATTCCCAGGACTGCTTGCTTTGGTGCTATGGTGAGATACTTTGTGTCAGTAAAGAACAAAGCATGTTACAGAAGGTTTAACTTTTATGGTTCTTACTATGTGGCATGGTTTGAGCCTGGTCCATAGCCAAACACCACGCAGCCACTCTCTCCCCCTTCACTTCCGACAATATGAGGGGAAAAAGGGGACAGAGAATGGGGGGGGTTGCTGTCAGTGCTGCCGCTACTACCATCTTCAGTGGGGGGAGCTTCTGGAACTTATTCCCCCTGTTCCATTGTGGTCCCCCTCTCACAGGAGACAGTCCTACACAAAATTTCTCCAACTGGAGTCTCTCCCATGGCTGCAGCCCTTCCCAAGCTGCTCCAGCATGGGACACCCCACATGCTGCAATCCTCCCAGAGCTGAATTACAACAGCAGGTCTACTTTTTCCCACAGGACCCCATGTTCTTCAGGTACAGCACCTTGATCATCCAGGAGAATAACACCCCATAAATCAATGTCTGCTCCACTGTAGATCTTCATGGGTGGCAGGGGTGGCCGCCGTGCTGTCCCACCACAGGATACAGGGGGGTCTCTGTTCCGGCACACCTACCCCTCCTTTCTTCCTCCGTTCTTCCACTGACCTTGGTGTTCATGCAGCTGCAGCAACTCCTCCTCACAAGTCCCACTCCTCCTCACTATGTCCCTTCTTAAATACGTTATCACAGAGGTGCAGCTGATTGGCTCAGTTTCCAAACAGAGGTGGAGCTGACTTGGAGCTGGGGGAGCTTTGAGAAGCTTCTCACAGGGGGCCACACCTATAGCCCCTTCCCCTGCCACCAAAAAACCCCACCACTCACTCAAACCCAGGACATTATGTTAGACTTGTTGGGGAAGAAGCATGTGCATTCCACCCTAGAATGTAGATTCTTCCAAGATAGCAGAAGCCAGGGACAGAACATTTATGGATAACACTTTAGAGAGCATAACTTATATCTCTGGCAATCAGCTGATATTTTCAACACTTTGTCCACAACACAGAGGTTTGGTAACATTCTCTGGTTCAAAATGTATGAAAGTTGAGATTAGCATTGACATTTAGAAAGTTGCTGGATCAATGGAAAAGTTCTGACTCTAGTTTTATGGACCCTAAAATTTAACTTTGCTTATAATGATCTTGTTTTGTATTCCCAGACAAAAGACACGTTCTAAATTTTGTCATTATTAGAAGTAAGAAAAAAAACAAAAAAAAACAAACAAACTATGATAAAGAATCATTTTAGTTATTTTTGCTGTTTGGGCTCAAAATATTTTATTTTTTTACATAAAAAAAAAAAACCAAAAAAACAAAACAAAAAAAAAACAAACAAACAAACAAAAAAAAAAAAAACACAACAAAACTTATATGCAGTCTTGTCTTTTCCACTTTTGTCACTGTACAAAAGGAGGAAGTAATGAGTCAGAAAATCAGTAAATTAAGTATTCCTTATAAATTATAGGAAAAAATGAAACAGAACCTTTATATCTTTACTGAAATAGAACACCATTTCTCTTGATTTTATGAAAGAATCAAATGTGTCCTCTGCTTTCACTTTACCAACAGACAGGCTGCACTGCCATGATTAAAGTCATCACATGTAAGGACTATAATATGGGTTTATCTCTCTGTTATCCAGATTGGATTTCTAAGAGTTCAAATAGGTGTTTCCTTTGTTCTCAGTAAAGATTGCTCTGAAGGTTTTTCTGATGGTCTGTTACCTGTCATCTTTGCTTATGGTCCTATTCATGCCAGCAGTATTTTTCTAGTAATTTCCAACAATTTACTACAATTTTCCCTGTAACCCCTTGTTTCTGGTTCTTTCTTATTCTGTCAAGTGCCACAGTCTGTAGCAGATGTAGTCTTGTTCCTTTACTGATGATGCCATCATTCGTATACTCCGTGCTTTAATGAAATACAGGTACAACCCTGTAACATGTATTGGTTCAATTTCTCTGACATGCATGTTCTATATGCCTGGATTGTTGAATGTCTGATAAGGAGAGACATGAATGCACTCAATTTCTTTTTAGAAGATACTCTTATGTGTCACATAATATTCCTGACTATCTGCAGGAAATATAATATTCCTTTCTACAAAACAAGTAACGAAGTCTGTTCAACTCTGCTGCTTGATCCTTTCAAGGGTCAAATATCTTTAGATAATTTTAAAACTTAATGACCATCACCAGACAATTTCTCAAAATATTTTTCATGGTTACTTGTCATAAACATTCCTGTAAATATCAAATCAGTATATAAAACACTTCATTGAGGAGAAGAAATATTAGAACATGGAAATCAATAATAAACCAATAGAATATTTACAAAAATTTTCAACAAAACTAATATTTCTAGAGTATCTTTGTTATGTCTTAGCCTCTCTATTAGTTAATGTGGGTGTGCAGGTGAACAATATCCTTATTCTCTCTGTTCACTGCCTTGTTATTCACAGTCCGACAAATGCCTGTGTTGGCCAATTTTACACACTGATTATTTATACCCATATCAACTGTTGGCTGCCTAAGTGTAAACTGATTTGCTACTCTTTTCTTCACTGAGATATGCAGAAAACCATAGCATGTATGGAGAAAGTACAAATTAGTCTGTAGGTTTAAAATTTTTGCTTATATTAACATTGTAGACCTCTGAAAAGTGACATGATCATCTTAAAAGGAAATATTAATATAGTATTTCCATTTTCTGCATGTACCTTTTAATATTGTACATTATCTAAAAATATTAAACAACAGAAACATGGAGAAAGGCAAAATAGAAGAATGAGAAAGAACCAATTTAGACTACTCATATAGGTCTGAGCTGTCTGAGTTAAATGTAAAGGATAAAATTATTTTGTTGTGTCCTGCCTGGAAAAAATTACTAACTGAAAGAAAACCAAGGAAAAAAAAAAAAAAAAAAAAAAACAAAAAACAAACAAACAAACAAAAAAAAAACCAGCTAGTATTTAGTAGAAAAAATGAGAAGTCTTTCATGAAAAATTACAGGAACCAAAAAAAAAAAAAAAAAGAAAAAACAAAAAACCCCAAACCGTTAAACAAAATTATTACATAGTTTATAAGGAATTAAGAAATAAAATGTTGGAATATTGTGGGATGCTGCTGTAAGCAAAAATGGATGATGAAGATATTGTCAGGGATTTAAAACTGTAATTTGCCTCTAACAGAATTAGGAATTTAGCTTTAGAATATATAACTATTTTAGGTCAGTGTGAAATACTATCGGACTAAGATAGATAAATGTTATGTATAAAAGACAAGATGAGAGAAAACCAGAAATACTTAAAACCTCAGGTTTAAAGGACATCTCAGTGGCCCTTTTCAAGCTCTTATTGGTTCTTTATTGTTCTGGGTTGAGTGAGTGGTGGAGTTTTTTGGTGGCAGGGGAGGGGGCTATCGGGGCGGCCCCCTGTGAGAAGCTTCTCGAAGCTCCCCCAGCTCCAAGTCAACTCCACTTCTGTTTGGGAAATTGAGCCAATCGACTGCGCCGCTGCGATAACGTATTTAAGAAGGGACGTGGTGACGAGCAGTGGGACTTGTGAGGAGGAGCTGCTGCAGCTGCATGAACACCAAGGTCAGTGGAGGAACGGAGGAAGAAAGGAGGGGGGAGGTGTGCCGGAGCAGAGACCCCCCTGTATCCTGTGGTGAGACAGCAGGGCAGCCCACCCCTGCCACCCACGAAGATCTACGGTGGAGCAGACATTGATTTATGGCCTGTTGCTCCTGCTCAGATAATCAAGGTTCTGTACCTGAAGAAGGCCGGGGTCTCATGGGAAAAGGTAACCCCGCTGCTGTAATTCAGCGCTGGGAGGATTGCAGCATGTGGGGGAGTCCCACGCCGGAGCAGCTCGGGAAGGGCTGCAGCCGTGGGAGAGAATCCAGTCGGAGGAAGTTAGTGACCCATGACGGAGCAGTGGGGAACGCTGCGGCCCATGGGAGGAACTCATGTCGGAGAAAGTTTGTGGAGGACTGTCTCCTGTGAGAGGGGGACCATGATGGAGCAGGAGGAACAAGTTTCAGACACTCCCCTCACCAAAGATGAAGCAAGTGTCAGCACTGACTGCACCCCCCATTCCCTGCCCCTTTGCCACTGGGGGAGGAGGTAGAGATATCGGGAGCAGAGCTGAGCCCGGGAAGAAGGGAGAGGTGAGGGTAAGGTGTTCTCAAGATGTGGCAATGCTTCTCACTGTCCTACTCTGTTAGGTGTTGTTAGTGTCTGTAATAAATGTATGTTCTTTTTTTCTTCCCCTAACGAGTCTGCCTTTTGCTCGTGATCATAAAAGGGGGATTTTTCCCCATCCCAGTCCTACCTTGAACCCCAAGCCTGGCTCTCTGTCCTTTCTCATTGCCGGAGGGGAAGGGAGAGAGAGGTGCTGCATTGTGGTTGGCTGCCAATCATGCCTAAACCACAACATTTATTATGGACTTTGGTTTTTAAACAGTTAAGAAGGTGGGCAAAGTGCTCAAATGCAACCACAGTTTTAATAAAGAAGGTAGTATTTAAATAAGTATTTTAAAATTAAGATTGTGAGAATAAAGAAGAAAATTGGTAGACTTTTGGAGGCTTGTAATCTCAGAGCTAAGAAATCTATGTAGAATACTGTTAATTCATGAATAGCACCATATAAAAAATGTTAATATAAATATAATAAAATTAAAAATGCAAACACTGATGACAATTTTCCTACCTTGCGCATAACTGAGTACATATTTCCTCACAATTTCTAAACACTTACAGCTACAATGGTGGGGAGAACTTCATTTTAGCATGACAGTGTTTAATTCCTGAGCACAGGAAGCAGCCAGATTCCCAGCAGCCATGAGGAAAGAAGTGGCTTTCTTCTGACAACACTAAAAAGTGGTTTCTGAGCTGAAGGGAAGAATTCATCTCTACAAAGGATATGGGGCAGAAAAGTGTTTAGAGAATAGGTACTTCCACCAAAGGTAGACTACCCCTTTCTCAGAGGAAGGTGATCTCACTTATCTAAGATGTAGGAGACTCAGGAAGCCTAGTCCCAGCTCTCAGAAGTGTAATAACCTCACTGGATTGCCCTCTCCAGTGCAAGAAAGAATCTTTAAGTGGTTCCTACAGAAGCTGATCCAGTTTGTAAAATTAATTGATTGCACTGCTACTACTGACCTGCACTTCTTGTTGATGCAGATATAACCAGTATAGGAATTGGTTACTAGTACTTGATTCTGTGCTTCAGTGCTGTTTGCTGGCATAGACGTAGTGTGAAAAATTAATTCCTCTTTCTTGCAGCAGGACCAGTAAAAGAGACTGGGGAAAATCCAACAGAGAATATCCCAGTTCCAAATATCAGGATGCACTCTGTTCACATTTCTCATTTTCAGTCAAGCAAAAAGATTTGAAGGAAAGCTCCTGCATTCAGATACAATTTTTCAGCAGGAACATCCTCCTCTGCCATCCTTTTAGAAATTAGGGAAGAAAACAGACAACATGCCTACTGAAGTTATGTGAGGCAAAAATAGAACTCAACATTCAGTTTAGCCACAAAACATGATAAGTTCTGCATATGTTCAATAGCAGAAATTGAGGTGCTCACTTTATTGTAGATGATTTAGGAATCTCTAGGACTAGAAATGCATTTTGAGGATTTAGACTGCTAACATGGTTACATGCAAGACATGCTCCTCCGGTAATCAAAGTCTTAATTTGCAATGTTGCGAAATGATGAATACTCTCAAACATTCTTTGACAACAGCTACCTCCATAGACCTAGAAAAGTCTAAAAAAGTTTGTGCTTAAATGATACATACTATTGTTTCAATTGGATTTTTAAAAATTTATGAATATTGTATCAACAGGATAGTCTTAGCTTGTCTTGCTACCAGAGAAAATATGTTAAAGAGGGATGAAATGTTTTTATAAGCAAACTTTAAAGTATCAGATCATGACTGAAGATCAGATTGGCCTATAAATAAGTCAAGAAAATTATAAATTGACTTTAAGAGCTGAAATTGTATATTATTAACTAAAAATTGTTGTATTATGGAAAAAGAACAAGGCTCAGTACATCTATGTACCTGTTACTAGTCAGAGAACATAACCTTTAATGCAAATTGATTCAAATTAACATTTTTCAATGGGCCAACTTAATGATATTCAGTAAGACAAGGCATAACTTCCTTTGGCTATCTGAAAGTATGAAAGTTCTGTGAAAAAAGTACATCTTCCTTTAGTATCTTAATTTCTTTGACTAAAACTATAAATGAAGAATTCAGATATCAAGAAGTGATATTCCCATGGTGATTTTTCTTTCTAAAAGAAAAGAAGTTGAATGTTAAAAATCAGTAAGATTCCAGGCATTACTGAACTATCCTTGCTGAAATTTGCACAAATATAATGGGGACAGTGCTATTCTCATTTGTTTCCCATTAAATTCTTTTACAGTAAATGGATTGATATTGAATAAGAACTTGCAGAATTAAGTTTATTGATTCAGAACTAAAGGTCTAAATGATGTATTCTTCCTTTGTATGGCAGATAACCTCAGATTGCTTCTACAGTTCACGAGTAAAACAATTTTTGAATATCAGCATAAAAAAATACAAATTGTGTATGCCTGAGGGAAAGAAACAGTGGCAAAAGAAAACTGATTGCTTTGCAAATATGTAAGGTTTTTTTTTTTACTTATTATCTAACTGTAAACTAAATCCTAATGCTCAATAATAAGAATGGCAACTCAATAATAAGAATGGCAGCACAGTCATAGACCACAGGAAGGAAATAACTGTTAGATATCCTTTGTGATAATGACTGTTATACAAAATATTCTAAAAATTTTAAGCTCTAAGGGACAGATATTTTGTCAGCATCTGAAAATATTTGTATCTCCTTCCACTTTAGATTCCTAGTTTTAAATCTCTCCTAAAGTTAATCAACTATACTCTTCTTCCTTTTGTATAAGCACATTAAATGGCAATTGTGAATTCTGAAACAAAACAGAAGGATCAGCCTCCTGTCCTGCTCTACTATGTTCAACAATCCTGTAGTTGGAGCATTCACTCATGATGTGAAATAGGCAGTTTCAATTTCCCTTCCACCTGATGGGGCTCAAATTCACACACATCCCATCTCACAGTGTGCCCAAGGAGTCCAAGTTGTTTATATTCAGTGGTTGTTTACGGTATGCACCTTACAGTAAATGGGCTTATACATCACCCTCATTCAGCTGCCGTCATCCTCAGATTAGACAGATGTTTATACTTCTGCTGGCTCATCAGATGTGTAGTTTATTTCATGCCAGTTAAAATATCTTCAAGAGGAAGTCTACCGACTATATTCCTAAACTTTTCAATCTAGTGTATCAACTCATGGCTAAAGTATTTATTTGGAAGAGAGGACATAAGACTTCAAGTCTTCACCAGACAGAAGGATTTAATCTAAATTCATCCATTTCTTAAGTCATTTAATCTTCACTAATAAAGTAAACACTACAGGTTCCCTTAGTTGACACACCTCTTTGTTTTTTAAGTAAGTCTCACTAACATATTTGGCTTCCACCATGTGACATCCTCTTAAAAATGTTATAGTACAATCTCCTTCAGTAAAAGAATGCCTTGGTTCCAAAGCACTGTTAGATTTCCAATATTGCCAGGAATAGGAGGCTTTAGTCATAAACAGAAGCTGAACTTTGTTTATCTGGAGAAGTTACTTGTGGGAAATGAGACATCTTAAAAGTTTAGGCATTTCTTCTGATAACTTTTGAAGAGTGGGGTCAAAACTGAAATTTCTAAGTTTCACTTTTGTTTCCTAAATTATGTATTTAGAGCTGCTCCTTCAAAAGTTTCAGTGCTTCCAATTCAATAATAACTCAGCACTTTCATTATCTTGCAAGGCTACTTACAGAATCAAATTTTGTGCAACTAAATGACCAGATTGTAATTATGTGTCAATTGAGATCAGTCTAGCAAGCTGTTCCTCATTAACTAATGCTTTAGCCTCTGCAGGGCTCCTCTGAAGTAAATGGGAACCCACTTAGGAGAAGAGACTACTTTTACTGGACAGTATGCAAGTTTAGGGACTTTGTATGACAGTTCAGGTTTAAATTACATTAAGCAATGAGACAAATCAGATTAATTTACATTAAAGTCAGAAACAACAGCAGAACTCAGTCATGTGGAATTGTTTTGGATAAACTGGGCAAAATTCAGACTGCAATATAATCTCTGAAAGCCAGAGGCATACCACATCCATCTCCGAGGGAAGAAAATGATACTAAGGAACAGCCAGCAAGATTGCACAGATAAGTGTATAAGTGAAGGAGATTAAGAACCAAGATTTGGAGATTTAAGAAGATTATATCAAATGGAAATGTCATGGACATCTGGTGAGAGGTCATTACAGCATTTTCAGATGCAGTTATTCATTCAACAGTGCCTTATTTTGGATATGAAACTCAAAATTGTCTTTTCTTCAGATGACAATGGGAATATTACATTAGAGAAAAGAAATACAAGGTTTTGTTTTGTTTTTTTTTTTTCACTTAGAGAAGTGAGGAAACATTACCGGTTTTAAATTGTTGTCGGTACCAAAAGCAGAAACACAAAAGCACATAGATTATTCTGAATAGCTGACTACAGACTGAGTGATGCAAGACATTTAGAAGGTTCCAATTTTCCCAGTAATATAGGTCTTCAGTAAGTGAAGTTCAAACTGAGTTAGAAACAAGCAGTAATTGAGAAGAAGGAGTCAACATGTTCTATCATTTGATTTAAACAGTAGTCTGTAGAGAGATTTTTTCCTAATTTCTCTATCATTACCAAATTTTCTAATGAGTGACATATTTATGAACAGTCTAAACCATTTGGCCAAAACAGACACAATTAGGCCAGCCATAGCCCTTCATGGTACATTAGATGGAAGTGTCATGAATAACAGGAAAAGCCAATGTATATGTTAGAGTTATGAACACATAATTTTTTGATTCAGCTGTTTAAAAAAATCCCCCAAAACCCAGACAAAAGCAAAGTAAACAAAAAAAAAACAGCAGCAGAATGAAATCCCAACAACATACCAGAAAATAACACGTTTTGGTTGTTGTTTTCCCACTTTTCTTCATCAAAATGGAAAAAAAAAATAAAAAACAAAATATGTTTTTATTTCAACATGAAACTCCAAATTTGATCCCAAAAATATGTTCTTTTTTTTGATAATTTACAAGAAAAAAAAAATTATGTGTGCCTGTCTCTTGACCTACTGTAAAAGTCTTGTCACAGTAATCCAGATTCTATACCTTCATCTACCTGAAATTATTAAAATACATTTCTCATGTGCCTGTGAAAGCTGCAAGCAGTGTGATACTACTCTTTCTTGTTGATATTGTTCTATTTTGTATAATCAATTCAAAATTGACAGCAAAAGAACCGGAATCCATCTGTCCCATGTAGTAGTCAAAAGTCCTGATCACATTAAGCAATCTCTGTTTCTCTCAGTGTTTTTTTAAATATTTTATGAATCAAATATTTCCAATATAAAGATTCCTACTATAAAGATTTGAGGATTATTTTGAGTGCCTTGTATCTGGGTGTACAGGAAAGACAAGACCCAAATTTAAAACCCTACAACTGCGATCCTCTTTTGTCCTCTTCTTGTAGATGGGCATGCCCTCTTCCCATTATCAGGAGTATTCCTTAATCTCCATGACTTTTCAAATATTATAAACAGTAGCCTAGCAACAATGTCCTCCACTTCTCTTAACACCCTGGGGTGGATTCTAGCCAGGACCACAGATTTATGTGTCTTGAGCCCTTGCAAGAGACAGACCAGCCTTTCCTCCACTGATGGTGGGTTGACATATGCATTGTTGTAGATATTTGTTCCTGTGATCTTGGTTTGAAGTACTCTGTCAAAGACAGAGGCAAAGAAAGTATTGAGAACCTGCCCTGTCAGCATTATCAATAACTAGTTTCCCTGCCTTGTTTAGCAACTGATCTAGGTCTTCCCTGTGCTTCCGTTTACTGCTCACATATCTGAAGAACCCTTTCTTGTTGTTCTTGACATCTTTGGCCAATTTGAGTTCTAGCTGAACTTTATCTTTCCTGAGTGTATCTCTCATGCCTTAGCAAGGTTATTGTAGCCCTCAATGGGTATTTTACTGCCTTTTCTGGGCCAATATGTTGCTTTTTTGCTTTTAAGCATACAGAACATGTCATTGTTAAGTTAGGGTGATGTCTTGTTCTGTCTTTTTTCTTTCCATTTGTACAGGTTAGACTATTATTGTGCTTCCAGGAGGCTGTTCTTGAATAATTCGCAACACTTACAAGCTTCTTCGTCCTTCGTGAATGCTTCCTATAGAATCCATTGAATGTGGACTCTCGGCTTTTCAAAGTTGACTTTTCTGAAATCATAGAATGATAGAATCATAGAAACATAGAACAGTTTGGACCAGAAGGGACCTTTTAAAGATCTTTTTGTCCAAAACCCCACCTGCTCCACCATGGGCAGGGACATCTTTTGCTAGATCAGGTTCTTCAAAGCCCCATCCAACTCGATACTGAACATGTACAGTGATGGGACATCCAACAATAACATACCAAATGCACCACTCAGTTTGACATCATCTGCAAAACTGCTGATGGTGCACTCAATCCCACTATGTCATTGATGAAGATATTAAATAGTACTGATCCCAGTACAGACTCTTGAGGGACACCACTCATTACTGTTTTCCACTTGGACATTAAGTCATTGATTGTAAGTCTCTGGACACAGCCATCCAGCCAGTTTCCTTATCCGTTTGACAGTGCATCCACCAAACCCAGATCTCTCCAATAAAATGGACAGAATGTTGCAGGGGACTGTAACAAAGGCCTTACAGAAGCCTAGATAGATGACATCCATAGCTCTTCCCTTATACACTGATGCAGTTACTCCATCACAGAAAGCCACTAGATTAGGCCAAAGATACAGGGTCTTCGTTCTGCTACTGGTCCTCAGTGTGCTCAGCAGGATCTTATATCCCACAATGTTATCATCTCTGTATCCAGGGCTACCATTGCTAGTTATGCTGTCAAGTAAGTTTTCTCAGTTTGGAAGCAATAGATCTAACACTGTGATGTTCCTAGTCAGCATGTCCAGCATCTGCAGCAAGAATCAGTCCTCAATGCATTCCAGAAACCTGATAGATGACTTGCGCACTGCTGTGGTATTTTCCCACCAAATGTCTTGGTAATTGCAGTAATCCATGAGGACCAGGATTTAACTTGCTATTTTGGCTGACATCAAACACTAAGCTTGACATTTTCATAGATTTACCATAAGCTAAAATTTCAATCAGAGTGTTAATGGTCAGAGGCCATCACTTCATATGTGAAGCAAGGGGTTTATTTCCCCATCTAAATTATTTTAATCTATTTTTAATTTCATCTATTGGTTTGGGGTTTCTGTGTTGCTGTTATTGGTGGAAGTGGTTCTCATTGTTTCATTTTTTCCCCCCAGTAACTCCATTTAAGTGTTTTTCTGTTTCAGCATGACCTTGGACATACTTTTAAAAATAAGTCTGTATCATTAGCAGACTGCGTCCCTGTTTACTCCTTTTCCCAAATCATTTATAAATACACAGGAAAAAGTCCCAACATAGAATCCTACAGAACCCCACTGATAATTCCCCTTTTACCAGAACTGAATCATTGTTTAAAATAATCCTAAAGCTTTCTATTTGTCTTGCTGAATAAGAAAACGATATATGTATGTGTTCATCTTTACTTGCAGAATCTTTTCTTGGTATCAAGCAATGCATAACTAAGAATGAAAGGGACAATATTCATTTAATGTAAATCATGCTAAAAGAAACCAAACAAGTTGTGATATGCCAAGTTTACAAAATTTCATATTGTTATAGCTTTGTTACAATAAAACCAATCTTACTCTAAAGTAATTAGATGAAATTCATATGAAGAACATCTAACTGTATTAGTCAAACTTGAAACAAATCAACTATATTTCATACTGAAAGTTGCTCCCTTTCCATTTTTCCACTATGAAGAATGGTATTAATTTTCCAACTAATTAGAATGCATCATAATTCTGAAGTCTAACATCAAATTTTACTTTCTCTCTACGAATTTTAATTAAACAAGCAACTCTGAACAGATTACAGCTTTGTGCAGAAAAACATAAAAAGGGGCTGGAATAAATTTTCACAGAATGTACTTACCAAAGATTTCTTAATATCTTAAGTCATAATAAATTGTCAGAGACATCAAATATTTTCATCTTAGAAGTATTCATTTAATGAATATATTAAAAAAAGACAAACAAACAAAAAACCAAAAAATGTATTCAGTGATTGACAGGAAAAAAGACTAACATTATTTGTGAATAATTTTAATGATCTCCATTCCTAATGCAATTCAGGATATTAAGCAGATGCATTATCTATCTGCTTAAATTCTACAGAACATTTACTTTTTTATTTAGCTGCCAATGCTAATATCTTAGGTATTGTACACTCTGTGTTTCCAGTGAAGACAGAGCAACCAAAAAAAAGGAGGAGGAGGGCTGGAGAGAGAAACTACATGTTGCCTAAAATAGAAGATACAAATCCTGTCATAGGTTTGTTCTTCTTTACTGTAAAAAAAATTACTATAGTGAGACCAGATGTAGGTCTCTCAGAATAGCTATCTTCATTATATAGATTAAAAAAAAAAAAAAAAAAAAAAAATTGTAAAAGCTAACTTAATTACAGCCAAGGTTCTCTAAAGTTATATGGGGATCTGTTATCTGTTTTGCTCCAGCAACATCCCCACTAACAGAAGCATATGAAAAGATATGAAATGGAAAATAACAGCATCTGATACTTCAGAAAATTTGAATTTATTTAGTTTTTTTGGTTGTTTGTTTTTTTGTTTTTTTTTTTTTTTTTTTTAACTGTTAAAAAATAAAGAAAAATGCTATTGCTTGGAATATAATAGAATACAGTGAATAAGGAAAACTATATGTTCCAGAATTTCTTTGCTAATTGCATTACAAAAATAAACTATTATACTCCCTAATCACAGTTTGTTGTGATCTTGATAAGGGCCAGGATTGCACTGGGCACTGAATGGAATAGCTACTAAATAACATTTATACATGTGTACTTTGGTAAGAATGTATCAGATTTGTCACACTAAATGCTGTAATCTGTCTAAATTCTTTAACTCTTGAAATGACAGTCTGGAAAACACAGTGCAAGACAGAAACTGAATGCCTTTTTGTCTTACCCACAGAGCACTGACTTGATGAATCTGGAATTAGAAAAGTTAGACTTTAGGGACTTAAAGTTTAGTAGTCAAATGTTTTAAAATGTGGATTTTTCACATTTACATTCAATACAGACCTTTATATTCCTCTTCTATACATAAAAAAAGATAAGTTAAGGGCAGTGAGTTCAATGATTTTGTTTTAATATATGTCTTTCATTTTACCCAAAGGGATATTTAAACTTTATTTTAAAATACGTATTAAATTAGCCCCCCACAAGCTGTACTGTGAATAAGTATTTGCCAGAATATGTATAAATCTCAGGAAACTGGATCTGCAATAATTCAGTCATAACATTTTGCTCTAGTCTGAAACTGCCTGGGCAAGATGTAAACATAAATGCTTGACACAAGTATAGTGAATGTAGTGGTTTGAGCCGGGTTAATAGCCAACCACCACAGATGGTCATGAGCAAAAGGCAGACTCGTTAGGGGAAGCACAAAAAACATACATTTGTTACAGACACTAACAACACGTAACAAAGTAGGACAGTGAGAAACATTGCCACATCTTGAGAACACCTTCCCCCCACCCCTCCCTTCTTCCCGGGCTCAGCTCTGCTCCCGATAGCTCTACCTCCTCCCCGCAGCAGCACAGGGGCAGGGAATGGGGGATGCAGTCAATGCTGCCACTCCTTCCATCTTTGGTGAGGGAAGCTCTGGAACTTGTCCCCCCTTGCTCCATCGTGGTCCCCCTCTCACAGGAGACAGTCCTCCACAGGAGTCTCTCTCCCACGGCTGCAGCCCTTCCCGAGCTGCTCCGGCGTGGGACTCCCCCGCATGCTGCAATCCTCCCAGTGCTGAATTACAGCAGCGGGGCTACCTTTTCCCATGAGACCCCAGCCTTCTTCGGGCACAGCACTTTGCTCATCCAGGTGAAAACAAACACAGGCCATAAATCAATGTCTGCTCCACCGTAGATCTTCGTGGGTGGCAGGGGGGGATGCCCTGCTGTCTCACCACAGGATACAGGGGGGTCTCTTCTCCGGCACACCTCCCCCTCCTTTCTTCCTCCGTTCTTCCACTGACCTTGGTGTTCACACAGCTGCAGCAACTCCTCCTCACAAGTCCCACTGCTCCTCACAAGTCCCACTCCTCCTCACTACATCCCTTCTTAAATACGTTATCACAGAGGTGCAGCTGATTGGCTCAGTTTCCAAACAGAGGTGGAGCTGAGGGAGCTTCGAGAAGCTTCTCACAGGGGGCTGCAGGAGCAGACCCCTCCTCCACCACCAAACAAAAAAGACCCTCACCACTCACTCAACCCAGGACAGTGAGCTATTATTACAGTCTGTGTTTTTGTCTTCTGAAGTGCATGTGCCTGTGTACACACCATGCTCAGATACACATTCTTAGTTATGCGTGCAGAAGTCTAACACAAGACAATTTACAATTCAGATATATTTTTTTAAATTAATATAAATCCAAATAGATTTTTTTCCCTTCTTTTATGCTTTATCACACTAAGTGGATTACTCATCAGTGTTGTAGAAGGACTCCTTTTGATTGTGGAAGCAATTACTGAATCTTGTTTATTACAGAACTTAAACTTTGCCATCATACCCTGGAACTTCCTATGCAGTAGGGCCAATTTTCCTAGATTTTTTTACATCAGTGATAGTAAGACAAACTAGTACTGCTATTACACTGACCCCAGTGACACAAAAATAACTATCTTTGTATATTATTACAATTTTTGTGGCACTTCCTTTTTCTTGTTGCCAGAAGGAAATTTCCCATGTGCCCACACAGCTGAGAATAGTAGAGTTACTAACTCTTACATCAAATGTCTCTCACAGATGGATACACTTTGTGAGGTCCCTTTATCTTTGGAAATCTTGATCAAATACTGAGCTTGGGGAACATATGTAACACTTACCACCAACTCAACTGATAACTGACACAGAGAAAAAATATTTTATTAGGTTCTTCTTGAATGTAGATCTTAGACTTGCCATATTTTGCTGTCTACTCTATGGTTACTGTTCTTTTAATTTGATAATTATATTTAAAAAGAACCCTGAGGAAATATTTAAAGTTTAGGAGAAGCAGGTTTTGGGCTTTCCCTCCTCCTCCAATAATTTTTTTATTTCTCCAAGTCATGTGTTCTTTGGTACACTACATTTATCTCCTGTCCAGAAGAAATCTAAAATACACTTGTTGCTCATTTTGTTGTAATCTTGAATGTCAACATTAAAGTTATTCTGTGCTATTAAAATATCCATTTCTTTTTATCATATATTTTGGTTTTATTTTCATTTTAATAGATCTGCATTCATTAAACTAGCAGGAATGCACTGAGTGGTGAAAACCTTGCTCTGCCTTTGACTTTTCTGCTCTGTGTTCTACTATTTGACATGACATAGGATTTTGGGTTTTCTGTCATTCAGAGGAAAGCCCTGTTAACTCTGTGGCACTGGACTGCCACCATATAGTTCCATATATATATTTATATAGCGCTACGGTTAACACGGGCCATTAAAGAAAAGATTAAGAAGACCATTGGACACAATAAATTCTGTGCTTCACATTCATCATACAGACTGCCAAAACCCCTTTTTCAATTCTACTTATGAACTCAATAATGATAATCAAAATTTTCAGTGTATATTACTGATCTATAATCCAATCTTCTTCTTACAGTCTTCAGAAGGTCCATATTGAGTTTTATGATATATATTTTCTATTATCGATAAAATTGTATTTTTCTTACTAGTATAATCATTATTGCAGAAATACTATTCAGTCTGTTCAAACCTCATATGTCAAGAAAGGGATTTCCAGTGAGTAATTTTGGTTGATAATAAAGATCACAAAACTATCATTTACAGAAAAGTGTTCAACTTCCAAGTTGCAAATCCGGGTTGAAGAGATTCATTAAAAAGGGCCTTGACCAAAAACCTACTAAAGGGTTATTTTTACAGGTGATCTGTAATTATCTTTATAGGTAATTCAAGATCACCTGCAATTACCTATAAAGGTAATTATTTTTACAGGTGATCTATGATTTTTGATTATTATTATCTGAAAACTTCTACAATAGGGAAATCTTGTTCTGGAACAGCCTGCCCTTTCATTTTTCAGAGGAGTATTGATAAAACAAGCCTCAATATTTCTTTCTAACAGGAGGGACCTCATTTCATGACCTAATAGTGTCCTATCTGTCTGATTTCTTTAAACATTGTTTAGATGCAAATAGAATAAAATAATGTTTAAATAATAGCATAAACCATCAAAGGTATGTAGGCTAGAAGGGGCTAATAGTGCATATCTGGTCCAATCCCACGCTGAGAGCAAGATAAATTTAGATCAGACTGCTCAGGATCTTGTTTAGCTGTGTTTTGAAACATGCATCTAAAGGATTTATCTGAAGCATTTTCTTTCTGGCGTATATATCTAACTTAAATGTTACCGATGTATCTATGAGACTCAATCTCTGCCTAGTTTTTCTCTTTCAAAATCCCTAATTTCTTTATAACTTGAACTTGGCAATAGACTTCAGTTAACTTCACATCTTCACCAGGATTTCATGGCAATCTATGAAATGAATTTTTCACAGTGTCGTGAGCCTATCCATTACTTATTTTCATATGCAGTAATTAATATAGCTTTCTAAGGAAGGAGATGAATAAAAACAGAGATATAAAGCCAGAAGAAATTAGTTTCCTGTATCAATTGCTTTCAGATTAAAAGCAGATTCCTTTAGAATGGACATAGTTTCTCTAAATAATCAACCATCACACAATAAACACTGGTATTTATATTAACATTGAAGCCACACTGTTCACAGAGATTTTTATTTTTCTGGATCTAATCTCAGTTTCTCAGCTTGTAGTGTAGATGTATCATCAGGCTATCCTTCTTATCCTGCAACCTTCACAGACCTTCTCTTCCCTAACATCAGACCCCACATCCAAGTGAAGAAAAGGCAGAGCAGACAAGGGTAGGGGTTTTGTTATGCTCAGTATCCAGTTATGGGCAAAAGAGAGCACACCAGCTATACAGAGATAATAGCTGTTTGTTGGTCCTTTTAATGTTTTCACAGTTGAAGAGTCCTAACTGTCTAACACAGGAAAATCTCAGTAACAAAATGTGAGGAACTATTGCACAAAAGAGCTGCTGCATCCTGAGGCCTTTGTCAGGGGAGTGAGGTGTTCATGGTGGGGGTCTCCCCCAGTCTAGGGTCCACCCATCCCTATGTTTGCACATTTCCCCTCTTTCTCCCAGGCTGCCAGCTGCAGCGTGGTCATGACCTCCAGCCCCAGGCACAAAAAAGACTATTGTTTGTCAGGCAGTGACTGCAGTGGGGGATGTCACCCCTTCCCCAGTGGGGCCACCCCCAGAGCTGAAGCTGGAGCCGGGGAAGCAGCAGTCACCAGCTGGGGTTAAAGCAGTGACACCCAGCTCAATCCAGGGTGAGGCTGAGCCCCCACACTGCCCGGTCAGTGCACAGCCAGGCTTCCTCCTGCTGAGGGCAGACCTCACATTTACTGGGCTACAGACTCCTCCAGCTGCCCTGCCTATCAGTCCTCATTGCAAGTGAAGAGGCAGATTTCTTCTGGCTGCACAATTCATAGCGAGACAGAAGTCCAGAGATGAAAGTCTTGACTGTAGAATGAGGTAGACTGAATATTAATTACTTCTGTATTCATCTTTCATCAGCCTCCACTCTTCCCTTTACCTTACTGTACTCTTTAAGAAAGAGACACATTGTAAGAAGTCAGTAAGAAAGCACTAAAAAGGTTTTACCATCCACTGAATACACTTTGAAGAAGGTGCCTTTAGCAGTCAGCTTTCAAGGCCTTTGTGAAAAATGAACCCTGAAGTATATTTCTCCCACCCAGACAAGGATCCTAAGTGGTCAAGCTTACCTACATTTATATCCACAAAATTTTTGTTCATCAACAACAGAGTTTCTCCTGCTTTGCTCCACACAGTTATTTACATCCATGCAGTAGAGGTTATAAAATTCTACCTTTATTATTTTGTAGTGTTTTGCCCTCCTTGGAAGGATGTAAGTGACTATACAAAACGCGGTCACCAAGAAGCGCAACAGGTATTCTGCTGAGTAATATCAGGATTGTTCTGCACCTTTTCCATAGTATGCAGTTCACAGTGCACTCATAGGTATATCAATATAAATAATAAAACTTTATGTAGTATATAAAAAGTCAGAAGGTACCTGACACTGTGTGTATTGGAATAAGGAATGAGGGGAGCAATTAGAGAGGGTGGTAAAATAGAAGAGGAGTTAAATTAATTTTTTTGCATCTGTCTTTACTATCAAGGGCTACAGGGAAATCACTCTTCCAAGGGCACTTTTCATGTGAAATTATACTATGGCCTTAACAAAATGATAGCTTCCAAGGAGGAAGTTATAGAGCAACTTTAAAAACTTAAGTGTAGTAAATCACTAAAACCATATAATATTCATCTGAGGGTTGTGAAGGAAATTAAGTGTGAAATAGAGAAGTTACTGGCAAAGATATGCAGTGTATCATTAAAAAATAAACTAATCCACAGGCTAAAAAGTCACTATGATGGTTCTTGGCTTTGGGAAAACCTACACTTCGTATAGTTTTTACATCATGATGCCTAGGGGAACACCAGAGTATCATAAGTATTTAGGACTGACACTGCTCTTCTACTAAAACAGTTCTTTGCCACATGCCGTATGCCACATACAGCTCAATTAACTTCATCATACTCTAAAGATATCAAAAATATAACCCTAAAATTGGAAATTCATCCAATAAAAAATAATTCCTTTGAAGGTTTCTGACTGTGTAACACTTATTTTTAGAACACACCAAATTTTGCTAAAATACAGTGTCAACTTCTGTATCATATTCAAAAGCACTTATCAGTATAAGAAAAAAAATAATAACAAAAGAAAACAAAAACTTGTTTAAAATAAAACATTATTTTAAAAAATCAGAACTACTTATCCACAGTTGAAGATTAATAGGGATGAGGCATCTTTTGGGAAAACACATAATTTAATGAAAAATGCGTTTCCATAGCCTTTGAAACATTCAAAAGTTCAGGCTCTATCTCCTTTATTGTTTTAGCACATATATGTTTGTGTTTTTTTTTTTTTTTTTTCTTAGTCTCCAAATCCACTAGAATTGACCCTTTAGCCTAATAGTTTAAGAGCCTGGAGTAACTTCTATCACTTGGAAAAAGATTTAGGCTTCCTTTTCTGCCATCCATTTCTGTGGATTTTTATGAGTTTATCCTATGAAATCATCAATATGGTATTTTAGTATGGAACTTCCATAGCCTGACAGGCAGTGTTGTCCCTTCTGTTTTCATACCCTAAATATAAAGATTAGAGGCATGTTCTGTGCCTTTTTTTGTCTTATGGAACATTAAAATATATCCTAAGCATTAGTACATTACAACAAAAGATTTTAAAAGTCTTCTTTTTCTACAGTGGTACCTAAAACACTGTCCTGGAAAGTCCTGCTTCAAGTTCCCTCAACCAGAAAAGGGATTTGAGGACAAGAGCAGGATTCAATTAGAGATTAAGGCACTCTCATATGGTTGACTAAAAGTGTATGTTTTATAGTCTTAGTGTCAGTACAGAACAAATACCAAGACTTTAAAAGTAAGACTAAATTGCTTAAACAGTGTCACCTCATGTCCTTTGAAATTGGCTGGGGGGCCCCATTCAGCTGCCATCCATCTTTCTAGAAGAGTGGGGAACAGCCTAGCAGAACTAGAAGCCAATGGTAAAACAAATTAACTGAGCCATTTTTTTTTTTTTTCTCATTAGATCTCCATGTTTAAAATAGGAATTTAAACAATAAATCATTGCTAAAGACACCTAAATTGGGGCTATTCATCTAAAACTGAGTTTCAATATTAATCTCTAATTTCTGATAAACATTTTTACCATGGGAGTATTTTACAAAGCAAAATGCACTGCAGTTTCTCTTTATTTTTTCAATTATGCCTAGGTCTACTCCACGATTTCCATGTTTTGGACTGGTTTGGTTAAAATAGACACACAGACAAATGCACACAGACATGCACAGAGGACACTGACAGAGCTGGTCACACAGAATGACACAAACAAGGTACTGCTTTCAACAGCACCTACATATATAAATGCAGACAGCAAAGTCCCCTCCTCCTCTGGGGTTGACAGAGACAGAAGGTAACTAGTGCAGGCACACAGACAACACTCCAGCTTCACAAGTTGTCCTGGGTTGAGTGAGTGGTGGAGTTTTTTGGTGGCAGGGGAGGGGGCTACCGGGGCGGCCCCCTGTGAGAAGCTTCTCGAAGCTCCCCCAGCTCCACGTCGGCTCCACTTCTGTTTGGGAAATTGAGCCAATCAGCTGCGCCGCTGCGATAACATATTTAAGAAGGGACGTGGTGACGAGCAGTGGGACTTGTGAGGAGGAGTTGCTGCAGCTGCATGAACATCAAGGTCAGTGGAGGAATGGAGGAAGAAAGGAGCGGGGAGGTGTGCCGGAGAAGAGACCCCCCTGTATCCTGTGGTGAGACAGCAAGGCAGCCCCCCCCCGCCACCCATGAAGATCTACAGTGGAGCAGACGCAGATTTGTGGCCTGTTGCTCCTGCCTGATTGATCAAGGTTCTGTGCCTGAAGAAGGCCGGGGTCTCATGGGAAAAGGTAACCCCGCTGCTGTAATTCAGTGCTGGGAGGATTGCAGCATGTGGGGGAGTCCCACGCCGGAGCAGCTCGGGAAGGGCTGCAGCCGTGGGAGAGAATCCAGTCGGAGGAAGTTAGTGACCCATGACGGAGAAGTGTGGGGAACGCTGTGGCCCATGGGAGGAATTCATATCGGAGAAAGTTTGTGGAGGACTGTCTCCTGTGAGAGGGGGACCACGATGGAGCAGGAGGAACAAGTTTCAGACACTCCCCTCACCGAAGATGAAGGAAGTGGCAGCGCTGACTGCACCCCCCATTCCCTGCCCCTGTGCTGCTGCGGGGAGGAGGTAGAGATATCGGGAGCAGAGCTGAGCCTGGGAAGAAGGGAGAGGTGGGGGGAAGTTGTTCTCAAGATGTGGCAATGCTTCTCATTGTCTTACTCTGTTATGTGTTGTTAGTGTCTGTAATAAATGTATGTTCTTTTTTTTTCTTCCCCTAACGAGTCTGCCTTTTGCTCGTGATCATAAAAGGGGGATTTTTCCCCATCCCAGTCCTATCTTGAACCCCAAGCCTGGCTCTCTGTCCCTTCTCATTGCCAGAGGGGAAGGGAGAGAGAGGTGCTGCATTATGGTTGGCTGCCAATCAGGCCTAAACCACGACACAAGTACACACTCATTCACTGATCCCTTGAGCGCAGCCCCTATGTCCACCCAACACCCCTGCCCAGACCTCAGCCCCTCTTACCTGGCCCATATATCCCCTACTCACTGGATGGCCTACCTTGGTGATCTCTAGCAAACGCAGCATTCAAGTCTCCCTGAGCATACCAGCATGGACCCTTGCCTGTTACCCTAGTCTGACAAGAGTCAAAGTTGATCTCCCTGGAAGTGGTACCTTTAGCTTCTTGTTAGCCCATTAATTAGTGTAACTGACAGAGTTTGTTTCATGTCTTTGTCTCCATGTTTGTTTTGTCAGGTCTGTGTCTGTATGTTTTGTTTGTTTTCCCCCTTTTGTCACTTAGTTCCCCAGCTGACAAGACCCTCAATCAGACAACTGAGCTAGAATACACATTCTCACTCACACACCTGCATCCATCAGTCTGATTCTCATCACCACCTCCCTTTCCATTTGTTGGTCAGGTTTGTGTCCCTCTATGTCCCTGTATATGGCTTCCTCCATTTCATATTTTCCTTTCCTACATGCAAAAAGGTCCTTTGACCACATAGCCTTAGAGGAGAAAACACTGTCCTTCCACACACCCTTAGAAACAACAATAAATAATAAACTCCAGAAAGCTAAGCATGCCATTATATAGGCCAATATAGGCAAACATATCAAGGTAGGGACAATGCAGGATTGTTAGGAGGACTGATAAATGTTCAGATCTGTAGTGAATTTGGATAGGAGAGTTAATTTTCTTCATAGTAGCTTGTAACATGCTGTATTTTGGATTTGTGATGAAAATAGTGTTGATAACACAGGGATGTTGTAGCTGTTGCTGAGCAGTGCTTACACAGCATCAAGGCATTTCCTGCTTCTCACACTGCCCCACCAGGGAGTAGACTGAGGGGTGGGCAAGAGGCTGGGAGGTGACACTGCCAGGACAGATGACCCCAACTGACCCAAGGGACATCCCACGCCATATGACAACTCAGCAATAAAAGCTTAGGGAAAGAAAGAGGATGGGGGCCACATTTGGGGTTATGGTCTTTGTCTTCCCAAGGCACAATTAATGTGTGATGAAGCTTTCCTGGATATGGCTAAACATCTGCCTGTTGTTAGGAAGTAGTGAATGAATTCTTTATTTTGCTTTGTTTGTACATGCAGCTTTTGCTTTCCCTGTTAAACTGTCTTTATCTCAACCCATGGGTTTTCTCACTGTTAGCCGTTTAGTTCTCTCCTTCATCCCTCTAGGGAAGAGAAAGCAAGCAGCTGTGATGGGTTTAGCTGCAAGCTAGTGTTAAACCTTGACACAGGCTTAACAGAAATATGTTGAGAACATAAGGCTATTTCAGAACATATTAATTTTATTTTTGGCAGTATCACTTATCTTAGCCACGGAAAATTCCAGAACAAGACATTTTTTTTGGCTATATAGTGGAATGGTCTCAAGTTGAACTGTCAAGAGAAGAGGTTTTAGGACAAATTACTATGACAAACAACAATAAATCATCAGGGTCACATGATATTCATCCAGGACTAGCAGAGAAACTCAGTCATGAAATTATTGAAATATTAACTATGGTTTGTAACTTACTGCCTAAATCAGTCTCAGTGCCAAAGGAATGTAAGCTGACAATGTAAACTGACATCAGTTTTTAGAAAGGCCTCTAGCAATGATTCTGAAAAGTGCAGATGAATTAATCTAACTCTACTACAAGGCAACATAATAGATACTATAATAAGGAACAGTATCAGTAGATGCATGAATAAACATGATACAATGTGAAGATCAATACAACTTTGGTGAAGGAAAGTCAAGCTTCACAAATCTATTACTGCTCTTGAATTAAATGATAATATTGATCAATTAATATTAGATAATTAAATTAAAAAAAAAAAAAAAAAGAAAAAGAAAAATTGCCTCATTAAATGGGATTAACAACAATGAGGAATCATTACTGAATAGATTCATAGTTGATTAAGAGGAATATAGAGGGCTGAATAGACAAATAGTTGCTCAATGGTGAGAAGTTACCATTCACTCATGAATGATTTCAAACTTATTTAGAAGATGCAAAGTTTGTGACTGTTACAAAACTATTCAGTACAGAAAATTTAAAGATTTGTAGTATGATCCCGTGACACCTGAGTAACTGGGTAATAAAATGTCTGGTGATATTTAGAACTGTCATAAAGCCATTTATATGAGGAAAAACCAATTCCAATTATACATGATGAACTGAAAATGAGCTAAATCACTTAGTAATGTTCAGACATGAGTTCTTCCATCCATTATGGATAGGTCTCATAGGGTCAAAATTCACAAGTAGTCCAAAAACCAAGTAGAAGTTTAGAAATTACTACAAAAGGAATGGAATTAAAACTTACGTTGTCATTATATCACTGTGTATTTTGATGCTGTGACAGTCCACAACTTTGGTATAGGGTATAGTTTATGTTACCACTTCTCAGAAAGGATGTAATTGAAATATAAGAGGTAAGGAGAAAAACACAAGGATGGTGAAAAAAGAAAGAGTTCCTATGTGACAAAACAGACTGTAACCCCATAAATGTGGTTTCTGTTCTTAGCAGGACGAGGCCCAGCTGTGTGCTGACCCGGCAGTGCAGGGGCTCAGCCTTTCCATGGCCTGAGCTTGGTGTCACTGGTTTAACCTCAACTAGTGACTGCTGCCTCCCCAGCTCCAGCTTCAGCTCTGGGGTTGGCCCCACAGGGATGATACCTCCTTCCCCATCACTGTCTGACAAACAATAGCCCTTTGTGTGCCTGGGCCAGAGAGGGCTGGGGGAAACTGGCAGACTGCAGCTGGGAGAAGGAAGGGAGCTATCTCCTTGATTTTCTTGTTGAGGTGTGGTGGGTTTAACCTTGGTTGCCTGTCAGACCCCCACTCAGACACTAACTCGCTCTCCCTCCTGAACAGGACTGTTTGAGAAGGTAAAATGGAAAAGCTCATGGGTCAAGATAAAGACAGGGAGATCATTTACCAATTACCATCACAGACAAAAGCAAACTTGACTTGGGGATAATTAATTTAATTTATGGCCTATTAACAATATATGTATAAGATAGTACATTACATTCTTCCAAAACTAAAACTAAGTTACATCAAAATATATTGTTAGGCTGTTTCATCCAGAGAAATAAAAAGTTACTTTCAGTTGGATGTAGATTCAGTGTTTAGTCAGTAATTCAGCTTCTGTACTAGAAAGCAAGGTGGTCCCACAGTCTTACATAAAAGACGAACACATTATTTTTAAACAAAACCATACATATATTAAAATCCTGTTTTGTCTAACACAAAAGAGCATGCAGCATCAGTCCTGTGAACTATATATATTAGGTTCCAATAGAAAAAAGGAAATAAAAATCACTAATAACTTAGAATTAGAGCCCCTGTCAGGTTTTTATGGACTATATAATTATATTGTGGTGTCTTATAAACATATCTTCCAACATTAAGTAGCTACAAAGAATTCAGTTTGGATAGATAATATAAATGTCCCTGACTTTATTGTATGTCACACATTGCAGATCTCTATCCACTTTACCTTCAGAATTAAAATAGAATTGTTCCGTATAAGGCCATTTCTAGGAATGAAAATATGTATTGTGTATTGCCTGCTGTCATATTTCAAAGAATCAGATTCATGTTAGTATATATAAAACTAGGTGGTACATTTTATGTATGGAATTTGCCTGGTATTGCATATACTATCTCATAGCCTCTTGTTTATACATATAGATGAGATACCTTACTGCCATCATGTATATCTAAAGAGATATATAGGAGAGACCATCCTTGTCTCTAAATTGGATAGACATAGATTTGACACATGGACCAATTTGTGGATAAGGAATTGGCTTGATGGTGTCACTAAAACAGTCATGGTAAACCGCTCAATGTCCAAGTGGAGAGTGTGATGAATGGCATTCCGCAGGGGTCAGTATTGGACCAGCATTGTTTAACATCTTTGTTTGTGACATTGACAGAGGGATCGAGTGTACCCTCAACCAGTTTGCTGATGACAGCAACCTCTGTGGTAAGGTTGACATGCTGGAGGGAAGAAATGCCATCCAGAGGGACCTGGACAGGCCTGAAAGGTGGGCACACCTCATAAAGTTCTGCAAGGCCAAGTGCAAGGTCCTGCACATGGATCAAGGCAATCCCATGTACAAATTTGGAGATAATAGCAGATGGAAAGTTGACTATGAGCCAGTAATGTGCACTCACAGGCCAGAAAGCCACCTGTATCCTGGGCTGCATCAAGAGAAGTGTGGCCAACAGGTTGAGGGAGGTGATTATCCACCTCTACTCTGCTCTGGTGGGACCCCAACAGCAGTACTGTGTCCAGCTCTAGGGCCCCCATAAGAATGAAATAGATCTGCTTGTGTGAGTCCAGAGGAGGGCCATGAAGGTGATCTTGGGATGGAACACCTCCCTTATGAAGACTAGCTGAGAGAATTGGGGTTGTTCAGCCTATAGAAGAGAAGTTTCCAGGGAGACCTTACAGTGGCCTTCTAGTTACTGTTGCTACAAAGAGATGGACTCTCATCTCATTTTAAATGCTATCAGAAATGCTTTTTGTTCCTCAGTGAACACTGCTAAGCTTCCTTCCACTTTTCTTTTTGAGTAAGTTTTCAGTTTCTTTGTTTTGTTTTATAGTGGTGTACAAATGAAAGGATGACTAGATTCCATTTGTTACTTGTTTGTTATCTGAGAAAGTAAAGCTTTAAATTACTGCACAAGAGGCATATGGACCTGGGCTTATGCTTATACATGTCATATGTGTATGTGTAATGAACTAAGTGTATGTTTGTTATAGACACTCTATTGAGGTTCAGTCTAGATATGGCAAACTCATTTAACCTGGACACGAGATGGTTCTGACAATATCAAGAAGACAGACCCAGGATCTTCACAGTGGTGCATGGTAGGAAGATGACAGACAATGTGCATAAATCAAAAAGAGAGAGGTTCAGACTGGACATAAATGCTCTTTCCCTATGAAGACAGCCCAGCAATGGAGGAGGTTGCCCATAGAGGCAGTCTCCATCCCTGTTTTTCATGACCCAACAATATAAAGCTTTGAACAACCTGATGTGATACCAAAACTGACCCTGCTTTGAGCAGGAGATTGGAGTAGAAACCTCCTAACGTTCCATCCAACCTGAATTGTTATGTGATCTAATCTAATTATATTTATAGGTAACTTTACTTTTTGTGTATTTATCTGTTTAGCTTTAGTTGAAATGGCTAAAGATTGAACTTTTGATGCAAAAAGCTCTAGACCAAATGCCTAAAGATAATTTTGCTTTTACAAGCCCTTTTTTTTCCACTTGTATGATATCTTCAAGTGCTTGCCAAGATTATGCAGAGATAGGTGTTCACATTAACTGTAGCTGTTAATGAGACATTTCTGATGATAAATTTTGTTAATAAAAAGAGAAAGCAATTTGGCTGTCCCACCTGGAAATGAGATTGTAACAGAAGTAGTGGAAAGTTGTTGGAAGATAAGTGATATTAAGAGTAAATGGTACAGGTGCGCAGAATTCTTATACCACTTTCAAGCACAAAATGTGTAGGTAAACAAACAAACAAACAAACAAAAATAATTTCTGATGTATGAAATTTAAAGATAATTTATTGATCAATTCAGTATGATTATTAATTCCAAGTTATGATTTATCATGTTTTTGTGTTAAATCCTTTTATTTATCTAGAAAGGTAGCAATTGCATTTTGTGATTGTATTTTTGAAAGCAGATAAAACCGTAATATTGTCTGGTTATTTTCTTTTGTTGTTATTGTTTTAGGTAAGTGCTCAGTTAGAACCTGCAACAAATGCAAAATTTCTGAGTTTTCCAATGGACATATCTTGGCATTCATATGAATCCATTGATTCATCAGATATGTTAAAAGTCTCAAAGTGAAATCTGAAAAGCCATATTTTTCGGTGGATAATTCCAGTCATGCCACCTGTTCTATATGATTTTGAAAACACATGCCCTCAAAAATTAATACTGTTGTATAAAACTCTTCGTGTAATAATATAAGAAGATACTAGAAAGGCATACAGAAACTTTGAGGTAAAATCATAATGGTACTTTTTCTTTGTATTTTTTGTATACTTCATAATTCTCTCTTTAACAGCCTCATTGTGTCTATTCATCTAAACAGTTCTCTAAATAAGCTTTCCCAAATACTTATTTTATACATACACATATATATTTGATGTTCTATTGTTTTATTTCTCATTTATATTTTACATTTAATACATAGAAACCAGTGCTTATCATTTCCCTTAATTTTTCCTGAATGATATATATGGTGTATTTTATAAACTTACATTACATGTGGTACATTTTTCAAAAGTTCTAAAGAATATTTCTGAGATATAAGAATTTATAGTGATGTTATAACTCAGTCATATGGAGCTGAATAATCTGCTTCTACATAATTCCTTCACAAAAACACAAAAAGATCTAGGCCCATTCCCTCCAAAGAAAAATTGTTTTAGGATTTGTACAGAGCACAGGAAATAGAAGGCTTGATTTTCTATTTCCTCCATTTTATAAAGGCATTTCCATAGACTAAAAGTAAATGTAAAAGACTGTCAAAATCAATACAGTAGTATTTCTATTTACTTTTCCCTTCTTTGAGATGTTCAGATGTGTAGTAGACTAGAGAATCAGGCCAAAAGTTCCTAACCTGTAAAGCTTACAGTTTAATGCTGCAGTTTCACAAAGAATTAAAGATCTATGAAAATACATATTTTTTTCTTTGGAATTATTTCTGAGTGCTAACAGGGATTTTTACACTGTAACATGGATAATCAACTTCTTTAAAGAATAAGTTTTGTGTAACATGGAGATAACTGAACAGGTCAGTATTACAGTCTTCTTACCCAAACAAACAAAAAAAAAAACATGACAGAAACTATCCTTAACTAGTGATGGTCTATGTGTAAAGGAGATCTGTCCCATAGTATTCACTGTCATGTTGTAAAACCTGATTCAAAGATATTCAGGGAATATAAACTATGTCCCAGGGAAAAGGGGCTGAAGAGTTTTCTTCTGCTCCTTTGATTTGTAGGCTGAAAGTCTTCATTCATTAAATTTGCATCAATTCTTTTTTGCTGCTGTTTGACTATCATTTGCAAATTAAGAAATCATTGTTGAAAGTATTAGAGAGACTGGAGGTTTTTGAAAGGGATTTTTAAATTAAGTAACACCTAAAAATATATAAATGAAAATGCTTCATATTTCCTTCTTTTATACTATTGTTTCCTTTCTGGTGTGCCTCACAATGTAATAGATGTTTTGCATAATTGTGCTACAAAGAATAACTACATGAAAAAAATAAAAAAATAAAAACCAGCTTTTCTACATTTTTCCCCAGTAGGCATTCTAATTGCTTTCATGAGGCACTAGTTAAAAATGAGCCTTTTTTCAGCATCAGATATGTGTTTTTTGTTGATACTCTTAGCACAATAATGGATAGCTATGCTCTTCTAAGCCCCCCTTCAGCTGACATTTAAAGTAGAGGCAATTCCTATTTATGTCGACTACCATTGTAGCCATGTGGGAATAAATGAGAGACACTTGTTATTAGGCAGAATGAGTATGTTGATGTTAATACCTGTACGCTGCAGTGCAGAAGACTGTTAACCTCTTCTCAGTGAATGCAGAAAGCAATTTCTTATCAGCATTCTGTGTGACACCATAGGAAAGAAGACATTATGAAAAAGTAGCTGCACTGACTTTCAACGGCTAAAGACAGCTGAGTCTGTTCAATTTGGGGATACCAGTAGCGTAATCATTAAGATAAGTATGATGTTTGAAAAAATACCTAATTTTCAGGCATTTATATTAATGAATTATAGAGAATATCTGTTTAGTCTGTGCATCACATATAGGAATGATAGAGTTTAATAACCTAAAATACTGATGGTTTGAACCTTAGAATATCAATGAGAGAAAGTGAGTTTTATCTAATTCGAAGATCAGAAAGGAGTTACAGTTTTCTTTATTTTTTTTTCCTTTTGTAGATCAAATAAATAAAAATGGATCTGTAGGTTGACTTCTAAGACAGGGCTGGTCTTTTCTGTACAAAGTACTAACAATTTTCAAATTTTTTTGCTATATCTTGAATGTCTGTACACCAGATCCAATAACAATGTAGAGGTAACTAAGCACTCACTTTCACCACACCAATGTAAAGCCTGTTTCATAAAACACAGTAACCATCAATAGGCTGAATGCCAATGATCTGTGTTTATGGGGACAATCCCATACTGCTTACACAAGTTATTGGTGTCATGAGGAGCACGGGATGAGAAGGTAACATATGTCCTGTCCTAACTGTCAGAACTGGGCAAAGCTGACTGAGGTGCATTTTGTACCAATAGTCTTTTGTGGGGTCTTTAATACACAGGTCACACCAAGTAGCTCTTACAGTTTTCCACAACCTCGGTTTCTGGCTATGTGAGCCAGGATCTATGCACAACACTTAGTGGATAGTGTGGTCTTCTCCAGGTTTCCATTATTTCCCATGGGTCCAGTCCCTCAGGAAATGAAAGCTGGACAGAAATTTATATGAAATGCTTCCCTAGCAACATTAATGGAATATGGCAGGTGTTTTTAAAAACAAGCTCACATTTTTCCTACCTGTCTTTAACCAGAGCTAAAGAAAATGATGAACAACAGCACACAAATTGTCACTGGATAATTATCAGATTAATTCAACAAGTAAAAGTTACAGTTTATCATGTTTCATTTATGCCTGGGTGATAGGTAGATTCATAGATCAATGTATTGATAGACAGATAATGTATCACAGAATGATGGAAAGTTTGGCAAGAAACAAGACTAGGAGAAAATGAAATTGCAATTTATAAGTATTAGATATACTGATTTTATTTTGTAGAAGGGAGGTAGATTAATGTTACTATTGAAGTCAGGAGTTTATCTTCTTCATTTCATATTTCATAACAAAACAATGCAGTACCATTATTTTTCCAAGTAAATATGATTTTGTTATCAGAAGGCCCTCAGCTGTGCACTGACCAGACATTGCAGGGGCTCAGCCTCGCCATGGCCTGAGCTGTGTGTCACTGGTTTAACCCCTGCACTGGGGCCAGTGACTGCTGCCTCCCCTGCTCCAGCTTCAGCTCTGGGGGTAACAGAGGGATGACACCCCTCCCCACCACAGTCACTGCCTGACAGACCTTTGCATACCTGGGGATGGGGAATGTCACATCTGAGAAAATGTGTAGATGCTAGGAAGAGATTTTTTGTTTGTTTTGGTTTGGTTTTGATGTAACAGTTTTAACCATTATATTCTTGAGACTTGTTTGCACTAATTTGGATTGTGAGTGTTAATGTTACTAACTGGACCAGCAACAACTGTTTACTCTATTTTGATGAGACTACTAAAACATTAATTGGATTAACAAAAAATTCTTAGCTCCATATATATGATTTGTTTCCTTTTGTCCATAACAAGTTTCTCAGTGCAATGTATCCAATAAAACTGAAAGCTATGAAAGAAGTAAAAATAAAGAAATGTATTTTGGCCATTTTTATGTTGTTGGTATCATTCTAGCTATTGTCAACTGTGCTGGGTTTCTGTGGTGCCATTTTTTTTGTCAGCAGAGGTGGGGGCTACAGTGGTGGTCTCCTGTGAGAAGCCTCTCAAAAGCTCCCCTGGCTCTAAGTCTCTATCCAGGGCCAAGACAATTAACAACGGTGGCTGTGCCTCTATGATAATATATTTAAAAAGGGGAAGCTGGCAGGAGGTTGGGACTTGTGAGGAGGAGCGGGGAGAAGGACGAACACCCAGGTCAGTGGATTGAAGTAGAAGGAAGGGAGGAGATGCATTGGAGCGGAGACCTCTATATCCCATGGTGAGACAGCAGGGCCACCCACCCTGCCATGCACAGAGGTCCGCAGTGGAGTAGAGGCTGATCTGAAGTCTGGAAAAATCCAGTCCAGGACAGGCGACTGAGCTTAAAATGAGCCAGGACTCTGAGGGGAGACGTGTCCCCTGCTGTTGCTGTTTGTCGCTGGGAGGACTACAACACATGGGGGTGACCCATGCCAGATCAACTCGGGAACGGCTGCATCCTATGGGGAGGACTCACACTGGAGGAGGATTGTGGAGGACTGTCTGCAGTGAGAGGGGAGCCACATGGAGCAGGGGAGGAATATGTGGCATTCACCCCACCTCCTGAGAAGGAAGAAGCGGTGAGCTGACTGTAATCCCCATCCCCTGCCCCCTGTGCTGCTGGGGGAAGAGGTAGAGAGATCAGGATCAGATCTGAGCCTGGGAAGAAGGGAGGGTTGGAGGGAGGTGATTTTGGATCTGGTGACGCTTCTCACTATCCTACCTTGTCTAAGTGTTTTTTGTTTTGTTTTGTTTTTGTTTTTTTTTTTGTTTTGTTTTGTTTTGTTTTTGTTTTGTTTTGTTTTGGTTTTTTTTTTTTTTTTTGTTAGTGTTTGAATTAAAGTGATGTTTTCTTTTCTTCCCCTAGCAAGTCTGTCTTTTGCCCATGACCATAATGGGTGAGCTACCCCTCTCTGTCCTTAGATGGAGTCTTTGAGTCATTTCTGCTTCATTTTCTCCTTCCCATTCCTGATAGGGGGTAGGGGTGAGTTAACACCTGTGTGGTGCTCAGTTGCCATCTGGGCTTAAACCACGACATCAACATATGTTTAGAGGAAATAAGAAACTTCAGGGTAGAAGAACTGTTAAAATTCTTCATAATACCAGTCTTCCCCAGATATAGTTTTTTAGCATGAGATTAATGTTGGAGTGCAAATTATCCTTCATCTATCTAGTATAATATTTATTTATGGTCAGATCAAATGTTTAATCCAACATGGGCTTCATATTTATATTTGTATATAAATGGGTTATTTTTTTCTTTCCGTATGAGGATTTTCTCACTTTTTTTCTCTTCCAGCATTTAGTCAAACAAAAATCAATTGTAAGCAGCCAGCATCTGCAAATATATCATAGTATTGCCTACCATAGGCAGGAGGCCTTAAGCAGTGGGGCATTACCTGTATTAGTAAGAGCTGACACAAACTACTGATTCTCACTCATTTTATACTCCCTGCTGAAAAGTTATTATGTAACTTCCTACATCAGCAATTCTCAATGAATCATAAAAAATATATTTAGCTACCTATGAAAACTGTAACTACAAGGATCGTGGTGACTTTTCTACTTCCTCAGTAGCAAAGTAGGAAGTTAGTGTGAGAAATCCTTGCTTGAAGTTAGTGTGAGCAATTCTTGCTTCTTTCTCAGTTTAGTAGACAACAAAATAACTTCATGAAGACCAAGAGATCATAACAGTAACATGAAGATATGGGGCACAGTCAAATTTGAATGATGTTTTATTGAATTATTTTGATTTATATTGAATTATGTTTGAATTATGTTTTATTTTCCTATTCTTTTGCATATCAGACAATACACACTCAAATTTTCATGTTATTTTAATAAATGATGCTGCATAAACCCCTACATTTATTATGTTTTTACTGAGAAAATTGTGCGATGACAGTCTAGTCTTCTATGTAACCTCAAAAAAAAAAAAAAAAAAGAGTTTCCTTAATTCTTCTGAATTAATTCCTTCCAAGATAACCAAATGCATTGATTCAAAACTTAAAATATAAGTGTACTTGCCTGCACCTACAGACCAGTCTAAAAATAATTTGAAACTGTTATAACCTCATTGCTTATTACCTTATTTACCGAGGTATTAAATAGGAAGTTCTTTCCACTTTTTTTTTTTTTTTTTCTCAAAAATTGGTCTCTTTTGGTCTTCTTCCCCAGGTCTTTCCAATAGTGTTATAAAACAATCTTTTAGTGAAAATTCTATTATTATGTTGTACAAATTACATTATTGCATCTTTTTGCCACTAAAATCACTGTTACAACAAAATATTATCAGTAAAAGTGGAGAACATCAAATTTCAAAAATAATGTAGGCCTGTCTTAAACTAAGTGTAGACTTTCTTTCATTAACATCCTATAGCCTGTATTTCTTGAAGCATCTATTTCACATGCTAAGGATACCTTATAGAAGATGAAAAATTATAATAAATAGAAATGGATATGAAAATATGCTTTAGTTTAAATTTTCAACAAAACAGATGAAGCAACTACACTGATATTGCTGGATAGTACTTGGAAATAAACAGCACAATGTGCAAACACATCACAGTCTGACCAGGCTCTTAGTCGTCATGTTCACATTGCATGTGTGTTCCAGTTCTAATTGAAGTTTTTCAAAGGAGATGGTCACTTACTAAATTATACCAAATTGTGTAACAGTGGCATATTCAATTCTAAGATGAAGGAGTGTGTTGCATACTGCTACTGGAAATGAAACAAACAGCTGTTTAATGAGGGTTTGTTTTACAGCACCTGTTTCTGAATCCTCAAAGTAAATGGAAAAATTGGGCTAATGGTTGTGTTTATCAGCCACTTTCCAGCTGTTTGTGTCTGTTCTGAAGATAATGATCTTCTAAGGGACTGATGGGACCGTAATGCATGATAGCACAGCTACAAAGCATATGTTTAAAAAATTTTGGAAAAGATCTCTTATTTGTTTTGAGATTTCTTTTGGTTTAGATCCCCTCCTACATTAAGCATTTTACTTGAAAATTATTCACCTTTTCAGAATTAATATACCTTGATAGAAGTTAATAGTTGTTTGCAAATAACTCTTCCAACTACACTACCATAAATTAGATACAGTAAGTACAAAAACAACAAAAAACCCCCAGTAATAACTGGCTTTGTTTTAAAGCATCAAAAATAGTTGGAAACTTTCTCCATGGGTTATATAATCCTACTTCACATGTTAATGAACACCTGATGTCACTTGACTACTCCAATATCACACTGTAAAACCAGAATAAAGAGGACTAATGAAACTGAACTTTGCAGTAAGACCTTCATAGTCTAAGTGTAGTTCTTATTCACTTCTGTCTGTGGACAAAGGGTCACTGCAGGTCTGCAAAAGTGGATCTAAGAAACCATCCAGCAGTCACCTGTCTCTGACGTTTGTAAGTAGATCAGAGACACTGCTGTCTTCTCCTTGGCTGGAGAGAAAGAACCCCAATGTTACCTCTTATGCATGTCATAAAGGTCCTGCCAACAATCTTTTCCACTGAAGTGTTTTTCTACAAGGTAAGAACTTGGTGGAAAGATCGAATGAGTGTATGAACACAGAAGTGTAGGCATATATACATAATTATTTTACCTTTATTCTATCTCTAATGTGGAAAACCTGTTGAGGTTAAACAACGCATGTCAACTATTCCAGTTTAATTTGGAGAGCAACTGTTCAATTCCCAGTAAATTTATTTTTAGTAAGATATAACCTGCATTAGGAGCATCCCATATTATGTAGACAGTTTCCTTGGTTGAGTAACATCAATGTTTGTGCAAACGTGTATTTTAATTATTTGTTTGCTTTTACCAGATATTTTTTATACCTAAAATGCAAATGACAATTTGATGCAACTAGTGTAAACTGATGTGTGACTTGCTTTAAGTAAGCATTCCTGTCCAGAGCAGTGTTCTATTTCCCATTACCTTGAATCAGGCCCCTCATGGACACTCAGAATAAGATTTCAGAAGTGACTGTTTGCTGTTGACATAACATTTTTCCATTTAACATTAAGAGTCCCATAGCTTTTAGTTAGATAGGAATACATGTGGGTCAAAAAACTCAATCTACAATTATTAATTTTGAGCCTTTAAATAGTTTCAAATACATTTTACAATTATTACAATTGCTTTAAAACTTGCTCTCTTTCAAATGCAGAGGAGAATAATTCCTGTTCTTGCAGCAAGTATGTATGAACTCATTTATAACTTCAAGGAATATAATGGCAAGAATTACTTTCTACATAAAAATATTTGACTTAACAATGGGTGACTCATATCCATTCCAAAATAACATAATAAATGCTTATAGGAGTTATGTTTCTTTGAGCTGCTGCATGTAGTTGCAGACCATCCACTAATTAAATTTATAGATAAAACAAAGCAAAATGTTACTTTTTTTTTTTTTTTCCTTCTGGATCAGATGTTGTGTAATCATCTAAGATTCGAGAATATACTGTATGTTGATTTTCAATACAATTAAGAATATTATATGCAGTGTACTTACTGAAACAATCTTACTACATTTATGTTAGGCTATTGAGCTTTTCTGTTTTAAAGGTATGGTATCAGTCATTACAGGGCTGTTAGAGGGAAAAAACAAAGAAGAAACAGAAATAACCATTTTAAAAAGAAAATGGTAAACAAAAAATAGTAAAATATTATATTTTTTTCTACATTTTCCCCCTTTTCTATCCTACATTCCTATTCTCCTTCCCTTTTATTTAATATTTTTCTCATAGAAGATCATGAGAAGACTTTATAAAGATCTAGGAAAATCTAAAAGTACTGTTTAAAAAAAGATTATGTTAACTTTCACTTCCATTTGCTAACTTTCTGTTCATTTTTTCCTGTTTATTTTCTCTTGATTCTCTGAAAGATGTTTAAACATGTTCTGGAAAAGCAGTTAAAACTGATCATCCAGCTTCATTCAGAATCATTCATGTTTAGACTCTTAATGAAGAAAAAGCAGCACAACTAACATAAATATTTTCCTTGAAAAAATATGTTTAAATAATATATGAAATCATAAAGCTCTGTGCATTAGTTACCATCTGAGTGACAAAACTCAGAAGTATAGTACCCAGAACAGGAAAATCTATACACAAAATGTGGTTATATATTTTTACAAAGATTACAGATAAACACAACTGACAAAACTGCATTTACTGTTTCATTCTCTTTTATAATTTTCCTCTTGCTATTAACATGTATTTTTTTCTGTGTATAATACACTATTATAATAGACCAAAGCACAAACAAGCTATGAGAATGCAGATGAACATATTTGTAGACTAGCCATCCTTTTTTTAATTACTTGAATGAAAGTAATATTGCTAATACAGTGAAAAAAATGTAACTACTCCAGTGTAAAACTTCCATCTGGACATTTAAAATATGGCTGGGGCCTGGGGTTTGGTGGGGTGGGAAGCATTTCCAGCAGGGTCCTCTAACAATAATGTACTTTCTCAATAACAAGTTGCTATTCATTAACCTCTCTCTAAGGGAAAAACAGGCTTCACAATGTGCTGGGAATGTCATCCTACACCATTCTGATTGATCGACCTTTTTCCTCCTTGATAAGTTCAAAAGTTTGATAACATTAGTTATTTAAAACTCTGAAGTGTTTATTGAACTATTATCATCTTTGATGCTATATTAAATGTACAGAATGAATGACAGTGGAAGTAATTGGAAAATCTGAGCCTCAGAAAGGTTAAGTGACTCTCCTGAGGTCACAATGAAGATTTTTTTGACCTCTTGACTTGAAGAGCCATATTTAGTTCCTTCTCCAGCTTAGTCTAATTAGTAGCTTGATCATCAGTTCAGCCCAAAGAACAATTATTTTCAGCCATCTGCTTTTATCACGTAGTAGCTGAACCTCCTTTATATGCTCTGTTGGAGAAGGACATGAGGTTAGACTCACGTTTCCTTTCGCAGTATGCAGAACTTAAGGGAATGATAGTGCCTCCCCGCAGAAGAATGAATCAGGCTGGTGCACTTGCATTTCACTGTGCCTGTCCTAGGCAAGTGCCTTGGCCTCCATACGATCTTCAGAAAGTGTCCTGACTACCTGCACAATTTTTCTCTCCCACTTCAGCAGCTATAGCTATGGACATTATAATAAACTGCTTTGTGTTGGCCCTAAAATAAATGTGCTGCAGCATTTGGCAGATCTTTACTTTAAATATACCATCATGAGGGCTTGTCAAAATTTGGTGCTTCTATGAATTATGCATTAAATCCAACAGTAAAGTGGGTAGTTCTAGGAACACATTTACTGCACATGATTTGGCATATTACCTACTGAGTTACAGCTTTTTTTGTGTTTTCCAAACACTGTCAAGAGATTAGAATCAGATTGGTACAGGGAAACTTGATATTAGTAAGGATCGTAGTACCGCTTTGTTGCACTACTGTTTTCAGCTTATTTTCAAGTCATATGTCTCTCTCCAGTACAGAGTTCATTAAAAACACTTAATCAGTGACATACTTTTCCTTCTGACTGAGGATACTACCACACTGAAGTAGTATAAGGAAGAAGAAGAAGACCATATAAAATTATTGAGCTTAACTCAGCCAGGAGAAAACCTCTGCCTTTGAAGATGAACCTAACCATATTAAGAAAAAGTTAAGAGGCTGTATGAAAATTCCTGGTAAAAATATGCAGGTATTAGAAAGAGTCTGTAGTATCCAAGGCATGTTAAAATCCTAGAATCATCGAATGGTTTGGACTGGAACGGACCTTTAAAGATCATCTATTCCAAGCTCCCTGTGCAGGGACATTGTTCACCTTTATTGATATTTTGCATGTTCATAATGCAAACAAAGAATTTTCAAGTCTAAAAGCAAGAGAAAACAGAACATACTCAAAATATAGCATTTCTGGCCAAAGATTAAATTACAGCTGGAATCTGCCTAGTCACCATCTGAAGAAAATAACTGAAAGCAGCTGTTGTATGCAACTGCAGTCAGTTGATAGATGGCTAACGCAACTACAACATAGAAGGGTATCAATTAGGGTGTGCTTTTGCAGAGCAAAATTTCATTGTAAGATGGATATTTCCCAATGTTTTTCAACAGACAGCCTAGCAATTTTGTGAGTTTGATGTTTGTCTGTAGCCATTTGGACTTGCTGAAGTTAGTCTTAAGTAGTGGATACACTACTGACTGATCATTAGTAACATCATTTAGACTGCTTAATGAATAGTTTAATTATTTTTTCTGGGCAAAAATTGCTTTTAACAGCATAGTATAATGAATGTTGAAACACTTGAGTGATTTTGTTTGTTGGTCAATAACCATGGATTATCACATAGGGGAAAGGAAAGTATGATAAAAGAACATGACAAAAAATTAACAATTAATATCAGTGAAAGTCAGCATTGTTTTGTCATTGCAAAAAATGGTCCAGATTTTCCCATTTTCTTTATGTCATATGGCACTCCAAATGATTTGATACCATGCTAGTGTGGCTTTAGGATGATTCCAATATAGGGAAATGTCTTGAAATGCATACACTGACTGAGACATTAGTTCCTCTCTGATTAGATCTTTGTCATGGCACAAAGAGATTTTTCCTGAAATTTGGAAATGACTGGATGCTTGCTGGCTGATAAGGCCATTGCAAACTAGCTTAAATAAGGTATATTTTGAATGTTATCAGATTGCAACCAGTGCAAGTTGAGAGAAGAAAGTTCCTGCACCCATACCACAAATGTCCAAGTAATTTTTCACTCTTTCAGAAAGCTTCTTGTTCATTAGAAGCAACGTTACTGTTGAAACACACTGAAGTATTACATGCTCTGCTTCACTGAAGCAAGATCCAACAATGCTAGTAATTCACTATATTCCAACTATAACTTTGATTCCTTCCATAAATAAATTATTGCAACTATCACTTTATGAGAAAAAATATTTTACACCATGCCTAGTTCCAAAGCCTGAAGGAAGAAATCTTTTTGCACAATCCTTTTCCATGGATGTTTCAAAATTAGATAGTATTTAAAAATTTACTATCCTAATTACTGAGAAAAAATTTAATAGTTTTATTTTAGAATATCTGTCCTCTTTCATCACAGCATGTATGAACTATTTGATGCTAAAAAGCTAATAACATTTGCAATTAGGGGGAAATTCAAAAATTGGAGCTGGCATATTTATCAGACTTAAGTATTAGGAAAATGACCTTGTGTATGTATTCTGAAATAGAATATCTGTGAGACATGGTTTAAGGTAATAGTACATGATCAATTCTTGGAATCACACATAAACATTAAGACCTGAAAAAATTAATAATTGAATACATTGGTTGAAATTCGCATTTCATCTTGCAGTGATAAATGTTTTAGTATCTTACCTTTTAAAAGTCAAATATTGTTCTACATTTACAACTTCTATTAGACAGATTTGTAATGGCTTTCAATTAATAATCATAAAAGACAGTTAATATATTAGGGGGGGGTTCTTCCATTAAAATTAATACTTTTTATTACTGCTACTGCACAACAATTTATACAAAGGATGGAAAAGGTGACAGATTATTTGGATGTATATAACAATATATAAGGGAATTTTTTTTTTTTTTTCATAAGGTTTATATTGATGGATTTGACCTTTCCAGGAAAAGTCACAGACATTAAAGAAACATTGCTGTTACTTGTCTTGCAACAGCACATTGACTGTGTAGTGCAAGACTGACATGAATGTTAGTGTCAGAAAATATATGTCTTAAGAGTAATGAGATCTATTGCTGTCAAAGGCATGCACTTCAAATAAATTTGAACATGCAATTGTGTGTGTTTGCGAGTGTCTGCTTTCATTCATCTGGTGACCTGCATTTAGTGCATTTGCTGTACAGAGACATAATGTAGATATTATTTGACACTGATTGATTAAAAGCAGATGAGAAGCAATGTTGTTACCGTGGCAAATGGAACCTAATAATCTTCATATATACTTTAGGCTTTTATCATTAATATCTTCACAGGCATGTTGTTTCTATTAGAGAACTAAGATAGATCTGATCTAAAAATAGAGAGTTATATAGATCAAACTTAAATTTCAAGAATTCTCTATATACATATGTCCTGGTTCGGGCTGGAATAGAGTTCATGTTCGTTTTGGTATCTGGAGGAGTGCTGCAGCACACTGAGACCTCAGGGGCTCCCCAGGTCCTAGTGCCCTCACCTGTGTGCGGGGGCGGGGGGAGCATAGCTGGAGGGCTGGGCCCAGATTGGCCGCTATGCCATGTCACGTGACATTCTAAAGGAAGGAGTGGGCCGGGAGGTGCTCTCGCTTCTTGGAGTGTAGCTGCAGTGTCTTTGTGTTTGGGCTCACTAGCCAGGAGCAGGTGAGTGTCAGTTGTCAGGTGGTGAGCAGCTGTATTGTACATTACTCGTTTATACTGTCACTTTATTTATTATTCTATTACTATTATTAAAGGGTTTTTATCTCAACTCGCGAGTCTTCTTTTGCCCCTCTGATTCCCTCCCCATTCCTAAATGGCGGGCGGGTGGGTGAGCGTCTGCATGACATTTAGCTGCTGACCGAGCTCAAACCATGACACCATATATAAACTGTAGTTTAATGTGAGATTTCTAATAATTTTTCTTACCTAACAATTATCTTTCTGTCTGTATAGCTTTCAATTCTGTATTTTTTCATATCCTTCTTTTCATCCATCAGGTGATTAGATATACCGAGCAATCCTTAAATAATCTTTACTTAAACAGATCAGTGAAAGCATATATAAGCATTCTGTAGTAAATACGTGTTTGCTTATGATTATAGCGCTAGCAGCAGACTTTAAAAGATGACCCAGAGTGTTATGTTCAAAATCTTGCATATGGGCAAAGAGGTAGCATACCTTATATACATAGAAAGCAAAGAATCTATTCTTAATATAACTAAAATCTTAGCATTAGTCTAATCATTATTAGTCTAAATCTAATTATTACAGAAAATAAAAGGTTAATAATACCTTTAAAACTGCTATACACATACTTCTTCTATTCTACCCCTTTTCCTGGTGTTATGCTCACGTTTCCCTAGCTCCTCTTGACCCTCAAGTTGATGTGTTCATCCTGGTATTACTGGCTGAGGTGTTACAGCAAGCTGTCAACTTATACAGGGAATTACAATTTTCATGCTGATGGTGTTCTCTTCCTTACTCTAGGATTTACTTGTGGTGATTTTTATATGTTTACTATCATCACACCTAGCTGTACCATACAAAGATAACAAAAGTAAAATAGATTAGCTGAAGACACCTGGTCATTTAGAGAAATTGCTGTCAGAGCTAAACCAAGTAAAATAAAGCTGCAAGCAGATCAAGAAAAGTTCAGAAAGATCAAGCCTGATGAATCTCAGTCCTGAGGTAAATTCGGTATAAAGCTTATGGCCTGTTTCTGAGAATGGAAATACTGTACGATAGAACTACATGTTTATAGTAGGAAGATAGTTGATACCAGAGATTAATAAAGGGGAACAGGGGGGAAAAAAAAACCACGCTACAACAACAACAAAAATAACTAAACTTGGAAAAGAAATGATTATGTGATTTTGTGAAATTAGAGCGTGATTTACAAAATAAATCTGTTATTTTGAATAGCTATTGAAAATGAAGTCCCAGAAAAGTCAGTGGCTCATTTGTGAGAATTTTCTTCCATTTAAGTTTATTTGTAGCTAGAAAGTTTAGATTTGCCTAATCAAATAACAGCACCTGGATTCATGGACACTATTGTATAATGACTGTATTTTTTTAATTTTCCAGAGAAATGCTCAATATTAGAGAGACTATGTTAGTGAGCATATTATTATGTATCATTATCAAGGTCTAACAAGCTCTGTTTTAGTTAGATTTCTTCTTCAATTGTGTGGAGATTTTGTTTGTTTGTTTTTTGGTTTTGTTTTGTTTTGTTTTCTCTTGCTCAATTTGGAAAATTCCTCAGATTAATCAGGTTACTATCCCAGCATCTAATAAGCCTAGACTTTTTTAACCACATTCCACACTGTCTTTGTTACAGTCATTGTTAAATTACATTTGAAGTTAAGTAAAACAAAAACAACAAAAAAAGATAAATACAGCCTTTAAATATTACCAGAATACATAGGAATATTTGGCTAATGTCATAGAGTTTTACAGGAGTTTAACTTAATTTAAGAGATTTTCTTTTTACATTTTTGAAAATTCTTAAATTGATCTTAATGTTTTTGTACAGTAATCTGTCTAGTGTAGTATTGTCATGGATACAAAGAATCTTTCAACAAGTCATCTTTAAAACTTTATTCTTATTGCTTGTAACCTTTATTAAAAGACAATTTTTACAGTCTGAATAGATTCTATGCATGTCAAATTATTACAGACATGATTGTATAAAATGAAATGGATGATCTAATACATTTAATTCTTGCTCTAGTAGTGGTACATGGCGTGTTTAGTGTCAATGGCTCTTTAAGAAGTAAATTGTTAGCTGGAGATTCTTCACAACATGTGACTATTAATAAAATTAAGAGTATTTATAGTTCAATAAGAGTATTCATTTTATTGTACTGTAGATTATATTCACTGGAGGAACAAGCATGTATATTTAGCAGATGCTTTCAGGTAAAAATATTAATCTGAAAGCTGTCATGTTTTAAAGTTTCAAGTATAGGAGTATTTACCACTACATAAATTATAATGTGTTTGTTGCATACCCATAGCTTTCATGGCTGTTATAGTCCCAGATAAAAGCATGTTTTTGATGTATGTGTCATAGTTTTCTTCCCTATTAATCCCCCAATTTTATTATTTGTTTATTGTAAGCAATATTATTCTTACAGCTGTTATTCATGATAGGCTCCAGCTTCTATAAGATTATTTTACATGCTGTTTATCCTTTCCTTGTTTTGGAAAATGTTTAGTGCTTCTATGTGCAGAATTTCTAAATATGGGGTACTGTTCTTAACTATCCTTTAACTGGCAGCATCAAAATAAGGAAGTTTTCTTGAACTAAATTATCAAATCCATTACATAAACCTTTATGTCTAGATTATGTAATTTCCTCTACCAAGAGTCACTAAATTAAGTGCATTTTTCGAATATACTAATATCACTGGACATTAGTGACCAATCTCTTGCACCACATACATGATCCTGCCACACTTATACCCTGAGAACAGGCGAATGAGGCTAAAGAAAGAGAAATCTCTTTCGGCAAACTCTTTCCTCTTGATGTGGAGTACCAAGTGTGGAATCTCCATTTCTCTATAAAACTGCACCAGGAATAAATAAGAACATATTTTCCCATTGTGTTTTCCCACAGAACAGTATCTAGCATCTAAGAGAGGTTCTGTTTATAATTACATTTAAATGAGTAACTGAAGGGAAAAAAAACAGATGAAAGGAGGAAGTAAAGAAAAAAATCCACAAAACCAACAACGAAACAAAAGAACCAAACACTGAATCTTGAAGTTTTTTAAATTTAAACATAATGAAATCTGTGCATGTGTTTAAGAACATGAAGGCAGGTATAGCTTTTTCTTTTGAGGCTGTAGGCTGCCCCATACACTATACATACCTGATAATCTTTCTTGTCCATTCAATGCAGTATGCTGCTGAGAAGGATAGCTGAATGCTCACTTTCAGAAGCATCTCTTTCTTCTTTTACTTTATTTTTTATATGAAATACTTCTTCCAGAAACATTTTCTTCTTAGGCCTCTTGGAATCTCTTCTGATGAAAAAAGTACCTTCAGGCAAATGGCACACAAACTCTGAGATGCAAATCTTCCCCAGAGCCCTGTGCTTTGACTCTGACATCAGCATACATGGTTTGTATACAAGACCTCCGAGACCTGCCTGTGGCCTTGAAGAGAACAAAACACACTCCCACTCATGCACACCTTCTTTCTTACCTTTCACCAACACAAAATGTAAAGTCTTCTCCCTCTCATTCTGTCCTTGTCAACAGCAGCACAGAGAACCTAAGAAGACAACAACAAATGCAGTGGGAGGAAATGTTATCAGGAGCAGGCAAAGGGTGGGCTAGGGTGATGGAGACTGGTGACGATTTGAAAGGGAGGGAATGGTAGGGAAAGATACATGTGTTTTCTTACTAGAAATGAAAAAATAAGGTGCCATGATTTCACACAAATTTTGTTATTTTGGTAATTTGCGTACACATCAGAGTGATTTTCTTAACATGCCATCTCTCTCACCACACTAATTCTTTATCAAAAAAAGTTACATGAGACTGAAATTACCATCAGTTTATATGCCCTTCTGTTGGAACAGGACATCAGGTCTGGGTGCATCAGCAAACACCAAGCATCCAGTCAAAAGGCACACTATCATATCACAATAAAGCTGTTTGGAATAAGGGGACACAAATGGTCTATGCCCATCCTTTCACTACTTGTCGATACACTGAGGCTTTCATGGGTTTGTATGATCTACCAGAGCAAAATCCCAATCATGTGCCAGCAGAAGTGTGTTCTGTCCCTTCAAGGAATGATGCTAAGAATCATGACAGAGGAAGAAAGCCTAGTTTTTAGTACTTGGACTAAAAGTTGCTCTAAAACTACAGAGTAGCCCTTTAAAATCCTTGGACATGTTAATGATACTATCAAAGTCAGTGGGATGACTAATATATGATAGGTGTTTTGAACATTACTAGCATTTAAGTAAAGAGAAATTCTGTTTTTCAAAGGAGGCAAAGGTTGGTCTTTATGGTTGTTATAGTTTGGGCTGTTTTATGTCAGTAAAACTTACTCTGCTAAGTAATTGTAATGACTTTTGACACCACTGTTTTGTATTGTCTGAGAAAAATCATGTATGAAACAAAACTGTAATTGTGCCAAATGATATCCTGATTTTATCTTAGAGAAGTAAGAAAATGAAAATTTATTTTATTATTAGTCAATCAAAATTAGAACCCCAGAATGATACTATATGGGTTTTGTTAAGATGCTCTAATGGGAACTTCATAAACTTATAAAATGTTTTTTATTATGTTTTGAAAAACTTTGAAACACTGAATATCTTGAAAAGAAAAATATATCATTTAGTCTTACAGGTGGAGAAAGTGTGACAATATGAGAGGAATAGAAAGTATGAAACTAATAAATAAATGAAACTAGGAAATAAATAAAAAAACCCCAACAACAACAACAAAAAAACAGGTTATTTGTTTCAAACATAAAATTTGAACTTAAATGCTTTAAGTTCTGGCCTTTCTTCATTTATTCTTACGTGTTTTATCTGAGAAATTCCTGTGGACAACTTTATAAGAACCACAGACCATGCTAAGCAAGTCTAATTTCTAATGAAGTGGAAAAAAAAACCAAACAAACAAACAAAAACCCCAACATTTTGTAAGCAGTATGCTATACAGTATTCAATAAAGTGTAATGAAACCTTTCCTGTGTAACCTGACAGGATTATGCTGGTAAATAATTATTGTTATCTTACATGAGTACATCCTGGACATCTAGGTCCTGGGATCTCAAAAGACAACATTGTGCATGTATCACAGTTTATTGTAAATTATGTTGCAACAATAATAATGTATTTTTCCTTTGTATTGGATCTCACATTAATACTATGGGTTTGAACTATTGCTATGTATTGTATCTGATTAGTAATACACAAATATTTGTAGATGTTATTTATCCTTCTTAGGGGATGTTTAAACACGGGAGTTGTTGCTTTCTGTGAGGGTATACTGCATAATGCTAAGATTTTTAAATTCTACTGCACTGCAAAATATGATGTCAAAACCGAAGTATAGAAAAAAATGTTATTTAAAGTTGTACCAGAACAATTTTGGTTTAATTCCTTCTAAAAATAGTTGAAATTGTAGTAGTCCATCCTTCTTATCTCCACATTCCCTTCTTGTCCTCTGATCTAAGACACTATGAAAAGACTATATAAACATGTGTTATCTCTGGTATGTTATTCTCACTCAGGGAATAAAAGACTTAAACACAGTGACCTCACACCTAGCCACACCAGAGTTATAACTATAGGCAAAATGTATATGCTTAGATGTGTTAATGAACATCTTAGGTGGACAAACTGGTTCATGTAAAGACCCAGGCAGTTTCTGCTGCAAAACTGACCTAACTGAGTACAGGTAACGCACTTGGAAATATTCAATAGAAACCACTGCTACAGACACAGAAATGGTCACATAGGTCAGACTTTTTTACAGTCAGGAGATGATTTGCAAGTAGTTTTAATACAATCAATGATGATGGAACATATTCCGGGTAGCCCAATGGGGCCTCAGGCCAGCTGGGTATGGGAATTCGGCAAAACAGAGGTTCATGGAGTATTTCCTGGACTAGCTGGGGATGATGTTGCAATGATCACTCCAACAGACTGCTGTCATCACCCAGACAGGGACTGACTGTCCTGTTCTAAAGATTTGGTTCCACTTGTGAACTATGTAAAGAATCACAAAAAATATTTTTTTTAAAAAAGTGTTATTTCCATGAGTGTCTGAGCAACACAGTCCTAGAAGGGCCAGATCGGTCCAGGGCTGAAGGTTAACTTTTATGTAATATATTGTATCTGACTGGCATTATCATGTAGCACTGTTTAGGAAATTTATCATTGTGTATAAACTTTGTACTCTTTTTTACTTTTTCTTTATTAAGTTCAACAACAGCTGGTCCCTGTATGTTTTCTTGGCTCATTCATGATATTTCTGTTTCTGATGATTTGATTATGTTTAGATATATTATTTTACAAAATGCTGGGTACAATACATACATTTTTGTAACTGTTGAGTATCTTTCTGTTGTGTTTTTATATCCTACTGAAATTTTTAAACCACAACAGTTTAAGAATAAAAATATTCATTTGAAGGCCAAAGGTGTTCCAAGGGGACAAAGGTTTGTCTAAGTGTGAACCTAAATTTGTGTCTTCAATAATAACCTTATTTTCTTATAGTCAGCAGCTGTGTGATGTAATCAAAATAGTATATCCAGTTTTTATTCTAAGTATTCTTTTCTCACTGCTGATTAGTTATTAGATTTGTGGATTCAGTAGTGACTCTGGGTATGAGGTAAATGAGATAAATGATGCAGTGAGCAACAATTTTGGTTTAATGAAATCACAGGCATTTGCAGATCCATTCCAGACTTCCTGTTTCATTCATAGCTATCACAATAATAAGGTACAATTAAAGATATAGCTCTGAGTAATTCAGGCTGCAACTTTCTATTGGTTTCTGCTTTCCCTTGTCGTGGTTTGAGCCTGGTCAGAAGCCTAACACCACACAGCATCTCATTCCTCCCTTCTCTTCCAGTGATGAGAAGGGACAAATGAGCCATGCTTCGGATATGAGATAGGACCATGAGGGGCAGATGACCCATTTTAGTCACAGGCAAATGGCATACTCATTAAGGGAATTAAAAAAAGAACATAGATTTATTACAGACACTAACAACACAAAACAGAGTAGGACAGTGAGAAGAATTACCACATCTTGAGAATACCTTCCCCCCACCCCTCCCTTCTTCCCTCGCTCACCTCTGCTCCTGATATCTCTACCTCTTCCCCACAGCATCTTGGGGGCAGGGAATGGGAGTTGCAGTCAGTGCTGCCACTTCTTCCATCTTTGGTGGGGAGAGCTTCTGGAATTTGTTCCCCTTGCTTCATCATGGTCCCCCTCTCACAGGACACAGTCCTCTATAAACTTTTTCTGATGTGAGTCCCTCTCATGGGCTGCAACGTTTCCTTACACTGATCTGGCATGGGTCACTAACTTTCTAATCTGGAGTCGTTCCCACGGGCTGCAGCCCTTTCCGAGCTGCTCCGGTGTGGGACACCCCTGCATGTTGTAATCTTCCTAGTGCTGAACTACAACAGCAGGGCTACCTTTTGCCACAAGATCCTGGCCTTCTTCAGGCACAGCACCTTGATAATCCAGGAGAATAACACAGGCCGTAAATCAGTGTCTGCTCCACTGTAGATCTTCATGGGTGGCAGTGGGGGGGCCACCCTGCTGTCTCACTGCAGCATATAGGAGAGTCTCTGCTCTGGCACACCTCCCCCCTCCTTTCTTCCTCTGTTCCTCCACTGACCTTGGTGTTCATGCAGTTGCTGCAACTCCTCCTCACAAGTCTGACTCCACATCACCACGTCCCTTCTTAAATACGTTATCACAGAGGTGCAGCTGATTGGCTCAGTTTTTATTCCGAGGTGGAGCTGACTTGGAGCTGGGGGAGCTTCTCACATGGGGCCACCCCTATAGCCCCCTCCCCTGATACCAAAAAACTCCACCACTCACTCAAACCCAGGACACCTTCTTTTTATTTCTTTGCATCATTTCATGACTACTGTATTTTTCCTCCTTTCCTCATTCTCTCTCTTCTCTTGTATGATTAATCTCATTCACGTGCTCTCCCTCACTACCTCAGACTATTTAAAAAATTACCATATTAATATATTTTTATATTTAGTATGTTCTTACATACTCAATAAAACATTTATCATGCAAAACAATATATAAGCCTAACGTTTTTTGCAATGTCAAGTTCATGCTGTAGAAGTCTAGTTAAACTTTTGACTATCCTTTGTCAACCACCCTTTCCTAGATCTAAGCTGAAGAATATTTAATTTATTTCTGTAACATTTTTCTTTAATCTATGATTTTTCTCACAGAGTCATGAAGCTGGACAGATATTTGATATGTATCTGTGTTAAAATTAAATAGTAAACTCTACTTAACAAACTTTAGGAATAATAATATTTTAACACAAATGGTATATGCCAATGTTAATGAAGGGCTATCATATAGATAATTGAACTGACAACAAGTTTAGCTGGACACAAAATAAGCAAACAAAAAAAAAAATCCTTCTACAGAAAAAAAACCCATCTAACTTTAACAGTTCTTTCAACTAGTGCAGAATCTCAGCCATTCTGTGGAAATCTCACTGTCAATTTATGTTTGATAAAAATCTCTTAAGCATCCACATTTGGCATTTTAATTTTGAAAAATATTTAAAAATTTGACAGTGTTACTCAAACTTGTTTTTCATCTGTATGCTTGTCAGTCTTTAGTTACTTAGAGACATTTATGACCTGGAAATAGTGTCTACTTTCTATTAAATACCCTGTACTATTGCTTTTAGATTCTGCCCTTGTAGATATGAAATCAGCTTCTCTAGTTCCCCTGGAACTTTATCAAGACTTCAGGTCTGAGAAATTGAAACATCCAAACTATAACTGATAGAATTGCATGGCAAAGTATAACTGTCTTCAAAGCATATCAACACTACCTTTACCATAGGATTCTTAAGTTATTCTCTACTGGAAATAAAACAAGCATAAAAGGAAAGTTTCTCATCAAATTCTTCAAATATTCCACTGATAACACTCTAGGAATAAAATTCTATGAAAATGTCATCATGTGTGTTGTGATAAACATGCTTTTCTTACAGATAAAAATTTGACAGAAAGTAACAACGTTCATTATTCTTAGGAACCTAGCCCACACTAGAACTGTATGTGAAAATATGAATGCAAATGTTTAGTATTACAGTGTACAAATATTCTCTAAGCAAAGAATCTTGCAACTAATGCAGAAACAAATCAGGATGAGCTTTTAATTGTTCATTTTTGTCATTTGCAAACCTGAAATTATTACCACAGAGACATAAAAATTATAATAGAAATCTACGACTAGTCCTATACATTTCAGATAAATCTTCTGTGTGATTCTCATACTTCATTGGTTCTGTCTTTAATAATCATTACTAATCTGTTCAATGGACAAGTAGAAGAGTAACATGGATGAGCAGTTTGTACTTCTTTCAAATAGATGTAATAATAGCCTATAAATACTTGATATGCAAATCACATACATTAAATCTTATATTGATGTAATTAAATAACATAATTGTACTGCAATCATGACTGTTTCCAAGGAAATGGTTTGCTAGAAAGATAAATCAGACTCACACAGCTACCATCCCCCATGGCTCTGAACCCATCTTATAGTGTAAAACAGTTGTCTGCCATTTTCTTTATCTTTTTTAAACTTGTTCTTTTTAGCATCCACAGTATTAGAGCTAACCTATGCTATGATTTTAACTGAGGGACAAAATGGCTAAGCTCAGTTCTAACTGACCAAAATTCAGCTAGTTCAGATAGATTTTTGATATCTGACTTGCTTTTCCATTTTACCATGCTTTATTTTCAAAGTTCTTCTTGCTCCACTTCACTAGGAAAATGTTTATTACCCTAGTATAGCCAAGGACTTTGTTATACTGGGAAGCTGTGTTACATTGCTAGTGAAACTTGCTTCAGGTAACATTTTTCCACCTGAAACAACATGAAGCAATTATTTCAAGAGAAAGAATACACGCTATCTCAGCTCTGAGACCTATTGGTAAATTTAACCATTTCAAATATATGCAGGGATTGAAGTTAGACTCTTAAATACAGTGTAACCATTGATGTAATTTTTCACACTGCCTATAGACCTTTAACTCTCAGCCAGAAAAAGTTACAATCAAGTGTATATGCCACTTCTTATCCTGGAGGCTGCTAGATAAAAAAAAAAAAAAAAAAAAAAAAGATGTCTTTATTGTACACTATTGCAAAGTGTAGTTGTGGCCTCAAAATTAATTTCATTGAAGTAACTAAGCAAATGCTTAACGTGAACTCTGTAACAAGCTCCCCTTACTTGTACAGTGCATTTACTGTTAAACAACTGCTTAACAGATTGACTAATCTTACTGAGTTCATGAATCAGGACTGTAAAATGTATGAAGGGCTAACAGTACTCTCAGAATTATTATAGAAATGTGGCATAATTTTACCACTGAAAAGTAAATTTGAAACTGCTTCAGTCTGTGTAGTTATTATTACTGCTATTATTATTATTATTAATATTATTATTATTTACTTTTTTATGTGAGAGAGTTTGTATCCAAAAGAAAGACCTCTCTCTGTATATAAGTAGATATTATAAATATATATATATATAAATATAAATACATTAACCAGGATATGGTTGAATATAATAAAGTAGTATAAAGTAGAATGAACATAGTAAAGTAGTATAAACTAGTGTAAAGAGAAATAGTACATGAGCATTCTGTAACATTGTTATGGTATAACTAAAAACAATGTAAAAACATTTTGCATAAGTATATGATCTGCATGACCACCAAAGGGGCAAAGAAAGTCATGAAGTTGCATGTAGGAAACATTCAAGCAACAAAAGTTAGTATAAGGACAAGATAATCTAAGAGATTTCAAATAAGCAAAACATTCTGCATACATCCTGCATCCAAATACATAAAAAAGATGACTGGCAAAATAAAAAATGTGCAAGCAGTGTCAGAAGCAGGTAATACCGCCCACACAGAACCCTTGTGAGGGGCACAACAGTACAGAAACGTCAAGTATATGCAAGGAAAATCAGAAAAAAGAGGACAGACTCACTTCAGTTCTGACTTCATTCAGCAGTGAGCTCCCTAGACTGATCTGGGCGTCAGCTGCTAACAGTTATCAAAGCTGTAGACATCAAGAAGTAAACAGTTTCAGCTCCATAGAATTGTGTGCACAGAGATTAAGATATAAGTGCTAAAGTCAAAGTTTTGAAAATACATTTATAATGATTAATATCATGTCAGAACTCCCCAGTAGCATAATGTGTTGTTAATAAATAAATTTAGTAGACTTCATTAATTTTTTATGTTTGAACCATCTCATCATAGTCTTGTCTAGATACCTGACATACATATATGTTTATACAGATATGCTTAAAAACTCATGCAGTTGCAACAATGGTTACTACTTCACTAAGCAAAATCTATGTTATGTACTGGTACTCCAATTTATTCACCAAACCTTATAAATTCATAAAAATAGAAGGAGAGGGACAGACAGCAAAAATTATCATGAATTTTATTATTATAGGTTTACAAGTGCTTATTCAAGGTAACAAAGCATTACTAAGAATGCTAATGAGAACAAAAACCTTGGAAACAGAAAGACTAACACAGCATATTTTAATAGTTTCTACTTTACCTTCCCATGAGAATTGTATTTATTTTTAATTTGAAGCTCTTACAGTCTCATTCCAAACTCAGATTTAATTGCTTTACTAGAGTTTTAAAAAGTTTGGGTTTGTTTTTTTTTCAGGTGTGCAACATCATAGAAGAAAGTACTTAACAATTATGACTAGTTAAGCTGTTACACTTATTTTGGAGTAACAATGAAATGTTCCATGCATTATGTTAAGATCTATTCAAACACTACTTTTTTTCAGGATGTTATCACTGAAAGCACTATACGAAGAACATTGATTAAATAATATTTCTATTTAACACAGAACTAAGTACACTGTCAAATCATTACACGTTTTGCCACAGAATGACATTCTTTACTGAAATACTAAGTAACAACTTATATTCAGTTTTTTATCAAAGGTAGAAAATAAATGTATCTTGTCAGGATTTTACAGCATAAATACATATTCTTATGAATGTGGCAGGTGTAATAGAAGACATTACTCTTGAAAGATATTAATAACTGCTGCTTACCTGGAATTTACCACTCCCACTGTAAAGCCAACAAAGAAGCCCTTTGATCATTCCTAATCCATTTCAGTGCAACATGAAATCATTTTGTGTTAGAGTAGTCCTAGAGATGGTTCACAGCAACTTGGCTGATTTTGTCTAAAATACATTCTATTCTAGTTATTCTACAACTTCTACTACTGAACCATTGGGATATAACAGTATTTTAAACTGTGCTTTTTTCCAAAGTGATGATGTGATTATATTCTCATTCTTTCAGTACTTTCTAGCAGCTTCAATTTGACTCTCTAGTCTTTCCAAAACTCTCCTTTTCAGGGTTGTTACTGGAAACAACAAAGATAATTGCACAATGTGGACTAACTATATTTACTGTAGCTGTGAGAGAAAGTATACTAATAGATATTTCTGTAGTACATAGACTCTACCTTTCAAATTAAATGAAAGTGGTATCCTGCTCTTCCATATTTCTTAAAATTAGGAGCACTTAATCCTGTCCTCTGTTGGACATAATCTTAAAAAGATTGTGCTAAATGTCTCTTTTGTGGACTCTAAAAAAAAAAAAAATGGATTTTAGCTTTAGGTTCAGCAACTGGAAGATATGTGTCACAAGATCACAGAACTAATCTTTGCTATACGGTAAATGTTCGCAACACCACTAATCTCAGTTTCAGGTTCCCATGGCAGAATTTATCTTTCAAAATTTAAAGGTATAGACTGCCTTTATAGACATGAAGAGAAATCAGCAGTTTTGGGATGTGATTCATCTCAGACTAAGCAGATGTTTGAAACAGGTCAAACAAACAGTATCTTAAACATGCATCTTTATATCTAATATAAAGGAAGCCTTTAGTGAGTAGAACAGTTGTAGACATCTATATTAAGTTTCTGTTGTTCTGATACTATATTGTAAGTTGGAAATCTGTCATAGGGACCAATATGAGTTTCTTAATGACTGTTTCTTTTTCTCTCTGTAAACATCTGTGTAAAAATCTGCACCATGATCCAGACATTTTAAAAATCAGCTATTTAAATTATCATAACATGGAATAAATCATCTACAGATGCTGTCATACTGGTTTCATTTAATTTTGTCTTTGGGGTGAGTTTAATGTCATATATTCTTTTTTTTTTTTTCCCCAAAAAATATAAGTCTGTTTATTCTCTTATAAAAAATAACTACTAATAATTAACCAAGTATGTTGATGTTACAGAAATAAAAGATAATTAATGTATTTCAAGTGCCTAGTAAGAAGCAGTGTTGTTCAATTGAAAATTTCCAAGCCATTAACATACAATTATTTTTAAATTATCAAACATGTGGAAATTGAAAGGATCAAATACTGTAAAAGTTACAAATTCCATCATTTAAAAGTTAGGATGGATTAAATTTTTGTCTTGTTTTCTGTACAGTATCAATTCAGAATGTTGGTTTTGTTTGTTTGTTTTTGTTTTTTTTTTTTTTTTTTTTTTTAATTATTCCTTTAAATTCAGGGTTTACATAATACTTTGGTTTTCTATCCCTTCCTTATTCAGGCCTCTCCCCAGGCAACACTGTTCATATGTTCATTTCTTCATATTTATTATCTTTTGACTTAAAAAGTCTGAATACCTACATCCAAGATCAGTATCTCAAGCTAGAACATGCTTACAGATTGAAGCAAACCCTCAATATTGCTTTTTGTCTGCACTATTCAGCATGATATCCATATTTATCTGCTGTACTTCATTCAGATACTGTATTGTGTAGAGAATCTTACCTTTTTGCTGGAGGTCTTTTTAATTACAGTCCTCACCCATTTATCCTTAAAAACCATTCATAGACACAATATTGTTTTCTCAGATTTGGCAGATATTATTATCCCTATTTTACAAATGAGATGCAAAGATTAAGGAAATTACAGAATTATTGATAACATTATTTATTAGTTAAAAAAAAATATTATTTTTATGAATTTGTGGAACTTGTGCCAATGAAACAAATATATACTTTCTGAACTGGCATACTGCAAAACAAAATTATTATTTACTAGTTAATAACTAACTATAGTGGTCTATATTTTACAAATTAAATTACAGCTTTTAAAGTAAAATGCTGTTCTCAGCTGCAGCCATTTAAATCCAGAGTGGGTCCAGGTTTGTGTTTTTAGAACTTTATGGAAAGAACTTGCATTTATTTGTAGACAGGAGGAAGGATTTCTGTATATATCCTGGAGCTTTATTAAATTTGCTTAATGGAATAATATTCCAGAGCTCTTTTATTAAAGAGTACATATTGTGGTATTTTAGGAAAGAGCTAAAACAATAACAGTTACCAGAAGTCTTCCATTTTTATTAAAAAAGCAAAAAGATTCAATGTTCAAAATTAATGCATGAAATTATTTTCCTACTGAGATTACTTCCTGAAAACAATTTGGAAACTCTGTATCTAGCTTTGTTTTGGTTTTTTTTGTTGTTTAATTGTTCTGGTGGTTTTGGTTTGTTTGGTTTTCTGTCTCCTTTCTCATGTATTGGTAGTGGATGTTAACCAAGTCTGAATTCTGTTCACTTTGTGCAGGTATCTACATCCATTCTGTATGACTGAAATGTGAAAATATTTTTCACAGTATTTACTGTAATTACAAGAAAATAAGAGGATATGCTAAAAAATGTGTAAAATCAATTTGAATAATAGATATATAAATTCAAGCACATTTATCAGGTGTTAGCCTTATGGTCAGTCTTAGAAATGGCTTTAAGGACTTTCTCTTTAAAGAAGAAGATAAAACCACTCTACGAAGTTTTTTAATGTCTACCTTTCCCCACAAGGAACTCAAGTCCCACACTGACTAAGTGTTGCTTATCTATCCTACATTTTGAAGAGAGCTGACTTCCAAGAAGGACTTTATATTTCCAGAGTTTAACAAGAAACACTACTCATTCTAAAAGGTCTTCTCTGAAATATTATCCTTCGCAAGGCAGACTTCCCTAGTTACCCATGAAGCAGGTAATGCCTCTTCTTTTTAAGATTTATGACCATCATGCAAAAATCCCTAAGCAAATTTTAATTTAATAGTTCTCTTTAGAGGTGTGAGATCTAGAAAACAAAAGTCTTAGGCTTTCATTTCCACCCAAATTTATATTGTTGTTTCTTCTGGCAATAATAATTTTGCTTAGTTGAAAAATGCACTGAAACTGATATGATGGGTACAGATTCTCAATATTATTAGGTATCTTGGGCTACTTTATGCACACCACATTTCCAAAGAGGGATTATTTTTTACAAAATTGTCACATTGTATTTTCATGAAAAAAAATCTTAAAAGAAAATTAATCTAAACATCAATACAGTGAATTTAAACAGGACTAAAATTATTTATACACTGAAATTCAGCAGTACTAATTTAAGCTTATACACACCTCGATTATAAAATAACAGAGATGTCTAAAGGACTCAAAATGCCTTTCCCTTCAGGCATTTTCAGGAACATGAAATGTTATAAAAATTTCTACTTCCAGATAGAATGATGTGAATGGCACAATCTAAAACTAGTTTAATTCTGAATCTTGGCCATTATTTATGTATATGTATCTTAAGTATTTCCATTTTCTTCCTCCAAAATGATATCAAGAGTCTCTTCACAGCTAGCAAGAAATGATAGATAGTGTTAGAATTAATTCTTTAGAGTCTCAGTGCCCAAACTTCTGCATTAAGGTCAGTTGGTTTTGTTATTGGTACTGTAAACTGGGTATTGTATTCAGCTTCAGGAAATAATTTGATTTTTATTCTCCATAGAAACATTTGGCCTATGGGCCACTTTGCTTACTCTGGATATAAAAATAGCTGCTACTGTCAAGAAGAATTACATTACTTGAGATGTTATTTTTACCTCATTTCTACAAAAAAAGATTGTACATATAGTCATACTCACTGTCACTTCCAATCTATTCTTATACTCATCTTCCAGCTGTCATTTCCACGCTTGTAGAGCACCACTGTCACACAATACTTTGTTCACAGCCACTGAGGGCCAAATATTCCCTTTCCATACACAACAGGATTTCTATGGACTAAACTAGAACTAAACACTAAAACTTTTTCTTTTGTTTGGGTAAAATGCTGTTTCACCAGAAAATACAATCAGTGTGATTGGATTTCCCCTCTTCCTCAGTTGTTAAACTGGTAACACTATCTCTAAATTTGTAAAATAATCTAGTATATACTTGTATAATAACATACATGTTGTAATGAAAGATGCTATAACAGTATTACTTAATATTTATATTTCGGCAGCACATGAAGATTCTTGTGCTTTGCACAATCCTTACCAAGTTTCAACAACGTATTGTGATATATTTTAGAGAAAAAAAAAGATATATATATGAATTAAACCAAGATGGAAGACTTTCTCTTATGAACTTCTGACAGCAGATGACAGTAGATCAGTCTCTAAAATATCCTACTCTTTGACAGAACTAGAATAAGGAAAAATAATTATGGACACCTAGATATCTATTTAACAATTCAATTACTCTGCTGGAGTCTCTGTAAACTGAAGAGAACAGAAAAGCAGATCCAATATTATTATTGCTTATAAATGTGAAAAAACAAGCAAACAAACAAACATTTCCCTGAGAAAAGTTAATAGGTGAAGATTAAATTTTATTTGAAATATCCAGAGTTCTGGTTTCGTTTTCTTTGCAAATAATATAAATTAATGAATATGACTTAGATTTTAAACTAATGTAAATTTGGATTATAAAATATGGACAAGTGTTTTCCTTACTATTTTGGTTTGTATTTTTCCCACATTTTCAGACTTCCTAAATTAAGCCATGAAACATCTTAACCACTTCAAAGAAAGCCCAGTAAACTTCAAAAGGCTTTGAATACTCAGACTACTTAAAAGTTAATTGTCTTGGACCGATAGGGCCACATTTCTGGAACTCTGCATGCTTAGATCTTGCATATCTGTACAGCTGGAAGTCATGTTCTAGCAGCTGTAGAAGCTCATCACATTTTTTTTTTTTTTTTTAATTTGCTTGGGAATCTTTTCTGTTCATCCCTGTTGAGAACAATGCTCTAAGTGACCTTTTCTTAACCATTCACTTTGGCACTCACTGATTTGCATGCAGACCTTCTTTTATACTGAGGTAATATTGGTTGTCCCAGCTTTGTCTCTTCAAAATTTATTCATTATAGCTTGCAAGAGACAGCAATTTCATAAAGTATTTTAAGATTTGGGATGAACTCAAGCATCACATAGAGGAGTCTATTTTTCTACATTGACTTTGTACAGATCCTTAGACATGTAAGTTCTTAACTCTGTACATTATTTATGCACCCCAAATTAGATAGGATTAATATGAGCTCTTGTATTCATTCGCATTATCTTGTCTGTTTTGCATTATTTATCTATTTCAATTGTTTGGCTGCAAACTCTAAAATAACTAACTCTCCAATGATTTTTTTTTTTCCAGATTTTATTCTTGCTCTGTTTTGTTTTTTATTTTTCTAGTTCATCAAATACAACATTAAAACCTTTATTCAATGTGAAAGACTATGCTTCCCTTGCTCCCAAATGCAACAGTTTTCTGAACTTCTGTCAGCTATCTTTTGGACTTTATTTTCTTTGTTTTTTATTTTTTTTAAATAAGTGTTTAGAACTGATCAACCAAAAAAATCTTAGTGTTTGTCTTTTTTTTGTTGTTTTGTTGTTTTTGTTGTTTTTGTTTGTTTGTTTGTTTGTTAATAAAAATCCAGTTATTTAATAGATGTTATATATAATTAATTATTGTAGAAGTAGTGGCACAATAGTCCCTTATTTTTTTAAAAACTTTCTGTTATTGTTTAAGCTTAATAGATCCTTGACTAGAACCCTGACCAAAACCAAAGCTACTTTATATTAGGTTGTCTGTACAAACAACTTGAAATATAAACAATTCCTAGTAGGAAAACCACACTTAAAATGTTTCTTTCCATGTCATCTGGCAAGTGATTCTGATCCAGTGTAAAACCATGCTATTTTATACCTGGAAAAGTACAAGATATTCTTCCAGTTAGTTTTATTTCCTTCTTATCAAAGAGATCAAGAATAACAGTAAAAATATGAGTTAATTTCTTATTCCATATATTTTTGTCAAGGTGTAACAAAATAAATAATAAACCAGAATTATTTGAAGAAAAGTTATTTTTCTTACTGTAAACGTTTCAAATTATAACATTTAAAGTTTGGTTTTAAAATAAATATTGTTGTTTAATAAGCTTGTTTTGCTGTTCTTGAATGTTCTTATAAGAAAAAAGTGTCTGATGGGGAAATTTCCCTCCCTTTCAGTCCATTCAAAATATAGAATTTTCCCATTTTGTTCCCCCATTAAGCTTGGTTAGTTTCTTCTGTATTTCTCTATAGTACTGTCTCCTTTACACCTTGAGGTTATCATTGTAAAGCTCTTCAATCCGTTTTTCAGCAAGTTTACTGTTTGGAAAGACCTAGGCTTTCATTCATGGGATAGAGGCTTTATTTCACAAAGGAAATAAAACTACTTGATAACACCTGTTTTATCTATTTTATATCTGAAATAAACTCTAGCTCAATGCTGAAGCATTTGAAAAACATCTGAATGTTACTGTTTCATGGACCCTAACCTCTGTTTAAGGTGTTATAACCATTATGTAGGAAAGATTTATATGTATCTTCAGATTGGGTCAAATCCTCAAAGTCATAAAGCAAAAGAGAAATTTAGTTGTCTGGCACTTTTCTATGGAAAAATAAAGAATATTTCAAATCTGCATAGAATATATTACTTTAAAAAGTTATGGGAACATAAAAACATAGAAAACCTACCAAAGAAATATGTATTTTATCATTACTCCCTTTGCCAATGGAAGTGGTCTTTTCAAATTAGTTTTATTCTGCTTTTTTATATTTTATCATCATATATAATATAAATATAAACATATTTATATTTCAAACAAGATTCAAACAAGTCATCAAGACTAAGTTTGTACTAGAAGTGTAACAATCTGGTAATGAAATATGAGCCATAACATACAGTATATGTCAATGCATCTGCTAGGTTTGTTTTTTTCACCCCCCCAGCTGTCTTAGATACATTTAGGTAAACTTCTGTCCTTCTGTGTAAGTTTCTATATGGCTTACATAGAATGACAGAAGACTGGAATGTCACCTCATAAACCTTCCAGATCTAAGCCAATATTAGCTGTAGCTGTGAATCTCCCAATAGATGTTTACTTAACCTCTTTTTAAAGACATTCACAGTCTCGACATATTAAACTATTCCAGTGTTTCATTATTGTCACCATTGGAAAGCTTTTTTTTAGACTGCAAACCTGAATCCCCCTGAATCCCCCTTGCTTTGATTGAAACCCACTTAATATGGATATAAAGAACTGATTACTCTCCTCCCCCTAGCAGTAGTCTTTGATGAATATGGAGAGCATTAATATTTAAGTACTCAGTCTTAAGTTTTAGCAATTAAATAACTGCTTTACTAAACTTGTCCTCATGCACTCTGTTTTCTAAACAACTACTAATTTACATTACTCTCATTTTGCTTCATGAGCTGAGTTCTTTCAGGAAGTGTAGTGTCCAGATCTGGGTGCAGTTCCCTAGCACAGACCTCAGAAATATAGGGTAAAGCAAAAGGTTCTTTTTCCATACCTTGTACACAGGTTTTTAAGTTATATGTCAATACATTGTCTGCATTTTTTCTGGTGGGAGAATAACAGTTTGGTTTATGTGGCACTTGAATATTTCCCCATATTAATTTATGTGAAACTACTACTTGTTTTTATCATGCATTTATGCAGATGACTATTCTTAAGTGCAAAATGAGTCATTTTTGTCCCTGTTGATTTATAGTTTATATATTTTTTTCAGATTATTTCTATAATTTTTTAAAATAATTTAAAATTTTTATCTTTATTTACATTAAATGTTCACCTTTTCCAGGTTCATATTGTTTGCAAATTTAATGAGTTCTCTATTCCATCATCTCTATGATTACTGAAAATACTAGCATTGTATTCAGTACAGAACTCTAGGGAACCTTACTGATACTTCATTTAAATGATTATTTAACAGTTAATAGCTATCTTTAATAGCTAAACTCGTGAACTATGATTTTCTGATTTTCTTATAATTTTTGCACATACCCTGTAGTAGTCTCATGAAAATATGATTTTTAACATTACTGACATAAATCACCATATTAAAAGAGAATCACAAGCAGAAAAAACAAATTGTCAGACATTTGTGAGAACAATTCAACCCCATGTTGCTTTACTGTACCTTTTTCATCTCTAAACGGTCTATTATCTGAATACAAAGCTGATCAAAATATATATATATATATATATGTATATGCAATCAAATATGATCTTCAAAGAAGCAGCACTCAGGTATCTTGAAATAGTGAGATATTCTGGAAATCTAATAGCAGTTATCCTTCTGAAATATCAAGCATGAAGAGTAGAATTAGGATTGTAGAATAAATTTATCCTACAAACAGTTATTGTTTATATCAGAATTTAAAACAATATGAAATCTACATGATTAATATGTTTCTCAGTTTAGACTTTCAGAAAATGTTTTTTGGTTTGGTTTTTTTTTTTTTTTTAATAATAAAGCCAATTTATATTTCAGATATTCAACCCAGGTCACTGCCCTGTTATTGCAAACTGAAAAAAATCCCACAAAATACTTACCAGCAACTGTATCTCCTTTCAGGACATTTTGCTATTAGAACAGATGTCCACTGCCTTAGTCCCAAATCTCTGCTAAGCATGCATACAAGGGAAGTGAGTTTTCAGTCTTTCCTTAATGAAGACTTTAAAAAATAACTGAACTTAATATTTTATATTTTAATGTGTTGAGATTTTTAAATCACATACTAGTATTAAGATATAAGAGTTTATTATCCCTCCTGAAAACTTAGTGCAAATGGCACAAATGTTTTTTAAGTTCAAAACTTATTGCTAATGTAAATCAACAGCACTATGTGTACAAGATCAGAGGGTTTTATCAAGGTTATTGCTTTAGAGTTACTGCTTTAACAACAATAATTGGAAAAGAGGGAAAAATAAACATGTAAGTCTAGGTGGATCTGACCTTCTGTCATTACCCACCTTAAGTCTTGTCAACCATTGATTCATGAAGTTGGCTGAGAATTTAATAATTTATAAAGTAAACACCCCTCTACTATGTTCTTCTTTCTGGTCATAAAATACAGATTGACTCATTTTGATCTACATAAAATAAGAAAATGTGCTAAGCCCCAGGCATCTCTGACACAGGTTTCAAAGTTACACATTTAATTGCACAAATGAATGAGTAGAGCTCATGGCTACAGAGTTCAGATGAAATATCTGAAGAGGATACTGACAGATACTCTCTTCTTTGTGAAGTAATAGGAGTTGTACACTGAGCAAAGTAATCCTAGTATTAATCTAGAGGACCAAAATCACAATTATGCAACTAATCACAATTACCTGTGCACTAGTCTCCCAGCTAATCATTATATCAGTTTATCTCTGGGTGAAAAAGACATACGCGGAATTATTTCTCTCTTGGTTATATCATCCACTAATTTGATTCTTGTTTTGGTAAGATATGGAATTTTTCTGATCAGAAAATATATTCTTTGTTTGTGATCAGGTGAAATATATTTAATACAGGTATGAAGGTAACAGTAAATAGTAAGAATAAATCAGAAGGAGGAAACAAGCAATCTGTATACATGCCAAGAAAGACATGTCACAAATCACAGGCACTGCAAGTTAATCAAGGGAACAGTTCTGTTTATTGAAAGCACTTTCACCATTTTCTGTGCAATAATCAAGTAAAAAAAAAAAAAAAAAAAAAAATTAATAATTGCTATCAAATCTTTAGATTTGATTTTCAACAAATGACCTTGATCAGAAAAATATCGGGATGGAAACGACCTGAATGAGGTCGTAACAATTTAACCTTAATTTCCTCCTCTACTAATGTGTTTCAGTTCTCACTGAAAGTAGAACTCTATTTTGTAAATGGAAAATGGTCATATTTAATTTGGGGAGTTATAAAATTTTACTAAGCGTCACTAATGTGGTATGTATTTTCTTATTAACATTCTTTTTCTAACTTTCTTTTCTGGAGTTTGACAACTTTGGTATTATTTCCTTCCGTCAACTGTGAGCAGATGAGTATAATTTATACTGAGAACCTAGTTATACTGAATACCTTGTTAAGAAGTGTTAGTGATTTATTTTGTATTGTACTGCAGCATGTTCTTTCAGAATAAATGTCTGATCTTAGTAGATATTAGTTTAATACTAGTTTAAGAATGGTTGAATATATTTTAAAGTTTATATATATCTTTATAAATATTTTTTCTTACTATAAAGTATAAAATATTAATCAATTACTTATTGTATAAGAGTAATGAAGTTCTTTGTGCAAATCTGTTGCTCTGTGCTTTAAACGAAGTTATTAATGAAATCTAATAAGAATATGAATACTCTTAAGCATTAAAAAACAAATAGTTTTCTGCTGTCTTTTACTTTCTTTTTTTACTTCGGTTTTTAATCTACTAAAGTAAAATTTAAGACAATTTCATAAAATCATAATAGGGTGGAAAATGAACTAGTGACAATATTAAAGGCTTAATGGCCAGCAGGTATATTGATCAAGAACATGCTTCATTAATTCAATATTCCTCTTGGTTCTTAGCTACTTTTAAGAGATACATCAATGAGGACTGTTTTTCTTAACCATCATTACAGTTGTATAGTATTCTGACCTTGCAAAGTATGTTAATGTACTGAAAGTATTGCGCAATATTCACATCTCTCAAGAAATTATATCACAAACTGAATCTGATGAATGGTGTGAATTCATGCAGTATTTCTAAGAGACTTGCATATGTAACTTAAAAGATCTCTAAACTTAAGAGTCATGGAAAAAATGCACATCTCCTAAAAGTAACAAAGGAATTTATTTGAAATGGCAGTTAGAGTTGTAATCTCTGGTATTCATAGATGGTGGGAATTTAAATGCTTAGCTTATAAAACAATGCAGTAAAACTTAATTTACAATGTTTCTTATGTGTATGTAATCTAATATAGTAAAATTCCACAGGGATTCATGCTTTTATTTTGCTGTGTAAAAGAAAAGGTGTGGAAGATTTTATTTTTATTTTTGTTTTTATTTTTATGTTTTCCAAATGAAAGTCATCAATAAATTATGTTTTAAATTGTATTTTAAAAGGAAGGCTTATGCTCAAGTACCTGTTATTTGTTTCTCTCTAGAAAATATTCTTCTTATGTCAATCACAAAGGTTTAGATCCAGATTCTCAACCAATTTAAATAGGTTCACTAACCTAAAACCAACAAAGCCAGTGTACAACTAAGACAGCTGTGCTAGTGACAGCAGAGTATGAGAACAAAAGAGATTCATGTAAAACAGCTGCTGCATAAACAGTGTCAATGAAGGAGACATAATGGTCTATATATAGAGCTATCAAGATTAAATGATGGAGTGACAGCTCCAGTGGGAGAAGTACATATGAAAGATTATCTTAAGAAAAGCTTCAAGTGATAACTGACCAACATTTGTGAAAGCTGGAGTGTATCAGAAACAGGCATTCAGAAATATATGAGTACAAGGGCACACATAGAAGGTAGAACACTGCAGCAATAGTGAGATAAAGAGGTTTAGAAGACACAAAGATAAAATGGGATTGAGAGACCAGGGATGCCTTTAGTTTCTGGGTAGACTGTTATTTTCTCCTTTCCCTTCAGATTCTAATAATTTCTTGTAAAAGAATATGCATTTGCAATGTCCTGCTCAATATCATCTCAATCTTGTCAGTGTGCTACTTTATTACCACTAATTGTACTATTTATTACAGCTCAGTTGGTTCACAGTTGACAACATAAAAAAAAAATCCTCCCGTGATGTCCCTATTGAACAGTGCCCCATGCTTCCTTTACTGCCTATATCAGACATTAATAGAGAAACACTATTACTGAAATGTGCTGACATCATTGATTAGGCTTTTGAATACACTAGAAAGTAAACAGAAACATTAATTTTAATTTTAAACTCCATTAGGAATTTGAGAGTAAAACAAAACTGGTGCCTGCAGAATACAAGTGAAGCTTTCTTAATGGAGCAGCAGCCATTTATTTTGTGGTTTCTAAGGGAAACTTCCAGAACAGATAGTAAAAGTCCTTTAAAATTGAGACCATTTTCCCCCAGAATTACCTATGTAATTCAAAATTACTTATTCTGATTTGCTACACATTGTAGGAAAGGATAGGAAAAAAAAAATCATACTTTAATTAGTTATTGTAAATTCTCACTGATAAGTATTGTTATGTTGCACTCTGGTGATTTTTATACACAGAAATAATGTTGATAAGGCAAAATTTAAGAACTGTGACCAAAATTGTGGCTCTGTTAAAATCAGTGGCAGTTTTGCTATTTAATCAAAACCAGGACAAGTTTCTGCATCTTATGATATTCACCTATGCTGGTCATATGCCAGCTGTAAAATGTTCAGGTCCAGATCATTGGCTAATGTAAATCTCAGCATAACTGAGCTGACATCAACGAAGTCAAAGAAAGTGGAAGGAAATACAGAACAGACAATAAAAATAAAGTAGTGGCTGTGGACAGATTCTGCTGTGGTTTATGTAGCTGGGCTTTTTTTTACAATTAAATATTTATGTTTTGAGATTTCTGTGGCATCAATAGGTTCCTTATTTATAGATATTGATAATGCCCAATATTGATATAATTCTGGTGTTTGTCTCCCAGGTTCATATAATGATCTTGCACATTCCACTTTGTCCAAAGAGTTTTGCCAGACATTTCTTTTGTTATCCAATATGGTTATGGCAATACCTCTCCATCTTACAGTATGTTATGTTTTTTCTCTTACACTGTGTTTTCAATCTACATTAATTGATTAATTTTTGAATTTTTCAAGACACACCATGTTTTGTAAAGCTTATTCTATATTTCTCAATTTGTCATTTTTGTTTACACTGTCTTTAACTCTTCTTTTCACCTTCTGCTTATTTCTATTAACAAAATCCCTTATGATTCCTTCTGTAATACATGGATTAGCTTTCAGAAATATTTTGTTTCCCTCTCCTCCTCTAAAACTTCTAAAACTACTCACTTTTTTTCCTCTCACCAGTGTTATAGAAATTACATGAAGCAAAGATTAATACATAAGATATTTTAAATCTTCACATGCTAACTATTCCAACATTATTTTTCAGCTACTCCTCATGTTTTTAGATACATAAGGCATTCTGACTATAATTGAAAATAATTTTTTAATTTAATTAATGTCATTTGATTAGACAAAAAAAGACAAAAGAGGTTTCACATCTGTAAAGCAAAAGATGATGTGACAATAAGGACAACAATGAAGTTTGTGGTATAATGTGTGTCTTAATGGAGTAGCAGTGTGAAACACTGACAATTTGGCAGGGAATGAGATTGTGGACAACTGTCATATCATAAAGATAATCTATATCAAATGCTTTCTCATTTAAAATATTTTTGCATTTTCATCTGATCTTTCAGATTTTGACTCTTTTTTGAGGAGCAGGACTGAGAGATCAGAGATGGAGTGCTTGAAAGAGTGACTGTAATTGGATTTTTCTGCCATTTTTGTCATTCTGGTGGATAAGCCTCATCTATTTTCTCCTTTTTTTGAAAAGGTCATTGAGAATAACTAGGAATAATACTGAAGAGAATGTATAGGATCCTGGAATTATGAGATGATAATTGTTATGCATGCCAGTTATTGTGGCAGCCATGGAGATATGAATGTAGGTAGCATTCTGGCGTTATTGAGTGATATTATCTCATGACTACTGGTCTCATTCTTCTCCCCTGTTTATCTCCCTGATATAAATCTTGTTATATTGAATGTTCTTTGTATATTTTCTCAGGAAGTATGTCATCTTTGGAGTACTTACTACATTTGAGGTATTTGAAAAACATAGTATGATAATATGTTATCATACTAGAACTACAAGGCATGACTTACAGGGAGGGAGTGAGGATACTAAATTTGTTCAGTTTAGAGGGGTTGTACTATGGGTTTGTGTATCTACTTGACTGATAATGTCAGAGAATCCAACACTCAGATTAAAAATGATGAATTATTCATTAGGATTCAGCACTGATGGTTTAAAACCACTTTGATGACTCAGCAACTGAAAAGCAAAATTTTTGTGAGAGGGAAAAGGCTGTCGTGGTTTCGGCCTGGTTGGCAGCCAACTACCACACAGCGGCTCTCTCTCTCTTCCCCTCCGGCAATAAGAAGGGACAGAGAGCCAGGCTTGGGGTTCAAGATAGGACTGGGATGGGGAAAAATCCCCCTTTATAATCATGAGAAAAAGGCAGACTCTTTAGGGGAAGAGAAAAAAGTAACATACATTTATTACAGACACAAACAACACATAACAGAGTAGGACAGTGAGAAGCATTGCCACATCTTGAGAAACACCTTCCCTCACCCCTCCCTTCTTCCCGGGCTCAGCTCTGCTCCCGATATCTCTACCTCCTCCAGCAGTGGCACAGGGGCAGGGAATGGGGGGTGCAGCCACTTCCCTTATCTTCGGTGGGGGGAGCTTCTGGAGCTTCTTCCCCCTGCTCCATCGTGGCCCCCTCTCACAGGAGACAGTCCTCCACAAACTTTCTTCAACATGAGTTCCTCCCACAGGCCGCAGCTTTCCTCACACTGCTCTGTCGTGGGTCACTAACTTTCGCCAACTGGATTCTCTCCCACGGCTGCAGCCCTTCCCGAGCTGCTCTGGTGTGGGACTCCCCCGCATGCTGCAATCCTCCCAGTGCTGAATTACAGCAGCAGGGCTACCTTTTCCCACAAGACCCCGGCCTTCTTCAGGTACAGAACCTTGATTATCCGAGCAGGAACAACAGGCCATAAATCAATGTCTGCTCCACCGTAGATCTTCATGGGTGGCAGGCGGGGCCGCCCTGATGTCTCACCACAGGATACAGGGGGGTCTCTGATCCGTCACACCTCCCCCCTCCTTTCTTCCTCTATTCCTCCACTGACCTTGGTGTTCATGCAGCTGCCGCAACTCCTCCTCACAAGTCCGACTGCACGTCACCCCATCCCTTCTTAAATACATTATTGCAGAGATGCAGCTGATTGGCTCAATTTTCAAAACAGAAGTGGAGCTGACTTGGAGCTGGGGGAGCTTTGAGAAGCTTGTCACGGGGGGCCGCCCATATAGCCCCCTCCCCTGCCACCAAAAAACTCCACCACTCACTCAACCCAGGACAATATTAGAATTCCAATTGTATCTCTGGACTTTAGAGCTGTATGGTACATGCATGCTGTCAGTGAAGTTAATGCTTATGCCAACATTTATGGTACTTGGTTAAAAAGTATAATTTAGGGTTTTTGCTACAACATACATAAGATGCAATACAAAGCTCTAATAGGCCATACACTGCTTATTATATAAAAAATTAACTGTCCCACATTAATAGCTAAGAGCATGAAAATGGTTGAGGTAACATGGAAGAGTTAAAGAAAATATATGGTCACTCTCAGATACCTTCCAAATCTTGGTGTACTTCATCTATTACATGCATAGAATCCATGTAATGATACACAATTATTTTTAGAGAGTGATTATAAATAAATTCTTTTCAATTAGAAAAGGCCTCTCCAGGGATCTTTGTTAATGATTGTCAATGAAAAGATAATATTTCTTCTGAAGATTTTTTAAAACTATGAACAAAAGGGAAAACAGAAAGATCAGTTTAGTTAATTTATTCTCTCAGTTCTCTAGGTGGAAATAACCATAATTTCTCTTTTAGTCATGCCCATATATCTCAGCATTACTCCACACATTAACAGCCTCATTTTTTCTGCATTGTAGGACATATGGGACAAGCAAGTGGTGTCCAAGGAAAGAAAATGTGAGAAAAGACTAGAATATTGAAAGAATGCTGTGAAAGAAGCAGTAGAGCTGTACTGTGCTGTAGATGCCCAAAGAAAGACTTTCTAAAGCCCTTTTAGAATTATATAAGGACTCTAGGATAAACTGTTGCATGTTGGTGCAAACTACCTAATTTTGATGAACTGTTTTACCCGAGTCTATAGATTTAGGTACTGCATGGTAGCACCTAAAGTTAGCCTGGTCCATTAACGATGAATCTCAACAAACAAAAGTAGCAAGATAGAAAACAGAGGGAGAAACAAACAACATTTCTATATGTCACATAACCATATGAGATATTTCAGGTTTGAATACTCATCTAAAGGCATCAACTCCATTACACTGTTTGTAAGGCTTGTCATATCCAGCCTTTGGAAAACATAATGAAAATTGAAAACCATTTTATTTTGAAGGTCATGATAATAATAATTATTTAAATAATAAAATCTCTGTTGGGACAAAGAAAGTAATATAAAGAGATAATTTCTTAGTCCATATAAAAGCTCCTAAAAAATTTCCTCAGTAAGGAATACATGGAATAATTGAGATATATAATTTATGGTGAATTTTTTTGAAAAAAACAATATTAAAAGTAATTGAAAATTGTAAACATGGTAAAAATTTACCTGGAAGCTGAAACTCTTGCTACTAATTAAGTATGACAAATTAAACAACTACTTAACTTTTAAATATACATAATAAGTTAAAATCCTTCAGAAAATCCACTCATGTTTAAAAAGGGCACAATGAAAGTGGTATGCAGAATAATTTTAGTATTTGCCTCCTTTGACCATTATTTCAGACATATAAAATTTATTTTGAGTTTAAGGTCTTAATGACATTTACAGAATAGAATGATTGCCTTAATGTTCAGTCAATTAAAAAAAAAAAAAAAAAGAAAAGATAATCATCAAATACCTGAGAAAAATTGTGTGTAGTTTAATAGTAATTCCCAATTTTACAAAGAAGGGCTAAGATGATTAAGGATGAATGAGTGAGAGACTAGTGATAGGATAACATCAGCTGAGATGAGTTTTGAATCCTCAAAGGCTTATTCCTCTGCCTAAAACTTTTCCTGTGGGTACTGATTGCTATTGTCTTCTTTTAGGCAGTTCTTTCACAGCTATAAGCTATTTCTACTAATCCTTGTCTTTCCATATGTCAGAGTTCAAGAACCATCTGGACAATACTCTCAGTCATATGGTTTAGTTTTAGGTAGTCCTGTGAGGAACAGGCAGTTAGATTCAATGATCCTTATGGGTCCCTTCCAGATCAAGATATTCTATGATATGTTATTCTATCAATCACTTTATTATTTTTTTTTTATTATTATTTCAGTGGAAAATCCTTGTTTTGGTTTCCCCATTTAATGGAAAATCCATGTTACATGTTACATTTTCTTTTTTTTTTTTTTTTTTTTCCCTCTTTTTAATTCAATCTGTAAACTCTGCAGCACACACAGTTTTCATCAAGTTTTGCACAATTATATACTGTCAGTAGAGTACTGTCAGTACCCTAGCACCAAAATGCACATGCTTTATCCATGATTTATTTCTCCCACCAGACATTTGTAAAGTGAGGATAAGAATTTATTGAAAGGTAAGCCTTTATATTCAATTTGTAGAAGCATTATGTTTACCATCCTCCAGATCTGAAAGGCCAGTTTAAGTAAAATATAACTCACTACAGTTAAGAGAAATTACTTAACCCTTTAGAATTCATGGGCATATACTATCTGGTCATGGTGATTTGTTTTTACATTTTATGAATTTGTTTCCTAACTTCTATTTTAACATTTCACTTTTAGAAACATTTTATTTCCACACTTCCTCTAGCTTCTCTGTAAAGGTTACCAATATGAAACCCTGTTTAGTTTCTTCCATGGTTAACAAAGAGGCAAAGAATACATTTAATTATTATGGGTTTTTCTTTTTTGACTATTCTTTATTTAACCCTGAACGACTTAATGCCCCATCGACTTCCTGGCAGAACACTTCTGATATATTTGAAGAAACTGTTTATATTTATGGTTTTGGTGTTCAATAATTTGGGAATTAGCAGAAGTGAATAGGATGACACAGGGGAAAAAGGAGGTAGCTAAGATCAAAATTAGTAATTTCTTCTTAAAATGCAAATATCAGTTCTTATCAGAATCTTTCACTTTTGTAGCTTTAACACCTCTGTGGAGATTAGGCATTTCCTCCAATGTATCAAGACTTATTTTCCAGTTACTTAAGTCTTTCACATATTCTATATGGAAAATTTCACCTTTATGGCTTGTAAGAGTTCATCAGAGGTGAGAATTTTTTTTCTCCTTTGTGATCATATACTAGATTTGGACTTCTCATAAGCCACCCCACAGCAGTGAATTTTAGCTGACTTCAAACTGTTTCTGTTGCATGTTGGGTGAAAGTGAAAAAAAAAAAAAAAAAAAAAAAAAAAAGATGACCAAATGCATATTAGCTAAGAGAGCTCGGTTAAATATTTCGTATTCTGGCAAAGATTGTGCCAGGAAGGACAGAACATTAACTTGGAGCTCTGCTTCACTTGATCTGAGAATGAGGGAACTATTTTTCAGTGAATAAGAAAGATCACTGTAGATCAAAAAACAGATATCCTAATTCTTCTCTTATATGAAGTTCTATAAATCAGAATTAAGCAAATTAAATTATCCTGATATTGAAGCAATGCAAGCTAAAAATCTGACACATTTTCTCTCTGCTGGGTTCTCTCCTGACCCACTGGATATTCCTGTGCAGTGTCATACCTCTCCAATTTTACACCCTCCTCTCTTAAACTGATCTATGATGCTTATTCACCTCGAGTTTCCACATGTGACAAATATTAAATACATTTGGTATTAAGCTGAGTTTTAAGTTTCTGTTCTTTTTATTTGGTTGGTCTTTGTTGTTCTGAGAGATTGCCTCACAAAATATAAGAAGAAAATATACTAAGAGAATGTGAAAATAAGGAATATATCATTATTACCAGCAAATGGAATTTTTAATACTTTTAAACTAATTTTCTCAGTCCTTTTTCTCTTACCAGGAAAATCTGTTTCATGGTAGTTTGTTTTTTTTTTTTTTTTTGTTTGTTTGTTTTTTCTGCTGGCACATTGAAATCATTTTGGTAATAAGAGAATAAGGATCATTTATTTTAATTTTTAATTTTTTAGGTACTTTTAAAAAGTTTTACTGTGCAAGTCCCAGACATTTAACTTGACAGTAAAAATTATATTTATATTTATGTTTTTAAATTATATTTATGCTTATGCTTATATTATATTTATGTGGTTTTTCAACATTAATTTCCAGATATTGTTGTGTTTTTAAAAAATGTCAGGTGTATGAATATGGGATAATCCTTATTCTGACCAAGCAGTTTTCTGAAAATTCACACTGCATTAAAGAATATTGTCACTGAGAATGCCTTGGGGAAACTATTTCTACCTCATTACCATGCAAATATTCCTTATGCCCAAGAGGGTGAGTGAGTTACTGTGAAAGGAGAGGAATTTCTACTCAGAGATTTAATAAGTTAAGGGATATTTTTTAGACTTTCTTACTGCTGAAACCAATTCTGAATTTTGGCAATTTTCATATGCAGATGACCACTTTTAAACACATTCCATTGCCAGGAGCTCCCTCAAAACTGTTCAGTTTATTACAGAGAAGCTTTCTGGGAGCTTTCAGGTCATGAAAGGCTTATTCTTTCAAGAGCTGGAAACCACTGAAAAACTACTCTGTCTGAAATATTTCAGAATCTAGAGGTATTTATTATTTTCATTGAGACCTTACAAAAAACTATGTGAGGCTCTACATTTGTACTTTAAAACAACTAGCTATTAAAAAAAGTTACTTGAAACTTACATATTTGGTTTAGATTCTAATCATCTCAGACCCTTTAGAAATTAATATTGTCTAAACTATGATTACAAATTATAGTGAGACAAAAGTTTAATTAACTGAACATTTTTTTTTTTCCTTGAGTCCACACTGTGTTTTTTATTAATATTTTATGTGATGGTTTTGGATTTGGATGAATACTCTTTCAAGATATCATCTTACTTTAGTCAAAATGACCGTCCTTTGACTTGGTTATATACTCCAAGCATTTACCCACATGTGCCATATTAATATCTATATTTCTGTATCTTATGTATATATTTAAAGGACTTTATATTCTCATGTTTTCTTCAGAAATTGATTTATAATAATATCAGTATTTAAATATTTGGATTCTATTCTTTTTTTTTTTTTTTCTTAACCTTTGTATAGTTTCCTATCTAAATTGGAGTATTCTGAATACGTTTTGTTCTGTGAGAGTATTTTTCCTCTATTTTTAGTACCAATGCTATTTTTAAATTATAATTTTTTCTCATTTTTATTTCATTGCTATACAGACACAAATCAGTCAGCATTCTAGATTCAAGGATGGTTACAGACTGACTTCCAAAGAAGGGTCTTTAATGAAGATATATTTGCTCTTAAAAATTAATATGCAATATCTAATGATGTTTTAGAAGACACACTTTAGAAGACTACTAGGTCAGAAAAACATTAATTCTAGAAGAGTTATTGAGATTTTGTATTTATTTGTTTTCTTGAATAAAATGAAGAACTTTTACAATTTATTTTCAATGTAAAAGAAGCAGAAGGCCAAGAGTCAGTGCCTGTACTAAGGGGGAACCACTTTCAGTATAGTATTAAACAGTGAGGGCTGATACTCGCCCTAACTGCTTGCCAACATCTAACATTTATTGCACATGGTTATGTCCTCATATTTATCAACAAACTCTTTTGTCTGCTTACCATGAAAACTGCATGTGTCCATTAAATTATGTAGTTTTTATCCACACTTTCTTTTTGTCTTGTCGAAAAAAAATTCTAGACAACTGCAATACAATTCAGTTAGGCTCTTACATGATATGAAATGGTAAGTCATCTAGTGACCTAAGAAAGGTGAATAAAGTGTACAGAAAGATTACATCTATGCAAACAAACTGAACAGGACCAGGCTATAGGCTTAAAGACTCAAATGGAAATAAACATATTGTTCTATTGTTAAGGTGGTTCCTGGCATGGATTTGATGCAGGTCAGTCAGCTCAGTCCAGACAACCTGTGCCAAGTATGGATATTAACATAAGCTGTGAACAGCTTTCTTCATCCAACCTGGACATTTCTACTGTGTTCACAAGAGTGTAGAGATATAGCTGTACTATGCCACATGTGTGTCAGGCACACCTGCCCCAATAAAGACAGAAACTTCTTGACCGTTGAAAGGAAAAGGTTAAAACTGGAAGCTGCAGTTTGTGGGTCCATCCGCCCAGCTGTGTGGTGACAGTGGTCACGTATATATTTCAGTGCATTATGACCATCATGTACACACCTCTATTGAAATTCAAGGCCCTTCATTTGACAGACAAGGGCCTTGGCCAATGAAATACCTTGGTCAAGAGAAGTTTCTAGACCACTGACCATATATGACCACAGATCAAATTCGACTAGGGTATAAATGGACCCCCACTAGAGGACAAATTGAGCCAGTCCTCTTTGGAGCAGCAGGTCTGTAGCTGGGGACCATCCCCTTAGGTTGGTATGCCTCCTAAGGAAACTCCCTGGGGTTGAGAGCTCTCACCTTTTAGGTGAGTGATTTGCACATTTTGGATCATAATTCCTAAAACTTAAGAACTTGTAAGTTATGGTTGGATAATGTTGTCAAAGTTGTAAACAATTTTGATAAATATAAATACTGTTAAATTTAACACTTGTACTAATTTGATTGTGTGTGCCTCTGAGACACATGGGCTTCTCAGGAAAATAGCTGCTGGCCTATTTTACTTACTAATGTAGATACAACAATAATAAAAAAAAAAAATATACTGTTACATGCAGTTTCTCCTGCAGTTAGAATGTCTTCCAGTGCCCCAATAGCTTTGCTAGGAAAAACTTTAGCTATTTTAGGTTCTGTCACAGATTTTGTTTTTAATCTTATCTGGACTACCCACCAAGTTTTCAGTGTTTTATCTTCACAAGACTTCTATGAGGTAAATACATACTGTTAACTGCATTTTGCAGATAAGGAACTAAGGAACAATGCTAATAGTTTCGATAACTGACCAACTTATTGGAGAATAACAGGTAAATCTGTGAAAGTTTTCCCTTAGTTTCTAGATTAACTACACATGTGCATGATCTTGCTTGACAGGGCTGGGGTAGTTTGCAAGGAGATAATCATATCTTGAAGTCTGAGCTTGCTTTCTGCACCCTCCAGCAGCAGGAATAGGAGGAAAGCCAATCCTCTCCCCAGATCTTGAACTTCTTAATTGCAATCTGGATGGTGGTTAAGAAACTTAGTGCTAGCAAGCATGATGTAGCAAATAAATGGTCTTTTCAACTGTCAGCTGTAGCTGAAGCAGCAATAACCAAGTTTAGTGCAACGTCAGAGAAATTAACTATCACTGGATAATGATTTCAGCTAACAGCTCTGACCTTGCTTGGAAGATGCTTAAGCAAACTCATGCAAGCAGAGATCAAGCCAGGCCTGATGGATAGTGTCTGATTGAGTCCAACTGCATCTTAGGCCAAAACCAAATTTTTATTTCTGTTGCTTTGTTTTTTCCATAATTATGTGCCAAGATTTTTATTTGGTCTGTACTAGATGTGAATCATGTGGGTAAACAATAAGCCAGCCTCATTTCAGGGAAATAATAATTCCTATCTCTCTAAGCACACTTCTCCAAGTGGGCCTTTCCTCCAGCTGACAACTCTTGCTGTGAGAATCAAAGCCTCTAAACCAGGCTTAGAAGTAAATCTCCACTCCTTGGCTGAAGAAGTACTTGACAGATATTGGTGTATTTGCAACTATTTGCTGTTTGTTTTAATTAACAAACACATTTCAATCTACAGTCATCAGAGCTTTGGTGAAGTGACTCAAAGAACCAAGATCAAATATAATTGGCATATGTGAAATATACCTCTGACCTTCCTCATCTTCCTGAACATAGCACTTCTTCAACAGAATTTCTGATCATATTCACCCTTCCATTTGTAAAATAAACTACATTTGCATGTGAATTTTGTGTGGTTTCTGCTTTCAGTACTTCACACATTTATTCATTCCATTGAATAAGTTTTACCTCTTAGTAAAAATAAATGTTCACATAAAAATTGTAATTGCTGTTGTAGTGTGTAAATAATGTATGTCTTCAGAGTTAATAAACTGAACAATATCTTGATTTTTTTTTTATCAACCAATAAATAAACTACTATTCCATGTTAGAAGCTGTGGAAAAACGTTTGCATAAAAATCTTCCTTTGGGTTTCACTATCTCCATTTTTGCTTATGTAAGAAAAATATTATAAAATGTCCAGCTTTTCTTCATAGATTCAAAGTGAGACTACAGTTATTCAAACCAAACTGAATGAATGAACAAATGAGTAAAATTTCTATTTTTTTAATTTATAAAATTAACTTTATATCATCATCATTATTATCTCTGTGACACTACTTTTATATTACACAGTTTAATTGTGCTAATAATATTTTTATGAAATAAGGGAAACAGCACTTGATTTGTATAGGATAAAGAGTAACGCTTAAAATATTCAGAAAATATAAATTAATATCAATAATGGATCAGTATTTTAGTTATTTGGATTATCCCTTTCTCTTATGTCAGTGTGGAGATCTTAAATGCCATAAAAATTATTTTGTTGTTGGGTAAAGAATGAATATATATCTTTAATTTTTCATATGATTCTATGTGTCTCTAGAAAGGTTTTGTCAGATACCCATCCAAAACTAACTTCTATTTCACATATAGTTTCTTAGTTTAAATCCTCTCTCATGCTCCTAGTGCTTTTCTCATCCTTTCCTAGGCATTACTCACAAATTTGAAAAAAAAAAGCTCTTTTACTATTCAGAGAATGAAGTAACATTAATAAACATAATGGTATTATAATGTTATTCTATTTTATTCTCACTCCATTTAGTAGAATTGAACAGCTTACATCTTGTTGACAGTCAAGGCATTGTGTGAGTTGCCTGCAATGTTACCTAGATTTAATTTTGTAGCAAAGACTATTCACCATTAGTTTTGAAAAAGCTGAAGCAGGGTATGTCCTCAATAACTTCAGTATTTCCATGAGTGTTAGGATGTATTGTGAGCAGAGAATGGGAAAACTTCAGTTTTTTCATTATCTCTGCTAACGTGAATAAATTATTCCCTTTTAAAGGTAAACAAAAAAACAAATTCTTTCATAATTTTTGCATTTCTGTTTTGCTATAAGAAGACTGAGATTGTTTCCAATTTCAGAAGTTTATAGTAGGCACAAGACAAATTTTGAGATGAACTAGCCTTTTCCATTATCTATTCAAAGGACTTGGAATACTTTTGCATGCAATCTTAACCATGAGTTGGTAATAGCTGAATGGTTTCATCTAATACATAGACTTTCTGATATGTTTGCACGTGTAAAGGTCGATTATGATGCTCAATCACTATAATATTTTGCACTAAAGAACACACATAATTTGAAGGGAGCTTGTTTTACATTTCTTGAAATGGCAGATGGGAGATGGCTCTTCATCTGTTGAGACAGCACTGTCATTTCCAAGTAAGGAGGCAATTTAATTCAGTGGGAATGTCTAACTTCCTAGAAACTTTTCAGAAAACAATTAGAATCTTTCTGGACAGTTGCTCAATTTTTATTTCAGAATGCTTCTTTCACTTTTTCCTTATTTTTTAATTCATATGTCTTTATCAAAACATATCCAAAGACTATTAGGGATTGGTCAGACTTTCTATCACATAGTAGTGCAAACTGAGGTCTTGTATTTAAAAGTCAAACTATGACTCCTCTTTGGTGTTGTATAGTGACAAGGCCATATGAATATCTAATTACATTATTATCTTTTTCATTAACACATAAGGCAACAGTCTTTTATAAATCTAGAGAGAGACACTGACATAGCCTGTACAGAAAATAAAATAAAGATTTTAAAAGTGAGAACAGAGTTTGGTCATTACCCTTGTGTTCACTATTTTTCTCTTTTTTTTTTTTTTCCTTCTTTACACAGAGATGTCAAATAGTTTTATTGCACTGATGTTTATACAGACACTGATTGCCTATGGAGTAGTTTTTAACTAACAAAACATTTTCTATAGATTTTTTTTTTTTTTCTGTAACCTAAATTTTTCACTTAAGAAAATGACAGCTCTCATTCTAAGTGAAGTTTTTTATTTTGTATTGAGAGAATGAATGAAACGTGTGACATTTCTGGTTCTTGCTTTGTAAGTATGAATTGAATGGGGATCGATTCTTCCATTTATTAGCTAGCAGTTAATAAATACAAACTTTATAAGCTCAGTATGTAGGAAGATTGTGTAGACTATAATACAATCATTGTAAAGTTTTTCAAATTTGTCTTTTATGCACTGTGACTTAACAATACAATGCATGAAATGGGTCAGATTAAAATGATTCATAGTGATATTTTACATATCTGAGCAAAAGCTTTGAATAATTTTTTGTTAACTCATCCTGATCAAATTGTCAAATGATTTATGTGAAGAGTCATTTAATCTTGCTTCTCATGACCTTAAAGACAAGATATGATGAAGAATATTTATGCAATTAAGGACTTAAATTGAAAAAGGAAATCTGATTAACAAACGTGTGTATTATTTTGGAAGACTTCTTTTTCATCTAGTACACAGTGGCTTCTTATAGCAACAGAATTATATTTTTTTTGGTTCAGGTATTAAAAAAATATTAAGAAGTAGTTTAATTATACTCCAGAATTTAAACTATGTGTAGACAAAAATTATTTTGGTGTCCTGCAGAATAATTGTTTCCATAATGTGTATATCCTTATGACAATAAATGCAATGAGATAATATTAAGCTTTCATTTGCTTTTACAACTGCTTCAAAGTTTTGTTTTGTTTTGTTTTGTTTTTTTTTTTCCTTTACTAGAAAGTATGCTTACTTGCCAAACTTTGGACTCAAGTACATCCACAATCAACATAAATTCCATTTAAATTGAACAAGTGATAATTTTTCTGAATTTGTTCATAGTTATAAATATTGGTTCAGGAATAAAAGATATTATCTTTCTAGCAGGAAAAAAATAAGCATTTGAATTATCCAAACTGAAGTAATATTTGCTGAGAAGATATCATCACATGAGTGAAGTGATATTTCTTATGTGGTCTTCAATACCATGAGCCTAAACCAACTAATCTACACTAGCTGTAAAAAAAATAAAAATAACATTTTATCTTGTTCCTTAGATACAATACATGTTACTGCTTTCTTCTATTGGTTCTAATGAAACATAAATAAATTATTCCTGTTTGCAATAGTGTTTATAAAATTATTCTGCTGATTTAAGGAACATAGCCTGGGTTTAAAATTCTGATTTTTCCTTAACTGAATGTACAGTATATATAAGCACATAAAGATATATATCAATATTTACACTCAAATTAGTTTGCTTTCTTGGCCTTGCTACATGTCTGCACTATACACAGATACTAAGTTCATGCCTGGGGTGGATAAGCCTTGGCTGTCAAACTCCCACCAGGCTGCTTGCTTACTCCCCCATCTTCAGTGAGATGGAGGAGAAAATAAGAAAAGCAGGAATGAAAAAGCTTGTGGCTTAAGGTAAAGACAGGGATTAAAGTCAGGAGACAAGTACCAGTTATTGTCGTGGACAAAACGGACTTGACCTTGGGAAATAGCTTCATTTTCTGTCAATATAAATATTTAATTACTGATTTGGGTATTAGGAAATAAGAACCAAGAAAAAAGAAACAAACATTTCACACTCAGGAAAAACACGCCAGGTATCTCTTGTTCCTGCTTTTATACCACTGCAAGTTACACTCAGTCCCTTCATGTGGCCACCAGAGGCACAAGCACTGTTGTGGTCAGAGGGCAGCAGTTTCTCTGCATCTCCATCCTGCCTCCCTCTGCTCCAGCACACTCTGCCACAAAGCAGTTGCTGTTGTTATTCCTCCCCCTTCATCACCTTGGTGTTCCCTCTGTTGTTTCTCACTCTTTTTTGCTCCTCCCCTAGCCCTACTCTCTCCCTGTAGCATTTTCTCCCCTTTCTTACACACCTTCCCCTCGAGGCACCCCCACGGTGTCTGTGGGGCCGAGCCGTGCCCTGCAGTGGGTGGGTTGGAACCGGCTGTGTCCGGCGCGGGGCAGCCCCGGCCTACCCTCACAGAGGCCCCCGCAGCCCCACTGCCAGCCCCCAGGCACCTGCACCTGGTACAGTTTAGGAAAGAAGAACCGTAATTACATCTGCACTCAGCTGTACAACAGTTATCATGGATATTTCCCATTCAGGAAAGTTCCATGATAAAGATTCACAGCAATTTGTGAATGACATCTCTGTGTATAACTCATGCCACTTTTTCTTCCATCTGCTGTGAGGGCCCCTTCCACAGGACTTTGAGATCACTTACATTGCAGTACATTGCAATTAGACTAAACAAAAGAAGCAGAGTACACCTGACTTAACCTTTCCAAACTCTGGGGCCTGTGTACCTTTCCCCTGGTTCTGATAATCCTCTGGGTGAGCCAGAAGTTGAATTAGCTTAAAAGTCACAAAAATCACTGTGTAAATGTGCTATGTTTTTTCATTATATTCCCCACTCCTGTGTGTGTTTGATTTCCACCAGTTCCTATGTAATGCTTATACTGTGCTTGAAGACTAGATTAAATCAACTATTTTATGTACTAAATGACAAAACAAAGGCTTTGCATAGTTACATCACAATTTAGGTGACAAGACACATTCTTTCTAAGGGCAGCACTTCAGACCAAGACATATGTGGAAGTTAGTACCTTCTTACACCTTCCACTCAGCTGATTACCTTGTGCAGGTTATGAATGACATAAAACTAGCAAAAGTAAAATTCCAAGTTAGGAATACAGACTCAGCAGTTAGACTCTTCAAACAGAAGTAAATTTGATAGGGATGCCATTTAGGGCAAGCTAGCGTGAAGTACCACACACTGTTTTCACAGTTCCCTGTCTGATTACAATCACACATTAATGATTTCTATCCCTTATTGATGTGCTGTGCTCACTGATTTAAGCATTAACTCTGGAAACAGTGCAATAAATAAATGTTTGGCATGTGTTATTTTTTCACTTCTTACTGGATATTGGCACCAGGAATGCAAATACCATTGTACGTATTTCCCCGACTGTGCTGTGGTACTCCTTCCTGTCCTTGATGACTTTTATAACCATCAATTCCTCCAACTATAGGAGAATTAAGCAAGAGTCTTGGGAGAAGCAAACATATTTTGCTGATGTTTTGATTTAAAGAAAGCTACAATAATATTAAGCTATACTGTGTTTTTCATTCTACCCTTTCCCCTCTTCTGGAAGAGAGTTTTAAGCGCTGTCATAGTGCCATGGGATTCAAACTCAGAACTCCTTTGAATTGCAGTTTCATGTCTTAACACCTACCTCACACATAGCTCTTCTTTGTTAGGATGGGGAGTTGTAACAGTCTGTGGATCAAATGAAAGCACAGCAGCAGCAGCAGCAGCAGCAGTTTTTTTATGGATGAAAAGTCTTAGGGTCAAACTCCAATGGGATTTATGTAAGGAGAAACTTGTGTGTCCTTAGCAGAAGTTCATCTGCTTAGAATGTCCATTATTTTTTACCTTAGAAACACTTACTGTTTCTACATTCATAGTTACTCACCAAAGCTACATTGCAGCGAACATTGAAGTTCTGCTAAATAGACAAAAAGATAAATCAACTGGAAAAGGAAAATTTAAATACCATCATATGTAGTGATGTTCAGCATGCTTTCTATTGCACACAATAATAAGCCCAAGAACATTCACACTGTGCTGATCTTTTATTGTCTTTGAGCTAAATTTTCTACTACCCAATGAGATGAAGGGATTTTTCTTATCGAGGTATTGTCTGTAATTTTTTTTCATTAAGAAAAATTACTAAACTTAAGTCATGAGCAATCAACAAATGTAAGAACTACTAAAGGAATGGGTCCCTACTTTAACTGAATTTATTAAGGGTTTTTTCTTGAGTAAGACCTGCATGATCAACTCTGTATGAAAAGTCTTGAAAGCAGCAGTGAAAAGAAAGGCTTTTCAGCCATTCTGGATATTAATAAAAAATAGAGAGAGGAAAATGCTTATTAAAATACAGTGAATATCATACTGGCTTTACATTTACAAAATAAAAACATGATTTCAGGGAAAAGAAAAATAGTTTTCCGATTTATATTAATAACCTGGTGAGTGTCCCTATCTTTGTTTTCTGTAATTTTACTCTGTCAGGTTAAAACACAACTTTGTCTGTGTTATCAATACTAATTCTAACTACATTGTGTTCTTTATTTTTCATTACAATTGAGAAAAAGTTTTTATTATGACTATTCTACCTTAGTTTAGGTTTGTTTAGTTGGTTATTTTTATTCTTTGACTTGAGATGTTACATTTTCCTTTATTGCTTGGATCTAGGTTACTTTAGTAAGATTTGAAAGCTTTTATTTGAATAGTTTCTTTCTATATCCATTAAGGGATATATAGAAAAAGGAAGTAAAAAATATATTGCATATATACATGATTTCAGAGCTGAGATAAAACATTTGGGAAGAATTGTTTTCTGAAGAACAAGTTAATAACTAAAGGTTTTTAATTTTATTTTTTTAAAAAATATTCTGGACATTTAAAGATTATCCTTATAAACTGATAATTATTTTTACTCAGGTAAACAGTTTTCAGAAACAGAATGTTGGTGATTGTCCTGGGTTGAGTGAGTGGTGGAGTTTTTTGGTGGCAAGGGAGGGGGCTATCGGAGCGGACCCCCGTGACAAGCTTCTCGAAGCTCCCCCAGCTCCATGTCAGCTCCACTTCTGTTTGGGAAATTGAGCCAATCGGCTGCGCCTCTGCGATAACGTATTTAAGAAGGGACGTGGTGACGGGCAGTGGGACTTGTGAGGAGGAGTCGCTGCAGCTGCCTGAACACCAAGGTCAGTGGAGGAATGGAGGAAGAAAAGAGGGGGGAGGTGTGCCGGAGCAGAGACCCCCCTGTATCCTGTGGTGAGACGGCAGGGCAGCCCCCCCCTGCCACCCATGAAGATCTACGGTGGAGCAGACATTGATTTGTGGCCTGTTGTTCCTGCTAGGATGATCAAGGTTCTGTGCCCAAAGAAGGCTGGGGTCTCATGGGAAAAGGTAGCCCCGCTGCTGTAATTCAGTGCTGGGAGGATTGCAGCATGCGGGGGGGTCCCACACCGGAGCAGCTCGGGAAGGGCTGCAGCTGTGGGAAAGAATCCAGTCGGAGGAAGTTAGTGACCCATGATGGAGCAGTGTGGGGAACGCTGTGGCCCATGGGAGGAATTGAAGTCGGAGAAAGTTTGTGGAGGACTGTCTCCTGTGAGAGGGGGACCACAATGGAGCAGGGGGGAACAAGTTTTGGACACTCCCCTCACCGAACATGAAGGAAGTGGCAGCACTGACTGCACCCCCCATTCCCTGCCCCTTTGCTACTGGGGGAGGAGGTAGAGATATCGGGAGCAGAGCTGAGCCCGGGAAGAAGGGAGGGGTGGAGGGAAGGTGTTCTCAAGATGTGGCAATGCTTGTCACTGTCTTACTCTATTATGTGTTGTTAGTGTCTGTAATAAATGTATGTTCTTTTTTTTCTTCCCCTAACGAGTCTGCCTTTTGCTCATGATCATAAAAGGGGGATTTTCCCCCATCCCAGTCCTATCTTGAACCCCAAGCCTGGCTCTCTGTCCCTTCTCATTGCCAGAGGGGAAGGGAGAGAGAGGTGCTGCATTGTGGTTGGCTGCCAATCAGGCCTAAACCAAAACAGTGATCATATACTTTAGTGTATCAAATCTTACATAGTGATGGCTTCAGACAAACTAAGTGGAATCCTATTCCTTTTCACAACTTTTATTCAGTTAATTATACTAGAATATTTTCATTTCATTGAACTGGAAAATGCAAAATTATTTCTATGTATGTTTTAAGAATTATCGTCATCTGAAAAGAACAAAATCTTTCCTTACTATCCATCTCATTACATTAACATTCATAAACATAGACTCCCTTATATGAATTATTACTAATAATGCAATTATAATAAAATAATCCAATGTATCCTTTCATCATCCCAAATTAGCATAATCTGATAGATGATTTTTATAGAAAGGATAGACTCCCTATAGTATAATCAGTATTTTAATAAAATATAACTCTATCTTGACATATATAACTGTATATATGATTTTTGACCTCCAAACCTTTTATACCAAAAAACTATTCAGTCAAGTATAGTGAATGCATAGAAAATTTACTTCCCATTCCAAAATATCTTCACCACTTCCTCAATGACTTGTTTCTGAATGTGCCCCATAGCTCTGTCTTTTTATATTATTTCTGTGTTCAGGAAAATTTAAAGACCATGAGGCAAGGTAACAGTCTTCCCATGAATAAAAAGCAAATGGAAAGAGGAAGACAATTAACTGGTTTTTATTCTATTGGACCAAAAGTCATGGGCTTAATATGCAAGGAGAGTTCTTTAAATTAGATGTAAAAGAAGGTAAGGATCTATCTATAAATAGGGGTAATTAAACGTTTTATACATTGTTCAGGGAGCTTTAAAAATCTATATTGTTGATAATTTTTAAAAAACAGGTAAAGCAAAGGTTTTAAGAATACCTCAGCTACAGCTGATTCTGTCGTAAGACAGAGAATTTGATTACATGATACTTCAAGTTCCTTTCCAGGTCTCTTTTCTGTGTTTTGTAACACTGCAAGTAGTGAGGTAATCATATCCACTTTTCTAAGACAATACTGGAAAACAATTAGCAGGAATCGATGTAAAGTAGGGTACATAGAAGTATCAGTAACAGTGCCTTCAGTTTATTATATGTTATCATGGATTTCTGAAGACTTTTAGCCTCCTCATTAGCCTGTTACTACCCTTCTGTGTGACAGACCCATCTGGTAGTTGGGCTGAGATGATATCAGTAATGACAACCAGAGCAAAAAAAAAGCCTTTTAGCTCTTTGTTGTAATTTTAGGGAGTTTTAGCAAAACATAATAATCATAAAGTCCTAGCTTGTTTTTTTCCTGCCTTTTGTTAATTGTGCCAGCGATGCTATTATTCAGTCTTCCTGAGAAGCAAAACAAGTTTGTGTTGGTCGGGGTTCTTTTAGCCCAAGCAGATACATTGATTTATCAGATAAAGTTTCATATGTAGTGTAAATGCTACGAATCCTAATTTGAGAGCTCATCATTACTTATTCTGGAATTGCAGCTACTTTGACAAAAATTATGTCTACATAAGACTCTCTTTAGTAATTTATACTACCATAAATCTTCATATTCTACCACATTCCACATTTCATTAGGGGATTCCAATTTGAAGTAGTAAATGTGTTTTCAAAGTACTCCAAAATTAAATGTTTCTTTATAGGATTTTATTGACATTATTGTAGACTACATCAGAGAAAAACTGTTAGCATTGCTAACTATTTCCAGAAGTAATTTTTCATAGATGATTATAAATAATAACCTTATCAAAACATTTTGTTATAGTCATCTAAATCTACACCAAATCAAGGATGCTGCTAACTGTTATATATTGTTTAACTGAGCATAATTATGTAGTTATTAAAAGAATATTTATTTATTGTCTTAGAATTACAGGGGAATAACATATGTTTAACTGCAGACTGACAAGTATGCTTCCACAATATTTTAATTATGAAATTTGAAGTTGTAAGGGACTATCACTTCTAATGGAATATTTTTTAGTTTGTATATACTTGGAGTTCTTTTAGTAAAAAAATCCAAGTGCTCAGTCTCAAGAGAAAATTGGACATATAATTGGATATCCAAAATGAGAATAACAAAAATCATTGGAAACTTTTGAAAATGTTGTCTACAATATTTCTAGGATTCACTATTTGTCAGAAAACCATTTTTTTGAGTAAGCATGTCCTTATAGTTTTGCTTATAGTTCATGTCATATGGGATAGCTTCCCCTCAGAAAACACTACACTCAGGATATTACAGTATCTTTGTAACAAAACCAACAGTTCAGAAGAATCTTTGTACCCTTCTCTTTCCTCACCGGGGGGTGAAGATCCTTTGCATTTAGAAGTTCTGCATATTTTTAAAATAAAAAGAACAAGTTGTTGAAAGGGCTGTTTTTTAAATATACATCTAATTCTAAATCTAAATCTACATCCCTGTTATCTGTGTACTACTCACATTGATTTGGTCATACCTTAACTGATCTAGACTGTAATATTACAAAGTTATTCAAATGGACTTTTCATAAATAACAGCATACAAACATGTAGGCTTCTTGGCAGCAGTAGGACAATTAAGGTGAGCCACTTGGGTTTTTTTTTTAAAGATATTTACAGTCAATGCTCATATTTTATTCCTCTTTTTTACTGTATTGTACATTCCTCTGAGATACTCTTTGGTTACCGAGCCCTCTTTTACTATCCCACAGGCACAAGAAAAATCCACACTCTAGCACTGGATTTATAGTTTACCTCTTTTCCTCAGAAAGGGCGATGGTTGTTGGATGGTTCACTGAATAGTTGTTGGTTCCAGTAGTGGAACCATCCCTATTTCTATGCAGATAGTGGCATTACCTAACATGTTTCTCAGCCTTTCAAGCACCAGCTGTGTTCCTCAGAATAGTCACGCACCTGGTGTATCCCTTTCCTGCAGGCTGCTGGAGCAGCTGGGCAGCTAGCTGACTTCGGTACTTTGCTTCTTAGCCCATAACAGCAGTCACCCCACCCCAGCAGACAGAGGTTAAAGAGTCCAACATCAAATGCTGCTGCAAGGAAATGGATGAAGTGTAGGGCAGTTCCCCATATGAAAAGTACATGTAAGTTCACTGAGAGAGCAGAGAGGAGAAGGGGACCATCTCAAAATTAAAATCTGACTTTTGTGATTGCTCTGTTTACTGCAGTCTAATATTTGTGGTCACCACAAAGGGTATTTGGCTTCCTTTTGCTTCAGATAAGACTACAAAAATGACCTAGGATGCCTATGAGAAAACATTTACAGTTTGGTTTCCACAGAAAGACTTTTCCTATCGGGTTTGCCACATGCATACTGATAAAAAAATTAAACAGCTTTGTCAATGGAAGTATTTTTCTCTGTACAGCAGTCTATGCATAGATTTTTTCATGTCTGTATCCTGTAGTTATGAAATTTTCAAATTTTTAACAAATACTTTAGTGAATCACACAAAGTTTCAGCCTGTTATTGTTTTGCAACACTGTCATAATGATTCATTACTGTATTGGTTCCTCTGGTCCAGCAATCCCCTGGAGGAGCTTCCTGACCTACTGTCACTCTATTTTCTTTTTGTAAAGAGAGTGATCAGAGCTCAACAATTTGAAAAGCCAGTCCAATATTTAGCTTTGTAATTGGTAGTATTCTCAGCATGCTCAAAGGTTTCCAGGTCATTTTGCTTAGAAATGTATTGAGTGATTTCTTAGTTTCTGGTGCATAGTTCAACAGCATACCATAAATGTAATATTCATAATTCACTTAAAGGTATGCTGAGCAAGTTATTTACATATAACATTCTATTTTTAAAATCATCCTAGAATGCACCTCTTCTGATATTTACATCCATGGTGTGAGTAACAGAATAAAAAGTTAAAATTTAAATGAATTAGACAAATAATTTGGAAAATGTGGGTATTAAACTATTAATGACCTTATTCACAAGGTAAGATGAGTAATTTTCCTAAATGTTTTAACTAAATTAAATTTAATTCTGATTCATTTATCTGAAGTACAGATGAAAAGAAAATACTGTCAATGATAAATGTTTCCCACTGCTAAAATAACCACATCAGTTATTATTTTTAAAGAGAGTTTTAAATTGCAACAAAGTTTATATCTCATCAAGAGAAATTTATCAAATCAAATTTTAAGATTATATTTTGTCAGGTATATAGAACACATTTTGAAACAGAAAGGATTTTAAAAATAAAAAAAAAAAAAAAAAGGAAGGAAGCAAGAAATAAAAATATCACTTATTAAAATAATATTATTTCTATATACAATAAAAACAGATGTTACAATCAAAGTATAAGACATTCAAAACACAGAGTCACTTTGAGCACATCAACAATAATAAATGCAGTATAAAATATACACAAAGTACTTCAGTTATATTTGAGTGCTTCTTTGTTCTTTCAAAGAAGTGTTAGTTAATTCTATAGTTATGGTTAAATAACTATATTCTACTCTGATACTTTTGTTTACTTGGAAGTTTTTTAAACTTCACTGTGAAAATTCCTAGGTTTTCATAATTGCAGCTTATGTAACTTGGCATAAGCTTATTGAAATTCATGACATACATTTCTCTATCCTCATAAACTGATTTATGGATCCAGATCTACACTGGAGACACTCTTGTCCTATTTTGATTTCAGTAATCTAGGTTACATGTATAAAATCTTCTAAGGAAATTATACAATTCATGTGTAAGTAAGGAGTTCCTTCAAGTGAAAAAAAAAAAAAAAAAAAGCAGCATAATCATACTCAGCAACAAAATGGAAGGAAACTTTTTGCTTGATTTTGAAAATATTAGTCAGAAGCTAAATGGACTCTTCCATTGCACTTCATTTGTTGGAAAGTCTTTAATTCCACCTTGGCAGTGGAATATCCATATAAAAGAAGAGATTACATCAAACAATAGATTTAATTATGAGGAACAGTTGGTTTATATTGTATGGAAGAAATAAAAAGTTTTCACCCATATTTATGCTTCTTGTAGTTTTTTCCTTGATTGATTAATAATTCCTCTAATTATTTACTCTTTTTACAGTATGACTTTCTTTTCACAGTTCATAAATTTTCTCTTTTTATATTGTTTTTACTGTCAGATCTACAGATTTAAAAGTCACATCCATATAAAAAATTATTGAATTTTGACAAACATTATTTTTTCCTAACCTCTGAGGCTCATCACAACAATCCTATACATTCATATTTTGAAGTTTAATTGCTTGTATATACACAGATGGTCTACTTGTCTGATGTGGTCTTCTTGCACAGTGTAAGTGAAGTAAAAGACTGCAGAATGAAAATAAATACGAAATGAAAAGCAGCAGGAATTATTTATCATTTTACAGGAATGTACTATACTGTGACACTAAATTATTTAATCATGTTTTTCATTTTACTGTATCAGCTCTGTTTGGTAATAATAGAAGCTGTAATAATAATCGTAATAACAGCATTCTCTGTAGTAGTAGTTATAGTAAAATGCTTAATAGCACAGGGATCAGAGTTCAGCTGGGCTTGTAGAAATGTACCTCAGGAGTCAAAAACACAGAGAATCCATCTTCCAGTATCACATTTCCTGAGCATATGGTGAAAGCAGTGGTGTAAACTGCGCTATCATATGAAGCAGATTAAGCAAGGCACTAACCATCTGATATTTGCTGCAGGCATTATGCCTGCAGGATGTTGATGCAGAGAGAATGCCTCCAGGAGTATTAGACAAGTGTGGCCAGGAACAACTATTACTTTACACTTTTAAATGGAAGCAGTATAGGCATCCCTTATGTAGGCTTCAGAGTATAAAAAAGGGCAAAAGAGAAGCAGTGCACCAGTTAACAACTATTTAAAATCACTACACATTTCTGTGAAAATATGTTTCTTAATGACTCATGATTAAAGATTAGTGTTAATTAAAATAAAATTCAAATGAAGATAGAGGTTACTACTAGCTTAATGCTACAGCTCTATGGGATACTCTAAAATGAATTTACCAAACCAATTCAAACATGGTGTGAGTAAGAAGATCTGAAGCATGCCAATACCCATTTTACAGCAAAAAAATGCAAAATTATGTCTCATTTGGAAGACATGAAAAAACTCCCAGAACTACTTCACTTCTAAGACCTCTCCTTCCCTGCTTCCTCCCCTTTCCCCACACCAGATTATCAGAAAGATTAAACTGCATAAAAATTTATCCAAATTTAAATTAAATGGTCCTGGAACTTGTCATGTGGCTGGCGTTAGGTCCCACCAGTGTCCTGTGTAGTCATCCAGTGAGCAGGAATCTCTAAGTCTCAGTTCACCAAACAGCCAGAGTCATAATCTGGAAACTGGTCCAGGTTTTGGGACTTTAAGCCAACCAAGAAGTCAAGAACATCAGAGCTGGTTTCTTAGCTCAGATAAGCAGACAATTTACAAACTACAAGTACTTTGTTTTGGGCAGAATTTCACTGAAATTGATGTTTTGCATAGATACCTGAAATTCTAATCTATTGTCTCTTCTGCCTGAAAATAAGCAAACAAGGAATATCTGCTAGAAAGTTCTGAAAGTATCTACACCTTACTCAAAATTATTTCCATCAAAATGCTCTTATATAGTAAAATTTATAGCTGAATTTCTATACAATTGGTATCTTAGACTTACACTTTTCTAAGTATATGAAACACCATGACTTGAAGACTTTTGATATAGTGAAATACATTCAGGAAGTGATTTTGTAAATCAGACAAACTTTCATGTTCTTGCACAATAATATAAAACTCCTACAGAAGATGCAACCACAGGTCACACAGCAAAGCACTTCTTATCTCTGCAGTGGACTATGAACTATGTAATAATGCCTAGCATTTACAGGGTATTTTATATATTCAAAGAACTATGCAAACCATAACTTATTAGTTACTAATTTTGAGCAGTTCAAATATCTACACAAGCTTGGAACAAGTTTAAATTTGTTTTAACATTGCAGAACAATAATGAATCACTCCATAATATTTAACACAGGTAAATAATTCCATTATTGAGAATAAAGCTGGTTACAGAAAAAAAAACCAACCAACCAAACAAACAAACAAACAAGAAAAAAACAGAATATGTAGACCTTGGCCTTTTTCCCCCTTCAAGACCTTTTTTGGGGAAGATTTCAACTCAGAATTGAGTAAGCAATACCCAGAACTCAAGTAACTGACCAGCTTGTCTTAAGAGATGCAGTGAGAGAAGAGATTTAGCTCTTACACTAGTTCAAAGTAGGAAGCTGAATACCAGGCTCTGGGATGAGGAAGAAGTGAGCTCTTTAAGCTACTAGCTGCTCTAGGATGTAAGCGCTCTTATTTTCTATAATTAAAATTATGAAAGCAGCATCTTTATTATACCGTGAAACATGGATATCGTTGAGATCCTGAAAAGTTATGCACAGGAAAAAAATGGTCACCCAATACTATTCAAAATTGGTGAAAGAACTTGTGAAGAACCATTTAATGCATTTTACTTAGTTGATTAATATTCTTGTGTTTTATTAACACTCCTCTGCATGAATATAATAATAAAATCATAAAAAGTTACATCATATGATGATTATTATCCAGAGGGTACCAGTGCTCATTCCAAATTGGTATACATGAAGAGCCTTCTGCATCTTACAGAGATCATTTCACACATACTTGAAATGCAGTCACTCTAGGTAAAACTCAGCACCTGCTTAACAGTGGACATCACACTTCATATAATATTTTACTAGAAGAAAAGGAAATACAGTGTCCAAATAAAATGCAGAGGGATTTACTGGCACAGTGTAATTACTTGTGTTGGAATTTGTCCAAGACACTGGGGTTAATGCTCCAACTGTTACGGGAAATCCCACTAGATATTTAATGGCTTCAAATGGTAGAGGCTGGAGCATGATTTGATGTCTGATATAAAGTAGGTGATGAGAATCTTTGAAAGGTCTTTGTGTTTGAGTCTGCTCTCACTCTAGTTTGAGGGTAGCATAGAATTTACTCTTCTGTGTGGTTACGAACGATCCATACTAGCAAGAAAAAAGAAATGTCCAGCCTTCAGAAAGCTTTGTGATTCACTAAAGGCTGTAAAGTATTTTCCTTGGTATCAGGCATACATAATATTGAAAACATAGGCCATTAAAAGTCATGACTCAGAGAACCACTATCAGCATATGTTGTAAAATCATCAGGGAGTCCAGGAAGAAAGCAAGACATTCGGGGATGTATTTCTAATATAGTCACAGTTCCTGCGTTATTCTGGGCTGAAGTGATAGGTCTGTAAATAGGATCTCTCTACTTAAGATACAATCCTAAAATCTTATTACGGAAGAACCACGTTATATACTGGAATGAAGAGCTGGTAAGCAACATATGAAAAATATATTAATCTGCAGTAAGAATCTTTCCCCTATCTATGAGAGAACTCACAAGTATTTAGGTCCAGACCAAAAAACCAAAAACATCTTTTATGTTTATGCTGTAGTGGTTTATAGAATCAGAAAAGTAATATACAAATGTAAATTATGTTGGAGAAATTAATCTACTCTAAGTATTGAAAATTGATTGTTTGTTAATATTGTTGTATCATGGAATATAGTTTATTTTATAAAAAAGAAGTTTCCACTGAATGAATGAACTAACAGTACAAAAGGTCATATGCCATTACACATGTATGCTTTACCAGGTGTTGAACAGAAGTAGCTAAAAGATTTCTGTGTGTATGTGTGTACATGAGAGGTAATCTTCTAGGATTTGAAAGAACTATTCATTGATTTCACAAGGCATGTGAATGTCACAACACAGTCTAACCATTCTGTTACTGTTAAAACAAGCACAGAATTTTACAGATAATAATAACTTCAAAAACTAATTCTTATTAAATTTTTCATATAAATCCCTCAGTGTTCTTAAATATTTTTTAAAAGTTACTTTTTCCTCTACTTTACAGTTGATAGTTATATAAAGTTATAACTATATAATATAGTTATAACTACACAGTTATAAACATATGCAAGTCAGAATGGGACAGAAAACCCTAGCAAATAGACTTTATTTTAAATAACCTATTTACCTAGCTTATCATTGCATCTATTTTAGCTATTTCAAGGCATCTAATCTAATTCTGTTGTTCAGACTCCCACTATTTTTGTTTTCTATTACTGAACAAATAGATATCCACTCCTTATTTTTCATCGAGGACAAACAGGTGGAACTGCCCTCACTTTTCTAGTGATTAAGGAAAGATCCAGACAGCTAGTTTAGGAGAGGTTAAATGTTCCAAAAATGTAGATGACATGATCTCTGTATTGCAAGAAAGAAGTGTTCCTGGTGATTAAAAAGTGTCCTTGAAAATCTACCTTAAATCTCATTGAATGGTAATAATATTTATAAGAAATGTGCTTTCAAATTTATATTCTAAACTGTACAGAAATTACTTCAAAATACACTTAAAATATGGCATAACTTCACTTTTGAAAATAACAAACATTCTCCTAATTTAGTCTCACCCTTTTGAAAGTTTTGCCTTGTGTTCTTTGCTATACTGTGAACAAGAAGAATAGCTCTAGAACTTCAAGAATTAGGAGGCTAAGTTTTAAACATTATGTTTAACTTTATAACCTAAGGCTCTTTTCCTCCTTTGGTTACTGATGGGGAAGATAAGAGACAGAATTCACAAGTCTTTGTTGCAATTTGATTTGGTTTTCCTTCATATTTTCTTTCACAGGATTAGAATCAATTTTAAACAGTTGTTCTTCTCTGACAAGCATTAAATTTTATGTAGTCACTTTGACCAAATAACTTATAATACAATTTCAAAATAGTCCTCTGATTATTATAACTAATAGTTCTAAATGTAAAAGAGGTTTAAGACTATCTGTAGCTTCCCGATTAAAACATTTTTTAAGTTAAAACCCCACAGTTAGGCACAAGAACTTTTAATCCATATTCAGTAAACTTCTATAGAAAAAGACTCTTCACTGTTGCTTAGAAAAGAAGTCAGAAGATGACCTTTTTATTTTGTCTTGTTTTAAAGAATGAAATGTAACTAGTTATCAAAACCTCTGGAAAAATCTTACTATATTCACAGTGATGAGGTATGTAGGGAGAAAATGCAATGATTAAAAAATAGAGAATAAGTTGAACAAATGCTCCAGGTATTGTTCACTATAGGTTTATGAAAATGAGGAGAAAGATTCAGGCTCTGGCTTGTATTTTTCTTTCTAAGGAAAAGCGTAATTATATTGAATTATTCTATTTTAAAGAGTTATTGAAGTTCTTTCTGGGAATCTGTCTATGTACTGTTTATGTATTATGTATAATACTGAGGATTTATTAATTGTGTCAGAGTCTAATTACAAATTCCACTTCTACTTCTGTCTTTTCCACTTGCACTTTAAATTGAAATTCCATCACTCTATAATCAGGAATTAATGTAGACAAAGTTATAGAGCTTTAATAGATCTTTATTTCAAGTGAAATACTTTTTTTTTTTTTTTCCTTCCTCCCTCTCTCCCCTCCCCATTCTGAACGCGAAAGGTGTCATTTTGTCTGTCTACCTAACATGTTTGCTTACTATGTTTTTTTACATGGTTCTCCCAGGTTGATAAAAATATCTTGTTGGAGTGTGTTATCCTCAGGCTCTCACAATCCCTTTGGTGATGGACAGCACAAAAGGTTGGAGTCTGTGACTAGTGGTATCCTTCTTCTATTCAGTCCTTCTTACTTATTTTCCTCCTGTGGCAGCTCGACTCTGGCTGGATGCCAGGTGCCCACCAAAGCCACTCTATCACTTCCCTTCTCAGCTGGGCAGGGGAGAGAAAATATAATGAGTCTCATGGGTTAAGATAAGGACAGAGAGAGCACTCACTGATTACTGTCGTGGACAAACCAGACTCAACTCAGGGAAATTAATTTATTGCCAATCAAATCAGAGTAGGGTAATAAGAAAATAAAAACTAAATATTAGAAGCAACTTCTTCCCACCCCTCCCTTCAACCTGGGCGCAGCTTCACTCCAATTTCTCTATCTCTTCCTCTCTGATGGTGCAGGGGGATGGGGAAAGGGCATTTTGGTCAGTTCATCACACGTTGTTTCTGCTGCTCCTTCCTCCTCAGGGGAAGACTCCTCACACTCTTGTCCTGATCCAGCATGGGGTACCTCCCACAGGAGACAGTCCTTCATGGACTTCTCCAGCATGAGTTCTTCCCACAGGCAGTTCTTCACAAACTGCTCCAACATCGGTCCCTTTCACAGCATGCAGTCCTTCAGGAACAGACTGCTCCAGTGTGGGTCCACCATGGGGTCACAAGTCCTGCCAGCAAAACTGCTCCAGCATGGAGTCCTCTCTCAAGTTCACAGCTCCTGCCAGGAGACTGCTCCAGCACGGGCTTCCCATGGAGTCATAGCCTCCTTCAGGCACATCCACATGTTCCAGTGTGGGGTCCTTCATGGGCTGCAGGTGAATATCTGCTACATCATGGACCTCCATGTGGTGCTGGGGGACAGCCTGCTTCACTATGGTCTTCACTACAGGCTGCAGGGGAATCTCTGTTCCAGCACCTGGAGCACCTCCTCCCACTCTTTCTTCACTGACCTTGGTGTCTACAAGAATTGTTGCTCTCACATATTCTTACTCCTCTCCATTGCTGTTGTTTGCACCACAGTTGTGTCGGGTTTTGGTTTGGTTTGGTTTGGTTTGTTTTTTTCCCTTTTTAAATATGTTACCCCAGAGGATCTACCACTGTCACTGACGGGATCAGCCTTGGCCAGCGGCAGGTCCAACTTGGAGCTGGCTGGGATTGGATCTACTGGACATGGGGGCAGCTTCTGGCAGCTTCTCACAGAAGCCAACCCTGTAGCAACCCCTGCTGCTAAAACCTTGTCACACAAACCCAATACACCTCCACTTCTCCTTCCTTTCTCCTTGCTTCTCTGTACAGGTGTGGGTTTACTCTATGGGCTGCAGTGCTCTCAGGGGCTTTGGCATGGGTCATCCATGGCTGTAGTCCATTAAGGGTGTCCTTGTTGAAGTTTAGGTCATCCATGGCTGCAGTGGTCTCGGAAGCATTTGTCCTCATGGCATGGAGATTCTTCTTCCAAGACTGTGTCTCCATGTGTCTCCAAGATTGTGTCTCCCTGTGTCTCCAACAGTGTCTTTTTTCCACATCTCCTTTGCTTCTTCCTCCATTTTCTCCAAAACTGCACTTCTTTGCAGTTTTTCTGTTTTGTATGTCTGCCCATGTCTCCTCTCATTCTGTCTCCTCACTGCTTTCCTGTTGGAGAATGGCTCAGAGACAAGGGTCCTGTACCTTTAGCCAATAGATTGTAAGCCTGCATGCCTAAGTTGTGCCTTGTCATGTATTAAGAAAATCTTTGAATGAACGTTGGCTCAGGGTCTGCTCATACAAAAAGAAAAAGGGGGAATTGTTGGAAAATGGCTCAGAGACAAGGGTCCTGAGCCCACCGAGCAATTGTATGATCAGAGCCTGCTCTAGCTGCTGATGCTGGGCCTCACTAGGGTTTGCCTGCAGCTGCTCGCAGCTGCTGATACAGGAGGAATGTCAAGGACGCTTCAGCCCTGTGTACCGCGGTGTGTCAAAAACAGGTTAAGGGGAATTAGGAATAGTGGTCTGAGAAACCTAGTGTTATGGTAACGGTGGTCTGAGAAACATTGTGTTACGGTACTGTCGTGTATTGAAAACAAGTCAACAGGAATCAGAAATAGTAGCATGAGAAACTTAGTGTTATGAGAAGCTTGTGCTGTAAGCTAACTGCAAGTAGGTGGACCGTGCGAATACGACCTTTAGAGCTTAAGCTAATCAGCTAGTGACTAGTAGGCACAATAATTATCATTGTCTGTATAAATATATGTACCCTGGACCAATAAAGACACACGTTGATTGATGCTCTATCACCCACACTGAACCCGTCTCGGCGTGTCGTTCGTCCACGGCTCCACACTTTCCTTTGTGTTTCCATATGTCTCCAAGAGTGTGTCTCCATGTATCTCCAACAGTGTCTTTTTCCGCGTCTCATTTGCTTCTTCCTCCATTTTCTCCAAAACTGAACTTTGCAGTTTTTCTGTTTTGTGTGTCTGACCTTGTCTCCTCTCATTCTGTCTCCTCACTGCTTTCCTTTGTGTCTCCTTTCATATGTTCCCACATGTCTTCTCCAGTAAGGCCACATCTCCTGCTCCTTGCATCTTCCACCCTTTCTTAATTATGTCTAAGGAGTGGTGGTGTGTAATCCCCTCACCAGATGCAGTTTTGGGACAGAGTGGGGTGTTTCCAACCACTGCCAAGTCAAGAGCTCATGGCCTCCTCCCACACAGGTGTTAGTCTGAGGGTCAAGAGCAAAGAGCTCATGGTCTCATTTCTGAAATTTATATGTAAAATGCTAAGATGCAAATACAGAAAGGTGTGAGAACTGCACAGGCTGAGCTTTATGGGACCTGCATGACATATTCCAATTATTATTTCTTATGAGAAAAAACAGATACAGATAAACAGATAGTACTTGATTTAATTTTTATGAAAGGAAGAGTATGAAAATAGATGCCATTAAGATCATAAATCACATTATGAAGCAGATACACATAAAGAAGTTATACACATTGTGTAATGAAACCCGACTGTTAGAACATGAAAAACTTATATATTACAGAGAAACCACAACATATATATTTTTAAATGCATGCTAAAATACATCTCTTTATAACATAGCATATCCACCAAGTGGACATTTCTTTGATAAAATATGTTGTTATGGTCAAAGGATATTGTATTAAAAATTAATAGAAATATACCACTTTCTATATTTTTCACATAAAATTTGGCAATATTAAAAAATAGGAGATGCATTAAATTTCATTGCTTAGACTTAGCCTTCTTATATCTATCATAACCTCACCTTATGGGTCAGCAGTACTTGTTTTGTTACGGCTATAAGTGCAGAGCTGTATTTGATCCTAACTTGCTAACAATAGAACACTATTAATTCTTCTACTACATCTTAGCTACAAGATAGATACATTCCAGGTTGTTCTGTTAGATAGTTTGCATTTTGGAGGGAAGAAGATCAATAGTTATGTGGAAAATATAAATTAGTAAGGAAGTAACATAAGGTGAAATACTGAAAAGTAACATATGTATCTTTGACTACTGCAGGGAAAAAAAAAGGAATTTAGATTCTCTGTGTTTATTACATGCAACTTTCTCTTTGAAACAGAGGTTTCACATATATTATTTTCCCTACTGTGTCTTAACATTGTCTGCGAGAGTGTTATTTGACTTGAGGCAAAGCCATGCCAGGGGTTGTGTTAACAAAAGAAATGGACTGTCATGGGCAAGAGCTCAATCTCATGCTTCCATTTATTATCTAGTGTAAATGTAGCAATAGACTTTATGGCCAAAATACCTGTTATGATAATCCACTCTGTCATTTTGCTTAATGCTGACCTTCAGGTAACAAAAAATTAATTAATTATTCTCCATTTTTGTTAGTAGTCTATTACGTCTTACAAAAACATTGAGACCTGCAGGAAAACCATAAAGTGAATCTTCATTCAGGTTCTTTCCAGTACCTGACAGGACCATAAAGCCTTGACTGTTGAGTGCTTTATTGGTTTTGCTCTTAAAATGTATCTGATTTCAAGTTTAATTTTTTTTCTAGATTCATTTTTCATACTTTATATCTTACCATTGCTCATATATTCTACACTGAAAAGTCCTCCCTCAGATGCATTATCTTCTTTACATATTTTTAGATAGGTTATGATTCTTTCATCTTCTCTCCTAAGTGCCCAAGAAGACTGTGGGTGAAATTCCAGCTCTAGACTCAGATATTTGCATTTAGCTTTCTGTAACATAGGTATCTACATGTAAACTAGCTAGACATCTAATCTTTCATTACAGTCCATGGAGATACAATCAACACATTCAAAGGCTCTTAGCAAAGTCTTTAGGCAGATGCATCTGCTTTAGAATGAGCTAAACATCTCTCAGCATGCCATCAATTATAATGATTAAAGTCGCAGTCCAATTGCACAATTATAAGTATTTCATGCCATTTTAGATACCCTAGAGCATTTGAGATATCAACACTGGACTAGTAAATGTGACACAGGACATGCAGGAGACACAACCACTTAGAATGATACATAGAGGACAAGCATCTGAAAGGCACTAGACAGCTATGTAATTCAGTGAAGCCTAAAATACATACTGAATATAAAGGAAGCTTAATCATTTAGGCCATTTGTAGATATCAACACTACAGATACCTTGATGTATATGTCTGTATCTAATACAGCCCAACTTGCAAGGGCTAAACCAAAAGTTTGGTGAAACTGTGTCTCAGTTTTTGTACCACTTTTGCAAATCATCCCTAAACACTAACAAGTTTTAAAGTGAAAAACTGACTATGATATTCCAAAAAGGATCTTATTAATGCTGACTACACATATAATGTCACCTTTTGGTTCCTGCTTAATAATTTTCTGATCACACCTGTATGGATGGCTTTAGATCTTTATTGTTGATGCTCATATTTTGTGTAGTTGGCCTTCCATGATCATCCTTTAAATCCCTTTGCAGAACGATGTCTTTTCGCTGTCCATTTTCCCTCTATAGAAATGAAAAGCAGTTGCAGAAGGTAATTTATTTTATTTTTTTTTTAACTAAAGTTTCATGGCACACATCTTCACATACCGAGAGGAAGAATCTCCAATAAACTAAGAATTAAAACTGGTTTAATGTTTAGAGTCTAATGAACCTTCTGCTTCCAAGATCTTTACCAATGGAGGTAACTTGCATTAGGGATTACTTTAGCCTATAACATTTTACAAACTCTTAATGCTTTTAGAATCTTTCTTCAAAACACAGAGATTTTTGCATAAAAACTAGAGATTTCTTTAAAACTAGAGATTGTTGCATCAAAAAATGGAGCAGCAAGAACACTAGAACATCAGAGGCTTAAAGGAAGCAGAGATAGAGGTTTTGTCAGATAGATTTAAATAAATTTATATATTCTAATATAGTTTAATTCCTCCAGAAAACAATTCTACCACACAAGAGCATGCTAACAGATTTTGCTCTTTTGGGCTTCAGGGTAAACCTCACTGTTTCAGTAGACTTCAATAGAAGAGCAAGCTATTTATATGAGGAAAAAGACAGTCAATAAAATACAGCTGTAAAGCATCTTGTAAGAATGGAGGGTAATTTAAAAATCAATGAATTGTTCAGCTTCCAATGAATAGAAGTAAACTGTTCTTTTTTCATTGGTGTCTCTGTAGAACTGTCTTGCCATTAATAAATGTAACATGCAAAAAACCCTTTCTGCAAATCTGTCTTTGCCTTTTGTTGCAACCATTAGATGTCTAAGTACTGCAATCAGTCTAGAAGGACCATGAGACTATCAGCTGCCTTGGTGGCTGGAGATGTATGTCCCTACTAGAACATGAAATAAACATTTCAGCTATCATTATTGCTCTTTAATCTAGGTTGAGCAAAACATGATGGCTTCAGGTTTGCTGTTTGTGAATTAAAAATACTGCAGCAGACAAAAAAGAAGTGGTGCAGCCTACAGCTGCAGAAAAAATGAATGCTTCTCAGAAAACACAGATGAGAAACATGTCAGTAAGGATGTGGTATTTCTGGTCATTTGCCAGACTTTGAGAAGTAGAGTTCCTGAATGTGCCAAAATTTTTTTCAATAAAAATTTCAAAGAAAATATTGTATTCCAGTATCATTAAATTTTTGAAAGGATATGATAGAGTACTTAAATTGCTGGTTCGTTAGATGTTAGCCTTTAATTTCAGAAGCTGTAAATCACCTTTTTTCAGACAGTGCTAGCAAGGTTTTATGTATCACATAATCCCATTTAAATTCTGCAGTGAGGAGCTAATTGAGACTTAAGTGATGTGTCATCCCTGTGCAGGCCATCTGCACAGGCTGAATTGCATTCTGTGAGAAACTACAGAGTACCCAGTTGCTGCTTGTTGGAAAATTAAGGTACAAATTTATCTCTGTCTCAATTAATGTGGTAAAATGAATTACAGGAAGTTATAAAGTAGTCCAGACTTCTGTATTTCTATATTGGTTGATCAAGTTCAGAACTTGCTTTCACCATCTCCAAAGAAGATCTGATTTGGCTGGTTTCAGTTTTATAATTCAGGGCGCTGTAAGGAGCCCAGTAACTGGAGCAGAGTGCTTAACCTCTGTGTTTTGTACACACAAAAACAAATAAAGCAATGTTCCTTGGGGTTTTCAATACATTATATAAGAAGCCCTCATCCTCCCAACCCCTTCCCCCCTAGTCTATCTTTCTAAAGCTACCATAGTCACAATGAGAGTGACAGTCAGAGAAGCAAAGGAGGAGAAAAGAAGTTGAGTTATAAAGCACTGTAAAATTATGATCAGGTTAACTGAATATTCAGGTAATATAGGACCAGGGTAGTTTCTGGGAAACCAAATGAATACAGTATCGTTTCAAATCCATAAGAGTTTTCCTTTGATACATACATACTGTATTTTTATAATTTTTCCTTTGTCCATCTAAAGACATCTAATTTATGTCTTCAGTAAATAAGCATTCACTCCAGTTTGTACTAAAGACATCTAATTTATGTCTTCAGTAAATAAGCATTCACTCCAGTTTGTACTTTGGCTAGTAAGTGATAGCTCCGATCTCAGTCCCTTTCTGTTCTTCTAGTTCATAACTATACTGGAATTCATAAAAAGAAGATAAATAGGTTGTGGGTGGTTTCTCATCTTGACTTGGAATATTAAAATAAGCAGCTTGCTCTAGTGATCACAGTCATGATTAGCTATTCAGTTATTGCTGGAAACAGAAAGACTAATTGGATAAGCATTTGATATTTGCATAGAGACTGAACAATAAAATTAGTAATTATCAAGTGAGGGAAATCTTTTCTAAAAGATGTTGTATATAAAAATCTATTCAATGGCATTTTACTTTTTATGGTTATATATATATATATGTGTATTTATAGAAAGGGATGAACGAAGAACATGGTCAAATAAACAAGCAACAAAACATGACAACAGCAGAGTTGCATTGACTGATAACAGACTGTGTGTATGTGAACAAATGCCTGCAGCACACCCAAGGCATGTATTAATCACATCCACTATACATTCTGCATTGCAGGGTTATGATTTTAAACTATGCCTGAAAAAAGTAAATCTATTGAAGGTTAAAGGGATTTTAAACACTTGATTGTGGTAGGTGAGCGTCCTATGGAGTGTATTTGCATTTTTATTATTAGAAATAATGTTTTACCTTTGCATTTTTTCAGGTCATTTCCAAGATGACTAATTTCAACAAACCTCTTTTCCTCACCTGAAAGTCAAAAGGGTTGTCAAACTCAAAGAGAAATGGCCAGGTCCTGAATTGAAGAGTAAGAGCTTGTGTAAAAAACTCCATGTGTTTGTGCTAAAATCCCCTTGTGCCTACTAGCATCTTATCCTTTAAGGTAAAGGCAGGCATGTACATGGAGCTCAGAAAGGGCTTCTGGTTTAGGGATGTTTTCACTTTGATTGATGCCTTCAAAGATTGTTTTAATATATTCCTTCCCCTCGCAGCAAAAGTGCAAGAGGATCAAATATGGGCTGAATTCTGGGAGGTTGAATAAGAATAACAAACCCTAAATTGTTAGCTATATCAGTTGGGGATATTTCATCTCACACTAGACTAAAAACCTGTATGGTAAAAGGGAGTGAGGGATGGAGAAGCCATCCTTCTTGTTAAACAAATACACAGTTTACTGGCTCCATCCGGATCTATGTTTGTTACTGGACATATTAAAGGAGTAGATTATTGAACCCTCTAAAGAGTTTGCAGATTATTCCCTTTCAGATAATAATGCTTCTTGAAATGAGAAGAAAAATAAGAGGATGATGACAGCTAATGATAAATTCACACTTCACACGATTTTTTTTTCAGCTGTATATATTACACTTTTCTTAGCTCCATAAAAGGCCAATTTCCTTTGACTTACATGAACAGTGAATCAGATCATGTTAAATAGCAGCTCTCAAACTATAACTATCAACAAAATGAATACGCAAATAGGGTTTAAACTGTTTTTTTTTTTATAGTGGGAAGGATTTACAGACTGTGTGGAGGAAAGCTATAATAAATTTCTCTACTAAAACAGAGCAATATTTTTCTGAAAAAAATAAACTGCCCTTTCTTAAATCCAGTAAGTGATAGGATAATAGCTAGGCTAGAGAAACTCATCCATGAAGGAGAATGACAATCAAAGGTATTGAATTTAGAATTCTCCTGAGGTATGACAGCTATACTACAAAAATGAGATATTTAGTGATCGCAGACAGACGTATTTAGTTCATGGGTTTCATTTCTATTGTTCCTGAAATTAAAGTTCTTTATTCTTTTATGAAATATTTAACCAAAAGCTCAGGTTTCCATCAAAAAAAAAAAAAAAAAATTGGGGGGGAACATTTTCAAAAGGTCCAGTTCTTTTTCCAAGTGAAAATAGTCTCTGTGGTAAAATGCACAAAAGGACTTCCTGAGATTTTAAGGTTTTGAGGTTTAACAGTAAATAGAGAAGAATATCCCTGTGAATTGTTACTTATTATTCTATATATACCCACAGGGAAAATGTGAAGGACATTTTCTGCCATCAAATAGTATCTACTCAGCCGATGTTTCTAAAAAAATTGAGAGATATAGCAATGGTAACAAACTAGGCATTTATATTCAGTCTCCTCACAGTGATCAAAACCAGATATGAAGATGATGAGGAATTGGCTCTAGAAAATGTGCACAAGAATCATGGCCTGACCAAGCTTCCATATTTAGATTTTTCTGTCATAGCCATTTTTGCTTAATCTGTCACTAAAGCCATGACAAGTTTCCAAGTCTTTAGATATGTATTCATGTTCACTACTAAATATTAATAACCACAATAAATATAAAAATTTGGATTTTTTCTTCATTAATTTCTAAATCCAAGTGAAATCAAAACTCCTTTTTTCAGGAGCTGTAAATGCATATATGAGAACAATCAGGCAGAAGAAGAGAAAGGAAGGAGCTTCTACTAGCTAGCAGAGACCTTGGAAAATTATTTGAGTCTCCTGACACTTAATTATATGGAAGTCTAAAGTCCATTCTATAGTGTGAGTTCACTTAAATTTCAGATGAATGGGTTATCAACCAGACATCTGTATGCTCTGAATTTACAAAAATATATTCTAGAGAGAGAAATAAAAAATTTAGTTTATATTCTAAGCTTGCTGAATAGATGCATTTACTATTAATGTTAATGGGACCAATGTGGACATATAAAGACACTCTTCATTTACAGGATCTGATATGAAAGCAGAAGAACTATGAAGTATCAGAAGAGAGATTGAAGTCAAGTTAAAAAAGACATAAACCTTGTATCATGCATACTGCATTTAAAAATAATAAGACTAATCAGAGGAGAATTAAAACTGCAATATGAGAAAATATCTTATGAATCTGAACTTTCAAAATTATAGACCATGGGGTTGTTTTTGCAGAATATAAAGTACAGACAGAATATAAGAATATAATATAAGTATAGGCAGAGTATAATTGTAGAGAGAAGTAATACACTAGGAAAACTCTAAAATAACATATTTCACACAACTAGTTAGATGAGAAAGCACATATAAATTTCTTTTATTACTTTATTTTTTAGTGTTCCACTAGCAAATTTGAAGATAACTTTATAAAAAAGTCCCTAGAGTTTGATATTGCGGTCTACAATGACCTAATATCACTTTATAAATTAAATATCCTGGCTTAAAAGATAAATTAAAAATTATTTGTATCAGTGCATGAACTGTATCTTTTGGGGTTTGAGCTTTAAATATGCCTGAATTTTCTGACATTTAATTATATTTCACCGTTCTTAGCATGTAGCCCAAGATCAGTGACCAGAGTAATGGTTCCAAGTGGTAAAAATGAAAAAAGAGAAAATGAGGTAGAGATATGCCTGTTCTTCCAAAACAATAGGGAACTGTTCAAAGTTGAATCATTAATGACAGTCACCCAAGTCCCCTCACAGTTGGAATAGGATCCAGAGGTCTGATATGAAAAGAGAGAATAATCTCTTAAATATCAGGGTCACTCTTTTAAATGCTGTATATAATATTTCCTTACGTTGTTACCCTCACATTTTCAAGTTGTTATTCAAACATATATCGCTTGAAACTGTATTGCTAACATAGTACTTGAACAATTGTATCAGTCATATTTCACAATATATTATCTTTTACATCTTTCTTTCATCCAGCAAATATGGAATTTGCATTTTTTCTTTTATTGTATGTGAAGTCATAAATTAACTAGCTGTAAAGTTATAAGTTAACTAGCAAAAAAAAAAAAAAAAAAGAAAAAAAAAAAAAGAATTATTTTTTCTTAATATGAAAGCCTTAACACACAAAATATAACTTTAACCAGAGGAAGTTATATTATATGGATGTATTTTATATAGTAGAAGTAGAGAAAGATCAAAGCAGTAAAGAAGCCACTTAGAAAATAACATTTGCTCTTCTAGTGTTTTTTAATATTTCAAAATGACTGTGGCTGAAGGGATAATCATCTGAATTCATTCCAAGTGAAGCAGAGTTTAGATGAAATATGGTGACACAGGAATGTAAACTGTAAATTCAGTCTAGTTCAGCTGAACAGTGTGAAACCTGCATTAACTCTCTTGTGGACCATTTGCCCACTGGCATTGTATAAGATGCAAAAACACATCTTGATAAGACTACCCAACTCCATAGAAGACTTCCAACATGTTCCCTCTGCTAAGACTAAAGAGAATTTATCTAGAATAAGATGTGTTTATCTATCACCTAGAACAGATAAACACTTGTTCTTTCTCATAAAGAAATAGGAGCAGTTCCTCTGAATAAAATTGATACATGAAGAGAGCATTCTCCTGAATTAAGAGATCTGAGTATATCATTCTCAAGCCTCTCAAACATCTTGTTATAGTAAATGTTTGAAGCCAAACTCTGCCCTTTTCAGATAAACAGTCTAGGTACAGCACATTCTAAGGTGCTAGGTGACTATAATGGGAAGGTAAAAAAAGGAACAGAATTTTTTCTGCTGGTGTCATACTATAATATTAAGCAGTTAAATGATCACTAAACAACAGAACAAATTATAATGATAATGTCATTATTTCATACCAAATAGAAGATGTCAGCAAGAGTTTTTGTCTGAGAGTAGTCCAAATTTCAGTGAAAATTCTGGGAGCGGAAGGAGCTATAAGCAACTTGGAGACAACAGTTCCACATTGTGGAACTGAATTATTGGCTGCTGAATGTGAGGAGACATTATTGCCTGCTTGTTGTGTTTTGTATGAAATGATGCATATTCTAAGCATACTCATCAGACTGAGCCTTACAAGTAGGATAAGTAAGGAAATTTTAGTTTTATAAATTATGTTGGATCTTTAGTCTAGTGAGGGCACAAACTGATTACTGGTGTTTCTGACATAGATGGTTTATACCTTCTAAGAGAAGAAATAGAAGAGACATAGAGAACAAAACCATAAATCTTCAGGATTAAATTGTTGGTATCTATATGAAAAAAATAATAAAATCTGAAAACCTACATTCATTACAGGAATACAGATGATATTAATTTATTTTTCTAATATAATGCAAGGACTTTTGGAAAGTCATATTAGTTTCTCTTAATACCTTGACATAGCATTCTTCATAACTTAATATCAAAGACTGAACTGCTTATTATTCAGTAGAAAAAAGAAAAAAAATAATAAATATTTCCATGTGGTGGACAAAGGTTCACATATTTTACTCTAAAAATTAAATTTTAAAACTACATTCACATTTATATAACAATCTGAAAAAGATTATTAATTAGTAGCTGTAGTACTCCTCAGAAATCCACAAGATGTTTTCAGAGAGATCATCTACTTTTCTTTGAGTGACATATAAGGTTTCTTCTATATTAGTAAACTGAGCAGTTGCAAATCCTGTTCTCTTATCCTGAGGTCACATATCCAGTCATGACATGGACATATCTATAATATTAAAGTATCTCATCCTATAAATGGACATATCTATAATATTAAAGTATCTCATCCTATAAAAGCAGAATCCAGACTGTATACTGGAAACAGTAAATATGACTATGATGTTAGGAGGCAAATTTAGACAGAACACTTGCTTTAGTTAAAAATCTATAAACCTCACCATTTTTGTGATGAGATTTCAGACTTGGATTCTCTAGGTTTTGCTGGTGTAGTCAAGTAGAGGTGTAAGCAATAGCAACAATAAACTCAGTTCTTTGCCATGCTACTTGTCTTGATAAGAATAATCCTTTTTTCTTTCATGTCTGTGTTTACCCTAGTCCTACAAACTGATATCACAACAAAAAAGCTGTATGCTTCCATAAGTTTTCCATTCTATATTTAGAATCCAGTAATACATTCCCCATTTTCTTCTCCATCCCTTCATATCATAGTGTACTTTTCTCTTTCTCATTTTCCTACACCTTGTTTTAGCCAGGATCTCAATATGTTCTCATGATAACTTGTTTTGTACTTTATTCTGTCTTGATATTGACCCATGAATTCAGGGCCAGGGTGCAATTGAGGGAATTGATCAGGTTTCTTCAGGACATTCTGGGAATATAGATCAGAAAATCTAGACCTGCTTCTGCATAGATCAGTATTTGCCACTGATGTACCCATCAACTTTAACTGTTTGGATAGTATGCTGTGGTTAAGACATGTATTTAGGTAGTTTCCTTCAAACAATATCTGTTTGAGTTGAGATACTTAGATGAAGGCTATGAGGAAAAATAAGTCAAGAAATGAAAAATAAAGGTAAAATTTAAATGATAGAAATATGTGTTTTTGTAAAAAGAAAGAAAACAAAACAAAACAAACTATAGACCACTGATGAAACAGCCTTCCCAGTGACAAAGTGCTTTCATTATTTCAGCCCTTTTTTCTATGCTTTATATAAAAAGCTACAACTCTATTTACTGTAAAATGACTAAACTAATATCTAGTCATTAGATTTTCAGATTCATAGCAAAGAGTACAAAAATACTTATCATTATGCCATATAAATAATACTATATCACTAAGATATATATATATTATACAATGTCTGAGTTGTAGGTATGACAATAGAGAATATGATAGCATGAACCAAGGTGCCTTGAAGTGCTAATTTTATTTATTAGACCTCATATATATGTGTATATCTTGAAGGGCAGAGATGAGGTGAAGTAGTATCTATATAAAGAGCTGTCTGCTCTAAGCTACCACCAAACATAAATCTATAGATAGTTCACTGATGGCTATTCCCACTTTGCTTCTAATAATGTTTCCTTGAAATCTTGCCAGATTTAAGTTCTGGTAAGGGAGAGTTCTGAATTACTTTCTGTTGTTCATTATTTAACATTTTTATCTAGCTTCAAATGTATGCATTTAACAGTGGAATGAGAAAATATATGTTCCTTGCCCAAAAGAGACTAGCTCGCACAAGGAAACAGAAAGAAGTGATGTGCACATTTAAAGTGAGAATATAATTACTTACAGATAATTTTCTATGCAGTCCAGGTGTGGAGGTTTTTGGGAAATAAGGAAGTTTAAAGGGAGAGGGAAGTGTAGGAGAAGGAATTAATCTGTTGCAAACCACAATACTGACAGCATGGATTGCAATATTGACATGCAGGGAGAATTTCTGAGTTTTTCTTGATGCGGTATCCACATTGATATGCCTCTGCACATTGATGTGCTAGTAAAACTGAGCCCAGAACCAAAAAAATAAGCTTTTTTATTTGAATTATCAGACTAGATACTACAGGCTAATTTATTGACAGGTGTGGATTATCCAGGAGAAGAGATGAATATTAACCAACAGTTATTAAATGATGCTGGATTGGAAGTTTCTGTTTTGTTGAAATATGTAGTATACCAATGGGAAGTTGGAATGATAGTTTTCCATTTCATAAGAGTTCTGTGTTGCCATCAGTGGTAGATATGAAACATATCACTCACTCACCGATAGCAGTAATTTCCTTTGACATATAAACAACCTGTAGGTCTCATTGGCATTACAGTGATTCAAAGACTGTTTGCATACACATGCATATGGGAAAGAAAAGGCACATTTACATATCATACTTAAACTAGCATCCACTGCAGGAGATGTCCAAAGTTAGGAGTATATATGGCTGAAAGTTGGGAAATACCAAATACATCTTTATACCACTTTTGTAAAAATAAGGAAGTAGACTGACAGACCTTCAGAAAAATGGGTATGCATGTGAGAATATGTAGATCTTGCATATCTTCCCACTTTACCCACAAGGTACAAAACTCAGCCAAAAGAATTTGATGTTCTGTTAATACATCTATGCATTAGACCTAGGCATTAAGCCTGTAGACTGATAAAGGTTTATTTGTAATTCTATCTATAAATAAGCATACATTTATCAATCTTTAGATCAAATGTAAGTAGTATGTGTACACACACACGAATATACTTTAGTATCTATGTTAGTGTCTGTAGTGTCCATAACAGAATAAATGACATGAACACTGGAGATAGCACTGGCTATGAGTTTCAGTACTAGAAAACTGTTAATTAAAACTATCTGCTATATTGCACTTTATGAATGTTTCTGTGCTCATGGAACTGAAACACATAAACCAAAATCAAGTTAAATTTCTAGAGCAGAACATTCATCTTATTCACTAACTACTGTTTATCTGCTGCTATATATCTAAAGCTTGAAGTATCTGAATTTTTTTGCTTATCCTGGGAATTTGATTATACCTCCATTAATTTAATACTTTACATTAATCTTAGCTGATATAACTGTTCTGTAGTAGTTATGAATTCCTTATAACACCTACATGAGTAAACGATTGGGTTGACCGGAAATTTTTGAATTTTAGTAATTCATGAGGTAATATATTTGAGAACTAACAGTGAAGCAATTTCCTAAGAGGACACTGTCGGTAGGATATCCAGACAGCTTGGAATGCTAACTATCTTGGTAAATTGAGCTACCTATAAGGATAATTTGCTACAACTCTGTTTTTCCTAGATATGATTTTGATATTTCACATATATTTTCCTTCATTTTGTTTTGGGTTAGTATATTTTCACATAGTATTATATAATGTTTTTAAAAAGAATATTTTTTTTCATACAAAATAAGTGATTGCTTATTTTAACCAAGCCTGTTCCATCAATATAAATACATTAATATGAGTTCAAGAATAGTCTGAGATTATTGCTACCTTTCTCATGATGGTGTTTCATCTAACATAAAAAAATAGTAGCCTTTTCAAAGCAGGGAAATTTATATTCCAGCCAAAATAAGAACCAACATTTATTAGTGTGGATTATCATCATACCCTTTCCCAAGTATTTTATAATATCGTATTTGTCACTGTCCCATTAGTTATATATAGCATGGTGTCTTTACAGTGGAAGTAAGAGTGTAACACGCGACCTAGATTCAGAAAAGCATATGGTATTCATTGATGGTAAATCTTCTGAATACAAAGACGTTAATTTAATCTAACAGTCACTTCAGGTTTCTTCAAGCTTGGCTGAGTGTTTTTAAGTGTCTGCTAAACTAAATTTTAGAAAAAAAGAGGGATAAAAAATCATATAGTCAGCATGTTTCAAATGCACCTGTCATCTCCTGATGAACTTCATCCTATAAACTGTTAGGAAAAGGTGAGTAGTTGCCTGGTAGGGTCACTAGCATGGTGACAGCAAGATGTTTGATCCCCCTACCTGGATCAAGCTGGCCAGCCATGAAAAATCATCCTCCTTCGTTCTCATCTTCATCTTTCTGATGGCAGAAACACGCTTAACTTGGAAAGGATTTATAAGCAGCTCTGCTCCTTCCTGTGCATGTCACCACTGGGAGTTCCTCTCCCCTAAGCTTGGTTTCAACTGCTTAGTGACTTTCTGAGTTATAACAACATCTTCAGGATTTTCCTTTGGCCCACTTGTGGCCTATGAGGCCTGTGTGCTTCTCAGTCTTCTCAGCAGTGTCAGTTTCTGCATAAAATTCAGACCTCCACCCTCTCACTGTGATTCTTTTACCTCATATTCTTTTTGTAAAATTCTGTGGCCCCTGGGACTTTCTCTGTCTAAGCACGACCAGTTGTTTCCCAGGAGTGAGGTCTCCCAGTCTTTTCAGAGAGGATGAAGTAATCCTTAACACTTTTTGTAGCACATGCACTCTGAAAATCAGAATTAAAAAAATATCATAGGACACAAGGATTCAAAGAACAAATTAATCAAAAAAATTTTCAGCCTCTGTGTGATTTGTGTTTTGCACGTGATGGACTGAAAGAGATTTTTAAAAATAGATTTGTAAACTACATTACAAAAATACGTTTGTAATATAATGATTGTAAAATTATTTCATTTAGGTTTTAACATAGTCTTAATTGTCATGTTAATTTTTTTTTTCATTTTTTTGCTGGGTAATCTCCATACATAATTTCCCCTAATCCAAAAAACTTCAAAATAACATTCCCGTATGTCTTCCTAAAGGTCACTGTTGGAATGTCTTCAAGGCTCTTTCTAACTCTAAGAAAGGTAAATGTACAAGCATTACTTTCTATTCAAGTACTGTATATTCTTTTTCGTATTATATTCTGTAGTGGTATATTCTGGAAATGCTCCTTCTAGTAGTTTTTCAAAGATATTGCACAGCATATACTGTGTGGGTTTTTATTGTTTTTGACAAATATTACATTTGCCCAATGAGTAACTGGAGAGAAGTTGTCTAGAACAAGAAATTCAGATTTAAATTGGTGAGCAGCTTGGGGGAATATGGGAGAGTATGGGGGAATTTTTCAAAAATTTAAAACATAATTCATTTGTGAAATGCTGACACATTTTATTTTGACTATTTAAGAAGAAGTTCTTTTCCATTTGAAATATTCTTCATTTTAAAGTAAATATATTTTTTTCTGAGGATAGTTTTGAAAAGTTTTATTCAAAAGGGATCAGAATAGTTAACCCAGGATTACCTATCTTGACTCCAAATTAGACAATGTTTTGTTGTTTTTACTCTTGTTGTTGAAGACAATTTTATTCTTTACCTTGAACCACCTAACTCTTATTCAAAAATCAATAAGGAAAAAAAAATTGGTTCAACCTGAACCATTTTTTCATTAAGTTTTAGTTTGACCATGGATCAACCATAAATAATATTTCCAGTATTATTTAAGACTCAAAGAGCAAATATTAATGGGATATTAATGAGATTTCTCTAAGCAAGCTTCTCCTAGTGCTTGATTTTTCTTTTTTTTTTCCTTTTTTTTTTTTTTTTTTTTTTTAAGGACAGTAAGTACAAGTATTGCTTGGACCTAATTCCCTTTGACTCTAATGGTGAGGTCTATTGATGGTGTTATCTTCAGATTTAAAGCACCTAAGTATCCTGGAGATCCAGACTTAAATCCATGTAGGACTGCATCAATCTTTAACCTTCAAAAGCAGATAGAGCAGTTTCTCTTGTGTGATGTTTGGTTTAGACATTTGAAACAACAGACCTTTCTTCTCTGTTTGGAGAGTAAAGATGAAGTGGCCTTATTCTTTTAGGAAATGAGTTGTTTTTGTGAATACAATCAACAGACTTCCCAGAACTATGTAGTGTGTTGGGACACATAATATGTTTGCAAAATACCTTGGAACAAAAGACCCTCAATCAAATATAAAATATGATTTCTATGTATTTATATATACTTTTCAATTAACTAATATCCTGGATCTCAGATGTACTAACAAAAAATGAGACTTATTTGATATTTGGATTACATCTTTTGTTTTCAGAAAATACTGTTATGATATTTATTTATCTGATAACAATTAACTAATCAGCAGAGGGAAATGAAACTCCAAATGATTTGTGAAGTAGAAAAACATTTTATTAAATAAACTTTTGAACTGTCAAAGACATGTATCAACCTACATTATGACAGGTGATACTTTGCAGCTTCTGCAGGTTGTGCTCAGAAATAAAATTTTTTATTTATAATATTATTTTAAGCTTCGTAACACCAAAAAAAAAAAAAAAAAACAACAAACAAACAAAACCAAACCAAAACAAACAAACAAACAAACAAACAAAACCAAAACAAACCAACAAAACCAACCAACAAACCTTAATGAATGACTGAGTATGAAATAAATCACTGAATTTCAATAGTTCCAGGCCTCTATGAATCTGGAATTATTTGGAAATTTTTCCTCTTTGGATCCCATTCTAACAGTAATTAATGAACTTAAACAAAAGAACTTAAAAGGTCTTCATTTTTATAAGCTGTCAGTTTAAAGAGAAATGTTTTGAGGAAACAAATATATTTTCTTCAGACTAAAAACTTGAAATACGGTATTAACTTTATAAACTTTACACACTGAGTAAGGGTTTTAGGAAGATTACTTACCTGACTAGAGAGCTTCCAGACAGATTATGTTTCACTGGTATATATTTTTCTAACACTGATATAATTTATTTTTATTTATTATCAAAGTAATACACCTGAAGCAATGAAAGGATATTTCTGGTAAAGAAAATAAAAAACATTTGGAATTCATTTTTATTTCTTATCAGCAGGACTGCTGTCTAGTCCCTCGAGCAGACAATCTCCAGTACAATACCATCTGATGCTGTCATTAAATCCTCAGCGTCAGGTTTCCGTAGCAACAGAAGAGCTCTCCCTGCTTCACTGTCTGTATCTGAAATCCGGAACAAAACCAGTTAATCTTATGCTGTTTTTCTACGTTTTTTTTTTTTTTTTTTTTTTGACAGATTTAATCTCAGACCTTCTGTATCTGGAAAGAAGTGGTAAGTAGCAGTTAAAGTTTTTGATTATTAAATTATAGGGCTGTATTTTAGTTGTTGACGTACACACACACCAGATGGTGGCCTGCTGTATTCCTCACCAGATTAGAAAGATAAAGTCTGGGCTATATGTAGGCCTACACAAGCGTTTATGAGTTTAATTTGTAACGCATAAGAGGTTACAGGGCTTTTAGTGTTTATTTAAGATAGCAGATCTTGAGAAGCTTTACCTTTATTTGATTATGAATTTGACTGAATTAACATATTTCCAAGGTGTTTAAAGCTAGTTTTTATATTACTGTTTTCACACTGTTATCCCTCTCCATGTTAACAATAACAAGTTACTCAAAGCGTACCTGGTTTAGGAGTTATTGTTCACAGAACAGACAACTGTATTTAACTCAAAATATAGGATAATAATTCAAAATTATGACCAGAACTCACATATAATTTTCATAAATAAAAGCTGCAAAATGTTTCTGAATGTGATTTAGAGCCTGAATGTTTGTACTTACTAATATATTCTAAAAAAAGCTTTTCTCTGTTCACTAAAAACATTAGCTTTTTCCATTTCTAACACAGTCAAATTTTCCTAAAGCTAGCAGAAAGTCCACCCTGCTAGCATGGAGAGATGTCAAATCAGTGGAGTTTTGAGTTTCATTTTAGTAAAAATCCATTATTTCTCTTTATATTTTTATGATCTTATTTTGCTGTTGCAATTTATATAGAAGATGTTTTTAAAGAATTTTACTTAGATAAAGTATCCACTTTTTGGAAGCAATATTTGTAAAACATGTAGTTGACACATTTTTAAAAAGAACTTTATAAGTAAGTCTGAATTTCTGTCATTTCTTGGTGTACATATCGTGGCTATGTTATTCATGAAAGCTATGATATAGGTTGAATAAAAGTTACGACTGTGGCTTTATTAAATTAACCCAAGAGACTGTGCATTTATGCTTCTGAAGATTGGAAGGAAAAAAGTAACACTTTCACATAACATACATTTTTGTTTACACATTTATGAAAATGTGTTTTTTTTTATTTTTTAATGAGACAGGACATCACTAATAGGAAGAGATACTGTTGCAAGTAGAAAGAACTTTCACAGAATCAGTATTTTTGCCTTTTGTGAGGCATCTCCAGTGATTACTTTTAGATATATTTGCTTGGTACTAAAATCATATCATTATGTGTTATACTAATCTTTATACAACTGTAAAAGTTATTTAAATTACAACTATGATTTCATGTTTTATTTTTAAGTAATCTGCTAAATAATTTTGGAGACTAGCAAGAGGTCTTTAAGAAATTTCATTAAAACACAATGTTTATCTAATTAAGGATTAAACTCATTTTCTGAAGTTACCAGGATAATGATAGTCATTGTCCAAGGGCCTTTTCCAAGTAACATAAGTGGTAGAAGGCCTTTGTTAAAAAAAGGTGTGATATGAGAGAGAAGTTAATCATGTGAAAGGTATGTAAATATTCACTGAAAATATGTTATAAAGAGAGAATATCTTTTTAACATGACAGATTTGAAATGTTTTAAACATAGGAAGACACATACACCTTCTTTATACATGGTAGTATTTTAGGTTCATAACGTTGCATAGTAAAAATGTCACATGTTTTTTATACATTTGTGAAGTTAAGTAAACCCACCAGAGGAGTTTGTGCATTTGAGGTATCTAGTTAGTACATTTTACAAGAAAGGGAGTAGGAAATCAGAAGATCCTTGTCTACACAGTATTCTGCTAGAAGCAGAATTAAACTGATTTGAGGATGAACAGGGAATAGAAAAAAATCCATACTTGCCAGACCTTTGGCACAGATCTCTCTTTTGCAATGATATGAAGATAGTAATGTGAGAGTAGCAAAACCTGCATACATCTGGACCACACACAGGTCATTACAAATGGCACACCATGCTAAGTAGCTCAACCTAGTAAAGATATTGTCTTAAAGATAAAGATATAAAGATTTGTCCTCACAGTGCAGGGAAACACTCTGGAGCCACCACACTAAGCAGAACTAGTTGTAGAACTCTGGCCACATTTTTACCGATTTTCATAAAGTTTCTTAATCAACCCTTGTTTTTTAAATAAATGTTTCTTTTCCAAAATGGAGTTGGAAGTTTTCTACTACACTAGTGATGTTTCAATAAAGTAATCAATGTTTTGATAAGAACATATTGAAATATTTTGTTAATATAATTACTAGAGCTATAAAAGTGCTTAGCCAGACCTTGTATCATTTTACTGTAACTACAAAACAATTTATCATGTTCAAAAAAGTGTTTCTGGAGAAACAATTTTGTTCGCAGGAACACAGTTGAGTATTTAAGACTAAATGGAAGGAGAATTTATTTGTTTAGTCCTTAATAAATTGCTTGGCTTGGAGAATCAAAAAAAGGAGTTTGTCTGAATCTGAATTTTCCCTGTCTCATTAGTATTCATAATAATGTTAACTATTTAGCAATTTTTTTCTTTACATTATAGACAAGTAATCCAGCTAGAAATATTTGTGAGCAATTTTTAACAAATCATGAATGCATTTGCCAAATTTGGGATCAATTTTTTAATTCTTGTATGCGCTTACATTGCAGAAAAAGTGTGGACATTTGCATGCAGGTTCATCCATGTTTTCCTCCACTTCTCATTATTCATACACATTCCCAAATAGTATCACTGAGATTTTACATGAATAAAGAAAATATATATAAGCTTAAATATTTTTTAAAAAAAAAGACCCCTCTTTACTGCGAAAATGCTATATAATTAATGTTAAACATTAAATAATACCATATTCAGAAAACATAAACCTAGACAATTTGTGTTCCCAAAACTATTCAGGAGAGTTGATTTTCTTTCTGGTGTCGTATATTGTCTTGATTTGTGGTTTCTGATTATTGTTTTTTTCATAAATATTTGGTAGATAGAAGAAGATAAGAAAGTAAGATTTATTATCAGGTGGACATGCTGACAGGAACTGACTGTGATAGATACAGCAACATGATGATTTCATGTCTATACTGATGCATTTTGTTACTAACTCCCCATCCTGACAGTTTAACATCCATTCGCTTGTGCCAGTCAAATTGGTCACATTTGAGCCTCAAATTCCTTAGGCTCATTTAGCTATTGAGAGGTGTTAGAGAAACTAAAATAACAGTTTCACCAATCAAAACCATTTCTTTAGAAAATGCTTATGAAGAAGTAAAATATAAAATAACAGCATTTTATATACTGTTACAAGCCTTTAGTTATTTTGTAAAAAAAAAAAAAAAAAAAAAATAATAAAGTTAACAAATCAAATGGACAGATGATCAATGTCAAATCTACTGAAAAGCTGCCTATTCAAATGGAATGCCAGATTAGATCATAATCTGTCACTCAAATTGCTGATGACCATGTGTATATTGCTAAGCATGCCTCGGACAAGAGTTGTAGTAAAAGTCACCTTCAACCTAAAACATATGTAATGTAAACTTCACACTAAAGTGTGAAAGATATTTAAGGTTAATAAAGGATTTCCAAGGTACATGATGATGATGCTGTTATTAGTTATAAATATATCTTGAACATTTATGTTCTGGATCAGTCCAATTATTGCAGTAATTATAAATCATAATAACTATTTATTAAATTAGAAGAGACAAAGATTCATTTTTTTCTATAAACTGTATTCATTGATGAAAACTGTAAAATATCTTGGCATACTTTACACTGTCAAGCTGCTGCTGTGTCTGTAGGCCCTTTCTGATCCCTCAAACTTTTACTAGATTTTCTAATTTTGTGTGACTCCCAGACAGTGTTCCGTTGGAAATCTTCCCTTGAAAGACAGTAGTTGACATTGTTTTACACATCAATACTGCAAAACTTAAGTAGGGTTAATATACTATGCAGAGTGAAAGCAGTGGTTAGGTAAAGCTGCTCACATAAGTGATTGCAAGGTAGATACTCCAGGACCTCTTTTTTTCATTAGATGCTCATAGACTTTGTTCTGTTTTTATCTTCAAGAATGTATAAATGTTGAACACCAGTGGCTTCATGGACTGAATGGTGCTTCTTGTGTGACTAATTAGATATAGATAGGTCATTGATGGGGTATACACATTAAAATTTTCTAGGTAAAGGAATGAGTTACACAGAAGTCTTTCCCTTCTTGGGTGGGTGCACAAATCACTGTTCTATTAAAAAAAAAAATGATAGAAATTAAGTGGGGAATTGAGAGCTATGTAGTTTACCCTTCATAGGAAAAAGGAATTTAAGGTGCCTGGAAATTTTTTATGTGACAAAAGAATTATATTAAATGCTTCCAGGATAGGCAGTAAGTTTGAAACTGTGGAGCTGTTTATCTTTTATAGTTAAGAGATTGACATGTATTTCCATGGGAGTCTCCTGCTTCTTACAAGGTTTAAGATACTTCTTGCACTTTCCTTGGGGAGGGACTTAGGCTGTAATTTATATAGTTACACTTTTCACTGCTTGCTTATTGAATTGTTATGTATTTTATATAATTTGCATTAGCTTCAATGAGATACTGAGAAAAACCTCAGATCCTGGTATTTAATGAACTTTACAAAGATGCAGAACATTTAGAAAATAACTGAGGTACTTAGACTAAAAGGTTATTCCTTTTCCTAAATGTTAGCTTCATGAAATAACATCTACCTTGTAAATGTTGAAGTAGAAATTATATATTCAGTCTTAAAATGGACACAATTTGAGTTTTGCCTTGGTGAGAAAAAAAAAAAAAAAAAAAAGGTTTGTTTCCATTCATATCAATGAATAAAAGAAAATAAATTGTCAGTGATTTATTTTATTTTAATCTATCCAGACTGAATTGTCCACTCCTTCCACACTTACATTAAAATATTGAACCAAACTTCTAATGCTTCTCCAGTCCTATTAACTACATATGTTACCAGGGAATTTTAAATCTTCATTAATACAGTGCTTGTGAAATGCTTAAATCACTAAGTGATTTTACTTTTGCAGACTGTCAATGAAATCAGTGTTGGTGCTTATATGTCTATGATGTGCAAAAATATATTGCCATGTAATACTGAATAGAAGTATAATCATGACATTAGTGTAACTATTATCAAAATATTATGTGTTTCATTTTGATATTTTTTTCACGTAGTCTTAACTTTGAAAGTGCTTTTGATTGTTTTACAATATGTCAAAATAAATAGGTGTGATCATCATATAAGTGTCATACAAAAATTGGGAAATTTCAAAAGACAAAATTTCTAAAAAAATATGTTTATTCAAAAGAAACATCCTTTCTGAGGTGGAATTTAAATAGAAGCAGATCAACTCCATAACTAACAATAAATTAAAGAATACAGAATAAAGAGATGATTATGTTCCTACATATGCTTCTGGTCAGACCAGTGATGTTATATAATTTATGCTAAAAATTGGAAAGGGAGTTGATGAGAATTGCAAAATTCTTTTAGGGGTTGTTAAATATAACGGCTTGTGATAGATTTCAAGACCATAACTTTTCAAATGAAAGACTGAAGGGTTGTCTTAAAGTATCTTAACAGGGACCATTTCATATTAGTGACATGTTTTTCAAATAATGTAAGCATAATGTAGAAACTGGTACACAGAAGCTAAAGTTAGAAGATGGAAACTGGGAAAAAAGAAACTGAAGCAGTGGAGTTTCCACTACCTGATGTCCACTAAAAGACTGGAATTTTTTCTACAAAACATGACTTTGTCAAATCTAACTACACAGTGAAATGTAAGGGCTAGTAATATATATGAGATCAGATAAGGATATTTGTTTTCCTGAAAGGATTTTCACACATAGAAGAATTATTTCTGTGGGCAAGAAAGGAAAGAATCGATGCAATTTTTAATATCTTCTGAATTTTTATATGTTTGGAGTCTTTTTTAAATATGAATATTATTTTATCCCACTATGGGTCCCCCAAATAAGACCATTTTCACTGTAAACTGATAACAATTCAAAGTTAAAATAGAAAATTCTGGTTCATACTTTAAAAGTACTGCTCAGTTACAAAAATAAATCATGGGAGAATTGTCACTGGTAAAGTTTGTCTGAAGCAGATCTCTGAATGTAGGCACTCAAATTCTGTCTGATCTTCCTTATAGCTCTTAAATGCGGAACATATGTGATTACAGTGAATATTTATTTCTCATATTACAACACAGCAGTTGGTCAAAGGAAATTTTGAAGAGTACTGGTCATGGTGTGCAAAATTCCAGATATTCTGCCTCTTTCTGTCTCTGGTAGCATTGGCCAATGGGCTTCAGTCCAACACAGTGAGTACCATAATCCAGTTGGAGTGGATCTTGACACCAAACCCATTCATGCAGAAGGCTTGCTATCCACATTATGCATTTCTAGATTTTTATTTTGGATTAACTCTGGTTTCTACCTGAGGACTTTAATGCCTTTTAGCAGTCAGATCTATTAAGTACACATCAGGAGTGCATGTTGTGGTTTAATTTCATTTGAAAGGAATCCTATTCATGTGCTATGTAATGTGATCTGAAGCACTGTAAGTGGGGACAATCAGAATATTCGCTTAAAACACACATTACTGATCCAAGAAAACAGTGTAGCACACTTCCTCCTTCAGCTATAGATTTATCCCTGTACTTTGTCATTTCTTTATGCACTACTGTGTCATTGAAAAAAAAAAAAAAAAGTTTTTTGAAAACCAAAATCAAGATCTGAGCAGTATTTTTACAGAGTAGTGTGTCCTTCTGTTTAAAGTATGTTCATTTTTTTTTTTTTTTTTTTTTTGTGAAATTCCATTTGCAGATCTGCAGGGAAATATTCTGGAGCCTGTTAGTTGTTCCCCTGCTTCTCCTTTTCTTGAGCTTGTTCAGCCCACTGCCATGAACTTGTGACTAGGTAACAGCTAAAGGCAGCAGAAGTCACATATTTGTCCTTATTTAGTACATTTCTTTCACCCTGCATTTGTTGCAATTTTGAAAATAGGGATAAAGGTTTGGGAAAACCATAAAAAACAAAATAAATGAAAACTAGGAAGAGTACATATATTACTATACCTTTGTAATTTCCTTCTTTTGGCATATCATCCTTTTCTGTTCAGTTGTGTCCTATGTAATACAGCATCCTTGTGAAGGGTTATGAAACCTGTAGGAATCAGGTGCCTGCACATCTTTGCATGTTCTGAGGACAAAATTTCATAGAAAAATATTTATTCTAAAAGAAATGTCCCTTGTCATCACATAAGGACATAATCTTTATCTTCTATAATGCCTTCTATATTTGTCAAACTAATCTAATTTTATCATTTGTTGTCTGTGGGAGGGGGGTTAAACTCAGTGCAAAGTCAGATATTCCCATGAGTCAGATTGCTCCTCTCATTAAGTTTTTCTCTGTGGTGAACAGCACTAACCTATATTCACTTTAGGTAAAAAACTTAATTGGACAGTTTCCTGACATTTTGCAAATCATACAGTAGCTCATATGTAATTTTATTGATCAGAATTCATTTTTTGTCCCTGTTGCTATACAGTACAGGTTTGTTCTTTTACAGCTAAATGATGCACTTCTGAAAGCACAGTAGTTAGTTATACCCATGTACATATAAGAAAGATATCTTTAGGACATCGTGTCATTAAAAAGTGTATGTCTTTATCATTGTACAACTACATGGATGAATCACTTTCTGCTATAATGTGCCCATGTTTTCCCCACTCGTCACCTAGAAAATAATTTATTTTCATTCACTGTCAGATTTTGCATCTTTGCAAGCTGGATCTATGTAGTGATAATTAAATGGTGATTTATAACTTAAAGGGGAAAAGTGCTAGACAATTATGACCTTGTCACAGTCTTGAGTTGTTCTCTTGTTTTTAAAATAGGTGATAATATTATTTTTTATCCTAAGAGACAACTGATGCCTCTGGAACTGAACCCTGAAACAATGAGGTGCTTATTGCACTTAATTTGTGCTAATAGCCTTAAAGTAAACAAAATGCAATAAACCACTATCTTCTTCACTTGCTCTTAGATGTTATCTGCCCTTCTGCAACCACAAGTGCAATATAACAACATCTTACAGTCTTGAATATATTGATTTTCAGATTATCTTAGCTGAAGTATTGTGAACTGTATTTGAAAACGATTAGGTGTATGTAAAGATGAAGAACCTACATGTTGCTTACACAAAGGTTATGATGTAATGGAGAATTAATCTAGCTTTCCTTAGTCCTGTGGGATGTGCATTTGTCTAAACAAGAAAAAAAAGGATATTCAACTTCAATTTTTAAAACAATATTTGGACGATCAAATAAATATTTGAGTATTTTATGATGTTCTGCTGTTCTGCATTTCAGTGGCTTTATTTCAAGCTAACTCAGTTGTGAACCACCACCAGAAAGTTTGTAAATTTAGTCCATTGATGTTAATACATCCTAAATAGTCAGTATAGCAATATGACTAAACTAGTTAACAGTAATGCTTGTTGATGAATATTACACAGCCTAAAATCCCATGACTACAATATAAAGGATGATTGATCTGTCAATTAATTTCTCTACATTGAAGAACTTTTATCTTCCATGTTGACAAAAGACTATGGTACATTATTCATATAATGTTAGTCATTGTAATAATATAATATAGACTTTCTTTTTATTTTTATTTTGAGGAAATATTGTTGTCTATTACCCTAATTGACAAAACATCTCATTAAAAAAAAAAACAAAAATTATTTTCAGGCTTACTATCTAACATAGCACAGATAGCAGACTTAATAGCAAATGAGAGAAGAGGGTGAAAACCAACATCATGTTGGAAAAAACAAAGCTTTTTAAAAAATTAGACTAGAAGGATGGACTGAGCATGTATCTTTTTGATCTATTGCACAAATTTTCATCTCAACATGAAAAAAGAAGAATTTTGCCAAACATGTCAATTTGGCCAAGCTCTGCTTTTCATCTCCACTCCCCTTCTTGTTTAGCTAAATTAAAAGACGTGATTTCTTGCCTGGTTATTAATTTGCATAAATAGCAGCCTTTATCACTTACAATACAGTCTCTGCATGATGATTCACTATGTTGAAGGAAGCACAGATCTGCTTTCTATTTTTGTGACTGATAATGTCCAAGCAGTCACCTCCCTTATGGCATTTGAAGGGGAAAGCAGATGACAATTTCAAGATTATTAAGAGGGTGGGTTTAATTTTGTATCCTGTCAAATCCTTGGAATAATCTTTATCACAAGAAAAGATTCATGTTGTACAGCTTCCTTTTCTCATTACAGTTATTGTCATAAGAATGAGAATCAGTATGCGATTGACTGGAATAGTTATGCAGTATAAGAGACTACCACACCACTGTAAACTTAAGAGAATTTTCTGAAAACTGCCATGAAACCACCCCTTTCTAAGATCAGAGATTGTGGCTGTTTAGCAGACCAAACTGTACACTGTTGAAAGGGTTCAGATAGCATTTTTGGCTATTTCCCACCACAACCCCCCAAAGTCATAATGTACAATTGAAACTGTTATGTGTTCTTAGCCTCCTGCCAAGAACAAATCAGTTTGACCAAGTGCTGGCCCACAGCTGGATGGCTGCCTGAAGGAACAAAACAATCATGCCTTACTAAAGTACCTCACATATTAAATCAGGCACAGTGTGATGCGAGGGTTGCATACAAAATGTATCTTATTAATAACAAAGACACAAGCAAGTCTTGTAATCAAGGCAGAACACTGAATTACATACTTATCTTTTATTGGATTTTCTTTTGTATAGAAAGTCTTTTACACTGTGTTTTAATTGAATATTTATATGGCACGTTACTGGCAGCATCTCATGCTCATGCAAAAGTCGAAGAAATATGTCAGTGGAAATCCATTCCTGTATCAGATGCAAATTCAACACAATGAATTAGAGGTGTTACTACACAACATGCCACTTTGTGTAGTCCTCATTTTATGTCTCTTTGCTTTTATTAAATCTGCTTTTTGTTGCTGTGTACCTTTTTTATGAGATTGATTCAGAGGATATGTGTGATTCTAGCCATCTAAGAACAGTACTACTTGAGATCAATCTGTAAACTGTTTATACCTGGCTCATCAGCAGGATGGCCATCATTTTGCATACTTGTACAAACCATATTCTTATATCGAGACTACTTCAGACACTGTATTGTACTAGAATCTGCAGAATAATGATGCTTTTTGACACTACTAACACTACTGCAGCTAAAGGTAAAAAAATTGTGAGATTCAGTAACAAAATCCAGGGCAGAGAGCGACTATCAATCTCTGAGGTATTATCAGTGGTGAAACAAAACATCATTTGCCTGTCATTTTTATGAACAGTCTTTTCAGTAGCTGTTAAACAGACAGAAAGCATAGTTTTTCCCTGTGGCAGAGAGACTCTGAAACAGTAATCTACAATATCCCCAAATTAAGAGCATTACCTAAATGATGCTGTCGGAAAGACATGCATTACCATTCTTACTTTTATGGAATATTGTTTTAACCTTTCAGGAAGGATATATTGCAACAGTATTATGTAGACAGATTTTTGCAGAGGACTTTCTGAAATATATGTGTATACATATATATGTAAATATATAAACTCATAGGCAATTCAAGAAACTTACATATCTACCAAAACAGTCATGTATATGTGTAGATCACTATAACTTCAGTTTCCTTGGCATCCAGCAGTATTTATACTGTTTCAGAACTCCAGATGAACATAAACCTGACTCCTTGTCTTCTCTTTGAGCAATCATTTTTTTTTAACACCCGTGACCAATTTCCAACACTTTCAGCAAGAATGACAATGAAAAGTATTGCTTTTGCTCAAAAAGTAGCAAGTCCTTTTCCCTCTGTTCTTGTATTTTTGCCATGTCCCTTTTTAAAGGTGTTTAATGTAAACACAGTTACTCCTTTCTCTTACCTGCATACCAGTGGCTTTGCCTGTGTTGTACCTGCTTCATTGTTCCAATGAAGAAAAGCTTATTCAGCTGATTCAGAGTCAGATACAAAGCTAGCAGTCGTTTTCTTCCTAATAGAAAAAACAGTGATCTAAGAAAACATGGATGACCAAGATGCAGGAAAACAATGCAAAGAACTCATTACATCAGAGAGCATTAATCATATGTACACATGCACAGATTAATTCCCCAAACTGTCAAAAGAAATGTCTGATATAGAAATTTTTTTTTAATATCTGCTAAGGGAGAAACATTGCTGTGAGAAGTAATTAGTGTACTTTGTAATTCCATTTCAGTGAAACATAATACCTTGCCTTCCGTATTCTATACAGATATTATTTCCCTTATTAGGATTGAGGGAGTTTGTGCTCTCGAATTAAACTTATTCCAGTTTCTAGGTTTTCTGGAATCTTATATATGTGTGTGTGTGTATATATATATATATATATATATATATATATATATATATGATTTGTTTTTTGTTTTGGTTTGGTTTTGGAAGTATCAGAACTCAGTCCATCTACTGTAAAACACCTTACATTTAGTTACTTAGCTATTTTTAATTTTCTCTTTCCATCATATCATCACAGTACTTGTACGCCTATATGTTTCCGGGTGAATTCTTTAGCCAGGAGCCATCATGTCTCCTGGCTACCAGCTGAGTGCTAAAATTCACAGTGAACTTAGAAGAATGGTACTTTATCAAGTAGTTGACACAGCAACCTTGTGAAGGGCACTACTACTTAATATAACATCTGTCCTTAGAAAAATCATTGAACCTACACAAAGAAGTTCAGTCAGAGAATCTGGGTGTTCAGGACCAATTTTCAGATGGTTCAGACCACTCAGCTTTTGCTTGGTTCCAGTAGTTCTATTTTAACTATGCTGAGATTTGAGTGCTGTGATTCCCTGCTGTCTACAGCAGCTCTCTTCAAAGACTGCCCTAGATATGACTTTCAAGAAACTATATATGTAATTTTATGTCACTAACTCTTCATAAGAGCCTGGATCACCTTGAAGACAGTGTCTGATGTCACTACCTGGAGAGATCGTTTTGTTCATTAGGAAAACTGTATCAGCTAGCTCCTATGAGGCAGCATCCTGACATCATTAAGTAGATAGATAGCTAGACATGGCACAAAGACTCCATAGGTAAGAAAAGAGAGGCAAAAGCCAACTTAGCTAATATTTCAAGGGTCTTTTTGAATAAAAGTTTTAAATGGGCTTTATATAATCTATGTAGAATTTTAGTCCTGCCTGATACAGTCACTGCAACTGAATGCGTAAACTACTTTTCAAGTGAAGATGGAGCAACTTTCTTTTAAAAAATAGATAATTGCTCGGATGATATAAAGCACTGAGCAGAGGTGTTATTTAATACCGTTCTGAATCAATATACTTTATCTTCTTTCTTTTACTTTAAAACTTCAAAACTGTAGTGGGGAAAAAAAAGAGTAATGGTGACTATGTTTTGAAGATAAGGGGTCACTTCTGAATATTATTAGTATTTCAGGGCCAAAAGCAGATTTAATATTGTAGGAAAAGGCATATGGGACAAGGTAAGATTGCAAGATTATTTCAAAATTTCACTATGTCAGTATTTCTAACATTTTTTTAACCCTTATATATTTCAGAAATTAGTAGATTAATGATCTAGGTTTTATTCTCATTAAATTATTTGTCATGAGAACTTTGAGCAATTGTATAGCCAATAAATTATGTGAAATCAGACTGAGTTGTGTTTCTCCTGGTTTTCCACATATTGTTCTGATGCAAATCTACCATTGCTTCCAACTACAGAAGGCAAACAGCACTCAGACTAATAAAAAAATCTGAGTGATACATTAACCTATAATGCACAGAAATTATCATAATTAAAAAAAAAAAAAAAGTTAAATTCAGACACATTAACAGACATGGATACATAATGCAACAAATTATACTGTTGTTACCTTTTAAGAATATAGCTTGCATACAGTATTTTTTATAAAATAGGAAACAGACATTAAGAAGAATTTATCGATCCAGACTGCAACTGCACAAGTAAATATCTTTCTCCCGGAATAAATTTTATGCTAAAGCTTTAAGGTGTTGTGTGTGTTTTTAGGATCTTAATGTATGATGGAAAACTTTCCACATATGTCTTTGACTGACCTGTACTGTTGTTCTTTTTAAGTTGATTCTTATTTTGGTCAGTTTGTGGTGAATAGACCATACAGAAGGAATCTGCTGGCCAGTTGCTGTAGATGAAATAGATAGGTTGCAATAGAGTTCCCTCATCTTTGTGTCTCCTGGTCTCAGGAATTCTTGTGATGCACTACCAAGACAGAAAGTTCTTATCACTTTATTAAGCTTATGGTCACCAAATGTCTTGATGTTATGGTGGAAACTGTGAAAAGAGAGTATCTTAGGTCTCTACCCTGGTTTTGAATCACATTTATTGTAATTTATCCATAATCACAAACAAAAATGATATTTGCTGAGGTAATTTAATAGTCAGGCACTTTGCCCATTCTATTTAAAAAATGTCAGAGAAAGAATTTGAAAATCCTGGATTTATCATTTACAGAGATTGTCCTGCAGTAACCTTATTATGATGGTAGGCAGGAGATTTCTTAGAGATCATGGACACAAAGGAAGCCCATACAAAAAGACAAAGATAGGAATGTGGAAGTTCCTGCTGGAATACTCAGATTAGCTGTGCATCTGTTACGCTACTCCTACTCGGGTTTTTTTATGTTGAAACACAGAGCTGTATTAATGGAGTATGGTAAATCCTATTCTCCGGGCATCAGGTTCTGTGATGCCTGGAAAATCAAAGCACAGGGAGTTGTTTAAGCTTTGCAACAATGTAAGTAGGGAGGTGTAGAACTAAAAATATGTTAGGTGTAAGTATATTAAAGAGTGGAGCATACATACAAATTGATAATTAAATTTTGCTAAAATTGTTCTTTTATAAATAATAATTACATTATTATTGTAATTATATTCTGAAACCAAATGTTGACATAAGTTTGACTAAAATTATTCATACAGTCAAAGCAATCTCATTGTAGGAAACAAGGTGGTGAAAAAAATAAAGTTAATACACAGCACAGTTAGAATAAGGATCTGCTTCTTCAGAGTTTTATTTTGAGTGATCTTTCTGGATACTAAGCCACATATATATTAAATTGCTATGTGTTAATTCACAAAAAATTAACAATAATTTTAATTTTAGCAATGTCATATATTGATTTGTTTCTTCCTAATCCACACCAATCAAAGTTAAATATTACAGCAATGAGATAATATTTCTATATTAGTCAGAAAAAATACAAAAATAATTCCATGTAAACAAAATTGGAAATGTGACAGGGATAAAGTAATCTTTTAACTTATATCACAAGTCACTTAAATGTGATAGAAATTCTAATGCTACTAAAAATGTTGACAATTTGAGTATCTTAAAGAACTTGGAATCCAAAAAATACATTTCATTTCAGTAGAATATTTTCTAAGACTTTTTTTAAAAGAAAAATCAGTTTGATCTGAACAGTTACAGTTTTATACTATGTTTCTGCATTTTTACATAACTTCATTACAAGCATAGGTGGTTCTGCATTTTCACTAATCAGGCCATGCAATGACAGTTTCTGCAGAGCTTCATGACCTTGCTTTCTATGGACCATTTTTAAGAACCATTAATAAATATGCCATCAAGTTTAGATAACTAGAACTGATCTAAAATATTTTTAAAACAAGAATTCAAAGTATAGAATGAAATGGTCTGTAATGATAAGAAGATGCTCATCAAAGACATTAAAATTTTAGCTGAAATAGAGATCTCTGTACTCAGCACACTATCTGAGAGCTACAAGATTGCAATCATAACAGAGTAATGAAAATGGATTTAGCTGATGCCATTTCTCATTTTCATTACCATCATTTTCATGAGAATGGATTAATATTGTGCTATTTTGTATTCTTGTTGCAATTTTTGTGACTAAATGGATTCATAACAAGCAATCTTCTGTTCCTGTTAATCTTTGTCAAGAAGACAGGACACCAAAATTTGCATGACCCATTTAGTTCAGAGGAATATGGAAAACTTTCACAGTTTTGCAGACTCCAAACTTTTTTGGTGGTTTGGATAGTCTAACCCTATGTGATGCTTACTGAAGCAATACTAGTAAAGAACAGAAAGCACAAGGAACATGACAAATCATTATAATAATTTTTTTCTTAATGTCATTTATGTCAAGAACAGTAGAAAGTACAAAATTATAATGTCAACAGAGATTAGTGAATAGGTTGTAAGTGATTTAGGTAGATATTTAGGGTTTTACATATGTATGTAAATGTAAGGATATATAGCCAAAAAAACTTATAGCTTAGATAAGTGTGTTAAACACTTGAATCATGATAGTATGTCATAAGGTATTGGTGACAGCTGAAATTAAAATCCAGTATGTTTTGATTGTAGTGAAATATATAGGGTGAAACTTTAAAAAATTGGCAGAGTACTTCAAGGAATATATACAATCCTTTCTGTATGTATATACATCTATGCATTCATGTGATAAATCACTGTGCTATTCGACTATAATTTTGAACTAGCACATTTGAATGAAGTTTTGTTTTTACTTTATCTTCATAATGTTGCTTCAGTCCATATTCGATACATAGCTGAAATATTTAGTAATAGTTTTGAACTAAAGTAACTACATACCAACATTACACGATCATTGACATTACATGTCTTACAATCTGAATGTATTTTTGCTTTGAAAATTATATGCTGAAAGGAGAAAGAAAATAACATGGTAATATAACTAGAGCAGTGGAAATGTATGAAGCTGTCCTTGTCCACATAAGGAAAAGCTCTTATTCATGTATTGAGAAAGACTGAATGTGATAGTAAAATAGGCTGATGCACTAGGTGTCCTTAGAAAGGTGGTGAACATGCCATAGCTGAAATATTTATACCAAAACCTGAATCTGGATAAAATATGTTAAATTCTGTAGAAGTTTAGCACTGAGATGATTTTAAGGTTCATAATAGTCATTTTTTAGAAACATAAATACTGTTAAAATTCTACTGAACACTCTATCCTTTTCCCTACATTTGTCTTTACCTCAGTATCTTTTGTTTGAGCTGCATTTAAAATCTAATGGTAACACAAACAGTAATCAGAAAGTGGAATTTTCTCTTTATTGGGAATATTTTTCAAGTAAAGTCTGATCAGCTGATAAGGTACAGAAGTTCTAAGCAGTATAGAATAGTGTATAATCAAATAATATTTAATATAATTCAATAGAAAATTTTGAATGAAAACTGAAATAATCATGATATCAATATTATTAAATAATAATCAGCTTGTAAGAACACCTTCGAGCATCTTCTACTTTATCAAGTTCTCTCACTTCATAGTACCTTAACTCTTTACATCAATCTGTTAAATGAAAGCCAGGTAGAGAGAGATCACATTTTACTACTGCCTGAAGTGAACCAGCATATCATCTTTGAATAGGAACTCAGTAATTTCTTATTTTCTGGAATGCTGGACTAAAATGATCTCTTATTTTCAGAAGTGACCTTTTCTTTCCCAGAAAACTGAAGCAAAAAGTCAAAGGTTTTGGGGATTTGTTTTGTTTTGCTTTAATTTGAGTGAAAATAATTCTAACATGAACTTTAAAGGGAAGCCCTTATTTTCCAATTAAAATCTCTGTAAGCATTGAGAAAGGAAAATTTAGACGATATCTAAATTCTTACTGTGTAATCCTCTTCTGAATGCTTTTCAGGATTGAGAAGCCCCAAGTTGTTTTCAAAGATGCTCACCAAAAGGTGGTATGTATATTTTAATTTCCCTGACAACATACTTTGGAGAATCTGCTTGACTAGTGTTTAGATGTTTTGAAGGTATGTCAAGTCCTTTCAGGATATTTTTCAGTATGTAAACCATCCACAGGAATATCTGAAATGTTCATCAGATATTTTCCTACACATAGCCTTCTGGATATTACTTTTGTCTCTGTGTTCTAGTTTCTGAGTATCATATTATCTATTTCCCAAGGAATTATATAGCTTTTAGTTGAATATCACTGTGCTTATAGTTTTTAATACAAGGTTCATGTTAAAGTAGTAGTTCCCTTTAATACCTAGTATAGTCTTCAGCTGTTTATTTTGCATATAAAGAATTTAAAAAGAGGAAATACTGATCACACAATAGCAGACAAGTGGGAAATAAAGAGTCTTGAAGCTTTACCTTTCTGATAAATCTTTCTGTGTATAGCCCCTTGTATATTTGGGATCTAATTAACAGTGAACAAGATTTTATTTAAGATATTTGCTTATGTCAGCATCTTTCATTGCTTTCAGACTGAGCTTGAGAAATCGTACACTGTATTATTAAACATCTATAGCTGCTTTGGTGTTAGACTGTTTCTTGATCAGTATATGAGTATTTGAATAAGACTGTACTTTGACCAATAGTCTTTCCTTTTCATGGGAATAGTTTGTAGACCAAAAATTTCAGAACTTGGCTTCTGTTGTGACCCAGACTGGGACCCCAGGGAGTCATAAAGGTTCTGTGATCCCCTTGGATTAAATTAAGGTGAAATGACACCAAACAACCAGTTAAAATGTTTTACTTGTGGTAGAAACAACTTAAAATTGGAAAAGGATAGTAAGCAATGTGGTCTCTTATTGATAAATCTATAGGAAAGAAAAAAAAAAAAGGAAAGGACAGAAAGAGAGAGAGGAAAGGAGCCTGGTTCACCACCCAGGTTCCAGTGTTGTCTCAGATTCAGTTATCTTGGGTGGTGGGTGCACACACAGCAAAGTTTTCTGTCAACTTTTAAGTTAATCTTTATCAGCTGATTATCATCCTAGACCAAGAGAGGCAGGTATTCCATGAACTCTTTTCCATGAGAGATGAGGAGAGGGTGGAGCAGCAGTTCTACACATGCACTGATGGGGAATAGGGTGTACCAACCCCCTTGTCCAAATGAGTCGGTGGTCATGCTCGCCCTCCCTCCTTCTTATTTTTTTCCCACAGTTTTTGCTTAGGTCATTCTGATACTGGTTATTTATCTCTCTTATTAATCTTTTAACATGAACATATGGTTTCACTCAGTCCACATTCCCTCCTTTGAGGCTTATCTGAGAAACTTGGCAGTACAACCACAAGGGAGTGAAGCCATGTATCCTTTGATACACTCCGATCTTCCTTGGGCAGCATTCCTTAGACTAATCACAAAGGCCACAGCTTGTCCTTAAGGCTTTCTGTGTTGATGAATGTTTGAAGTATCAATTTCTTCAGTTCCTTACAGCTTCAAAACACTACAGCTCCTTTTCTCTGTCTCTAGCACATGAGGCTGATATATTTCAATATATTTTTTAAAGAAGAGGAACAAACATATTATTTAAAACTACCATCTTGTAAACTCATTTTCCACTTGTGCTCTCTGTTTACATTGTTTTAAATTGCTTACCAGGAAATAGGTATTCTCCACACTTACAAAATCTGAAAAAATGTTCTCTCTTGATTAGATCTGTAGTCAATGTCTTCACGTTCATTTTTTGGCAAAAAATATCAGATAGAAAACAGTGTTATATATATAAGAAAAAAAAAAAAAAAAAAGGGAAAAAAAGCAGTATTAATATTAAATGTCTTATCTATTATCCCCAGAGCTGATGACTCATCAAGCAGTCTCAGTATAAAAGTCAGATTTGCAAATAAAACAGAAGTCCTTGCTCAAGGGACTGTTGATTAATTAGGCATTAGGCATAAAATTCATATGACAGGTTTGGGAGCAAGAACCAGAACTTGGAGCTGCTTTGCTGACTGTATAAGGGCCTCACTTTCACAGGAAGGAAAGCAAATTTCTCAGCCTCATGGTAGCCATCACCTACTTATGCAAAATAATCTCTAGAAGCATATATATTTGAATGACCATAAGGAAAGTAAGATACTGAGCTTTATTCTCCCACTTCTTGCATTAATGTTTTAGTAAGAAGACAATTATATCCTGAATGGATGAGACCTTCATTCCTGAACTTTGTGTGACTCCTGTGAGATGTGGATTTTGAAGACACCACTGCACTCAGTGTTTCCAATTTCTTAACTATTGCCTTGATAAGGCAATTGGCTCTGTTTCAGAGCTGAGGGCAGGAAGGCGGGCACTCCTCTGAGAGCAGAGGCGGCAGCTCCGGCGCGGGGGTCTGCGCCATCTGCCCCGGCGGTGGCCGGTGCCTCCCCCCAGCCGGGGCTGCGGGAGGGGGAGGCCGCAGTGCAGGCCTCAGGCCGCAGGGAGCGCCCAGACCTTTCTCCCGGGGCAGGGACGGGCGGCAGAGCTGCCGGCAAAGGGGGAGCCCGGGCGGAGGAGTTCTGGCAGCTGGTGGCTGAGCTGCAGGAGGCAAAGAAAAGTCTCCCCTTATAAGAACCAGCACAACTAAGGAAAGACAACAAGTGACAGTAGTAGGCGACTCTCTTCTGAGAGGTATAGAGGCACCATCTGCTGACCTGAGGCACTCTAGAGAGTTGTGCTGCTTAGTGGAGGCTCATATCAGCAATGTCACCAAGAGAGTAGCAAGCCTCGTACGAGCTGCTGTTTCATGTGGGCACCAGTGATACATCCAGCAGCAAACTGAGGAGTATCAAGAAGGATTACAGTGACCTGGGAGTGATGGTAATGGAATCTGGAGCACAGGTAGTTCTTTCATCAGTCCTCCCAGACAAAGGGAAGGGGTTTGAAAGGGTGAGTAGAATGTGGCAAATCAACATGGTTATGGGACTGGTACAACAGCCAAGAGTTCAGATACTTAGACCATGGGATTCACTTCGAGACACCTGGTCTACTGGGAGCTGATGGAGTCCATCTGTCAGAGAAGAGGAAGAACATCTTCAACTTCCTCTTAATATTTTAATCTTTGTAATGATGGGGACTGTATCAACATTTATCTCCCAAATGGTGAGACTGGCATCACATCAAACTCCAAGACAGCTGCTAGTAAGGTGACCTGGATTTCATTCTTTATTTTCAAGTTTGTAACTGGAACTACCTATGTCACATCAGATTTGAATGTCTCTGACTAACCATATGTATTGTCTTCTCTCATCTATGTAGTAATCCTTAAGGATGTTGTACCTTCTGTGTTTATCTATATTAATGTATCCACATTCAGTATTTTCATATTTGTACCAAAAATATTCATTCCAAGATAAAATATAGTTTAAAAGATTAAATACAGCTTGTGAATTTTCATTTTGATCAATATCAGATGAAAGGCTGTGAATACATACTCTATATTTACTCAAGTTAAATTTTACAATTATTTACGATTTAAATTCATTAACAATTACAAATATTTATCATAGCATAGATCCAATTAGATATCTCTTTTTTAAAGCAAGCAGTCCTCCTCTGATTTGTCTGTCCTTATATGGGAGTCTTCTTACACCTCTGAATGTTATTAATGCTTTCTCTTCACTTTTTAGTCCTGATGAATCCACTTGAAAAAGGTTACAAGAGAATTGATACAGCATTGAAGACTATATTAAGTATTTAAACAGTGGCAAAATAAAGATTCCTATTTTGTTCTTAATTATTTTTCTAATGATACCTAATATTCTGTTGACCTTCTGGACCACAGTGAACAATAGGCTGCTATTTTCAAAGAGCTGTTTGAGATGATTCCACAATCTTTTTTCCCAAGTGGGAACAGATAATTCATAGCACATCACTCTGTACATAGAGTTAGGATTATTTTGCCTATATATAGTACTTCGAAGCTACTATCACAGTTTTATCTGACTTTTTTTCACGATCAGTCAATGAACCTAAGCTCAAGTGCTCAAGATGTTTCTGGCTGGCTAATAGTAATTGTTCTTCACCTTTTTCTAATAATTTTGAGTAAAATATTTTTAAATGGCATTTAAATAAGGAATCTATTCTCCCAAATACTCATTTAGTAGTACCAAGTCACTTCTCCATCTTCTTAATTTTTCTTGAATTATTTTACTGAATACATAGAAAATTATGTAGAAGACTCTTTATCCCTCTTATTTTACAAACTAACTAATGAAAATCAGCTGAAGTCACTAAACTAATCATAAGCCATTAACAGTGCAACTCTACAAATAAGTCTAGTTTATTCTTTCCCCAGTAAAATGTAGTACTAAATCCATGCAAGATTATAATTCTCAATGAGGTCAATAGGTTACTTCTGTTCTTAAATCATGGTACACACTCTGAATTTAAAACAGTGTGCTTCAACCATAGATAAATCTGGTAAAAAAACATGTGGGACTTTTCTTTTAAAAAAGAAAAAAGGTTTATTTTTAAAATAGAAACAAGCAAATATCTGTATGTTAACAAATTATATTAGAGATGCTTTATGCAATATCTCATGTATTTAATATAGTATTATGGTACAGATCTACTGATGACTTCTGATTAGTATTGACTGGTTACTTAAGTGAAAAAACCCTGTAAGGTTAGGACATCTGATGTGTCGCATAAAAATGCTGAGAAAAAACTAAAAAGCTTCCAAAGCCACTGATGAGAGAGGGTCTTGTCACACAGGCAAATAAAGAGGCTACTCATACTCTAATTACTGTGTATTTGAGAGTAATCTCAAGGTTTTAATAGACACAAATTATCTCTTCTAGTTACTGTTGCGGCTTTCTTCTTAAAACACTGTATAAAGAATACAATGCCAAAATTTCAATTACAAGAGTTATATGTGAATTGGGGAGTTTATGTACAGAATACGTATTTGCACATTAGATGATACATTGTCATGAAGAAAGACTTTACCTGGGTGTAGATGAAGTTTAATTAGAGAACATTTGTAAAGCAGACAGAGATATTAAGATTGGAGCTGTTGAATAACAGTCCATTGTTTTAGATATCTTTTCTTTAAGGCTGAACATATTCGTTCCTATACATAAGTTATTACAATAGTATGTTAATGTATCATTGCATGTTAAAAGTAAACAAAAAATGAAACAATAAATCAGGTGACAATGAATTACACAATGCACTTGTCAAAGCTGGGTTGCTTAAATAGAATCAGAATGTGTACCATGGATTTTAGCACTCAGTATCTGTAGATATTACTCTTATTTCAACTTTTGTTTCATAGAATCTCTTGTACAGTTGCAGCTCTCTTGATCTTCTTACCTAATTCCTCCACCTTGACTTCATAGCCCAAAATACTGAGGACACACATATAAAATTTATAAAAGTGTGAGAAATTTCTCCTTTTCTGGAATTTGTGAAGCACAGTTCAGCAGGAGAGATCTGACCTCAGAACCCACCACAAAAAATTCCTCTTGGCAGCCAGCTCAGATTTCCTCTTTACCATGTAATCTGACTCAATGGAAAAAGCAATATCTCATTGTCAGGTGATGAAGAGAGCTAAGTGTTTCTGGGTTTCATTCAGGGAAAAAACTCAAATGTAGCAGAGGTGGAAAGGAAAGATATTATGGGTAAATTTTGATGTCTACAAATGAGCTACTTTGAATTACAGCAGTTTTTGTGGCCTATTACAGTGAATGATTATAGTAATCAGCATGGATATTGATGTCATTGTGAATATCAGAAAAATATTTTTGAAAATTAGAATTTGTGACAATTATTTGTATAAGTAATAACAATTTTCAAATTCTAAATATAATTAGTGCACTAAGTTATAGATCGAGCAATGAGTTATTTTTTGTTGTAAGGGTATTCTTCCACAGATAACACTACTACTTCAAAGAGTTTCACTGGGAAGTGGGAAAGAAGAAAGGAATGTAGTTAAATGAAATGCGTGCTTCTTTTTTTTTTTTTTTAATTTTGGGAAGAGGTGGGTTGAAGAAGCATAGGAACATCATTAATCTTGCATGTATTATAAACTGAAAAATTAAAAAAAAAAAAGACTCAGATGAAAGACTGCATTGGTGTGATTTTATATCAGAGCTTGTGCAGTGAAACCCAAATTTATTATTTTTGATATTTTGAGGTTGGTAATACAAGTAACTCCTCATGAAGCATCTGAAAGTACATCATATGTGTCATTCAATGCAGAATTTGGAAGGATGGAGAGGTTCTTTCCCATGTCTTTGTTATTAACACCAGCTATAGTGGTATAACAAGTGCAATACGACACCATGATATTCCCTTCCTTACCACCACTGTTTGACATGGACCTGAAAAGCATCTTCCAAATTGTATTTTGCCTTCCTTTTAAATAAGTAGTCATAAGATGAAAATAGTGGCAGTCAAGTCAGACCTTTGTTCATCCTTATGTGACTTGTTCAAATGATCACATGATCACGAGCTCTTTGTGGGAAGGCCTGTTGTTTTGTTTTTTTGGTTTGTTTTTTTTGTTTTTTTGTTTTTTTTTTTTTTTGTTTTTTTTTTTTTGTTTTGTTTTTTGTTGTTTTTTTTTGTTGTTTTTTTTTGTTTTTTTTTTTTGTTTTTTTCATTTTGTCTGGTATGATGGGACCTTGGTTAATGACTGGAAACTTCATGGAACTATTATGATGTAAATACCTGTGAATTTTTACCTTCATCAATCAGACTGGATCATCTCTCTATCAGTCTGAGTGAGACCTCAGACAACATAAAAGGCAAAATATTGACTGTGTGACTAGAGTTGTTTAAGAATTTAACTAATAGCTTGGAAGACAACAGTTATTGCTGGTGCCATGTCCATTGACTGGAATAACAACAGAGACATTTCATGCTCACTTATTCAAGGAGTGGCTGCCTCATTCTATTTAACTTGTTTGGGATCAAACTGATTTGAAAAGGAAGTGAAATGGTTGCTTCTATTATATTGAGGATGTTCTTCTCTCAAGGACTGTAGAGGTGCAGCTGCTTTCAAGATAAATTGCTGTACAGAACAGAACAATTCTATTTCAGATGGTAGAATTTACTTTTAATATGAGACAAGTTGATTCTGTAGAAACTACATCTGTTAAATATATTGTATTCATAAAGTCTGTTAATTAAAAAGCATTCCATACACTTAAAAATAGAAACAAAAAGAACTCTAATTACTTCTCATTTAAAGTAAAAGATGTTTCGTACAATTATTTTTCTTTTTTTTCTGTTGTATATTGGAGTACCATTGTCTGTAGTCATTTACAGAATTACTTTTTTTCCATTTTTCAAACCCTTGGTTTCTTAATATAAAACAATTAGTATCTTTGTAACACAAACACTTAGATTTTCAAGCATGCTTCTTCACTGTTAACTGGTATAGTGCAGAAGAATATAGATGACAACTTTTCATTTGTTAATGTTTCCACAGATTTGGATTTTTACAATGTCTGATTGAAACATTTTGTGACTAGAGTGGCTTTCATATTCATGAAGATCTAACTTCTGAACAGGTAAGAACATTACATACAACAACATGTGATGTCACTGTAAATAATAATTATTTCAAGGTAGATTTGATCACTTGTTTTGAAATCAGCCTTAGCTGTTAGAGTATTCAGTAACCTCTCATCTTCATAAATTTAAATTTAAATTCCCTGAATTCTAGAAATAGAAGCATGTTGTGCTAATTAATAGTATATTGTCACTTCTAAAGTCACTGTCGTTTGTGGGATATTAAACTCACAGCTGTCGAATGAGGTTGCTGGCATTACACATATGACTATTCAGTCTGACATATATGTGTATTAGGACCATAATATATGGTTTTGTAGTGTAGGTGTCTGTATAAAAATAATAAAGAAATAACTTCAGTGTCTGAAGCAGTGCTTGAAGGAAGTGTTCTGTAATATGTATATTTTGATACTATACCATGAAAACATCTGAAATAAAAACAAAATGTAGGTCTTTTTCCTTTTATAATATCATTAGCATTGTCATGCCTTACAGAAAACAGTATTACCATACAAGATGAGAGAATAGAAATTATCATAATTTCTGATCACCTGCAAAAGAAGAAATTTACTAATTCTGAAGAAAAAAAAATAATTGTCCATGCAATTGTGATTCCAACAGATTCCTAGATAAACCAGATTATTTTGCTATAAACAATAGAATGTACACAAGTATATGTTATACTGGTAATATAATACTTCCGCTGTTATTTTGAGATCTGAGATTTCAAAGAGCTTTCACAAAGAAGGTTGTCATCTTTATTTTCTTTCTACAAATAATGACGAAACTTGGAAACTGTTAATTTTTATAACAGTGAAATAATATGATTCAAAGACTTAAAAGTAGATAAAACAAAATTAAAGTAGACAATAGACAAAATAAATCCAATGCCTTCAGCTTATTAGAAGTGACAGAGAAATAAAAAGTCACTCATTACAAATAATCTAGGGACCTACCTGTTAGAAAAGTTTAGCATATAAAATGACATTTTCTACTACTTCTGTGTTGGTAAACAGATCTGCTGCATATTGCCCATAACATTTGCATTTATCTAAAGCACTCTGAAGAAAAACATCCGAAGCTTTTAATGTTTCAGAAAAATTCTAATTTCTTGTATTTCCTAACCAAGGTGGAAAATATTTCATGTGAAATTCCCAACCAACCTTTAGTATCTATGTACATATGTGTTATCTGGTATGAATATAGTGTTCATAAACTTTCAGTATTTGCCTTAAGCAAAGATCAATGCAACATTTAATTAGTAATGTAATGTAACGTTAGTATAACCACAAAGAAGTTGAATAATTGAATTATATTTGTAAATGAACAGATACAGATATGATGACATGTTGGGCAGGGGGTGAATTTTTTGTGTTGACTTTTTTTTTTTCCATTTCAGTATTTTTTTTTTTAACAGAATTTATCTTCTATTCCAAAGATAAAAAGTATAGCCCAGAAAATAACAAGAAGAATAAAAATGCTGTGCATTATGGAGGACTGTGTTTTGCAAAATCAAATCAATTTTTTTAAACTTTTGCATATAATCAGACCATAACAAAAACTTTGCTTAATCAGTATTAATCATGATTAGAGAACTTACTTGAAGTTATTGAAAGCAATTACATAAGTGCATGAATGATTTTATTAATTTTTAATGCAAATGTATTATTCATAAAATATTTAATCCAATAAAATTGTTTGATAAAAATCAGGGAACATACACTGAAAGCATGGTAACCTAATAAATATTTGATTAAGGCCTTATTGTAAGCAAAGATATTTTTACATAAGTGTACTCTGAAATTATACTTGGTTATTTTTATTTTCTTTGCACCTACTAAAGGCACAAACTTTCCATCCCTCCTATAAATTAGAACCATCTTATTCTAATGTACAATATAAAATAGTATTATCAGAAAAGGTAGCATGCTATGGAAACTAGTGTTCATTTAAGCATAAAAAGTTTTAATATTTCAATATTTTCAAATATTGAAATTTCTTCTGTATTTCAGTTCGTAATATTCCATTCACAAGCATAAAATATCTAATGAGATCTATGGCCTAGCTGAGGTCATCAGCTGTCATAAATGAGATAAAAATCTTATTCAAACTTTTTTCTTCTGGAATATAAGACGTCTTGGTTGGTTTTCAGTGTAATTCTTAACTTGATTTAAAACAGGTTAAGGTGTGTGGAAAAAATTATGTGGAATAAAAAATTCTGAAACCATTGATCTCCCCACAAAGAAGTATAAGTCTCGTTATTCTTCAACACTGTTAATAATTTCCTTCTGTTTTAAGAGCATTGCTAGGATTCTTAATAACAAAATATATATTACAGTCTGGAAAGGAGCATATAAAGTGGGGAAATTGCAATGGAAAACATTAATTTTTAGCCTGTCTAAACAAATGTATACTTTTAAGCAACTAGTATTTTTTTCTAATATAAAAAGTATCCAATATTTATTATATTGTTTAAAGTAAGTATGAACACACTTTTCCTCCTTTAACCACTGTGTTTGTGTTTTGTATATCTTTTTTGTCAAAAAAAAAAAAAAAAGATAACTCAGTAACATTAGATATTCCCAAAGTTGATTATATATGAGATTAACATTAAATATCGGAATCACTGACTTAAACAGTTTTATATCTTAGTAATTGCCTTGTATGAGGTCTACTTCTACTGAAGATTACTAAGATAACTTCTACTAAAGGATTAAATATGATGCATGACCTAAAGGACACTATTACTTACTTGCTTGATGTGTACTGTATTAATATGACAGAAAATATTTTGTAGTTTCAAAACAAAAATTTTATTTCTACATATGAAAATTTAAATATTTTCATAACTTTTAATCAAATGCCACTTGAAAAAACAAACTGCAAAATTAAAGCCTCTCATATGAATGGATTCTTCAAATAGTTTTTCTTCAACATGTAGATGTGAACCTTCCCAGCTTACAATTTATTGAAGTTCAGAATGTAGCTAAAAAGATGAGGCTATTAAAAATTCCAGTTTATATGTAGATATACATAGACACACATATATAAATATGTCTTTTAAGTTGAAACACACAACTACACCTGAAAAAGAAATGTACTATATATTCAGTCCTTAAATTGTTTGTCCTATATTTTCAGTATATAATTATATATGTATACTCCTATATTTGTTCAGGCCATACACTTGTGCAGATGAACTATCAGGACAAATGAATCTTCCTGTTCCCAATGTTGCTTGAAAATACCTATGCTTTCTTCAAAACTTTGTAAATCAAAGATATAACAGTGTTCTTGTCAACAATTAAACTCATGTCCAGAAACATCCACAAATGAAGTGTATGCATCCTCATTTTCCTCATCAAAACCTGTGGAAGCATAAAAGAAACATAGTAAATATAGGCAGAATGAAGACTTCACCATTAGTTCCAAGATTTAAACTACAGGAAAAATGGGCATACATATTTCCAAGACAACATATATGTGATTTTTTTTTTCTTAAGGGAATGAGTATCTGCTTTCCCATTTATTTGAACTGTAATGATAATAACTGAATAACAATATATCAACATATTTCTGAGATTGTCCTGATTAAATATATTCAAAATATATTCTTAACAATATAGCTGTATTTTTAGATAGTAATTTGCATGCTAAAATTAATCAGGTAAACTAAAAATAATAGTTTCAGTTTTAAGATTTTATCACAGGAAAGTATTTTCACTGCATTGTATAGTAAAGGTAAATAATGAAAGATAAACTCAAGAAAATGTACAATGCTTGTTGATGTTCTTTTTGCGAGCTACATAATGAAGAAAGTGTATGGGGATGAAAACATAGAGATATCTTAAGTTATATATCCAGATCTAAGCAGTAGAGAGTAAATCATGTTTTGGAGAATTCTACTTTCTGGAAGTGAGTACTGCTAGTAGCTCTGTAGTGCTAACAGGATGTTTTGTGTGGTGAGCCAATAATTCGGGCTTTTTCAATCAAAGTGTCAAGAGGTAGGTCTTGAGGCTTTTTTTCTTAGATAAAAGCATTCAGGTTTACTTAAGTAAATATGCGGAAATATATGGAGATCAAACAGTTAGCAATGATTTTCATTAAAAATCAGCAATTTTTATTCTGCTAACCTTTTAGGCCTTGTTCAAAAATTGTGTACTTTGCAGCAGGCTTTTAAAAGTTTTTGGGAAAAAGAGGCTCTTTGATAGAGTGGTACCTTTTCTTATTCTCACAGAACTCCATTCAGTTTTTGCTGAGCTAGAAAACTGACATTCCTTTTCTATAATAGAATAGAACAGAACAGAATATAATAGTTCAGTTGGAAGGGACTTACAGCAGTCACCTAGTCCAATAGCCTGATCACTTCAGAGCTAACCAAAAGTTAAAGCATATAATTGAGGACATTTTCCAAATGCCTCAACATTGACAGGCTTGGGGCATCAAGCACCTCTCTAGGAAGCTTGTTCAAGTGTTTGAAAACCCAGTCGTTAAAGAAATACTTCCTAATGTCTAATCTAAACCTCCCCTCATGTAACTTTGAACCATACCCATGTGTCCTATCACTGGATAGCAGGAAGAAGATATCAGCACCTCCCTGTCCACTTTACTCTCCTCAGGAAGTTGAAGAGAGCAATGAGGTCTCCCCTCAGCCTCCTTTTCTCCAAACTAGACAAGCCCAGAGTCCTTAGCCACTCCTCACAGGACATCCCTTCCAGCCCTTTCACCAGCTTTTTTGCCCTCCACTGAACACATTCCAGGACCTTCACATCCTTCTTAAACTGTCATGCCCAGAACTGCACACAGTACTCAGGCTGAGGCCACACCAATGCTGCATACAGCCGGATAATGACCGCTTTTTCCCAGCTGCTTATGCCATGTTTGGTGCACCCCGGGATGCAGTTTGCCCTCTTGGCTGCCAGGGCACACCGCTGGCTCACATTGAGCCTGCTGTCCAGCAGCTCCCCCCATCCCTTTCTGTAGAACTGCTCACCAGACACTCCTCTCCCCATTTATACTTGTGCCCAGTGTTACTCCATCTCTGCTGCAGAATTCAGCATTTGGTCTTGTAAAATTTCATCTCATTCATCATATCTCAATGCTCTAATCTATCTAGATCCCTCTGAAAGGCCACCTGTCCCTCAAGAGAACCAACAGCACCTCCCCATTTGGTATCATCATCAGACTTGCTAATGGTGCATTGAATTCCTGCATCCAGATCATTGATAAATATATTGAACAGCACTGGCCCTAGAATTGGACCCTGAGGAACATCACTAGTGATCAGTCACCTGCCAGATGTAGCCCCATTCACTACAACCCTTTGAGCTCTGCCCTTCAGACAGTTCTTCACACAGCATGCCCTGAACCCATTCAACTTGTCCAGAAGGATGTTGTGAGGGACAATATCAAAAGACTTACTAAGTCCAAAAAAATGACATCTACTTCATCCCTTCCCTTCATCCATGAGGCAGGTGACCTTATCATAGAAAGATACCAAATTAGTTAAACAGGACTTGCCCTTTCTGAATCCATGCTCATTGTACCTGATGATTGCACTATTCTTTAAATGCCTTTCAGTAGTACTCACTATAATCTTCTACATATTTTTTTCAGAAACTGAGGTTAGACTAACATGTCTGTAGTTTCCTGGGTCTTCCCTCACACCCTTCTTGTAGATTGGAATAACATGGACTAACTTCCAGTCAGCTGGGACCTTCCCAGACTCCCAAAACCTTTGGTAGATGATCAAGAGGGTTCCTGCTGTAACATCTGCCAGCTCCTTCAGAACTCTGAGATAAATGTCATCAGGCCCCATGGACTTGTGAACATTCAGCTGATGCAGCCAGTCCCTTCAGTGTCCACAAATGGAAAGTTGTTCCTTCACTCGTGGTCCTCTGACTCAGAGAACTGGATAGCCCAACATCTGACTGAGGCAAAAAAAGCATGAAATGACTACTTTTTCTTCATCCCTATTAGTCAGATGATCACCTTCAACAAGTCTAATGCTTTCTTTAGCTCTCCTCTTGCTATTAATATACTTAAAAATGTATTTCTTGTCTGACACAATGCTGGCCAGTTTCAACTCTAACTAAGCTTTACCCTTTCATGTCTTCTCCCTGCATATACAAACGAAAGCACTGTAAGCTTCCTGCAAAGCCTGACCTTGCTTCTAAAGATGGAACTGTTAGCGCTAAAGTTTTCCTGAGAACATTTATTTGTACAAGTCAATTAAATTATTTTCTAATTTTCAAGTTTTACATAACACATTGATTTTCTCTTAAAAATTTTAAACAGTAGTAGGGAATACAGGCAATATTTTTGATTTATAATTTTCTATTCGCTTTTAAATTGGAGCAAAGTATTGTAAAATTATGCCAAACTGGTAAAATTATCTCAAACAAGGAGTAAAGGAAGAGAGGGAAACTTATCTATCATTCTTTATAATATCCTCTTCTACCCTAGAAAGCTAATACAAGGAAAGATAAAAGACAAAAAGGCATCCTTTACTTTGCTAGTCTTCATGTATGCAAATCAGTTAGACCAGATGGTGACGAATGAATGCCTTTATCTAATATGCCTGCAGCATTCACTTTGCTCCTCATTTATCGCTTTGGTCTGCATTGTCCATGTTATGTGCACCTCTGCTTGAAGACCAGTGCTGACAGATCTAGTTCTAGATACAGCATAAAAAGGCATCCTGCATTATGAGATTCAGTGTGTCCAGACACTCAGTGCTATTTCATAGTTCTTTGACAGCTATTGCATCCTTCCAGGGACTCTGGTTTATTCAGTTGCCTAATAGACTGTCAGATGCATGGAAAAAGAAACAATCCCAGTCTGCTTTAATACCTCCATCTAAGGCAGCCTAGATTCTAATGGAGGTTCTTGCTCTTCCAGGAGTACAAGTGCAATATTACCAGATCTTTCTGTGGCCACAAAACAGGATGTTTCTGTATAAAATGTAATCTTCTCACTTTCTAGATACACAGAGTATGACAAATTCATCACTGAACACACTTGACTAACTCTATGTACCATAATTTATTTTTTCCCCCTTTCTCTTTACCAGACTGCTCCTATAGTCAAGTAAGCAATGTAATTTTTCAGTTGCCAACATGTAGACTCCTGGTGTCCTTTGAGATGTCCTAGGGTTGCCTGCTTGGCCTCTAGCTGCAAATCCAGAAGGGTTAATAGGTCTGTGATCTATCTGTGAATACAATATAGATGTCTCTGATAACTCAGGTTTTCTCAAAGGGCACTAATGCCTGCATGTGGGCACTTGAATTGCGCCCTTGGTCTCCTTGGTTCTTGCTGATGAGAAGCAAATCTCAGATGTGCTCAATATTCTGCACACTTTCCTTTTATACAGTGTTATTATACTACACTATAAAATTAGTCATAGCTATTCTGAAGCAAAGGACAGCTTGGAGAATTATCATATGCAATGTTTTGAAATCCAAATGTAACTTAATGGCATTTTATATTTTTAATACTAATTGAATATGTTTTATTAAAAGGTATCTATATTTAGTTTTATTTATACAAATATATGATCAGTGAATCAAAACAGTTACATACATAAATTCTATAACTGCAGTTGTTTGCATCAAAAAAGCTACAGTTGATGGTGAAAATATAGAAATTGATTTATGATGCCCTTAAACATTTTGATCAGAATGTAAATGTGCAGTCAAAATATTACCTTGAACTGAGTTTCTTTAAAGTAGATCAAATACTAAAATTTATCCATTGTTATGCTAGCTAGATTTAGGAACTAAAAAAAGAGTTTTTAAACAAGTTCCAGTTTAATGTTAAAAGTGGAAGCTTGTTTTTCTGTGTCTACTTCACTGTTTTCATAAACTTGCTTGTCTATAGAAGGTATAATAAACCTATTAATGCAACACATGTATTATTTATCTGATTCCCTGAAGACAGTTGAACTATAGTAGCATTAAATATTGTAAATTAAATATTTTATCAAAATTAATTTTATTTTTATACTGCATCCTAATTCTTTAAAAGAACCTTGTAATGTATTGCAAATAACAATAACTGGAAAAAAAAAACCAAATATCTGAAAAAAAGTTATTATTAGTTTAAGTTTCCTAGTTTTTTGAATTTTTTAGAGAAGAAACATCTACTTGTCAGTAAACATATTGTAAAACCTATGTACTTTGACATTTGATATGATACAGGGAGGGACATAGAAAATTATGGAAAATAATTACATGTTATAAAATATCTACTTTTAAAATGTAATATGTGGAAGTCACTGTTAATTATTTCAGTAGAGAACACAAGTAGCACAGACTTTTTTCTTTCTGTCCAAAAAAATTATATGGTAGTTTTAAAGTCACAACTAAATATTTTAGATTCAATTCCTGAAGTTGTGATATATTATATATTGTCTTTGAGGAAATAAGAAATAACATGCTGTATTAAGAAAGAAGAGGATCTGGGCCCTCCAATAACCTACTTATCATTCTCAGACAGGTTTTATAAGAGGAACTAAGGGACTTGTGCTCCTCCTGCAGTTTATGTCACTTGAGTCTTCTTCAGCCATCTTTTCTTCCTTCTGAAGAACTTTTACATATTCAGACTCAGTCAGCTTCTCTTCAAGTCCTGGTTTCCCACTACCTGTGCTATAGGTCCTGCCACCCTTTGTCTGAACTTTCTAAAAGTACTGAGTATTTGTCATAAGGAGGCCTTCTTGGCTTGTGTAATATAAGTTTTTTGGTCTTTGTTAAAGCTTCTCATGTTGAAAGTATTTTGGATGTCCTTTCTGTATGATTATTTCTTCCACTAGTTGAAAATGCCACTTTACTTCCTTAAAGAGAGAGAAGTTGAACATCTTACCTGGGAACCAAAGAACTTTTGTGAAAACAGATGTTGGACAACAAACATTATTTTCGTTTCCATACATACCACCACAGGAATATATTCCTTGACCATTTTCAGTGTGTAAGAATTGAAAAAATGATTTAGACAACATGAAAAAAAAAAAAAAAAAAAAAAAGCACAACTTCTAGATGAAATTCCAAATGTAATTTGTTTGTTGTTTGTTTGTTTTTTTAAAGGGTTACATTTGTAAAAAATGTATTTACAAAATGGAGGAGTTTGCTAGACTTACATTTATTTTTATGAGCTGTTATATCAAATGCATAAAATAACAATCTTGTAGGCTTCTTAAAAAGATTTGCAAGAAGAAATGTTATTATGTGGCATAACTGATTAAGCTGTTCCTGAGGAAGAACAAAGGGTCTATTTTTTTTTTTTCAGTCTAGCTATATTTCAAATAAACTGAATTGCTTTTTCCTTTTTTAATCTGTTTAAGTGTATTTCATGCTTCTTAACAGAAGCCAAGTATTAAATGGCTTTTGTCATTGTTCAAAAGTAGATTAATTGATAAAAATGTGATTATTTACCTAATTTATTTATAAATCAGGTATTATATCTATAATGAATAGACACATTAATTCCATTATGCACCTACTTAATAAGTTATTATGCTGATTCTACTAGAAACTGGACATAACATAATTTTGAATAATAAATTTTCCTAATATTTATAGATTTTTCATTATTGTATTGGTTGTCTGTTCAGTGTCCTATCATGACCTCTACATTCTCAAAAACTACATTATGTTACTTTTCTGACTGGATAGTGAATACTAAATTCCTTTAGTATACTCATAGTATTGAGGAAGAGACCAGTAACATCCTGAATATAATTTTGACCTTTATTTTTCACTGGTAATTACAAAATAAAGAATATTTTGTATCACTAAAATTAAAACAGAGATACAATATGTTCCTTTTGTACATATTATATTTTTTTAAGTTTTAAATATTATACTTGTGTATCATTAATCAGACTTGTTTCTTACCTACAGATTCAAGTAACAGTATATCAAACCATGTTTTCACAAAAATGATATTCATAGCCTAGTTGAGTTCTGGCTTTGATTTGTACCCAGATTTCCTAAAGAAATTTTCCTATGTACAAGAGCTGTATCATGGAGTAAATGTCAACAGTTTTCCCATTATTTCCTTGATGTGTTGCAGTTAAATATATGCATTGAACACTTCTGTATCATGCCTCTAAGTAGAGGCAGCAAAAACTAAGTTTTTCTAGATACAAAAGCTCTACTGTTTTCCAAAATTCATCCACTAATGTTGGTTTTGTTAGGTATTTTTCTTTAAAATCAGTATAGATATTAACAAAGTTTAAAGAAACTCTTCATTCTAAATAATGAGATTTCTATAATGTTCTAAATATGACAGTCACTTGCCACAAAAAATATTCAAATGGAAGAGAAAACATTCATGAGAAAGTTGATAGATATCACTATTTATAGATAAAAATTAAATCTATTTTTTTATTCCCTAAATTAAATGCAGTTCATCACTGTGGTATCTGAGTAAATAACAGCAAATGTTTTTGTTAGAAAAATCTTTAAATTATCTGCAGCATAGTTTTTGGTTTTGTGTTCATAATTAAGTCAAGAACTGTGAGTATCAAGTAGCTTTTTACTGCTTACTCTTACTCAACTGTATTTTCTTTCCTTTAACTGTTAAAACTAAATCCAGATGATGAAAAACAAGCTAGAAGAAAGTAATTTTTGTTTTGATGATTTATATAATAATTCCACTGCTGTTATTGTTGGTATTAACACAGATGAATACACATTTTATATGTGTCTCAGAGGTTTCATAATAAAATGTACCCAAGTGTGTCTTTAAGTTAGACCAGATTCTTACTGTATAATGACTGATTTTGTAAATAAAGGTATTAAGATAGTTTGTAAGTTATAGCAAGAGATATAACTAGCTTGTTTTTGTAATTAAAAAGGCTACTCGTTTACTTCAGGAATCTATTAACCACTCCCGAGATAGTTCAGAAAGCTCTGTGATATAGTAAGTCAATATGGAGTTTAATAGAGACAATACTGATTGTCTGAGGCACCAGGCTCAGACCTAGATGACCAAGGCTTTTAGATATAAGGCTAATTTTTAGTCTTGTGCTACTTGTGTCCATAAAAACTAATGCACTATCCAAAGGAGTTATAAGGCATTTGTGATTTACCAGCCCAAATAATTGTCAAACAGCAACTATCTGAAAAAGAGAAAAAGAAAAAAGAACCGAAGTTGCAATCAAAATCTTTGCATTACATCACTGTTTTTAAGATCATGTCCCATTCTCCAATGTTATAAAATAATGATTCAAAAATTCCTTTTGCAACCTCACATTCAGCATGGAAAATTAACTACAATCAGGTCAGTGTACTTACATAAGAGTAGATAGATTCAATAATGATACTTTCAATTAAAATTCCTCTAAAATTCTGTGCCAAAGCACAATTAAAGTCTTTCAAGTTTGTGGGGGAAAAGAAAGTGAGGCTTTGCAGTTTCATTCTACAACCTCTTTGATTCTTCTTTCTTCTGAGAATAAATAAAATTTAAAAATTCAGAAAGACCCACTCATGTACAATACTGTCACAAATCAATTGTTATATAAGAAATATTAGTGCCAGGCTTCTTTATAAGCTAAGTAAATTAGTATCTTTCTTCTATAACTGAAATCCAAACAAAGCTTGAAAGGGTGTTAAAAGCTGCCTAAGGGACAGTGGTCCATTTCAGAGGAGAATTATAGTACTGCATAGATGAGATTCTCATTTTTCCCTCACTGTCAGTAATTCTCTGTAGCACAGCTCATTTCAGTTCTGGAGAGGAAAGCTAAGAAATCCAGGAAATTACACCAGAGTCCTTATGTTTTTCTGGCTTGACTGCCTGCACTAAAAACTAACCTGACAAACAAGGTAAAAATGCTCCCAATTACCCAGACAAACCTAAAAGGACCATTTTCAAATAATTCTGTCACAGAAGTCTTTTAGCACCCACAATGAAACACCCTTGGTTTCTGAAATCTCTTCCTGCAGTTTTTTCCTACAGTACTTGTGAAGATTTAACTTGTCATCAGACTTCTTTTTTAGAAATTGTCACTTGAATGGCCACTATCCAGGGCTCACATAGCTTATACTAATCCAAAATATGAAATGGACTTTTACATGCATATATACATTGTTCTGCCAATTGACACGGTTAACACAAAGGACACAGACACCAAGCTAAAGAAATAGGCTTATTTTACTTTAGTTTAAAGCAGCAGAAACAATAAGCTAGGTAATGCACCTAGTCATTACTACATAAAGCTAGCTATAGTGATTAAGAAAGATACATCACCAGTTGCCCTCATACTTTACCATCATCCAGACCCGTGCATCAGCTGGGGAGCCCCGTCACAGTGAAGGGTCGGAGAGTCTTTCCTGGCAATTGGGAAGTCCCACGCAGTGCGTCCGCTCGTAGGTGGGGTCTCCGTCAGTGCTGTGAGAGGGTCCGATTTTTATACAGTTTAACAAATAAATCTATACAAAATGCACAGGAGATATCTGGTAGATTGACATGCCTCACTCAGGCGTGTCCGGATCTGGCCAGGATCCGGGCACGTCTGAGGAGTTTCTGTTTTTCTTTACATTTGGGATTTATAGTTACTTCCTGTTGTTTACTTATAGTTTTTAGGGATTGTTCCCAGGGTTGCATTTCAAGCTCAGAAGATGCTGGTTGCTGGTCAGGGAATTCACTCAGAAGTCAACTTTGGTTTGAGGCCTATTGTTTGGACCTTTTTTTTTTGTTTCATACATATACATGCAAAGTTAATTAATCTAATAATGGATTAACTTCTGTGAGTGTTTATATATACACATAATTTATTTATACAAATTATACAAAAGCTGGGGAGAATAGATGTTTTACATCAAAATGATTTCTATTATTTTTCTGTTAGCATTGTAGTGTAAAATTTTTCTTCATGTCTTCACACCTTGGAAAAGTTGCCTTAAATATCACTGTTCATAAGGGTAAGACTCTGATCTATTCCTTGTCCTCAAGTTACAACTGCCCTTCTTTGTTTTTACTTGTTAATGCAGGAATTTTCATTTTCCAGATATCACTATAAGTTCTTCTGACAGTACTATGACATTTAATATTTATAGAGTTATTTCTTACTTTTGTAAGAAATTAAATTACAAAAATTCTTGGAGGTACTTTGTACTAATCAGTGAAGACTGAATTATATCATCACTACTTCTAATGAATAATATGTTACTACAGATAAGAATCAGTTCCTATGAGGCATTTAACATGGTTGGACATTGGACACTGTTCCAATGGCTGAACGTTGCACATATACAACCTACACTGTTTCCTGCTTCAGAGGAAGAACAGTCCTTTTTCATCTTTTGGAATTCTGGGAACACAAATGCATTTGATATATAAATATTTAAATAGTTTTTCATAATTCCTATATCTTTAATTATAAACATTTTACTTTTATAATAATTAAAAAATATTCCATATAGACTGAGATTAAAATTCTCACATTCCACAATTAAAGAAAATAACAGTTATTTCCTATGATACACTGAAAATTAATTCACCAGATACCAGAACAGCTCTTCAGTTAGAATGGTTATAAATTAAAAGTGATTTTTTTGGAGATCTGCAAAAACTCTAAGGAGTTTGGTTTTGTTTTAGAAAAAGTGATAATGTAGATTAGTCAGGAACATTAGAACAAAGAATATCTGCATTAGCAAAGGAAGAAAATGTATCTAACAAGACATGGAAACATTAAATACAAACAGATTAATGTTATATAGGTGTTTATATTCAGCAGAAGCATACTTCTGAATATTAATTTTTAAGGGGGCTTTCATATTACACAAAGGAAATAGCAGTATATTTATTTCACATGTGTTTAATGTTATGATAAATATTCCAATGAATCTTTGACATTTTCAAAGCAGTGAAATTTGACTTCTGAAGTAGGACTGGACAATTTTTAACACTGCTTTCTGATAATTAGTTCTTTATCACAGCCTGTTCTACCAACCTTGGAATTAGTAGTCTTCACATTTTCTCATTCTTGTTGAGATGACATTCGTTCATCAGACTATTGTATGATGAATTGCTGGATGGTGTGAGGAGACAGACTGTAGAAAGAATGTACAGACTGAAAAAAATGCATTTTTAATATAAATAAAATATTCTAAAAGCTGTTTAGCTGTATAAAGCTATTATGACATGTGTAGACTTTGGGACTTTCTCTTCGAGTACGTCTCTCTTCCTTCAAGTCTGTATGTCAGCCTCCTATGTGTAAGCTTCACAACTCTTCGAACTGTGTTCACATTTTTCCTTGCCCTCTTTCTCTTCACTTAGATTACTGGGGCAAAAGACTTACTTTTGTTTTATCTTTAACATATTTATTCTTCACATAATCCTTTTCATTCACATTTTAAGATGCAGAAAGAGAAAGAACAGCTCAGTTCTGATTATGTGGCATCTTCATATCTTCTTTCTTTTAACATTTTTTTTTTCTTATGGCAGTACCTTTCTCTGAGTGAGGCTTTACTCTTCTGCGAGTAATGTTTTCATTTCTTCTATGTTTTATGCAGGGAAGAACAGTTCTATTGTAAGAGACATCCACTTTACACTGGGTTAATGATGCTACAGGTTCTTGAGCAAGTCTGGCTCCTTATCTCCATCCTGAGCACCCTACCATTTTCATTATCCTGCAGAAAGCCAATATAAAAATCTCAGGGATTATAGAAGTCTGTCTGTGTAAGGACCCTGACATCTGGTTTTGAAACAATACCTGTAGACAGAATGGTCATACTTAAGGGAAAAACTTTGCCTCAAGTATTGCTGATATTCTGACTTCAACTGCAGAGGCTTCGTCTGTCTGTAATCCTCACCAACCACTAAGCCTCTCTAAGTCTGTGATCATAGTACCTACAGATGACTTTTTTCTTCAGTGTCAGAGAATTTAGCTCAAATTTGGGACTGTCATTATTTGTTAAAGGCAGAAATTTACAAGAAAAAAATAAGAACCACAGCCTCTTTCTGTGAAGCCTGAGAAACTTCTAAAAAATTCTACAACATTATGTGCTACATCACTTAAAGACTTTTACTTCAAAATTGCTTTATTTTTTTTTTTTTTTAGGAGTCTTATGTAATATTAAGTATGGAACCATACTGGTTTCCAGAAGTCCACAGGTGTTGTATATAAGTGTTTGGTCATAACAGAAATCTTCAGAGTCTTCTGGTTTCTTATGTCAGGTGAAATTTTGTGTACCCAGGGTTCAGACTTCTATGAAAATGTAAATGACATTTTGCTCTTTAGAGATTCTTACTTCACTGAACTATAAAATCACTGTCATGTCCATGCTATGCATGATATAAAAGTTTAAGTAAATTAAATAGATATCTCCAGACCCTTGATTAATAATGCAAAGTTACTTCCCACTAAACTGAAGAATTTCAAGAAGTGTTTTCAAAACATACAATCTTTTTCTGCCCTTCTTCCCCTTTTAGATGTCTTTCTTAGCCATTAAGAGTACTGAGCAGAGATAACAAACAGAAACACACACTTCAACAATATCATAATCACACAGTAGATACTAACATACTCTAACATACTAACATAAATCATTTTTGTAAACCACATGAATGACAAACATTAATTACTGTATACTGATTGATAATTATATCGTATTGCCCCAACCATTTGAGTATATAGGATTAGTTTTCAGGATTAGTACTGGGTTTGTGTGGCAAGGTATTGATGGAAGGGAGAGCTACAGTGTTGACTTCTGTGAGAACCTGCTAGAATCTGCCCCCATGTCTAACAGAGCCAATGACAACTGACTCCAAGATGGGTCAGCTGCTATGCAAGGCCAAGCCCATCAGCAATGGTGGTAGTGCCTTTGGGATAATGTAGTTAAGAATGGGGGAAAAAAATGCAGGGCAACAGCAGCCAGAAGAGGGGTGTGAGAATAAGAGAAACAACTCTGCAAACACCAAGGTCAGTGAAGAAAGAGAGGGAGGAGGTGCTCCATGCGCCAGAACAGAGATTCCCCTGTTGCTTAAGGAGAATACCATGGTGAGGCAGGCTGTGCCCCTGCATCTTGTGGAGGTCCATGCTGGAGCAGATATCCACCTGCAACCCATGGAAGACCCCATGCTGGAGCAGATGGATGCCTGAAGCAGGATGTGATCCCGTGGGAAGCCCACATTAGAGCAGGCTCCTAGTAGGACCTGTGGAGCCATGGAGAAAAGAGCCTATGCTGGATCAGGTTTGCTGGTAGAACTTGTAACCCCATGGGGGACCGACGCTGGAGCAGTCTGTTCCTGAAGGACTGCAGCCCATGGGAAGGACTTGTATTGGAGAAGTTCATGGAGGACTGTCACCTGTGGGAGGGTCCCCACACTGGAGCAGAGGAAGAGTGTGAGGAGTCCTCCCCCTGAGGAGGAATAAGCGGCAGACAATGGGTGATACACTGACCACAACCCCCATTCCCAGTCCCCCCTGCACCACTGGAGAGGGGGAGATAGAGAAATTGGGAGTAAGGTTGAGCCCAGGAAGAAGAGAGTTGTGGGGGTGATATGTTTTTAAGATTAGTTTTTATTTCTCATTATCTTACTCTGATTTGATTAATAATAAAGTAAATTAATTTTTCCCCACGTTGAGTCTGTTTTGCCTGTAATAGTGATCAACAAGTGATCTCTCCTTGTCCTTTTTTTGGCCCACAAACCTTTAGTTATATTTTCTCTCTGCTGTCCAGCTGAGGAGGATGAGTGATAGAGCAGCTTTGGTGGACACCTGGCATCCAACTGGAGACAACCCATCATACTAGATTACATAATTTTGGTAAACAATTCTTTGATTTATAAATCACCAGTAAGGAAATAATATCAAAGCTGAAGTAGCCTAACAAACATTATACACTGTATTGCTCATTTTGTCATATGTAGACTTCCACTTGAAGTCTGTTTTGTCCTGCTTCCAATAACAAAAACCGGTGGCCTTTCTGCCTTTCTCCTGTATCCCTGGGTTCCCCAATATTCTGTGTCTAATTCACTAGCCTTTATTTATTACTGACTTACAGTAAATAACTGATCTGAAATTTGCTTTGAAAAGAAACAAAAACATATTATCAAAGAATATTCAGTAGCTTAAGATCATTTAAAATAAGCTTATATTTTAGTTTATTTGTAGGCATTATTCTTAATATTCCAATCTGGCCAGTATTCTGCTCAGTGCCCCAGTGTTCCGATTTAACCTCAGTCAGCAAGAAAGCAGACATACAATAAACTTTCCTGTACTTCTGATATATACATTAGTATGTATACACCATACTGTCGTGGTTTAGGCCTGATTGGCAGCCAACCACAATGCAGCACCTCTCTCTCCCTTCCCCTCCGGCAATGAAAAGGGACAGAGAGCCAGGCTTGGGGTTCAAGATAGGACTGGGATGGGGGAAAATTCCCCTTTTATGATCACGAGCAAAAGGCAGACTCGTTAGGGGAAGAAAAAAAGAACATACATTTATTACAGACACTAACAACACATAACAGAGTAAGACAGTGACAATCATTGCCACATCTTGAGAACACCTTCCCTCCACCCCTCCCTTCTTCTCGGGCTCAGCTCTGCTCCCGATATCTCTACCTCCTCCCCCAGTGGCAAAGGGGCAGGGAATGGGGGGTGCAGTCAGTGCTGCCACTTCCTTCATGTTCGGTGAGGGGAGTGTCCAAAACTTGTTCCCCCCTGCTCCATCGTGGTCCCCCTCTCACAGGAGACAGTCCTCCACAAACTTTCTCTGACTTGAATTCCTCCCATGGGCCACAGCGTTCCCCACACTGCTCCGTCATGGGTCACTAACTTCCTCCGACTGGATTCCCTCCCACGGCTGCAGCCCTTCCCGAGCTGCTCTGGCATGGGACCCCCCCGCACGCTGCAATCCTCCCAGCACTGAATTACAGCAGCGGGGCTACCTTTTCCCACGAGACCCCGGCCTTCTTTGGGCACAGAACCTTGATCATGCAAGCAGGAGCCACAGGCCACAAATCAATGTCTGCTCCACCGTAGATCTTCATGGGTGGCAGGGGGGGCCCGCCCTACCGTCTCACCACAGGATACAGGGGGGTCTCTGCTCCGGCACACCTCCCCGCTCCTTTCTTCCTCCATTCCTCCACTGACCTTGGTGTTCAGGCAGCTGCAGCAACTCCTCCTCACAAGTCCCACTGCACGTCACCACATCCCTTCTTAAATACGTTATCGCAGAGGCGCAGCCGATTGGCTCAATTTCCCAAACAGAAGTGGAGCTGACGTGGAGCTGGGGGAGCTTCGAGAAGCTTCTCACAGGGGGCCGCCGTGATAGCCCCCTCCCCTGCCACCAAAAAACTCCACCACTCACTCAACCCAGGACACATACAATAAAAACACTGCTGTAAGAATGATAAGTCAGGCATTGCAGGATTAGAAAATGACTGAATTCCGCTTCTTTAAAATCTTAATTCAGTTCCCTCATTTTCACTCCCTAATATGTTCTTCAGTTGCACAGTCACTATTTTTCCACAGTGGAGATCTGGACATACTTATAGCATAGAAGGCAACAATGCACTATTTTGTTTTGATTTTGATGTTGTATGGACATGTAATTTATCATATGCCAATAAAAATACCACTCTACAGGTAAGGAGTAATAATGGTATCATGTTGTTATGAGGAAGCAAAAAATATCTAGTAGTTGTAATGAATCAGCTTAAAACAGATATCTAAAAAAAAAAAAAAAATATATGATTTTGAAGACCTGAGTAAGGAGAATTGGATTAAAGTTTTAGGTTATGCTTTTCAGAAAGGGACATTAAATTTTTTTCTAAACTGAAAGTTCATCCTTGGAAACAATAATTATTAAGACCTGAGTGTGCTAGTCAATTTGATGATGATGATTATGATTCAGTAGTATGATATAACTTCACATAAATTAAAATAATGTGATGGTGTGGAAAATTAAGTGTTTCCTACTATTTGGAGGAAATTCAGACAAGGCCTTACATGATTTTATCATATCAGGAAGGGCAAATAAAGATTCGTTTGTTCTCATATAATCTTTTATATCTGAAGTACGAACATAAAAGAAAGAATCAACATTGTATTTTTAGATGGTCAAGCACCTAGCTACCACCATTTTATGCAGGGGAAAAGACTGTGCATTTTGCATTAGCATTTTTTTTTTTTTTAACTTGTGCTACTATAGCCATTGACTCTAACTACAACAATGCAGGAACAACGCTTTTAAAAATTACTAGCAAAATAAATCAGAAAATAAGCTGGAGACATTCTAGGAAGCAGAACAGTCATGGTTCTTACCTTCATTTTTTACTGCTGTGTTAATCTGATAAATATTTACTTATGGAAATGAGGATCTGATAAGCAAGAAAATCCAATTAGAGAAGAGAAACAATAAGTTCAGAAAACCTGGCCTCATTTTATGCAACAATTGTAAGCAGCACCTCACTTCTTGAGGACAGATGTTTTATGTGTATTTTTCTCTTGTGAACTCTGGCAATAGAAAAGAGTTTTCAGGAAACACCTTGTTTTTTATTAAGAAAGAGTAACAACTGAGGTGTTTCATTCAGTTTTCTTTAAAATGGTGTTTTGTATGCCAGCAAGCATTTAATATTATTTTTTTTTATAGTTGGAATGTTAAGTGTTGTGGTTTTATGTACCTGTTTATGCTATTCAACAGCATTCTCATGAGGAACTTCATGTAGGAGCAAAGATACAACTTCATAATATTTAGAGGAACAAATAATGCTTCAGGAGGTTCAATTGTTCAATAACTGTGCCATATTGTATGATGTTTTCAAATGAATGATAAATATTTTGACTTTTTTAAATGATTTGTCAACAAAATGAGATAACTAATGTAAAACCTCTTATGTTCTTATAGTCTTATTCTTATCTGAGACATGTACCATAAATTTAAAAGTTTACTAAGTAACAGGAAGAAACTTATCTTAACATTTGCCAATGTATCCAAAATGAAAATGTCCAATGTATGACTACAAATTGGGAAATTATTTATTCCTTCCATAATGTTTTAAAATATTGCAAATCACAGTTTTTTTTTTTTTATTGAAAATAGCTAGGTGAGCAGTCAATGTCATCCATTATTATCCTCTGATACTGTTAATACACAAGAAAAGAAATGGAATCTTTTTAAGCACAATTAGATAAAAAAAAAAACATTGTGAGCAGTTTATGTAGTGCAGTGTGTCCAGAAGCCACATTCTGGAGTACAGCAAACCTCAAGTATCTGTGCAGAGTTCAGGTTAGGTGGTTCAGTACACCTGTCTTTCACAAACAGCAGAATTCTGGTTGCCCCAAATTCCAAGATTATACAATAAGACCACTGTTGCCAACCAAGATGCACAAAAAATTATATAGTTTTAATTAGCATAGCTCACAACACTCATAATACAGCAGCTTGTCAAGTATTTTTAGATGACCAAGAAAAAATGACTCTTCTTCAGAATAACAAAGAAGATAAAAATATAGAATATAATATATTTTTGTCATTGCTGTTCCTTTTTCAAGGAATAAGTCAAGCTGTTTTTCTCCAGAAGCTTCCATTTGTTAACCAAGAGAAGTGTTGGGGTTACATTGCACACCTGGATAAGTAACCAGTGAAAAGAATAAAGCCATTAGGTTAAGGATATATGATCTACCAAAGCTCTGACAGGATCTAGAGATACCTTCTTTAATTCCTTGTCAATTATGTTAATCATGTATAAGTTCTTCCTAAGAGACATTCTTCTGGTGAAATACTTATTCTACCAGAATTACAAGCTCATATAATAATACTGTTGTGGTTTGGGCCTGATCAGCAACCAACCACCACAGCTAATCACCCTCCCTTCCCCCTCCCCAACTGGGAATGGGGGAGGGGATTAGAGGGGTGAAGGGAGACTTGCAGGCTGAGATAAGAACAGTTTAATAATGGCAATAAAACGAAAACAATAACGATGATGGGGGGAAAACAAAAAGAAATATATAAACAGGCAATGTACAGCGTAATTGCTCACCACCCGCTAACCAATACCCAGCCCGTTCCCGGCCAGCGACCCTGAGATACCAAGATCCCACAATTGCAATCCCGGAAGAGAGAGAGAGCTCCTTCCCAACCACCCCTTCTTTATATAGTGAGCATGACGTTCCATGATATGGAATATTTCACTGGCCAGTTAGGGTCAGGTGCTCTGGCCGTGCTCCCTCCCTGCTCCCTGTGCCCTTGCGCAAGGGCAGGACATGGAGAATTGGAGAGTCCTTGAAGTCTCAGTAGCACCTGAAAACATCAATGTGCTATCAGCATTTTTCCCATACCAAACCCAAAGCTAAATCCAAAACACAGCACTCATCTAGTCCCTGAAAAGGAATATTACCTTTATTTCAGCCCAAACTAAGACAAATACAATTATTTATTATTAAAGCATAAAAAGTATTCATGGTTTACTTTACAAAAGAGATTTTTTAATTTATTGCAGTATCCTAGTCTGTTTATGTTGTTCTCCTGTGAAATACCGGGTAAAAATGTGATGTGGGAAAAAAAACCTCAATTCTAAATATAAAATCTTCTATAGATTATCCTTTTGTATTTTAAAAGGAAAATAAATATACTTTCTAAAAAAGATTATAGATATTGTGATCATCCAAAAAATAGTCTTGAAATGTTTCAGTCAGCCCATAAAAATAATGCATTTAAACTTTTTCTATATTCTCAAGGGGAAAATGAGGCAGAGATATCCTCACATACAATATAAAGGAAAGCATACATACATACTAAATAATAATTGCTGCTTTTACTCATAAATTGCACCACAATAAAGATATTTGAAGAAAACATTTGCTGAGATTTTCAAAGGGGGAAAGAATTAGGCGTTCTGTTTAATTAATTCAGCAGTTATAGCTTGTTCAACATCTTCAAATATTTCAGCTTCTCCATTCAGCTGGATATTATTTTCTTACTTTTCTTGGAGTTTTTTATTCATGTTTTGAAAGATTTTATAATTTATAAAGCCAAACAACCCAAACCCCACAAGAATTAACATATACATTAGAGTTTCTTCAGTACTTTCATTTGCATGGATATTTTATGGGGTTTCTTGTTATATATTAATTAATAGATATTTAAAGACTTACTTTAATACCACAAATATCTGAGACCATGAAACTTACATTTCTTCTTTTATATAATCTTTCAAAACTCTTATTCACTTCTATAGCTGGTAGGAATTCACTGGAAATTTTAAAATAACACTAATTTATAAACAAATTTTTTCTTGTCTAATTCTTTTTTTCCAAAAGAACATAGAAGTTAGGACTATGGATAGGAAAAAAAAAAAAGCATATTTGTTTCATCAAATCTCATCTACTTCAATGTGACTAGAACTGCAACCATCTGTATATCATTTCATTGTTATCTATATATTTTATTTGCTTTTACAGAATTGTAATAAATTATTCCAGCTATATATAAATTAATAATAATGCCATCACATTTCCATTATGAATCTGTGACTTGCTTTCTGGATCATCACTTCATAACTTATATCATCTTACCTTTACCATGTCTTTCACCATAATGTGTTGGTATATATTTTTTGAGTATAAATCTTAACGTCAGAATAATTTGGAGAGACTACAAATGGTCACCAGACAGCAAAGGCAGATTTTTCAAACACATTATTTTCCAGTACATGAGACTGCATTGAAGCCTCTGTCACGAAGAAGAATAACCAGTTATTTACAGGTGCTACATTCATGTAACGTGGATGAATGGCACAGTATTCCACCACCAAATGGGCACAAGACAAGAATTAACTGCATGTTTCTCATGTTCAAGGCTTAACACATGTACACGAATTGAAAAGTAGGATAAATTATTTGGGCCTCTTTTTTCTAAATTCTTTGATGACTATATCACGATAGTCATCAATGTGTTAGCTGAAATTGTTGCCCAAGCACACTTTGAGCATACTTTGAATATTCACTGTTCATTATTTGCATTCAGTACCTGAAGCTGAAGAGTGTGTTTTTGGCTTTAATGCTTCAATGATCAGGATCCAAGTGACTGCATATTTTAAAGTAGGAGAAGATAAATGGATTTCCATATTCCACTCACGTATTAAACTTCAGAAATGCAAAATTGACAGCCCTTTGAAAAGAAATAAAAATTTTGTAATACCATTCACTTGCAATATCATGGTATTCACTCTTTTCTTGTATTTCCAACTAATTAAAAAAGTAAGTAGAATTCTCTAGTTACTAAGTACCAAAAATTTACCCGAAATTGCTGTGAAAACAAGCAAACCTTTTTGCATCACTTGCATACAAGCAGTACAAGCACGTGTGTTAAAACCTCTTCCAAACAACCTGACAACAAGGATGACGCATTTGATAGGTACTTTAAGTCACATGGACACAAAAGATGTCTCAGGAAACTAGCGGAAAGACAGATTTCTTCTATCTTGAAAAAATCTTATGCAATTATGGAAATACAAATTATTATTTTTACTTGAATTTTGATTCTGAAAGCAAGTTTTAAAATATATTAAAAACAACAAACAAACAAACAAAGAAAAAGCGAGGAAAAACACAGCTAAAAAAATGTTTCTGAAATTGCTTTTTTTCCCCAATCCTGAATTCCCAGTATTCCCAGGAAATTGGCATAATCATTTTCAAAACTAGTTATAGTTGTGGGTATCTCAAAACTAATAGCTCACTGTATGTTTGCCAGAGCTCTCAAAACATTGCACATGTAAACTCACAATATCCTGAAAGCCAATACTTCTTCTTGTAGTATATGACAGTAGGCATAGTCCTGAAGACAGCAAAGTGTTTCTAGGTGTTTGGATTCATCTCCATGGTAAAAAAAGGCTTTAGAAAATTACGGCTTTAATGGTTGGCTTTGGTGATTTAGTTTCATGTTCTGAGGTAAGGAAAATGGGACTTCTAAGATAGCAATAATATTTTAATTAGGCAAACAAAATTGTAATTTTTTTAAAAAAGCAACAGAATATGCTGTCACTAGATAATACTTTAAGAGGGAGGTGGAACAAAAAAGTGTATGACCAACGGATTTTAGCAGCTTTACCATTAAAAGCTAAAGAAAAACAAACAAACAGACCCTGCAAAAAATATATTGTTGGAATATCAGTAGTTTCTGCCAAAAAGTTTAACATGTCAATGTCATATCAAGGTATAGAAAGAGATTAAAAAAATAAAAAGATTGGGGTATCCACAAACTTGCCTGGCTTAGTAAAGAACACAATGTATTTTGCAATAGGAAGTAACTGATAAAAAGGAAACCAGCTGTTTCATTTTGTCTTTTGTGCACAGTTTCCTGGTAGATATGGGATGAAAAACCCATAAAGGATTTTGACAAACAGAAGGAAAAATGTCCTAGATCATTAAGTATTAAGGTAGCAGGTAAAAATCTACTAATCCTTTGAGCAAGGAATTCTACCTTGGCCAAATAATAGATTTAATCTCTGTCTAATAATGTTGGCATTTGCTCAAAAAAATCCTACTAAACGCACAAGTAACTAATAAAACATCTCAAAATAAAGCAAGCTGTTAGTTTGGGTAATGATTTGGTTATAAATATTTAAAAATTACTTTGTATATTATCTTAGTTTTGGTCATGGAGTTACTAGGAAAGGATGCTGTAGGGAGCTGTACCGAGGCAGAGTCGAGTCCCTGGGTTTAAGCTAATATTCAGTGCAGTGCTGAGCTCCTAAACTGGATATGTGTCACTATCCATGTTCGCGTTATACAGCCCTTATTGTCATCATGGTATAGAGATCTTCTTAGTCTAGCCTTTAAACAACTAAACTGACATCAATACACATAGTTTGATCTTAGGCTTGTCTATTTCACAGTATTTTCCTTTCAATGTTCTTGAAAATTGATCTTGTACCAGGTATTTCCTTTTTCCTGCTGCTGTTCTCCAATACATTAGCCTTGGACAAAAGTTTTTTCTGAACTTCAGCTATATACTTCTCCTGTTTTACAAGGTTGGCTTTCTTCTGGCCAGTGGGTTAAACTAAACAACTTCCTGAAGTTGTCCTTCCACTTAAATTATTCTATGATTCTATGGAATTGTCAAATGTCTAATCAAGCAGAAAGCAGAACATCTCCGCAAAGTTCTCAATATATGATTTAATGTGCATGTTGTACTTATGGCTAGACCAAGAAAAATAATGTATCAAAGGCTTATAGTAGTGAACAATTGTTAGCCAATAAATAAACAATCATCAACAACTAAAAACAAACAAACAAAAAACAAACAAACAAACCACCCCAAAACCCACTAACCAGTAAAATAAAGGTGCTTTTTACAATTGCCCATAGCAGTGTAAGATTTTGATGCGGAATGTTTACTGAGCAACTGTTTTCCTAGAACAAAGACGAGTAACTGAACTGATGTATTAAATCTGAAGATCCTTGCAAGAGAGAGTGTCGTCGTTTGAGCCTACTCAGCAGCTAAATGCCACACAGCCGCTCACCCACCCTCCCCCCACTTGGGAATGGGGAGGGAATCAGAGGGGCAAAGGGAGACTCACGGGTTGAGATAAAAACAGTTAAATAACAGTAACAGAACAACACGCTGACAGCAGTATCAATGGGTAATATACAATACAGCTGCTCATCACCCAACACCCACCTGCTCCCAGCCAGCAATCCCAAATGCAAAGGCACCACAGCAACACTCCAGGAAGCAAGAGTGCACCTCCAGACTCCTTCCTTTATATAGTGAGCACAATGTCACATGACATGGACTATCGGCCAATCTGGGCCCAGCCCTCCAGCTGTGCTCCCCCCGCCCCTGCACACAGGTGAGGGCATTAGGACCTGGGGAGCCCCTGGGGTCTCAGTGTGCTGCAGCAATCCTCCAGCTACCAAACCAACAGGGACTCTATTTCAGCCCAAACCAGGACAGAGATCCTATCTGAATGTCACATTGGCACCACTGATCCTCCCTAGGAGGATGTCCTTGGATCCCTGGACTCTCAGATTCAAGCAGGGAGGAGAGCTCACAGGTACAAACAAGAGCCCTCAGGGAGCTCCTGGTCTCTGGGAACCTATGAGTAAACCTTGAAGATCCAGGATGACATAGGCAATACTCTTCATTCTTCAGCAGACTAGGTGAGATTACTACAAAACAAATTCTCTGAGTTACTAAAAGATTACTCACTCTACCTGAAATGTTTCCTGATAATAGCAGGAAAAGACTTTTTCAACAGGGACTAGCTCTAATCTGTCATTCAGGGTGACTTAGAAATGACAGGCACATGGGAAAGTCTTAGCACTTAGGCAGCATTTCTACAGCATTGACCATGGGTCAGATCTTACTAAACAGAAATGTAAGCTCCTCTGAATTCAGTTTTGAACTAAGTTGTTTCTCTCCAGCAGTAAAATATACCTGCAGCACAGTACAAAAAAAAATGCAGAATTTCTGCCAATCTTTAAGTGCAGACAATGAAAATATTTAATAGCTTTAACACTGTTTTGTTGCCTTTTCACCTACATCTGTACAACATTTAGCTGTAAAAATCTGTTTTTCAGAATTCAGAGAGGAATAAAGATTATCAAGAGCAAATCACTTGCACTATCTAAAACATATCTCTTGGGATCTGACTCTTAGCCATAATTCTTTCATTTCCTTACAGCTTAGTGTTTATGAGGATAAGTTATGTTCTTTTTCAAAGTGTACTGGTTACTGACTCTTTTTCCAAAAAGGTGTTATCTCCTAAGTAATTCTTGTATATCATCAGAAAAGTTTGAATTTCTTGCCTCGAAAGCATCCCGTACTACCAGTATATCAGTAGTCAGTAACTAGTTTCCTGCTGACACAGACTGAAACATTAAGGTCATAATTATTTTTGTTTTAAGAAACTGTGTTTTATAACATGCACACAAAATATTAATCAGTCATTATGTTCCATAGAATATAGTATCAAGAAAGCCTGGAAAGTGTTGTCCTGAAGTGATTCTTTTTTTAATGGATTTTGATTACTTTGAAATATCTCAATAGAATTGAGTTTAAATTACAGTATGAAAAAAAGAATTTCAAAAAAATCTTAAAATTGTGGGAGAAGTTATTTCAGAAATGTTAGCTCACTCTTTCACCTGGACAAGATCATCATCAAAGTTAGTAACTAACAGACTGAAATTCTAACAGGATAAAATGGTCTGGGTTGCAGCTCCCAAAGGCAATTCAGCAAGTAAAGCAGTCAGTCTGTCTGACCTTCAAGTCCTACCTTCAAGTGACCAAAACATTTTTAAATATAACATGTTTCCAACTTAATGTTTCAGAATCAAGCAGTGAACATTTTCTAATAGCACATCATTTTTCAGAAAATTTCTGATCAGCTCCATATATAGGCAGACATGGGTTCAAATATAATTTCTTATATATTGTAACGTTCATGACTTGTACCATGGTTATTATAGCTTTTAAAGTACAACACAATGAGTGCTGTTGAATACTTGTAGTTTAGGTAATCAATGGGGAACACAAAACATCAGTTGTGCAGAACTAATTTGAAATGAGCAATGAAAAGGATTTCTCTATATTTTGTTCTTCATTTGAATTAATATTTCAGCTATATATTTAGATATCAGCATAACAGATTTTTTCATTTCACATATACTTCGGGCCTATTTGTCCTTTGTGTGATTTTTCTTATATTATATAGTCAAATTATTTTTTATATATTGAGAATCACACCATTCTAAAGTCCTCTTTTTCACACTTGCATGCAAATAAGTAAGTTCCTATTTTGCTTGTTCATATTTTTAAATTAATAATTTTATCCTTTCATTGAACATTATAGTAAGTAATTGATCAAGAAACCTGCAGATTTGGTCAACACTAAAATTACAGAAAATAAATAGCTTATATTAATATATTTACACACTCTTCCTTTGTGTAGATTTTTGAAGTTACATTTTAGTAATACTTGAATTATTAAGATAATATTAATTTAATGTGGAGAATAACATAAATCTAGTATGCTTGAAAGCTTTTCTGGTTTTCCAGTAATTTGGTAATATCTGCTAAAGAGTGCTACCTCTTTCCACAAAGCTTGGCTTTCTTTAGTAGTATTGTGTGGTTTTGTTAACAAATATAAATACAACAACTAAACAAAATAGGGCTGATGAGATAAACAGTGACTGTCTTAATGTTGTGTATTCTGGTGGATATGAGAGAAGGTTGCATGGGGAACTTTTGCTTTTTAACATTCTAATGACTCACATTAGAGCATTGTCAGTTTCTAATATAGCAAGATTTGGGGTTTGGGTTGGGTTTTTTTTCATATAAAGCAAACTGAAACTGAAAACATACAAACATCACAACTTTTCTTAATTTCTGAGTCAGAGAGAATTGTTGATATGAAACCAGACAAATAAAATGAATCAGTTATGAATTGTAGTATAAGGACAATATTAGAGATGGTCAAAATGACTAGTGTTGTATTTTTGTGAAACTTTTAACTTTGAGAAATTCAAATACTAAAAAAATAAATAATCCATGGACAAGAGATGAAGTTCAATAGTTTGATTTCCTCTTGTGCAGCTATCTCACATCTTTCTTCTGTAAAATGCCTACGCATAAAAATTGCTTTCTTATTTGTGACTACAAGGCTAAGTTATAGTTAAGAAATAATTTCTTAACAGTTCCTTCGTATGAATGAAAATACTTGATAATTATGAAATTACAATATATTACACGTCATAGCTCCAATTTCTTGCAAAAAAACCCCACCTCATGCTATACTGGCTTATCAAACAGTTTGTGCATTAAGGATGTCGCCCCATAAAACAGCTGGAGATGTGTTCCACAGGTCTCATTGATAGGACTATTTCTTTCTTTTATTATCAACAATAACTATTCTAAGTTTTTGTCTCCATATATAGTTAAAATGTAAAAGATTTCTACTAAGATGATTCAGAAATCATTTCCATCATGCAATCAAAGTCTAAGGATAACATTTCTAGTATAACTGGAAAATATTTTTTTTTTTTCAAGCCTATAGAGACCCTGACATAGCAAGATAATGTTTTCAGCAAGTATTTAGAAAGATAGCTCTGAAACAAAGTTCCTGGGTGTAGCAAATAAAGCAGATGTTATTGTTGATCATAGCTCAAAACATCTTTATTTTAAAATAGTTGGATTTTCCTTTACATTGTTTTAATTTTTGTGCATCTTCCTTGTGATTGACAACTGTCATGGTTTGAGCTCAGATGATGACCGGGTACCACGCAACTGCTCACTTACCCTTTCCCCTCCAGCACTGACAAGGAGGAAAATAAGCAAAGGCTCGGGATTTGAGATAGGACAGGGAGGGATGAATCACCCATTACTGTCACGGGCAAAAGGCAGACTTGTTAGAGGAAGGAAAAAATAACATCAATTTATTGCAGACACCATAATAACACCACCACCACCTAACAGACAGAGTAGGACAGAGAAGTATTACCACATCTTGAGAACACCTCCCCCCACCCCACCCTTCTTCATGGACTCAGCTTTTCTTCCAATATCTCTACCTCCTCCCCTCAGTGGCACAGGGGCAGGGAATGGGGGGTCCAGTCAGTACTGCTGTTTCTTCCATCTTTGGAGGGAGGAACTTCTGGAACTTCCTCCCACTTCTTCAGCATGGTCCCCCTCTCACAGGAGACGGTCCTCCACATCTTTTCTCCAACTTGACTCCCTCTCACAGGCCACAGCGTTTCCCTCACTGCTCCAGCATGAGACACCAACTTTCTCCAACCAGAGTCCCTCCCACAGGCTGCAGCCCTTCATGAGCTGTGCTGGCATGAGACACCCCCACATGCTGCAATCCTCCGAGCACCAAACTGCAACAGTGGAGGCTGCTTCTTTCCACAAGATCCTGTCTGCCTTCGGGAACAACCATCTTAAATAGTGATGTGGGGCCCACACATGACATATATCAGCATCTGCTCCACCATAGACCTCCAAGGCTGGCAGGAGGGGCTGCCCTGCCGTCTCACCACAGGATACAGGTGGGTCTCTGCTCCAGCACACCTCCTGCCCCTTTCTTCCTCCATTCTTCCACTGACCTTGGTGTTCATGCAGCTGCCACAACTCCGCCTCACAACTCCAACTCCTCCTCCCAGGTCCCTTCTTAAATATGTTATTGCAAAGGTGCAGGCGAATGGCTTGACCTTGGTGCAGAGGTGGGTCTAACTTGGAGCTGGGGGAGCTTCAAGAAGTTTCTCACAGGGGGCCACCACTATAGCCACCTCCTCTGTTACCAAAAAAAACCCACCACTCACTTAAACCCAGGACAGCAACCCTCTTTCTATTAGAGCACTGCTTAGGACTCATTTAGTGACTATGATACATTTTTCTAACTTCTGGTTCAAATGTTTCCACAGCCAATGTATACCTATCCACCACTGTGTCAGTATTGACTTGTGGCTTAAACAATATTTTTTTTCTTTGCTGATGTTTATACCCTTGATGTATTTGTAAAGAGGTATCATACTCCTCCTCTGTCTTTCTTTTGCTAGATTGCATTTGATGCAGAAAGAGAATTTCACTGCCTAGCTTCCAGCAAAATAATAGTTCCTTGGTTAATGTAAATATGTATGGCAAGCCCATACATTTCACATCTATAGTAAGTTGCTTCTAACACTGCAATTCCATCTTCTGGCAATATATTAGAAATACTATGCTAGACTGAACAAGGCATGTTTTTTCCATTTCCTCTCCTAAGATCAGCTCCCTACTCACTTTATCATTGTCATTGCTCTTGTCAGCATGTTTTGTAGTTTGATGCTATCAGTCTTGAACATGAGGAAAAAGAATCGTACTCAGCATTTCAGAATATAATGAAAGCCGATTCCCTGTTTTTATGGAGAAAGTTTTAGCTGGAGTATCTTGAAATTTATTTCGCTTCCACTGAGCCACACTGATAGCTCATTATCATTCCATCACCAGTTTGTATACTCAGGCTTTTCTCCTCCTCTGCTGCTTTCAGTCAATAAGCTTGTGGAAAAGTTGTCTAGCTGGGACGCATCTCTAGAGAGCAATTAATTCTAATGTGAATGTCCAAGACAGAAGCTAGGCATGTCCTTGAGGTGTATCTTCCTTTCTTTCTTTCCATTAATGATAGAGATCCAGCAAGACTAGCTTCACCTAGAGAGCTGATTTTAAGATGGCTTAAGTGAAATGATGTGCAAGACCTCAGTCTTGTGTTTTCCCTAAACATGTAAATAATAGATAATTGTATAATAAATTATTTTTATGCTTCAGTTAGAGATATATTTTTAGATCAGTAACAGTAATGTCTAGTGGGACATTATATCCATTTAGGACTCTGATAAATTTGGACTTTCTAAATTAAAAAAATATAATAGTCTTGTTTCACAATGTATGTATATACTTATACCTGGGTATATAGGAAAATATGAAAAAATTCTTTTTTTTTTTTTTTTATCAGTACTCCAGTCATTATCTGAAACTTTCTTACATTCTATTAAATTTCCTAAAACATCTTGAAATAGAAACTCTGAAAAATTGTTATTTTACTTAGGTTTATGCTTTCAATAATTAATACTAATAAAAGTGGTAAAGATAACTGAAATTTAAAATCACTATATTACATGTAAAATGCTTAGTTTTCATTTTAGTTATTTGGCACATTGATTAGAATAACTTTAAATTTCTCACAGATATGTAGAATAATATGACCAGTACATAAAATTTCCCTTAGATAGCTCATCAGAATTTTAAAATAAGTTATATCACTATATCAGCATTTTACTGATAAAGCTTAATTGACACTCAATGTGGAAAGGAAGTGTGGAGGTCCAGTGTGTGAGCATTTATTTTGAGCATGGTAGGCAGTTTGCTGATTATTAGCACATTATTGAGAAACAGCTGGAACCCTTATGACTTTGATAATCTCTCCAGATGTTCCTAAAATTGTTAAAACAGAACTCTAACACAATATAATGTAATTATTAGAACTTGTTCAATCATGTTTCAGTGAAATCATGTTAATATTTCTTATCTGAGATAGGTTTCCTTTAAGATTTCCACAGATTACTTTGGTTCTCATTGCTTGCTTCTCTCTGTGTAAAACAGAGGCAACAGTGGTGCCATATCCAGGATATCCGATGTGAAAGCAGACACAAAGGTTAAGAGTGTTGTGTTCTTGTAATACAAATAGGAGGACAAATAATTATTATCGTTTAGTCAAATTTGACAAACCCCATTCAAATTCATTACATTCCTGCACACAGTGTCTTCTTTCAGGTTCTTCATAACTTAGACATTAATATTTTGCCCATATAATGCCATCTATTTATATTTCTCTTGCAGTTTTGGAATCTGCAAGTTTCACTTCTCTGCCAGTACTTACCTTTCAGTCTGAGATGTTGATATCTTGACTTTGCAGCTTTCCTTTCAAAATATTTTGATGATATACTTTAATGGATCTTACAAATGCTCAGAGATGTATCCACTATTTTAATCTCTCTTGTCCAATTAATTGAATTTACACATTATCAGTAGATCCTTAAAATGAAGATTCTAGCTCATATTGCTAGCCACCATGTCTATTTTCTAGTCTATACTAAACTACTGTTTTTTAAACACCTGCTATGTGAAGATTAATTATGTGTTCTGTGACAGGTGAATACTTTCTACAGCAGGAATTTGCATGATTATCTTAGGCAAAAATGTGAATTGACTTTGTCATATAAAATTATTAAAAAAGGACTATGTAGAAATAAAGAAAATAAAAACTTCTGTTACAACTTTTTAGGATAAATGTCAAAACAATGATGTAATAAGGGAATGGCTGGATGTACAGGACAATGTAGTTCAAGGTTCACATGTCTCTTTCTATGCAAAATATTACCTGAAGCATTTCTGTTTTGTTCTGTTCTATTCTGTTTTACCCTGTTCAATAGAGACAAGATAGCTTGACATGTAGACACTCTTACTTTCATTATTGCAAATTCTATTCTCTAAAACTAATTATTCAGGGAGATATATTGTTTTAATGATATGGACACATGGGGACTAAGACAAGCTCAAGAAATAAAATTTAATTTGTGAACTAATGAGGATTTGAATTTAAACCTCCAGTGACAAAAGGGAGTATATCTGGCACACCATATTAATCTGTATGTTGAATAGCAGTATCCCATAAGTTACATATTAGACGATGTGATCCATGTGGTATTTGCAGTGTTGACTATAATATGTATCTAAAAACTAAAAAGATGAGTTCAAATTTCAAGTTGCTGGAAAATTATTAATGTGTCAAATAGATTTGTCAATCACAATTAAACTATAAATACTAGTAGAGATAACTGATATATTTTTGAGGTTGTTGCTATATTAACCATATCTCTTTACCTACTAGATTCATCATTTGATTTATTTTTTTTTCTGCAACGTTTCTTGGCAATGGCATCATCAGCATAGTAAGATAACTCTGCCATTCATAGATGCAAATAATTCAGGTCAGGAGGTCATAGTGATGAATAACACTAAACATTTAATGTACCCTATTTTTAAACAGGAAACTAAGTTATTAGGTCTCCTTATATAATGTTTATTCTTGATAAAAATTTTTTAAATTACCTCCCATTTTCTGGAAAGAAAATCTGAATTTTCAAGAACTAAGAGTCATACTATATATTTCCGCAGATTTTTTTTTTTTACCCTTGCATGTGCAGCCTTGTCTATTTAATGCTAAAAGTCTCAGTCAAATAGCAGCTGAAAACACAGAAATGTATCACAAGAAGCAAGAGACCTAGATTACAAGTCTGTTTCCCAGTCATAGGTGTTTCACATTTCATCCTTTCTATAATCCAGCATCATTTATTCTGACTTTATTGATTTTTGACACTATATTACATGCAAGCATAGCAGGAAATCTATTATGTCTTTGTATATTGCTATTATGTCAATAGCACATTTTGATGGTAGAATGAATGATTGCAAATTAAGATTATTCCCTATTAAAAGCTGACTTTTTTGATATCTACAGTTTCAACCAAATACAAAATTCTTTATTTCTTGACTTTGACCATTGACTAATGTTATCAGGGCATGGCAAAATTTTATGTCATGAGTGACTCACATTATTTGTTTAAATTCAAGGCAAGACTGGACGAATCATTGGAGCTTTTTCAAGAACATTCATATAAATTGTATAATCATCAGTTACTGCTTAAGTTCTTTTCATGTTTATCTATTTTATGCATCATGTTTACACATTGTCAGTGAAACTTATCTTCTGATACTTTGAGATAACAGTTGTCTAACATGCTTTCATTTCTTTCAATATTACATATATTTTGATATTATACTTTCAAATCTGGCAACAATGTATCATCTCCTTTCTCTTGTCATCCATGTTTTACTGTAAAAGTCAAAATGGTATAAACATATGGAATGATAGATAATTAAATTGCAACAATATACTTGTGATTTTGACAAGGTCTTAATGGTCTTTGCATCTGTTACACATTGCAAAGTGAGTGTGATAACTGATTTTCTTCTGACTTTATGCAAAATTTACAATAGTTGGAAAAATATCTTATCTGTCAATATTATATGCCTGACTCATAGATTTAACATGGCAAATAGTACTGTTATCTTTATCATAAAACATTATGGCTATGAAGAAATTTGAACTCATTAATAGATACAGACTAGAAGCAGTTAGAGAATAATTTCAGGAGTATGTTTTAAAAATTAATGATAACATTGAAAGACAGTTTACTGCTTTATTTTGTATATATTTCTATATCATATTAGTGCTTATATCATACCATAAATTTTTATATTCGAAAAATAATCAGAATAATAATTATCCAGACTGATAATTTTGTCTCAAAAGCTGTTTAACTATGTAATCTTACATTCATATAAGACCCACTACCTTTTTTTCCTGGGGCAAACATTTTTCCAGTAACGTTTCTCATTTTGATTAAGACAAATAACATGTAGATTTCATCTCCTTCTTACTAAAGAATCAGTTACCCATTAGGCATATGTTTTCTTCAATAAATTTGTCTAAATTTAGTTCTAATCATTGATTCTTACTGTGCCTTTCTCTACACTAAGGAGTCCATTAGAAATTGTTTGGTTTTATTTTGGTTTTCTGCTGAAAGGAATTAAAACCTGTAATCAAGTTGGAAATTTTTCTTACTAAAATAGGTTAATTCATTTAATTATTTTGATATATGCTTTTTTTCAATGCTTTTATATCAATTTTGTGCATTTTTTAATATCAATTTTGTGCTTGTTTTCACTCTTTCCTGTAATTTCTTATCTAAAAAATGTAGTCATAAAAATTCAATGAAAATATTTACAAATCAAAAATCGCTTCTCTCTGTCCAATTTAAAATCTTTATTCCAACTTTATTCCGACTTAAATCTTTTCCAGAATCATTATATTTTAGGTATATATTATTTTTAGATATGGCCCGAATTTCTTACTCTCAAACCTATCTATTTTCTTTGATTTTCTGTTTGATTGGTCCCAGCTAATCAAATGTTATAGACACTACATGAATGATCTATCCTTCTAATTCTTTAATATCCTAATAGCGTTTGTATGATCTATAATTTATTTTCACAGTGTTTAATGAGAGACGCTTAATTTTCATAGCATAGGTTCACTCTTTTTAATGTTATTTACCTGTTATATCAACTTACTAGATGACCTTCTCAAATTATATAAGAGTTACATTTCAAGAGAAAATGTAAAACGTTTCCTTGCTCCAAATGTAACTGAAATCCATGTGGGAGAAAAACAAAGAGAAAAAGTACAGAAACCTTCAGTGCCCATAGTCAGAAATTTGTTATTGTATGTATTTATTCAGGTTCCTTTGAGCAGTGGAGAATACAGTGGAATAAACTTGCATAAAGCACAGTAATATGCTATTAAAAAAATTCTAAAAAACAATATATTAATTGCTATATGCTGTTATTTAATTCAATAGAAGCTTATTCTTCCTCACTGTTCATGTTACTATTTAACATATACTAGCAGAATTCTCTATTGCGTTTGAAGACAATTTATGAAATGTTACCATATAAAATACATGTATCAATACAACTTTTTAGTTAATGGACTATATGGAGAGTATACTAGATTTATTCCATGCAGACTAAAACTTTGCTTTATCCTGAAACATGCGTGCATCAGCAGAAGTAAAATCTTCCCCATGATGCTGTACAAGCATAGCTTAATCTCATCTGGAATGCAAAGAAATTGGGTGTCTCTGTAATAACTCAACAATAAAGCTGAGCAGGTAGCCAGAAACAGGTAACACTCTTTGCCTTATGATGAGAAAATTACACATTGTCATGGTGGAAAGATGTTTTTAATTTGGGAGGAAAATAAAGTATACTTTTGAACTAATAAGTGTATTGGTTTAAATGATCGCTGTATCCAAATTATAGCAGGTTTCAGAAAAATTGGAAAAAAGCTATTTTTTTTTGGAAATAGAGTCCAGAGGCTAGGATTTTCTCCTCATGGCCAAGGTATATCTGTCCTGATGGTGCGGCAGTGGGTCAAGATAAGGAACTAATAGCGTATTGATTTTGCATTGTAAAAATTCTATCTATTTTCTCAACTGTTTAAGGAGACGTGTAGGTCACTGGTGTGAACAGAGGCTGATGTCATGGTTGTATATGGCTGCCTGGATGAAGTTTGTGTATATCTGAGTTTATTAGTATTTTTTTAAACTATTGTATTTTCAGTGGAAATACTAAAGTTATGATGTGGCACCTCAAAAATTGGAACTGTCATTTTGTAATGGGAAATAAATAGAAATAAAATTAAGAAGGCAAAACCCAAGGAATAATCTGAGGTTTTAAGATTAGTTAAAAACTATCTGATCTGTAACAAATCTACATTAGATTTGTTCAGAAATTCAGTTGATATGGTTTTGGACAATTAAGGATATAGTGTCTTATTGCATTGCAAGCAGTTTGTGCTAGTAATAAATATATTTTTCTATTAATATACTATAGAAGATGTTTACATTCTTAGTAGATTTTACACATAGACTACTCAATGTTAAAATACTGAAAAAAATACTAGTAACCTAAGCAAATGTATAAAGGAAATACTTTAAAAAAAAAATCTTGTCAATCCAGTACAAAAAAAATTAATATGTCTATATTACTTCGAATGATAGGGTAAAAGCTTGATCTTCTCCAAAATGCTTCTCATAGCAGTAAAAATGAAGTTTTCATAAAAACAATATTGCTGCACATTTCTTTGGTAATGACATTTTCTTATTTTATTTTCTTGTTTATAATGAAATGAAACAGTACTTAATTGCCATAAATTGTGAATACATATTGGTCATTAAAAAAGGTTCAAATAAAATTAATCTCCAAACTAAAAATTATGTTGTTAATATTTGAGTATTTTAATATCATAATTGAATACATAGACAGATATTTTCAAGGCTGACATGGTAGATATACATTTTTGGAAACAATAGTTTAATTTTTTTAATTTAGAGATTTTATGCTTGTTATCTATTTGTTTTCACATTGATATAAGTTTTATCACTATTCATCTTAGGTAGTCATCAGAACTGTAGAAATTAATATTTGAACTTAAAAATTCTACATTTTTTTCCAAGAAGCTGCTTATCTGATATAAATAAAAAACATTTTATTGAATTCTACTATCTTTGTTGTTTTAGTGATAATAAAATTTTTAACTGACCCTTCAATCCTATAGGTGTTTACTTATAATTCAGTCAGAATTAAATTCAACATTTTTCAAAGTAAAACATAAATGTAATTGACATTTTATTTTTGCAAGAAATAAATAATTCTTGATCACCCTCTATCTACTCCACACTAAACTATATAATCTGAAGATTACTAATGTCCTTTATGCATTATAGAAAACCAGCTGGCACATTTTGTTTAAAGGTGCCAATGATGGAAAATTTAGAGAAGACAAGCTAAATTTTACTGTGCAAACAAAACAATAGTACATTGGCAGAGATTAGGAGACAAGAATTCAGGAACTTTGTATATGGAAATCCTCATTCACTTATCTATTTGTACTATGGATTCTGTTTTCCAAATGAGAAAAACAATACACTTTTATTTAGTAAAGTGTGGCGAAAGGTTAGAATTATTCTAAACTGTTATACATATGTACATATTTATAGCTATATAGTTTATATGTACAGTTAAATATTCATATATGTAACTGTAAAATGTAGTTGTTTATGACAAAAAAACTTTTTAGATAATGTATATAATGCACTAAAATAAAATGACAATATGGACATGAAAAGTATGGCAGGGAGACATACACTTTTAAACTAACTTTTATTGATGCAAAAAGAGCAAGCATTTTATTATTTCTCATATCCCATTCTATGTACATAGGCTTTAATTATTTAATTGCCTAAGGTACCATTTTAAAATCATGTAACAGTCTTTCTTTAAAAGTATTGTCAAAATACAAAGCAATAATTCAAACAGAACATGATAGGATTCTTTTGTGTCATATCGTCTTACTGTCATAAGGCTCATCAAAATGTATTTTAATGCACATTTACTGAAATATTAATTCCTTAATATATAGCCTATAGTTCAAAGCAACTTGTCTGATAAGTAGGATCTAATATTTTAGAGGATGAAAAAAATATTTTCAGTAAGCATATTTTATACAGCACGCTCCCTCGTTTATACAATACAACCTTTTTCTCCTTTTGAATTACAAACTGAATACAGTGAAGCAAATTTATCCTTTGCTTCTTTGAAGTGATATTTTACTGTGATCAAATACAAAGGACTTTTACCATTTCTTGTCTAGGTATTCTGTTCAGTTATGTCTCTAAGAAACATTTTTATTTGATAAAAGTAATAGGATATCAGAACTACTGAGTGTATGAGACTTCCAATTGCTTCCAATTTATGCATTCTCCTAGTACCATATAACTGGTTTCTGAAGCACTGACTTGACCTGACTTCACCCTGACTTGAAGAGGTCAGTCCAAACATACATCAGCCTCTGAATTATGCAGTTTTGAAACACTTTGTTCTCTCCTATTTTCAATAATATAATCAATCCCTAAATAGTCTAAAAATATAATCTGTCATAATTATATATATTTGTTGGCCTACTCAGTTGTGTTTCATATTCACTTTAACACTAATTTAAAAATTCATAGGATATTCAAATATCCTTAACCCTACAAATTACAGGCATCTTTAATTTGCTTCATAAAAAGCTACTTATCCCTTATATTGTTTATAAAATGAAAACTTTTAGACTAGAAATTATATCTTTTAGACTAGAAGTATATATTTTCTGTGTAACCTGATTGAGGAATAGTTATGAATAGTTTTAGGCTGATTGAAATGTTTTTATCTTTTTTTTCCATTGGTATAACATTACAGTTGCCTGACTGTCACAGTTTAAAACCAGTAGGCATCTCAGGCCCACACAGCTGCTTGATCACTGTCCTGCATAGTGATGTGGGAGAGAATCAGAAGGGTAAAAGTGAAAAAACTCATGGGTTGAGATAAAGACAGTTTAATAGGGGAAGTTAAAGTTGTCCACACAAGCAAAGCAAAATAATGAATTTGTTTGCTACTTCCCATGGGCAGGCAGGTGTTCAGCCATCTCCAGGACAGCAGGGCTCCATTACGCATAACAGTGACTTGGAAAGACAAACACCATCACTCTCAATGTCCCCCCTTCCTCCTTCTCCCTGTCAGCTTTTATTGCTGAGTGTGATGTCACATGATATGGGATATCCCTTTGGTCAGTTGGGGTCAGCTGTCCCAGCTGTGTCACCTCCCAACAACTTGTGCACTCCCAGCCTCCTTGCTGGTGGGGTGGGGTGAGAAGCAGAAAAGGCCTCGGTGCTGTGCAAGCACTGCTCAACAGTAACTAAAACAACCCTGAATTATCAACACTGTTTTCAGCACAAACCCAATACATAGCCCCATACTAGCTACTATGAAGAAAATTATCTCAGTATCACCAGTACAAGTGGACAATATACAGTCCAACAACACAAATATTCAATATGTCTTAAAAAAATCTTCATATATTTCATTGGTTTACAGTACTTTTTCCACCCCTAATTATGCATGGTATTTCATGCCTGAAAACTACTTCATTTACAAAGAGAAATAAGGAAAGATTACCCTAAGATTCTATACAAATTGAAAGACAAATTAAAAATTTTGACTAACAACTATCAATGAGATGATAGTGATTTATAAAAGAAGGGAAATAAGAGTTTAGCTTTTTATCATGAAAGGCCTTAAAATATATTTAAATGAAAAGACAGATTTAACAGTTTATGCTCCTGAAACAAGACTTCTTCCTTTCACAAAAGATTCTCACTTAGTGCCTTAATGTGGTAATCTATTCTGTTTCTCTTTATGCCATTTCTAGTCTTTCAGAAATTTATACTGGTTACCTTGAGATAAAAGAGCTAATGTGAACACCAGACTAGAGATGGAGATTTTCACTGTTTATTTGGCAAATTTCTTTTGATATAATTAATCATTTTAAATTATAATTAATTAAAAAAAATATAGTTAGATATAGCTAGAAGATCCCAACTTAATGGAAATAGAAAGGGGCTGCCTGAAGCAAAAGGCTGTATTAGACCTGTGACATGACTTTTAAGTTCAGGGGTGGTCAAAACCTACTTTGCTTTTCTGAAATATGATTATAGCTCAAGGCTGTTGCAACCTTATTCACCTTCTTACTGGTTACAAAAACTCTCCTCCCAGCAGCTGGATTAATTTTCCTGAATTTTTCAATGATACATTATTGATCGGCTTAGGATGGAGAATGTTTAGCATATTACAATTGCTCTCACATAAGATCTTTTTTTTAGTATTGTCTGCAAAGCAGTCCTCCATAGATGTGTGTTTCCCTCTTTCAGACTTTCCCTATTCATCTCTGGATTAATTTTAATTAAAAGCGGAATATTTGTTTCGTCATGTTTTTGGTATTATGCATAGGTTCAAAGTTGTTGGACAATATTAAACTCAGAAAAGATTAACCTTGATAATAGAGTTTAAAATACATTTTTTGAAAAATATATAGACATATTTTTAGAAAGAAAACAATGGGGGCAATTAGTGCACACAGAAAATTGGCAAAATTTCCACTTGCTTTTCTAATATAATCTAAAGCTTTAATGTTGTTGAAATAATCAGAAATCTCTTCCTTTGTCTGTTGTGAATACTGCCATATTTCCTAATGAATGCTTTCTACTGACTCTTAATTTCAAAGGAAATGTCACTTCAAACTGTCAGAAACAAGATACTAGGTAAGATTAATTTCAAAGTTTTTAATAAAGATGATTGATTCATTCTGAATATGATAATTAAAAACAACAACAACAAAAAAAAAAAAACCCAAACAAATAAACAAAAAAAAAAAAAAAAAAAACAACTAAAACAAAAAGCAACTGTGTACAAAGTGACCTAAAAAAACATAGTGGGGACATTCCTTAGGTATCAGAAACTGAGGACCAAAGATACAGTCAACATTTCCTCTTCTTATACCTCTGATATAACTTCAACATCAATGAGGAGTTGTATAAGTCATGTAATGCAGGAATCCTAATGCACTTGGAAGACAGGATAACAATATTGAGAAATATCAGACTAGGAGAAACCTGGTCCAGCTTCATGCTGCTGTATGCATCCTTTAATATAACAAAGATATCAGCTCCATCATACAACTACAGAGTTTTCTCCTACTGTGCCGCTAAGTCTGTCCCCTATTATCGCTTATAAATATTTTTTAAAAATTTGCTCAAATATTTTCATGATATATGTATACTCTTTTCTGACATTAGTTTTTTCCTCTCTAATATTTACCTTCATGTATTATAAACATCAGTCATATACCTTACAGCCTTTATTTTCCTAAATTAAACAAACTAACCTCTCTTTTCCAACCATAGTTCAATTTTCTATTTCCTTGATCACAGCTGTGAACTCTATATTAACTTTTCCTTTCTTATTTCTTCATTATTGAGGATATATGCCAGCTGAGGTCTTGCACAATGGCATTATTACTTACCCATGGCTTCTGGAGATGCTACTCTGCACATCTAAAAATTAGATTTTTTTTTTTTCCTTATTGCAGTCACATTGCATATCTGCCTCTTACACATCCTGTGAGACACAAATTTAGCTATTTTGTCTTCCTCTTCTGACATTTTTAAGAACCCCTGGTTTATAATAGATACTCATAGTAATAAATTCTTAGTTAAGTCCTAAGTTAAATCCACTTAATGTCCTGTCCAAATTAGAAGCTCAGTTATCAGAGGCAGAAAAGAATGACAGAAAGGGTGATTCTGTTCAGTCAAGATCAGAATAATCTTTTAGAAGTGCTTATTTCTGTTAACTCTGGAAAGAGTCTAGGTGGACTGAGGTCCCATCTATGTTCACGTAAATAACTGAAGCACCTACTGATTCTAGACTACTTCAACATAGATTGTACATGGAGAAGGCAATTGAGTTCATTGTCCTAGAAATAAGTTGTTGGTGTGTAGATCAATAAAACCATTAAATAAAAAAAAAAGATGAGGCAGGTGTATCATATACACTAGTGTATTGTCTAAGTTGTATATTTAGAAGCAATGACTCCAAGAGATAGTTGTAGAATAGAGGAGTTGTCTACTGAACAGTGATTGCTGTGAAAAAAAAAAACATTACAGAAGATGACCCCCCAGAAAATTGATGCTGCACAGGACAAATGCAAAATTGATAGGGCTTCTGATTTTGGAAACCATGAAACAAATCCTAGAATACTTCTTATTATTTTAATATCTGCTACTTAAAAAGAGAATGAGAAAAGGTGAAAAAGTGAAAAGCCACAGGAAATATTTGAGAGCTAGAACAAATTTATTATGAAAGCCTTAAGTATGATATTTCAGGAAAAAAAGATTGGAAGATGATAACATGTAGTACAAGCTCAGTAGAAATACTTCATAATCCAGAGGTCAGTGTACTGGTTTTGTCTGGGGTAGAGTTAATTTTCTTCATTGAAGCTGGTATGGGACTGTTTTGGATTTGTAACCAAAACAGAGCTGATAGAATAAAGATGTTTTATTTACTGCTGAGCAGTGTTTACACAGAGTCAAAGTTTTTTCTGCTTCTCACCTGTTTTCCCATAACCTAACTAGCTTTTTCTCAGATGTTGGTCCTTTTTTTTGTTTCTATTACTATAATTTGTCACAGTGTTGCAGTTACCTTAATAAAATAGCTTGAATCCTATAATATTATTTTGATTTTAGTTTAGATTTTTATTTTTGATTTTAAGATGGAGATATAGCCACTATGAGAATATAAAGCACACTAAGGCCCTTAGGAATGGGTAGCTAGTATGGTCTGTGCCTTGAACACTATGAGAATCATCATGGGCTCGGAATTAAAACAGTGGATACTGGTTATGTATCTTGAGTTGAAACAATAAGTACCAGAAGAGACTGGGTTTAGTTTGGAAGATCAGCCAAAGATGAAATGAGCATGTGCAAGGATGGAGTTCAATCAGTGGACACAGTGAGGAAGTCTATCCATGATCACCAGAGGACCCCCGTCCAACATAACCATGCATGCGTTAGAGAAATTTGCATACGATAATGATCTCCAGGAAATAACATGAATATGCTAATAATTACCCTCCCCTCATTCTATTCAAATCAATCAGTAAAGATGACCAATGATTTCTGTAGAATAGGAATATAGATAAGGTGAGGTAACTGACAGCCAATCATTATTAAGGTCACATTAAACTTTATAAATATTGTTGATCTTATGTAACCACGACTCTGCTGAAAAAGTGTATAAATATGTTGTGCTTTGTACCTGTCGGTGAACACGTCTTTGGTGGAGCTATCCTCCGTGTTCCCCAGTACTGGAATAAAGAAGTGCCTGCTTATCTGCTTTGTGTCGGTCAAGTTCTATTTGCAATTACGACTGCTAACAACAGTGGCTATATGTGATCTTTAGAATAAAGCAACTTTTTCACCCCTGGATCAATAATGAATGTATTGACCTGACTGCATTAATGAATAATGATAAATATTGAGTCAGGGAACCTTTTTGCATTTGAGATAAGATGGAAATATAGTTAGCACTGCTGTTGGAGGCCTGATATACTGCAGTTTAGTGTATGTAATCATAGGGAAAAAATAACTTGACTTTAAGATTTGACTTACTATGGTATAAGAAAAATTAATCTGGTTCCTGATGGGTTTTATTCTAACTTTTTATTCAGGAGTCTTACTGACTGATACGAATGACATTGTTGCTTAACATCATTGCCATTTTATTTGTCTTAGAATTAGCATTAAAATCACTGACACTGATGACTTGTATAACTCATTTGTTCTGTCAGTTTGTTCTCTTGGACTCTGCTTTACAAGCTTCCACCTTTTATTATTTTCACTTTTGTCCACATTTTAAGTAGAGGTTAGTAAAAAGCTTGTTATATGAGCCTACGTGAAAAATGTAGAATATAACACTTAGGACAGGGTTTGTTTTTTTTTGATTCCCTACTGGCTGACTTACAAGGAAAGGAGAAATTTTATGAAGCTCAGAGGACAAAGCTGTGAGGTTTTTGAAGATGAAAATATGAAGTATTTGATTTCAACTTCAAGAACTGTTACTGTTGTATATAGCTTACACATTTAATACAATATCTTTTGGGAAATAAGAATTTTGGGCTTTGCTGACATCAGACACTTGATTTGCTATACAACTTTTGCAATTCAAGATTACCTGTGTTGAAGTAGCAAATATAATTACCTCATTAAAATCATACAATATGGATTCACCTTAAAGGACTTGAGCAGGAGTTGAAATGAGGAGTGCTAAATAGATCTACAGGAATTCCCCTTATATCCAACCATATCTACTTAGCTGAAGGGTCCCATTTTCTTCTACATTTATGCCTCTCCTTTTCTCCTGCCTCTAATTCTCTCTGTTTTTTCATCCAGGAAATATTATAGTTTAACAGTAGCTTGTCAAGACTATGTAAGCTTATATAACTAAAGGTGAGGAAGCTGTTGTCACATGCTCAGCTACACTCCTAATTTCACTTCCAGGACAGTAGAGGAAGAAGGGAAAGAACTGATGGGTGGTTGTTAAAAATAATGTCCAGTATTTTAAAATATGGCATCTATCAAGCTAACAGTGCATAGCTGTGGTTGATTGCCATAGTGCAATGCAATATTTAAAAAACATCTACAAAATAAGTAAAAAATATTTTGCATCTAAACAATATATAAATGCACATAACATTCTACAGAGTAGGAGATGATGAACCGTTCAAGTAGATGTTGACAAAGATGAGGGAAAGGGGA